>NC_135487.1:36666624-37916624 GCF_052094955.1 Ictidomys tridecemlineatus | reverse complement strand
ACAAGCCATTTTCTCCTGAAATTTTGGTGAGAATTATTTTTAAAAAATCTTCTTGACTTTACTGCCACTAGGGGGTGCCTGGTAATTGAGTCTTTGTATTTATAATTTCTGGGGAAAGAAAAAAGGTACTAAAGTTGCAAAATTATCATATGAACACTTAAAATTGAATTAAAAATCATTTTAAAGTAAATTATACATTTAGAAAACAGAATTTCAAGCTTTTTGAGAATTTAAGAGCAAACTCTTTAGTCATGATCTTTATAACAGTTAAAAAGCATTTTAAGACATTGGAAAAATAAATTAGCTGGCACAGCTTCATGTGTTTGTGATCCTAGGTACTTGGAAGGCTGAGTGAAATGATCATAAGTTCAGCCAGCTTGGACAACTTAGTGAGACTTGTCTCAAAAAAGGGGGAAAATCAGATTTCACTAATTAATTGTAAGGCCGAAGCCTCTGTGTCACAGCTGCAAATTAAATTATAAGTCATAGGAAAATTAGAAAGGTAAAAAACTACATGTTTCATATTATTGTAGAAAAGATTTCATATCATTGTTTTTTTTTCTTTTTTGATTACTTACTGGATAAAGAAAAGCTCTGTCCTCAAAAAGTGTGTAAATCTATTCATTGAGGATATGAGGCCTCTAAAAATTTTTTACCTTTTCCGAAAAAATTTTTTAGATTATATTTATTCCTAGTTCCTTCTAAATTCAGGTTGCTTCATTGAATCTCCATTGTAAGTTTTTCTTTTCTTCACCATTTCTAAATATTAGTATTCTCGAGAGTTCTATTCTTAGCAATCCTCTTATTTATTGTACCTTCTCCCTGACATTTTATCTCAATCTTTCATTTTCTTTTTCTTTTAATTTTTTATTTTTGGTTGTAGATGCACACATACCTTTATTTTATTTATTTATTTTTATATGGTGCTGAGAATCCAACCCAGTGCCTCACACATGTCAGGCAAGTGCACTACCACTAAGCCACAATCCCAGCTCCTCAACCTTTCATTTTCTACAGTCTAGTTTGTATTTACAAACTTGAATGTCCAGTTTGTATGTGCAGCCTGACATTTTTGCGTCTTGTATTTAATTCAGAGTTAAATTCTAGAACTGAGCTAATTATCTTCCTGAAAAATCTATACTTGTACCTTTATTTTTTTGTCTCAGATGAATGATATTGTAAGATACTGAGGTACATTTTGTAGGATGATGATTATTAAAAAGGCCATTGATACATATATAAGTAATTTATGACTTTATTAAAATCACTTTCGGTAGAATGGTGTAAAGGACAACTAGAATATAGTAGATTTTAAGGGATAAGTGAGAATTAAGGAGTTAATATTATCTTCAGAAAACTTGACTACTAAGGAAAAAAGTAGTGTTTAGAGACTGGATAATTATTGGAGAAAGAAACAGCAAATAGGAAAAATTTTAACAAGTGAAACCAAAAAAGGGCTGACAACCAAAAAGGGGTATAGGAGTGTCTTAGATCTAAGTCTTCTATAAAAAACTGTGTGTGTGAGAGAGAGGGGGGGGGGAGGGAGGGAGGGAGGGAGGGAGGGAGGGGGGAGGGGGAAGGGGAAGGGGTACCTCCAGAGATATTGATCCTTTTCAGTCCCAGCACATTAGGGCCCCACCTTTATGACCTCATTTAGTCTGAGTTACCTACTAAAGACCCTATTTCCAAATATTGTCAGTCACATTGAGGGTTATGGTTTGGATGTATGAATTTTAAAGGGATACATTTTATTCTTAGCAGGGAAGAAGGGGTGGAGTTCATTAAGTTTTAAAATGAAGTTAGCTAGTAGGTTTAGAGTCAGTGGGAAAGGTGAAAGAATAGAAAAGAATAAAAAGATTTGATGCCAAATGGGCAATATTTTTGGGTTCTAGATTTCAGCACTGTAATAGTAATAGTTTGTAACAAAGTCTAAATTTATAGATAACACTGAAATAGAAATCGTGTGATAGTTATGAGAATAACGATTTCAAGAAAGTATTAAGTATTTGAAAAGTGATATTAATATCACTTAAATTTAAGTTATGAGCATTATAGTACAAGATGATGTGACAGCTGTAAATTTGTGTAAACAAGTCAGCAAAATTTGACAGAATTATAAGGAGAAATTGACCGATCATAGTCACATACCAAATCTTTCACATTTATTGTCTATCCCATCACAACGTAAAGCTACAAAAAAACCAAGACACTTTTGTTTATTGCTGTGTCCCTAGCAGTCAAAAGAGTGTCTGAAACATAGTAGATACTTGGAAATATTTTTGGAATGCATACTGTAAAGTGCATTCCAATATTCCTAAGAATATTTGCCTCTTAAAAGACATCTAAGCCAAGGAGTGGAATTCTAATGCTGAAGAGCAGAAACTAGATATTTGGTTAACAAAGGACAAATATCTCATAAATTTAAGGAAGTAGACAATTGCTACTCCTTGACATGAAGTTAGACTTTATCTTTGCCCAGTGTTCCCTCTGGTTTTTCCCAATCTGGTATGGGGTATTGAAAGAAACTCTTGACATTATATTTAAACAGAGTCTGTTCTGTATATGACCTACAATAAGTTTCGTAGCCTCAGGTTACAGGTTTCTTCTGTGATCCTTAGTTTTCTTCATCCTCATACTGTTTGATGTATGATGATCTCTCCAACTAGATCCTGAACTATAAAGAACAAGAGTATTCTTACTGAGCATCTCCCTAAACTTAAAAGTGTTATAAGAAGTCTGTAGTAAACATCTATTGTAATGAATATGAAAAGTTTCATGACTAATGGAGCAAAGTGAGTTTTATTTTGGAGGGAGTCTATCATCTGTATTCTGTTTACTGGTTGTTTTACTGTTGTCAAACTTATCATAAAGTGTTTCAGATAAATGGAGAATCTGTCATATTACACATGAAGAGTGTCAATTATTCACTCATTAACTAGATATATACTGAGTATATTCCTATAATGTGTTTAGGTCTTTGTTGTAGGTACTAGTGATAAAATGAGGAACAAGATAAACAAGGTCCCTGCTTTCACAGAGTTTACAGAGTAATATGTGTAGAGGTGATGGGGTTTGTAATATGTGTAGAGGTGATGGGGTTTGTAATATGTGTAGAGGTGATGGGGGTTGTTTATAAATAAGGTAACAGAAAAAAAGAGGTGATCCTAAGTACTTGCAGAAAAACAAAATAAGATGACATGATAAAGAGTAATTGGGTGACTAATGGAAGTTTTTAAGATCAGGAAAGGCCTCTCTGAATATGTACTATTTAAGTTGAGACATGAATGATCAAGGAATCTTTTAAGTGAAGGGAAGAGTTAAGAGTATTCTAGGCAGAAGATTTAGCTTGTGCCAGAGCCTTAAGATCTTGTATAAATATCGTTGAAGAAGGTTTGACATTTCTTGCTTGGTATTGCCTATGATCACCTTGTTAGTAAAGGGCTGAATGGATATTTTGCTAATAAAAGAGAGTCTTTGCAACTTGCTTTGTTCACAGTCTAATAAGTGATGAAAACTTTCAACTAGTAGGCCCAGTATAAAAGGTCAAGTCTCAACTACTGATGGTAAAAGGGACAACTGCAAACAAAAGATACATGCCATAAAAGGGAGGAAAATCTACATAGTTAAAACGGAGCTGGATATTTTTATATATTACAGACTATGACCAAAGCATTTGTAAAGACTGTCTTTTATTATGAAGACATTTATTTAATTCTTTTCTAGCAGGGCCATGTTAATCTTTTATTGAATTCTGTGAGAGTGTTGAGCTTTTGTCATATATAGTTAAGTACATGACCATCTCATGTGATCTCTATATTGTGAAGTTATTTTCAACTGTGGCTCTGAATTATTTGCTGTTTCTGCAAGCCAAAGTAAATTCAGGTGCTAATTGGGACTCCTGTGATATTTAAGTAAACGACTGTTGTTAAATATATGTGTTAAGGGATGGGGATGTGGCTCAGTGGTCCAGTGCCCCTGAGTTCAATTCCCATTATGTCTTTTTTTCCTGCTTGAAGAAAAACTGTTGGTGGGAGAGAAGGTGACAGTAGTTGTGAATTAAGAATACAGTTATTGTGTTTTTTCATTGGGTGCTGTGCAAGTTGTTGAGGAGTAGTGAATCAAAATAGCTGAGTTTTAGGTCCATCACTGTTACTACAGGTCTGGACTCAGATGCTACCTGAAAATAGAGTGGCTTTTCCTTTCTTTTCTTCTTTTTTTGGTAGTAATAGTGGTACTGAGGATTGAACCTCAGGCACTCTACCCCCGAGCTACATCCCCAGCCCCTTATTTTTATTTTTTCATAAGACAGTATCTCACTCAGTTGCAATCCTCATGCCTCAGCGTGCACCACTGTTCCCAGGTTATGAGGCTTTTCTAGATTTGTAGGCATTCATGATATCATTCACCCTTCTTGGTTTCTTAGCAGTGGATTATATATGGAAAAATCAATGGCCAAATTGGAAAACAAAACTGCTTTAATAGCTGGGCAAGCACCGAATGGAGCTTGTGGTTTAGACCTGAGTCTTAAATGAGATCTTTTTACTCTCACTCCAATTCTAAATCTTAGGATCCCACACTCTGATAACATATAGAGTTATGACTTAGTCTGCAGAGCCTGGTAGCATGATGCAGCAGGCCTGCCTCATCAACCTAGTCATAGGAAAGACAGCTTAGAGATCTCATGACAAGTTTTTTCCATGGTTGTATCTTCCACAGTAAGGGAGAAATGGAAAAGAATTTAGTGAACTGTGGCACAGGAAGTAAAAGAGGAAGCTGCTGGTCTCATTCCTGAATTCATAATACTATCTGACCTTGTGAATAGTCCTAATTGGCTCTTTTCTCCCTCTCATAGAAACAAATCTAGAATGGAGAAGGGGGAATGCTACAGATGTTCTTGTTTTAAAAAAAAAATCCCTCATAGTATATATATTTTTCTTTTTCTCATTCCCACTTCTCTCATCCTGGACTGAGGCAATTCTAGCCACTTTACTGTCCCATTAGTCCAACTAAGAAAGATATCCAAAGAATGTTGTGGGATTCGATAATGAGAAGGACATTCTGAGGTTACTTTAAAATAGTTCCCATCCTACTTCTGTTTCTCCAAACAATCTATGCACAAATCTTAATCTTTATAGTATTTTTCACCCCTTTGTCTGTATCTGACTATTTCAATTTTTGGTATACTACCCTAACATTAGCAAAGTCACATCCAAGAACTCTGACTTCTTCCTAGAGAAGGAAATTTTAGGATATCATCTTTGGAAAAAGCTAAAGCAGCCATCTAATCCAATCTAATTTTATGACTGGGGTGCAGAAAGAAAAGGTTAAATTGTCTGTTGAGTCCTTAGCATCTTCCCTGAGAATGTTCAAGATAATAATTTCTCTAATACAGGACTTTGGGGAGCAGGTGTGATTAAATAAGATAACATTTATGAGCATTAGGCCTGGCACCTTGCAGGCACTCGGTAGTTTCTCTTTGCCAGGTGACAGAACTAGTTAATAGATAGCCAGGACTTGGATTTCACAAGACTCTTAACTCCAAATCACTCATCATGTGCCTTGATCATCCTAGAGATGAGTTGTTCGGTATAACTCAGTGGTTGCTCAAAAGAATGGTCCTCAACGTAAAAATCTCATTTAAATCTAGTTATGTATTGAAGTAAACCAACAGCAGCGCCTCTTGGCCCACAGTAGATATGCAGTAAGTAAGTCCTTTATATGGATGGGTAAAGTGATGCAGTGTTCAGGAATACATATGAAGGCAACTGCCAGTGGGAGAGATTTTTAAATATTTTTATTTTCAAACTGGAAAAAAATTTCAAACTATGTAATTTCTCCAAATTGATATAATTTCATTTGCAGTTTTTTTCTGTGTTTCTTCCTCATGATTGCTTTTCAGTGATCAATTTTGTGAGTTTTTTTTTTCCTGTAGTTTGGCAGTAAAAAAGAGTCCTTTCAATGACCTATACAGTTTATGTATGCTTTATGTATCCAAGTAAATATTTTTGACTAAATCAATTATATTTTTTTCTTCCAAAATACCTTACAAAACAACTTTTTCTTGTCACAAAGGATATTTATCTGCAAAGATACTTTAAGTCACAAGTGTTATAATTAGAACAAAGCATTGTTTGATGTAGGACTCAAAATGTTGTTTCTCCATTATAAGTTGATGTAATCAGTATTTCAAGTACATTATTGTGATTGCTTTTCAACTTAAGTTTAATTCAGGTGGGCATTATTATTAGACTTTGTGAAAGTAAAATTTGAAAATACTGGGTTGGTAAATGTTTCTTATTAAGGAGCTCCATGAAAGTGGCTCATTTTAAGTAGAGGACATTTCCCTAAAGTTATGCATTCTGGATGGAAAAAGAAACTTGTCCCCAATTAAAGCATCAATGGAGACCACAACACATCTAATTGGAGTCATGTACCAAACCTATTATACAGTTTACTGCCTTTTGATAGGTCAGTGACTACTGAGATTAGCTTGTTAGCATCACACTTTGAAAAAGAACTGCAGGTATTCTCTGTGACTGAGGGAACTGATTGATTTAATGGACAGCAAGAAACTTGGTCACTAATTCATGAAACAAAAATCAATATATCTGTAAATATAAATTTTCCCTCATAGTTAGTCTAGATGGATGGAATTATATTGAGACAGTTTTACTGTATCTCAAAATATCACCATCACTACTAATTACCACATTTTGATTAATCTTATGTACTTTGGTTAATGCATTTTGCTGAATCCAATATATTACTATATTGATAAACAGTAATTTTAGACAAAAGGCTGCCTGAACTTTGAAATCATCTTAAAAAAATGTTATTAGGAAAAATGTTATTATGAATTATGTGAAACAAAATGTTTGTTTATCTAGACATATTTAATTGCCAGCAAAGAAAGCAATTAAAAGTAGCTGCAGAGTAAGAGGCCAACCTTCGTTAAACATGGTTTTAAGATTGTTACAGAACTTGTGGTGATGATAACATGGTGTCTTGGAGGATGTTAACAACTGTAGCAGAGTGTTAATTAAGAATGATGTAATCTACAGCTCAAAATTATTAGTATCATATGTTAGTTTAGCTGGACAGGAACAAAACCTAGTTTCAGTTATGATAATAGCTCAAGTAATATTTATAGTGGAAAGATTAACATTTTATTTTTATGCTGTTCCTGAGACATTTTAAAAATCCTGAATGAAATACAATCATGTGTAAACATCAAGGCCCTAGTTCATTTACATATGTGCCAGATTTTCAAACTGATTGCTATTTGAACCTAATCTGTCATTGCTGGCTGCATTAGCTACAACAAACATTACATTTACATATTGATTTCTTATTTTGTTTTAGTGTAAATAATCCATAATTATAGTAAATTTAGTCTTTTGTTGACAAGAGCTCATATGACTCTGTAAGTTTAGAATGGAAATTTAAATTGCCATGTGTCATGCTTTTTAATCTAAAATCAGATATATTTAAAAGGATAAAAAGATCATTGTAGATCACAACATATTCTAAAGAGACAAAAGAGAAAAATTCTAGTGTGTTTTGGAAAGATGTAAAGTGTAAATGAAAAATTCAATAATGTATTTTAAAATTATTTACTTTTTTATTATATAAATCATAGGTGTTTGAAATAAATTAATGTTCTTGCTTCAATATCAGGCCATATTTAAAAAATAAAATCTAGTATAAATAACCTGATAATTCTGTCTTATATTGATATTTTTATTTAAAATATCCAGTGCAAGAAAAGAAGTAGCACATATACACAGCAGGAACAAAAGGAGACTTTCTATCTCTGTATTGATAAAACAAGTTTTTTTTTTTTAACTACACATGCAGCATTGATTTTAAGAAGTATAATTTCACTGATGACAACTCACAGATGTCATTAGACATACAGTGTTATTAAGTCATAATGGCAACAAGCCCATGGTTCCCTTTTACACTGATTAAAAGTGTGTTGTATTTTTGAAGTTAAAAAATATTGGGGAAGCTGTGCACTGTGGTGCATGCCTATAATTCCAGCAGCTTGGGAAACTGAGGCAGGAGGATTGAGAGTTCAAAACCAGCCTTAGCACTCGAGGGGTGAAGCAACCAGTGAGACTCTGTCTTTAAATAAAATCTAAAATAGGGCTGGGGATGTGGCTCAGTGGTTGCCCCTAAATTCAATCCCCAGTACCCTCCCTCCCAAATTGGGCCCATTGAATTGGGAAGATGATGGCTATCAGTTTATTCAAGCATTTTTTATGGTTGAAATATTTTATGGAAATGTAATTAACATAAAGTAAATGTACAATTCTTAAGTGTCTCAAAGTTATGTATGAGTTTTGACAGAAGTATATGGTTTTCTACCATGGATTTTAACGAGCCAGGTTTTAATTTGGATGTATACATACAGGTGTCTAACAAGCAGCCACTTTCGAAGTCTATACTGAACTGATGACAGCTTTTACTTGAGTTCTGTGAATATAGAAGCCCTAACTAAGGTCCCTTAACATTAGTCAGCTTGGGCTGCTGTGACAAAATGCAAGAAACTGTCATATTTAAACAACAGACACTTATTTCTTACATTTCTAGAGTCTGGAAGAAGTCCAAGATCAAGGTGTCAGCAAATTCAGTTTCTGAGAGTGCCTTCATTTTGTCTTGGCTGCCTTCTTGCAGTATTCTCACATGGCAGAAAGACAGAAAAAGCTCCAGTTTCTCTTAATCGTTTTATGAGAACACTAGTGCCATCATGGGGCACCATCCTAGTGACCTCATCTAAACCTATTACTTCCCAAAGGATTCACCTCCAAATGCTATCAAATTGGGAATTAGGACTTTAATATATGGATTTTGGGTAGGACACAAACATTTTAGTCTGTAACAGCCCTGAAAATTTATCTTTATCTTTTCTAGTTTAGTTGTTAGTTTTGATGGGGTTAGACTTTATAATAGTGAGTTTCTGCCCTAGAACAGTTAATGTTTTAATAGGTAGTCTATGATTCAGCCTGGTTAGATCTGCCCACTGAAGACTTTCAGAGGGAATTCTGGATTCAAGAAATTGCAGGAGAAGAAATTCCTCGATGATATTTTTATTCTTAGTTCAAGATTCCTTAACCTGTTAATGTGATACACTATGAAATGGGCCTGCAGAGGAGAAACCATTTCTCTTTATTCTTCAGGAATTAATGATAGGTCTGTAACTACATGGTGATCAAATGGTGGTTTTACTACTACAGTGCAGCTGTAAAAAAAAAAATTGAAAAAAAAATCAATATATCATTTATTAATATAGCCCTGAGCTTTTCTGGCCTGCTGAAATGCTCTTTGAATATAAAATAAATTCAGTCAAGACAATAAAGACTTATATTTATTTTCTTAGTGTTGCTGATTTATCAGTTCTTGACACATGAAGGGTAATAATATATGGCTTTGTACATTCACATGTATAAAAATGCCTCAACTACAGATTTATCTTTTTTCCTGATAAATGTTTATAGTTAAATTGGTAGGTGATCTTCTCAGGCATAGATAATAGATTCTTCTAATGAAGGAATATTGGAAACCCAAGACTTGTGGACAAGAAGAGAGTTATTTTTGGCTTAGATATTAATGCTTAGTTATGCTAAGAATGTTAGGAAATTGATTGTCTTGTCTTTATTTTAGCATTCCCTCTCTTACACATACTCTTCCCCAGTGTTAAGAAATTAGCTGGGTGTGGTGGTGCACACCTGTAATCCTGGCTGAATCAGGATGATTGCTTAGCTCAGGAGTTCAGAGCCAGCCTGGGCAAACATAGCAAGACACAGCCTCTTTAAAAACAAAAGAAAACAAAAAACAAAGAAACAAACAGACAAACAAACAAAAACCTTGTTAGAAGAATTATGAGATGATAAGAATTAAAATGTCTTCTGTCCTACGTCCTTATGATTCCATCCCATCCCATCCCATCCCAAACAGCCACTATCTCAGATTTTGGGGACAAATGTATATGGTTTTGATTATATTTTAAATATTAATTCTGTATTTGAAGGTAGAGCAAAGTATACCTGATCCTTGTCTGTTTTATAGAAACTAAACCATGTCTTTGTTGATAAACATAAATATCCCAATTGAAAAAAAATGGAGAAAAAAAAATTAAAAAAAAGAACAATGAGGAGAGACCGTATGTTTTATTCTCACAAAACTATTTCTTGCAGTGTGTTAGAATTTAAACTGCTTTTTTAAAGTTTTTACATTTTTTTGTTGCCACTTTTTATCATCTCTTAGAGAGAAAACATGCCATTTAAAACAAAAACATTTCATTATTTCTCACCTAGCTATTTTAGCTGATCATCCTTCTTAGACTTTAAAAATCAAAAGTTGAAGTAGCATTTGCATTTTGAAATGCTACTTGAGAGACAGCCTGTGTGATTGTTGATGGTTGTGGTTATCCTGACAACCATTAGGACATTAGGAGGCACTGTGAGGGAAAAAAATTGCTTCTGGATACAGCAACTGAGTCCCTAATTTTTTCCATTAGCTTCAGCAATTAGAGTCAATTTGCTTAGATAACATTTTAGCAATAAAATCCTTGCAAATTTTGCTGGATTCTATAGAAAGTATAGATGGTCTCATTTAAGTATCTTTTGGTATGTGTAGCACATTAAGAAGATCGGTATTAGAGTTTTAAAAGCACATGGTACCATGTGTACCATATGTGAACTTATGTGAATTTTTTCCATTTTTTAATTTATTTTAATTAGTTACACATGACAGTAGTGAATTTTTAAAATTTTTTTTTTAGAGAGAGAGAGGGAGAGGGAGAATCTTAATATTTATTTTTTAGTTCTCGGCGGACACAACATCTTTCATTGTATGTGGTGCTGAGGATTGAACCCGGGCTGCACGCATGCCAGGCGAGCGCGCAACTACTTGAGCCACATCCCCAGCTCAGTAGTGAATTTTTAAGTATGCTTGTCTACCCATCCCTCAATAAACTCAATGGAAGCAGAAATATAATCTTACTGGGTTCAATTCCCTGGTAATTAAGGGCAAATCAGAAGAGTATAATCTCTGAAACATGAATATGGTCATTTTCCTGGCCTTATTGCACTTAATGTAGCAGTAGCATTTAGTGTGATTGAGCATGTCCTAATTGAGACAGTTATGTCATTTGGTTCTCTTATACTAGACTTTCTTGATTTTTCTCTTATCTCACTATCAAACTCCATTAAAGGACCCCTTCCCCTTTGCTTTATTTCAAGTGACTGGAATTCCTTAAGGGCTCCATCTCACCCTCTCTGCTTTTCTATAGATAACATATTTTCCTAGGTGATTTCTTTTGGCCACAAAGTCTAAATATTGTCTGTATACCGTTAACTCTCTTGCTTTGACCTCTCTTGACTTTTGGCTCTTACATTCAACTGTTTGTGACTTTTTTTTTTTTGATGCCTAATAGGCATTTCAAATTTAATATATCTAAAACATCGCTCTCAATTTCCCCACCCATTTTCCTTGTTAAATGAAATTTCATCCTTCTCTTTGCTCCAACCAGAAACCTTGGGGTTCTCTTTTTCTCTCACATTTCATCTAATAGGATAGGTACTACTGAGAAATTGAAAGAAGCACAATGAAAACTGAGAAGGAAGTACTTAACTCTGCCTCAGAGTAAAAGAGGGGAAAGCTTTAGAGTAAAAAGACATATAATATATAAGTTGAAATATGAAAGATGAGTGGTAATACCCTAATTTTTGTCACTGAGAAGTGATAAAATTTTTCTGGCTTCTATCTCTAAAATGTATTCTGAATTGAACAACTCCTTTCCATCTCTAACTCTACCATCATAGTCCAACACCATCACTTCTCTTATGGATTAGTTTCCAGTCTGTCTTCCTATATCTCTCATCTCACTGTAGCCAGAGTAATCTTAAATAGATGTAAATATATATCAGCTTTTACCACTTTTCTTTTTCCTTAAATATTTATTTTTTAGTTTTAGGTGGACACAATATCTTTATTTTTATGTGGTGCAGAGAATCGAACCCAGTGTCTCACGAATGCTAGGCGAACGCGCTACTACTTGAGCCACATCCCCAGCCCCAACTACTTTTCTTTTAACAAACCTCCAATGTTGCTACAAGGACCTATGACCCTTGTGGTCTCTTTGTTATCATACCAACCTCAAGTTATATCTCTTCCTTAGTGATGCATTCTCTAACTGTTCTGTGGAAAATAATTCCTTTGACCTTGACCCTCTGTTATCTCGTATCTTATAATCCTGTTTTATTTTCTTTACAACACTTAACATTCTTTAAAATTATATATTTATTTACTTGATCTTTGTCTCTTTTACTAGAATGTAAGTTTTACAAAAGCAGGGACCATGTTTTTTTTTTATTTATTTTTTTAACCCACCACTATTTCCCTAGCAACTAGAATGTCATGAACATAGATAGGTGTCTAGTAAGTACATGGGTATATTATGTCCCTCCCCTAGTTTCCTTGTGTAAAAAAAGTGCTACCTTTTCCCTTACTGAAACAAAACAAAACAAACAAAACTTTTTTATCCCTTCTGAATGATAGACTTTTAACTTCCTACTTATCTTTCATATTTCAACTTATATATGTCTTTTCTTCTGAAGCTTTCCCATAACTCTTTAATCTTTTTACTGAGATAGAATACTTCCTTCTCAGTTTTCATTGTGCTTTCAACTTCTCAGTAGTACCTATCCCACTTAGACTTGAGTTTTTCTTGTTTGGATTGATTTCCTTTGTATCTGAAATAGCAAAACATTGAAGTAATGTTGATAAATAAATGAATCAATGTCTTAACTCTAATGGTAGTATTTTAGAAGACAACATTGTTGTATGAGATACAAGGATGAATCAGACTTTTACATTGTGGACATCCACAACTTATTCATTATTCAGTAAGAATCTGCAGTGTTCCAATTTTATGTTTAAGATCTAAGGATACAATGACAGAGATTCTTGCCTCAAGAAACCTGGTAGAATTTCTTTTGATTTTGATCAGTGATATTTCATGATATATATTAGTGCTTCCTAGGTATTTTTAGTCTGTAATTAACCTGTGAACTCTACAGGAGGCAATAGAACAAACAGCTTCTAATCTTTATGTTGTGTGCATGTTTATCACATAATAACAAAGTTTCAGATGGGCAAAGCAGGAGTTATGAAGGCCAGAGCCATGTAGCACAGCTAGAATATTGTCAAAACTACACTCAAGGCAGGGAGTATAGATTATTTGAATATAATAGGCAATAGACTTTTATTTTAACCTTAGATTAAAGATAGTATGTCTTAATAATTAATAGACATTAAAATAGAATTGTGACACCTTTCTTAATTTATGTGGCTAAATATCATAATTGTTTATGTTTCTGATAGATTTCTAACATTTTGGAACTTAGAAATGGGATTTTTAAAACGTTGCTTAGAATTTTTTAATTTCTTAATTCTGTATAGCTGGGTCCTAAATGAAAGCAGAATTAGTTTGAAGGAATTTTGGTGTATAGTTCTATATATTTCAGTATCTTCTGAATTTTGACAGAAATCTTATTTCTATTGTTGTATAAATTCATGAGTATAAGCAATAATTTCATACTTATTCTAGTATAGCTGCTTCTACCTTAAGATTGAACCAGTCTTTGCATATTTGTTTTAGTAGCGTATTTGGAATTTGACATAATTGATAATTGGTTCTTTAGAGGAAATATATATGTAGACAGAAGCATATAACTCATGGAAATTTAGTATGTATGCAAAGTATTTAGAATTGAAGTTTAAAAACATTTTGGTAGAGAAGGAGTTAACAGGTTAGCTCCCCTTGGTTGTTCTCAGCCTGCTCTCTTGCCTTTAGGAGCTGAAAAGATGATAACATTGGGCCCGGACATGCCTGTGTGGAGGTTAGGGTACTCCTGGGGTTTTTGCAGCTAGCTGTAAAGCAAGCTAGAACTTGTTCATCTCTGAGTTCCTTGTTTTTCTTTCAACCCTTTCAGTGCCCTGCAGGAGTCATTAAATCAAAACTTCATGCTGATCATCACCCACCGAGAAGTCCAGCGGGAGTACAACCTGAACTTCTCAGGAAGCAGTACCATTCAGGAGGTGAGTTATGTCTCACAGCTAAGGAATAAAGGTAGCTCATTATAGCTAATGTTGACCCTGTTAAAAGAGGGCTTATCTGCTCTGGTTGGAAACTCTCTTTATGTTTCATTATTGGGTTCTTAATTTTAATTAACTGGAACATCAGTGATTACTGTAGATATACTAAATGATTTGACCCAGAAAGATATGTTGTAAATGGGAGCTCTTGATAATTCTTAAACTCATCTACTTAAAACCCTGCTTAAGAATAATGCATTATCATATAAGGTGTTTCATGCTTTCAATAGTGATTATTCAAAATGTTAATTTGGAAATTATTGATAGCTTTCATTTTGGAAGATGCTTATATTTTATTTGAAAGGTTACTCTCAAATATGTTACCTATTCATATTTTTTACTCTTCTGTTTCTAAAAGAAATTTGAGGAAGCTTTTCTTAAACAGCTCAATTCTATCCTTGGACAGGATTTGTAAGGTGCTGTTGGAGACTGTCATTTAGCTCGAATATCTGAGAAGAGTCTATTTAGCGTGTCAATATTTTCTTTACCATGTCTAAGGAGGGCCACTGTTTCAAAAAGGAACCTCCCCCAAGAGAGAAGAGGTACCTTCTTGGTATGCCTTTGGCCCCACCTACCTAAAAGCCAATAATTTTGTCTCCGTAGGGGGAAAACATTTAAGGTTATGACTGAACTAGTGTATTCAGAAAGACTGAAATAGTAACTGTGTATTATTACCCCTCATAATTTATGAAGACAATAGTCTTTTTGTCTGCTAATTTTTTGAAGAGAATTAATCATGCCTAATCTTGGATTATTTCATAATTTTTTTTACTTAAGACTATATTGCTTAAAATATTACTTATGTTATCTTGGAAGAACCAGTTATTTTCAGAAGTATATAAATTGTTTCAGTAATGGCTAGACAATTACTGTTTCTTCCTTTCATGTTTTGTCAATGAATTTACTCTTTTGAATTTGGAATAAAGATCTCATTGCTTTAAATTTATTTTCTCCATTGATCACTTAATTTGTTACTGGTAATCAAAGTCTTTAAAAAATTTTTCTGACTCCTAAATTGAATCATATGTTTAATTTATTTGTTTTTTTTTCAGGATTATCAAAACATCAATTTTCATTTCACTTTTAATCTCTATAATGTGTTAATCTCTAATGGATATTCTATGCTCTAAATTTAAAAATTAAAAATCATGTGTTAGTGTATTAAAAATAATAATTTATTGTGGCTCTACCTCAGAGTTTCAACAGAATCTTTATGACAGTAAAATAAAAATTATATATGTGAATTTTAATTAAACAAGGAAATGCAGTTTGAACACAAAGCAAAGATAATGAGAGATGAATTTGATTCTGTTGATTCACTTTCTGAATTGAATGGTAATATAATACATGATGGTTTAATATAAACTGCTTTCTTTTTATTTCTGGTTGAAGTTTATATATATATATATTTTATATATATATAAATATATATATATCCCCCCTGGGGTGGGGGCAGTTTCTGTTAACTCAGGTGTATGGGTGTATTTCAACTTCCTTCCACAAGAGGGCAGAAAGGACTATTAAGCTGATAGCCTAAAAATGCCATTCAGTGTTTTCAAATTAGCTTCTCTTATATTAACAAAAAGGAGCATAATGGCCAAGTTATTGTTTGATTTACAGATAATTGGCATATTGCAGGGAGGAGACTTAATTTCACCCTTTTAAATTAAACAGGGAGATTTAAAAAGACATAAAATATTCATTAATGTTCGGTGATTATAAAGTAGTGGCATATATTTATTTTGCCTTTATTACTGTTTCGATGGGAAAATACTGCAAATATTTCCGAAATCGAGTTGGCCATACTGACAAGTTGAAATGTTTAAGCAGCGTTAATGCAATCTGCTCACACCTGATATCCTATGCAGAATGATTCAAAATGACTACATCAATTATTAAAAGAAATATTTAAAATTCTGTAAATGTGCCATTGTGAGCCACAGTTGGCTGAAACTGTTCTCCATGGCATACTATTTAGATTATCAAATATATTTTAAGCTTCAAGGACTTGAAAACAGTAAATCTTTTTCCTAACATTTTCTAAATATCTTTTGAAAAATGTTCCAGGAATATTTTTTGCAGAAACAGATATTCTTATGTATTTCTTGGTAAGAGTTTGGTTTCTTCTTCTTTTTTCCTTTTTGAAAGTTATTTTTAAATTATATTTTGAAATGCTAGCTGCCAGGAAAAAATAAATGTAGTTATTTTTGTACTAATTGCTTTTCTGTGAGTAGACAGCCCACATTGGCTCTTATTTTGAACAATTTAGAAAAAGGATATGGATCACCTCTATAGGCATAGTCCTATCACTTTTCTCCTTCAACTTGTGGAATACCTGTGGTTGGGGTGGTTTCAAGAGCAAGAAAGGTGTTCTTATGTACAGCCTTGCCACCCACGGAGACACTTAAGTATGTGTATTATTTCTTGTTGTAGGACTACAGCTGTAATCAAAATCAGCTTGATTGCACTAAGATAAAAATATAATGTTGAAATAATTTTGGAGTTATATTTTATAAATACTAATACTTCTATTCTTAACATGGAATTTTAATGATGCCTTGTGTTCTACGGTGTAAATTAATCACCAGTTTCAGTCTTTGTAGTACTTAGTCCAAGAATGAATTCTAACCAGTAATAAAAAATTGTGAGAAAGGAAGAAATTTTAGAGAAACCAAACGATTCCTAATCATTTTTCCAGTGTAGTGTATTATTTTTGTGTTCTAGGTGAAAAACAGTTGTTAATTTTAGAAAGCCTTGAAGTTTTTAAGGAAAGCTTTTTGTTTTTTGACCCAGGGGAAATTTTTGTAAATGAAATACGATTGAAAAAGGAACTGATTTCAGCTGTTAATTGGACAAAATACATTCTAAAAAATATTGAATTAGAAAATAAAACCAAGATTCAGTTTGAATTTCAGATTAATTCTTCAGTGACCATATGGTCATGCAAGTTAGTGGTGATAAACCAACAGTTGTACAAGTGTTTGTTCATTCTGACTCTGGTCTGCTGCCCCATGACACATGACTTTTGTCCTTTGATGCTCTAGATTTTAATTTAAGCTAGTTAGTTATTGAGGGTTTAATTTTGATTTTATTTTTGTTTTAACCTTTTTACAAATCCTTCCACTTATATTATCCTCCTATTTGAGAAGGCAGTAAGAGTATAAAAAGGCCAGAATGGGGAGAGTTTCAAGTAGTCATGAGAAGAAAAATCCTTTATCTTTTCCATTATTACAAAACAGTTTATAAAAAATTATATAATTATATGACAATTTTTGTGACAATCTATTTTTTTTTACCTTTTGACTCCTAAATTGGTTACTTGTCACATTTTAAAATGCAGACCTTCCTTGAAAATTTAAACAAACTCCCCTTGTTATAAAAAATATTCTACCCTGAAAATTCAGATTTCTAAACAGTTAGTTGTACAGATTTAGTAATCTGCTGATATTTTTAAAGATCTGTGATTTCCAGTGCACTTGGGATGGGTTAAAAAAGGGAGTGGAAGGAAGATCGATTTGCCTTTTGCAAATCCTAAACCCAGGTGTGGAAAAGGATATAAGTCCCTGAAATCAAGCCAACTTTTCTTGGAAACTGATTCTTTGTTGTCTGTCTTATTATTGCAAAAGCTTCTGTTAGGCAAAATATCTACTTTTCTTTGTAGATGTCATGCAACTTAAGGAATATACACCTGATCCAGAATAACAAAGATAAGAAACCTAAGTATTTTTAGTGTGGAATCATGGGGTATCACTTATGTATTACAGTGAGAAGCACAATGAATAGCTATTGGAATTATTTAAATCCTTTCCCAAGTTTCACTTTACCCCAGAATTCTCACTGTTCTTACTAATGTTGATTTACTTCTTAATGGGAAGAAAATGGGTGAAATGGACAACCTATAAAGCTATGTCTTGCAGGGTGTAACAGCACATTTCACTACTAGTACTATGTTGTACAAACTAGTGATTAAGTGGCAAGCCAACAGAGTTTTTGAATCAGTATCAAGACAGGAACTTACATATTTAAATCTCCAGTTCTTTAAAATAATTGTAAAAACACGAGGCTAATTTTAACAGTGAAAATTTGAGCCTCATGGCAGGTTTTGTGTGTTGTGCCTATTTTTCTGCTTGCTACTTTCTGAACTTGTTTGACTAATATATACTTTGGAATATTCTTTAATTCTGGTGGCCAGTAACAGTTGGTGAATATGTAGTTTTTACAGATTGTACTAATGAGCAATTTTCTAGCAATGAATTGACTATAACTTCTTAACTAACATGCCTTTTAAAATGTTTTAAGTATTGAGTGTTTTTGTTTTGTTTTTGGTTGGTTTGTTTGTTTTCCAGTATGGGGAAGGAGGGTTGCTGGCACAGAACTCAGGAAAGAGTAGGATAGCTAAGAATGTGCATATGCTAGAGGGTTAAATTAAGTTGTGTGCTTATTTAATTAAAAGTTTAAGTGGTTTGTTTTTGCTGCAAGATAAACGACATATTAGCTCAATTAGAATAATAATTTTAATTAGCATATATCAGAGTTTGATTTTTTAAAAATTTGAAATCACAAATGACATCTTGGCAAGAATGAAAGAGATATAAATTCTTAGGCACTGGCAATGAATTCAAGCCTCTATTCAGCTTTCAGAAAAGGAGATTATGAGTTTTTTCTAAATATGCATATACATTACTTGTTTCATGTTGCATTTTAAGACAAATTTGTTGAATCTCACTGCTTTAAATAAATTACAAATCAGTAATTATCATTTTATAAGTGTTGAGGTTTTCCTTAATTTTTTAATAAATCATCCCCTCAGAAAGAAATTTTAAGTAATACTTCCAAATGTAACTGTTCAGAAATTACCCCTCCCCAAATCCCCGGAAGTATTTTAGAATACTTTCCCCCCCCTGTCCTGTGAGTATTTTTTGACCTGCATTTCAAGAAGATACAATGAAATTTTGTTAAGAATTAAAGGCAATGCTGTAGTCCTTTGTTACTTAAGATGTATGTATCCTCTCATTGTAGCCGACAACTATGTTTCATAATGTGATTTTTTTTGTTGGTAGTTTTAAAATGCCTGAGTTAAGAAAAATTATGTTCAGTTATCACAAACTAATAAACATAAGACATTTTTTATATGCAAGAAAAGGCAGAGAGTAAATAATTGCACTGGTGACCAATACTGTAATAATCCTGTTTTACAATATGCACTTGACAGGTTGTAATAGTGCTAATTGAAGAGACTAATTCACACTTGCTTCATTCTATTCAAAGGCAAAATCAGCAGCTTGTTTTGCTTTTGACCAGATGGTCCTCATGAACACCTACTGTGCACTTTAAGTGCTTTACTAGAATTACAAAGGCTGGGGGCTGCGTTCGACTCCAAATGATTTGAGAAGGTGGGGGGAACCTCTGTGCTCAATGGATTTGGTGCAAGTAAATTAATTCTAGTGGACCCATTACACACTGAGCCCCCTTTTCAAAGCTCTGAGCCTCCTCGCTTGCTCTGTAGCAATGAGAAAGAGAAAGAGAAAGGCAGATTACTGCAAACAGAAATAAAAAAAAGGGGTATGAAAGGGAGAAAAGAGGCCTTGAAGCCTTTCATATCATTTGAGTTTTTCAAGTGCGTTATTTTTGGGGAGGGTGGATGTATGAAAAGCCAATTGGAGTTTTTTTTGTTTTAAAGTGCGCTATTTAAGCACCATGAATGTAGGCGCAAGAGCAACAGTTGACTGAGTTTACTGTGGTGAAGCTTTGTGTCCCAGGATGAATCAAATTCATTATATTCAACTCTTTGTGTTTTAACATGAATGTAGGGTTAGTTTCACAAGACTGTGTCTGTTTAGGATAATTATAATTTAATATTTTCCTTTCATAAAGTTATCACTGTAGATGTCTAAAATTTTAATCAAAGCAGATTTTGTACATTGACTTTGAAGCACCCTGACAGTTTAAAATTCAAAGGAAAAGCTTTTTTAGTTTTCAAAAGGAAAGAAAGGCTCATTCTAATGGCATTGAAGCAGAGATTATTATAACTAATTAGAAGTCACACATCTGTTAGCTTTTGGTTTGTGACTTATTTATGTATTTTTTGAGTAAAATATATACTATAAAATATATTGCTGCTATTGAGTGAACTGAAAGGAAAAACTATTTGAGTTAACCATTTTTGCAAATCTCTACATGGTCTCATAAAGAAATTAGTGTAATAAAGTACATTAAATGCAAGTGGGAATTGTGTAATTGATAATTTTAATGTTGGAATACATTTCCAAAGAAATTTTTTACACAATTCTATTAGCATAATTCTGGCTATTAAGTGGTCATTATGAATTTACAAAATATTACCAAATCCAGTTTGCACAAATTTATAGTTATTCTATATCCTTGAGGCTGTTCATATACACTATTGTAATTGGAATACTAACACTGCAACAGTTCTCCTTGTAAGCTGTGTAGGTTAGGATGCAAAGGACCAAATTTAGAAAGATATTTTCAGTTGATTTTGTATGATTTTATAGTTTCTCATAATAAGTTGTATCATGCTTTATTTTTGTTTGGTGACATATATTAGTGACACCATTATTCAAATTCATTTTAATAGTAGCTATTAGCAAAGAAGACAACAAAATCCTATCAATTTTACATATCAGTAGTTATAAATGTTTCATATAGTTCTAAGTTTAGCCTGTCTCCATAAATGGACATCTAAAATTTATATTCCAGAAAGCATGTTATACCAATATGCTATTTGGATCTTTGTTTTAATTCCATTCTTAGAAAAAAAATACAGAAATGCAAAGTCAGCCACAAAATTATATTATTTTTCAAAGAATTTTAATTAAGGAGGGTAGCATGCCCTATTTGATATTTGAAATAAAAATTTGATTATTTCATATTTATATGGTCATTACTTGGGACTTTCCATTGAAATATAAGGTGTGGGATGTGGAGAGAGGAGTATAATTCTTAAACCTATAGTCAACAAAATATCCAATGAAATTCATAAGCAATGAGACTTTATTGAGTTGATATTCTTGGAAAGATTATATTTCAATAAAAATTGAAAGATAAGAAAAACAGAAAAAATTCTTCTTGCAATAGACTATTTAAAATAAAGATAAAGCTACTAGATTTTTTTTTTTTTTTTTGCAGGTACAATAAAAACTTATCTTTAAAGCCAAAACCTTAATTAGCAGAAGAGGAGGATTGATCATGACCATACAGATACTTTCTTAGGTGGGGCTGTTTCTGTGCTTTCACCAAGACTACTGTGGTTAGAATGCTTTTTTCTTATGAAGAAGAGTTTATTGCAGTGTTAAAATATTAACCCCTAGGTTCCTGAATGTGAATGCTAGAGATAAGGTTCTGTCCTGTAACATAAGGATTAAAAAAGGCTGCAATTTCTACAAGACCACACTGCTTAAGCTGAGAAGTATTTTAACATTTAAATATTCTTCATCCTTAAAGTAGAGTAATATCCCCATTTCTCCCTATCCCTCCACCCCCGTAAAACAAACCAATAAAGAAACAAAAAACAAAACAAGGAATTCACGGATAAGTGAATATAAAGTGCTAGTAGACATAAGTTAGACCAAGACCCGGTATAAGGTCTACAGGTGAAAATTATTTACATCTGCCAAAAATTATTTGACCATAACCTCTTAAAACTTTTGGTTATGGTACTCTTCTTTTGTCTGATGTGTCTTGTGTATGACTCAATAATATGCATTCAAAGAATTAATCTTTTAAGGAACATATTTAGTGTGCTGAATATATTTTAAAAACCTATTGTTCAATTTGGAATTAATATTATTGCTTTCAGTATTTTTCTATTATTATTTGTAAAAAATCTTTTTGAAGGAAAAAAAAAACTAAAAGCTCATGGCAAACATTTTGTATAAATGACAAAATGTATTCCTTTGCTTTGTGGTCATTGCGTGACCAGACAGTAGAGTACTGGATTGTTCAAAGGTTTTACAACTGCAAGGCAAAAGCATCTGCTCATTGCAAAGCCCTCATTGTTTAATTTCGACACTGACTTTTCCATGTGTCTTGTACCAAGGACTGGATTAGATGCCACTAAGATGAAATTTGTTTTAAGTTGCTCCCAAGTGCAGCTGTCCCCATATACCGTCTTATAGCTTAACCAAAACAGACAGACATAGGATCAATCAGAATCTTTGCACAGGGTCACTTCACTAGGCTAGGGAGGCTCAGAGGAAGAATGTTAATGATATTATTTATTGTGAATAACTGCAAAATTAGTTTCCAGGCTTATTTAGTGTGTGTAGAAGTTCCTCTCCTCTTTTTTTTAGGGCAATAAAGCCATTATTAAATATTTAGTTTTTTAAACAGGATTATAATGGTTAAGTATTTGGGTACCCTGTGCTCATTAGGCACTATTCTTCCACAATCTTTTGCATGGGGGAAAAAGATCATTTTATTGGTCACTAAAGTAGTAATTGAACGAAAATGAAACCCACTCTAAAATGGCTCTGCTAAAATCTTGAAAAGTGGACATTTTTATAGAATGATAATTTTTCTTTAATGTTTCAAGTGAATGAAAAATGAAAGAGCACCTCACTTCCCAGGTTTCCTGGGATTGTGTGAATTTCTACCCAGCTGGTCCAAATTGATTGATACAGGGCCAAATATTTGTCTGCCTACATTTCAAAGTCTATAATTTGCTAATGAATTGTGGTAATAATCTTTCATCATACATGAAAGATTTAGCCAAACAATTTGCTAAGTATGTATTTTGATCATAAAATTTTTGGACTTACACCAAGCTTTACATCTATTTTACAGCTAATGCATGGGGGTGGAGGGAGGGCAGTTGGAGAAATAATACTGAACATGGACACTTGATGGAAAGGGATGAAGGAAACATGGGAAGAAGGTACTTTGGAAAAGAATAATGCTGGGAAAGTCCTCTGAATGACAGAAGAAAATGAATTATATTTGCATCTGCAGAGTAAAGTAGGATTTTTTAAAAATGCCAGCACAGTTCTTATCCCGCACTGTCCAGAGATGTGTTACTAAGGCAGATGAGGGCAAGGAAAGAATCTTTTCCAGTTTTGACTATAGCTATTCCACACATTGATTATGGAGTTATTTCCTAGAAACAATGCTGTCAAGTGAAATGTCCACAAATTTTGAATAATTGAAGGGATAAATATCAAAGCCAAATGTTGTTACAGTCAATTTTTAAAAATGTGGAATAAATGTGATTTGAGCAATTCCAGAAGAATGTGAAAGAAGAACCTCCTAGGGAATGAGCATGAGTATTGAGAATAATATTTAAAGCAAAGATTATGCAAAAGAAAATTAAGCTTTTATTTGTGGATGATCTGTAATCTCTGCTTGAAAAGTGCAAACTATATTTACATATTTTGGGGAGATATGTATAAAAGTTCTAATTGTGGAATAAGAGGGCAAGAATATGTTCAAAATAAATCTCTTATACGTGTAATTTCTCCTTAAGAGATCAGGGTGCCATGACATCCTTTTTGACCAATATAGTCTAAATAATTTTTATATTGTTCATGGTAAGAATATAAATAATAGGAAATTTCCCTTGCCTGGCCATTTAGTAGCAAGAGGGGAAAAAAAAAAAGGGAAATGGAAGAAAAAACTCTGCCCTGCAGAGAAGAAGCATATACAATATAATAAAGGTAGATAATCCATTTTTATACAGGTAAGAAACTTGAGAAATTTGATATATGTGCTAGACCTCTTGAATATGTGATGAAATGTCACATTTCCAGAGCATTGATTTATAATCATTTACATAACTCTCTTTTTGTTTCTGCTAGAGGTTAACTTGTTTTAAATGTTAGTACAGTGAATCTAAGGTGGCACCACTGGTCAATCTTAAAGTATTCAGAAAAGTAAAAATTCTATGTCTAACTCACAGGGTATTTTAAGTAAATTGAAAATAGTGTTCTACACATTGACTTTCTCAGCCTCCTTCCTTCTATTTGGCTGACAGTTAAAAATCTTTAGCAATGCAATATCATACTTTTTGTAGGTCAGTTGTAACCATATTGTTTGTGATAGTTACTGCCATAAATACTGAACAAAGTTTTGGTTTGGGGATTCTTATTTTTTCCTGTTTTATTGAAGAAAAGTTCTGTAATCATTATGAAGGAAAAATATAGTGAAAAATCACATTTAAATAAAATTAATTATAAGCAAGATAATTAGTAAGATTGCTGATTTTTTATGAAAACTCAATTTCAAAAGCAAATATTAGAGTTATAGATTATGTATATTAAATTCAAACTATGCTGTTGGCAGTTTGTTCTAGACTTTTTGGTATTCTGCTATCAGAATCAGTTTACATTTATATGCCTGATTTTACCTGATGAAAATGTAAAATATTTCCTCTGAAGAAGTATGTTTATAATGCCCTATAATCATCATCATCAGAAGAATATCAGTTAAATAGTTCATTTCTGCTGAATTAAGAGATAGTTTCCTTATCCTTCAAATTACAAATGAGGGAATTTTAGTAAGATATTTTCAAAGGATGATGTTTTCCTTCTGCTGAAATTTTTTTTGTTGAAGATTACGTGTATATACATGGATGCTTAAAATTTGAAATATTAGAAATATAGTAAAATGCTTTAAGAGTCCTGATGTCTACTGCTAGTTTTAATTTCAGATAATGCAACCAATTTTTATGTTGAATGAATGAAGCAAGATGGTTGGCATATCTGCAAAGTGAATGTGATTGATATGTTAATGTGCACATGTCCTAAATCTAAATGAATGTTGACTTTTTCAGATCAGTCATCTTTTTGGTCATATTGCTCAAAAGTTATACTAGAGTTCCAGGAACTGATTTTGGAGCCATGTTACTTTTTTCTTTCAATGATTTGACTTATAGCCATTCTTCTGTGTAGGGGGAAATCAATTCATTGAAATTACCAAAAGTAATTTGAAGTCAAGTGTTGTGAGCCAGGTGATTGTTCTATCTGGATGGTCCCATTTATACTTATTCAGGTTTTTTGTCTCTTTTCTGAGTTCCTTCTTTCTTCTTGAACATATATCTGCTGTAGCACTGCACTTGTTTGTAATTATCTGTTTACTTCTCTCCTATTACACTATATGAACCTTAAAACCAGAAAAGTGTCAAATTTTTCTCTTTATTTCAGGGCCTACTATTGAAATTGTCACAGAATAGGTGAGCTTAATGAATGGCTAAATTAGAAAATAAGGATCTATTAAGCAAGATTATTTCTAACTGAAGGCATTTGCAAAGGAGAAATCATCCAAGAATTTCTGAGTATTTTCGGTATTTTAAATATTAATTTTGAAATAAATATGTACTTTCTGAATGAAATTGTTGTGAAAGGATCTCTCTGGTTTGGTTATAAATTCTCACATTTGTTAAAAGGGACTAAGAATAGACAATTTATGCAGAAGTGCAAAATAAAAAGAAATCCTGCTTCAAAATAGATTTATGTCATCTTTAATTTGTAATATCTGACTAATAATTTATGATGACTTTCTTCTCAAAGGGTTATAGAAACTTTTAAAAAATGTTATTCTTAATCTAGTGGTGCACTATTATGGATTTTAATAGACTGAACAGTGCTTCTCAATTGGCAGTTAGTTAACTTGTAATAGTGGAAAGATAATTGCATTATGACAGGGAATTTAAGTACCAATCCTTGTGTGACTTAACACACTGTGTGGTCTTTTCTTTCTGAGTAGCCTAGTTTTTATTTTTGATGTTTGCATTTTATAATGTAGATTGCAGCAACCCAAAGTTTTTAGTAGTGAAAATATTCTTTAAATTATATAATTTATTTCTGGTGGTTGATGGACCTTTATTTTTTCATTTATATGTGGTGTGAGAATCAAACCCAGTGCCTGACACATTCAAGGCAAGCGCTCTACCAATGAGCCACGACCCCAGCCCTGAAAATATTTTTTTAATGTCTTAGAACCTTCCAATATGTGTACAAAGTTTTCTGTATATACTTCTGTTGTAGCATCTCTATCATTGTTGTGTGGTTTGAATATGGTTTCAATATGTTTCCCCAAAGGTTCACAGGTTGAAGGCTTGATCTTCAGTGTGGCTATGTTGAGGGGCAATAGAACTTTAAGAGGTAAGGCAGGGCCTAGCATAAGGTTATTAGTTGTTAGGATTTCTACACTCCTTAATGTAAGTCTTATAGGACCCTGGTTAGTTGGGAACAGGGAGAAGGGGGAGTAGGGCAAACTAATCAGTAGACAATAACTGCATATGGAGATGTCTAAATATGTCATATGAAATATAAATATTCCTTTAATCCTTAAGGTATTATTTAAGGGGTTCAAAGTTGACATAGATCCTTTGTTACCATGGTGTTTTAAATTCCTATAAATCAGGATTGTTTTCCCACTAGATAATGAAGAATATTATGTTTATTCTAAATTAGACTTTATATGTATGGTAATACAGTAAGACTTTAACAGTGAATTGTATATATGTCTTTCTAATATATAAGATTCTTTAATATTAAGTAAACAGTATTAATTTGATGTTATTAACTTAGTGTGCTAAGTGAATTAAAATTCTATGTGAGTGTCAAGGCTGTGGTATCAGCATATGGGCAGATATACAGATCAGAGGAATAGAATTAGGAACCCAGAAATAAATTCCTACACTTATGGTCAATTAATTTTCAACAAGGGTACTAATACAATTCAACATGGTAAGAATAATCTTTTTAACATATGGTGCTGGGACAACTGGTTTATCTACATGTAAAAAAATGAAATCAGACCACTCCTTCATATCATATAGAAAAATTAACTCAATTTTTGGGGGGTTAATAAATAAATAAATAAATGGATGTAAGAGCCCAAGCTATAAAACTCTTAAAAGGAAATATAGGTAAAGATCTTCATGACTTTGGGTTAGGCAATGATTTCTTTGGGTTAGGACACCAACATAAGCAACAAAAGGGAAAATAGATTAATTGGAGTTCATCAAAATTTAAAACTTTAGTGTCTCCAAAGGCACTATCTGTAAAGTGAAAAGGTGATTCAAAATGGGAGAAAATATTTCCAAATCATATATTGATTAGAGACTTGAATCCAATATATGTAAACAATTCTTACAGCTCAGCAATAGACAACCTAATTTAAAATTGACAAAAGATTAGAATAGACATTTTCTGAAATAAGATATGTAAAAAGCTAATAAGCACATGAAAATTTGTTTCTCATTTTTAGTCATTTGGAAATGCAAATCAAAAATCCAAAGGAATTAAAATCAGGATGTCAGATGGTGCCTATATTCATTGCAGCATTCACAATAATCAAGATGTGGAAGCAACCTAAGCGTCCATTACTTAGATAATAGATGGATAAAGGTGAATATACATAGTAAAATGTGGTAAATATACATAGCCTTTTAAAAAGAAAGAAAGTATGCTATTTGCAGTAACATGGATATACCTAGAAGACATTTCTTTTTTAAGATTGAATAATGTCCCATTGTATGGATATGCCACATTTTGTTTATTCATTCATCTATTAATGGATAATTGTTTTGCTTCTACTGGGTGGCCTTTATGAATAATGTTGCTTGCTGTGATTATCCACCTATGTGTTTTTATGAGGACATACATTTTTAGTTCTCTTGGTATGTATAGGAGTAGAGTTGCTGGTTCAGTTGGTGTATATATATATATATATTTTTTTCTCTTTTACTTTAATTATGGTAAGAAGATGTAGATAACAGCATTTACTATTTTAATCATTTTTAAGAGTAAATTTCAATGACATCAAGTAGCAGTCACTTTGAACCATTACTACCATCCAATTTCAGGGCTTTTTTGTCTTCCCAAAGTAAAACTCCATACTCATTAAACAATAACTCCCCATTCCCTTTTCCCCCCAGTCCCTAGCTTTCTAACCCTAAGAATTTGATTATCTTGTGTACCTTGTATAATCATACACAATATGAGGTTTTTGGTGTCTGAGTTATATCACTTAAGTTAATGTCTTCAGAGTTCATTTATGTTATAATGTGTCAGAATTTTTTCCTTATTGACAAAGAAAAGATTCTACTGTATGTGCATATCTCATTTTATTTATCCATTGGAGCCCTTGGTTGTTTCCACCTTTTGGCTATTGTGAATAATGCTGCTATGAACATGAATGTTTAATATATTTTTGAGAACATGCTTTCAATTTTTGGAGGCAATATACTAAGAAGTGGAGTTGCTTGATCATATGGCAATTCTATTTTTAAGCTTTCTAGGAACCTTTGATTTCTCCCACAAACAGCAGCTGCATCATTTTAGATTTCCATCAGCAATTCATAAGAAATTCCATTTCTCCACTCCACCAATACGGGATATTTCTGCATCTTTTAAAAAATAATAGCCATCCTAATGTATGTGAAGTAGTATCTCATTGTGGTTTGGTTTGCATTTTCCTAATGATTGGTGATGTAGAACATCATTTCATATATTTAGAGAAATTCCAGTCCTTTGCCCATTTGGGGAGAGGGGAATTGTTTTTTGGAGTGATGAAAATGTTCTGGAATTAGTGATAATGGTTGCAGGACTGTGTGAATATGCTGAAAACCACTAAATTGTACACTTAAAAGTAAACACAACAACAACAACAACAAAATGAATACGGAGAACCGAAAGCTCATCAGAGAGCCAAACCTCCAGAATGAAAAATTGTACCAAAAAGGAAGATTAGGAGACTATGGTGATGTCAACTGGATAAAAATATAGGAATAAGAACTTTTCAACTTAGCAGTGTTTGACTAAGTCTTTTCACTGAATTTTTTTTTAAAGAGAGAGAGATAGAGAGAATTTTTAATATTTTTTAGTTTTCAGCAGACACAACATCTTTGTTTATATGTGGTGCTGAGGATCGAACACTGGCCGCATGCATGCCAGGCGAGCACACTACAGCTTGAGCCACATCCCCAGCCCCTCACTGAATTTAAACCAAGAAAAAATGGATTTTGTAATGTTAGAAACAGTTTTTCTTGAGTTTGATATTATTAAGCACTTGAGTTGTATGAAACCACATTTGAAAACTTTTTTTTTCTTTCTTTTTTTTTTTTTTGCTAAATCTATAAAAGGGGACATATTCCTACTCTGTTTCTACTTGATGGCAGGTCTGTTGCACTACTATAAGAAGATTTCAAAAGAATTAATAACAACTTTTTTACATGACAAAAGTAGCTACAGTTTGCATCACAGTTTCTATGGCTAATTTTGCATAGTGTTTCCATCAGTATTATTCTGTTATTATATTGTAGAAGAAGTATTTTGAGGATACAATAAATACTGTCTATGGAGAATAAAGATACTACTTTGTTTAACACATTCTCAGCTGGGCATGATGGCACACCCTGTTGTCCAAGCTATTCAGGAGGCTGAGGCAGTTGGCTTACTTGAGCCCAGGAGTTTGAGGCCTTACTGGGCAACATAGTGAGACCCCCATCTCAGAAAACAAAACAAAAGCATTTTTCCCCTGGAGAAATTATCATATATCATCTACATTTCTAGCAGATATTAAATTAAAAAGAGAATGGTTTTTACTTCATAGTAATCTATGTGTGATTTTGTGGAGATGTCTTTTAGTCAGTGGTTTTTGACTTTGAAAGTTTGTATCAACTTTACTGAGGGGAAAGAGGAAGAAACTTAACCCTTATGTTAGTATTTTATACATTTCAACTCCTTTCCCCCACCTTAGTTCTTTTGATCCTTATGTATTAGTGTCAGGCCTGCTGCTTATGGCTGTGCCGATTGAAAATGGTACCTCCTGAGGCTGATGATACAACTCAGTGGTAGAGCACTTTCCTACCATGCTTGAGGCTCTGGGTTTGATCTCCAGTACCACAGGAGAGAACGAGTGGGGAAGGGAATTGAGAAGAGGAAGGAAGGAAAGCAAAGAAAAAGAAAGCAAGGAAAAAAATGATAGCTCCTGAAATTGTGCAACACAGTGATCTTGGTGAGGGTGTATGTAAGGACTTGATGGTTAACTTTCCCTGCCATAGAAATAGAAATAGAGGTATTGATGCCGAAATTAGGCAAGTGATATTTAAGAGTCCACAGGAAAGCCATTGCATTTTCTTGTTGTATGATTTTGTGTTTTCAGTGATTCCATTTCCTTAATCTTTCATGCTTCATGCTATAGTAGTAGCCTGCTTACCTCACCCTATTCTATTCATTACACAAACTCTTTCCTCATCTGTAAAATAGCATAACAGTAATATTACATGCCTGACACTTTTTAATTGTAAGAATGAAAATAGACAATATAGGTAAAGGCAACCTTATTTACTCTAAAATACTTTCTATAGAAGTTCACCTTATCTTGAGCCCTTTCTTCTCATGCTATTCAAAGACCCATGTATAGTTGAGGAAGTCCACACTTAGCTGATACATCCTTCAGAAATTTTTTTTGTAATCTTCTTTCCTGTATGAATGTACCATTTTTCTTCAGTTTTCCTTCATATTGCAGAGTGTTATTGTGCCACATTATATACTCATTTGTATAAATTATCTTATTCTATCTTACAATCTATATTTTCTTTGAGAATGGAGCTGTATACTACAAAATAATAGTTTGTATATTCTCTACAGAACTGAACAGAATGCTTTAAGAATAAGAAAACAAAAGGTATTTTAGAAATTACTTGAATTCCAGGGCTGGCCTATAGCTCAATTGCTAGGGTGCTTGCCTTGCATGCACAAGGCCCTGGGTTTCATCCCCAACACTACCATCACCACCACCACCACCACCAAAAAAAAAAAAAAAAAAAAGGAGGAGGAAATAAATTACTTGAATTCCATTAAACCAATCTGATCACAGCACTTTCGTATATATATTTATTATAGTACTAATTGCTGGTCAGTTTGGAAATATTCTGTCAGAGCTATTTGTTGTATAGTGCTGGAGCTAACTCCTGTTGGTGCAAGAAGTTGGTTATTAGATATTCCGAAATTTTGTGAATCTCAAACAGTAGCTTGAGATTGGTTGCAGTGAGGCATTGGTTGCAGTGAGGCATTGGTTGCATGGACATTGACAAACTCTACAAAGGATGCGATTTTGTTTCAGGAGAACCAGTGTACCACAGGTATGTGTCTCTAAACCCTACTGGTTTGTTACTTCCTTCAATTCATCTCTGTCTGACTTCACTATGATAGGAGCACACTTGCTGAACTAATGAGTAAATAAGTGACAGAATATATCAGTGTTTTATTCCCTACTTCTTGACCTCTGCTGGCCAAATCTAATGTATTTTTTGAGAATGAGTTTAACAGTAGATGATGCTAGAGACTGTAGGTTCTTTGTTGTTTAACCTTTGAAGAAAAAAAATTTTTAACCTTTTTAGACTATTGTGAATGGGATAGTTTTCCTAAATTTTCTTTCAGCAGATTCGTTGTTGGAGTATAGAAACAATTGATTTGTGAAGTTAATTTTGGATCTTGCTACTTTGCTGAATTCATGTATGAGTTCTAGAAGCTTTTTGGGTCTTTTATTTATTTTTTTATTGGTTGTTCAAAACATTACAAAGCTCTTGACATATCATCTTTCAAACATTAGTTTCAAGTGAGTTATGAACTCCCATTTTTATTTTTGGGTCTTTTAAATACAGAATCATGTCATTGGCAAATAGCTAGGTTTAGCTCTTCTTTTCCTACTCGAATCCCTTTTATTTAATTCTTTTCCCTAGTTGTTCTGGCTAGAGATCTGAGGACTGTGTTGAATAGAAGTGGTGAAAGTGGGCATACCTGAAAATCTTTACCACCTGTACCTCAGACAGAGAACTAATTTCCAGGATATATAAAGAACTCAAAAAACTTAACATCAAAAAAACAAATAACCCAGTCAATAAATGGGAAAAGGAGCTGAGCACACACTTCACAGAAGTAGTACAGTCAGTCAACAAATATATGAAAAAATGTTTAATATCTCTAGCAATTAGAGATTAAAACTACACTGAGATTTCATCTCACTCTAGTCAGAATGGCAATTATCAAGAATACAAATAACAATAAATGTTATTGAGGATGTGGGGGGAAAAGTACACTCATACATTGCTGGTAGTACTGCAATTTGGTGCGGTCAATATAGAAAGCAGTATGGAGATTTCCTCAGAAAACTTGGAATGGAACCATCATTTTGACCCAATTATCCTACTTCTTGTTATATACCCAAAGGACTTAGTATCAGCATACTAATAGTGACATGGCCATGACAGTATTTATTAGCAGCTCAGTTCACAGTAGCTAAGGAACTAACCTAGGTGCCCTTCAACAGATGAATGAATAAAGAAAATGTGGTACATATGTAACACGATGAAATATTCCTCAGCCATAAAGAAAAATGAAGGCATGGCATTTGCTGGTAAATGAATGGAACTGGGGACGATCATGCTAAGTGAAATAAGCCAATCCCCCCGAAATCAAAGGCCACATGTTCTCTCTGATATACGGATATTGACTCACAATAGGCTGGAATGAGGGAGGAGGGAAGGTTCAAGGGATTGGTCAGGGGAAGGAATGGGGAAATGGGAATGGAAAATACACTAGAATGATTTGGACATAACTTTCCTATGTTCATATATGAATACACAACTAGTGTTAACTCCACATGATGTACAACCACAAAAATGTGAAGTTATACTCCATGTTATGTATATCAGAATACATTCTACTGTCATATATAACTAAAAAGAACAAATAAAAAAATTTTAAGAAAAGGAAGTGGGCATCACTGTCTTGTTCTGTTTTTAGAGTTTTCTTCCATTTAGAATGATGCTGACCTTGGGTTTGGCTTTAGTAATGTTGAGGTGTAATCCTTTTATCCCTATTTTTTTCTGGTGTTTTAATCATGAATGAATGAATGAATGAATGTGACATAAGTTTTTCATGTACATATGTGAAAACAACACAGTGAATCCCACCATGTACATCCATAAGAATGAGATTCTAACTAGAATACAGTATATTCCATGCTTGTATAATTATATCAAAATGGATTCTGCTCTCATGTATAATTTTAAAAACCTAGTAAATTAAAAAAATTAAAATTGCAAAAAAATAGTGTTGGAAATGAAGGTTATTAAACACAAGGTTTAATAGCACAGTAAACATGGCATTTCTGTCAGTTATCACCTTGTTGAGCTATTCCTGCTTAGACTTTGCTACCTACCATCTATTGCTAACTCACCTTACAATTTCCAAGGTGGGAGTCAGTAATGTGAACCATCTCTAATTAGGTGACAGATTTCCTTTCTCATTTAAGAGGTAACTAATTGATTTGTTCTCCGTAGTCATCAAAGGCATATGAAAATATAATATCTGGGGACCTTAAAATATTCATTAATAACTATATTAAAACAGCTTGTATTATTCTTCTATTAAGGTTTCCATCAGTTTTATTTAAATTTTAGCTATACTTAGAATTGAACCCAGGGCCTTCTGCATGTGAGGCAAGCTTTCTACCATTGAGCTACCTCCCCAGCTGAGGTTTCTATCAATTCTATCAAAAGTAAGATTATGCCGGGCATGGTGGTATACTCTTGTAATCCCAGAAGCTCAGGAGACTGAGTAGGAGGATTGAAAATTCGAAGGTAGCCTCAGCAACTTAGTGAGGCCCTAAGCAACTCAGCAAGTTCCTGTCTCTAAATAATATATAAAAAGGGCTTGGGATGTTGCTCAGTGGTTATGGACCCCTGGGTTCAATCCTTGGTACCCCCCTCCCCAAAAAAAGGCAATATTATGTAAAATTAAAAAGGTAATGTTGAATCACTTGAATTTCTTTTCTAGGATATCCTTCATAATCTTAAGATATATATATATATATATATATATATATATATATTAAATGATGTTTTCTGACTATTCTGTGACATCTGTTATCAAAACAAAACTATTTTTAATTAACTTTTTTGTTCATGTTGGAATTTGAACCTAGGGCCTGGTGCATGCAGAGCAACACCCCAATATGACTTTATTTGATTAAATTAAAATTAATTCCAATCAAAATCTCAATGACATTCCTCATAGAAGTAGAAAAAGTAGTCATGAAATTCATCTGGAAAAATAAGAGACCAAGAATACCTAAAGCAATCCTTAGTAAGAAGAGTCAAGCAGGTGGCATCACTATACTAGACCTTAATCTATACTACAGCAATAGTAACAAAAACAGCATGGTATTGGCACCAAAACAGATTTGTAGACAATGGTACAGAATAGAGGACACAGAGACTAACCCACATAATTACAGTTATTTAACAAAGGCATCAAAAACATACATTGGAGAAGAGATAGCCTCTTCAACAAATGTTGCTGGGAAAGTTAGAAATCCATATGCAACAAAATGAAATTAAACCTCTATCTTTCATCATGCATAAAACTCAACTCACAGTGGATCAAGGACCTAGGAATTAAAACAGAGACACTGTATCTATTAGAAGAAAAAGTAGGCCCAAATCTCCATCATGTCGGATTAGGCCCCAGCTTCCTCAATAAGACTCCTATAGCGTAAGAATTAATATCAAGAATCAATAAATGGATTTAAACTAAAAAGCTTCTTCTCAGAAAAGGAAATAATAACGTGAGTAGAGAGCCTACAGATTGGGAGAAAATCTTTACCACACACGTCAGATAGAGCACTAATCTCTAGACTGTATAAAGAACTAAAAAATCTTAACACCAAAAAAAAAACAACAAAAAACAAATAACCCAATCATTAAATGGGCCAAGGAACTGAACAGATACTTCTCAGTAGAAGATATACAATCAGTCAACAAATATATGAAAAAAACATGTAACATCTCTAGCAATTAGAGAAATGTAATCAAAACTACTCTAAGATTTCATCTCACTCCAGTCAGAATGGCAGCTATTAAGAATATAAACAACAATAAGTGTTGGTGAGGATGTGGGGAAAAAGGCACACTCATACATTGCTTGTGGGACTGCAAATTGGTACAGCCAATGCAGAAAGCAGTATGGAGATTCCTTGAAAAACTTGGAATGGAACCACTATTTGACCCAGCTATCCTACTCCTTGGTTTATATCCAAAGGACTTAAAAACAACATTTTATAGTTATGCAGCCACATCATTGTTTATAACAGTTCAATTCACAATAGCTAAACTGTGGAACCTACCTAGATGCCCTTCAGTAGATGAATAGATAAAGAAAATGTGGTATATATACACAATGGAATATTATTCAGCATTAAAGGAGAATAAAATCATGGCATTTGTAGGTAATTGGATGAAGCTGGAGAATATAATGCTAAGTGAAATTAGCCAATCCCCAAAAAACAAAGGCTGAATGATTTCTCTGACTTGAGGATGCTGATTCATAATATGTTGCACAGGGAGAAGGTATGGGATGGGAGGATTAAATGAACTCTAGATAGGGAAAAGGGGAAGGAAGGGTATAGGAGTAGGAAAGATGATGGAATGTGATAGTCTCATTACCCTAAGTACATGTATGAGGATGTGAAGGATGTGACTCTACTTTGTGTACAACCAGAGATATGAAAATCTTTGCTCTGTATGTGTAATATGAATTGTAATGCAGTCTGTTGTCATATATAAGAAATTAAAATTTTAAAAAATAAATAAAAATTAACTTATTTGGTATGGAGGATAGAACCCAGGGGTGCTTTAACCCTGAGCTACACACCCAGCCTTTTCTTTTTTCTTTTCCTTTTTTGAGACAGGGTCTTGGTAAATTGCCCAGGCTTCCCTCAAACTTGTGATCCTCCTGCCTTATCCTATCCATTTGCTGGGATTATGGCTGTGTGCTACACTACCACTCCCAGTTCTCTTTTAGATTTTGTAAAGATAAATGCTTTATTAAATTTTTAACAGTAAAAAGTAAAGTCTAGAAATAGTAAGCTGCTGTCTGAAATTCTCAGTTTTATGTTCTAGGTACTGTTTCTACTCTTATTTATAGTATATGAAATCCCTTTCAAAAAGGGTAAGTTGTATTAGGATGGATTAGCTAATTTATTCTTGTAACCAAGGTGTTAAGTAAGGTAGTCACTTACCAATGTACTTTTTAATTTTTGGAGTTCTGCTTTTACTTGGCATAATAGGTTACAAAATGACATTAGATAACGTGCATATTTGTTGATCTTATTGAAAAGTGTGAAAACATTCAAACAGTTTTAATTAGGTGCAAGTGCACTCTTTCTCTAGAGGTATATCTTTTGACATCAGTTGCACACTGATACTGTGCTGTATGGAATTGATATAACACAGATTCTGTTGACATTTGGTTCATAAATAATAATGGAGAGTTGGGGGTTGTAGCTCAATGGTAGAGCACTTGCCTAACCTGTGTAAAGCCCTAGGCTCAATCCCCAGGACCTCAAAAACAAACAGAAAAGGTAATTGCATTTCAATAAAAACTTGCCAACTGTATGGAAAAGTTAAGTGATAGAAACTAATCAGGAGATCAGATTTCTGATTGTGTTAAAAAAATTTACAGTGTGCTGGGCACAGTGGCTCTGGAGGATGACACAGGAGGATTGTGAGTTCAAAGCTAGCCTTAGCAGAAAGTGAGGCACTAAGCAACTCAGTGAGACTCTGTCTCTAAATAAAATAAAATTTTAAAAAAATGACAGTGTGCTGATGTTTGATTTTAAGTGTTTGTGTGTATACAAGAATGTTACTGAATCATTTACATGGACTAATAAGCATTTGAAATTTATAATAGAAGAATTATCTTTCTAACAAAGTTATTACAAAATTTGGTAGTAAAGAAGCATGAACTAAGCATTCTTTCTCAGGCATTTTATAAAAACATGCTTCAGAATGTAGTATTTGTGATCTATAATACATGATAATTTATATATGTAGAAGCAACTGTTACCATAAGAACAGCTTTGTATTGATTCTGCATATAATTGATTTGCTTAAATTCTATAAATGTCTTTCTAATTGTAAGAACAAAAAGTACTTAAGCTGAGTATCTTGGAAATGAATAGAAATTTTCGAAATTCTGATGATTTATCAAGAGATTTTTGTTTACAGGGTTAACTGCATTACAAAGAGTTGCTTTGACCAAATAATCCAATAGGTCATTTTTGCCTCTAAAGTTCTTAGAAGCTATACTGGATTTTCTAAGTGTTTCCTTGCCGCAGTCTGGCTGGGCACAATTCAGGAGCCACTTGTCAAAAGAAATGAACTTTATTTTTAGAACCACACACGCCAAACAAAACGGCTCCTCAGGAAAAACCTTCAGAGCCCAACTGCGACCACCGTCTTCCCACAAGCCTCTCCACCTCTTCCACTCCTCCTGCTCTTGAGGCTGATTGGCTGGGTCGCATGGGCGGAGCCAAAAAAGTCCCCCAATGAGCAGCTCCGTGGTCTGAAAGGGCAGGGAAACAGCCCAATGAGCATCACTGCAGAGGAGCCAATCAGTTGGCAGCTAGAAGTTGCTGGGGCCGCTGTGAGCCAATCATCAGCTGGCAGCTGGAAGTTTGCTGGCAGCTGGAAGTTTGCTGGGGCCCCTTCAGCTGTGGCTCTCAACATTTCCTTAATAATATGATAGAGCATTATAAGTTCAGTTTGCAGTCTTTTATAGAATGTACCTTATTTGAATAATACATAGGGAAAAAAATTAAAGAATGTTATAATTAATATTCTCTGATAAAGCTAATTGTGTATAATATTTGGATTTTTAGCTATATTTTTAACTCAAGGCAAACTTTCACTTCTTTTGATGTAAAAGTGTGAGCTCCAAGTATTAGAACTTATTCTTTTTTAGTTCATTTACCCAAAATGGAATCTATTGTTAGTCTTTGTAATGTTGTTATTAGATATGTTAACTGCCAAAATGTATGGTTCAGATTCAAAGTAAATGCATATACAGAAACTATTTATGTTTGAGTATTTGCATTTACAATGTGACATGCATGTACATGTGAAAATTATAACAATTACAAAAAATTTTGTTTTATATTTATTATGTGCTTTGCATTTTGAGTATATATTGTTACACTTTCATTCAACAATAAAAATGTTTTAACAGTACTAAATTAAAATACAACTAGTAGAAATTTATAAAATAGAAATAACTTGAAAATTATTTTCTTTCACTGTATATGCTATATAAGTGATGAATCCTTAAAGATGGTAGAGCAAGTTTAGAACATGAGAGATGTATCATGAAGTTGTGAATCCATTTTGAGCACTTAAACTCTTTGGAATTTTTTTGCCCCATCATATCACAGATTACTTATGTCTCAGTACTTAGAAGCCATTATACTAAATGTGGCTTTGGTACAGTATTGTAGTTATAAAATTCTCAACTAAGAAATGTCTCTAGAGGTTCTTTAATCCAGACCCTCTGATTCATAGTTGAGAAAACTAAAGCTTTCTATACTTTGAAGCACACTTTAAAATTCTATGGTCTTTAGAGGCACAGAGAAAGTAATTACACAGTTGTGAACAGCATTGCCAGATTACACATCTAGACAATCTGACATTTGAGTCCACACTGTTATAATATCTTGTTGAAAAAATGAGACCTTGAAGAAATTATTCATTTGACTTTCCTAAGCCTGTTTCGTCTGCTGTAAAATAGGGAATTTCTGAGCTAAATAATACAATAAAGTCTTTATTCATTTTAAACCCTGGCTTCCCTAACAAAGTGTATGTTAGAAAGTTGGGTGTCATCTTTGATTCTTTCTTCTTTATTTCCCACATCTGTTTCTAGCCACCATCATCCCTTGCCTGGACTCCAACAGTAACCCATTATTGAATCCTGCCTACTTTGATTCTTATACCACTAACCCCAATCTCGTCTTGACATAACAGCCCAAATAATAAGACATGGTTATCTATCCCATGTAATGGTTTGGATCTTTGGATCTGTGATGTCCTCTAAAAAGGTCATATGTCAGGCAATGCAGGAATGCTCAGAGTTAAAATGATTAAAATATGAGCACTATAGCTTTACTAATGGATTAATTTATTTGATGAACTAGTAACTTGAAAGGACTACTGTGTATTAACTGTAGGTGGAGCATGGCTGGAGGAAGTAGGTCACGAGGGTGTAGACTTAGACTATATTGTGTCCCTGGTGTTTTGTCTCTGTCTCTGTGCCACTGCCTTTCCCTTACTTCCCTAGTAGAACATAGTCACAAGTTATAGTTATATATTTATATACCTGTCTTTCCCATTAGATAGTAGACTTTATGAAGTCAAGACTGTATCTCATTGTCTGGCATAACCAAGATTACTGCCTCTAGGAACCTTTTAGTAAAACTTACTCATCTTCTTCTCATATACAGATATAGCACTTTGCATTATATCAACCCCCTACTTACTATCTGACCTTGGAAAGTTACTTAGCCTATCCATGCTTCAGTGTCCTCATCTTTAAGATGGTGATGTTTCTCAGGATTTATAATGAAAGTTCAATGTATTATTGCAATTATTGCTTTTAACATAGTGTCTAAAATATAACTTACTCAATACATGTTTTTAATAACATTATTCTTTTAGGATGTATTATTTTAGGATTGTGTTAGAATTATTATCAGTCTTTCACTTCCTTGTTATTGAAGTTTAAGGAGAAGTATGGCTGCATTTTATTTGTCTGTAATTTAATAGATCTAGTACAGTATTCTGTAGAAGTTAATTCCATTTCAACACTACTTAATGCTTAATTTTGTCCCACAAACATCTACAAAATAATAACAATTACTCTCTTCATGTCTGAGTATTGTTAAGAGCTAAAAGCAAACAACTTCACCTTTTACATTCATTGTTCAACAGAAGTTTCAAACACTAAAAGCTGCTCTGCATTCTTGGGACACATGTCCCTGCAGCTTCTTGTTACTTTTCTTTGCTCACCCTCACTTCTGCTCCAGTTGCTTTTACCTTCCATGTTCATATCTAAAATGTCTAATGCTCAAGAGTTGCCATCTTCAGAAGGCTTTCTCTCATCCTTTTCATAGAGGATAAGCTTGGCTTATTATGACTTTGTTTTGGTACTTAATAATGTAATATTTTAAAGTGTATTTGTATAAAGGTCTGCCTATATAGAGGAAATATAAACATATATGTATCAACAAATATTTATGGTATCCCTACTATGTGTTTAAGCACTGCTAGCAGCTTATAGTACCACATGGATGATTTGCATATGGAATTTCTGTTGAGGAGATCAACTCAAACATTAAAGGTAATTTAATGCTTATAAAAGTCTAATGGAAAATGATTAGGACAGAGATTAGCTTTACCTACAGGTTTGAGAAAGTCCTCAGCAGGCAATATTTGAGCTGGGCCTTTAAAAACAAGTATTTTCTGTGTGAACAAGAGATTAAAAGAACCAGCATGAAGATGTATTTAGAAAACGTTTTTCTGAAATACCCAGAAAGAAGGATTCTTGAATCTTTAAGCCATGTCATGGTCTACCTAGTGGAGTGTTGGTATATAGAAAGATCTTTTAATTTTTCTTTTTTAGTTATAGTTGGACAAAATATCTTTATTTATTTATTTTTATGCGTTGCTGGGGATGGAACTCAGTGCCTTGCATGTGCTGGGTGAGCGCTCTACCGCTGAGCCACAACCCCAGCCCTACAGAAAGGTTTTTTAAAGAGAGTTTTTAATATTTGACTAACTAGTAAATCCAAGTGATATTCATACACAAGCATAAGCTGCTGTGTCCATCTCTTGGGTCGGTCTGCTTCCCTTTGAACTATGTTTTTCTCAGTCAGTATATTCTCAAGTGGTAATGCAGTAGCTTCTGCATAAAGCTCTGTGGTATTTCTATTCTGCTGATTTTGTAATTTCATTGAAATTTGCCTTTCTCATAGTTTTAGAAAAAATTCTGCTGCTGATTTAACAGACTCAATATGGATCACATATTTATCTTTAAACAAATAACTGTGGTGGGTAAGGAGATAATGATGTTATTAATTTTGAGAGATGGAAGGTGAGATCATTCTAAGTGCAATTGGATGCTTTTAGAGGTTTTAAGTTGAGAAATTCTAGCATCCTAGTATACTTTAAAAAATACTACTTTTGCTGCTCTATGGGATAGATTATAGAAGGCAAAAATGAGGAGCACAGAGAACAGTGAGGTACTATTGTAATATTCCAGCTGAGAAATGATAACAGGCATGTTTTAGTTATGGATGGAAATATGTGAATGGTGATATTACAGGAAAATGAAAGATGAGTATTAAATTTTTGTTTTGAGTAACTTAGTGAATGGTAGTACCCTTAATTGAAATGAAGAAGACTAGGCACAAGGATAGTTTGCCAAACATTACCTTTTCCTGTTAAATTTCTGCTTGGAGAAGCAGACACTTCATTAGGCACTTAGGAGTCATTTTTCTCATTTAGAAAGTTAAAATAATGCCATTTATTTAATAGGATTACTGAGATATATGTTAATGTAGAAAGCATGAATGGTTAGTTGATGAAGAAAGCAAGGAAAAAATGAAGTAGACCTTAAAGTGTGCTAATTGCACCCTTTAAAAATTGGAGCTTTCTTTGAATCAGTAATTTTGTTACAAAACAAAGTATTGTGAATTGATTTTCATATTTTTAAAAAATTTTTTTTGAGAGAGAGTTTTAATATTTATTTTTTAGTTTTTTCAGCGGACACAACATCTTTGTATGTGGTGCTGAGGATCAACCCAGGCCGCACGCATGCCAGGCTAGCGCGCTACCGTTTGAGCCACATCCCCAGCCCTGATTTTCATATTGATAAATAAAAGATCTGGCATAGGACAATGTATTTTTTTAAAATTTTTTTTAGTTGTAGATGGACACAATACCTTTATTTTATTTGTTTATTTTTATGTGGTGCCAGGGATCAAACCCAGTGCCTCACACATGCTAGGCAAATACTCTACCACTGAGCTACAACCCTGGCCCAGACAATGTATTTTTAAAAAAGCAATCAGTTTGACTTTATCAGATTATCTAGTTCTCACCTTTCTATTTGAGTTTTACTCATAAAAATGGTGAGTTTTATGAAATGTGCAGACTGGGGGAAAAAGGGATTCCCTGTAGTAGCTGCCTTTCGATAATATGCACTAATGAACTGACTAATTTGCTACTAATGAACATGACTCTCAATATGCTTGACATTGTCTGACCCATGAACTTAATAAAAATGACATTATTGTTTCAGTAATATACAGTTGTCTGTTTACCCAGTCCGTTGAATATACTTCTCTGTGGTGCTAATGCTGTTTGGACTAATGAAAAACGGAAATGCAGTTTTTGGATTTTGAATTATAGGACAGTTTGGAGGCAGGGGTGGGGGGAAAGTGGGGTGTAGGACAAAAGCTGGCTGGAGCAGGTAAAGGACTTGATGTTAATTAATGGACAGTGGCTATATCAGATAGTCTCAAACTATCCAAAAAAATTTAATTAGTATTTTCCCTTTGTACTTTACACATTTGGCCAGATTTGCTTCACAATTCATATTGTTCTAAATTTAGTATTACAAACAAAAATGAAAAAAATTATCCCATACATTCAGACTGAAGTTGAAAATTATAAGAACAAAATTTCTATCACAATGTTATTTAGTTTTTTAAATTGTTCTAGAAGTAGATGAATAACATTTTCATTGTAAATGATTCAGGAACTCAGAAATCTAAAAGATAACTCATGATGGTTTCTCTTTATGAATTGTATAGATATCCTTAGGATAAGTACTTAGAAATAGAATGGCTGGGTCAATGGGTATGTTGATTTTATTTTGATATTGTCAAACTACCCCTCAAAAAAGCTTCACCTACTTGTTCACCTACCAGCAGTATGTGAACAGGCACCTTTAAAATGTATGAGTATACATCTACTTGGGGTGTGTGTGTATGTGTATCAACAACAGATTTACGTAAATACTTTTAGTTTTTGCCTATTTGAAAGGTGAAAATGGCATATCATTTTACTCTTCATTTTCTATTACTAGTAAAATTAAACATTTTTTTATTGTTTTATCTCAATGATATAGTTTCTGAACCAAGTAACTCTAGTGTTAATTTAATTAGAAAGTGATTAATATGCATATAGAGATGATTGAACTGTCACAACACTGAAGACCCTGATTCATATTGTTAATGGTACTATAGATCAAGTATACATTTTTAATTTATTCTAATTTATTATTTATGACAGCAGAATGTATTTCAATTCATATTACACATATGCAGCACAATTTTTCATATCTCTGGTTGTACACAAAGTAGAGGTACACCATTCGTATTTTCATACACGTACTTAGGGTGATGATGTCCATCTCATTCTACCTCCCTTCTCCTCCCACTGCTTTGCCCTATCTAGTGTTACTCTAATCCTCCAATGATCCCCCAAACCCCATCATGAATCATCATCCTTATAATGAGAAAACATTTGGCATTTGTTGTTTTGGGATGGAGTTGGATGCTAAGTGAAGTTTAATGCTATGTGAAGTTAGATCAAGTATATTTTGTAGTGTATATTTTATTGCCTTTTTTCATATATGTCATCATAGGTATAAAATGTAGAGGTAGCATAACATAGTGGTTAAAAGTGTGACTCTTGAGCCAGAATGCCTGGATCAGAATACTATTTTCAGTACCTTGAATATATACTCTCTGTGCCTCAGATGGCATGAAAATAATTTGTAAAGTGTCTGATACTCAGTGCAATTTAAATCATCTGCTAAATAAATAGTTGAATTATAAATATTATTTCATAATTGAGTGCTTATAACTGTTTAACCCCCTAGAATCTCAGCATTTTTAATAGAACTTTATAAAGCAAAGATATAATGTAGCTCAAGGATCAACGTCTAAAACTCACATCTCGAATATTGCCTCATAGGTCTTCCAGGGTGATTATTAAATTGAAAAGAATAACTTTTTATGTGAAATGAATTAAGTGAAAAAGGAATTAGTTTCATTTTCAAATATGAGATAAGGTAGGAAAAACAATAGATTTTTGAAGTCAGAATAGAGTTCAAGTCCAGCAGTTTTATACTGCCTAATATGAGGAATGATTATATGAATATGAAATATGCAAAGCACCTAGTTTAATGCCCTGACACTCAATAAATGGTAGCTACAGCTATTATGATTGTTTCTTTTCTGAACCCTCCTATTGCCTCACTTATATCAACACTATCACATTGTAGTAAAAATAATTGTTTCTGGGCATAACCTTTTGAGGCTTGTGAGTTCGTTTAAGAAAAAAATATTATGGCTTTATCTGTCTTTGTTTCTCTCCAGTGGTTGCAAACTGGTAATTATAAGACTGTTTTGCCACCAGTTTGAGACTCACTATTTTGCCAACTAGTTTTAAATTTGGTTGCCAAAATTTAAAAGCTAGGAAGTTTCACATTTAAATAAAAACAAAACTGAAAAACAAGATTCCTCACTACTGATTTTTCTCAGATAATAAGAAAATTCTGGTGATGCAGAACCCCAGGTTTTCCATAGCAATGTTCAACCAATTTGAGTAGCATCTGCCTCCTTGGATGCAGCCTACTCTTCAATTTGCCATATTCCCTAGCAGCCCAAGAGTGTTTCCTCAAAACTAAGACCAGATGCCATTTGCTTATCATGTTTCCCTCATTTGTGTTACTTGTCTGGCTTCTCTAGATATTTGTATTTGAGATTGATGTTCTAGTAACCTTAAAGAGTCTAGAATTTAGAAATTGTACAATAGATGTTGAATGGATGAAAGAATGAACCATAAATATATGCAAGTATAGAAAGTTTGCAAGGTTTCTATCTTAAAATGTACAAGATGATAGAGGTCAAGCTGTGTGTAGCTCTGCATTAGCAATATCTATTACCACCATCATTTTTCTGTTTCAATATACATCATGAAGAATGAGTGATAATATAGGAGTGTCAGAAAATGATGCTCTGAAATAACTGACTTTTTTTTTTTAATTGGATATGATTGCCAGTCTGCCACAACTTTCAAGGATGGGCATGTTTATTCACTGGCGTAATATAGTGAAACATGACAAAAATAAAATATGATCAAATGCACTCTCCATTTATTTTAGAATGCATGACAATATCTATTCACTGGAGCAAAAACATACAAACAACACCCAACTGTGTTTGAAGACAAAATATCTTTGATCATAATCTCCCTTTGAGTTAGCTATCACTATAATAAACTTTTATTATTATGTACCTGACGATAATTTTGAATTTATGATTATTTAGTCTATTTGAACTGAAGCATGTTGCAGATCTATGAAGGAAGAGCAAGTGAACAGTGTGAGTAACATTTCTTTGGCAGAGAGTATGTTTGGGGCTAGGTTTGGGGATAGGGGAGGACAATAAACAGAAAGGAAAAAAAAAAAAAGAAAACCTCCCACGCATTTCAAGTTTTAGTTTTTAGGGAGGTATCATGGTACTGAAAAAAGGAAATATATCTCAGAGTTCGATATATTTCCTTTTGGATCCTGCTTCTGCTACTTATTTGGAGAATGGATCTTCAATTTATCCTGTAAAGAAAAGAATAAAAACTACATGGAAAGTATTAGAGAATATATACATGGATGTAAAGCACCTGGCAGAACCTTTGCATTTCATGTTTTTTTCTTCCTAGAACACTTCTTCTGGGACTTGTACCTTCTCACTCAGGTTTCAGTTCATCTAACTTAGAGAACAACTGGCAGGAATTGTTATTTTTCATAGCATTTATCTCATGAATTTTGTTTATGTACTTATTTCTTTTCTGTTTCCTTCATCCCTTACTACTGTACGCTTAGTAAAGAAGGAGTATATCCTCCGTGAAGGCATACACTTTGTCCTCTAATACCTCCCTCCCTTTTCCTGATCTGCTTGCTCTACTCTACTGATCTCCCTTCTATTATTATTATTTTTTATTTTTTAATACATTATAATTATATGCATGTAAGTAGGATTCATTGTGGTATATTCATACATGGACAGAGCATAATTTGGTAGATTTCATTCCCCATTGCTTCCCCTTACCCTCTTCCTTCCTTTTTTATCCCCTTCCATTCTTTTCCTCCTCTTCCTTCCTTTTTTTTTTTGTGTGAAATCTTCCTTTTTATTCCCTTCCTCTCTCTCACTTCTTCATATGAGAAAACATTTGACCTTTTATTTCTAAGTCTGGCTTATTTCATTTAGCATGATATTCTCCAGTTCCATCGACCAGCAAATGACATAATTTTATTCCGTATTTAATTCTTAACATGTCTTCTCTGACTCCATCTACATTTTTTATTTGCTTCTTCTCCATTTATTCAGTCAGTCATTTTATTTACCTTTTTAAGAAATTCTATAATGCTGGGCACGGTGACACACAGCTGTAATGTTGCTCCCCAGGAGGCTGAGACAGGAGGATTACAAGTTGAGGCCAGCCTGGGTCATTAAGGGATAGCCTGCCTCATAATAAAAATAAAAAAGGATTGAGTGTGTTGCTCAGTGGTAGAGCACTTGCCTAGCATGTGAGACCCTGAGTTCAATCTCCCATACTATCCCTAAAAAAAATCTATGACATGTATTTATATTGTAAACATCTATTAACATATTTTTCTCCTAAATTTCTTAATGGAATGTAGGAATTTGTTCTCAAAGCATCTGTCTACCAGCATGATCATTGCTATATTGTCGACACATATGATTAGTGTTAAGTACTTACTGAATTCAATAAAGGATTGAATTTGAGATCGATAGTGATTTCAGTATCTACTAGATGAATGCTTCAAGGATCTTGACCTTGCTGCCTCCACCTGCCAAAAGAAATTAATTTTTAATCATCACTCTTTAAAAAACTGAGAGAAATATAATGAACATTACCTATCATAGTCACATCTTAGTTGTGGTAATCATTCTTAGATAATTATTTGTGACTGAATTACTGAATTATTATTGAAGACCCTAGGTTACACAATGTGGCAGTTAAATAAGTAAAACTTAAAAAAATGTTCACTCTCAACTATTAAATGATTAAAATATAGCCTGTTATTGCTCTGGGAGTTTGATGTTGTTGTTGTCCCCCCTTCCAAATTTTCATTAACATATATTCTATCTTTGTTGCCTCAGTTGTGAGAAACTGAAGGAGACACAGAAGTTCCTACTGATACTTCTCAAGGACAAAATTATGTTATTCAAAATAACAAGTATATGTGTGAAAAACAATTTAGCTACAATATTTTTACCTTTATGTTTCAAGAAGTATATAAAGAAATTGGAATGGGGTGAAAGGGCATCAGTGTGTAATTTTAGCAATGGTATGTTTTTATATTGCTCAATAAGCTCTACTTTTTTTAAGAGAGAGAGAGAGAGTTATATATATATATATTTTAGTTTTTCGGTGGACACAACATTTTTATTTTATTTTTATGTGGTGCTGAGGATTGAACCCAGTGCCCTGTGCATGCCAGTCCAAAGCTCTACTTTCTTAAGTAATCTTAATATCTTATAGGATAGCTCCTTGCATGAGTAGTAACTTAAGTTTAAATTAACGAAAAATTTTAAAAAGTTCTATTCCTCAGTCAGATGATCTGCATTTCAAGTGCTTAGCAGCCACATAGGATTAGTAACCACCTCTTTGGACAGCAGAAGTAAAGAACATTCTTAGTATCACAGAAAGTTCTGTTACCTCTGGTAGACTATAATATACACATTTCCCTACCCTTCATTTTGCCATATTGTCGCTAGTTTTTTTAAATTTATAATTGAAAATGGATGTTAGTGTGTTTTTAAAATATCAACTTTTGCTAACTTCTTAAACTCTTTATTTCCCCCAAATGGTCAACAGTACAGTTAAATCAACACTTTTTTTTCTTTGCTTTTCTGTTCATTAAGATAGTCAACATCTGATAACTTTACCATTATTTAAAACTCTTAAGTGCTTTGATGAATATAGTTGAAGTAATGCTTGTAGAGACAATATGACAGTGTCTGTAAATGCCTCTTACATCATTTACAGTGAAAAAATACTTTCTAAGTCATGATTTTTCCTCCTTTATCTTATTAAGTAAATTATACGGTCTTTTTTTATGGAAACTTCCATAGTTAGAGATGTAAAACAGCAATTTCTTGGTTCTATAGCATGACATAGTTCAGAGCTGAGATTAGAGAAACCCTGTAGAGTTGTTAATACTTGAGGGCATCCCCAACTAGAAAAGTATGTGAATTTAGGCATGGGAGGAAGGAAGGATCTGCTTTAAATTTAGTGTAGGGTCACTGAATCTTAATGATAGATTAAACAAGGGAGGTAGAATAATGAATAGGGGTATGCTGTGTGTAGCACTAATACCAGAAGTCCATGGTTTGTGGAGGTTTTTTAATGTCCTTTCCCATATGGTTTTGAATAGAGCCAGGTTATGGCAGGGATGAGCTAAGGAATAGCTTTGTTAATGAATAAATAGAAGTAATTTTTTAAACAGGAGACTTCAGGCAGTTTATTTAGAGTGCCTGCTTATTTAATGAATTGTGTGGTCAATTTTTTTCCCCTGAACTTAATAATACTTTAAGTGGAAATGCTAAGGTATTCCTGGTATTTTCTTTCAAAATAAGCTATACCTACATTTCAGTGCCAGTCTTAACAGTGAAATCCATGAGTTGGAATTTAACTACCTTAATTAAAGCCAGCTGTATGGAGCTTCTGAACATTGGTGGCATCATTTCTTAGGGTTTGGTGTACACTATTAGATATTAATTCAGTGTCCATTCACTTGACAAGATTTGATTAAATTGTCATTTGGACCCAGTTTCCAACTCTGTCTCACTTGCCTGAAGTTAACTAGGTGTATAATTTTGGTGCTTAGTCTCTTACTGTAACTTTTCTCTTGGCATGGTAAGTACTTTTCTTAGGATATCCTCTCTGCCCTCTTACCCACATCTCTCTAAGGAATGCTGAAAGCTGATCTTGAAAAGTGTCAAGTTAGAATTTTAAAATCTTATCAAATACAATTTTAAATATCTCTTAGGGCTAGTCCTTGGATAAACTTACTTTACATTTCCTAAAAAAAGAGGTTATGTAGGTTGTCTCTGGTGCCCCAGTTATGCAGAGTGAAGGGAAATGTAACTCTCCTGACTCCAGGGCCCCAAATGCAAACACTGGCCTAGTTGTTCCCAAACTTTCTTCTTGATGTGGATGACTTGAATGGTTTATTTTCACTTGATGAGCCACACCCCCAGGCCACTTTAGTATTCATGGCAGACCTCAACACTAAGTCCCTTTGTTGTCTTTGTTTTTTGCATTTTTTTGTTAACAAGAAAAGATAAAATTATGAGAGACCTGATTATAGACTGAGGTTCCATTGCTGATGGTTTCCCACCACTTTTTTCACATCTCAGAGAAAGCAAAGACCTGGATGTACAACAGAAAGCAGCAAAGCAAACATAAACATTATGTCTGAGCATCATTGTACTATCAGAGTAAGAAAGGATATGTAGTCTTTATCAAAATATGAAGGTGGTTTTTATTAAAAATATTAAATCATTTAAAATTTTTTAAAGTGTGCTATACAAGTGATTCTCTTTAAGGAAAAAAATTAGAATTAAGAATGCTTAAAATTTTTATCATTCTGACTTAGGCATTAACAAAATGAATGACATTTAGGAAAGTAGCTTAATTGTCTGTATATGCATACCCATGCACAAATGTATGTTTTAACTCCTTGATTTTAACTCACTTGAAATTAAAATCAAAAAGTAAATGCAATTTTACAAAAATAAATTGGCAGATTATATTAATGGTATTGCCCCCTGTCTTATTTCTCATAGATGCATTTTTATTTTAGAATTTAGAGACATTACAAATGAAACAAAACTAATTGTTTCTGATGAGTTTCTCTTGTCCAAATCAAAAGCATAGAAAAGGAATTGGCAAGAGTGCCCAACTTTTGAGAGAGGGAAAACTGGAATAACAAGATAGGGCATAATTGATTTAGTGCACATTAGCCAAGTAAAAGTAGCAGGCCCCTAGTGTGAATGTCCAAAACCCTTATATTAGTAAGGACTGAGGGAGATTCAGAAGGCATTGGCCAAAGTTTATTAAAAGTAGAGTCTTTGCTAACTCTCACATGATAAAGTTTACTATTTTAATATGTGGTTCTCCTTTTATCTTGATTTATTTTCCTTGAAACTTTTTTATCTTGCCTCTTTTCTCCTACTTGTATGTGACACCAGGAACTGCCCTCTTACTGTGAAGGCAACATTTAATTGTTGAACAATAATAAGTTTCTATTTGTTCTGGCAGTTGTCCTTCCTAACAGCATTTTAAAAGTACAAAGTTGACAGCCTGTAACTGCTCTTCATTGCCTGTTGCAGTACAACAGTTGTGAAAAGGTTAACTTGTAATCATGATGGAGGCTTGGCAGGTAGTTGGTCACTCTTACTTTTTACCATTTAATGTTCACCATTCAAAGTAAAAATGTTCTCAGGAAATTCTTAAATGTTAAGGCCAACCTTAGCAACTTAGGGAGTCTCTGAGCACCTTAATAAGACCCTATCTTTAAAAAAAAAAAAAAAAAGCAAGCCTATGGTATAATTCAGTGATAAAGCATCTCTGGGTTCAATTCCCTAGTAACCACCTCCCCCTCAAAAACTTACATGTTACAAATGTCATGTGAAAAATAATTTTAAAGATAATTTATTACAACCTTTTATTTAATAGTATAGAAAATCCAGGCTAAGAAAAAGATACGTCATATTTATGAAAGAACCTAGACTTTAGAATTCCATAGAACTAAATTACATCTTGGTCTCAGCACTAACTAGAGTGACCTTGAGCAAATTGTTTATTGTTTCTGAGCCTCAGTGTCTGTATTTGCAAAATGAAGATAATAATATATGTAAAAGGTTATTTTGAGGATAATAACATTAAGTAAGACCTGGTATATGTCATATGCAAGATGTTTAATACAAGTTCAATTTTGCCTTTGTCTTTCCTTCTCCTTTGCTTTTCTTTTATTCAGTATCACTCAGATAATTAGTGGCCCAGCCGAAATAAAAACCTGGTTGGTTCTGATTCAAATGCATTGCTTTACTTTGAATAAAAACCAATTTAAAATTTTTCCTACTACTACACAAGAGAAATTTAGAAAGAGTAGATATACAGAAATCTAAAATGAATCTTCCTCTTTTTCTTTTCTTTCTTTTTCTTTTTTTTTCCTTTATGGTGTTGGGAATTGAGTCTAGTGCCTTGCACATGCTAGGCAAGTACTCTACCTCTGAGCTACACCATATCTCCTAGTTTTTCTTTAATACTATGTGACCACTTTGTGTGTGTGTGTGTGTGGGGGGGGTGTTACTGGGGAGTGAACCCAGGGCCTTACCCATGTTAGACAAGCACCATGAAACTGAGCTACATCCCCAGCCCTTTATATTCAATTTTGAGGCAGGATCTCAGTAAGTTGCCCAGGCTGGACATGAGGTTGGGATCCTCCTGTCTTAGCCTCCTGAGTAACTGGTGTTACAGGTGTATATCACTGTGTCCAGCCTCATGTAACAACTTTTAATGTTATTATATATTCTTCTACATTAGGGCTTAGGAAATGGTGGGTTTGGTTTCCCCCATCCCCCCTTTGGTAAAAGACTGGACAGTAAATATTTTAGGATTTTCAAACTATGTAGTCTATTGTATCTATTTAACTCTGCTCTCCTGGTAGTATAGAAGTATGTAAACAAATGGAGGTGACTGTGTTCTAGTGTAACTTTACTGACAAAAGCAACACATTGATTTTGGCCTCTGGGATATAGTTTACTGACCCTGGCTTAATAGCATTGTGTTAATGGCTGCATGGTATTTATTTATTTAACTATCCTCATATTGGATATCAGATTCTGCCAATTTTTTGTGTGTGGTGATAAACAAGATTGCAATAAATTCTTTTGGAGCTAAATATTTGGTTTCATGTATGAGTATGTCTTAAATTAATTGTATGTTGCTTCTGACATTATATCAGATTTTTACATACAACAATTCAGACTTAAAACATTTCTTTTTTTTAAGTATTTATTTTTTAGTTATAGATGGACACAACGTCTTTATTTTACTTTATGTGGTACTGAGTATCAAACCCAGTGCCTCTCGCATGCCAGGTGCATGCTCTACCTCTGAGCCACAACCCTAGCCCTTAAAACATTTCTGATATGCAAATATTTCATGGTTTATATTACTAATCTTTTTTTGTAGTTGCTGAAGATTGAACACAGGACCTTGTACATGCTAAGTAAATGCTCTACCACAGAGCCCCTATATGACCAATTTTTAAAGTCATATATAAAATTAAACTTTACGAAATGAGTGTTAATTAAACTAGAATTGTTTAAACTGTTTATGATTGTTGCAGTTATTTGTGTTTCACTGTGGGTTTAATATTTTTTCCCTTCCTGGAGGAATTATAAAATAATTTATTTGCTTTTACTTTCTTTTAATTGGGGAAATTTTAAGAGCCTTTACTAAATGACTGCTGTTTTATTTACTGCAGACAATAAGAACCGTTTGCTTCTATCGTATTTATTAGGCTGTCAAATGGGAAAAAAAAAGTCCTCTCACTGTTTCCATAAAATGCAGAGAGGAAATATTGTCATCAAAGACAAGGTTTTTGGTTGTTGTTGTTTTTGTACCAGGGATTAAACCCAGGGGCACTTAACCATGAGCCACATCCCCAGCCCATTTTTAAAAATTAATTAATTAATTTAGAGACAGGATTTCACTAAGTTGCATAGGTCCTCACTAAATTGCTTAGGCTGGCTTTTGAACTTGTGATCCTCCTGCCTCGGCCTTCAGAGTTTCTAGGATTACTGGTGTGTGCCACCATGCCCAGCAAGAACAAGGTCTTGACTAATTTACATGAGAGTAAACTTTTGAGTCATACTTCAGGTGTCCTATGAGAAATAAAAATGAATAAATAAATAAATAAATCTGCTTATAGTCTTTGATATGGCTCAAACATAATTATCTGATGTTTAGGAACATTTCTTCAATTCAGGTATTATGTTCAGTTGTCTTCCAAGTTTATTTATTATGATCATTTGATTTTCAGTTTTAATGTAATGTACAAGTGTATTTTATAGCCAGAAAGCAATCACAGTAAAACTGAAGCTTAGTGCAGGTTTTCAATCAGTAGAAATTTAGACTAAAAGCTATGAAATCTGAAGCAAAGAGATAGTGATTTCTCACCTTAATTTCTGAGTCTAATAAGATTATTTGTCCATACAAAATTATACCATTTTTACAATTTCTGTGACAAATCATTAATCATATTTATTTTCAGAGGAACTGGCCACCTCAGAGTTTAAAACTGTTTAGGATTAGCTAATTAAAGAGGCATGACTATCTGGAAAAGCCTGTATACATAATTTGTACATCTGAAATCAGTGCTTCTTATTCATTTTATTTATTTGTTTATGGTACCCTGGGTTGAACCTGAGGGTACTTAACTGCTGAGTTATATCCCCATCCCTTTTAATTTTTTTAAATTTTGAGACAGGGTCTCACCAAGTTGCTTAGGGCCTCCCTAAATTGCTGATGCTGACTTTGAACTTAGGATCCTCCTGCCTCAGCCTCCTAAAGGTGCATACCACTGTGCCTGACTTGAAAGCAGTGCTTCTTAAACTTCAGATTGCTAGGAATCACCCTGAGAGCTGGTTACAGTTCAGCTTGCTGGACCAGAATGTCCAGCGTGCCAGGTTTACTACAGGGCTCAGGAATATGCATTTCTCATAGCTTCTAGTTGCTATTCCATCTACTTCACTTTGAAACCACTGTTACAAAAAAATCACTGACCCATATTTTTTCATTTATTATTTCAGTATCTGCAACTTTACAATTTTTCTAAATCCTGCTACCCCGGAAAACTCTTAAAATGAACCGCCTTATAGTTTGTGAAATATACTTGGCTTTTTTTATATACTAAACATTTTCTTGGCAGATTAGCAGTTGTCTTTTATCTTTAAAATCCATATTTAACCTTTTACTACAGATATAACCTTTCACTATGGATATTAGTTTGTTTTTAAAAATCCATGACTAATAGTTTAGTCACTTTAAATATAACTTTGTAATTTTCAATGTTTTTTGCCCACGCCAGACTTTTAATATAGGAAATTGGGACTATAGCCATATTTCTATTGAAAATGTTATTCTTGGTAGTTTTTTTCAGGATGGTCAGAATATATTTACAATTATATTCATTTAAACTAGATTTTGTATTTGACTCACTTTGTCATTACCACAGTAATTTCTTTAAATGCTAACCATCTAGTTTCTTTATAAGTGGATGAGAAGTGAAATCAATTTTTAAAGTATGATCCAAAGCAGAACTGACTTACAGTTATTGAAATGAAGAATTCACTTAGAACCAAAAGATGTTTTAAAGGTACAGAATATAGTCATTTCAAAGCCTGATTGAAAGCAACTTCATTTTTATCGTCTTCTTGAAACAATATCTTCATTGTTTTGTAGAGAGATGGTATTTGAGAAAAAGAAATGTCTTGAGTTACTGTTTTTATGAAGAGAGAATTGCTCAGTCTTTTAAATAGTTAATGAGAAGAAGTAATAGTTAAACACTTGGAGCATTGATTTCTGATTTGAATTCTCCAACACAGGCCAGCCCTGGGGGAAGAAAAAAAAAAAGCTTGCTAATTAACATTTGATTACTGATGCCACCTTCTCATTCCCCTTGCACCATCCGGTTTCAAGTGTTTTTTTGTTCAGGAAAGATTTCTAGAAGGGTTTAACTTGCATCTTAATAAAACAAATCCATGTGCAACTGCAATGTGTGTATAATGTGTTTTGAAAGAAAGGTAGGGGGAAGCAAGAGATATGAAGTATGTTCTCAAAAACCCACTCTGAATCAGAAATGATTGGTTTCTAACCATATAAGCCTTTCAGAGTACCAATGATTGCTAAGAAACTGGAACTAAGCCTAGGCTGTATGCCTTATTTTGATTTAAACATACAAATACAAATACTTGTTTGTTCCATGCAGTTGTTAACAGCACATTCTTAACCAGAATATTATTTGATAGTGTGAAATACTTGGAACTCACAGTTTGATATATTTAAACTTTGGATAAGCTCAGGTTCTAATATGACCAGAGGCCTCTTTCTTGTAAGAATGAGATGGATGTCTGTAGTTTCAGGATTACGTTTTGAAAAGCCTCTAATGTGCCATAGTATCTTAATTTAGAAAATCTAGAAACTGGAAAGCTAATTGATGGCTATTTTAAGCCCTTGGCAATTAAATATTTTGTTTTTATTTTTGTTATGTTAAAATGCTTGATATGTGAAGAATCCTCAGCCAGATTTCAAAAATCTTTTAAGTTAATAAAGCTTTAAAACTAATTCTTAAGTAGTAGTAATTCTGGGAAAACCATAACCTCAGTGATTAACATTTGGTTGAGGGAATAATTGTTTGGGAAACCAATGTACCAGGTTTTATTTTGAAGTGAGATTTTATAAGGGAAAAAACTAATAAGGTTTTTTAAAAAAGGGAAAATAAAAGTAAAGACTAAGATTTTTCTTTATCCAAAGAAAATCCATCAAAAAATGCTTATTTTGTCTTTTTTTCTCACCTGAAATTATTTGCAGTTTTTCTTTTTGATGTATTATATTTATTAAATCTGTTATTCCTCCATTTTCTTGCTTTGATGATTGTATTAATTTCCCTCATTACCTTTTTTTGTCTTGCATATATTTAACTCTTCTTTTTCTGCATTTAGGATTAGCTCCAACATCCTCATGAAATCATGGAATTTTAGAGCTTTGAAAATCAGAAGTGATCATGTTTTAATATCTTCTATGATTGAGGAAACTAAATCTCAGAAATGACTCCACCAGTTTGCCCATAGTAATAGCTGTGCAGAATTAGGATTAGAAATCTAGTTCTCTGCTTCTCTTTATACCACAACATATCAAACTCTGTGGCTTTTTTTTTCTATTAGAATCAGCTTTCCCTTGAATAATACCTGAATGACATTTGAAGTTCCCTGAAATGCTTTCTAAAATTTTTTTGATATGTTTTCAAATTTTATTTTCTATTCTAATTTGTTATATTCAATAGCAGAACACATTACAATTCATATTACACATCTAGAGCACATTTTTTTAATGTGTCTGGTTGTATACAAAGTATATTCACACCATTCGTGTCTTCATACCTTCGTGTCTTCATACCTTACACACTAACTGTTTGACTAACATTAGCTCACAAGGAATGACTTCATTATTACTAAGCTTTATATTTTCCAATTTGAAAACCTGTGAACAACTCATTTGAGTCTAGTCTGAGCCTTAACATTTAGCCTTTACCAAATACTTTAAGAAATTCTGATGGCATTTAACTAAAAAGTAAAGCTGATTAAAAGTTTAAGTGAATCAAAGGAAGAATTTGTAGGAAATGAATATGTTATGCAAATTCTTTTATAATTTTATATTGAATGGGTCTTAATAAAATAATCTTTTTCATTGCTAAGTTTAGCATTGAAATTTGTATAGATTGAGAAAATGTAAAATTTGAAATAGAGATCATGGCTTAGTTTTTTAATATTAATTATGGTATATAAATAGATATTAACAATGAAAGGCTGATGATAAACAAATCAGTTCCATATTAATTCTGTACTATTTCAAATAAATCTGATTTATATTTCAATCACAATTTTCTTATCTGAAGCAATAAGAAAAACATTAAATTATCCCTTTCAAAAAGTCTACTAAATAAACTATGGAAAATCTGTTATCAGTCTAGAACTGATCCAACACAGTATAATTTGTAATGTAATTTTAATGTTCAGCTGATAATCAAAGCATTTATTAAATTCCTCCAGAACTAATTGAAACATTTGCATAGTTTAGCAGCCTGAAATCTCATAGATTTAGAGCTTAATGCAAAACAAGAATTGAGAAGATTATGATGGTTGGGTATGGTCTTGAGCCAATGCTGATCAAAGAAAATGTGTAAGACAAAAAGGCCCTTAGGAAATGTTACCCAGTGAAGTGCCACTTGTCCTTAACTGGAATTTAACAGTCTTTTAAGATGAAACTCCATCAGAAGCAGTACAATAATGGCAGCTGGGCATGCCAGTCACAGCAACCCGTGTGTGTGTGTGTGTGTGTGTGTGTGTGTTTTCTTTCCACCCCTCTCAAGTGCTCTGAAGTCTCAGATCAGTCACTTTCCTCCCCTCACTTTCTCTTTTTCCCTCTGTCTCTTCTCATCTCTTTGTGTCCCTCCCCCATCTTTCTTCCCGTGTCTCTATCCCTCTCCTTCTCTCTCCATCCTCCTTCTCTGAGAGAGTTGAGTACACTCTTTCGTTGGCTTCATGATGACTTTAAATTCATTTGTGTAATTTTATACACAGTTGTATTTTTTTATTCAGGTTTCCCAAAATTCTAATTTTTTAAAGAAATCTTTTATACGTTATCATTGTGTACATTTTGGATTTTTCTCTTCCCTGCTGGATTATGACTTAAATTTTTAATTAAATATAACCATTGGTAAAAATAACAATTTTTATCTCTATTACTAAAATCACCATTCATTTGGCATTTTTGTCATCACTTGTGCTTCTTCCATACAGTGATAAAATCTTCTTATTGTTGATAAACATGGAATTATTTTTGAAAAACCAGTTTGTTTTTACTTAAATTGTTGTTTGGTGGTTATGGTTTAACACAGGATTCTTTTAGCTTAATCTTAGAGTAGTCTGTAAATTTAACCTTTCCATTGGAACAATCAAACATTAGCCTAATATGCTTTACATGGTACTCTCTCAGCCAAGTTCTGTCTGCGTTAACCAGTTTATTCTATGACAAGTTGCTTAACAGATGTCATTCTAGGGAGAACAATGAAGCCAAATACTTGTGCAATGGCTAACATTACTCTAACTTTGATCACTTTTGTTCAGCACATCAGTCTGGCATTGTGCTTTATACCAACATAACACTATAGCCAGAACATGCTTTTCAGGCTTAGAATAGTGAAGGAATGTTATTCAATTCAGTGCAGTTACAGATGAGTTAATGAAAGAAGAAAATACTGTTTATTTCATAATACCATAGTGTTGTATTTTGGAATTAAGGTAGAATTTAAAGAATTTCATGCCACAGTTATTCGTTTATGTATTCACAGTAGTCTATACTTTCTAATACTATGGTAGCCTTGCCACCTTTCCAACAGATGTAAATATTTTTTCTGCCTTTTTCACAAATAACTGATGAATTTTGGTGTCTTTAGACACTCTAAAAATAACTTTTATAAGGAAAGAAATTTTGCCTTAAAGCCCAGAGAAAACCCATACTCCCTCTTCTGAATTTTCCCTCTTCAAAAATAAAATTCTTTGGATTTGTGGAACACCTTTCTTTTTTTAAGAGCACTAATGTTTATCCATAACAGAATAGTCTTAAGTAGTGAAAATGGTGAGAGGGATAGGCCAGTTACATTTGGTGAAATTGTTGGGTTGATAATGACTGATGAAAATTTCCAAACTCGATTTGACTTAGTGTAAACAAAATAATGCATGGTAGACTGACCATTGCTAAGAACTATGAAGAAAAGCTGTTTGTTTGAATTGAGTGGGGATCAAGACATGTCCCAAGCTCCTCAGATCTCATTTACTAAGTCCTTTTTTCCACAGGTGTACCATAGTGATAAAAATAGATTGAGTTCCATGTTTTGTTTTTCCTTTCCCTTGTGAACATATCTCCCTATTTCACTGGAAGGGTAACTTAGATGTGTTTATGATAGTATAATAAAGAGTAATGTGATAACAAAATGCTATAATTGGACAATATGATACTTCAGGTTTCTGCATTTCAAAAACATGAATGAATGCTGTTTGTTGAAGTATGAACAACTATATTGAAATCTTATTACAGAACATCTTATGTGCAACATTTTGTCAGAGTAATTGTGCTCTAAATAACCTAGAGTTAGTTAAAGTAGATAGTTTTAATTTCTCCATTGTTATAATTGGTTAATTTAATTGCAAATAAAAAATAGAATTGCTGTATGCTATTTAGAGAAAAAAAAAAGCCAAAGAAAGATATGATGCTTTTTAATTACTGGATTACTGGATAAAGTTTAACCTTCCAACACCTTATCTTATCAGTTCCTCTCCTTTAAAAATGAAAGGTATAATGTTGCTGCTGGGAAAAACAGATTTAAAAAGCATTAATAGCTTCTACTGTGTATTCTTTCTAGGAAGTTTATAAATATTATACTAATGGATAGCTCTGGTGTTAGTAAATATTGTGTTGAAATAGTTTTTAATTTGATATCATTGGAAATAAATAACCTATACTGCTTTATTAAGTTTTTAATCTTTGAATCTTATATGTATATAAAAAAGGACAACTTCAATTTCTCACCATCCCCAACCCAAAAACAAACAAACAAACAAACAAACAATGCTTTGTTTCTCTCTCCCATGTGGAAACTTGAAATATATTTGAAAAAATCACACACTTTAAACCTTAAAAGAATTATAAACATTAATAATTGTAGTCTGTACTAAATGAAATGGGTCCTTGAAGTTTCTTGACTAAAAAGAAACTTGAAGTCAATGAGGAGTATATAATCAAGGACGAATGGTGTTTCTAGAACTTTTAAAAATTTTAAAAATTTCATGTAGCCTTCACCAAAATTCTGCTTATAGATTTGGTTGTTTTATTTTTTACAAATTTTTTTCGTACTTTCAAATTCTTATTCTGAATCTAAAAGAAATGTTGAAATGCCTTGTCTTTCATATAAATTGACTGAAACTACCATAAGTCATGTGGAAACCCTATCATAATTGTGCCCCCCCTTTTTTTTAATAGGTAAAGAGAAATGTGTATGACCTTACAAGTATACCCGTTCGACATCAGTTATGGGAGGGCTGGCCACCCTCTGCTACAGATGACTCAGTAAGTAACAGACAAGTTCTCAATTTTGTATCTTTTCCCTTTTTTTGCCACTTTCAGTCATAATTGGTCTGGCTAACATGCAGAATCAAATGCTTCAGATATTCACCTGAGAAAGTCAAAAAATGTGAAAATAAAAGCAGTTGTAATAATTTAAGCTCACTTGCAGAACAAATACTATAAGCCAAACACATCAACATTCCATTGGAAATGTTTGAATGTCAGTATCAGGAGTTTGATGCTGCTTGATTTGACTTAAATTTTTTCTTCATATAGAATATATTTTCTTCAGAAGAACATACGTAAATATAAATGTTCAAAAGAATTTTCCTTAATTACAGATACTTCAAAATCATCCTAATCATTATATTTAATATTAAGACTACATTTCCCAGATTATACTGGTGCTCTAAAAAATGACTAAATTTGACATCTCATAGCCCTTTAGCCTTAAACAGTTTTATAAGTTTCAGTTTCATAAAAAACTTTAGTCTATCATTTTTACTTGTTATATTTATTTCTAGTGATTTTCTACTATAAATTTTGAAAACTTTTCTGCTTCTGTCTCATTTCCTATAATTACCCTTGTCCAAGAGAATAAATTTTATTATCTAAAGAAGTTAACTGAGGTTTTGGGCACTTTGCCCAAACAATATCTATATTCAAAAGATGCTCATTAAATAAAAGTAAAATTTAGAATGTTTCAGGAATTCTAAATTAAATCTAAATTTTAAAATAAGGCTAAAAAGAAATCAGGACTTTGTCAACCTCTTGTAATAATAAGTAGTCAATTATTCTTGACTAAGAATTAAATTACCTTTTTATATTTTCTACTATATATTATATTTCTGTCTGGGTACTAACTATTTCTCCCTTTCTTGCACCACCATCATACATTTTAATATAAAAAAATTCTTGGTACAAGATAGAATAATTTTAAGAGTTGGTTAATGTAGATGCTGCTTGGGTCTGTGCCTTGGAAAATACTTTGTGAATTAACAAAAATTTAAAAAAAAAATGAAACAGAAAAGAGCAAAAAAGAAATTTTTTTTTAAATGAATGATTCTAGGAAAAAAATGTTTTAGGTATACACAATTACATTTATTTCTGAAAAACTGATTTTAACATTAATATTATATCATTAGAATTATTGGCTGGTTCACCATTACTAAGAATAGGGCTATAGTTGTTTTGTTTTCTTTGTAGGTTGGGAAATTTGGTAGAAAATTTATGACGTGTTTATAAAAACAAAAAGTTTTATTATTTTTAATTGTCAGCCTACTGTTTACTAAGGAGACTTGAGGAAACTAGAAATGTTGGTTGTATTGTCTAAAAACCTGTTACAATAAATAATAACATTAACAGAAGAAAATAATTAATAAGATCTGAGCATTTCACTAAAATTCTATGAGCTTCACTTACCTCATTCTTTTACAGCATTGTTGATTAGTGATAATATATCATGATTAGTGATAATATATTTTCACTATCTGGCTCATAGTAGGCACTGTATCTGAGAGTTAATATTGTAATTAATATTAAGATAATGCAAAAAGGACCGTAGGCAAGAATTAACTGATTTAAATAATGAAATGATGTCTGAGATTTGAGTAAGAATAAAGGCAATACAAATTAGGTATCTATTGATCATTATTGAATCTGAGCAATGGATGTATTAAGTTTATATATTATTTAAAGGTTTCCATGATAAAAGTTTTAAAGCAAAAATAAATATCTGGTTTAAGAGCAAGGTTATAATAAACCATATGTAATAAGGCTTATTACCTTATTGCATAAAGTAATAAAAGAAAGTCTAGAAATGTGAGACTACACTGGCTTCAGAACAGATTCACTAACTTCAGTGATTGAGTTTAAGCAAAAACGTCGTGTTGCATACTTGTAGAAACCAGACTGAAATAGGCTCATCAGGTGTAAGTTCAAGAGGAAAATTCAATGAAATATGAACAATTTTTCTGTAACAAAGTGTCTTTACACATTTTCACTGCTAATTCATTAAATTCGGTTGACACAGTCTTTTATGAGACCTATGTTTAATGATTTTTGTAACATTTAAATTTTTACCAAATGATTGTAATGCAATTTTACTGCTATAGGACAATATGGAAAGCAGATGAAACTAACAGTATCCACAATATCCAAGAATGTAATGCTACCTAGTGCTGCATCTAAATCACAATAAGTACAAGAGTTTGGAATCCCCATTAAGAGGCTTGATTCTCATTATTCATATTTGCACCTTGTCCCAGAACCTGTGAAGTGGTGCTGCCCACTTCTTCAGAGCAAATGTTGCCACATTGGCAGAATGTGGCCTTGAGCTACATGATTTGATACAACAAAGCTGTTTAGGGCCAGGCTGCTTTTAACTGGTTGCCACAGCAGATCTGCTTGCTCCAGTGCTTCAATTTAAGCAAAAAAAAAAGTGGCTTTAGACTTCTAAGGATATCCTAGCCAAATAATTGTCATTAAATCTTTCTTTAAGACCATAAAAACTTGTAAGGCTGACGATTGTAATCTATATTGTTGCAGGAAGTGGTGTTTTTATACTTACTGAAATCACTTCAAGTGGAGGCATCTGCTACAAAACAAGATAGTCCTCACAGCTTAGGGCATGATTTGGGTACAGCTGAGAAATGTCAGCTGTGTAAACAGCCTGAAATGTGTTACCAACAAAAATATAATTAATTTCTTTCCAAGACAGTGTGCCATAACTTAATACTTAGAATGGTTTAACTTTCAGTGCAAGCACCTGAACATTTGCTTTCTGGTGCCAGAGTAGAGGATTGGTTAGAAAGGTCATTAAAATTAGAGTCGGTTTGCACTTTTTCTTCTTAGTTGCAGACATTTGTGTGCCTCTGAATATACAATAGCTTTACAGTGGCTTCTGTGAATTTATGGAAATAGAGATCAAGAAGTTAATAGATTTTGGGTGATGGAAATGTTCTAAAATTAGATTGTGGAAAAGATTGCACACCTTTAAATTTACTAAAAGTCATTAAATTGGACATTTAAATGAAAACAAATGTTACGGCATGTAAATTATACTTCAGTGAATATTTTTTAAAAAGATAACGAAGAACTAAATTAATACTTATTCATTTATGTTCTTATACTGCATGAGAAATATTTTAAGGTAACAAAATGTTTTCTTTATTATACTTCTCATTAACCTTTAACTTAGGAAACAGAACAAAGAAATAGACTTCTTAAAATTAGATTCTTGTCTAATCTTAAGTCTCTTATGAACCTGTTATACTTGAGTCTTGACATTTTCTGGCTACTCTGTGAAGTCACCAATCATTTAGAACGTTGTTGCTCATCTTCCTTCAGAGTTAAAATATTTCTTTTCTTATAGTTGTAGAGTAATGGAGTATAAGATACTGTATGAATTGTCAACAACTCTTTCACTTCCTTTTGCACTCTTTCATCAGGGAAATAGGTATCTAAAGCTTTACCAGTAGGGGAATGTTTTCATGCTGTGACAGTTCAGCTGTGAGAACAAGGAGTTGGCAGAAGGTGAAACCTTATTTTATACTTTAAGGAGGGATGCTCTTGGCTTCCACAGAATATAAATAATTTTAACACTGTGAATTATGTCTAAAAATTTTATTATAATTCTATTAGAATATATGTAATTTTTTAAGTTACAGGGTTTAATAATGCTTATACAAAGGAGGAAAAAAAAATCTTTCCTTTGTTTGCTTGTTTTTGCCATACCAGGAATTAAACCTGGGAGCACTTTACCTCTGAGTTATACCTAATTCTTTTTATTTTTTATTCTGAGATAGGGTCTTGAGAAGTTGATGAGACTGGATTTGGATTTTAGGCTTGAGCCTAATGAACAATTGGGATTTCAGGAGTGTACCCCCACAACCATCCTTAAGTTTTAATTCTTTTTTATTCTGTGCCTTTTTGTTTTCCTTTCAGAGTATTAATGGTTTTCCAATGTTCTGTTATTGGCTAAGGGATATTAACTCAGAATTTGAAACATTACAAATTTTAAAATTAGAGTTCTTCAGGCATTTGTTAGGAATCACTTATTAAATATTTAATGACTTATTAAGGGCTGGGGCTGTGGCTTAGTGGTAGAGTACTTACTAGCATATATTAGGCACTAAGTTCCATCCTCAGCACCATATAAACATAAAAATAAGATAAAGGTATTGTGTCCATCTATACCTAAAAATTTTTGTAATTAAAATTAAATATTTAATAATAAAATATTTTCACTTTGAGAATGTTATATCACTAATGAGCAAAACCATTACGGTGGCCATTTTATTAAATAAAAATACAGTAAAATGTGGAAATACATCCACCCCCTTTGAGAAAAACAATCTGTGGTAAGAGGGTGTCATCTACTTTGATCCTTCTGAGGTGTATGCGGGAGGGAGGGGTGGATTTTCTTCTGTGATTTCTTCCTAAATACTTATTAAGTAGGTATCAAGTTATGGAAATTTTTTCTGACTCTGGACCCCAGACCCAACTGTATGGAAGCTGCTATTCAAATATTCTCTTAGTATACATACTTAACACTGAAATTATCAACTAAGTAAATTTTAAGCCTCTAACTATACTCATTCTATTCATTGCTGCAAAGTTAACAGCTCTAAAGTATAGCATGAATCACATTCAGTTTTTTTTTTGTTTACTTATCTTTAATGGCAATTCAATACCTGTGTATTTTTTTTCTGGCATTCAGAATCCTTCATTCTTTGATGGGAAACTTCCCATCCATGTTATTTTGCCATATTGGCCCAGAGTAAATGCTTGATATATATTTGTTGAATAAATGAATAAAATACACCATATGTGTGTCAGCTTTCACTAAATATTCATCTTGCTATTTCTCAAATGTACTTTGTGATCTCTCCCACTCTGTGTCATTTCATCATACTATTCCTTCCATATATAATACCTATAACAATTATCTTCTTCCTTCAAAAGCCCCTACCTATATCCTTCTTTCATGCTACCTTTTTCAACCTTCAGAGAAATGAGTTTATAATACAGTTCTTCCATTAACATTTTTTTTTTTTTGTCCTTTCATTCCTCTCTTCCTTCCTCCTGTCTGGTTTTATCCTTTTGTCTGCGTCACCATAAACAATTAACCTCTCTCAGTCTCCAGTCTATGTAACTGTAAAATAGTCAATAATTAATTAGTTATTGTAAAGACTAATAGTTGATAGTTACAAGGATAGTTACAAGGATAGTTACTCATAGGTTTATATTGAAGATTGAAGTAATCAGTACAAGAAAAGTGTTGAACATGTTAATCTTTGGCTGTTTTTTCCCATTCATCTATCTATTCATTCACTTGACATTTGTGAAATTCTTACAAGCTAGTAATAGCATTATATCCCATAAAATTACAAGGATAAGGTACTTCTCAGGAATTACAGAATATAGTAAGAGGCAGATATATATATATATATATAACAATGACAGTTGTTATATGCATCTAATGAGATCATAAAAGAGAACAACCGATTTTGCTAACAGGTGGTGAAGGTGAAAATATGGCTTTTTAAAAAAAGGGACATATTGAGTACATTTTAATTTGTATACGTGTGTTCCTTTTCTGTTTTGAAAATTCTAAACACACACCCTGCTCCATGGTGGGCATTGAAGGCTTTTGCACATGTTAGGCAAGCACTGTACCATTGAGCTACATCCCCCACCCTTCTTTTATAAATTCTAAATATTTGAAGTAAGCGCTGTCTTTCTTATCTGTGTATACATTGCAGTATCAATCAGTGTTTTATTTATTCATTCACTGAATTGTTCAGAACTTCCCTATGTTGACATCTGTGACAATAGACAACATCAAATTTATATGATTATAGGAACTTCATTAACTTTTTGTGAGTCAGATTATTTCCTTTCTTAAAAAAATAAATCATCAAAACTAAACATTTCTTTAGTGGAAAATAGGTAACAGATTTAGGAAAAGGAGAGAGCTACCTTTTGAGCTCATTTGTACCAATATGTGAATGTCAGAGAAAGAGAGAGGATAGGTTAGCAGACCAATCCCAGTTCATTGAATCTCAACATTGTTATTATTTGCATGACTTATGTAATATATGAGTTTCAGTTTCTTCATCTTCAAAATAAAGACATTGTTGACATCCTTAAAAGTCTATATTGTGAAGATTAAATAAGTTAACACATTATCTTGGGCCATATGAAATTGTCATTTTGTAAGGAAAAAATGGTTGCATCTGAGCAGTTTTATGTGGTTTTTACCTAACATGGAAAGCACATAATATAATGCAAGGAATGGAAATTATGACTATCAGCCCAAATCCCACTCACCATCTGTTTTTGCCAATGATGTTTTACTAAGACATGTTATCTGCTTTCACACTTTCGTCAGGGATATATAGTTTCAACAAAAGCCTTACAGTCCACAAAATCTGAAATATCTACTCTTTGGCCCTTTTCAGAAAAAGTTTGCTAACCCCTTATGAGTAATGGCTGGCATTTAGTAGGCATTCGACAAACATTAACTCCTTTTCCCTCGAGTATGTACCTTCTTCATATCACACACACATGCAGAATCAGAAGCACTCTTTGAGTAGCTTCAGGGTTATTTTGTGCTATTTAAATTACTTTGTTAACCTGCCATAGGGCAGATAGATTTATAAAATCTTTGGACATTTTCACTGGCTTTTTCTTTATTTGGCAAGGTCATAGATAATGTTGCTTCTGATGGTGGTAAGACTCAGTTGCTTCGGAGAGTTCGTTGCCCTTGTCAACATCTTGAGTCTTTTACAAATAACACAGGCAAAGACTAAACAGGCGGAAAGAACAGCTTTGAAAGTAGTGAAAGAAAGTTTGGCTTTAAAGGGAAAGAAAAGTTATGAAATAAATTCTATCCTGAACAGAGAGAGCAAGTGTTATTGAAGCATTCACAGGACATGTTACTCAACAAATATTAGGAAAAACACATGGAAGCAAGACAGCCCCCAATAGGAAATTTATAAACACTGATGCTTTGAATCTTGGTTTTAGTTTGTTAAAAATCTTCAGTCTGTGGATTGCTATGTCTGTCATGAAGGGAAACTGCTCTGTGAATTTTCCTTCTTTAAACAACTAGAAGATAAAATATATGAAACAACTATTTTCAGGTATTAGACAATAGATAGTGCAGGACCATGAAGAAGGAAAATATTAGTAGTATGACAATACTGGCAACAATTTCTTGAAGCAGGAAGAAGAAACTAAAACAACCTGGTGGTTTCACTGATTTGAAGGTATGAAGATTGGAGTTTTGGAAGGCCAAGACAGCTCTACTTTGAAAAGCAAAGTACCAGCAGAGAAAAAATTCCAATGTGCTTATGGTTCTCCAAATTTTTAGCTGAATATCAATGTGTGCATACATAAGGTGAAATTCTAGGAGGTGTGGCAAAGAATAACTACTAAGAAAAATAGTTTGAGTTCTTAACCTCTAGAAACAATATCTATGAATATACAAGGCATTCAGTAGATATCTCCAGATAATAAAGACAACTCTAGCATTTCCTTTTAAAGCTTAAAAATAAGCCTCAAAAGGAGCAAACCGAATAACAGGTAACTGACTCTAAAAACAAAGTCCAGCATATAATTAAAAGGTATGACATAGGGGCTGGGGATGTAGCTCAGTGGTAGAGAGCATCACCATGTGAGATACTGGGTTCAATCCCCAGCACCACATAAAAATAAATAAATAAATAAAGGTATTGTGTCCATCTGCTACTAAAAAAAATATTAAAACAAAAAAGTTACAACATGTGCAAATGAACAGGAAAATCTGACCTATAGTCAGGGAAGAAATCAGTCAAAAGCAACAGATATAGAAGTGACTTAGATAATGAATTAGCACATGTGGACTTTAAAATAGCTATTACAGATATTATGAAGATGCATAAGGATTTAAGTGAAAATATGAACTTAGTGAGGAAAGAGTAGAATATATAAAATAAGATGAAGTATTCTAGGTGTCATACAATATGTGAAATTGAAATATCAATGGGAGAGATGAATTGCAGATTAGACTCTGCCAAAGGAAAGATCAGTGAACTTGAAGATAGAGCAATAGAAAATGTCCAAATTGAAAGAAGACAAGAATAAGTAGACAAAGCTAAAGTGAGACAAAATCAGTTTTGATATACATGCAACTAGGGTTGTAGAAGGAAATGAAAGATGGAGGAAAGTAGACCAAGACCAAAAAAGTATTCAAAGAAGTAATGGTTGAAAATTTTTATCTTTGATGAAAACTATAAATCTCCTAATCCATAAAGTTCAGTGAGCCCCAAGAAGGATAAACACAAAGAATCAATTTGCTGAAAATGGATGAAAAAGAGGAACATTTCAAAGCAATATATATATATATATATATATAATACACACAGAGGAACAAGCATAGATTCTTTTCATTTCTCTTTAGAAATAATGCAAACCAGAAGACAATGGAATGACATCTTAAAAGTACTGATTTTTTTAAAGACAAATTAAAATTTGATATCCAGTGAAAATAATGTTTCAAAATTGAAGTTGAAATAGACTTTTTAGATGGGGCGGGGGGAAAACCCTGAAGTTCCTGCCAGTAAATCTGCACTGCAAGAAATACTAAAAGAACTTCTTTAGGCAAAGAAAATGATAGCAGATGGAAAGTTGAATCTACACAGAAGAATGAAAAATGCACTAATAGTAAGAATAAAAGACATTTTTCCATGTTTTAAATTTTTATTAAAAGATAATTTTTAAAAGAAAACCAATAAAAAGCAATATGACTTTTGAGTATAAAAATGTGTGACATCTGTAGCACAAAAATAGAATGGAAGTGTACTATATTAATATTAGTTGAAGTTAGCAACCACTAATAAATAACACAGTAAAGGGTCTAGGGATATAGCTCAGTTGGTAGAGTGCTTGCCTTGCATGCACAAGGCCCTAGGTTCTATCCCCAGCACCCCCTTCCCCAAACAAACAAAAAATACCCACAATAAGATTATAGCTAATAAGCCTTTAAAAGTGATGAAATGGAAAGTCAAAAAGAAGACAGGAAAATAGACCAAAAAAAAAAAAAAGGAATAAATACAAAGCACACAGCAAGATGGTTTACTACAACCATATTGATAATTAATAGTAAATATGATTTTTTTGTACACTGAATGGAAGAAAATATCAAAATTAGTTTTAAAGAGCAAGAATCAACTATTCGAATCAAGTATAATACTGTCTATAAGAAACATTTTTAATAACAATAATAGGTTTATCTATCAAGGTTTTCCCATTAAATAAATGGAAATATAGAAGGTCTAATGTGGTCTGGGGATATAGCCTAGTAGTAGAGTGTTGCTTGCCTTGCATACATAAAATTCTGTATTCAATCTGCAGCACTGCAAGAAAAGAAAAAGAAAATCATTTCTAATTACACATACTATCAGAAAATACAGAATAAGGAAAATTACTAGAACTAGAAGGAGACTTTATGATGATTAAAAGTCTGTTTCAAGTCAGATACAATGGCATGTACCTGGAGTCTTTCCTGAGGCAAGAAGATCTCAAATTCAAGTCCAGCCTAGGCAACACAGCAAGACCCCATCTCAAAAACACAACATAAAACAAAAAGACACAAAAGGACAATTCATCGGAAAGATAAAGTATTGTATAGTTTATAATATATAAAGCAACAGCTGACAGATCCAGTAAAATAGACAAGTCTGCAATTAAAGTTAGAGATTTCATTATCCTTTCTTTAAATTTCATGAAAATAACAAATAATGAAATAGATGATTTGAGCAAAATCATTAATCAATTTAACCTAATTGAAACATATGGTCACTTTGCCCAACAATAGCAGAATATACACATTTTTTAAGGATACCTAATACATTCACCAAGATTAGATTTTAACCTATACCCACAGTCTCAGTAGATTTTAGAGGATTATAATGAGCATTGATGAACAAGATAAATTTAAATGGCATGTATAACAAAATGGTGCCTGAAAATTCCTCAATGTTTGAAATAAATAAAAATACCATGAGCCAAAGAAGAAATCACACAAAAGTATCAGGATCATTCTAAACTGAATATAGATGAAAACACAGAATATCAAAATTTGTGAGATGTGATTAAACAATGCCAAAAGGAGGATGCTTATATAAGGAAAGGATGTTCAAAATCAGTGATCTACTTATTATTTCACCTTAAGAAGAAAAAAAAAGAAAAGAAAATTAAATCCGAATAGGTGAAATGACATATTAAAGGTGAGAGCAGAAATCAATGAAATAAGAAACAACGAATAGTAGAAGAAATCATTGAAACCTAATGCTGGCTCTCCTAAAAGATCAATGGAATTGATAAACTTCTGGCTAGACTGATCAAGGAAAAAAAGATACAAATTACCAGTGTAAACAATTGAAGAGGAGTTATCAATATAGACCATATGGACAATTAAAAGATGAAAAAGAAAGGTTATGAATGACTTTATGCCAGTAAATTCTGCAACTAAGATGAAATGGACAAGTTACTTAAAATACTCAGATTACTAAGTTGATGCAAGAAGAAATAGAAAATGAGAATAGCCCAATTTCAACTTCAGAAATTAAATTTGTAATAAAAAATGTTTCCATAAGAAAAATTCCAGGATCAGATAGATACTTTTGCTAGCAAACTCTGCCAGACATTTGAGAAAAATTAATACCAATCTTATACAGATTCTTCTCCAATGCATTTTATGAGGCCACTGTTATTATCTGATACTAACATCAGTCAGAGACACTGATAGGGAAAGAAAACTACAAACTAATCAATATCCTTATGAAATGCATGTGAAATTTTTAAAACATTGAAATCTAAAACATGTAAAAAGGATAGGTCATGAATAAAACATTTTAAAAGAATGAATTTTATGTTTTGTGGTATGTTATTGTATCTTATTAAAGCTGTAAATTTTTAAAGAGAAGTGCTGAGAGGGAAAGGAGACAGAAGACCCAAATAAAAAAGAAAGGATAAGGTATCATGATCCATCGTGATTTATCCCATGAATACACGAATGCTACAACATTGTTATCTCAACCAATGTAATTAACAAAATATGAAAATATGCATAATTAGTTGAATAGATCTTGAAATAGGTTTCAATAAAATTCAGCATATATTCTACATTCATGTTGAAAAAAGGTCAGCAAGGTAGTAAGGTAAAGTGGTACAGCCATCTTGGAAATACCCAGCTTTTAGGTGTTAACCCTAAAGGAGCAAAAATAGATTTTCTCACTATCCTAAACAGATTCTTTCCCAGTGCATTTTATAAGGCCACTGTTACTATACTGATACTAACATCAGTCAGAGATACTGAGTTTTTGTAGGAACTTTATTCATTGTAACCAAAAACTGGAGGCAGCCCACGTGTCCATAAACTGCTAAATTATAAATAAGTGGTGATTGATTCATACAACTGAGTGCTACTCCTAATGAAAAGGAACAAACTACTGATACACACCACATGATTTACATATGTTAAATGAATAATGTCAGACACAGAAGACTATATCCTGGTGTTATTTCACTTATATGAATCTGGAAGAAAACTAAAGTACAGATATAATACCAGTGTATTGCCAAGGAGTGGTAGAGGGAATTTACCTCAATAGAAATTTTTTTTTTTTGAGGTGGGGGAAATGTATTTGTGCCTGTTGTGCTTGGAATATTGTGATTTTTATATATATAAATGAGTTTTCAATAATGCTCTTTTTTTTTTCATTAATGCTCTTTTTGTTTTTGTTTTTGTATTGGGGATTGAACAAAGGGCGCATTGCTGCTGAGCTAGATCCCCAGTCCCTTTTTATTTTTTATTTTGAGACAGGTTCTTGCTAAGTCACTGAGGCTGGCCTTGAACTTGAGATCCTCCTGTATCAACTTTGTGAGTTACTAGGACTACAGGCATGCCCTACCGTGCTGGGTGCCTTTTTTCTTTTTTTAAAGGAAAAATTAACTTGAAAACTGGTAATAGAAAAAAATTTCTCCAGTCTGATGAAAGCAATCCATGAAAAAGCTACAACTGTTATATTTTAAGATTGCAAATGAGGCAAGATGTTCAGTGCTACAATGTCTTCTCAGACATAACCATTACATTAAGGCCAGGAAAAAAGAAAACACAGGCATATTTGGTAGGAGGACAAAAGTTATGTTTATTCTTATACAAAATATTTAGTAGTTTTGTTTCTTGGTATATACAACATAATCAATGAAAAGTTGTGACAAGTGAAATTAGTGAGGTTAGGAGATCAATATACAGCAGTTGTGTTACTATATAGTGGTGAAGAACATGTTGAAAAATGGATTTTTAAAAATCATGCTGCTCACAGTTCTCCAAAATGTGAAATCTTTAAAAATAAAGTTAGTAATTGTACAAAAATTACTAAAGTTATATAGTGGGAGAAGGATAGCCTTTATTTAACAAATGGTGATGGAACAACTGGATATTGATAAGGACAATTTCAGTCTTTATGTTCACACACTCACACACCCTCTCAAAATAGATCATAGATCTAAATACAAAAGTTACAACTATAAAAGTGTAGAATATGTAGGGGAAAACTTTCTACCTTTTGGTATAATTTTTTTTTTTTTAAAGAAGCCACAGATTGAGAGGAAAATTTTTGCAAGTCTTATTTGGCAAAGTGCCTGTGTCCAGGTTATATAAAGAAATTTTAGAAGCAAATAATAAAATGATAAAACACCAATTTAGTGGGTTTTTACCTGGAGTCAAATTACGTATTGACTAGAAGAATATAACAGAATTTGAGGAGGTGGAATTTTCTATATTTTGATTGTGGAGGTATTTACAAAGTATATACATGCCAGAGGTAGTGGTGTGCTTGGCTGGGTTACATAATCCCAGCAACCTAGCAAGACCCTAAGCAACTTAGCTAGACCCTGTCTAAAAAGAAAAAAAGGGCAGGGGATGTGGCTCACCTCTGGGTTTAATCCCCAAATGCAGAATCAATATTCAACTCCAAATCTGCCCCCTCCCTCATGGCACTGCTTTTTCTATTGTATCATACTATTAGTTATGTGTCCATGTTTTTGAAATAGTTCTCATTTTAACATATCCAGTCTATTTTTTTCCTAAAATTATACTCACTGGTCAAACTACATACCAAGTATTAAGGTTTAAGGAGTATAATAGCAAGAGACTTGGATAGGCTTTTCAAAGTAAAATATTATCCTCCCAAATCTGATGTAAATCTCTAGTGACATTACAAATTAGGCAGTTGTCTTGACCTTTGTCTGTAGTGGTTTAAGAACCCCAAACCTAAGGCCAAGTATGGGCTAAATAAGAAAGTGGCATTATAAACCAGTAATTCTACTAAAATTTTGGTACATTCATATGCATTTATCAGAATACAAACCATACATGGATGGACATGTATTCACAGAACACAGAAGAACTAAGATAACATAATAGAACTGATGACTGTAATAACAAGGTTCTCTGATGTTTCTTTACCCTCTGTATATATACTGCAGTATAGCAGTAAATAAAAACTTTAAATCCCTACCCTTATGGAGTTTATGCTGGTAGCAGAAAACATAAGTGGAACTAGATAATAGTTATAGAGAGTAAGTAAAATTCATGGTTCTCTGTTAGTGATAAGTATTTGAGAAGCAGTTGCATTTAGATAGATCCATTTATAAACTAAAAGAAATAAAGCCTTAACTAGGTACAGTGGTGCCTACCCATAATCCCAGCAACTAGAGAGGCTGAGGTAGAAGGATTGCAAGTTTGAGTCCAGCATAAGCAATTTAGCCAAAACCCTGAGCAACTTAGCAAGACCTTATCTCAAAATAGAAAATAAAAAAAGACCAGAGAGGGACTGGGGTTGTGGCTCAGTGGTAGAGTGTTCACCTTGCACGTGTAAGGACCTAGGTTCAATCCTCAGAACCACATAAAATAAATAAACAAATAAGGGCACGGTGTCCCCCAGAAATAAATAAATAAATAGATAGATACATAGATAGATAAATAAGCAAATGAATAGATAGATAGATAGATAGATAAAGGATCAGAGATGTAGCTCAGTTGTAAAGCACCCCTGGACTCAACCCCCAGTACTAGAAAAAAAGGAAAGAAAACTAGCCTTAGTATTAACTCCATTTAGAACTATTTGGAGAAAATTTTTGTTCTGTAATTGTCACTCTTTGTGGCGGCCAATTAATGACTTTTTTCCACATTTTAGTACGAAATGAGGTGTGGGTGTGTATGTAAGGAAAGATTGATAGAGAAAACAAAAAAGTTAAATTTATATTTCAGTGGCTGACCTGAAGGGATTAATGCATCCTTCCTTAATTCTCTTTGAATACTGAGGTGCCCATATTTTTTTCTTCAGTGTTCATACCTAGTATATGATTTTCACACAGTAAATTCTGATCAAATACATTGAGCCATATAGATGATTTCCCTCAATGAAGAGGACTCTGAAATAGGATTGGGATGGAAAGTGCCCTTCTTGTGGTGATGGAAGTCGACATTAGTCTAAAATGCAACCTAATGATAATAACCATGGGAATAGAGAGGAAGAGATGCTTTATCAAGTATTTCAAAGGACAATCAGCAAGATTCAGTAAGTGAATATTAGATATGAAGAGAGAGTAAAAAAATGACTTGAATTTCTTACTAAGCATGGAAATGTCACTGTTGGAAAGTAGAAGGTTGGAAGGCCTTATTTTTAAGAGATTAAGCACCACACATATGTATTTATAAACAACCTTCTCTTTCTCAATTATAGAATACAGTCAAGTACAAAGGTTCCAACAAGACCTTATTTTTAATATGAGAGATAATGAACAGTTAATACATATTTGGGTACCTTAAGTACCTAATATAGGTCCAGAGAAGTAAGCTAAATGTCAACTTAATTTCCAGTCAACCATTTTATGAGGATTTCAGAGACTGATCTACTGCAATTCCAGTATTTTTGTGGAGACTTTAAATTATCATCTTATATTCTTGTTTGCTGTTGATCAAATCCAGGTCCTCCAACATGTGAATAAGCACATGTTCTACCTCTGAGCTAAACCCACAATTCTTTATCTTGTATTCTAATGTTCCCATATTTGACCTATCTCAATTTTAAAAATCAACTTGTCTAAAAAGGCAAAATTTCTCTGAAATAGACCATATGCTAAAAATGATTTAGAGTCTTTGCATTTTGACATCTAGAAAGAAAGTAGGGATAAGTTAGGCTGAATTTTTCTGTCTTAATTTGATGAAAGTGAATTTGAAGCTTTATAATTACTCAATAAAAAGCAGAAACAGAGAAATCGAATTTTCATTTATTCTCCATATTATCAGTGTAGCAGGGAATGAACAATAATAATCTGTTTTGGAACAATTACTTAGCATAGTGGTAGGTGATAAATCAGTAGGCATTTATGTAGTGATTTCTAATTTGCAACATATATTTCATGGACATGATTTCATTTGAGCCAAGGAGAAGTGTATGTGTAAATAGTTTTTTTTATAGAAATAGTATACAGAGGAATATAACTACTATTGTCCTAAATTTTTCTCAGGGTTACTGCAGACTAACTTTTCCTTCTAGCTTAGTTTGAAAAAAGAGCACTTGAAATAACTTTCTTTCTATGAGACTATGAACTCATTGAGGGCAGGAAGCAGTCTGATCCATTTTTGTGTCTGAAGTACCTACCATAGCCTCTGGCACAAAATAGCAGTAAATATTGTTTGTGTTAATATTACAAGTGGGTACTGAAAAGTCTGTAATGGACCCTAAATAGCAATAAATAACTAGTAGCTGAGAGTTTCAATACATATTACTTTTGCTTCAGAGGTACCATTTCTTTATTTCAAAAAACCAGGGTTTTTTTCATCAAAGGTCTTGTTGGAACCTTTGTACTTGACCCTATTCTATAACTGAGAAATAGAAGGTTGTTTATAATACATATGTGTGGTCCTTAATCTCTGGCATTTGTGTTTGCAAGTTAACATGCTGTCTATTGCATTTGAACAGCTGTAACATATGTGATAAGATTTCTTAATAAGTCATTTTCTTGAGCAGTGGAAATATGAAGAGTGGTAGTCCCAGCTTATATTACATTGAGTTTTTAGACCCTTGGGTGTTAGATATAATCAATTACCTATAATTCTATGTTTGAGAAAGATAGTGAAATATAGTATTATAGCCTGTTTCGGATCTAAAAGAGATCTTATAGCATTTTGTGATGTGCAAGAAGGGGAATGTTGACAATTGTTTCCAAATGGGGTTACAAATTCTTAGAAAATTTCTAACCCAAAGAAAAGGCTTAAAATGAGCAATGGTGCATGAAAGAAGCCTCCTGAGCTCAAAGTCAAATCAGTTGCTGCTCTACATCTTTATATTATTTAATATTCTACCTGTAGAATAGTTTTTAAAAAATAAATATCCACAAGAGATTGTTAGTACTGATTGTTCCCAAAGCCAGTGAAAGTCTTTTTGTTCTTTTATTGTACGTTTGTTGACAGTTGTGATCAACATGGAATGAACTGCTTTACAGTTTATTACTTTCAAAGTACAAATTTGAATGCTGTGGATTCAGATGTATAAAAGAGATAAAATTACAGACAGCTTTGAGTGGCAGTTACATATCAAACCTCACGGGGGTTTGACAGGCAACGAATATCGTTATTAGACGCTTTTTCCATAATTGCTGACATTTATCCAGTGTTTCACAGTATTTGCTAATGTATTAATGCAGTCAATCTCTGAGAGGCTGCACATGCCTTTTTAGCCCTGGCTTTTATGGGATTCTGAAATTCATAGACCCACAGATACTTATTCCCTGCTGGTTGCCGTAGTGACAGAGCTCAGAGATAAGCCAAGACAGAGCCCTTTTGTGATTGCTTTTCAGGTGACATTCAGCGGCAGCTTGAGTAGAGTGTCCTTTTATAGTTCCTGTAATTCAGAAAATGATAACAGCTTTTTGCTGCTTAGAGGAGAAGTCTGTGGACTGCTCCCGGTGGGATTTCGGTTTGCTGTGCCACTTCATACCAACACCAGCCTGATAAAGTTCTTATTATTGTGGAGATTTCAAAGTGCAAGAGGACTGAATTAATTATGACAGGTTAGAAAATGCAGGACTGATACTACAAATAAAACTTTAAAGAGCCAATATATCTTCCTCAATCATATGTAACAAGTTGATTTGGACATTGTAAGCTATTAGTAGTGATATAGCCACTTGCTTAATAAATAAATGTACTTATAAATTACTGGTTAACTACACTAGCTGTTCCATCTCAAAATTTAGAAGTTATCTTCCATTTCTGTGTATCATTTTTTTTTCCTGTTTGAAACTGTTATTTCAAGATTCTGGTGTTTGGAAGCAGACAACTTCATTTGGACATTTTGTAAGTCAAGATTATTTTAATTTTTTGTCATAATTCTAACTGGAATAATTAAAATTGCTTTATAAAGTAGTAGCTTACTTGAAGTGATTCAGATTTAGAAGAGAACACCTGTAATGATGGGGAACAGTTGCAAGAGGAGCAGTTCAAGAAATAACTGGAAAGATCATAAGGCCATTAGAAGCCATTATTTTTCCACTAGACTCTTGAAGCCAAGAGAGTTTATCATCTTAATTCTGAAAGAAGAATTCCAGTCATAGGAAACCTTGAGAGCTAAAAACTACTGTTTATTTAGTTGACAATAATGAAACCAGGTGGGAGGCCAGGAAGGAGGAAGAACACTAACCCCAAATTGAATCATGCTAATCTGATGGGAGATATGAAGCACTTAACTATCATCCTTAAAATTTAAATGTAGATCACAGTTAAGCAGAAAGCAAGTAGGATGGGCTAAGTAGAAAGTAACTTGAGAATCTGAAGAAATGAAAATGAGTAGATGTGTTCCATATTTCTAAATTGCTAGTGAGCCACACAAGAATGGACAGCCATTTGGACAGCACATGAATGAGGGTTCAGGAAAGCAGTATGGCCTAATAAAAGCTAATCAGTTATCTTGAATAAAGTGTGCAACTGGAGATCTGATTTGTTACTTATTTCTAATCTTTCAGTCTCATTTAGAGCAGATGTAAACTCAATTCTCATGATATGCAAATATTTATAATTCAGACAAAAAAAGAATAACCTTCAGACTAGTGACAAACAAATATGACATTTTCAAATGATATGTAGAAGACCTTTAATAACATTGGGTTATCCCACAGTGTTCATTGTACTCCTTACTTCTTAATCATCTGCTTTGATATATTAAATGAGAGAGGAGAGATTTTTTTTAAGTTAAATGATATGCTTTCCTGTGCTGTGGTTATCCATATGTAGATAAATGATATGCTTTCCTGTGCTGTGGTTATCCATATGTAGATAACCACAAAATTTGTCATTCACTGACAAAATGTTTTGAGATCATACCACTCCCAGTGTTTTAGAATTAATACATATCAGTTAATACTTGTTACTAAAACAAAACAAGGCAAACTGAAAAATGCAACCTACAGAATAAGAAAAAAAATGTTGCCTCTCAAAAAATGTAGAGATTCCACATTAAAAAGCAGTTATTATATTCAAGGAAGTGGTTCTTTTTAGTAACATGAGAAATTAGTCCCTGAATTCAGAAACTCAAAAATGTTATCTTACCTATAAAGTAAAAATAATTACTATCAGCTTTTTATAGTTTTACATGACAAGTTTGAAATAATTGCCAAATTATCTCCCCAAAATTTAATTTCAATCATTTTAATGTAAACTACATATTGACTTCTGAGCCCCAACAAACACAAAAATGGTTTAGATGAAACTTAACCATTTCTCTTAACCTCTATTACCATTTCTTAGGTTGTTATCAATAGTAAACGCAACACAGGAGCAATATCCATTTATCCTACTTTTTTCTAGGTCTTTGCTGAGCCCTTATATGTTTTATCTGCAATCCTCCCATTAATTTATCCTGGAAGGTAGATGTTATTATCCCTATATGTATATATGAAAGACCTGAGGGTACTTTCATAACTTGTCCAACAACACACAGATAAGAAGTGCTAGAAAGAAAATTCTGACCCAGTTTTGACTCTAAAAGATACATCTTTCCATTGTACCATAAGAAATTTCTCTGTGAACCTTAAATCCCAAATTCTTATTCCTTAGCGTAATTTCCTAACTGCTCCTACTCCTTGAATAATCTGTTTGGTCCTATAAGATTGGTTCCTTCTGCCTTAAACTCATTTTAGACTGTCTTTCCTTGCATTTTGATAAAATTAAATAGTACTTAAACAGTACTTATTATACTTAGAATACTACTTGCTATATATAAGAAACTAGTGTTAGCAATAAACATTTAATAACTCAATCTTCCTAGAGAGCCTACAGAGAGGGAGAAAAGTCTTTGCCACCCATACCTCAGATAAGGTGTTAATTTTCAGAATATACAAAATCTTAACACCAGAAAAACAAATAATCCAACCAATAAATGAGCCAAGGAACTGAACAGACACTTCACAGAAGAAGAAATAGGATTGGTCAACAAATATATGAAAAAATTTTCAACATCTTTAGTGACTAGAGAATTGAAAATTAAAACTACACTGAGATTTAATCTCATGCCAGAGGGAATGGCCATTATCAAGAATACAAGTAACAATAAATGTTGGCAAGGATATGGGGAAAGGGTACATTCATACATTGCTCATGGGACTGTAAATTGGTGTAAACCACTCTGGAAAACAGTATGGATATTCCTTAAAAAATAAAAAACAACTAGGAATGGAACCACCATTTGACCACCATTTCCACTCTTTGATATATATACCAAGGAGTTAAAATAAGCATATTACAGTGATGAAGCCACATCAATTTTTATAGCAGCTTAATTCACAATAGCCAAGCTATGGAACCAATCTAGGTACCCTTCAACAGATGAATGGATAAAGAAAATGTGGTATGGAATATTACTCAGCCATAAGGAAGAATGACTTTATGACATTTGCTGATAAATGGAAGGATCTGTAAGTGAAATAAGCCAATCCCCCAAAACCAAAGGCTGAATGTTCTCTCTGATACTGGATGCTAACACGCAGTGGGAGTTGGTGGGGCAAGTCAAAGTTCAGTGGCTTAGACAACGGGGAATGAAGCAAAGGGATAGGGGATAGGAATAGGAAAGACAGTGGAATGAATGTGACATAACTTTCCTATGTGCATATATGACTACACCACAGTGAATCTCAACATGTATACATCCACAAGACTGGGATCCTAATTAGAATAAGATGTACTCCATATTTGTGTAATTATGTCAAAATAGACTCTATTGTCATGTATAATCACAAAGAACAAATAAAAGACTCAAATCTTCCTAACAACACTGAACTAAAGGCTATTGCTTGTCCCATTTTACAGATGAACAAACTAAAGTCTTTATATGACCACAAAATTAGTAAGTAGCAGTGGCATTTGAACTCTAATAGAATAGCTTTACCATACTATGTATCTCTCCTAATAACAGAGGAGGATCCATTACTGGAAGTATGTGGAAGCCTGTTACTTTTGTTCTTCACCATACCATATATTTCCTGTGGAGCAATTCAGTGATTAGCATGCTTATTCATTGTGCCTTTTGTTTCACTTTTATGGATTGTGAGATGGTAATTGTTACTAGGTTTTCCTTTAACCACTTTCTGTACCATGTCTACCAATTCTCTCTTCCTTTATTTTAGTTGCATTGTTTGAGACAGTTGACAGGTTCAATTTAATACCAGGTTTTGAAATCCAGGAAGAAGGTAGTATCATACTAGTCCTTTTCTTCTCTACAGCTATTAGCTGAGGATTGATTGATCCATAAAACTCCAGAAATGACATTAAATGTTTTCAGCATTTTAAACATGATGATTCTTTGGCTAGCTGTTTACAAACTTGTCCAAAGCTAAAAAGAGAGACTTAAAACTTGGAAGTTCCTTTACATTGAACATTAGAATATTGCCACTAGCCCAAATCTCACAGTTTTAGAACAGATCATTGTATCCAGAAGATAACTAGATTTAGGAGTCAGAAGACTTGCTCTGGTTCCAAATGAGTAAGATCATTGCTTTCACCTGTACTCTGTACCCCATCTTCTTTTTTCCTCTGTGAAACTATGTTCTTGATAATCTCTTCTTTAATATACCCATCTCATTTTGTTGGGTATTCTATCAACATTTAAATGTGAAAAATGTCTCATCACACTTACACACATTCTCTCTCTCTCTCTCTCTCTCTCTCTCTCTCTCTCTCTCTCTCTCTCTCTCTCTCTCTCTCACACACACACACACACACACACACACACCCTACACGAAAATAAACCAAAATTTTCTCCCTGACTTTAGCTATTACTTTCTTCCAGAAACTGGAGTTATCTGTAATTATTTCTCCACCAGAATAAGTTGTCTTCAGGTGTAGTGACTGTCATGTTGCTAAATCAAATAGGTGTTTTTTAGACCTCATTGTAGGCAGTTTAGCAACATTTAAAAATACTTTTTAATGAAGGTACAACTTAATGAATTTTCATAAAGTAAATACTTCCATATAACAAGCGTCCAAATTAAGCAAGAGAATATTTCCAGCATGTCAAAAAGTGCCTCCTCAGATCCCTTTTATCCAAAAGATAAAAAGCTGTGGAGTAGTTTTGACCTTGAATAAATGGAATCATATAGTGTGTACTCTTTATCTAGTCCATTCCTCTTTCCTTTTCTCCCTCCCTCTTTTCCTTTCTTCCTTTTTTTCAAACTTATGTTTGTAAATGAATATTCTTCTTATGTAGTTATAATTCATTCATTGTCATTGTTTTATAATATTTCATTATGTGGGGATATTCCACATTTTTATCTATTCTACTGTTGATGGGGCAAGCATTTAGAGGTATTTTAAATACTTGGTGGCAGCATTTGACCCTATTGGAAACTCCTTGCAACACTCTTCCCTGGATTCTCAGGGCACTGTGCTTTCCTCATTACCTGACCCCCTGTTTCTTTGTTGCTTCTTCTTCTACTGACTCCTTTGTAAACTCCTCCAAATCACTCAATATTGGCCTTCCTTTAGGGTTCATTTCATGTACTCATTTATTCTCACCTAGTAAGTTCTCCCTAGGTATTCTTAACACACCTATAGTTTAATCGTCACTTATGTAATAATGATGAATAATTCTTTTTTCTAACTCAGTCCTCCCATGAAAACTCCAGAATAGCCTTTTCATCATATCTCTCTCTCTCTCTCTCTCTCTCTCTCTCTATATATATATATATATATATATATATATATATATATATATATATATATATATATCCATCCCAAAGAACTTTAAGTTCAGTATATCCAAAATTGAATTAATGTTTTTCCCTGGCCATACCTGATCCTCTTCTAAAGTTCAGTAATTCCATGTATGTCATCACCATTTATCTAATTCTACAAACCAGATAGAAATTGCTTAACACCTCTTTCTCTTGATTACTCGAGTCCAGTTATCATCAATTCCTGTCAGTTTTAGCTCCCACATACTTTTCATTCGCTCATTTCTATTTCTGCTGCCTAACTATTCTATTTTTAGCTACCAACTTCTTTAATCTTTACTATTGCAAGAGTCTCCAAACTGAACTCTCATTCATTCTTACTTCTCTACAATCAGTTCTTCATACTACACCAAAATAATCCTTTTTTAAAAAATATGAATCTACTAAAGTAATCTCCCTGTGTAAATCATCCCAAATAAAGACCATACTCCTTAACATCACCAACCAGGCCCAGCATAGTTTGATTCTTGCTTTCTTCTTTAAAAAAAAATATATGTATATTTTTTATTTTTGTAGTTGTAGTTAGACACAATAACTTTATTTATTTATTTATTTTTTAATATGGTGCTGAGGATCAAACCCAGGGCCTTGCATGTAGGAGGCAAGCACTCTACCACTGAGCCATAACCCCAGCCCCTCTTGCTTACTTCTTTAGGTTGTTGTGTATTTTACCATCTCTTATTCTCTTTTACACTTGTCTTCTGACTGGTGTACAGTCTGATATACAGTCACTGATGTACAGTCTTTCATTACCCTCCCTAATCTTTTCTGTGTAATTTATACTCATTTTTCCAACAATTATTTCCTCATTGTTTTTTCATTGCTTTGATCATAGTTGTGATTTTATATTTAATATAATTGATTATTTGCCACTTTACCCTGTAAGTTTCCACAAGGGTAGCTATTTATTTTTTTTTTACCATTGCATACCTAATTCCTTCATATAGTAGATGCTTAATAAATATTATTTGAATGTATAAACCTTCATGGACCTCATTTTCCCATTCTTAAAATTATCCAACATTGCCCCCAAATTTAAAAAGGTTATATATGAGGAAGCATTAAAAACATTAAATGTTATATATGAGGAAGCATTATGTTTGTGAGGACAGCAAACATACTACAGAAATGTAAGGAATTGGTATCTTTATGTCCAAGCAGAGGGGCTCTTGCTATTAAAGATTATAAGTCTTTAAGTTCACTGTGATTGTGGGGTTATGCAAACAAATGTCAACAAGTATTGTGTGTTAAGCTTTCATCCCTTTACCTATCTCCCCTATAGTTCTTTCATCCTTCCATAGTTCTAGTTCTCATCATTTTTTAATGATTCCCCAGTTTTAGGCCTCCATCTCTTGCTTTCCCCATTCTAGTCTCCAGAATTTGTGGAATGTGAGTTATTTTACTAAATGCATTTGTAGCGTGTTGCTCCCCACTTCAAATTTCTCAGTGTTTTCCAGTTAACTATAGTTTAATGAGTAAACTCCACATTGGGGTACTGTGGTTCAGAGATGTGACTTTGACAAGAGCACTAGAGTTTAGAAAGTTATATCTGGACAACAGCATCATTTCTGATTTGCCTACTAGAACTGCATGGCCATTCTAAGTGGCCACACCAGCACAATGCCCTCTGTGCTTTGAGGAATTTTTAAATATAAGCCAAAATTTCTGAAAACTTCCAAACTACAAAGTGGAACATCATCCCCCAAATGTAATGATTTCAGTGAATATAATTTAACAAAGTCCTTAAGTGTTATTCACTTGTTATAAGCTGGTTCAAGCTTAGTGCATTAATTGAACTTGTTGATACTTAAGGCTCTAAGGAGATGAGATTCGGTACAGGTAATATTCAGTAAAGCTGGAGGCTGGTGAGAATAGGATCGTGCTATAAAAGAAGATATGGTTATACTGTATGAAACAAATTGTAATAATGAGCCCTACGGAGCAGAGACTAGGGTACAGTATGTGGTTAGCCAAGGCTAGGATGATGAGGGAGAAAACTAGATCCTAGGGGAGAATTTGGTGGATTAAGGTAGAGTGTAGAAGTAACTCCAGGCTGCCTCTCATTTGTGTCCAGTTATGCTCACCAGTGCTCCCAGATATATACATATACTAACAATGATTTCCCAGGGATATCAGATCTCCTTTCTCCTCACAGTATGTCAGAAACATCCCACTCTAGTAGAAAATAGAGCATTGTCACTTAGTGCTTCATTGTCCACATGTCCAAAATGGCAGCCTAGAGTTTCTTAAGGCTCAAGGTACCAGCCTTGGTGAGTACTTCCTTAGTCTTTCCTTAGCAAACTTTACTCATGACTGGCTATAGCATGGTAGTATTTTTTCCCCCCAAGAACATAACAAGTAAATGCTTTAATGTTAGGAAATTGGAGAAATTCCAGTTTAGGTAATTTTTGTTTTGTTTTGTTTTGTTTTGTCAAATAGGTTTGAGTATCATTTCAGCTCTGGAAGAGGAAGAGTTTGTATGACATCATTAGGAGACTCTTGCATTGTGTGGTCATGATATAGGTGTTTGAGAGTATTAAATGACAGAGTATGAAGGCCCAGTTTGTAGTCTCCCTCAATAATTCATCAGGTATTTGATGTTGGGCAAGTCATTTAACTCTCTGGACTTTGATTTCCTTAGTAAGAAATTTTATGTTGAAAAACATATGTGTTACCATGAGTAGAATATGTTAAATTAGGCATAGACAGATTTACTAATTTTGCTAGGCCTAGTTTTCTTATCTGTCATATGGACATATTAGCAGTTTGGGGATTAAGTGAGGAAATGAATGTGACTTGCATGGTTATAAAAGTTTCTTTCATGTGGGCAAAGAGATGTAGACTCTGGAGTGAGAACAATTTAAATTGGAATTAAATCTCAAACACTACTATGAGTAAATACTCTGAGGATTTGTTTTCTTACCCTTTAAAGGGGAAGTTGCGATATCTACCTCATTAGACCCTTATATTAATTGGGAGCGAATTTGTTGTTGTTTTGTTTTGTTTTATTGTGTTTTGTTTTTCACTCATATCACTGGGGATTTGAGTGCAGGGATGGTCTATCCCTTAGCTACATCTCTAGCCTTTTTTTATTTTTGAGACACAGTCTTGTTGTATTGCTGAGGATGGACTTTAATTTGGTAATCCTCCTTCCTCAACCTCACAACTCCTGGGATTATGGGCATGTGCCACCACCATGCTCAGCTGGGAGGATCAATTTATAGTATGTGTCACATAATAAATGTCTAATAAATTTCAGAGTCCTCTCCATCCCTTTCCAGCATCATTCTCTCTTCCTTCAAGTCAAAAGTTTCCCCTTATTCTAAAATTCTTTGGTTGTGTGTTTTCTAATTCACAATTCTTTAGCAAATAAAATGCATCTATTAGAACATGTAAATTTCAAATAATGTAGAACTCTGAATAATAATTGTACTAGCATCCTTTTAAAAAGACAACTTATATTCTCAAACTATCCTTTTCATTTTGCTGAGAAATTTCATTTTTTTGAAAGAAATTCTGATATTACTCTGTATGGATCAAAATAATATATCAAATGATTTATCCCAGTCTTCTTGAAAATGTTTTTCAGCTTTTAGTTTTTTATAAACACATTCTTTTTTTTTAACTGTACTTTTCAGTAAAATCATTCAGCTCAAACTTACAGCCTACTTTTTAAAAAAAATAGGACTTATATTTAATCCACAAAAATGATTGCTGCCTACTTGAAATCACTGCTTTTCATTTCATCATTTTCATTGATGTAAATAAATGCTGTACTATGAGTTTACCCATAAGTTTGACTTGGGAACACAGCATTATTTTGCCATGTGTCAGAATCTTGTTTTAACAGAAGATTTTATCTGAGGATTCTCTCATTATGCTTTTTGTTTATTACAGTTATTATTATTCTTGGGGGATGTTGCTCAGTGATCAAGTGACCCTGAGTTCAATTCCTAATACTTCCCCTCAAAAAAAGATTATTCTTAGGATGTATCTGTACAAGAACCAGAGTACTAGGAAATAAACATATACACATGTATAACTATGGAATATATACTGGTTTTTGTATTTACTTGAGTGGGATTCCTAAAAAGTATAATTAAGACCAAAATAATGGCAAGTATCTCTTCTTCCTACCCTCGCTTCTGTCTTCTCCTCCCTGCCCTCCCATTATTATTATTTTCTAGTGAGCATCTTCAGCTATGACTGCACCACTTATAGTTATCATTGTCAGATCATGCCAGGTGTATGATATTTATGTGAGATTTTTAAAGAGTGTAAAGAGTATTTTATGTCTATTATGCATTGCTAGATAGTTTCTAAACTAAAAAAAATATGAAAACTTTTTATTAGTTACATTATACATCCTTATAAATTTAAGAACCATAATATTTTACAAAGTTAAGTTGAAATGACATTTGAATTATTTCTAGTTCCCATGAAATCCACAGATAAATATTTTAGAATGTTAATCATATGGAAACATTAAATATGAAATAAGCGTAGTATGACTTTATAAAAAAAACTTGTTTAATTATGTTTATATTTGAATTTGAGTGTTCTCTATATCGCTTATTTTGATTGGTAGTCATCATTGTCTACTGAATTAAACTTAGCATGCCATCTCAAAAGAATATTTTTGAGTCCAGAGGACAGAATGTTTCTCAAATTCTGGTGTTTTTTAGAATTTACCTTACTTTGGAGTGGTGTCTAGACTGGAATGTAGAGTTAGGTAGATTATGTGTATTTCTCTATAAAATTCAAAGTCTTGGCAAGGGAAAGTACCCATGTACCTATAAAATTAAAGGAATAGATATTTATTGTATGACTAGTCTAAGAAAAAGTATTATTAAACTCTTTGATAGCTAAAAATGAGAATATAATACTAAATGACCTTAGAATTGGACATTTAAACCTAGATATAATCAGCCTTGTGGGTTTGTTTTGTTTTGTTTTGTTTTTATGAGGAAATTTACTTGGTTCATGGTTCTATGGTTCTGGAGTCTTGGAAATCCAAGATTGAGGGGCTGCATCAGGTAAGGGATTCTTTTAAACCACAACTTTAAGTTTTGTTTTTAAATTATGTGTGTGTGTGTGTGTGTGTGTTGCTGGGAATTGCACCCAGGGTCTTATGCACACTAGATGAGTGCTCTGTCACTGAACTACATTCCCAGCCTCCACGTTTAAACCAGGAATTCTAGATATTCCCAATGAGAATAGAGGAGTTGAACATAAGGAGAAAAATCACTTGGCTGGGATAGGCCAGCAAGGATTAATTAGGAAGGTGAAATTATTTTTTCTCATTTCTCTACCCATTTTTGCTGGTATGCTTAACTTGATATAGTAATTTGGACTCTATTTTTCCTAGGAAAAAGAGATGCTCGGTAGCACTGTGTCCATATTCTGAGACCAAAGTTGTTAGCATAACTGCCCAAATTTTGCCAAGGAATTAGTTGTTGCTGGAAAAATATCCAGAGCTCCTATGTTTGCTATCCAAAGAGTTCCACAGTATTGTGGGGTAAATGGCATCTCACTATTGACTAGACATGTGCCAAATGGCTGGTTGGTACTCTTTATGCATACAAAACAGGCTTTAGATGTATCCTTGCATATATGAAGGTGCATGGTAATGATGAGCTAAATTCGCCACTGATTAATATAGTAGCTCTCTAACATAATGCACTTCTTAATCAAACTTAAAATGAGGAACCATCTTGAGGTTCCTTGATGACTTAGTTTTGTTTTGCTGTAAATATATTTTGATTATAGAATAAGGAAGGCAAAAGGCTTTTTTCATAAGATCCTGAACTCTTGATATTCAGTATTTCCTATGTTAACTTTATAAGCTTTGTTAATAAGTGACTTTATGAATGTTAGGAAAGTTAAGAAAGGTATCTTGAGAAAAACCCTACATTTCCAATGCACCTTTCATGTGAATCATAATTTTAAAATTTGTTTTAACTTTTAAGATACCAAAATTATGTTACTAAACCAAGATTTAACTGATATCATTCACCAGTGGGTGTGATTTTATACAATTTCTTCTGTTGAGTTTCCAATTCAGTGTTGTTTTTTTCCTTTTCTTTTCATGAGTGCTTAATACTTTTAGATTCTATTACAAAGCTTACAAAGCCAGTTTCCATTTGCTCTGGCTTACATCCTCCATCGTTACTGTGTGTGTGTGTGTGTGTGTGTGTGTGTGTGTGTGTGTGTGTGTGTGTGTGTATGTAAAGGAGACACAGAGGGAAGGAAGTAGGCAGGAAGGGAGAGAGAAAAAAAAATGAAACTGAATTCCTGTCAGCTCTGACCAGGTAGTGAACCCTAGACAGTTTTGAATCAAACCATGCACATGTGGCAAATGCAGATCTGTTCACTATTGTTTTGCTAGTGCATGTTAGCTGTGGTTATAAGGCAGACATATTTCCTAGACTTTTTGGATCCTCATCTAAATAACAGCAGCAAATAATGAAGTATCTACAGCTTAGCCATCATCTTTCTGTTTTCTTGAGTCCAAATTGAAGTTAAAATGGAGCAAGAGACCATTTTATTTATTTTTTAAATCCCCTATCAGCAGAAAGTAATTAACTGAAGATCCACAATTAGCCTCACAGCAGTCCATATTAACCACCTCCACCCATCCCAGGTCTTTTCAGAGGTGGCATAATTCTGAGATTATTTTGCACTTGAAACAGAGACTTGTAATAAGTAGCTTGAAACACATTTAAGAGTGTGAGGTTTTTCCCTTTTTCTTCTTTTGGGTTAATGTCTACCATCTCTAATGATAATTTTCTGGTTTACAAATGGTTTAAAAAAACACATTAGAAGTCTGCTTCTTTCCTAGCTCATATAAGTAAGTAGCTGCTTTCCTTTAGCTAGAAATCCCAGTGTTGAATTAGTTGCTGGATGAAAAAGAATTGACAAAACAAATCAAATATTCAAGCAAAATGAAGAAAATTTAAAGAGGGCCTACTCATTACCATTGATGACTTGGTAAGGTACAATTACTAGCTCTGCCTTGTTTACCTTTTGGTTTTGTTTTATTTTGTTTTAAGGAAATGTTTAGTTCTATACTTGCATAATTCAGATACTGCACAAAACTCAACCCTGGGAACCTATTCTGTGGCTCTCTGAATGTTTTTATGTAACTTGCTTTTATAGGTTTAAATTACATTTTGTGACACTGTTTTGTGGTTAAATTAGAAACTTTTTAAAAAGTTAAACCTGTGATAAGTAATTGTCACAGTTAGTGCCCTGGTACAATACTAATTTGAAGTGACATGTCCATACTGGCCCTTAGTAACATGAAGAAGCCTAACAGGTGTGAGGGGTGTGGCTTCCCATGGGCTCTGTTGAACTTCTAACCAGAGAAAAATAGCAGAAAAAGTGAAATGAACCTTGAATAAAGCTGTCAGCAGTAATTATCTCAGCAACACTTTGTAGGGAGTTAAAATAAGCACTGCTGCTTTTATAACCTGAACATACTGCATCCAAGATAGATTTTTCACCCAGTTAATGTAAACTGGTAAATACCTTTCAAGAGATAGTTCCATAGATCCTAATTAAGCAACAACAATTATTATGAAATATAAATTATTGGAAGACATTCATATATGTTTATTTTAACATGATTCTTTTTAAGTTTTTGTAACAAAAAAGTTTTCCTCATGCTTCTTGCTTTGTTAAGCCATTATGGTGTGAAACATCAACTTGTATATAGAATATCATATTCTCTTCTGGGAAGGATGTTTTTACAATTAGAAAAACACTTAAAAGTTTAATTTTCAGTTATTTTGAGAGGTGTTCAGATTGGCCCATATGAAACATTGTAATACATGTGCACACTGCTGTATTTGAGTACATTAGGAACCAGGGAGGATTCGATACATCTTTTTTGTTTCAAAGCTCAATTCATTGTCATTTTGTTTGGACTAGTACTTTAAAAGTATACTTTAATTTTCTTGACAAAATAATTCAAATGCCCTGACTGTGTGCCTGCCTGAGAAGCATAGAGAAGTTAAAAGTGAGATGTTTCTTTACAAATTTCTAGGTTATAGCAGCTAACCACAAGAACAAAGAAAAAAAAACACAAGATTTTTGCAGCATAAGTTATTTTCTTTATTTCTTTCACCCTATTTTTTATATGCCTTGAAATCTATTTCTGTGGTTTTGATAATCTAGAGACATATTTCTTTTTCATAATTGAGTTTTACCATGTTCTTGTACCCCCCAAATTAAAGCCTTAACAAGTGAACCAGACTGGGTTCACATATCAAGTGAAGATAAAAATCATTAAAGAAAACCTAGGAATCAGCTTATGTTAGTTTTGATTCCACTGTCTTATATATTAGTTCTGTGATCTTAGATGAATGTGAGCTCCATTTTACTTGTCTGTGGAATGGTAATGTGGCACACTATACAGGTTCATTCTTACAGATAATAACAATAGGTATGACAGAATGAAATTCAGCTATTATGATATATATTTTGCTATTCACAAACTTAGATTCTAGAAAACAATTAGCTTTGTCATAGCAGAAACTGTTTGCCCTTGGCTATATCCCTAGCACTCTGAGTTCTTCATACATTGTGGTTGCTCAATAATTTAGTTAAGTACTCTACTAAAAACAAGCTTAATACTATCTGTTCACCCAAATTTATATGGCAAATTCCATCAATCTTCAAGTATAAGTAGATGGGCAAGCAGACAGACATTCTCAAACCCTTACAACAGTTTATGACTTAGAATACTTTACAGAAGTGGAAATGGAGATCTGAGAAAATAGGAGAGTTTTTCAAAGTCATATAGCTATTAACCACCAGAGTTCAGATTTCAAACCCTGGCAGTTTGACTTTGGAGTCCAAGTTCATGGTCACTCTTGCTTTTATACCTCTGCAAGGAACTATATGACATCTACTTACCAAAGAAATCTCATACAGTGATACATGTTTTGCCAGAATCTTCCTGTCTCAGGTAAAAATTATTTGGGAGACCTGGAGAGAACAATTTGGCATGAAATTCCTCATAATTCAGTGGAATGCTCTCAAACAGCAAGTCCCTTGATCCTCTGCATTCATTAAAGCAGTGTTGCTACTTCCCTTAGGATTACTTCTTCCCCCAGTGACATAAATGTTATACAGGGTATGGCCTGGGAAGACGTCTACAAATGTAGGACAACAGTTTTGATCTCTAGTAATTTGACTTTTCCCCTCAGTCCACTTTCATTCCTTGGCCCACCCACATTAAACCTTCACCTATAAGATCCCCCTTTGTTTCCACCTAACTCACCTCCCATAGGGATTATCGTCTTCTCCTTTAGGAACTTTCAGAATAAAAGATAATTATTTCTTTTAGAGTCCCCAAAATAATAGATAAGCAAAAAGCCTAAGGGTAGGCAAGTGCAAGACACATTTTTGGGATCATTGAGCAAACAAACCTATATACAGTACAAAAAAAAGTAATAACTGGAAAAGATAATTCAGATTGTGTCCTTGAATATCATAGAAAAAAAAACTGTTCAGAGTGACAAAAAAGAACTTGGAAATCATCCAATCCAGAATTTTCATTTTGCAGGTGATAAATATGAAAGTTGATCAAGATCAAATAATAAATAAAAAGCAGATTTAGAATTTTAACCTAGGTCCTTTGCTTTATGTACAGTGGTCTTCTCATATGTTATTCTTCCAATATTTTTACACAGAATTGTTTTACGGACAGCATTGAAGGGAGAAAGTCATAATAGGGTACTATGTAGCCTAAAGACATAGAAGAACAATATTTGGTTTGCTTCAATACTCCCAACAGAAAAGAAGTGTCTGTAGACCAGTTAAATGTTTTGAATCTGAATGTTCTCAGTAGGCTTAACTGGTCTCCTAAAAATACTGCAACAGACAAGACTCCTCTTTCCTTTGCACCTGGCTGCCTCTTGTTCTTTTCTTTCAATTTTGGTTAACTTCATCTCAAAAATTGAATGGGAAACCTATGGCAGGTTCTACTTTGGACATCACTTTGTAATTTATCCCTTTTAAGATTTCAGTCATAAGCAGATAGTGAGTGATATCAGAGATGGTCTTTTATAAGCACTCTGAGCTATAATATATCTAAACAAACACACTTTCTGCTAGATGGCACTTATGAGAATATTATGATGGAAGAAATAAGAATCCCTTAAAAATCCAAATACTTTATTAGGAAGAAAATGTTTTACTAACTATTGGTAAATATCCTTCAGATATCTGGATGTGAAAAAGATTAATATATTTGGTTGCTTTGTGTATGTTTTAGAACACATACTAATTAACTGTAATTGACATATTAACTGTAATTGACATAAGCTTGTGTAAAACACTCAAATGATAACAGTAGTGTTATCTAAGCTTAGATTCTTAAAGATAGAAATAATTAGACCTTGCAACTGAAAATATCTATATGATAATCCTTCCTTTGTGAAGGAGTCAAAGTGCGTTGTGCATATATGAATTTAAGTTAACAAAATAAACTAAGTTCACCATGCTAGGCACTGTTTCACTTACCATCTTTTACTGATGTCGACAAAGATATTCCTATTTCTCAGATGATGAATCCAAGATTTTATGAGTTTATGTACCTTTCCTGGGAAATGACAAAAATAACAAAAACCAGGCTTCAAGACCAAGTTGCCTGGATTGAAGAGCTAAACATATTATAATAAGAATTTAATAAGTGTTTTTGAATTACCAAATTATAGACTCTGAGTAACTGTATAGTTAGTATAATTTATTCATCAACTAGCTCTAAAGTATTAAGTAGTATGGGGGAGAAGAGCAGAATCAAAAGAATATGTGCCTGTTCCTAATCAGAGTTACTGATTAGAAGCAATGCTGTTTGTAATGTTTTTTCCCTTTTCTGCCCTCCACCAGAGGGTGCTCATTAGCAATTAAATTCCATAAAGCAATAGAGAGAGAGGAAATGAGAAGCAAAAGCCATTTTAATTCACATCATAGATTATTGGCCTCTGTGCAGGAGTCTACTTTATAATGGAATCCACTTACCCCCCCCCCCGCCCCGACTGTGTACTAGGAATTCCTAGTTCAATCAACCCAGTAATATTCTGCCTCTGAACTATATCTCCAGCCCTATTTTATTTTAGAAAGGGTTTCACTAATTAGCTCAAACTGGCCTCATACTTGGTGATCCTCCTGCCTCAGCCTCTTGAGTAACTGGAATTACAGATATGCAGTCCCAATGCCAGAGGCAGTGGCAAAACAGAAAATTTCATTCAATTGAAGTGGCTTCTTTGGTTTAAAGTTGCCTTGCAACTTGCCCACATTCCTGATGCTAGTACTATTCTATGGGTAAACCTGATCATTATCTCTAAATACATGTAAGGGAAACTATGCCACTAGGCAGTGTCAGACTGGTCTAATAGGTTGTAGTTCTTGTTGTATAACTTAATGCTCTTCAAAAGTTTTCTGGTATTCTGAAGTACTTTCAGAACTTCTAGTGTGCTTACTAAAATCAATAAGTAACAAAATCTAAGAATATTGAGGTATCTGTAGTTTGTTAACAAAAGTGTATCTGTTTGGAAACTTTGTTATATTTTTCTATGGTATAGTCTGGTTTGGGGAGCTGAAATGCAATAGAAGATTTAAAACAACAACAACAACAACAATAAAAACAAAACTGCTGGGGCTGGGGCTCAGTGGTAGCGCACTTGCCTGGCATGTAAAAGGCACTGGATTCGGTTCTCAGCACCACATATTAATAAATAAAATAAAATAAAGTCTGTCAACAACTAAAAATGTATTTTAAAAACTTCCTGTATTGAATAATCTCTTTTTGATTAAGAAAAAAAATACTGAAGGTTGTATAAGTGTGGGCACACATATATGTGGGCAGTTTTAATGTGAATCAGACATCCAGTGATTCTGTGTGGTTTTAAGAGTTGTGGCTCAGTGATACAGCGCCTGCCTAGCACATGTGAGGCCCTGGATTCGATCCTCAGCACCACATAAAAATAAATAAATAAAAGTATTGTGTCCAACTACAACTAAAAATAAATATTAAAAAAATCTTTTCAGATTAAAAAAACACAAAATATACAAGCAGGAACATTTTAAATTTTTAAAATATATATTTCCAAAAATTTTTAAGAAAATTTGAGATAGTTAAACCAAGATACTTATTTTCATTTTGCAACTAGCTATCATCTCTTTTTAAAAATAGTTAATAGTTATAGTTATTTGAGAGAAAGTTTTGTTGTTGTTGTTGTTTGTGTGTGTGGTGCTGGGGATTGAACCCAGGTCTTGTGCATGCTAGGCAAGCACTCTACCAATTGAGCTATATCCCTAGCCTGAGAGAAAGTTTTTAATTAGGAAGCTTTTGATTTGTCTACGAAAAGCATGGTCAGGCTATCTTTAGGTAGATGTGAGATTTGGGGAAAATTTTACCTTCTTATACCTTAGTTCCTTCCCTTCCCCATAAGTGGAAAGATCTTTGTGTGGAGAGAAACTGTCTCTCATTTAGAATCTTTTGGGGATGGTGGAACTACTGATAGTTTAAGAACAGGCTTGCTGATATCTTCTTTCTGGAAATTATTAGCTTGGAAAGAGGCAGAGGATACTTGGCAAGGGAAGATGTGGCATCTTCACTTGACTCAGCTAAGACTTTCATGATTTGTCTCCTGGTTGGAATACTGGCAATTGATGAATTATGAGGACCCTTCCAACTCTAATATCTTAAGAGCCTAACATGAAGCTATCTATAGAAGCCATCCTTGTTTCTTCCCACTCTGCTTGTTTTTATAGTAGCATTTGTGCTTGTGTATGTAGCAGAAAAACTTTACAATTTGTTACTGTTGGTACTTATTTCATAAACCTTACCAACTTGCCAAATCAATTGAGCACATAGCAAGGCCAGGCCGCAAACACCATTTTTTTTTTTTCGAGCTATTTACACAGGAGTTTTGTAGATAATTGATCTTGACCTGCTCATCTTTTTTACTATTCCATTGGTTCCAGAATATTATTAGTCATTTCCTTTTTAACAGTGTGCTTTCTTATGAGGTGACTAAACTGCTGTTTAACCCTGCTACAAGAATGTGGCAGTGGGCTAGCCCAGACAAGTGGATGTGCACTTGGTAACTAGCATTCTTAATAAGCTTGCTTCAACCTGCCACAAATTAAAGCTCTGTGACTTTTCTAGCACATTAAAAGAAAAAAAAGCTTGGATTGTGAATAAAAATAAATAAGCTTTTTTGATTTGCATTCTGATTGGCAGTAAATGGAATTTCAGCCTCATGACTCAGTTTGACTTTAAACTGCCTCAATAATCTGTCCAGCTCAACAGTGAGCATCTGCAAATTTTAAAGAAGTGACCCAGCAGTCATCTTCAAGGATCCCTACCATAAAAGGCTTTGTGTTAGAAAGGTGATGAAGAAACTCCATGGCCTTTGGGGTTAAATCTAGATTGCCACTTAGTAGCTAATTTATGTTGGACAAATTACTTCCTATTTTGTGATCTGCATATCATAATCTTTAATTTGCAGAGTTGTCATGTATGGTAGATATATTATGTTAAATGTATACTGTATAGTACCTGGCAAATTATGGTCTCCAGGAGTAGCTGTTTTAATTAAGCCAAAGAAAATAATTATTGTTTACCAGACTACAAGACATGATATAGTAGAGCCTTAATAGTTGTTTGAATACGTTTTAACTGGCCATGAAATGAGCTGCCTGATATTAATTTTGGCTCAGTACTTAGTACCTATGTGCCGTGGGCAAGATTCTTCATCTGTGTAAGGCTTAGTAACCTCATCTTTAAAATGGGTATTACAGTAATACCTGTGAGCAGGTTCATGAGAATTAAGTGGGGCAATGCATACCAGTACATATTGTGAGCTCTTTATTGAGCTCTTTACTTGAATTATTATTCAATTAAAAAAAAATATTGAGTAGTTTCATGGGTGTATACGTATTTAAACTTTTCAAATTATACCGTATAGTGGGTTGTAGGTGAATTACATGTCTATATAGCAATACTCAGTCATACATTCACACCTTTACAGTATTATACTGATTATATTCAAAGCTAATGCCCAGGAGTATTCCCAACTTGGATTGAATTAGTTGTGGTGATGCCTTTTTAAGAAAATGACAAGCTTGAGATATATTTTTAAAAATTAAAACAACTTTCTTTCAGTAACATTCTTGTTAAAACATAGCTGTAATCCCAGCAGTTCCAGAGGCTGAGGCAGGAGGATTTTAAGTTCAATCAAGTTCAGCCTTAGCAATTTGGTAGGACCCTATCTTAAAATTCAAAATACAAAGGACTGGGGATGTAGCTCAGTTTTAAAGCACCCCTGGGTTCAATTCCCAGTTCCAAAACGTATACAGACACACTCACAGCATATTTTACAAATCGATATGTATATCTTTTAAAAAAAGATTAGTAGATATGTCACATACCAGAGGTAAGGAGCCAGTAGGTTGCTTAACTAGACCTTCTTAGTGATGTATTAAGATCATACCCCAGCCAGGTGTGGTGCCTGTAGTCCCAAGCAACTTGGGAGGGAGAGGCAGGAGGATCACTGAGTACAGCCTCAGCAAATTAGCAAGGCCTAAAGCAACTTAGTGAGAACTCGTCTAAAAAAAAAAAAAATCCTGGGGGATATAGCTCACTGGTAAAGCATACCCCTGGGTTCAGTCCCCCATAATGACCCCCCTCAACTCCTGCAATTCATACCTCGTTAGAGCTGAAGGGATCTGGGAGGTCCTTTAGTTGGTCATCCCCCATATTTTACAGAAGGTTCCTAATGACTGACTTAAAGTCCCATAATTCAGAACTTCTAACTTCCACACTAAAATGTCTTAGTCTTTGTCAATAATAATTAGGAAGAAAGAAAGACTACACTATATATTTGGAAGAGGGATAAAATTTGGCTATTAAAAAAAAATACTACTCTGAGCGGGTGCAGCTCATTGGTAGAGTGCATGCCTAGTATGCTCAAGGTATTGTGTTTATTTCCCAGGACTGGTCCCCCTCAAAAAAAATTTTAAATAACTAATTAATATTTTTTTTAAAAAAAGTAGTATTAAGAAGGGCCTTATAGGGGCTGGGGATATAGCTCAATTGGTAGAGTGCTTGCCTTACATGCACAATGCCCAGGTTCATGCCCAACACCACAAAAAAGATGGGAGGAGAGCTTATAAATACACTGAGGATCATGCTTAAAATAATACTGCATTTCATTAATGACTTACCAAAGATAGCCACTGATCAGTCATGATGATTTGTATAGTTTTGCAAATTACCTAAATATTTTCTTTTATTAATATCTATAAGTAAAACATTATGCTTTCCTATTACACAAGAGAAAACATTGAAAACATGCTAAAATTTCACAAAGAAAGTCCTTTTTTCGTTTCTTAGTTTTTTCAAATAATTGTCATTATTATGTATGAAAATTACTTACATTAGTACACATTGCATGGTTCAATAGTTCACAACTTTTTGTTCAAAGGATCCCTTTATGCTTTTAAAGAAATCACCAAAGACCTCAGAGGACTTTCAGTTTCTTTGACTTTTATCTGTTGACATTTACCATTTTGAAGAATTGTTGAGAATTAAATATTTAAGGTAATAAGCCAGTTGCAAGTTAATATAAATATTTTTATGAAAAGTCATTGTATTTCTAAAAATTGAATAAAAGTGACATAATTTTTACACTTTTGAAAATCTCTCTACTGTCTAATTTAATGGAAAATAAAAGGATTCTTATGTCTTCTCCTTCTGCATTTAGCCTTTCAATGCAGAGTATGAAGAAGATCTAGCCCCACACAGATCTGTAGATGGAAAAGGGGAGGAGTATGTTCATAGTTTTTCCCAGATAATTATGAATATTTTTCTTTGATACTAAACCAGAACTTGACAAGTGGTAGATTCCTAAAGGCTAATATCAGTGTTAAATCTGAAGCAATTTTCTGAACACATTTCATTATATAATATAAAGAAAATCACATGTTTATATCACCACTGATCTCATCATAAGTCTTTAAGCATTGAGAATCTGTCAAACTTGTGATGACTGATATTTTTCCAAATTTTAAATTTTTATTTGAAAACTCATATTTTGTTATTGACAGTTAATGCTATTAGACCTGTTCTTGAAGTGGTAGGCATATTTTTATCCATTTTGGAGAAAAGAACCCTGCCAAATACTCAAGTGGAAAATGTGACTGATTCAGCATACAATGCAAACAATTGCAGTTTTTCTTCAATATGACAATCATACTTAGGTATGCAGTATGAAACCTCTATGTACACTTTCCATTTGTCACATAGAGTATTAAATTATATCAAGAGTTAAGCTTTAATTAAAAATAATAATTTTCACTTATTCAAGAGGGACATTCTTAAGTAAAACTGGCTTTTTTTTTTTTTTTCTTTCCCCTCTACTGGGGATTGAATCCAGAGTTGCTTTACCACTGAGACACATCCCCAGCCCTTTTTATTTTTTGTTTTGAGACAGGGTCTAACTAAGTTGTTTAGGGTCCTGTTTAGTTGCTAAGGCTGGCCTTGAACTTGTGATCCTCCTGCCTCAGCCTCCTAAGTCAATGGGATTACAGGTATATGCCCCGTGCTGAGCCCAAACTGGCATTTTTATAGTCATTATTGGCAAGTCACATTTTATCAAGTTCATCCAATTCACTGTATGTTGTTTGACATTCAGAACCACTTTGAATCACTATATTGTTCATAGAAAAATAAAAAGTAATGTTTGTTGAGCATCTACTGTGTGTGAAGCATGTTCTTTTTGCTTTACTTATTTTAGCTCAACATTATTCCTACCTTATGAAGAAAGTAGTAATCTAATATTATCTTTCTTAATGTATTGTTAGAACAAGAGTGACTTTTTCCATTGTTGATTTGTTGGTTTTCATTTTTTCTGTTGTCTTCTTTGTCTTATAGTTGTATATTCATCATCTTCCCAAGACATTTTTCCAAGTATCTTTTAAAGCCTGTTTACAAGGGCTTTTAACACTTGTATGTTTAAGGACAGACCTCTAGGGATAATCATGAAATTGATAGTAAATAACCTTGCCCCCCCCTTTATTCATCAATCTTCCAGGTAAGCTGTACAATCATCTGAAATCTGATTGAGATTATTTCAGGATAATTTATCTTTTCCAAACACTATATTGTAGTTCAAAGTTCAAGTATTTGGGGAAATACTGGGAAAACACTCAAAAGACCCTGCTTCTACTCTCTTAGAGCTTACAGTATAAGGTTTTTTGTCTGATCTACCTTTGAGTTAGAAATACTATCTGAGTTAGAAATACTATCTATATTCTTATTTGTTATGTAGCCGGGTCCAGTGTTTATTTCCAGTATAATTTTAGATTTAAATTTATAGTATTCACTCAAATGAGGATCATTGTTCTTTTTTAAAATATATATATTTTTTAGTTGTAAATGGACATAGTACCTTTATTTTGTTTATTTTTATGTGGTGCTGAGGATCAAACCTGGTGCCTCACAGGTGCTAGGCAAGCGCTCTACCATTGAGCTACAACCCCACCTCAGAATCATTGATCTTTGTGTAGGAAAGCTTTATTGAGTTTACTAGTTTATAAATTATGGTAACCTGACAATGTGTTTAAGTATGAAGATTTAGCTAGGTAGCAAAAGAATGTAAGTAAAAGTGTGATTGCTGGAGAAAAGAATTACCCATCAGATCTTTTTTTATAACACTGATGCACTTTTGCTGTTTGAAATATTGTGTTTTTATTATCTCTTGTGTTTTGGAGTTCTATTCAGGTTTTTACCCTGAATACATCTTTACCTGTAGTATTATACAGGTAAACTATTAGTCTGTAACAAATTGGTGTGTGCATATTAATTAATAGACAAATAAATCAATAACACCTTATTCTGAGTAATTCATTGTAGAGAATAATTTTTCAGCAGTTTGATTCAATTGTGACAATTATGTTGGTGTATATGATTGACATTTTTCTCCAGGAAATCATAGAACACAAATAACTACATCGATTTATAAGTCACATAATGTATCACACAAAAGGTCAATAGGTCATAGCCTCTCAGGGTTAGAGATTCTAAAATTCTGTTTCTTCTACCAATCTCTCTCATTTCTATAGATATCCAGAAGATTTTTTTCTCCCAGATATGCAGCATTTATTAGAGTACAGAATTAAATAATAAAATGAAAAATGTTGACATATGCTTATTTTGAATTTCTGACACTTGTTTTATTGGGACTAGGGATTAAAACCAGGGTAACTTACCACTGAGCTGCATTGACAAACCCCCTCACCCTCTTTCTTTTTAGTATCAGAGATTCAACCCTGAGGCTTAACTATTGAGCTGCATCAGTAGTCATTTTTATTTACTTTGAGGCAGAATTTCACTGAGTTTCTTAGGATCTTGCTAAGTTGCTGAGCCTGGTCTTGAACTTGTGATCCTTCTGCCTCAGACTTCCACATCTCTGGCAATATAGGCATGTACCACCTTCGCTGGCTTGGGAGACTATTTTGAATCTTTGCTTCAGTGATAAAGAATTACAGTCTAACATGACCAGAAAAAAACTAAGTAAACTGAGAATAGATTTTGAAAATTGGTCACAGTCCTTATTTCTGGTTGGTTAAAGTAATCTTATGATTATAAAATAACCATAAAAAAGTTAACTGTGATATACAGATTAATTAACTATGATAATATGTTCTCTAAATCTATATTTTTAAAAAGTAATATTCAACTATAAAATCAAACAAGTCTTCAATTCCTCTTTCCTTTCTCTAATTTGTTGCAAAATAAATACCCCCAATGTAATAGTGTTGACACTTTATGATTGCATAATCATTCAGTTTTACATATTATCTCATTCAATCTTCGTAGAAACTCTGCAATCATTCAGATTATATTAGTCTCTTTTGTAAATTAACAACAGTATATTATGCCATTTTCTAAATAAAAAAACGAAGGTACAAAAATTCTAAGTGATTTTGCCCATAGTTATAGGGAAATTGAGTGATGTAACCTAAGTGGACTGGGCATCTCTGACTTCCTATCACTTATGTAAGTTTAAGTAATGAGTCCCAAGGAAACATTTAATCTAGCCTTGACATTTTGATATCACTTTCTGAGTGATTAGTGTTCATTCCAAATAATCCACAATCCTACAGAGAGAGACTGCCTGGTAAAGATATAAACCAATCCTTACCCAACTTCTATTTCTTTTTCTTAGTGCATCTCTTGTCTCATGAACTGGTATAGATGTTTCCTTAAAACAAAACAAACATCATGCCTTTTTTTTAAAAACCGGTCCTAGACATCTAGTAACTTAGAAAATCTAAACCTTTTAATTTTTTTTAGCTCAAAAATCCAAAAGCAGGAGTGATGCAGAGACTTATTTCATTACTGGTAGATAAAAGAGAAAGTGCTACTATCTTCTCTCCTCTTATCTTCAATAATAATTAGTAGTATGTATGGGGAAGGTTAATGTTGATAACTCTGGGGGCAAACCCATTGAAGAGCCCCCTTATAGTACAGTGTATTTTAGTGTTTTCCTCCAACTCCTTTAAATATGCATTTTTTTCTTTTTAATTTATACACAATTAACCTGCTTTCAAAGGTCAGCACAGTAGAAGACTAAAAATAATGATCATTAGAATTATAACAAATCTTCTGCCTAATACTGTACAGTTTCAAAGCCAGCTTTTACTTACCTTATCACATTTAACACTTCGGAGAAGAAAAAAAAAAGTCCATTGAGGTGGTCAGGGCAGAAGTTACTCACCTCAATCAATAAACAAGAAATCTGTGGAAAAGAGAAATGACTTTCCTAAGATCAGGAGGGTAGGCAGTACTCGAATCAAGGTCTTCTGGCTTCTAGTCCAGGTCTCTTTCCATTATATCACATTGCTTCTGATTGTCAGTGACATTTACTATCATTGCTGTTTTATTACCAAAGGATTAAAAAAGAGTAGAAGAAATGGACTTTTTTCTAGTGAAAACTATTGTGAAAGTAACATGTTGAAATTTAGTCTATGCTTTTTATCTAACTTAGCTTTGTTTTTGCTTGTATTAAAGAGAAATAAGTAGATAGACTCAATTGTGACAATTATGTTGGTGCATATGATTGAATAAAAAGGTTCAGAATTGATGAAATTTTGCACTTTTTAATTATTAATTAAGTCTTCTAGCCTTTGTAAAGTATAATCTCAAAATATTTTGATGCAAAAGTAAGAAAACAGAAACCTCTAACCAGACTAAAAGAAAGATAGAATAACCAAACAGTATAATCTGTACAACGATGCACAACTCATATGATTGATAATACCTGGAGAGTAATATGAAATTTCTATTTTCCATTCCAATAGTTGTTTTAAGATAATTAACTTGATTAAACACTTTTGAATTCTAGTTATGTGTAACTCTTCTGCTATTCTCTCTGAATTTATTTGATTTCAACATATAGGGAAATTCCAATGCATTGGAAAAGTTAATGTAGCCTGAATAAAGCCTCAACATATATCAGTGTAATTCATACCTCCCCCTAATATTCCAAATGATATTTTTAGTGTGCTAGAGAATGCCATTTTATTCCTAATAATAAAAGAAATTTATTTATATCATCATCACCTAAGTTCCATCATCACCTAAGTGCCATTTTATCTACACCAAGAAAAAACACACTCTTTGGACTATTTTCTTTGTTTCTGGTACTGGAGACTGAACCCAGGGTCTCACACATGCTTAGCATTCATTCTACTGCTGAGCTACACCCCAGCTCTTAATATTGTTTTAATTCTTCTATATAATAAAAAATGAATGAAATATAAATAACCTGTTGATAGACAAATTAAATGCCTGACACAGAATATACCATATATAACATGCACTGTAGTAGTTTAGTAGTTATGTTACCTAAAATTATCATTAATGAATTGTTGCCATATAAATTTGCTTGTATTAGACTTTTTTTTTCAAATTATACTTTCATTTTTTATTTTCCTTAAGGTATGCTAATACTGAAACATGTAAAAATTTAAATGTATCTTAATTAAAAACAAAAAATGCCTTTAGCAGATACTCTTCGTGTACCCTTACTACCCTGAAAGTTATAAAACTAAGGTATTATTCTACTAATCTAAAAAGTAGCAGATACATACTGGTATTAGAGAGTGTGTGTGATTGCCTTATTTTTGATGTGTTACAGTTTTCTGGAGCCCTGCTCTATCATCTAATGAAAATTATCCTTGGCTACCGTAATATATATGTATATATACCATATGTAGAAAATCTTCAAGTTTCCAAAGCATTCTTGGTAATGTAATTATACTCAGGCTACCAGAGTAAGCTTTCTAATCTAGATTCAAAAATAATGAAAAAAACTAAGTCTTTTGTGATACATGGCCACATTTTGTTTATCAATGATGTGTTTACTTTCCACAGATGTGTCTTGCTGAATCAGGGATCTCTTATCCCTGCCACCGACTTACTGTGGGAAGAAGATCTTCACCTGCACAGACTCGGGAGCAGTCAGAAGAAGTAAGCCTGTTTGCTAGCTTTTCAGAAGGCCTATATCCTCCACCCACTTGCCTACTTCCTATTCTTTTTATCTGCTACAACAATGCATTGGAAAAGTTAATGTAGCCTGAATAAATTCAGTAAATTCCTGAAGGCAGAAACTTTCCATGCAAGGTTATTGCTAATGTGTTCCTTCATGTAGTGTTAGTTTCATATTTCAATAGACAAAATTCAGATTGATTGTTTGAAATAATTTTTACTTAGAGCTGTCAGGTTAACAAAGAGTTCTTTTTTTTTTTTTTTTCTTCTCTGCTGTGTAGTTGACTACATTTATTGGGATTGATTCTGGAGGTCCTTTAACTCATTGAGTTAGAATACCTTCTATGAGCCAGATATGTCTGCATTGGATAATAAAGATAAAAAACAATGTACCTATATGAAGGGTAATAGATCTGTAAGTTGGTAATGATGACATAATATAAAAACTTTAGTGACAGCAGTACACACAAGGGTGCTGTGGAAACAAAGCAATGAGGCAGATAAGATTGAACATGCTATGTATGTGCCTCTGTATGTCTATTTAGGCCTGTAGGATATTTTTTTAGTAATTTTTAAATTTTTACTTATTTATTTATTTTTATATGGTGCTGAGGATTGAACCCAGTGCCTCACACATGCTGGGCAAGTGCTATACCACTGAGCCACAACCCCTGCCCAGGTCTGTAGGATATTAAAAGGTAATATCTTAATTCTGTTCCATGTCTACAGGTAGTAATTCTATGCCTAACTTTGACCTTGGTTATAAGGGGATGGTAAAGCAAACATAGACAATACAGTTTTTTTCATTTAAAAAATATTCAAACTGGGTCTGGTGGCACACTTATAATCCCAGCATTTTAGAAGGTTGAGGCAGGAGGATCACAAGTTTGAGGCCAGCCTCAGCAACTTTATGAGACAATCAGTAACTTAGCATGACCCTGTCTCAAAATAAAATCTTAAAAGGCCGGGGGGAATAGCTCAGTTGTACAGTGCTCTAAGTTTAATCCCCAGTACCAACAACAGCAAATTATTCAATGAAAGTTGGGGGTGAATCTCAGTATTAGAGTGTTTATCTAGCATTAGCAGGGCCGGGTTCAGTTGCAGTATCGGGATACTGCACATACAACAATAAAAAACAAATACATGTACAAAAATAAAAAGTACTTAATGAACTCTTACTATGCACTGTGAGAAGTTATCACCATCATTTTAAGTGAATATGAATATGAATATGAATCAGAGCACCTAAATGTGTAAGGCACACTTTAATAAGGAGTGAAACAGAGTGTAATACAGTAATAGTAGGGGAATTCAATATCCCACTTTCAGATCATCCAAGTCAAAAATTATTGAAGAAACATTAGATTTACACTATATACCTTAGACCACATTGGCCTAAGAGATTAAGAGAAGCTGTAAAGTATTTCCTTTAGGGAAAAAGGTAAGAGTTCTAGACTTAATAAGGAAAGAAAAAAAAATTGTATGCTGTGGTTGCTAAGATTTGCAATAAGAATGACTCTTCCATTAAACTTTGAAAAAGGAAAAAGAAATTCCTGTGAGTTTTGCTGTCACACTTCAAACTATAAAAATTATGCCCACAGTGTCTGATAAGTGTTTATTTGGTTCAGATGGAAGAGGCATTAAATGTAAGTATGGGAATGTAGGCGAACACATAGTTTATTTATATACACACACACACACACACACACACACACATATCTCGTTTGGTACTATTCAAAATTTCAGGCATCCATTGGGGGTCTTAGAACATATCCCCTACAGATAACGGAGGTCCACTGTACTGTCCAATAAATTGGATACACTAGAATAAATAGGTAAATTCCTAGATGTACACAACCTACCAAGACTGAGTAATGAAGAAATGGAAAATCTGAATAGACGAATAAAGAGTAAAGAGATTGAATCAGTAATAAAAAGCCCCGGTCCCAGTGGTTTCACTACTGAATCCTACAAACATTTAAAGAATGAATACCAGTTCTTAAATGTCTTAAGGATAGAATACTTGCAAACTCATTATATAGTTTCATCATTATCTTGATGTCAGACAAGGAAAATAAGAAAATTATAGACCTGCATAGATGAACATAGATGAAGATATTTTCAACAGAATACTAGTAAACCAGACTCAATAGCACTTTAAAAGGATAATTATTTCCCATGGTTGAGTGGAATATTTCCCTGGAATATAAGGATGATCATACCGAAACCAATAAGTGGGATGGATTCAACCTGAAAAGCTTCTCAGCAAAAGAAATCAGTGAGGTGAAGAGAGAGCCTATAGAATGGGAGCAAATTTTTACCACATGTACATCAGATATAGCACTAATCTCTGGGATACATAAAGAACTCAAAAAACTTAACACCAAAAAAACCCCCAAAAACAAAAACAAATAACCCAATCAATAAATGGGCTAAGGAATTGAACAGACATTTCTCAGAAGAATATATACAATCAATCAACAAATATATGAAAAAGGTTTAACATCTCTAGCAACTAAAGAAATGCAAATCAAAACTACTCTAAGATTTCATGTCATGCCAGTCAGAATGGCAGCTATTAAGAATACAACCATCAATAAGCGTTGGCGAGGATGTGGGGGAAAAGGCACACTGATTCATTGCTGGTGGGACTGCAAATTGGTGCAACCAATCTGGAAAGCAATATGGAGATTCCTTGGGAAACTTGGAATGGAACCACTATTTGACCCAGCTATCCCACTCCTCTATTTATAACCAAAGGACTTAAAAACAGCATACTACAGTGATGCAGCCCCATGAATGTTTATAGCAGCACAATTCACAATAGCCAAACTGTGGAACAAACCTAGATGCCCTTCAATAGATGAATGGATAAAGAAACCATGGTGTATATATATACAAAATAGAATATTTCTGAACATTAAAGGAGAATAAAATCATAATATTTTTAGGTAAATGGATGGAGTTGGAGAATATCATGCTAAGTGAAGTAAGCCAATCCCAAAAAACCAAAGGCCAAATGTTTTCTCTGATATGTGGATGCTGAAGTTGGGGGGAGCATGGAAGGAATGGATGATCTTTGGATAGGGCAAGTGTGGAGAGAGGGGAGGGAGAGGGTATGGGGGTAGAAAAGATGGTGGAATGAGATGGACATCATTACCCTAAGTACATGTATAACAACATGAATGATGTGACTGTATTTTGTGTACAACCAGAGAAATGAAAAATTGTGCTCTATATGTGTACTATGAATTGAAATGAAATTTGTAATATATGGCGTTCTGCTGCCATATATAACAAATTCAAATAAATTAATTTTAATAAGCAAATAATTATAAATAGTGAGTTCTTGAATATAGCTTAATTTCATTATTCCGGAATTTATACATATGTCAAAACTTATTATACTCTATAAATATATACAATTATTTGTCAATTAACGTTTTTTAAAAATCTCCTCCAAGTTTATCTAAATGCATCAGAGGAAATTATCAGTGAATCACAAAATATATTGATACTGGTTGAAAGTTTCTAAACTAAAATATAAATATAAATAAGAAAATAAATAAAAACAACATCTAAGACCATTAATATGTGGTTTAACATGTGTTATTGGAGTTCCTACCAACCAACAGAGAGAAAGAGATAGAGGTTGTAGAATTTGAAAGATAATGAAGAATTCTAAAGAACTTTATAAAATTAATGAAAGATAATCAATTATAGATCTAAGAGACTCAGAGTACACAAAGCAGGATAAATGCAAGTAATTACTTATGTCAATATGTAATAGTCAAAGTGCTGAAAACCAAAGATGAATCAAAAGTATTAAAAGTTATTCAAGTTAGAAACAGTATATTTAAAGAAATAGATACAAAAATAACATCAGAAAGTATGCAGTTCAGAAGAAAATGGATGACATGCATGACTGAAGGAAAGAACAGTCAAACAAAACCTTAAATGAATGGTTAAGAAAGTTATTTAAGGAGAAAAGGCATGACAAACAGATAAATTTATAACTACACAAAAAATTAACATTGACAGTTATCATAAAAATGTAAGAAAATATTTGAATTATATATTTATTTTAAATCTCTTTAAAAGACAAATACAAAAACCAAAAGATGGCTGAGGTTGTGGCTCAGAGGTAGAGCGCTTGCCTAGCATGCATGAAATACTGGGTTCAATCCTCAGCATCACATAAAAAGTTCAATTTTTTTTTTTTTTTTTTTTTTGGGAGAGGAACTGTGATTGGGCAAACGGGAGAATGGAGAGGAGAGGGTATAAAGACAGGAAAGATGGTGGAATGAGATGGACATCATTGTCCTAGGTATATATGTGACTGCACATATGGTGTGACCCAACTTCATGTGCAATCAGAGAAATGAAAAATGCAGTTGTGTATAGTGAATCAAAATTCATTCTGCTGTCATATATACATAATTAGAATGAATAAATAAATTTTAAAATAAAGCATTGTTTTAATAGACAAAGAACTTGAATAGACATTTCTCTAAAGAAGATAGACAAATGTCTAATAAGCACATGAAAAATGCTCAACATTATTCTTCCTTAGGTAAATGCAGTTCAGAATTACAATGAGATAACACCTCAAACTCATTAGAATACTACCATTTTTTTAAAAAAAAAAGGAGGAAGTGACAATGTTGGCAAATGTGTAGAAGATTTGGAACTCTTGTATATCGTTGATGGGAAAGTAAAAGGATTCGGCTACTGCGAAAATCAATAATGGCAGTTCCTCAAAAAATTAAAAATACAAGTGCCATATGATCCAGCAATTGTACTATTGATTATGTACAATAGTACAATAGCTCAGAGGTAGAGCGCTTGCATAGCATACATGAGGCACTGGGTTCAATCCTCAGCACCACATAAAAATAAAGGTAATGTGTCCACCTACAACTAAAAAAATAAATGTGTAAAAGAAAAAGTTTTATATATATATAAAACATTGACAGTTATCATAAAAATGTAAGAAAATATTTGAATTATATATATATTAGAGGAACTGTGATTGGGCAAAGGGGAGTGTGGTTTTAGATAAGTAAGGTCTTAGATATTTGTAAACCCATATTCATAGCAGTATTATGTACAATAGCTAAAACATAGAGCAGCAACTCAAGGGTCCCTCAACATATGAATGAATAAACAAATGTGTATTTGTACAAGAGCATATTAAAAAGGAAGAAAATTCTGGCGTATGCTACAACATGAGTGAACATTACGCACCTCTGCCCCATATAAGTTCCATCTCTTCATCTTAAAAACAGGTTCAGATTTTCTCATCTGAATATATATATTTCAAACCTGCACCATCTTACTTCGTCTCTTCTTTCCCTCCCCTTTCCCCCTCTTTATTTATTTCCTTCTCTCTCCCACATACACACACACACATACACACACACACCTCACACACACAGGTAAGAGTGATCTATGCTGGTTGACTCTACATCTTCTATTCATGTAATTCAAAGTTGGCTTCTTCCTTCTATGTGACTAAAGTTGAACTTAACTGTTAAAATCAGAATGTAATTTTGATAAGCCACCATGTTATATCATATCCTTTAATTTTCATAGCACTTCTGGGGTTAATTTTAGTCGTATCTTGTAACTGGAATGTGAAGACACCTGTGCAGAGTCATTAGGAAAATGATAGAATATTCAACCCTAGGTCTTCTGATTATAAATTCAGGTTTCTTTGGTAGTTATTTTCTCATAATACTGTTGCTGTTTCTTGACCTCCTCTACCTACTCTGTTACCTGAACTAAAAATCTCAGCAGTGATTTTTTTCGTTTTCCATTTTCTTTATCCTCAAGTCTACTTGGTCAATAATTCTTATCAGTCCTACTGAAAGTATATTGCATTTTTGTCACCTTTAATTAATTCCCATTGCTCCTGCTCAAGTATAGTATCATAGCTTCTCCTACCTGGAACTTTGAAATATGTCTCCCTTCTCATGTCTGCAGGTCTCATGTCACCGAAAATACAGATATCAAATTTGTTTCTTTGAACATTCCTCTGCCTATATCTCTAGTGGTTTCCTTATTGCCATCATAGTAAAGTCCAAATATCTTAGCATGTCAATTTGAGGACTGACACAATCTAGTTCCATCAAACCTTTTTTTCCGTTACTGCCATTCTACATTTCTTTCCCATACTTAAAACTGATTATTCAGTTTGATTTTTTTGAATTATTTATTGATTTTTAAAAAGATATTCAATTCCTCACTTGCATTTTTTCTCTACTTAGTATACAACTGTCCTCTATACTAATCTTCCCATACACATCTTCTACTATATTAATATCTTTCTTCAAGGTATGGATTAAATATTAGCACTTGTGGAAGATTTGCACAGATTAAATCATTCTGTCCTTTATTCTCCAATAGTATTTTTTATACTTATATTGTATCTTTTAGACTAAAAAAGATATGTTTGTAACTAAATATATCTTCCTTTTAAGTTGAAATTTCTTTTTTATGGTTTTTATTGGTGGTACCTTATAATCATACATAGTAGTGGGAATCATTGTGACATATTCATACCTGCTCATAATTTGATCGCTTTCATTTTCCAGTGTCTCCACTCTGCTCTCCCCTCTCTCCTCCTTATGGTTTCCTTTCTATTTACATGAGCTATCCCCCCCACCCCCTCTAGTTTCCTCAAGTGAGAGAAAACATTCATCCCCTGACTTATTTCACTTAGTATGATGTCCTCCAGTCCTATAAGTTTACCAGTAAGTAATATAATTTTATAGAATGGGAATTTCTTAAATGCTAGAACCATATTTTATCTCTGTATTCCTACCTTTTAACTTGTGCCTCAACATAATAGGTAGTTGGTGAATGTCTGCTTCAAGGCACATCTAGTTCAATTATAAGCTTGCTTTAATGACAGTTACATGTTCTAAGTTTTTGTCTCAAACAGTTTGCTTATCATCCCCTCCAGGAAGTTTTCTCTGATTCCTCCCACCTCTAATGAATTAGGCACTTTCCTCAGAATTTACTTGTTTTATTACTTATCACTCTATATTATAATTATCTGTATAGTGCTTATAAAGAAGACATAGACTGTCTTTCATACAAGTCCAGATGTGGTGCAGAGTAGGGCTTTATAAATGTTTGTTGAATGATAAAGAGACTAAATGAATGCAATATATAGCTGAAATAGAATTTTTTAAATGTTAGGTGTTTTTAAAATTCTGAATAAATAGCTTCTAGATTTAAAGAATCTTCGAGCTTCCATGACTGATACCAAGATATTATCTGTTCTCCTCAGCAAATATTAATGGGAAAAAAAGATTATTTATCTCAGTTTTTAGAAAAAGCTTTTCCTAACCTGTTAGATGTCTGATAGGAAAATGTGAATAGATTGGGAGTTCCTTATACATAATTAAGTACCTCATTCTTGCAGATACTTCAATAATTCATATTTGAAATATACTTTTTTCAACAAAATTGGCTTTTTAGATACCTCCCTTTAAAGATGATATGGTTGTAGGATTTCATTTTCTAGGATTTTTAAAATTTATTTTTTATTATAGATGGACACAATATCTTTATTTATTTTTATGTGGTGCTGAGGATTGAACCCAGCACCCCTCACATGTGAGGCAAGCACTCTACTGCTGAGCCTGAGCCCCAGCCCCAGCTCCTCTTTTTCTAAGATTTTAACAGATTGGGATATTCTATTTTTGTGATGACTGAATGAATAATGGGTTATAGAGTCACACAGAGAAAGAAAAATCATATTGTTAAGAAAAGAGGATATTATTTGATTGAAAACTGAACTTGGAGAAAGAGAATTTGGAGAAGGAAGATAGATGTGGGACAGTAAGATAAAAGGGATGAGAAAAGAAAAAAGGAATAGTCCCTCCCCCATGCCCCTTAACCCTGCTATTTATTAACCTTATGCTTCTCAGGGAGAGATGAATCCTAGACAGAACTAAGGGAGAGGTAAATCCTAGGTAAAACAAAGTAAAGGGTAGATGATAACTTAGCTGACAGAGGATGTAAGGTTGTCATGCTGGTCCTTTGCTTATTCCACTTACCTGTGCATTGTAAAGGAACAGGTAGTGGATCTTGTAGATTTGAACCTTTACTTCTTTAAGCCACAAAGTTAAAGGGAAAATCATGCTGAAGATATTTGAAACACAGAAGGAATTCAAGGGCAATTGTCTTATAGTGTATTGTTTGAAAAGGAAACTTCCTCCTTTAAAATAAGAAGGGGTGGGGCTGGGGTTGTGGCTCAGCAGTAGAGCACTTGTGCTAGACCCTGGGTTCGATCCTCAGCACCACATAAAAATAAATAAGTGAAATAAAAATATTGTGCCCAACTACAACTAAAAAATAAATATTTAAAAAAAGAAGGGGTCTTGAATTATTTTAAGAGAGAGTGAGAGAGAAAGAGAGAGAGAGAGAGAGAGAAAGAGAGAATTTTTTTAATATTTATTTTTTAGTTTTTCGGCGGACACAACATCTTTGTTTGTATGTGGTGCTGAGGATCGAACCCCGGCTGCACGCATGCCAGGCGAGCACGCTACTGCTTGAGCCACATCTCCAGCCCAGGTCTTGAATTTTTAAGCTGTTGAATAGAGTAAACAAGGAGGAGATCCAGCTCTACAGAACAAAATACTAAGGGAGGGTTAGGATTGTGTATAGAACCAAGACTTTTATGAGAAATAATGGTAGAGTCAGAATCGCAAGTTAATGGCTTAAGAGAAACACCACTCATTAATGCATCAACAAATATATTTCTTATTTGCCTTGTCTATTGAAAAAAATTAGACTGTCTTAAAGACAAGAGAAAAAATATCATTCTGGGCATTAATACTTGAGTATGGCTTGACTCGGTGGTGCGTGCCTGTAATCCCAAGGGCTGGGAGGCTGAGTCAGAAGGATTGTGAGTTCAAAGCCAGTCTCATTAATGGTGAGGCACTTAGTACCTCAGTGAGACCCTGTCTCTACATAAATACAAAACAGGACTGGGGATGTGGTTCAGTGGTCAAGTGCCCCTGAGTTCAATTCCCAGTACCCCCCCAAAAAAAATTTTTAAAGATTTAAAAGGACTGGGAATGTATAAAACACCCCTGGGTTTTATACTAGTACAAAGAAAGAAAGAAAGAAAATGCGTTTACCTGCCAAATATAGGTTAGTATGATCTTTTTGAGAAATATAGTTTGCTTACTTTGATTCTGATTTTTCTAGGTGTACCTATTTCCTTATTTATTGAGCTCTTACTTGTGTACTGTAGGCTAAGGGTAAAACAAAGATACCTGTTCTCCTTGAGTTTATAAGTGTCCTTTATTTTTTTATCAGTCTCCAACCTTTGGTTTACAGATTTCATACCAAGTTTAGAAATGTTTATGAGCCTAAAAATAAAAATATTAAGCATTACTCTAGTAAAGGTGACTTCTTATTTGATAAAACTTTTATAAAACTAATGTCCTACTGTGATCACATAACTTTAAAATTTGATATGCTAAAGTCAATATGTGTCTAATCAGGACTTTTCTTAAATAGCAAAGCACCGATGTTCATATGGTTAGTGATAGCGATGGAGATGACTTTGAAGATGCTACAGAATTTGGGGTGGATGATGGAGAAGTATTCGGCATGGCGTCATCTGCTCTGAGAAAATCTCCAATGAGTGAGTATTAATAGCTCTTTGGGGCCAACATTATAATCTCTCTTTTAGTATACAAACTTCAAAGTAACAATGAACTGAAAACCCTTTTACTGATCCTTAGGTTTGGAGAGAGAAAATAAAATGAGTGGTCATTCTTCATTAGAATCAGAGCCTTTCAGTTTTATTAAGCCTAGAAATTCTCAACACATTAGTAAAAATTACCCAAAAAAAAGGAATGTAACTTATTTCATATGTATAGTTCTGACTCTCTCTCTCTTCACTTGAAACCTAGAGATTGATTAAGAGGCAACTGTAATTTCTGTGACTGGTACTTGTTTCCCACATCTGTCAGAGATATCAGTGTGAAGACTAGTAATACTACTTTTTCATTTGCCGGTACCCATCTTTGGAAGGAAAAACAAAAGTAAAGTAAATGTACCATCTTTCTAATTTGCACTTATGAAATGCATACTATAGAAAAAAAGAAATGCTTTATGCAAAATGATCATTAAAGTAAATTCATAAATGGCCCATTTGCTCCATGAAATTAGAGACATCCTGTGGGCATAAATACATGTAGTATTACATAAAATTAAGAATTTTCAAACCTCATTGTTTGAATGGGGTATTTAAAATAACTTCATATTTTTCATATAATTTAATCACAAATGTCTATTTCAAGAAAACATTGAAATCCTAATTGACAACTGGCACATATTTTAGATGCTTAACAGGATTGTATCTTTTAATTTCCAAAATTTAGGGGCTTGAAATTTTTTAAAGGTTCTTTTTGATTCTGGTTTGATGAAATCTTCTAATGTATATAGAGTTAAAATGTTCCCTCAGATATATCACAGAAGCTAAAACTTAATTTTATTTCCTCTTTATTGATTAAATATATTTCTTATATGTGGGATTAGATGTTATGTGGTTTGTTTTTTGTGTCTATTTGTTTTGTTTTTTTTTTTGTTTTTGTTTTTTCTTTTGTTTGTTTTTTAGTGCCAGAAAACGCAGAAAATGAAGGAGATGCCTTATTACAATTTACAGCAGAGTTTTCTTCAAGGTAGGGTTAGGACATTAACTATATAAAATTAATGTTCTTTTATGCTACTGTGGTTTTCTTTTAGGCCAATTTTAATCATAAATTGTTTAAAATTTCTCCTCAAAGGATATATTTATCAATTTATGTAATGCTGATAGAGAAACACATTGTTCAATGTGAGATAACTAATACATCATTTATGCCACTTCACTATATCTTTATAGAAGTTTACAAAATTGATCACTAATTTTAATATATTTATTATATTCCCCCAAAGGAATACCATACAGGATATGATTTTTAGTATATATTAGAATAGACAGACCCACCCACACACAAAAAAAATCTGTAAAACAATGTTAAGTAAAAGGATAATTTAAAATTTTTAAATGGAAGTGAAATTTTTTTTTTTTATTTTTATTTTGGAGTTCTTTACCATTTTTTTTTAAACTCTAATATAATGTTTTACATACCTGGGGGGAGTGCTGAGGTATTAAAATATAAAGAAGATTACTATTTAACCTTCAATTTGATGTAAAGTATATTTCTCTTTCATGTTATTTTCTGATGAAATATAATATTGGCACTATAAGAAACCATTTCCCCCTTTTGCATTGGAATTTTCAAATAAGTGAGCTAAAGTGGGAACTTAAAACTGACATAATAGTATAATCTTATAAAACTGAGTAACCAAGGATTTGCTCCTTATAATCATAACTTTCTTTTCTTTTTCCTTTCCTTCTTTGTTTTTTTTTTTTCTTTTTTTTGGTACTGGGAATTGACTCCAGGGGTGCTGTACCCCTCAGCTACACCCCCCAGTTCTTTTCATTTCTGTTTTGAGACAGAGTCTAGCTAATTTATTGAGACTGGCCTCAAACTTGTGATACTCATGCCTCAGCCTCCTGATCTGCTGGGCTTACAGGTGTGCACCACCACACCCAGCTCATAGCACTTCGGAAATTCACTTGCTAGGTAGTGTTCTAATATTAGTATAGACCAGGAAGAATTGAAAAAAGTAATGAAGCTCACTTCCAAGCTTTTAAAAACATAGTTTAATATTTGGTCTGCCCTAGACATTAGCCCAACTTTACCTAACCCATTGATTAGACTTGAGAATTTTGAAATGAATTTGAAATGTATATTAACTAATAGACTTAATTTTTCCTGTAGATATGGTGACTGCCATCCTGTATTTTTTATTGGCTCATTAGAAGCTGCTTTTCAAGAGGCCTTCTATGTGAAAGCCCGAGATGTAAGTGCAATCTTGCCTGTTCTGTTTAAAAAAATACAACCCACATGTTTACCACTAGGCTTGAGGCAATGCTTGATGTTTTCTATTTTTGTTTTGAGGTTGAAGTCTTGATTTTGCTTCTGGTTCATCAATGTACCTAATCATCACTAAGATGCCCATTTCAGAGGGAGGATTAGTGTAATAGAGTACTGCTGGTCTTTATAGAAGACATGTCAAATTCTGTATTAGAGTTTTGTTTTGTTTTTTTTTTTTAATAGGGGGTAAAGCAAACATACTGACAAGGGACCTGGCTATAATTTAGTTTTCTCTTTAGTTACATAAATGAGAAGTTCTTGATACAGGATTTGCCCATAAGTCTTTTCTCAAAATTATTATTCTGTGTAATAATTATCTGTGAGGCCTGTTTTCCCAGACCCCTAGTGAGTGTCTGAAACCTTGGATAGTATGAAACCACACACAGACACACACACAGGTTGAGCATTACTATTCCAACAATCTAAAATCCAAAATGTAGTGTTTCAGATTTTAGATTTTTGGATTAGGTATTCTCAACCAGTGAAGTCTATCTGAATTTCCAAATCTGAAAAACTCCAAAATATAAAACACTCTGGTCCTAAGCATTTTGAATAAGAGATACTCTGGGCGGGTGGTGTGTTCTGGGGAAGGTGTTATAATTAAAGAAGGCAAAGAATTTTGAAAATAGAGTTTAATTGTGCCTCTGAGTCCTCTGTATGCAAATTTATATTAAATTCTGATATAAAGAAAATTCATTTTAAAACAAATATTTTTAAGATTCAATTCCAAAATGATAATTAGTGATCAAAGCTAGAGGTATGTCTGACAGATAATGAAGTAAATTAAGAAGCAAATTGTTCTTTACCCTTAAAGGTGAAGTACCCCCTTAACAATTAAATCTATATAAGTAGCTATTATTTTTAAGGAAATGCATGATTCTGTTTATATATTTATGGTTTCATAAATGTAGGTTTATGGAAAATACTACAAAGCAATTAGAGTGTTTTCTAACATCTTTTAATGATTAACTTTCTAATACATCTCTGCATTTTTTATGTTAAGTTTGAGTGAATGTGTTTGTGGGAATTTAATAAAATTGAGTCATTATAATCCTTTTATAATAGGTTTTTACTTTTTAATATTATACAGCCATTTCTTCTATATTATTTATGGTATTTTAACTTTTTACTATTAAACAATTCAATATAGGAGGTAGTAGAAGTAATAATACAGTAAAAATTCATCTCCCATATACCTAGATTTATTAATAATGAAATTTTTTCCATATGTGTTTTTTTATATATAGGCATCCCAAACTCTGAATGCTTTTAAAAGTTTTCTATAATCTGACAAAACAACAGCATTTGTAAATTAATTATTTACATTTGGATTTATAATTTTGATGAATATTTTTAGATGACTTTTTATTTTAATTCTTCTGTGATGAAAAATGGCAAATGTTGACTTTAGCATTAAGTAAATTTTGCAGATGTAGCTTGGTAGTAGAGTGTATGCTTAACATTCCTGAGAACCTGCATTTACCCCAGCACCACACACTCACAAAATTACTACTTAAAATTCATACAAACAAATGGAAAATAAATATAAATAATTAAAGCAAAAGTTTTAAAGTTATTAAAACCAAAACCACATAAAAACATTTAGTAATCTCATATTCATTATTTTTGACTAAACCTTTTGAAAGTACATTATAAGCATCACACTCTACCCCTGAAAACTTCAGCATGTATTTTACAAAAGTCGTGATACTCGTACTTAATCACATGAAAAAAAATTAACAATCATTCTTTAATATCCAATACATATTCAAACTTCAGTAGTTGTCCCCAGAATATAGATAGTTTTTGGTGGTTTTTTGAACCACACTTTTCTGAAGGATCATAAATTATATTTGAATGTTAGATTTCCTAAGTCTGTTTTAAGCAAGCCAGCTCTCCCTTTTTTTCCATGACATTTGCTTTGTGAAGAAATCAGGCCAGATGACTTGTAGATTGTTCCAAATTCTGGATTTGTGTGATTGTTTCCTTGTGAAATTATTTACCTTGTTCCTCAGTCTGTATTTCCTGAAAAAAAAATTGATATTAGGTCTAAAAACTTTTTTAGATTCAGGTATTCACTTTTTATAAGAATGCTTTGTAAGTAATGCTAAATATTATAACACAGATTTTAATGATTGTGGAATCTTTCATTGTATGGCCATGCTATTATATTTATTTACACTGTTGGTCATAAACATATTTGAGTATCTAATTATAGATTTAAATAGTCTATTTTTCAACTCATTCCTCAATAAAAGTGTATTTGGATATATTTTTTTCTGCTTTCAAGCAAGATTGCTAAGCAAATGTTAGGGCCTTACATAATTTAAACTAATTAGATATTTGCAAAATCCTATTTCAAATGCTTTTTAAGATATACTATGTATACTTCACACATTATAGTTTTAAATGCAGATATTTAAATATACAGTATATTATAAACAAAAGAACTTTCACTAAGTATCTTGTACAGTAAATTGGCATTTAGATTTATTCTCACTGATAATCCCCAAAGGAGCATAAGCTCTTATTTATTAAATCCTGGGTATTTCTAATGAAACAATTGATAGTTTGGTTTTTATTAGTGTCTAGGTGTTTTAGAAAATGAAAGTCATTGGCTTATATAATTAAATGTTTTGCTTCATATTAAATTCCTACCAAAATTCACTAACCCGTCTGGATTGCTAACATGTCTTTATTTTTCTCCCCTTGTTCAGGGTTTTTTCCTTTTCTCATTTCTCATTTTCAAGTTAGAGAACAGTTTATGCATAGTTCATTACATTTTCTCTAAATTAAGTAAAATGTAACCCTATGACGGATAAACAATCAAAAATTAAATCTAAGCTGGTACATTTAATATAGCCATCAAAATATATTGTACATATCCCTTTTTAGTTGTATGAGTACAGTATAATAATAATAATGCTGTGATTTCTATGAGGCTCTGTGGTTTATAAAACATTTCATATATGTTTTATAAATGTGTACTTATATATATAAGTATATATATGATTACTATATATATATATATATATATATATATATATATATATATATATTACCCATATATATGATTATTTGAAACCTATTACAAACCTGTGAGATAGGGACATTTAGTACCCATAGTCTCATTTTGGAGATGTGGAAACTCTGAAAATGTACATGACTTACTCAGACATGTCAACAGTAAGTAGTAGAGGTCAAATCTGAGCTCATACATTCCAGGATAGGTAAGTATGGTTTACTCTATGATAATATTTCAGTTTTGACTGCTACCTACTATACTTTATAATTCAGTTATCAAACTTCATTTCTACTTTTCATATTTCACCTTTGAGAATTAAGACAAATCTTATTCAATATTATTTTTTAAATATTCTGAATGAACCATTTTTAAGAAAACAGTTTACTGGTGTTCAAACATTGTAAGGCAAGTGTGACTGATACTGTGGCACTCTTACTAAATTTCTTTCCTCTTAAATATCACATGTTTAATTTAAACTGTGGGAGGCACATTAATTTTACCAGGGCAACAGATGAGTCTCGAGTACCAGCTTTCTTCACTGAAAGTGAGAAATTGAGTTCCAAGAGTAAATAAAAACAAGATTGAAGGTTTAAATCCTCTGCTAGGCTTTTTGAACTTATATACTCATTAAATGTTTATTGGAGTGGTGGGATTACAAAGGATTTGGGGAGCTTCATCAACTGGTATATAGTTAATCACTAAGTAAAACACTACATTTGATAAAGTGTTTCTCACGATGCCACATTCAATCCATCTTAATGAAAACTGCTTCACAGTGATTTCATTTGAGAGTACTTGTTGGTGAGAGTGTTCATAATTTTCTTCCTTTTTCTTGAGGAATTTGCAGTACTGTCCAAAGCAAAGCTCCAACTTCAGCAAAGCAGATATTCTCAAGTTCTATGTCTGTTTTAAGTGTATCATGACAAAGTTTTGACTTCTGGTAACAGGTTGATCAACTTTATGATTTCCTTCCTTGCTCTTAACTATGAAGGATACTCATCCAGTTGAAAGTTATAAATATTTATCACATGCCCCCTAAGGATCTGGGATATAGAGTTTTCCTGCCCTCGATAATCTAGCAGAGAGAAGACAATATAAAACAGATCCATAAAATACAATTTGCTATAAGGGGTACCTCATCTACCATAGAAGTTCTGGCAGCAGGAGGGTGATTTCTAGAGGAGATAACAATGATATGAATCCTAAAAGATTAAAAAAAAAGCTTAGGCAAGTAACAGAATTCTGTAAAAATTTAAAATAACTTCAATGAAAGATTAAAATGAGGGAAATAAAATCAGTTTGTTATTACTGGAGCAAAAATAATTAAATAAAAACCCAGTTGCTTTGCACGGAATGGAGCTGGGAAAATCACTGAGGGCCAATCATGGAGGGGACTATGATTCTCTAGCATTAGCTAACATTTAAAAAATATTTTTAGTAGATCTTGTAGTGTATCTTTAGATAAGTGAGAACCAGTGTTATCCTCCTTAATTAAGTTTGCAAAAGAGTTACCACTGGCCATAACATGATTCCTTAGGAATTTCCAAAGAAGATTCTGTTTCTCTTGATAGGCTCCATTTCTCTCATGCCTTTACCCCTGATGAATTTTCTTCTACACAACAAAAAGTACCCTGGAGAACAATTAAACATTTATACTAACTAAAAATCAAGAGCAATAAAAATCCCAGTGCCAGGGCTTATCTTCCATATGAAGATTGTTTCTTTCCCAGGCATCCCCTTTGGGATACTGAGCTTTGATATCAGTAATCCTGTTAGAGTCCCTAGGTCTGACTTCAGGCCCAATACTTTTTCTAAATATCGTACATAAGAAAAAGAGTACTCAGATCTTGATTTCTACTTGATAGCTCCATGACCCCAAATAAGTCATGAGCCTATTTCTAATCTGGGGAGAGGGGAAACAAGGAGTTGATGAGAATATCTACTTCATATGGTTAAGGATTAAATGATGCTATCCATAATTAGTATCATTAATTATGGATAGAATCAGCACTGTGGCTAAGATAGAAGGTGTTATTTAGCAATTTTAAACGAATAACAAAAAGACTCGTTTTCTTATTCAGTTTATGAACTACCTCTAAGGACAGTTCCAGAAAGGAATTTTTGAGAACCCTTATGAGCATTTCCATCACTATAATGCGTACTTCATTTTAATAGTGCTAATTATTTATTAAGTTTTAATATATATGTGTATGTACATGATATATATTATAATAATTAAATATATATTAAAATATATATATTTTATATCAGCCTATTTTAAAGTAGTACTATTTATACTGCCTTAGGTTAGGTTGAAAGAAATCTAGCTTTTATCTTTTATCAAAGTCTTTTAAGAAAAATAAGTACTACATAAATCTGAGTCCATAGCTCTAGTTGTTGAGTTTCTAGCATACTATCATCCAGAAGACCAAGCAAATAAAATTCTCTATGCTTTGGAAAATATACCAAATCAACTCTCTTGTCTGTGGTACCTTTTAAATTTAAATTCTTTAAATGCAGAACAGTTTCTTTTTTACAGTAATTTTGTATGTCAGCTAGTACAGGATCTTTTGCACATGTGTAAGACAAGACCTATGATGCTAATATTTTTTTTAGAAAAATACACAAATAATATTTTTGTGGGTGAAAAATAATAATACAAATGCACTTGAAGTATAATATGAAACTTACCACATAATTCCAAACTTGAAAGTAAACCCTATTAAATGTGTTTTTTAAGTGATTGTTATAAAAGAAATCAGTAAACATGTATGTCAGTTGGAAAACTAACATAAGTACAGCTACACCAAATATGCTGTTGTATACTTAGATGTTTCCATGAAACAGTATATTATTAGCACCATTTAGAATGTATCACTAATTCTTTAATTTAGTCAGAAGGTCTTAAAACTATAAAAATTTTTAATGACCTCATTAAAATCATGCTATAAAGCATTATAAATTAGTCAAAAATTTATTAGTTTAATATATGCTGCCATGTTAAACTTTCTTCCTTATTTACTGCTATTCATGTCATCTTTTAAAAATGGTATTGATAATTTAGGAAAATATCAAAAGAAATTTTCCTCATGGGTTTTATCCATATTTGCATCATTTCTCCCAAAGGTCCATACAGGTCCTAGGAAGTTTTGTTGTTGTTGTTGTGTGTGTGTGTGTGATTTATGATACTGGGGATTAAGCCTAGGGCCTTCCCCATGCAAATCAAGTGCTCTACCACTGAACTACATCCCAAGCCCTAGAAAGTATTTTTTATTCATATTACCTATTTTAAAAGGATGTAAAGCAAATTAGACTCTAAGTATTTCATATGTAAGTTCAAGAAATCTGCTTCAAATCTAATCTTAAACATTCTCTCTTGAAAGTAAGGGGCATGATAGAGAATTATTAGGTCTGAATTCTGACTCCTTCCCATTTACTAGTTGCTACTAAATAGGTATGTACTGTTAACCAGGTTATTCTACCTCCCCGAGCATTAATTTCTATATTTAAGACTTTGAAGTATAATACATACCTCACAATGTTGTTTAACAAAAAATTAATGCTTACTGTGTAAAACATCTTTGTAATGTATGTAAAATTTATTTGAGATAGTTTGCTTACAATAATGGACATTGAACAAATCAAGACAAATCTGGATTTGAAACTAAGCCCTAATACCAATTTGCTTTTTAAGTCTCCCCTTTGTTTTCTCTGAAATGGGGCTAAAATGAATCCTCACATAGATAAGTTATTCAAATATGCATGTTAGAGAAGATGAATAGGCCTATTTACTAGAATATAGGATATAGGTAGGAAAATATTAAGTGATAGGGCAAGAGAAAAGTATGGGAAAGGGAAACATCACAGAAATCTATGAATGCCAGCTAAATACATTTTGTTGGTTTTGTTAGGCATTGGTTAGCTTTTGAAAGATTTTTTTAATAAAGAATTTTATTATTTATAGAGGCACTCTTGGCATGCTATGGGTCCAGGCTGGGCTGAGCATGCTGACATGGCCGTGGGCCCTCACCCAGCAGCTTTTGAAAGATTTTGAAGAGGATTATATTGTCAGGGCTATAATATACAAAAGGAATAGAGATATGGTAGCAGTTGGCAAGATGGATTGGATAAAGTGACAGACTGATCTGGTGCATATTTGTATATGTGCAGCTATTGCACATATATAGTGCATATATATTGCATATATATTGTATGTTGAGCAATGATTAGAAAATTGTAGGACATCATAGTTTACAAACTCTGTGGCTCTAAATTTCACAACCTATTCTTCTTTGTACCTTTTCATACACATGTGTTTTCAAGTATTCTATTTCTCTCCCACTCTATTTGAAGTGTTTAACAAAATGTAAAGAATAACATTATTGAAAATTCATACCAGAAAAAGCTAATTACTCTAATTACTCTTGAAGAACTCCAAAAATCAATAAGAAAAAGGCTCTTATAGCATCGACTAGCAACATAAATACGTATTTCACAGAAAAGGAAATAAAAATGGCTCAATACAAAAACATGATTCATATAATATAATGCAGATTAAAACCATATTAATATGTAGTTTCACCTATCAAAATACCTGAAATGTTTCTACACATATGCTTATGCAAATAAGAAAGAAGATAAATGTAAGGATATCTATGGTAGCATTGTTTAAATAGCAAAAACTGGATGTCCATTAGTAAAAGTAAAATAAAAAAGTAAAATAAATAATGGTACATTCAAACAGTGGAATACCATGTGGCCATTAAAAATAATTACGGGGCTGGGAACATATCTCATTTAGTAGAGTGCTTGCTTCATGTGCACAAGGCCCTGAGTTCAATCCCCAGCACCACACAAAAAAAGTTACCTCGTAGATATTAATGTAGAATATATATATATGTATGATCAAGATCTATTAAGTGAAAAATTTGAGGTGCATAATAGCATATATGACATGGTTTATATTATAAAAATCACTTGTGTTAGGTAGGTAGGTAGATAAATAGACGACAAAAAATATCTAGACAAATCACTTACTATGACTTCAATCACAATGTTGAGTCTCAGGTTTATATTCTTTGGTACACATGGCACTTCACATACTTGCACACTTGACGATTACACTATTCCAAACAAGTAGGCCATCTTCTCTGGATTAATTGGGCTAGACTATATTAACAATAAAGATGCCTCCTTCTCCATTGCATGAAGATAAGACTAGAGTCACCTCAAGCAGTAAGCTCCATGCTTTCTTTTGTGTTTATTCAGTCTGAATCCTCGTTGACCTTCTGACGATAAGTCTTAATAACTAGAAATACAAGATGGAGCTTTTTCAATATCTGTCAGTTCATTTGCCTCAAGCCAAAGTTCATCCCCATTGGTATATAACTTAGGGCCCGCTGATATAATGTGAGAATCTTCCTGTTAGGACAAAAACTAATCCATAAATGCATGTCTTTTTCTTCTTATTTTCTGAATTAACGATATAGTTCCATAGACTATCATTTTATATATGATTATGGATTTCTTACAGCTATTATTAATGAAAGGGGATTTGATTTTTTAACAGAAAAATAAAATGTAATAATGGCTTAAGCAAAATAAAATTTCTCTTTATTTCATGAAATTTTGAGATCACCTGTCCAGGCCTAGTATAGTACTTCAAAGAGTCAGAAACTCAGTGTACTTTCATGTTGCTTTAATGGCAAGGTTTGGATGATGTCATGATTCAGGATGGGTATTAGAACTCCAACAAACACTTCTGTTTAAAATGTCCAGAACTTAGTTACAGAACCACAGTTGATTAACAAGAGTCCAAGAAATGTATTTTTTAGTTGTCAGCTACTAATCTAACTAAAAAGATGAATAAGAAAAAATTCACATCTGTCAATTGGTTCTTCAGTCTTTAAAAATTACTAGTTGGGTGTTCTTTGGACAGACTGGGAGATTGCCACTCAACCTTTCCGCACTATTAACTAAATTCAAAATTCATCATAAGTCCCAGAGAAATCTGTTACTGTGTCCCTAGTTTTAAAATTCAGCTCAAGTATCAATTTCACTCATGACCACTGATTTGCTATCCTTACCCCCTCACCATTCCCATGTAGGCTGAGTGTTGTATATTTTTGACCTCCAGAGCTGCATGGCACCCAAGCACAGAAAATTGAAGTAATTTTTCCAAGGTCCACAGAGCTAAGAGGTGGTAAAGTAGGAATTTTGAATCCAGTGTGGCTGCCTCTATCCTTACCATGTTATTATGTCATGATTAAATGCTTAGCTGGAACTGTGAACATCTATAGCAGTATAGAAGTAAGAGGTATACTAGAATAATTCAAATTAGATCCTGGATTTAGTAAATAAAACAGCTACCCGTGTTGGGTTTCTTAGTAGCTTCTTTGGCACATGTGTGTTTCGTTTGGAAGAGTGTTTAAAATAAATCAGTGAGATAGTGATATAAATCACTAATCTCTTTCCCAAAGTCTATTTTGCCCCACCTTAATTAAGTATTTTGGGGAAAATTTGAATATGAACTCTATATTAGATGATATTAGTGCAGTAATATTAAATGTCTTTGGTTTGATAAAGATACAGTGGTTATATCTCAAAAGACAAATACTGAAATATTTGTGGTGGAAGCATATTATCTGCAACTTTCAAATAATTCAAGGAAAGAAGTATAAAAAGAATGATAAAATGAATATGGGCAAATGTTACTAATTGGTACATCTAGATAAAGAATAAATGGGTGTTTATTAGAACCATTATATCACTTTTTATGTAAATAAACCATTCCCAAACTTAAAAAACAAAAGACTGATAATAGTAATGATTCTGATTATTATGGTAATGATAATAATGAAGGAAAAGATCAGAAGTGGGAAAAAGAAATAAAGTCAAGTTCCAGCATACACAAAGTACATAATTTTGTACCTTAATTCTTTTTTTTAATTATAGTTGGACACAATATCCTTATTTTGTTTATTTATTTTTATGTGGTGCTGAGGATCGAACCCAGGGCCTCTGAGCGCTCTACCGCTGAGCCACAACTCCAGCCCTATACCTTAATTCTTACACTGAAAAAAAAACTCTGAACTACCATTTCTAGAAATTATTTGTGATATCATATTAAAATAATTGAACACACAGATTATGGATATTTTGTCACTCAAAAAGAAACACTTCCATTTTAGTCCTTCACTGTTTCCTGAGTGTTCTGTGACTGGCTCATTTTGAGACATAGCTACTTTCTTTCAGTTCTAGTGTTCTTTGGTTCTATGATATTGTTTAAATACAATAGCCAATGCAGCTCAAGGCCAAGTTACATTGGTTGCTGTCAGCTGGGCATTTCCTAAACATCAACTTAGTACCTTAACTTCTAGATTGGAATGTGAAGATTAGTGAGGCACTGACGACACAATGAGCATCCCAGATACTATTGCCAGTAGGAGCTGCTTAATCTTTAATACATTTTCATGACTATGATTTCTTTCAGAATTGCTTTCAAACCCCTTTTATTTGCATGGATAGTCCCGGAATCTTCATCCTAACATACTTTTTATTCAGTACCTGCTGTGGGGCCCTGCATAATAAATAGATGCTTAACCTACTTTGTGCACAATCTTTATGACCCTTCTTACCCCATGATCATACAACTGGTAAATGGCAGAACTCATTTTAGAATAGAGCTTTCTATTATTTTAAAGCTTGGAGACCATTCTTTATACTGTGTTACCAAAACCTAGATCACAAAATGGACATATGAAAATAGTGAAGCTGAGTTGTTTGCCTTTATGATCTACCAGAGTTAGACCCTCTGCCAAATTAGAAAATACAAATAAAATATAGTCTTTTTAGTACCCCAGTATTATCATTGTTACATGGTTAAATGTTTACTTCCCAACATACCCACCTACCCCCAATTATTTAAGAGCAAAGGAACTTTGTTTTATTCATCTCCATATTCTCAATCTCTAACACATGGCACTCTGTAAATGTTATTGAACTAAATTATTAATGGACCAAAGGAAAGAAATGGTTATAGTAATGGAAAACAAAACACTGTCTTAATGCTTTTTCTGTGTACTCTATGCCCCTCTTCACAGAAGCAGTTTTCTGATTACTTTGCCATTTCTACTCTCCCAAATTGGTTGATGCCGAATTCAACTCTGTTTTGCCCTACCTAAATTAAGCTCAATTAGGTAATCAGAAATCTGAAACTGGACCTCATTTATCATGCCTATAATTAAAATAGACTGTATAGCCCAAATTTAGTAGCATTTGCATATTATTGTGTTTGTTTTTTGACAACTGTCAAAACAGCAAAAGAAAATTTTTTTTTTGTTATTGTTGAATGCTTATTCTGTCAGAGAGATGAGAGCATTTTAATATTATTCCATTTCCCTTTTGAAAGCTGCTGTGGGCGTGCCTCCCAGCCTGAAGATCTTTTCCTGATACTCTTTTTTACCATCTTCTTTCTCACATTCAGTTTAGAGTTTAAAGTGAGAATTTTTTTTAAGTGTGTTTTCCTGGCATCTCATGTTTAACAGTGTCAGGGGTTTGTGTCCCTGGAACGAAAACTGTTTCTCCAGAGCCTTTTTTCTCTCAGCTTCTAGTGAAAAGAGGGGCGAGGCGAGCCAGTCGCTTACCACAAAGCAGTGCCACCACAAAGGAAAGATTAAGGGTTTAGAGAGAGGTCAATGTGGGTTTTTCTCTAACTAAACACTTTCCTAAAGTTTCCTTGTGGAAAAATAATGAAGTCATCTCAGAGTTTTTAAAGAATTTTTATTTCTTTTTCACCGTCTGCATTCGCTTGTCTTCTCAGCATGGATGTTTAATCTTCCTAGGCTTTGTGAATTGGCCCAAATGAATAAGTGGTGAGCTGTCTCTCTAGGAGCTAGAGGCTTATTCTAAGGGCCTAATCACTGAGTAAACACATCTTTGCCCTCCCTCTCACAACTGCGATATAATAGTCGAGATTCTAGCACAGTAACCTGGATATTGCAGGGACCAATGCTTTGAAATGCAGAATGGTTGATCCTCCAAAACAGACAGTCCCTGATCTTCGCCCGCCTCTTTCTTCTTTTTTAAATTAAATATTGCCAAAGAAATGCTGTTTTATTGCTTGATATTGTGCATTAGTGCCCTGGATTTCCAAGTTTAGTTTCAGTCAACACTGTGGGCTTCACTTATGGGGAACTCTGCATGTTGGGTTTCTTAGTAGCTTCTCTGGCACATGTGTGTTTGGTTTGGAAGAGCATTTAAATTAAATCAGTGAGATAGCGATATAAATCACTAATCTCTTTCCCAAAGTCTAAATGTTCCATTACAATGTTCTTGAGAGAAATAGGCATTTTAAAGATTTAGCAATTGCTATTGTTTGGTGAGAAATATGCTGATTTAAAAGTAGACAGCTCTCTTGTTCCCAGTGTCTCATTAAATGTAGTTGCTGAGATACGAACAAGCTGAATTAGAGGTTGACATCCCTCTGTCTTTTCAGCTAGAGATCTCCTAAGAAGAGGAGCTCTGAATTTGTTTGCAGCCAGGTTCACGATCTTTCCCTAAAGCAGCACATTCTTGATTCACTTACTAAAACTGATTTAGCATTGTCATTGCCATGTGGTTTCTTTTTTTGCTATGAGGCCGAGGTTAATATCAGCATTCAGGTTGTTTTCCTCAAACAGGCTGGCACCTATGCTAGTTTAGGTTGTAAAGAAGTCAGAAAAAGACCTAGACCTGACCCTTGAGAGACTTAGTCTAGAGGAGAAACTGGTAAACAATTTTACTAGTGGGAAGAGCTAGCAACGCAGGCAAGGAAGCTCTTAACTTTGCCTGAGAATCAGAAATGGTTTCATAGAGGCATTTGCTTTGAACCTTCAAGGTTGAGTCAGAATTTACCAAGTAAGTATTTCTCCAACAATATATCTGATTGCAAACTTACTGCAGACATCAACATAGATGAAGATACCCTGAGTCTTTCCTGTTCACCGCTTTATCATTTGTACTTCTTCCTAGGCCTGACACAATGAGTATTTGAACAAATGCTTGTTAAATGAATGAATAAGTGAATTAACACATAGAAGCAGGGTGAGATCAGCCAAACTATTTATACAGGAACCCTGTCCTTATTCCTGTTACATGCAGTTTCTGAAGCCTGCAAGCGCTGATGTTGTAAGTAGTCTAGCAGCTTCAAGTTATATGAGTGCTCCCACATGCCTTGACTATGGTGTGGTGATTTCCTTGCTACATTGTAGTATCAGAGATAGAACATTAGACTTGGATTCAGACAATCTGGTTTGTAGTCCCCAGTGTGTTTCTTACAAACTGGTTGTGGAATTTAGCACAAGTCAGGGTTCTAAACCTCAGTTTCCTCATATGCTAATGAGGTTAGTACTTGTTTTACAATTCTGGAGGTAAATGTAAAAATAGCAGGATGATTTTAGAATTTTAATCTGTTTACCTTTATTTAATATATTTACCTCTTTTATAGTACAAAATTTTCTTTTTAGAAAAATATTTTAATGATTATTTTTAAGGCATTGTTACAATTTGGGTTCTTTATCAGGATACTTCCAAGCATCAGACATCATTAGGCATTCATCAGTATGAGTCTTTATTTAAGAATTACACCCAGCAAATTTTCAGTTAACGACTACCATCATATTCCTTACTTAATATAAATGGAAATATCTTAAAACTTCCTTGAAATTTTCCTCTGGCAGAATTTCACTTATTGGTTTATATGTTTTATCTTTCCTTTTCCTGATAACTGTGACTCTTAAACTCAGCTCTTCTATAAGGTAGCATTAATAAGTTAGTCAACAGAATTTGAGTTATTTCATTTTTGTCATTATTGTAGCTGACATATTGCAAATTATATTGTTCAATTTTAGTTTTTAATTTGAGTTATTTTATTGAATACCCAACTATGACAGGACGTTTTTAAGACAGCAAATGTCATTTCTTAAGAACAAGTTCTATCATGGCCAAAAGAAAAAAATAAATTTTCATAGGAGAAACTACATTGGATATCTTATAAAATTTAAGCCAAAAAAGAATTCATGTCGACTGCATATTTTTAAACATCTTTTCAAATGATAATTAAAATTACATATTCATAAGTAAGGACTTTAATATGGGAATATATTAAGCATTTTGAAATTAGTAGTAGATCTAAAACAGAACTTTATTTCAGCCCTTTTTCTTTCAAGTAGAAGAGATTATTCAATGTTCAAATTAAAAACATAAAGAATATGTAAGAGATGTTTTGCCATCCAATCTTAATGGTTAATTTTTTTCTGCATAGTTAAATGCCTCAGAGTTAATATTTCTCTTTTACATAAAGATGTATTGAACATAAAGAATGGTAAGTCCATTTTATTTAAAGAAAATGCAATTCTCTTGCAAATTTTGCTTCCACATGTTAATAGGAATCTATGCTAGCAATCTGTAAAACTAGATGTAATCATACTTGCCTCCTTATTTAAAGTGTAAGGAGGCAAAAATTGTTTATACTGGTAGATGCTTTAGGAACTCCAAATGTAAGGTACGCTTTTAGGGAATAGCATTTAATTTTTGTCTTTGCTGTTCATTTATATTGATTATGCCTCTCCAAAATGCAAGAATCTTTCATTAATGGGTATTTTAATTGATTGGTATTTTCTCTTCTTTGCAGAGAAAGCTTCTTGCTATCTACCTCCACCATGATGAAAGTGTACTAACCAACGTGTTCTGCTCACAAATGCTTTGTGCTGAATCCATTGTTTCTTATCTGAGTCAAAATTTTATAACCTGGGCTTGGGATCTGACAAAGGACGCCAACAGAGCAAGGTAATATTCTGTTCACAAGTTGTAAGTTGGTCTTCTGTTTTTTAAAAAGTCATTATTGTGTTTGGCTTCTTGTCATCATAAATATTTTTCATCTTTAGCATTAACACTTCTATTACATTTCATTAGATAAAAGCTATTTGTTATAGCTACATATGCAGTTATTTACAATTTTGAAAACATAACTTTAAAAAGACTCTGCTTAAATTCAATAATAACCTGAAAACAAAAATATATTTCTCTTTTTTTGCAATAAGACAGATAGTATATATTTCTAGTTTGTTGATTGTTTAAAGAAAATCATGATGCTCATAATAGGCAAAGCAAGTCTAACACGTAATCCTAGTAGTAAGTTTATTTTTTTAATAACTTCAGTGAAGAAGGCAGGACATTCTGGACCAGTCCAGTGAAGTTGGTAAAAGCTTAACTCTAGCATATGCTAATTGATGTAATCGCTTTATTGCACACATTCTTTTGCACACAGCCAGCAATGCATCCATATTCTCAAAAGAAAAAAAATCCCTTTCCTATTTGTCAGTTAATTTATTAATAGTTAATTTGTTAATCATAATTTCTTTAAATGATAAGTAATTCTTCATATTTTACCTTTCTGAGTTTCCCATATGAAATATATTTTCAATATGTGTAATTACACATGTGACTGTAACATCCCATGATGCTATTTTGGATGTGTTAACACAATCATAACACAAGACTGCAGGCTTATGAACAGGGAGGTTAAATTAATTCATTTCAAGAAAGCCTATTATAGTTACCTAATTTAAATGATTATAGATCAATTAGAAATCATCCGATTTATATTTTTATTATTTTATGTCTCACTGAATTTTTTATTATCATTCAGACTTTGCTTTATGTTATCTGAATCTGAAAAGAAAGAAAATTCTTCCCTTAACTGTGAGCCCCCCAAAAAAATGTTGAAGCAATTTCTTCATCTAATACTTAATTTCTTTAAGCAAATGGCTAGGAAATTTCCTAGGATGACTTCGTTCTGCCTTGGAAATATTCCCTGTTATACATAAATAAAGAACCTCTAGCACCTGTATTTGTTTAAATTAAATCAGGTTATTATTCACACTCAGTTAAAGGTGATGAAAAGCAGTGCCAAAAACAGATAAAAATGCAGCATCGAAGGTCTTTCATGAGGCAAAATACATAGACTGGAGACGTGGCTAAATCTTTTGCCATTCACTGGCAGTAAGGAATCTCCTCCTTTCCTTTTATCCACAACTTGATGAAGAAGGAAACACTATTTCTAAACCATCTGTAGTGGCTAAGTTCAGTGGGCTACCTGCTGTTATTTTGTTCTATCCTCCATTTAATTCCTTAGTTCCTTTTATTTTACAATGACAAAAAATTGCAGTGTAGTTTCTTTTGAAAAACAGTGTTTGAGGGTTTTTTTTTATGACTGGCAATCAACAGCCATGTAATTGCTTTGTTATGTTTTACTAAAGAAGTCTGTTAAGTAGCACAACTTTGATACACTAGTAATAAGAGTTTGCAGGTTACAGAGACACCTGTGGTGACCAAAGCGACAGAAGCTGCTTATTAGAAAGAGCCAGTACAGCTGTGTCCTATTAACTCCTTATGACACTTCTTTAAAAACACTAAATAAAGGCCTTGTTTAAGGCTTTAGAGCCATTTCTCAACGAATTGCAGGACTGACTATGAAGTATGATATTTCTGTCTTCATTTTAAAAAATGGGATATTTCATTAACTGTCATGAAAATAAAAGGAAGTGATATTATAGACTGAAAATAGAAACATCTAGGAATTCAACTTAATAAACGTTTATAGGAAACACAGAGTAATGTAGAAGAGAACAGAATAATTCCTAGAATTTTAAGATAATTGCCATACTTATTCAAAGTTCACTTCTGTTCACATTAAAAATCGAGAGCTATTTTAAGCTGTGTTCCATTTTCTATATTAAAGTAACAAAACATATAACTCTTTTTGATGTACAGTTCCATCATTATCACTGTTAAGAAATAGAAAACATTTTTAAACACAAGATTAGCGTTTATTAGAGTGTCATATTCCCAAAAAGAGAGTAAAAGTGGGTCTCCTTTGATACATGAAACTAACAGAATTAGGCTGATTTATTGCCAAAAATGAATGGTTTAGCTTAGCCACAATTTTCTTATCAGGTGTCATAAATTCATCTGAATAAAATTATCTAATTGGGTTTCTTGCTGTATGATCTTTCTTGGAATTTTATAAACCACATTTATCCAAAGGTATTTATCATGAAAATCTATTGCATCATTTATTTGATTCTTTTAACTTTAACTAACCTCAAACTTTCATTCTCATTTTACAGAAGACTGCTTGTGTTAATATTTGTGTGTCATTGGGCTACATATCAAAAATTACTACATATCAAAAAATGATGTGCCATCATTTTCATAACTAGAGAGCTGAAATGAGGAAATACAGAAGTACAGAAATGAGGAAAGTACTGAAATGAGGAAATACAGAAGTCTAGGCATCAAAAACAAGATTATAGAGGCTGGGGTTGTGGCTCAGTGGTAGAGCGCTTGCCTAGCACATGTGAGGTACCAGGTTCAATCCTCAGCACCACATAAAAATAAATAAATAAAATAAAGGTATTGTGTCCAAATACAAATAAAAAATAAATTAAAAAAAATAAGATTGTAGCCCTGGCTTTTTAACTGTTTTCTCTATAACTGATGTAATAATAGTTTTTGAATAAATTTATGGCAGATAGTTTTTCTTGACCCATCTTGGCTATCCTAGTTCTGACAAATCATATAAATGTAGAGGGACCTGGATCTGTAAGCTATTTAACTTGTATGCTTCCCTAGTGGTTTCTAGGACTACCACCTGATGTTATACCTCTAGACACTGATGTCCAAGATGGGAAGGATCTTGCTGATTAAATATTTTTGCTTAAGGTATATTCTAATTAAGGCTACAGAAACATTAATCCTCCAAGCACAATTTACTGTGAATCTCTGGTGTGTAGAAGATAAATGAAGGATATTGAACTCATGTGAATGCTTGGTGAAGTTACCAGGATATTAATATCACTTGCTATTATAAATTAAATTCTAGGAGAAAGAAACTCAGAATTTATCAAATAAATATATACATCCAATTCCATCTAAGAATGCTGCTTATAATTTCAGTGTTGCATATTTAAATGGAATTTCTTTAAAAATTTCATGGTTTTGATGACAGCTGTGTCGATGGATTTCAGGGCCATTCTTTCTTAAAGTCATAGGATGAAAACCCTAGGTTGTATTAAGAGGTGCTAGAGGGTATAATTTCTTAACTGTTCATTTTACTAATGAACCTGATAGAAGGATATACCTATAAATGAAAGAGATAGAAACAGGTAATAGTAAGCAAGGGGACCTTGCAAAATCACTCCTAGACATGACTAAAAAATATTTTAAGAAAGTTTTTATATTTCTTCACATTTATTCATTGAGTAAATATTTACTAAATATTTAGTATAAACCAGGAATAGTGCTAACTGAGGATGAAAAGTTGAGCAAGACAATCCTAACTCTCAAAGCACTGATAGTCTAGTAATCAAGGCAAACAAAAGTAGCACTAGGCACAGTAGCACACACCTGTAATCCTAGCAATTCAGGAGGTTGAAGCAGGGTTGCAAGTTTAAGGCTAGCCTCAGAAAACCATGACTCAATATTTAAAAAATAATTTTAAAAGTCACACAAAAGAGATAATATATAATGTATGTGAAAGGTGCTTCAGGAGTAAACCCCATAGGAAATTGTTACGCATAAGGGAGTCAGAGAAGGACTTTAAAGAGATGACACACATAAAAATGTGAATAGAATTTTACTTTTTCTATTCAAAAATTTTTGTATTAGTAGCATTCCTAGTCTATTAGGTTGTGGCTTTTTTATTCTTTACAAAGAGTATTAGTATTATTTAAAGCATCATAATTAAGTATCTGGAATGAAGGGTCAGTGCTTGAGATAATTGTTGAGGAAAGAAAGATGGAAGGGAACTGGCAACTAATGTAATCCTGTATGGTCTGAACCAGATTGAGGATTAAGCCAATCAACTGGGAGGGACAGATCCAAAAAAGTTTTGTTATTGATCCATCCCACTATTGGCATATGCTTACAAGCAGTTGGTGGAACAGAGATCAAATATATTTTGGATGCATAATATGTAGAAAACCATCATGGTTTAACTAAAACAATAAAAATATTTTGAGTACAATGTACTCTTAGTGAATTAGTACTTAGCTGTGAAAGGATAATTTCTTAAAATTCAGGACAAATATCACTTCCTAGAAGCCTTGGCTTTCCTCATCTTCCACTTCAGTCTGGGTTCAAAATGCACTTTCTATGTGTTCCCATAATATTCCCATAGTAGCTTGTTTTAATAGCACTCATTACAGTGTACAGTTATTAGTTATCTGCCTACAAGGTTGTCAGCTCCCTAAGGGTGGTATATCTATAATCTTATACATTACATAATGCCTTTTAAAAATTAAATACTGGGACTGGGCTGTGGCTCAGTGGTAGAGCACTTACCTAGCACATGTGAGGCATTGGGTTAGATCCTCAGTACCACACACACACAAAAAAAATACCTAAACAAAATAAAGGTATTATGTCCATCTACAACTAAGAAAAATAATAATGGTTTTTAAAAATTAAGTACCAAATTGGTAATAAATAATCTATATCAAGCTTATTGTGAAAGCAATGGAAATTAAGCTTGGTTAATGGCAAGAGCATTGGTCCTCTAACTGTGTCATCTTCCTCTGTAACTACTAATAGGACTAATAAAACTACAGCCTTTGTTTCCTTGCATAATGAACTTAAAATGTCCAGGCTGAATACTTTGTCTTCTGCAGGCCCTAAAGGGGTCCTAAAATATCATGCCCTGTACCTAGGGCCATCATACCTCGAGACCATCTGAAAAAGGGATTGAATTCCAACCTACTTGAGTTCATTTAAGGGTTCCAGAGTTTCCTGCACAGACTTTGCCAAGTCTCTGTGCTATCCCAAAAGTAATCCCAAGTTGAGCCATTGTCAGATGGTACTGAATCTTCTGAAGTGGTGATGGCAGTGATTAAAATAAACATGTTCATAGAATCAGCATGCTTGCCTGGTTATTTGGTAAGATATGCCAAGTAATCAGGCACATTCCATTTGGGCACCATCAACATTAACTATAAATAATACTGTGTAACTACCAGCATAGTAAGTGTTAAGTTGCTTTCACCTATTAAAAATATTTGGACACATATCACATGCATTGAAACATTGCCTTCCATGATGAGTGGGTTCTTGGCTAAGTTACTTTATCAAGGAAGGGTAGAGTAGATCACAGCATTGACCTGTAATAAGTGCATTAGTGGTTATCTCTTGTTCTGACTAGAAGAGCCCACAAGGCAAATATAGGTGCTTGTATAAATGATCTAATTCCAGAAGACCTAAAATTAAACACTGACTTTGACTAGGATAGTGGCATCTGGGTAATCAGCCAGCTATGAGTACCAGTGTGTTAGTTGCTTAAGTGCAAATTCCTGAGGTAAAAATGTTGTATGTGCTACAAAATGGTTAAATCAGGCTTTGCAGTATTCAGAGTAACTGTTAAGAGTTCTCTAAGAACTCTGATAGTGCCCAGGTTACACAGGTTGCATGCTATATATATATATAAAAAATTCATCATTAATACCAATGTTCACAAGATAATTCTATTGCTTGTGGCTTTTAGCTTTTGAACTTAATGCCCTTGGTTGCTGTATTTAAGGTTACTGCAAACTTCCTCTACTGTGCTAACAGGTACTTGTTAGCCTTAATGTTCAAGTAATAATTTTCCACATAATCTTTGGCAAGAGTTAATTAACTTAAAGCATGTATTATCACTAGGTCATCTTCATCTGTACTTCCGTCTTAGTAATTAGCCATATTCACAGTGGCTTACCCATAATTCCTGACCACTCAGTGGTTCATGCCTGGCTAAAGCCTAGCTGACCATGTTAGCCTAACCCCACACTTCCATTTGATCCAGCAAATATAGCCCAGGTGTGGGGTCTACATGGGAGACACTAGGAGTGCTAATTTCCAGCTGCTACCCTAAGAGCAAATATGTATTCTACAGAGGAGAGCAGATAAAACAGATGAACATGTTGTGGTCAGGGTACTAAGACTTCCAGAAAGCCTTCTTGCCAGATGTCCATATAATTTTCTCCAACTTCTTTATTCCTTTTGTGCAACATTTTCCTTCCAGTACTTTTAAAGGAAGTGTATTGCCATCCTAAACATCCCAGGTCAAGGGCTTAATTAATGCTTTAAAATAAAGGTTCCAAAACACCAGGAGAGTTTGTCATTTTCTCTCTGGTTTGTTTTGTGAAGAGGGAGGAGAGAAGGTGAGGAGGAACCCCTCCTGTTCCATGATTACATCCTACCCACTCATTTTCTCCTTTTCTCCTCTGCTTTTGATTTTTAGTGGCGGTCTTAACAGAATGTCAAGATCAATTTGCAGCATGGTTTAACTCAAGGTTTGCGTTCTGCCAGCAGCAATTGTCCCTGCAAACAATGCCGTGTGTTCTTGTAACTTCAGAAGCTTTTAGAAGGATCATGGCAAGGGCAGCATCTAATGACTTTATTAGTGTAGGGTTTCAAAATGGGCTCAGTAATTGTTCATATCTCTTTGTCAGCAAGTCATAATTACTGCTCAGCATTGTCCAGTAGTACACTTGTGAATAGTTTCCTAATAGTACTGAAAGGAAGGGAAAGGGGGAATGGATAAAAGGTGATGGCCTCTTAAGATTGAGAACAAACCAATCTCTATGTAGATGATGGCTAAACTGTTTATATTACATTCTTCTCTCTTTAAAATAGATAATCCTTTTAAAATGTCCTTCAAGATAATTTAAAATTACCAGTTTACAAGCTTCCCTCCTCCCCTCTGATCTGGACATTTCCCACATTTCTACCTACTTCTACATGTATAACTGCCTGATAGTAAGTGCATTGAATCTGGTTCAAAGCATTTGGGTGGGGATATTTTTCTCCATATTCATCTACCTAATGCTATTTAGGAAATATGCATTTAACTCAGATACAGTTGTCAATAAATAGTATATATGAAAACTGTTGTTTAGAAAAAATAATACAAAGGTGATACTATTGACAAGCCAGTTCAAAGAACATTATAAATTTTTTTCAAATCCTATTTTTCTCATGCACTATATTATTATCTAGTTTGTATTTCTGCTAAGCATTGTGTGCTTCGAATATTCTAGGTATCATGATTATAAGAATCACAGCATTTCAAAAAATTTTCACCATGTCACATTGCCTGAAATCTGAGTGTGACACCAAGCCTTAGGACCTTTATGATCTATTGCCACATCCTTTTCTGTTCTCTAACTCCATGTGGTGTAATTGTAAAGTTATGTACAAATTGTCAATCTCAATACCTAATCATCTTGTACTTTAGAATATATACATTCAATTAAAAAAACAATATGGTTGTGAGAGGTAGTTGATCCACTATTTATATAGGTTTCAAAATGTAAAGCAAATGAAACAAATTCCCAGAATAAGATATTTATAAACTGAAATATCTTAAAACATATGTGTTCCATCAGGTCTTTTGCTTTTCTTATTGTATGAAATTGAAAAGGTCTCCAAAATTTGTTTTTTTAACTGCTGTGTCATTATTAATAATTTTTATATTCATGGGTGCTTCTGAAGAATTTTTAACTAATCATAACACCTATGCCATTTAAATTAGTAGTACATTTTTCCTCTTCCATAAATACTAGTAGTAAAGCAGAAAAATTAATATTATAATAAAATTATAAAATAAACAGATTTGTTCTGTAATTTTAAAATTACTTGTGGAACAAGATGTGGTGGCACATACCTGTAATCCCAGCAACTCAGGAGGCTGAGTCACGAGGATTACAAGTTCAAGGCCAGTCCCAGCAGCTTAAGGAAAACCCTCAACAACTTGGTGAGACACAGTCTCAAAAAATATAAAGGGCTAGGGATGTAGCGCCTCTGGCTTCAATCTCCAGTAACACAGAAAAAGAAAGAGAAAGAAAGAAAATCAATGTGGAAACTGGATCCTTTGACATTTTGTCCAGTATCTGCCTATCAGTCTGCATAGACACTCAAGGTTTTATGTCAACAGTCTTAATGATCTGTTCTGCCAAATATTACCACCAAAAAGTGGATAAGTTTCTATTAGACTGGAATTGGGGAATAAAATGGAATCCTGCTTCCTCTAAGTTTAGATAACTCATTATGGAATAGATTTGGTGTCCTTTTCTCAAGCATATTTTTTTTAAGGAGAGAGAGAGAATTTTTTAATATTTATTTTTTAGTTTTCCGTGGACACAACACCTTTATTTTATTTTTTTATGTGGTGCTGAGGATCGAACCCAGCGCCCCGCACATGCCAGGCAAGTGCACTACCACTTGAGCCACATCCCCAGCCCACAAGCATATTTTTTATGATTCTGAACTTGATAGCATTAAGTAATAGAAAAGAGTGATAGTTTTGTATTGTTCACAAACGAAGCATAAACTATAGAACTTTTTTAAAAGCCATCTATTAGTTTACTATTGGCTAACTCAGTCTGTAGTCATAGAAAAAATTTAAAGAATCCAAACTAGGCTGCATATATATATATATATATATATATATATATATATATATATATGAGTTACTATGAGCAAAGTTCTGTTAAGCATATAAGAGAAGTGTAAGATGAGAGTTACTGCATCTTATTGGGAATTAAACACATCCTTAGCAGCACAATTTGCAGCCATGTGGACCTTTTTCTCCATAATATGCTTGACAGATATTGCTCCAATCTCTGCCTAAATATTAGAGAGAACAGTGTTTGAGGAGCTGGTCTAAAAGCTGGACAGTTCTTTGCTATAGTGCTTCTTCTATAGAGGCCTTCCACAACTTTCTTGGTTTTGGTTCTAGTTTTGTATTTATCTGAAATAAGTCTAACTTATCTCCTAATATTACATTCCACTGTCAATTTCCCTATAGCTCTCCTTGGCTCATTTTCCCTGCATTTTCTTACCAAATACAATTAATTCTTTTCACTGTTATTTATATAATAGTCTCCTGTAAAGGTGCAAGGATTGAACATAGTGTTCCAGAGGTTTGTTTGGTACTATGTACAAACTATTCTGGAATTTAATTATTGGTTTCTGTCAAACTCCAGAAGTCAACTGAAACCCCCTACTTGTTTTTCAAACTTGAATTGATAATAAACCGTATATCTGCAATTTGCTACTAATGCAATTAATTGAAAAGATCTTTGGGGGGGATACAAATTCTATTAACTTTCACAAATTTATCACTCACCTTAACTTCTTGTTTCTACTCTTTGATAATCCTCTTAGTTCCTAGATCTGTCTAACTCCAGAAAATTTTTCTGTGGTTACCAATGGAAACTATACCACCGCATATATTTTTATGTAAAACATCTGATTCTGACCACTTCTTCCTAGTAGTCCCACTCATTCAAATATAATAAGTACTTGTTTTTTAAATCTTCGTGTAGTCTTCAGTCTGTTACTCTACCACTTTCTCTCACTCTACCCAACCTTTCTGTCTGTAATTTTTATTTCCCTCTTTGTCCTATGTAGATTTTGAGATTCGTCATTATCAATTCCTGGTGATATTTTAAACTCCATTCAATATATTCACTTTGTTGGACCCACTTATTTGCCTTCCCTTTGCCTTTGTGGTTAAACACTTCTGGAGAAAATCATACTAACTAGTGAGCATACAGTAATGCTAGGTAAGCCTACTAGGATTCTCTAGTTAAGTCTTTCTTCCTGGGTGAGATCTCTAGATGATACCACATGTTTATCAAAAACATCACACACCTCTCTACTCCCTTTCAAAGCTGCCCTCACTAGTTTTTTAAGAAACAGAAGTCATCAGAAGGACAAATGATGTCATTTGTCCTTTAGGTCTCAGTGTAACTGTCCCCTCTTGAGAAAAGTCTGATGAACCTTTCTAAAGGTGGCTTTCCCACCATCATTCTTGTTCATAGCACCCTCCTTGAGCTTTCCATAAGACATCAGTTTTACATATTTTTAAATTAATTTTCTAATTCTTCCACTAAAATATAAGCTTCATAAGAGCAAAAGTTGTGTGTTCACTTTTCTTTCTTATTACAAGGCTCAATATTATTTGTTGGATATTGTAAGAATGAAGGATAGCATAATGGTTTAAGAATATGAATGAACTTTCAATTTACCCAGACCAAGATTCAAATCCTAGCTATGCCACTAGGACACTGTAATGACCTTGAATGAGTCGAATAAAATCTCTGGGATAAACTTTACGTGTTATAAAATGGAAATAAAACCACATTCCTTAGAGTTTTTATTATAATTAAATGGTATAATTGATTAAAAAGAGTAAGTGTTCAGGGCATTTACTTATACATATATATTTGATTTCCTTATCTCACATATGAAAATGTTGACAGGACAAAGCCAAATAGTTAACTATTTGAGACAACACTCAGTTTGGTAGCACTCTATAGATTGAATATCCTGGTAACAGATGAACTTATTTAATTTAGCTTGTGTTTCTGAATGTTATCCTGAAGGATCTTTTGAAACACCTCTTCACATGCCTCTCCAAAGTCCAGATTGTCAAAGTTTATTGAACATTCAGGAGTTCACAGTGTAATAATCTTGTGTTAGGCAAGCATGGTATGTTCTTCCTTTTTTGTTTGTTTGTTTGTTTGTTTTTATTTTTTGAGGTACTGGTGATTGATCCAGAGGCACTCTACCACTGAGCTACATCCCCAACCCTTTTTATTTATTTAATTTTAAAATATTTTTTTAGTTGTAAATGGACCTTTATTTTTTTATTTATATGCAGTGCTGAGAATTTAACTCAGTGCTTCATGCATGCTAGGCAAGTGCTCTACCACTGAGCTATAACCCCAGCCCCACTTTTCATTTTTTATTTTGAAACTTGCCCAGGCTGGGCTCAAACTCACAAATCTTCTGCCTCAGCCTCCCCAGTTGCTGGTATTATAAGTGTGCCATGACAATTTTGGTGTGTTTTTAGTGACCCCATGCTACCTCCTATTCATCACTACTATGTTCTAAGTATTCATAAACAATTTTTCTAGACAACTTTTCTCAATGTTTTAGGGACTAAGGGTAAATTTATTGGTAGGTACTATTTGAAAATCAAGATATTTACATATTTGTCCCCGGATTAGGGGTGTGTATTTAGCATTAACATTTTTCCTACTTTTAAAAATGGATGTAATCACTATTCAAGAGTAAATAAATATAAATCAGAAAAATAAAAACAAATGAAAACCAATTAACAGTGGTAATAATTGACTTATATTTTGGACCTAAACACCAAATTCAGCTCTGAAATTCTTGCAGTTAGAGAAAAAAAAAAGATGTCATAAGCATATAAGCATATACTCATTCATCTGTTCATTTGATATACACTCATTATATTTCTCTTATGTGCCCTAGAGTTTACAGTTTGTCCTTTATACTTTTTATCATCTGTTAATAGAAGTTTAACAGGTTCATTTTAAGATTTCCTGACACTGAATTAAAGGCTGAATTTTGTTGTGTGATTTTCTATTTGAGTGACATTAAGAAATGTAATAGACAATTATGTTATACAGAAGAAGTTTTTTGTATTAATCCCCTATAAAAGCAGAGAGCTTTGAATTAAGTCTATTTTTTTCAGTAATGGTAATACTTTGGGGAGCTTAGGTGATATGGTCTTTATTCCTTTTTGAAGATCTAACTTAAAACTGATACACAGCTTAGAGGAAAAGCCTATACAGTTAACATGTCCATTCAATGCTATCAAACATCAGCTGTCTCAAGTGAGCCTTTATCAAATCTTGCATGGAGCTTTGATGAGTAACTAAAGTGTAATATTGTGTGCTATTGGTCTTTTATTTTAAAGACTTTCCTCCTATGTATGACATTTCAACTAAGGCTCTCCTACTACTATTTTTAGCCTATTAGAACGATAGGTCTTTTCAAATACTTAAGGAAATTATTTATAAATGTCAGGGTTCTAAGAGAAACCAGCCAACCAAATGATGCTGAAAATGTTTTACATACTAAAATCATGAAGTCTACAAATTTGGCAGCTGTAAAAAAATAATAGAACATGATAACATGTTATATGTTCTACCTTAGATCAGAATATCATTTTATGATAATGCTGATACATACTCTAGAAGCTATAGACCAGTAAGCTTATTTTAAGAAACATTTTACCTTATATTTATTCTGTGGAGAGGAGAAACCAGATATGACTCTGAAGCACATAAAAGGGAGGAAAAAGAAGTAGTATTTATGAATTCGCAGACCAATTCCAAAATTACATATCGTTATCTATTATCTTCATTTATACATAAGAAAGCTGAAGTTCAGGAAGATTAAATTATCCAAAGGCACAACTAGTGAGTCAGGTTCATTTGACTCCAAAGTCTTTGTTCTTTCCACAAGACTATGGTTCTTGCAATAATTCCTACTTGCTCAATTATGTTAACATTTGGATATTTTCCACCTTCCTGAGTCAATGGGTAGTGACAGAATGAAATTATATAAAAACTGCAGTTTCCTAAAAGTCAGAGGGAAGTTTAGAACTTGTGGGCCAACACCTTCTTGGTTCATATGAGAGGCCAAATGAACTTGTGGGGAGAGAAGCACAGTGAAAGCTTTGGAGATCATAAAGATTCATGCCAGTGGCAGTAGTGGTGGTGGGTATGAACCCAAGGCCCAACTTGTCCTTTTTTTTTTTTTTTTTTTAATGTGTGTGTGTCTCTCTCCTTGTTTTATTTTGTTTTGTTACTTTTTTATCGGTTCTTTGTAGTTATACATGACAATAGAATCTGTTTTGTTATAATTATACAAAATGGAATATATCTTATTCTAATTAGGACCTCATTCTTGTGGATGTATCTATCCTGTTGTGGGATTCACTAGTGTTTTCATATATGTACATAGAAAAATTATGTCAGATTCATTGCACTATCTTTTCTTTTCCTATCCTCTCTTCTTCCCTCCATTCTTCTATGTCACTTAGTCTATTGAACTTCTTAATTAAACTGATTTCAGTAGTATTTGGAAGAGGAAAAGGAAAGTCTCATGGTCAACATTGTCATAGTGGGAATAAAGGTTACTGAAGCATAAACTGGCCCAGTTATGCAACACATGTATGTTAACTACTGGGAAATGTAGAGGTGAGAGTGGTTTCCTGTCTAGGAGCACTGCCTTGCTATATAAATTTCTCCCTGACTTCTAAGTTCTAATTCTCTTCTGTGTTTTCTCCAGAAATCTAAACCACTACATGTAGGCCCTAGTCATATACTAGCTTGAGTTTACTATTTGGGGACCTTGATTTACCAAAGCCAAAATATTCTTAGTCCCCTTAGGATACAAACCATAGCTCAACTCACATTTAGTAGGCTTTCATAAACATTTATTGATTGGTAAGAGTCAAAACACAGAAGAAATGTTAGGCATTAAATTTAATATATATTTGCTCTCCCTGGAAAATGGATCTTCTATTTACATTGCTAGACAAAGAATTTCTGCATCTGATAAGAGAGTGAATAACTGTTCTCTATTATCCTTCTCAACTACAATTCTAGGGTCTAGATATAAGGAAAATAAAGCATACCCTTATTTGGGGAAGTTTTCATGTACTTAAAATAATATTTATGTACTTATTATAAGTCAAATAACCCTTATTTGAAAAGCTTAGGGCCAGAAGTATTTCACTTGTCAGAGGTTTTTGGATGGGGAGATATTTACATCCCTAATCCAAAATTCTAAAATCCAGAATGCTCCAAAATCTGAAGCTTTTTGAGTGCCAACAGGTTTTTGGATTTTCAAATTAGTCTTCTGAGGTGATCACTTTAAAAATGTTAAGGTCCACTGAAGCTCTATCACCTGAAATGTTTTGGGGATGACTTCTTTAAGAAATGCCTTCAGGGGGCTGGGGTTGTGGCTCAGCAGTAGAGCAAGGCCCAGGTTCAATCCTCAGAACCACATAAAAATAAATAAAATAAAGTTATTGTGTCCAACTTTAAAAAAAAAAAAAAAAAGGAAATGCCTCAGAAACAACTTCTAATCTTTACAAGGAAAATAATCTTCTGTCATGAAAAGTGTTTCTAAAAAAGTGTGGCCATTAACCACTTACATCAAAATCTATTAAAAAGGCACTTTCCTGGACCTGACCCCTGGGGGATGGAGCTGAGGAATTTGCCTTTCAAATAAACTCCCTAGGTGATTCCTAGGGTACTAGAAGTTGAGGATCAATGCCTTTATGGTTAGTTTCTCCCATTTTAAATATATATACATATATATCCTGTTTTCATTAATTCAGTTTAAACCAAAAATCAAAAAACAAAGGGGCATATACCAGCCATGCTGAAGACCATTCTCAATGGGAATGTTCAGTTTCCAGAAAGAAACTGACAGTGGAATTTGAGGGGCATTCAGACTTGTGAATTTTTCCTAGTAAAGCAAAAAAAGGAGGTAAAGAGAATTGTGTATTAGCTAGGTGATCTCTAAGCTCCTTTATTTTACATTCTGGTTTTTTGTTTTGTTTTATTTTGTCAATCTGTATAAATGTAACTGAACAAACATAAATGAATACGTGTTGCTGGGTGTGTGGTGCATGCCTGTAATCACAGTGGCTCTGGAGGCTGAGGCAGGAGGATTTCGAGTTCAAAACCAGCCTCAGCAGCTTAGCAAGGCACTTAGCAACTCAGCGAAACCCTGTCTCTGAGTAATATATAAAAAAAGGACTGGGGATGTGGCTTAGTGATTGAGCATCCTGGGTTCAATACTCAATCCAAAAAAAAAATGAATACATGTAAATAGTGAGACTGCTGTGGCAAAAAACTGGTCTGTTTGAAAGGGAAGAAGCTTCTTAAACCAAGATGGCTTTTTTTAAGAAGTAGGCAAGCAGCTGCAGTTAAGGAAGTGCATACAAAAGACTATTAAAATATTATTCAAACTGTTGGACAGTATGGGGGAAGTCCGTTAGCATTGTTTGGATTTGGAAATATATACATCCCTATTCCAAAATTTTAAAATCTGGAATGCTCCAAAATCTGAAGTTTTTTGAATTTATACATGAATTTTTTCTGCCCAGTAACCTCTCATTTGGGAGAAATGGTTCACACATTATCAGAAAGATGTTGTTCAAGAATAAACAGTTATTTTGATATTGTTGGTTTTAAGTTAACTTTTTAAAATATAAATATATAAAAAATAAAAGTGATTTTGGTGTTTTTGTTGTTGAGATACAAACAAGAGTTTATTTGACAGAGATAACAAATAAAGGCCATCTCTCTATAGGAGAGAGAGGCTAAAAAGCCTTTTTTGTTGTTGTTTTATTGTGGTGTTGGGGATTGAACCCAGGGCCTTGGGCATGCAAGGCAAACACTCTACCAACTGAGCTATATCCCCAGCCTGTGATTTTTGTTTTATATTCACATTTAACTAAAGTTTTGTTGTATTGCACAGCTGAAGCATCTATAATTGTATTTTCTTATAATTTACTGTGCAAAAATCCCTTAGTGTAAACCTGAGGATTTCATTTTAATTGTGAAAGTAATGACAAAATTGTTAATTTTGCATGTAACAATAATAAAATGGCTATCAGTTTTAAGGCCTACCATATTCTGCACATAGGTATAACTGTTTTTGGAATCTTGCCCTTACTTCATTCTTACAAGATTATAGGTGTTTTAAAGACAGTGTTATTCCCATTTTATATGAGTCGCTTTAAACTTATGGAAATCACATCAAAGTGTAATAATCAGGAACCCATCAATAGAGTAGTGGCATTCTTATGCCCTCCATTTTAAAATCAAATGTTTATACAATACCTAGTATATAATAAATAGATAATAAGTGTTTATAAAATTTCAACTTCCTCTCCCTAAATTTCACATAATATATCTGTTTGCTAGGAAGTATAGCTTTGTTAAAGTATAATTATGACTTTGACTGAAAGAAACTAAACCATATCCTGTTTTGAATTAAAAGATTACTTTTTCCCATATCTGATTTATTGGTAATCCTTGTTTCCATTAGCAAGGTAGAAAAAAAAGAATCTATGCTTCAGAGACAGAAAATTTTACTAATATTAATATATTCTGGCCTTCAAATATTCTGTTTATTTTTCTCTGAATTTTAAGTAAAAATCATGTATCTTATCGTCCTATTCTTGGTTTTCTAATGGCAAGAACTAGTGAATATAAAAGTGTACCTGATTTGTGATTAGCCATTTTCTTTCATTCATTTTTTCATTTCCTTTTTTCTTATTTCCCTTGTTCATGTTACCCCTTGGTTGTATGTTGAAAGAGACAGAAAGAGAGGAACTAGGGACTGAACCCAGGGTTTTATGCATGTTAGGCAGGAGCACTACTGTTTAGCCACATTCCCAACTCATTTTATTCCTTTATTGACAGCATCTATTCTGACTTTCAGTTTCAGGGACTTAATGTGGCAGCTTCTTATTCCCTTCCTCAAATATGTCTGTGATGGGTAGATTATTTTACTCTTTTTTTTATAGCAGTACTCAGAATTAAATCCAGGCCTTATATGTGCTAGAAAACTACTCTGCCACTGAGCTACATCCCCAGAACTACTACTACTAATAATACTATTATTATTATTATTATTATTATTATTATTATTATTATTATTATTATTATTATTATTATTATTATTCTGCCACTGATATTACATCCCCAACACTATCGGCGTCATCATCATCATCATTATTACTAATTGTATTTTGAGACAGGCAATCACTTAGTTGCCCAGATTGGCCACAAACTTGGAATCCTCCTGCCTCAGCCTCCCAAGTGGCTGGAATTACAGGTGTGCACCATCATGCCCAGCTAAATCCTGTAATTGAAAGAGCCATTTCTCCTTGTTATGGATTAGTTGTCATTGATTACCTGTTTGCATTTGAGATTGCTGGAATCCAATGACTATAGATACCACTATCCCTTCATGATATATGACTCTACTGAATGCAAAGTCAGTTACAGTTGTGTTGACAGCTTTGGCCCTACCACTAGGTACATGGGCATACTTTTATCTGGTCAAAGGGAAGAAAATACCATAAATAGAAAAACTGTACTTTTTCTCTTAAAATGAGTTATTTTTCCCCTGTTTTTCTTCTGTTTTGAACTGAATTTTTTACTGTTATTAATGTGCTGCTGTGGTGACTTTATGCTCTTCTTGGGAAGAAGAAGCAGAGCTCCCAGCCATGAGAAAGAATGGACATCTGTGTGTGAAGTTCTTACTAATTATATAATTTCAAAGTAGGAACTTTGTAATTTAATACATTCCATTGACCCTACAACCTCTCAATTGATCACAAATCTCAAATATGATTCAAATTTTAGGAAGATTAACTAGATTGATTAAAATTTAAGGTTTTTTTTATTATTATTTGAACAAAGTGTTAATTTAAGGCTACTCTCTGGTATCAGCTGAGTACATGATCCCTGTATATTTCTCAACTCCTTTCAAAACGTTAGGATGACTTGCCAATCTTGGGTTCAAAAAAAATGATTTTTTTAAGTTAATTGAATATCTATATATCTTTGAAGACTATACCTCTCTTGAATTTGCTTGCTCATTTTCACAAAAAGGAAGTTTGTGAAGTCACAGTTTGTAAGCAAAGTTGTCTTGAAATGGAATTCTCAAAACCACTAAGCCGTCTGCTTTTTTCTCCCTCCCTCTCCTTTCTGCTCATTTGCTTTCTTTTTTCTTTCCTTTTTTGGGGGTATCCTGTTTGGGTAATATTTGATATCGCTTGGAGACTAGTGCTGTGATGGGTATCTACTGTGTGATATTCACTTACTCCATTGGTGTGAAAGCAACAAGGACTTATTTTCTCCCTTTTGTAGTAAACGGCATTCCAACTGTTTTTGACATCTTTAATTTTAGAGGTTGCCAATGGTCAGATCAGGGTCAAGGCTGACTTCAAATATTTTAGTAAGAGGCAGAAAGGAAAATGAGATCCTAACTTGCTAGCCTCCTGATCTACACATCCCCATTGATGAGTTAAAGCTATATGGGTGTGAAATTTGGTATGGAGGCTTAGGCTGCTTGAGCACCTTTTATCCCATAATAGTTGTGGAATGTGAAGATTTGAATTTTCATGGGGGCACTGATATTTCATGGTTGACAATGGATTTCTTAAGGCCTTGTCATTTCAAATTGCCGTGAGGTCTTGTTATTGCTGCTCCAAATGTGTATATGAACCTGCCTTTCAATGAACTTATTACAGTAGTGCTAACTTGTCTTGACACTCTTGCCAACAGTTCTAGTAGTCTTAAGAAGATCTACTTTCTGTAGTCACAGCACAGGTTTTATGGAGGATTCAGCCTAGTTTTTGGAGATGAATTTCTATAGACAGAAAATATATTGGCTTTAAAAATTAAGAGGTTTGATTCTGTTTTGAATTTGGATATCAAATGAATCTGAGCACATGACATTTTAATGTCGTTTGTCTTTTCAAATAGATTTACCTTCTAATGCATGTGACGACAGGACTTTGCTCATCAGCTAGAACATACATTTCAGAGGAGTTGTTACCTAAAATATTATCATAAGGCATAAGAAAACACACGATTTAAGTTGCCTTTCATGAACATAATTAAGAATTAATAAGCCAGTACCAGTGGCTAGTCCCCAGAATTTCCACTGTTTTGCCTTTTGTGACCTGTGTTATTAAAAGTCCATTATTTTTACAGACTTTATTAAATTGGATCTTATTAAAGCATTCTATATTTGCATTTGGTCTTTCATAATTCATTATTATTATGACATTTACTTTTTACCATCAGATCTGAAAACATATCATAAGCTACCCTTTTCTCTTGAAAGAAATGCTAATTTCAAACAGTCCTCTAATAGAAGAGAAAAGCTTTATCAGTTTTTTCATTTATTCCAGATCGTGTTAAGAATACTAATGCTAGACTTCGGTATGCTAATATCTCTGAGCTTTTTTGGCCAAAAGCTTAGAATTATTATTTTTATCCTATACTAAGTACAAAACTAGAAGATCTTCTAATATACTAGAGAATACGCAATTCTTGAAGTGCAATTCTTGATTCTAAAGACTTGTGAAAATGTTGCTAAATTGTGTTTCTTAGAATCTTGCTAGTCAGTCTGTCTTGATACCATGCTATATTATTTGTTCTATTTAAGAAAGTGTCCTCTTGAAATTCATTTGATAGATTCTTTTCCTCATAGTTTTTAGGTAGTACAGATTGTAATATTTTAGACTGAGAATCCTATGCTATCAGCCCCAGACAGCTTTTAGGGTGTACTTCCTGCTTTTCTATATGATAATCACTAAGATTTAGTTGAAAGTATAGCAAGATTTTATATATTGATAAAAGGTAAGCTAATTTTTACAGAACTAATAATAAGGGTTTTGTTAGAAGTACTAGTGAATTTATTAAACTCTGAAATGAAACTGACTTTGGATTTTGTCTCATTTAAGGTTTCTGACAATGTGTAACAGACACTTTGGCAGTGTTGTTGCACAAACCATTCGGACTCAAAAAACAGATCAATTTCCACTTTTCCTGATTATTATGGGAAAGCGATCATCTAATGAAGTATTAAACGTGATACAAGGTAAAGTACATGTCACAGCAAGAATAAAGTCTTCTCAAGTGATAGCCCTATAATTGTTACCCTTAAAGTTGATGTTACTTATTTCTATTATTGAATATATTTGCATTTTAAAATATAGAGTATCCTGAAAAAGAATATCTTCAAAGAGTTTGGGTGCTATAAAAAATGAAATATGCTGCATAAAATTTAGCAGAAACATCTGAATAAAACTGCACTCACTACCTTTTGTACATAGAATATTCAAGTTTTAAATGATCAGAATTGCTATATTCTCTAAATTAGCAATTAGATTATAATCATATGTCAAGTATGACTTCTTATTCATATTGACTTATGAGCATAATGTTGATTAGTTGAAAGAAATGCTTATCTTTTGTTGTCTAGAAAATCAAATGACTATATATTGCAAATTGAATTGTTCAGTGACAGTTGTTTCTCCTTATTTAATGCATGTCTAAGATGCAGCCCCGAGGCATGAAGCTATCAAATACCTGTAAATTTAACCACAGTATACATTCTTTACCAAAATATAAGTGAATGATTTTTTTCTCTTACAAATCACTCCAAGAATTAGTATTAAAATATTACTTTGTTCATGCCAAAGCTTAAGTGAAAACGGTATATCTTCTCTTTTCCACTGGGAAAATGGTTTTTCACATACCCAAGGTACACCTTTTGTCTGGGATGTTTCCTTTCTGCCTCATTTAAGTCTGATGGGGGAGGGGGAAACTGTATATTCCAGTACCTTTAAACCCCAAACAAAACAAAACCTCTGGTACTTTATGTCTTCCCTATAACCTAGAGTATTCAGTTTCATAATGTGTCTACAAAGAGAGCTACTGCAGGGACTGATTTGCATAGGGTAAGTAAATGGATAATGAGAGTGAAATTTCATTCTTTTATTCTTATCCATCAGTGGCCATATTGCCATAATTAATGATTCTCAAAGTGTTGGATATGGACTTGAGATTTCCTAGACCTTTTCAGGGGATCTATAAAAATAAAAATTATTCTCATTATTATAATAAGGCTTCTCCACAGTTTTTATTCTGTTTACTTTTTTTTTTTTTTTTAATTGAACCCAGGCCCTTGCACATTGCTAGGCAAGCACTTGACCACTGAGCTCCATCTTTAGCCCTTTTTATTTTACTCAAGACAGGGTCTCACTATGTTTCCCAGGTGGCCTTAAATCTGGAATCCTCCTGCCTCAGCCTTGCAGGTAGCTGGGTTTATAGCTATGCACTACCATGCTGGGTAATATGTATTAGTGTCTCCAAAGTAATGGTTTGTAAAACTGCTTGCACCTTAGCATGAGTCAAGGCCATGACACAAAACTATATTGGTATCATATTCTTCATTGCCTTGGACTTGAAATTAGAAAAGAAAGGGCCTTAAAAAAAAAGAAAGAAAGAAAGAAAGGGCCTTTTAAAAATCAATGTCTTTATTAAATTTTAACTCTTTTTAATATTTATTTTTTTAGGGTTTTTTTGGCGGACACAACATCTTTGTTTTGTATGTGGTGCTGAGGATCGAACCCAGGCCTCACGCATGCCAGGCGAGCGCACTACCACTTGAGCCACATCCCCAGCCCTAAATTTTAACTCTTAATAATTTGTGACATAATAGAAAATATAAACACTTATGCTACACACTAATGTACACTGGTTGTCTCAAAGAAAAGCACTTATGGCTTGCCTGAGCTGAACTAGTTTATTTTTTCTCCCCCAGCTGAAATCATATTTACTTGAAAATATAACTGACAAACTGTGCTTATGTATCCTGGATATTTGGCAAACATTTTCTCCAAAATGAACAAAGTGAATTGGTCACTTTCAAGTAAAAGAACTGATGGATATTTGTTGCTAGTAACAAAATGAGTTGTCAAGCATAAAATTATATCCTTCACCATAGATGGACAGCTAAAATACTTTTCTGGTGACATTAGTGGTGATATTAACAAATGTGATTTTTTTTTTTTTTTGGATAGCATATAATGAAGTATGTCAACATTCAGAAGAAATGCATAGCTTAACTCATGTTTTTCAAATACATCAATGCATGATATTATAAAATCAAGCAAAAGATAAAGATCTGTTCATAGGGCAACAGAGGGCCAGGTGTGGTGGTGCACGCCTATAATCCCAGCGGCTCAGGAGGCTAAGGCAGGAGGATCGCAAGTTGAAAGCCAGCATCAGCAAAAGCAAGGTGCTAAGCAACTCAATGAGATGCTGTCTGTAAATAAAATAAAAATAGGGCTAGGGATGTGGCTCAGTGGTCAAGTGTATGTTCTTGAGTTCAATCCCTGGTACCCAGGGGTGGGGGGGAAGGCAACAGAGAGCTGGAGTTGTGGCTCAGTGGTAGAGTGTGAGGCACCGGGTTCGATCCTCTGCACCACATTAAATTAATTAATTAATTGATTGGTTAATTAAACATATTATTTTAAAAATAATAATAATAAAAGACAACAGAACCAGGCTTAGTGGTGCATGCCTGTAATTCCAGCTTCTTGGAACACTGAGGCAGGAGGATCACAAGTTAGAGGACAACCTGGGCAACCTAGCCAGATCCCATCTTTACTAAAGAGATCAATTGGGGAAGGTGGGGGCAGTGGATTTTAATGTAACTGTCACCATATTGGGGTCCAAGGATGTCACTCCATGAGGGCAGTGGGACCTCAACTGCCCTGGGCAGATTCTTAACACTGCTGAAATGCATTTCAGGACACATTGAAAGCAAAGTACAAACAAAGATTTATTACAGGACATCAAAGCAAAAGTATTCACACCACAAAAGCAGGAGCAGGAACCCTTAATTCTAAAAAAAGAAAAGAAAAGTGATGCCCACAGGGTTGATCTCTCTGACTGTATGTATGATTTTCATGGGAAAGAAAGTCTAGGTTCTCAGGCAAGCTTTTGTGGAAATCAGATCCCTTTGTCAGTCATTTGATATTTGGGGTTCAAAATGTTTCTTCTTGGCTAAAAGAAGTCTAGCTATAAATTAGTTGTGGGCACATTGTTTAGGTCTTTGAATCTGTGACATGTAAATTGATTGTTTTGTTCTAGATGATCTGGTACAAGTATACGCTGGAGGTTTTGTTCATTTAACTAAAGAGATAGCATGGCTGATTATGCTTTTAGATATGGGTCTCCATCTAGTAAGGGTCTCTTTTTTCTCTTTCCCTGAGAGCTTACCTATCTCATTTCTAGTTTATTCCATAAAGTATTCATTTCCCATGTTCTGAATCTTAGTCACACAAATTTGCAAATAAGATATGGATATACACAGACCTGCCCAGTAACAAAATCTACATTAAACGTGCTCCTAAACTTGTTTTGCCATCTTTGTCCTGTTAATAACTACCAGTGATTAGGTGTATGCTACATGCCAGACACTTTATATTATCTCTACTTCTTCTAAGAACCTTATAGAAGTCATATTGTCTTTATTTCAAAAATAAGAAAATTGATCCTTAAGAGAACTACAATCTACTCATTCTTGTATTCATTTGTTTATTAAATAAATGTTTATTAAGCCCCTTTTTTATGCTAGGCAATTTCTAGATGCTAGATCATGTAACTTATAAGCAGTGGATCTTGGTTGAAATTCTAACTCAAAACCAATTCTGTTTTCTTAGTACCAAGGTAATGCTTGTCCTTTATCTTATTTATTGAGAGTAGTACCGATATGAACAAATTGGGTCATTTCTTTTGCTAAGAACCACAGATGCTCCCTAATCACTTATTGCCAAGGATCATATAGAAAATTTGGGAAAGGACAATTGAAAGATGATGTTAGTGAAGCCCTACTCTGGAAATAGCCAGCAAGGATGCTTGCTCTTCATTGTCTTGTTGGCTAAATCTCATTAATGTGACAAGAAGACAACTTCTCAGGAGGCCCTGGAGAAAAGTTTTCTGCCTATAGGTTTGAGATCAGAAGAACTGCCCTATATTTGTGTATTTTTATGAATTTCTTTCTCCTAGTTGCATCCAAAGCAAACAAGGACTTATATTTATTCAAGAGATGGTAATATATTTGTTATAGACTTGGTCAGGGAATAAAATGACATTAAAGAAAATCAAACATTTAAATGCCCTCTTCATAAAAATTATATTATAGTCATTTCAAAGCAGCAAAAGTGGAAAATTATCAATTGGGATAAATAGGGGTTTTTTTTCAGAAATTGTATTACTATTATTTGTTTCAACAATAGTAGGAGATGATTTTAAATAAAGACAGTGTACTAAGGGTGACACAAGACAGGCTTTTGGGTGAGACTCATTTGGTTTCAAATCTGGGCCCCACCAATGAACCAGCTTGTTCTTGATTGGTCAGGTTATCTTGAGCTCTCTAAGTCTCATTTTCTCTCATTTTAAAATCAAAATCATAATGAACCCTTAATAGAATTGTTGTACAGATTTAAGTTAGATAATATGTGTAAAGTGCTTAGCCTAACCGTAACATAAACAATTGGTAGTCGTCCTAGTGTTCTTAAGTAGATATGTTTTCATAATTTGAAAATTTTTGAACCTCTTAACTTGGACATTCTTTATAGTGCTAAAAATCCTTCTCCCTGGGCTGGGATTGATTAATTCTGGAATGACTTTCCATGTTTAATAAATTAAACCATTTAAAATTATATGTAAAATAAAGTTTGGCAATGTCTGTGTTGTTAGGTAACACAACAGTGGATGAGTTAATGATGAGACTCATGGCTGCAATGGAGATCTTCTCAGCACAACAACAGGAAGATATAAAGGATGAGGTAAGGTGAAAGGTTAAACAGACCTTTAATAAAATTTTGGTGAGGTGATTAGTTAAATGATGTTGTATGCCTATATCATAATTGGGATAATAAAAACAATTTTCCTGATTAACCAAAGTCTTTTATGCCACTGAGTTTACTTTTTGGTCTCTTTGTTTTATGACCCCAACATCTAATAATTTGTTAAATACATTGACTATTTACTCTTTGTTAGAGTGGTAACAAGAGGCTAATTTACAAGAAATGAATTTAGAGAAATGTTTATAGAAGAAACTACAATCCAGGAAATTCTGTCTACCATATGGATTTTATCATTCACTTTTCTCTCTAGTCCTAGAAAAGGATGCTATAGAGAGAGGACTGCTTTTGATAGAGCAATGTATCCAATGCTGGTTGTCTGCAAAGGACAACACCAGGAAATAACTTAATTTTCCATCAGTATTGTGATCTCCTGTTAATACTTTCTGTTGACTTAACCCAATCAGAAGCTATAAGGCAGAATAATTTTTCTGGACCAAAAGCTATGTAGAATGTGGATCCAGAGAGACAAAAGGAAGTAAAGGTAGTCCAGATTGGTATGATTATTTTGATTTTTCAACTGAGAAAAGTAAGAGTCAAAGTTAGATAAATTAGACCAAGATCATATGGTTGATAGAAGTTATAATAAAAATCTCAAATAATTCTTAGCATTTTATCAATCAATAAATTTTCTGGATTTGGAAAATAGCCTGAAGATAAAATATGAAGCAAATATTAACATTTGTTAACTTAGGATGCTTAGTTTACAGATATTTGTAAAATTATCATTCTAATTTTTGTTTTTAATTAAAAATATATTTCTGTAGAATAAACAAGGAAAAATGTATTTCTGAACATTTCCAGGTATAATGGGTGTTTTCGATAGAGTACCCTTAAGTTATTGCAAATGTGAAACATGTAGATAATATTAACATAACTCCGTAGAATTAACATATCTCTTTCTTCCATTAGACTATAAATTTGTTAAGAGTAAGGATCATAATCATATTCATGTTTGTAAATATCCCCCAACAGTGTACCAAGGAAAAAGTCAGTGCTCAGTAAATGTTTGTTAAATGGTTGAATAAATGAATGTTTGGAAAAATATAGGTGAAACATGGTAACTTAAAAAATATAATTACAATTATACAAACCCTGAGGTGTCTACGTAAACAAATATGAAATTTTTATAACTAGATTTTTAATGCTCACTAGATTTTTTTAAGTGCTGTAAAGATATTGAGTTTATAATTTTTCTTAATAGTCAGTGTTTCATTCACCTGAAGGAAAGAGAGTTGGCTGTATGGTAGAAAGATTTTATCTGTTACTCTATAAATTGACAGTGACATTTTGAAATAATGAAGTACTGTTCTTAGTTAGGAATTTGTAATAATAGGTATGTTGCCATTCAAGATTACATTTATCCTGTAAGAGAGGCATTGATTGACAATAATTCACTCAACACATTATTCAGTCATTTAAATCTTGAGTCTCATTAGTATCAGATTTATAGATTATGTGTAATAAATAGTATGATCATACAATATTTGCATGCATATTCCCAGTTCATTCTTTCATCTTAATTTGTGTTCACCATAATTCATTGGTAAAGAAATTGACTTTAATTCCTTTAATGCTGAGCACAAAATTTAATATGAGGGTTACAGGAAAAATCCAAGGCTCCATATAATTGAAATTTTTATTGAAATTTAACTATAAGAAGTAAGGATTTTTTTGTGTTTTTAGAGTGTCTTCATGAGAATTATCATTGGTTATTTATAAAATTCCTAAGAAAAGCTTTGCTAAATTTAATGACTTCTTTGGAATTATGTATAAATCATATTGATTTGATATCTACTGGATATGTGACAAAAACCACTATATCTTATAATTGTGAACTTGCCTTTAGTTTTAAAAAATTATAAATAACTTCATGTTAAACATGTTAAAATCAAATTAGGAAACAGGTTTAAAGTGCAACTTCCTAAGCCTGCATTTATTTAAACTTAACTTTGGTTAAATTACATCCATTGATTCAATGATTCCATTATTTTAGTACAACCAGAGATGCCTATGTACAGTATTAAGTTTCTATTAAACTCAAGTCTGAACTTTAGTATTTATACTGTAAATCATTCTTCAATGGCCCACAATGAATTAACCTTTATATCATTGATTGCTTTCTCTCTGATCAGGACATATATATTATATGAGCTTCTGTTATGACAGTACTACCTATAGATTTTTCCTTAGACATTTTTGCTAATATTTTGGTATTATGAAATGTTTATTGAGCATCTACTAAGTACATAATATGGGCTAAGTCCTTCAGACAGAGAGGTGCTTCACTCTCATAAGGGACTGTTGGCAAAGACAATGAGAAGAACAATATCACTGTGATATTAGCAACATTTTAGAATCTTTTTATTTTTATTCTTTTTTTTTTCCTTAAAGCTTTATTCCAAATAATGTATGCTTCCTAACATTTAAATGAATTAAATTTTCTTCATATGTAATTTTGTTTTAGCTATAGGTAATTTAGAAACCTCTGATAATCCAGAGTTACTTAGTTCCTAATCTCATTTATTCACTCAACACCAATTTATTTAGAACTCTCTATCCTAGATGCAAGGATTATTCCCTTCAGTCTAGCCTCTAAATTACTTATGTCTGAGCAGTAGTAATTGTAACAATCTAGATATTGGAAATCATAGTAGATTTCAAGGGCAGTTAAATTGTGTGTGTCTCTCCCTCTCTCGAGCACACTCGTGCTTGTGTGTGTGTGTGTGTGTGTGTGTGTGTGTGTGTGTGTGTGTGTGTGTGTGTGTGGTTTGTTTTTGGTAATTCTTAGAATATTCTGGCACAATAAGGGCAAAATATGCCAAAGGGGCATTCATTGCCAGCTTATTTTAGAGGGTTCTGATTTGGGACTTAAAACAGCACTGCCATAGCATGGGAAGGGTATGCTTTTTAAGCTCATTGTAGCTTTTGTATTACCAAAGGAAATTGTTGCCTTTGTAGTTTGCTGCATGAAATTTGTAAATTTTTTTTCTCTTAAGCTTTGTCTTTTTTTTTAATTGCTTTTATTTTTTTAAGTACATGACAGCGGAATGTATCACAATTCTTATTATACATATAGAACACAGTTTTTCATATCTGTATATAAAGTATGTTCGTACCAATTCATGTCTTCATACATGTACTTTGGATAATGATGTCTATCACATTCTACCATCATTGCTAACCCCCTGCCTCTCCCTTCCCCTCTCACCCCTCTGCATTATCTAGAGTTTGTCTATTCTTCCCATGCTCCCCCTCCCTACCCCACTGTTTTCAGCAGTTCACTCCTTTTCCTTCCCTTAGTTTAAAACCCTAACATTGTCACTCCCATTCTCTTTGCAAAGCTAACAGTGACAAATAAGATACAGATTTTAATTTCTGCTGCTGTTTTCTTTAAACAGGAATAAGTCATTACAAGACACATAGAGAACAAACACAGTCTCTTTACACAAAAACTTAAAGCAAAGCAAAACTTACTTAACAGACCAACCTTTCAAAAGCTATTTTACTTTTATTCTTTTAAAATACACACACACACACACACACACACACACACAGTCATACACATCACTTCCTAAAGATAGCAAGATTACTCGTTGCTCAGTAGTTCAGTTAGGAAAGTCACAGAAGATTTACTACTCAGAAGTATCTTTCAGGAGAAAGGACTAACCACATTAATTGTTAATGATTAGAATGCTAAATGGTTAGTTGAATACACCAGAGAATGCCTTTCTGCTCAGAAAAAGAGTTCTTGATCTAGTCGACTTTTCATCTTTTGAGTATGATAAGCTCATTGACTTTGAGCCTGACAGAGTTTATTTTATGAGAAATTTCATTTGGGTTCTCGTTTGATCTAGATATTCAGGTATAACTAAATGAGCTGAAAAGCATGTGGTTCTAGTCTGAGTAATAGCTACTTGGGTCTTTTTAACTTAATACAAGTTTTAAATTTTTTCTTTATTAAAAATAAAGAAAAGAGCCAAGTGTGGTGGCACATGCCTGTGATTCCAGTGGCTCAGGAGGCTGAGGAAGAACAATTGTGAGTTTAAAACTAGCCTTAGCAACTTATTGAGGCCCATAGCAACTCAGTGAAACCCTGTCTCTAAGTAAAATACAAAAAAGGGATGAGGATGTAGCTCAGTGGTTGAACACCGTTGGATTCACTTCCCAGTAACAAAAAATAAAAGTCAAAAAATAAAGAAAATAGATGAAATATAAAATCAACCTACTACTCAGAGAGTCATAATATAAATAACCTATCTTTGTGAAATATTGTCAACAAAATCAGCTACCTTCTAATTTTCAATAAACTTCTTAGTATTGTTTAAATATTCTGTTTCTGCTACCTAGAAATTATGATCTTAGAAGTTTTCCTAAAGTTGTTAGTTTGTACATAGACCAGTATGTGTTCAATACTAAAGTCAAAATATTTTTTTACCAGTCAATTATAGAAAACAAAAATTTAAATGAAAGAATGGACTGGGACTAACTAACCATGCAAGAATTTTATGTCCATATACTTATTCAACATAATCTATGAATCTGTTACTAACAAGACTCAATTGATGCAGAAAATTTTGACCAAAAAATTTAATATTTGTTTAATGATAAATACACACAATATAGTAGGAATAGAAGGGAACTTCCTTGACATCATAAAAGCCGTATCTGAAAAACCCACTTGTGATGTCATGCTCAGTGGTGAAATACTGAAAACTTTTCTCCTAAGGTCAGGAAAAAGACAAGAATGCCTGCTTTTACCACTTTTATCCAACATAAAACTAGAACTTCTAGCCAGAATAATTAGGCAAGAAAAATAAATGAAGCATCCCAATTGGAAAGAAAGAAGTAAAATGATCTCTATCACTGATGACATGATCTTCTATGTAGAAAATGTAAAAGATTCCACACCAAAGACCTATTAAAGTTAATAGATGAATTCAACAGAGTTGCAGGGTGTGAAATCAAAATATAAAAAAAGATGTAGGATAGCAATAAAGAACCAGAAAAGGAAATTGAGAAAACAGTTCCATTTATAATACCATTAAGAAGAGAAGTACTCAATTTAAGCTTAACAAAAGAGGCCTATGCCTTGTATATTGAAAGCTACAAACTATATCTGAACAAAATTAATAAGACTTAAATAAATGGGGGGAAAATTCCTGTTCATGAAATGGAATGGAATGGAAAACTTACTAATAAAATTTAGAAATCTATTCCCTACCCAGAGCCAATTACAAATTTAATGCAGTCCCTATCGAAGTACCAAAGGTACTTTTTGAGAAATAGACAAAACCATCCTAAAATTCAAATAGAATTTCAAATAACTACAACAATGGTGAAAGAGATAAACAAAGCTGGGAGATTCATACTTCCTGATTTCAAAACTTACTATAAGCCTACAGTATCAAAATATTGTTGTACTGGCATAGAACCCTTAGAGAATACATGAGGGAATAGCTTCATGACCTTGGATTTGGCAATTATGTCTTGGATATGACACTAAAAGAAATAGGAAGGAAAAGAAATGCTGAATAGGTTGGACTTCATAAAAATTAAAACTTTTGTACATCAAAATACAGTATCAAGATAGTAAAAAGGGACCAGGGAATGTATTTCTGTGGCAGAGCACTTACCTACCATGGTCAAGACCCTGGGTCTGATCCTCAGCACTGAATTCTTTTTAAAAAAATTGTGAAAAAACAACCCATAGAATGGAAGAAAGTAAAAAACAACAACAACCTATTTCAAAAATGGGCAAAGGAACAAAATAAATATTTCTCCAAAGAAGATGTACAAATGACCAACAAGCATATGAAAAGGTGTTCAACATCATTAGTCATTAGGGAAATGCAAATCAAAACCATAATGAGATACCACTTCACACGCACTGTGATGAGTATAATAAAAAAAATTGAAAATAACAAGTGTTGACGAGGATGTGGAGAAATTTGGAACTCTTGTGCATGGCTGGTTGTGATATAAAATGACAGCCACTGTAGAAGAGAGTTTGGCAGTTCCTCAAAAAGTTAAACAAGGCTGGTTATATAGCTCAGAGATGGAGCACTTGCCTGGCATGTACAAGGCCCTGGGTTTGGTCCCCGAGCACCTCTACACACACACACACACACACACACACACACACACACACACAAATGTTAAACACAGTAACCATAGGAACCAGCAATCTCACTCTTGGTAATACACCCAAGAGAACTGAAAACAGGGGACTCAAATAGATATTTATCCACAAATGTTCATTGCATCATTATTTACAATGACCAAAAAAAATTGAAACCATCCAAATACCTGTCAGCAGATTAGTGGATAAACAAAACATGGTATAATCATAGAAATGGATAGTATTCAACTATCATATGGAATAAACTACCAATGCATGCTATAATATGAACCTTGAAAATATGCCAAGTGAAAGAAGCCAGACCCAAAAGGACAAATATTATGTGATTCGTGAATAGGCAAGTATTTGAAAAAAAATTTTTTTTAATTCCTAGAGATAGAAAGTAGATTAGAGTTTACCATGATTTGGAGGTGTGGAAGCATATGGGGAATTAATGTATTCTAATGCTTATTTTGCCATGGTTAAAAAAAAAAAATATATATATATATATATGTATATATATATATATATATATAAAACAGTGCTATGAACAGTGGAGCACACCTATGATCTTAATAACTTGGGAGACTGAACTGGCAGGATCACAAGTTTGAAGCCAACCTCAGTAACTTAGCAATATCTTTTCTCAATATAAAAAATTAAACAGGGCTAGGGGTATATCTCAGTGGTAAAGCACCCCTGGTTTCAATCCCCAGTGCTGATATACAGAGTTTCGATTCTTGTCTTCCTACTGGAAATCAACATAGAGTGAAAAGCATTCAAGCTCTGCCTTCAATTCCAAGAAGTTTATTATTCTGTATTAAATTCCAAACTTTCACCTCTAAGAAAGCAAGGATTTCAAAAAGGGACTGAGCATGTGTTGAGTATCTGCTTTGCCAAGCAGTATGTTACTTTCTCTTTTAGTTTGAGATAGTTGTTGCCCTGTTGTATTGAGATTGAGGATTATAGAGTTTAAGTAGTTGTCCAAGGTCATACAACTATGTCAGAGCCAGAATTCATAGTTATTTACTTTGCATATGTCATGATCCCCTTGTAAAGCAGAGGTGCAATTATGTTAAAGATTCATGGGATAAATCAGTGCTCTTCCCAAGATTAGAATCAGAATGGACTGACCTGAAGAGTATGTCAAACTATATTCCCAAATATCATATTCACTTGAGTAGGATAAGAAAATTTATCATAACTGTCAACTTTTGTGTGTAGAATAATGCTCACTTTAAAAAAATACCTATTCCCTCTTTGTTTACATTTGTTGCTCTTAAAATGTCTGCTGATGGATCAGTTCATCCATACCTGACACTTCAGAATAGAAGTTAACGATTGTCACAGATGAAACTAATGTAAAGAGATTTGCGACTTAACATTGGCATTACAATTCAGCACACCTGTTCAGAGCCAACCCTCCACAATTTTACCTCTTTTGCCTGAGGTGGAGACTTCTTCATGGATTACAGTAACACTTTTTGACAAGCTTAAACTAGGTGGAGCTGCCATGTAATGACAGAACACAATTGATGATATCTCAGTAATGCATTCTTTTTTGATATGGGCTGTCACCATTTATTACTATAAAAGCGTCCGTTGTTAAATAACTAGCCCAACCTGTCCACTTTTTTTTTTTCAAAAGCAATAAGGTCGAACAAAGTATATTTACTTTTCTAGTTAGGAAATAGTAACTGGCTTTTGGTGTAGTATATTTGTGTGTGTGTGTGTGTGTGTGTGTGTGTGTGTAATGTACTATTGTTTTAAAAGTAGTATCTTAATGTTCTCCAAATAAAAATGAACACCTACTTCTAAAGTCTTCTCAAGTGGCTATTGAGACCTTCCCAATATCATAAACCTGGCAGTCATCTAAAGGAATTATTAATTAATGAAAATATTCTGTCTTCATAAATTCTTTTAAAAGAATCATGAGAAATTGTTCTTACTATTACACACTAACCTAAATCCCTAACTTTTGAGACATCGATGCCCCTCATGAATTTTTTCTTTCCCCTGGGGCCTTATATGTGGCCATGTTTACAAGAAGGAATTTGAAGGCTGTAATTAATTTTTCATGTATAGTCTATCTGTGCCTTGAATATTTTTGCTACCAAATTGAGGGACTACTGCTCACTATTTCTGGGGAGGTTAAGAATAATGTGGGGTCTTGCCACAAAAAAAAATGATAAATATGTGAAGTTATGCATGTTATTTGGCTCAATAGAGCTATTCTTCAGTGTATACATCAAAACGTGTACATGATAAATATACAAGTTTTATCTAAACGATTATGAGGGACAGTCCTATTCTTTTTTTAATATTTATTTTTCAGTTTTTGGTGGACACAACATCTTTATTTTATTTGTATGTGGTGCTGAGGATCGAACCCAGTGCCCTGCGCATGCCAGGCAAGCATGCTACCGCTTGAGCCACATCCCCAGCCCGACAGTCCAATTCTTTAAGGAACTTGCCATCTCAGGATGGAGAGCCAAAGCATATCCTTATGAAAATATTCCTAGCAACAGTTTATTTATCTAGAAGAATTCAAAAGGATCAATCTTTCTCATTAGGAAGGCCCTCTATAAAGAGGTGAGATTTGATCTGGTTCCAGAAAGGACAGTAAAATATACATGTGCAAAGGAAAAAGGAGAACATTAAAAATTAGGGGAAAGCCTGAGTAAAATAAATAAGTTGAAATCATGTTGAGCCAGCTTATAGAAAGCCAAGAATTTGTACAGGAAAAAAAAAATACCAGAATGAGATTTGTCATTCATGAGAATTTCTACTGTCACTTTTATGTCTTCAAACTTTTCTCTGATCTTTATGCTTCTCATAAACTTAGGAATTCTCTGGCACTTTTCATTCAGTTGGAAATTTCCCTTGACTCCAGTTACCCCATCTAATTAGTTATCATTCTGGTAAACAGGTATTTGCAATATAGTATCCAAACACAGCAATGGCAATAAGTATAAGGTACAGAATTGACAAAGAAGACTTATAGAAAAAGCATTCTAGTCTTAAAGGATTATACACAGGTATTCAGCAGGTACACCATCATTAATTTGTTTTGACCACTAAACCTATTCTTTTTTAGGGACTTGCTATATGCCTACATTACGCTCAGTACTGGTAAATATATGGATGACACAGTCCTTTAGATGATCAGGGATGTGCAAAGAATTCCAGTATAATAACATAATTTCCATGATGAATGTAGATACACTGCATTGGTTAGAAAGGCTGTACCAGGGAAAATTCTTTTAACCTGAAACTCAAAAAGACTAGCAACATGTGGCAGGTGACATGTGGAGAAGTGTATTTAGAAGAAATAAGGGTCCATTTCCAGCAGATGGCTAAATTAGAGGACTCTACTATCAACCCAAAGAGACACAAATCATAATTAAATGAGGGCTACTTGTTAAGCAAAAAGATTCTTATTTCTTATTAGATATTTCTTCAACAACAGCCATATATACCTCCCATTTCCTATTATTCATCTTTGCAGGCTATTCTTAGCACAGAGCACACCAAAGTTAGTTACTACAAAGGAATGTTTCTCAATGTTTGGGGGGTTTTCTTTCTTTTTTCTGGGTATATATAGGAAAACATCTCTAAAGAAAATTATAGCAGACTAAAGAAAACTGTTCTAAAAGATTTGCGTTTTGGAATTCTCAGCTGCCCACTGTTGTATTAAAGCAGTTCTCTGCTTGTGTGCTAAAATACTCAACACATCTCTGCATAGTTTTGAGGGCTTGAGTTAGAAATTCTTATTGCCCTTAAGTTTATAGAGAGAACACAGAGATGCCTGATGGAGAGCAACTCTTACCTATTGCTGATGGAAATACAAAATGGTTCAGCAACTCTGCAAAGCAGTTTGACAGTTTCTCAGAAAGTTAAAAAAATATATATTTAACAAATGACCCATCAACCCACTTCTAGTTATTACTCTAGAAAATAAAACACACATACACAAACTCTGTACATAAATGATCATAGAAGCTCTATTCATAATTACTAAAAGTGAAAACAATCCAAATGTCTATCAGTGTCCTTCAGTTCACCTTCAGTAAGTGAATGAACAAACTGTTATATCTCTGAAAGTTCCATTTTTTTTTTTGGCTCTATCTTGTAATAATTCTTTAAAAAAAAAAAAAACCGTAGGGACAGAGAACTGCTTAGTGGTTGCTGGAGGAGATTTGAGGGAATGATAGAACTGTTTGTATCTTGAATGTTGTGGTTACATGAATCTATATATGTGTTAGAACTTATAGAACTGCATGCCAAAAACAGTTTGTCTTACTGTATATTTGTTTAAAGTAAAATTTTTAAAAAGGAAAATAAACAGGTCTATTGAATTGGCTTTAAAATGTGTTTTAAACTTTTATTTTTCTTTCATTTGTTTTAATATTTTGGGGGTGCCTATGATAATAGCTATCAAAGGCATAGGACTGGGTCATTTGCAAATTCTCCAAGACAGTTATTATTTCCATTTTACAAAGAGGAAACTGTAGCATAGATTATTTAATGACTGTCCCAAGCCATGTACTAACTGGAAAAAAGTCATACTTTATAGACAACAGGATCACACAGTCTTTAGAAATATGGATTGTAGCCTTTGGAGTGGCAGTTGCCAAAGTGTAGTGTAGTGACTAGCATCACAGTCACCTGAGACACTTGTTTAAAATATATTCCTGGGGGACTGGGGCTAGAGTTCGGTGGTAGAGCACTTGCCTAGCATGTGGGAATTGGCCCAGATTTGATCCCAGCACTATTATAGATGAATGCATTCCTGGGTCACTAACTTATTGAGTTAGTTTCTCATTTCTTATATAAAATTCAGATGATAAAAGTTCCTATCTTCTATGCATGTTTTGATGATTAAATAAAATATGTATCTGAGTGTGGTAGTGCATGCCTGTAATCTTAGTGACTTGGAAGACTGAGGCAAGAGAATAACAAATTCTAGGCCAGCTTGGGCAACTTATTGAGACTTGTCTCAAAATTTTAAGAAGGGATGAGGTGTAGCACAGTGGTAGAGCCTATTATTATTTTCTTTTTACTCTAGACTGAGCTGAAATCTTAGAGTTTATTTAATTTTACTTCATCATTGTACAAATGAGGAAACAGGTAACTTCTACTAAGTTATTTGTCCAAGATCATTTACAGAGTCAATCCTATTGTTATTTTTTTTTCTCTTTTTAGTGTTACTTTCTCTTAAAAAAAAAACATTTTTCTTATAATGGCACATCTAGTAGATGATTAAATAAAGTATATGTTGGGAGGAGAAAATTTTCAAATGATTTTGAATTCTATCATTTTGTTTTTAAATAACATTTTCTTTTGAAAAAAAATCTTATACTTTTGCTAGAAAAATGCTTCCTAAATTCTCATTTTCACCTATTCATAATGTTTTAATAACTTATACATGTTTATATGTTTGATTACACTACTTTAGCAATTATTAAGGATTTATCCTAAGGAAAAGAGAGACTAGAATAACTACATGTAAATTATAAAGAATACAACCTAGGTATTCTCTTCACTGCAAAGATTCCAGGTGTAACTGAGACAAAGAGCATGTACTTTGTAATCCTGAACTAGTTTATTCATGTAAAGCAATAGAAATATTCAGCTTTGCAGCCTACCCAGAGTTTTTGTAAACTTCTCTACCTGGTAAGGGGAAAACTTTCTATGCAAGTTTGTAATCCAGTAATCAATTTGAATGTATACCCGTGGGTTATCTAATTACTATTTACTAGGAGACTGACTATAGGATTTCACTTTTGAAAGTCAGGACCAGCCAACCATGGAGAGCAAACTGTCATGTGCTTTAGGGCCTCTTCACATTAGCTTTACAAAATGGCATACTTCTATAAAGAAAGGCACTAACATCTGCCCATTCACTACCTTATTCTTCATTTTGGAAGAACTACCTATTACCAATTCATGTGCTTTCTCTTTAATCACTGAACATAGGTTAGCTGGTAAATACTTGCTCTGTATTTCAGTCCAAGAATTCTTTGAGTGACTGACTTTTGATAATCCCAGGCCAATTACGAAGAGTGACACAGTTTCTACCCTCAGGGAGCTTGCCACTTTATAAATGAAACCTCAGTTTCTGAAGCAATTAGGGAACAATTACATTCAAAATGGATAGACATAGTCCACATACAAGTGGAATGGAAGGAAGTTAAAAGAGTAGGAGACTCAAGCAAGATAGAAAAATCTGAAGAGATAGTTTGAATTAGGTCCTGGGTAAGTACAGAAAGTAGCTCACTGTCTCATGATAAACTTGAGAAAAATCACTTAATCTTGTTGTGCCTCAGTTATTTACTTAAGTCAAAGTTACTTGATAGGTTATTAAGAAGATTGAATTAGTTAGTACATATCAAGTGCTTAGACTGGTACCTGAGTTATACTAAGTACTCAGGAAGTATTTTCTGTAGTAATAATATAAGCTGAATTTGGAAGAATGAATAGGAAGTAATAATTTTGGGTTGAGGGAAAAGGATGAGGCAAAAATTTAGAAATAAGATATAGCATAGAGGTTGTCATGGCGTTGGACATGTGGGAAAGGAGAAGTCATTTAATAAGGCAAGAAGCTGTTCATAGAATGAAGAAATGAGGCTGAAGATGTGCACTAGGGAACAAATCTATGTTTTGCTATAGAGTTTGAACTTTAAACTGCGAATAGCAAAAAAATCTATGTTTTGCTATAGAGTTTGAACTTTAAACTTCGAATAGCGAACATTCACTTCTTTTAGACAAAAAACTGACATGATTAATTTGTGATTAATGAAACCAATTCTGATGGCTATGCCATTTGCACACTTTGTTCATATCTTTATAATAATATTTATTTTATTATAATTTATCTGTTTTGTTTGCTTTTGGAAGTACAGTGCTTTTCAAAGTGTAGTCCAGTGAGCCCACCTTTGTTAAAAATACAGATTCAGAATTTCCACTGGTGGTTCAGAGAGTCCTTTTTCACAAGTTTCCTATATATCAAGTGACATATAGGAATAATTTGAGAACGACTGGTTTAGTGGAAAGAACATGAGCTTTAGAAACAGTTAGAACTAAGTATAATTTTGTTCCTTATATATACCATGGGCAGGTTACATAGCCAGTTCAAATTTCAGTTTACCCGTTTTGTCATTTGGAAATAATAATTCCCTATTATGCTATTGTGGAGATGAAAAGAAACAGAGTATGTAAATTGGCTAACCCAGATGTATGTTTCCTTCATTTTTAAGCTAAAACAACTATGTCTTATAATGAGAAAATGAAAATATCTTACTCTTCTTATTGTCTCTAATTCCCAATCCAAGGCCTAACATCAAATAGATGTGCAGTAATTGTTTTATAAATGTGTAATTGAATGAATTTTAGCAGCAGGGACTGGAAGTTGTGGTACCTTTAACGAGATAAATACTTTAGTCTGAGAGATGAGGCATCATGCTTAAAATATGTGGGTTCCTTCACAGGTTACCAGGCAGATATGTAGATTGTCTCTGGGTTGGCTTAGCCTTAACATAAACTCTCACAAGTTAGCCAGTTTCCTCTAGACATTGAGACAGCAATCCATCATTTAAAATCCTGCCACTAAATAAATTAGCAAACCAGTCCTAAATCCAGCTTTTCAACTTACTCCCACATACCACTTCTATTGAGATGAAAAAGAATCTTTTCTAAACATCTCCACCGGAAATTCCAGAGACATTCTAGCAAAGCAAAATGATCACAGTAAGGACTTGGGAAGTTACTTGCTATTTGTGAATTCATCTCTCTATTTTCATAGTTCTACAGTGGATTATTTTGAAATTTTTCTGTTTAAAACTATCGCTAAGTGGGGTTTTAAAAATAAACCAGTTAGTCTAACATTTTAGCAATCTTTAATATGATAGGTAGTAACCAGATAGAATATTCAGTGGGGAGTTTGCCATAAGCCTTATTTCACTGTTTTTGAGCACTAGCATTATTTAATGTCTTCTATATTAAATTTTTCGAGGAACCACCATACTGTGTGCCAAGGTGGATTCATCACTTTATATCCCATACTGCACTGAAAGATATTTTCTACCAATACTTGTTACTTACCCATTTTTTAAAAATTATTTTATCTTTATTAATTTTTATACAATAGGTATAAGGTCATTTCCCTAACAACTAATGATGATGAACAAACACATTTTTACGTATTTCTTGGCTATTTTTATGTCTTCTTTGAAGAAATATCTAATTCTGATACTTTGAAAATATCAGACATTATTTAAATATTCTGTTTTGTAAGATTATTAGAATGCCCCATGATCTGAGAAATTTTCAGAAATAAGTTCTGAATTATCTGAACTCTAATTCTACACCAATTAGACTATAACTTGGAAGAGAAAAAAAAATACCCAAACACTAAAGAAGAAATTAAACTAAATTTTTAGTCTTGCTTGTGCCTAATTAATTAGTCCACTTATAAATTATAGTTTAATTACTAAAATCTCTGTTTTCTCTAAGTAAGTACACCAGTCAGGTACTTAACTTAGAAAACATAATTATCAAGTTGGCCTTGGGGGCAGGTTTTGAAAACTCAACTTTAAATTATAAAATATTTTAGCTATTTTACTTTTTCTTCCTGAAACCACTGAATCTATAAAATTGGCAGAGACTTGCTTATCTATTTTAGTGACTTAGGAAGTCACATAATTATCCTCCTACTTGACTTCAGTCCACATTTGTTGACTTATTATGTTTGTCAGAATGTATGCTCTGAGTAGATATGTTCCTTTGTGAAGAAATTACATTTCTGTTTGGAAACTTGTGGGACTGTTCAAAAGCACAGGTTTTATCTCCCAAACTCTGACCTAGATCCTAAAGGATTAGAGCCCAGTCCTAGTATTTAACCACTTTTTTCCATGAGTGTGGGTTACCTTTCTTCATGCGTGGTTTTCCTAAAAGTCAAGATAACATTCCAATCTCTTTTAACCTAAGCAATATTAGATATATTATTTTTAATAAAAAATATTCTTGCTGTCTGTAAGACTGATTGTTCAGCAGATTGCTATGGTCTTCTTAGGTAGTGCTTTTCAAAATTTAACAGCTGTAGGAGATCTGGTTGAAATTCATGTTCTGATTCAGTTATTCTGGAGTGGGATTTAAGACTCTGCATTTCTCAGAAGCTCTAAATTAACTTTAATGCTACATGTCCTAGGAGTTACTATTTTAAATGGCTCTTTTATTCTTATCTTTCCTCTATACTGGAAAAGTAAAAAATATTATCTCTAAGTATAGCTTCATTCTATATATTCTCTCCTAGAATTCCTGGCACATGCTTATTATTTCTATCCTCCATATCTTTTAAATTTTCTACCATATTTTATTTCTTTATCTTTCTGTGTTCAAATTCAGGTAATTTCTTCATATTAATGATGTTTTATCAATTTTCCCTTCTCCTTTATCCATTCATTTGAATTCATTCATTAATTTTTGCAGTATTATTCTTATTATTCTGAAATGTTATTGTAAAGCTATATTGTGTATAATTGAGAAACAGTAAACTATACTTATAAAATGTGTAATTTGACAAATTTTGACATATCTATATAGCTACGAAACCCTTACTACATTCCAAATGGTAAACTATACATCACACCCAAAGTTTCTTTATGCATCTTGTTAATCCCTCTCTCTTGCCTCTGCCAACTCAAATGTCAGGTACCTGTGATCTTTCTGTCAGTATAGATTTGTTTGCATTTTCTGGAATATTATAAAAGATTAAATCATTCTGTGTTAGTTCTCTATTGCCATGATAAAATGCTTGAGAAAGAACAACTTAAAAGGGGAAAGATTTATTTTGGCTCTGGTTTCAAAGAAACATCCATTGTCAGCTGGCTTCATTGTTTTGGACCTGAAGAAAGCTATAAATAATATCATGGCAGGAGGAGCAAGTAACAAAGGAGGTTGCTCACTTTATGACAGCCAGAAAGCAAAGAGAAAGAGGAAGAGGCTGGGACAAGATATATTCCCCATGGCACACCCCCTAGGTCCTCCTCCCTTCAACTAGGTCTTACCTCCTACAGTTTCCACAACCTCCTAACAGTCTATTTCATTATGAACCCATCAGTGGATTAATCCATTGATAAGATCAGAGTCTTCATGTTTTAGACAGCTTTTCATCGCTGTGACCAAAATACCTGACCAAAACAACTTAAAGAAGAAAAAGTTTAGTTGGGGTCACAGTTTCAGAGGTCTCAGTCCATGGACAACCAAGTCTATTACTCTGGGCCCAAGTGAGGCGAACATCATGACTGAAAGCAGGTTGGAAAAAAGCAGCTCACCTCATATTGGCCAGGAAGCAGAGAGAGAGATGAGGTAAGGGATCTCAGGAAAGAACCCTTCCAGGACAAGCCCCCATTGACCCACCTTCTCTAGCCATGCCCCACCTGCCTACATTTACCACCCATCAGTCCATTCAAACTAGTATAGATTGATTAGATTGCAGCTTTTACAGTTTAGTCTTTTTACCTTCAAACGTATCTGTATTAACACAGGAGCTCAGGCTGGGCATATAGCTCAGTTGGTAGAGTGCTCGCCTCGCTTGCACAAGGCACTGGGTTCTAGTCCCCAGCACGCAAAAAAAAGGGGGAGGGGTCTTAACACAGGAGCTTTGGGGAACACATCATAGCCCAACCATAATACCTCATTATCCAGTCCCTTCCCCAAAGCTCTGCCTCTGAACAATCCTGCCTTGTGGAACCAAGCCTTTGGGAGACATTAAAGATCTAAACTTGTGTTCAGCATAATTGTTTTGAGATCCATCCCCATTGTTGCATTTATCACTGACTCATTCCTTTTCATTGCTGAGCATTATTCCACAATATGTACATACCACAGTTTTGCTTTGTTTGTTTGTTTGTTTTGGTTTTAGGAATTTTTTTAATGCAAGTGGAATTCACATAATGTATGGTTAACTGTTGTAAAGCATACAACTCAGTGGCATTCAAGGTATTCATAATTTTGATCAACTACCACCTAACTATATTAATAGTATTGCCTTTAAGAATAATTAAACTTTTGCATTTTTAAATTTTGCATAAATGCCTTTTTAAAAAAACATTGAAAAAATAGCCAAATAGCTCAAATTGCAGTGTCATGTCTTTCTGATTAGTTCATAACACACACACACATACATATATATATATATATATATATATATATATATATATATACTTACACACACACAAGAAAGCTTGAATAAGATATAGTATTCCAATTTAGTACTTTATTTACTGTTAAAGAAGCTGGATCTTAAAACCAGGCTGCCAACATATAAGGCAAGTCTGGCCTTCCAATAGCTGATGATGATGATTAAAATTTGTACTTATGAGACTACTGCCTGATCTCAGTTCCCATCAACCAACCATTGAAATAGACATGGCAGATTCTGTGTAATTCACTCTGAATGCCAAAATCCTTACTTTTCTATTATGCAATGGAAAGATTGTCAGTCTACTTTTTTTTTAAGAGATAGAGAGAGAGAGAGAGAATTTTAATATTTATTTTTTAGTTTTTCAGCGGACACAACATCTTTGTTTGTATGTGGTGCTGAGAATCGAACCTGGGCCGCATGCATGCCAGGCGAGCGCGCTAACGTTGGAGCCACATCCCCAGCCCTGCTCTTTTTTATTTATTTATTTATTTTTTTAAATTTTTTAGTTGTTGATAGACCTTTATTATTTATTTATTTATTTATGGTGCTGACAATCGAACCCAGTGCCCCATACATGCCAGGCAAGTGCACTACCTCCGAGACACAGCTACATGACCATAGCAACCACCTCCACCACCATCATCATCATCATCTTCATTTAAGAAAATGAAAAGGGCAAAGCTAAGAATCAGTAGCTTCGATTCTTAGTTGTTTATTCTCTGTCTCTGTTTTCACTGTTTTTTTAATGAAGTTGAGCAGATTGATTTAACCCTGCATTTCAGTGCTGTTGTCTTGGTCTTGATTCTGCTTTGTGTTGACTACCTTCGAACCTAAGTCTCTCATTTCTGATCTTGCCTCTTCCTTTCAGTCTCTAACTCAATGGATTTAGAGGACACCATACCCGATTATAATTGGCTTAAAATGTATGTAAATGCAGCTAATAAAGGGCTTACCATTCTCTGAAATCATATTAAGAGGAATTGTTATATAGTATTATGACAGAGGTTCCAGTGTCTATCTGCTCTGAACAAGGAATAGTTTGACAAAAGCCCCTAATGTTGCTTTCAGTAGTGTTCATATTTTTGCCACATACAGTACAGCCTCTTGGGAGACTGAGGCAGGAAAATCACAAGTTCAAGGCCAACCTTGGTAGTTTAGTGAGACTTTTTCCTCAAAAAATAAAGAGCTGGGGATGTGGCTCAGTGATAAATCACCCTCGAATTCAATCCCCAGTAACTTAAAAATATTAGTTTTTATATTTATGTACTCAGGGATTTTTTAAATGTTCACCTGTTGATGGTATCAATTAAGTAAATCAGAAAGAAATTGTCTGAAAATTTATTAATTTTTATTGGGGAATAGCATTGCAGTGAAAATAAATAAGCCATAGTAACCTTTCAGCATATTCAAAAAGGTTAGGTCAAGGAGAAATTTCTTAGCCAAAAATGAGGATGCCAGTCTGAGGTTGACAGACAGTAGCTGGTCAGATATCCTTGCAAAAGTATTTTTTTTAAATAAAATTGTAGTCGCTTTTATGCAGGGTTGTGGTTCTGGCATTAATAATGCATTACTAATGTGGTTCTGGTAATTACTAATAGGCAATGGTGTGAGAAACTCTTCCTTCATAACCTCACAGCTTTTATTTATTTATTGTTTTGTTTTTACAAGTAAATCTATTTTTATTCTGATAACTTTCACAATGAATAATTGGACTATTTCCTAGGTTTTATCTGTTGTGTACATATTTTTGTATGAACATGTGTACTCATTTGTCTTGGGTAATTAATTAATACTGAAATGACTAGGTCATATGATAGATATGTTATTAACTTTTTTAAGAAACTGCCAGACTGATTTCCAAAGTAGTTGTAGTATTTAAAATAACATAAAATCTGAATACTTAACAATAGATCAATAGACTTTATAACAAGAGTGACTGGGGTGGCATGTCCAAGAAGGATTTGTTGAAAGGGAAGGGAAGAGGAAGGGAGAAAAGAAGTGTAGGCGGGAAGGAAGTTAATTGGTCAGGAAGCCCTCTCACAACTGGTGCCACATTCTGGGGCAGAGATCTTATATTTAACAGCTTTTAATATCTGCAACAGTCTGTTTTAAAACAAAGCTGTTTACTTAGAATGCTTGTATTATAAACTGTATTTGTGCTTAAATAGCTTCCAGCTGTGATAGCTTATCCCTTTGTTGTATGTACATAGTATCATAACAAGTCATTCCTGCCTAGCCAGTCAATTGCATTGACTCAGATGGGGCCACTTTATGGATGAGCTGAATCTTTTTCCTCCTTAATTTTTACTGCAAACAATAGATATTTTATGCCTGGAAAGATGATTCATTTATTTATTGTTACACTTGGGGATAGGCTATAGCTTACTGGCAGAGTATGTATTTTAGCATGCTCTAGGCCCTGGGTTTAGTCCCCAGCACCAAAAAGGTAGGTGGGTATGTAGATTGATTCAATCTGTGTGTGGAACACAGAGGTATATAATATAGATGATTTCTATTTGTGGAGGTTACAGTATCATGGGAAAAACACACCTTAAATAAATAATTATATGATAATTAATTGCAATTGTGATAAATGCTTTAAAGGAAAAGCAGAAAATGTGTTCTGAGATAAACCTAAACCAATTTGAAAAGTATTAGGTCAGGAAAGTAAAGTCAAATTAAAATTTTAAACATCTTAAATATTTCCCCATTTAAATATAGAAAGGTAAGATTACTTTCATAATTTGTTGATTGTATTGTAGAGATAGATTAATTTGAAAAGATGCATTATCCATAAAGGCAGAGGATCCTTAGAAGTTCAGTTCTTTATTTTAATAGATGTCTAAAAAGAAAGACAATATTTACCCCAAAACACATAGCTTGCTACTGACAGGGCTAGAACTCAAAACACAGGTCTGCTAGTCTTCTCTCTTCTATTACCTGAAAATAATTATCAAATATAGATCAGCAATGGTCAAATGAACTATTAAGGAGCCACTCTATATAAATTGTGTTTGGGGTAGGGAAATGAGTTCATAGAGTAATGCATTAGGCAAATACAGATAAACACAGAAAAACAAAAATATTCGTTAGCAGTTTGATTGTATCTAGTCATAGTAAAACCTTGGTTAATAGACCCAAATGAAAGATAATCAGTTGAAATTAGTGAAATGTAATTAAAGAAAAATGCTCCTACAACTTTAAAATGTAAATACTAAGTGCTAAATAAGATGCTTTTAAAATTCATTTTTATTCATGTATATTATTTGACATATAAATTGTTCTGACTGCTTTGTAGCCTGAGTGATCTCTAAGGTTAAACATGGTTCTGGATATTTTATTACCAAATATAATTTCCCCAATATACCCTTATACCCTTTCATCATACATAGTATAACACTCAGCTTCAGGTTAGCAACATCTAATTCTTCCTGATTTTTTTGTTTGAAAGACTGAGAATCAGTGAAATATTACAATTCTTAACAGAGCTTTTATTTTGAGACAGGGCCTCACTAGATTGCCTAGACTGGACTAGAACTTATCCTCTGCCTGCCTTAGTCTCCGAAGTGCCATTGTGCCCGACAAATTTCCAGTTTTATAGGTCAAAAATATTCAAATATTGATGACTTTACATGGTTCAACCTAATACACAAATGACTAAAGGGAACCAACACTAATGTGGACAGGTGTGGGTATTTATTAAAGTTTGAGTACAAGTATATTATTGGCTACACTGCTGAGCTTTGCAAATGAGAAATTCTGTTAGTGAATTAAATTTTAATTTCATATGAAATCATGATTTAAATATAGGCAGATGGTATATACTCACTTCAGAAGCTAAAATATTGAACAAGATTTTCGAACTTAGGTAACTTCTGTTACTTGCACTTCATGAATATAAATGTAGTGGTAAAATACTTACTTGATGAACAAAGTTTTACTGCTGAGGTGTCGAATGAGGTTAACATAACAAGCATATTTTACTTTCATTCTTCCCAGTCCTTAGTCCCACTGATGAACAGTCTCTAAATTAATCTTAGAAAAAAATCAAAATAAGGGCAAAAAGGAACTAATAATTATGCAAATGAACTAGTGCCAGATGCTTTGTTAGACAGTTTCATATTGTTGCATTTAATTCTCACAATAACCCTAGAAGACAAATATTATGTCTATTTTACAATTAAGGAATAGAGAGATCTAGAAAGGTTAAATAACTTACACAGTTTATAAGTAGCAGAGCTAGAATTTAAACATCTTTACTATTTATTACCATATTACTCATTGGTTTTTTATGTCTGGTACACCTAAAACATTCCTTATTTAATAATAAATTCATGCAGAAATAATATAAGGGGGTTAACATCAGTTTTTTTCCTTTAAAAAAATATAAAAACTCAGTTGACTCTTTTTTCTTTCTTTTAAGGATGAACGTGAAGCCAGAGAAAATGTGAAGAGAGAGCAAGATGAGGCCTATCGCCTTTCACTTGAGGCTGACAGAGCAAAGGTAGGTTTTGTCAAGGTACTTCTGGAATATAGATATACTCCTGGTCTTTGATTATCTGAATATCAGCCCTTTTATTACTTTGAACCGCCAAAATATTGGATTTGCAATAGGGAGAGCTAGATTTAATAAGAGAAAACATAATTCTATCCATAATCCTTAAAGCATGGTTCATTTAGACAAAATAAAGTTTGTCAGAATCATAAAAATAACAATAAGAATGAGCCTACAGTATTTTATTTATTATTTATTGGTCTGTCATACAGCCTAACAGTTTAAAAAAAATAACTCTAGGTGATTCTAATGTGTAGTCACTGTTAATGACACTGATTTGTTTAATCTTAGAAAAAAATAAAAAATTTGATTTTCTTCTTCAGGACCTGCTACTGTATTGGGTTTTGAAAATGGAGTGGAAAATGTATAAGCCATAGTTTCTGCCCTCAAAGGAATACTGATAAATGTGGTTGATTAGATTAAGTCAATAACGCTAATAGCTGTAACATAAAACAAGGATCCTAAGTGCCATAAGAGAAGCACTGAGTTTTGAGAGAGTTCATGGAGCAGGAGTTTCATTAGAAAAATTTTCCCAACCTTTTTGGATAACCAGAAAATGGGAATGTTCTCTGGAATATTTCATAGAAGTGATACAAGTAACTATACAGGGAAAGAAGAAATAATATAAGCTAGTACCCAGAAAGCATACACAATGAATAAAGGCTGATATGACTAGAGTTCAAGATTTGGGGACAAACTCAGAAAGTCAAGGGTTGCATGTTTTCTCTCATATGTGGAAGCTAAAGAGGAAAAAGGAAAAGAAAGGTAGAGACAGAGCTCATGAAAATCAAAGAGAGATCAGCAGAAGAAAGGGACCCAGAGGTGAGAGATGGGTTGCGAGGAGTGATATTGGCCAAATTATATCATTACACTGTGTACATGTACAAATAGGTAACAACAAATCCCATCATTATGTATAACTATAATGCACCAATTTTTTAAAAAATGTAGAAAAAAAGAAAGATCTGGGGACAGGAGAGAGATCAGAAAAGGCCATAAAGGAAGATGAAAGAGAGGAAGGAAGGTTCTTGAATGACACATTACCCAAAGTGCTCAAAGCATTACAGTAGGAACCTTTTATATCTGTTCTTATTCTGGAGAGAAGCACTGCTATTACCACTGTGTACCTCTGAATTTTGTTAAATAAGGCCTTTGAGTTTCGCTTTGGTTTTGGTTTTTTCCTTGTTTAAGGTAAACAAGTATTTATTAGCCAGGCACAGTGAAGCATGCCTATAATCCCAGATAATCTGGAGGATGAGTCAATAGGATTATAAATTCAAGGCTAGCTTGGGCAATTTAATGAGACCATGACTCAAAATAAAAATCAGAAAGGGCTATAGATGTAGTTTAATGGTAGAGCACTTGCCTAGCTTGTATGAGGCCCTGGGTTCAATCTCCAATAATTAAAATTTTATTTATTAAAAAAAGAATATAATATTTATACATATACATATATTACATGCTTGCTCCCCATCTATTTTATCAACAGAGGGAAGCTCATGAGAGAGAGATGGCAGAACAGTTTCGTTTGGAGCAGATTCGCAAAGAGCAAGAAGAGGAACGTGAGGTGCGGCATAATTTTAAGAAAAATTATTCAAAGCTGGGTTGTATTACTGTATTTGATACTAAGGCTGTTAATATTTCTTACAACTTATTTCTTTTTGCCTTTTCAGACTCATTTTAGAATGAAAGACCTTTCTTTATTCCTGATCTTTATATCTGTTCACATACTAGATTTATGGTTTTCTATTATCTTCAATTCTGTTTCCCTTTTGTTACCTAACAGATGCTTCCCATCCTTCCTGGATACTGTCTCACTCCAATAACATAAAGACTGTATTTTTTTTTCCTTCCCTGTGTTTGACGTTACCTATCAAAAGATATTGCGAGTTACTTATGCAGCATCTTGCAGATGTACTTGGCTGATTTTTTTTTACTCTGAGTTTATGTCTGCATCAATGTAGAGAATTTATATTCACTTGTTTTGGAAACATTTTTTGAATACTCAATACTTAGAGGATAGTGATGCAGACATGGGTTCTGCCCTTCAGGAGTTCATAGTCTTATAAAAAGAATTATAGTACTATTTGTAAAAGTTTTGATAGATTTAGACCCAAGTGCAGTCAGAACAAAAAGAAGGGTGTCAAATGACCTTAAAATAGCTTTACAGAAAGGGATTTTTAATACTTTTTTCTGGACATGGGATTAATGGCAAGATTCATTTATAAAAAGAGGAAGCCATCAAATCAATTATGGAAAAAATTGGAGATCCCTAACTGGGGCTGAGGAAAATCCCATTAGTCAGCATTCTTGGTCAAAGGATGCTACATCCTTCATTTATTCTTTTTTACCTATCTCACTTTTTTTTTTTTTTTTTGGAAGAGAGAGAGAAAGAGACAATTTTTTAATATTTATTTTTTAGTTTTTGGTGGACACAACATCTTTATTTTTATTTTTTGTGTGGCAGCGCCCCGCGCATGCCAGGCAAGTGCACTACCGCTTGAGCCACATCCCTAGCCCTCACTTTTTTTTTGAACAGGATAATAAAATGTTTTCTACCTACAAAACCAGATTACAAGCTAAGCACAGTAGCACATGCCTGTAATCCCAGTAACTTGGGAAGCTGAAGCAGAAGGATCACAAGTTCAAAACCAGGCTCAGCAATTTAGTGAACCCCTATCTCAGAATAAAAAGGGCTGGGGATGTGGCTCAGTGATAAAGAGCCCCTGGGTTCAGTCAATCCCCAATACAAAAAAAAAAAAAAAAAGGCAGATTATATTCTTGTACAGAAGATACAACATGTCTGCAAGTAACAGCAAATCTGTATGCTAAATGATACAGGATATGCAAAAGCAAAATACCTGGGGATTTCAAGGGCATAAGAAAAATCCTTTACAGCTTTGATAATTAGACAACAAATGGAAGGAGTAATTTGAGCCTGGTCTTAAAAGATGATGAAATGTCACTGTTTGGAAATGAAAACTTATTTAATACTTAACACATATGTACAAGATGCCATGCCTACAAACCCTAGTTTCTGTGCTCTGATTGCTAAGAATATTTTGTTGAGCCTCTTTTGTGTATCAAACTCTGCAAGCTGCTTTGCATACAGTTACTCATTAACCATTAAAACAAATACAAAGTTAGAAATTCTCCAAAAAAATGAGAAAACTGAAGCTCATTGAATTACACATGTAGACACCTAGGTCTTTATGACTACAACTCAAGCTCTTTCTCACACTACATTTTCAGTCCAAGGCCATAAATCATAATATGTGTCTGTAGGAGTTATATATGTAGAGTTTCATGCAATTTTAGATAAGGGAGAGATTGGTCATTATCCTTTTAGGCTGTATACCAGGAAATATAGGTTTAAAATAGGATTCCTGCTTCTTTGTGCTCTGTTTCACACATGCTCACTCTCTCTTACTAGTATATCTTCAAGTATACTAACTGGCTAAAATGTCAAGAGTACACAATTAACTTTACATTCTGAATTTAGAGCCTGGTAACATATGTACTTTCTTCTGATGGACTTACATAAACTCTGTATGGGTTGAACATCCCTAACCTGAAAATCTAAATTGCTCCAAAATTTAGTGCAAGTTTGAATAATACTGTGTACTCTGCCATCCCTCACTCAGGAGTCACAATTAAATGTTGTTGTAAGTCCTGTCGTTAAGAAACTTTTGAGGGGCTGGGGATGTAGCTCAAGCTGTAGCGCACTCGCCTGGCATGCATGCAGCCCGGGTTCAATCCTCAGCACCACATACAAACAAAAATGTTGTGTCTGCCGAAAACTAAAAAATAAAAATATTAAAATTCTCTTCTCTCTCTCTCTCTCTCTCTCTCTCTCTCTCTCTCTCTCTCTCTCTCTTTTAAAAAAAAAAAAAGAAAGAAACTCTTAAGAAACTTTTGAGGACTGGGGTTATAGCTCAGTGGTAGAGCACTTGCCTAGCATGTGTGAGGAACTGAGTTCTACTCTCAGCACCACATATAAATAAGTAAAATAAAGGTCCATCCACAACTAGAAAAAAATATTTTTTTTTAAAAAAAGAAACTATTGGTCTTAATTTTGTTCAGTCTATCCAAATTTATTTGATTCTTTTTTTTTCATGGAATATCAGTTAATATATTTCAGCACACTAGTCTACTATAAAACTACAGTACCAGGGAATAGCTGGTATTGGGCAACCTCTGAGAAAAATGAGACTCAGAAAGATTATATGGTTTGCCTGTCATTACCAAAGTGGTCAAACACATAATCTGGATCAGAAGCCAGGTCACCTGACTTTTCACAGTAACACTGCCTCCCTTCTAACTGGAAATCCTAATCCATATAATTACATTGAGAAACAAGAGTGGTTTTATTATTTTTATTATCTCCAGTATTTCAAAGTCCTTTAGAAAAATGAAGTATTGAATAGTCAAAGCACTGTAGTCCCAGGGAAATTACTAAGTGATCAGCCTCATTTTGCTGTATGGTAACTTTTGGATTGTAGTTAGTAAAATGTAGAAAGCTTTTTTTATCTGGTTCTTAGCCATAAGGGAAAAGCTCTAAAGCAATTCAAAGGAAAAACAAAGAAATTACAGCAAAAATCTTCTCTCTTTTACTCATTTACATATTTACTTTAATTCCTTCTAAAATCAGTTTCAAGTAACAAATATAAATATATGCAATTCAAAGGGATTTAAAAAGGAAGAATAGGTATAGAAGTGAGGGTAAAGAAAAGCTAAAAGGAAGTGAAAGGAAGTGAAAGTGAATGGTAAGACTAAATGTTGACAATAGATAATCCAACCCAGGCCCCAGATGCATATAATAGGGTCTGTACCTTTATTCAATATTAGCCACAAAATTTGTTCTGTACTTCTCTTGGGCCAACACAAAGGAAAATATGATAGTTGAGAAGTTTTACTTTGTGTGTAATATTAAAGTGTGATAACTTAGAAGATCTCTTGATTTTTCTAGCACTAAGCAATGTTTCTTGTTGGTGTCTGTTCAGGATCTTTGAATAGTATTGCCAGCCATAGCTATAATAACAAGTCTGTCTGACAGCTGCTTATACCTTTTAAAATATAAAATCATAAGGCCAGAGCACAATTTAGTAAAATCATCTTTGTAAAGGCCCAAATGATAGTAAGTAGTGAGATGTATGAACTACAGAGCATCCAAGAAATCCTTCCTGAATACTTTTTTTTTTTTTTTTGCCACCAAATTTTGGGCAAGTAAAGAAAGTTTCAGCTAAAATTTTGACTCTCAGTTCTTTGGTTCAGTGAGCGTTCAGCAGATATTTATCAATCTTATTCTACATGCAAACATTAAATCAACTGCTGTGGATATTTATTTAACTCACATTATGTTATGTATAAGTCAGTCAAGCCCTTGGAATGTTTTTTACAAGTAAGTCCAACATCAATTCATATAATATAACTATCAGAAAAGATACTATGTTAGCCAGACACTATGGGGCAAGCCTCTAATCCCAGCAGTTTGAAAGACTAAGGCAGAAGGATAATGAGCTCAAAGCTAGCCTCAGTAATTTAGCAAGACAACTTTGTGAGACCCTGTCTCTTAAGAAAATGTTGTTGTTGTTTTTAAAGGACTGAGGATGTGACTTGTAGAATAACTATATGTAAATTATTCCCTAATTTTACAATGGAAAAAAAAATCATTGAGCAGCCTTCTCAGGGCCGTATAAAAATCTAACCACTCCTGTATTTCCTCTTTAACTTCAACAGCTCTTCCTCTCCCCTCACTCATTCCATTCCAGCCACATTGACTGTCCTGCTGTTTTTCAAACAATTTAGGAACAGGACCAAGGCTTTGGCACTTGTGATTTCTGCTTATTATTACACTACTAGGTCTAAATGTCCATGTGGCTCTTTAGGTCTTTTTACTTACTGAGATTTACAGTATTTAACAAGTGTACCCACTTCTCTTCTCCCAGTGTTCTCTGCTCTCCCCCCATAGTACTCATCACTGTGATGAGTCTTTCCCATATGTGTTTTTGTTGTCTTTCTCCCCATCCTACTAGAATATAAACTCCATTTAAGCAGAATTTTTTTTTAATCTATTTCATTCACTGCTATTTTCCCATCATCTAGAATAATGCCTAACTCAAGGAAAGTCCTCACTAAGAATTCATGGAATTAATGAATGTTAGTTTTAGCCTATTTAACCTGGGTCTATAAACTGTTATTTGGTATGTAGCTGTAGAAGCAAAGAGAATAGTGGGTGTGGGTGTGTGTGTTTATACATGTTTATGTGTACGTAAATCAAGCCAATCTTTGATTCTTATTTTAAGAGATTGGTGTAAGTATACATTATCTTTTCTTTTTAAAAAATGAAATTGTGTAGAAACAAGTAAGTCCAACATCAATTCATATTTTCTTATAGCAGATTTTCCTTATTTTATCTCAAACCTAAAATAATGCAAATAAAAAACTATATTTGTTGAGCAAACCAAATTGAAGTTTAACAATGATGTTTACTTTGTTGTTTGAGTGTATGTGTCCTTTATGTCATTATTTTACAACAGTGTTTGCTTACATGAGGCCTTTTAGCCAGTGTTTGGAACTGGACCACTGGTGTATTTTTATTCTTTTTGCCAGTAAAACTGATGGGTATTCAGATATCAAGGTTGCTAACTTACCTAATAAATCTTCATTGTTTTCCATATAGTGTGGGATATCCAAGGTCTGTTTTACATTCTGGGGAAAAGCCCTGGAGACTGTGTAAACTGAGGAGCAGATATTGTCTGCCCTATGAATGGAGTAATGAGCTACTGTTGTTTATTCTTCTATAGTATAATTGGTTGAATTCAGACAATAATGTAGCATTTGTTGTTAATATTGTGTAGGGAAATGTCAAAATAGAAAGCAAGCAGACAGGTGGATTAAAGGGAGGGCAGGAGGGGAAATCAGGAAATACCAAATTAGAGTTCTGGTTTAAAGTAGGTACAAAGTAATAATCATAATGGCAACAAGACCAACCACTGTGCTTTGTTGTTGTTAATGTAGCATACAGCATGAGGTTGATACTGAGAATTTGTCACTGAATGCTGACCATGTGTCAGCACTTTGTGTTTTAAATTATTACTCTATTTTATAGGACTTTGTAAGAAAGTTGTTATTGACCTTGTTTCTGTATGACCGAAGGTCATACAGACTGTCATTTGTCTAGTGGCTAGTATTTTGGTTCTGTTCTTTCATACCTTAAAGCCTATGTTCCTAAACATACCACTGGATTGAACTAGGGTTTTTTAAAACCTCACTGTTAAAAGTCAGGATAGTGATTGACTTTGAGGAGATTTAGCACCCAGAAAGGAGGCATGTTTTTGAGATACTTGATCACAGTGCTAGTTTTACAGGTATGTGGACTTTCTGAATTTTTTTCAAGTTCTACACTTAAGATTTGGGTACTTTTTCTCAAATATGTTATACTTTAATAAAATTTTAAAACAATTACAAAATATGTACCTTTGAACAAAAAAATAAAAAGATTAATATAATATTGATTTAAATTTTGCAAAAGGTCAAAAATACATGCATTTAAATTTTATAAAAAGTTTAAAAAAAGAATGAATGGTGCTGGATGCAGTGGTGCACTGTTATCCAAGCTATTAGGGAGCCCAAGACAGGAGAATTGCAAGTTTGAGGGCTGCATGGCAATTGAGTAAGATACTATCTCAAGATAAAATAGAAAGAGCTGGGGAAGTAGCTCAGTGTTAGAACACTTGCCTAGCATATGTAGGGCCCTGGGTTCAATTCCAGTACTGCAATGATGAGGTGATAAAAAAGTACATTCATTTGGAATTAGTGGTGATGGTTGCATGAATGTACTTAGTGCCACTGAATTGTACACTTAAAAATGGTTAAAATTATTGTTTAAGTTAATGGGTATAAATACTTAAATGATGAGAATGATTACTTATTGATGGTGACTTTAGAAAATCTAGGTTACTTTTAATGTTTTCCCTATTTAATCTTTGTTTTTCAGTGAATATGTATTACTCTTATAAGCAGGAAAAATGATTTTTAATCTCAAAGAAACAGTAGTGGTACTGATAGATGACCCCACTAATAGTATAGAAAATGTATATGACTAATCCTCCTATAAGAGACTCATGGTTCACCCTTAAGGGACACATATGTTAATGCTATTGATGCTAGAAGGAGTCAGACATCAGAAAAAAGAGAATCAGGATGTTGACTTCTTTGTTACTAGAAGTAGAAGCCATGAGATTTCAGATTCTTTACACATTTATTAAACAAACACCTGTCATGTGCCTGTCACCATACAAAGCAGTTTTACATGCCTTATTTGAATTAGCATGTTAATTATTCCCTCCATTACCAAATATATACTAAACACTTACTTTGTGCTATGCTATGTGCTTCTTAAAATATGAAGACATACTCCCATGCAATAACAGAGCTGCAGGTCAATGGGAAAGCTAAACATTAGACAAGAATAGTGTAATATAGTGAATGCTATAGTAGACATGTTACAACTGACATTTAATTTTAATATATACACATTTATGTATATATTCATATATATGTATATTTAGTATATATGCATGTATATATATCAAAATTTGGTTATTAATATATGACAGTGTTACTTAAGTAGATTAATATTTGAAATACTCACTTGAAACTCATTGTGACTCAAAATACCAATATTAGATAAATTTCCTTTCATACTATCAAACAAAAAAAATGGCAGAAATGACTGGTTTAACTAACTGTCCTTTTAATTTTTAAATTATATTTCTTAATCTTCTGGGCTTCAATTATCCCCATTTAAAAAAAGAGAGAGAGAGCGCATAGGACTGTTTGGCCAGTGTAGCCCCTTCCTGGTGTGATATTCTGTATATATCTTATCTCATAATAATAAACAACCATTCATTAAAGCCTGTTGTGTCAAATGCTGTTAGTCAACTTTTCATTAACTGTGGGCAAAATATCTGGCAAGAACAACTTAGAAAAGCAAAAGTCTATTTTGGCTGATGGTTTCAGGGTTTCAGTCTATGGTCTGCTGGTTCCATTGGAATGGGCCTGAGGTGAGATAAAACTTCATGGCAAAAGGGCACAGTGGAGAAAAGCTGCTTAGCTTATGCTAGCCAGGAAGCTGAGAGTGAGGGTGGAATCAGGGAGAAGCCAGAGAGACCTAATACAATCCCTCACAGAACACCCCCCATCAATCCTCTACTCATGGGTTTAATCTCCAATACATATACATTCATATTTATATATTTTTTATTCCAGTATTTTGCAGATTCTTCAGTTATTTCTAATTAATAAATATGTTTTCTCAAATACGAAATTTCTCTTTTTTTTTCTAACTCAGGATATGCTTTTATAATGACTTTGTTCTCAATTTTTCTTCTACTTGTTTTTTCTGGGGAAGAATTTTTCCCAGCCTTTTTGGTCTAACTCTTAATTTACTTCTTTTTCTTTCCTTTTTTAACTTTTTGGTTTTATTTATTTATTTATTTGAAGTGGGATCTCGCTGTGTTGCAGGGACTGGTTGTCTGTGTTGCAGGGACTGGTTTTGAATGCTGGGCTGAAGTGACCTACTCCTCCAGCTACCCCAGTAGTCCTTTCAAATTAGAATGGGCTGATTAGGTTACAGCTCTCATAATCTAATCATTTCACCTCTGGAAATTCCTGCATTGACAAAGGAGCTTTGGAGGGCCCACATACCAAACCATAACAGATACTGCGCTAAGAATTTTACATATATCATGTTTATAATTCCCATCTCTGTAATCCCCTCTAAGGTCAGTGGTATTAGTGCCTATTAGTAGGAAAATGACCTCTGAAGCATGGAAGAGATTAGCTTTCTCTGCACATTGCAGAAGTTTTTACTGCTTTTTAAGAAAATATTTTAATATTAGAATCAGTCAAATTAAGTGATACAGAAATTAAATAATTTCTTATCATACTCATATCTGTGCAAACTGTTTTTCTGTTGGTTATTTTAGATGTTTTAACAGAAAATACATTTATATAAGTAAAAAAAATATAAAAAGACATATTCAGGAAACTATGTATCCTTATCCATCCTGCTTCTTCCACTTTCTATGCATTACATTTTTTTCATTTCTTTGTATTTGCATATATTTATTTTCTCCAAAGAACCAATTTATTTACTGACTAGTTTTTTTTTCTAACTCATTCCTTTATACTTTTATAATTATTCTAAATTTTTCTTCCACTTGTTTATTTATTTATTTATTTATTCATTCATTTGTACATTTTGGTGCTAGGGGCTGAACTCAGGGGTACTTAGCCACTTGTTTATTTTTGGAGGAACTTTTCCCAACCTTTTAATCTAATTCTTAATTTACTTTTTTTTTTTAAACTTTTTACTTTTATTTGTGTGTGTGTGTGTGTGTGTGTGTGTGTGAACTCTCGATCCTCCTGTCTCAGCACCTCCGGGTTCGATCCTCAGCACCACATACAAACAAAAGATGTTGTGTCCGCTGAAAACTAAAAAATAAATAAATAAATATTAAAATTTCTCTCTCTCTCTCTCTCTGTCTCTCTCTTTAAAATAAAATAAAAAATAAAAAGGGCTGGGAATGTAGTTCCATGGTAAAGCGCCTCTGGGTTCGTTCCCTGGTACCAAAAAAATGTGTATGTGTGTGCGCGCGCGCACACACACACACACACACACATTCCAATATTTTGTTGATTCTTTGATTGTTTCTAATTAGTCAATGAGTTTTCATAAATATGAATGTGTGTGTGCATGCACATGTGTGTCTTTTGTGAATGCTTCTAATACCCTCATTTATACCCTAAAAAGCATCTGGGTATTTGATATCTGTTTCCTCAATCACAAATGTCTGAGTTCTTCAGTTTAGAGGGGGGAGGGGGAAAGCCCTTATTTTTGAAGTAGGTACCTATTGGTTTAATAAAACGTGTCTTCAATGCGGGATATAGTTTAATGAATTGTCTTTATTAATATTAAGAAAATTTAAAAACACCTGATTTTATTGTTCAAGCATTAGTGTTGCTTAATAAATGGAGCAGTAACTTTTTGATGAGTTCCTAGAAAGTAGCAGCTGTGTTCTAGTCTCTCCCACTCCCTACAGCCCATCTATCTTACATTTTAACACCTGTTTTTTTTTTTCTCTACTTAGGCCATCAGACTCTCCTTAGAGCAAGCCCTGCCTCCAGAACCAAAGGAAGAAAATGCTGAGCCTGTGAGCAAACTGCGGATCCGTACCCCCAGTGGCGAGTTCCTAGAGCGGCGTTTCCTAGCCAGCAATAAGCTCCAGATTGTCTTTGATTTCGTTGCTTCTAAAGGATTTCCATGGGATGAATTCAAGTTACTGAGCACCTTTCCTAGGAGAGATGTAAGTTGCCTTTCTCATCATAGGCAGTGTGTTCACATAGGAGATCCCATCATTGTGGCTAGGAAAAGTAGTCCAAAAAAAGATCAAATGGTAGTCTTCTAAAAGACACCCAAAGTCTCTTTATTCTGCACATCATTCTCTCCTCATCTTTTGAAGAAGGTAAGGCTTACCAGGCCAGCAAACACAGCCAGGAACCCATGTAAGAAATTCTTTTCTTTACTATCTAGCTTTTTCCCCTATTCCACCACTCATATAGGCTTTTCTTTTATTTTTTGCCTCAGAGTATACCTAAAAATTGTGTGCTTAACAGCCTAATTGTTCGATCAGGATCAAAGTTTTGGTTCAAAGAGTATTTTGTGATTTGAGGGATTTTTGTTTTGTTTGCAGTACTAGAGATTGAACTGAGGGGGCTTTACCACTGAGCTACATCTACAGTCCTTTTTATTTTTTATTTTGAAATGCGATCTCACTAAGGTGATGAGGCTGACCTCAAACTTGCAATTCTCATGGTTGAGCCTCCCAATTCACTAGGATTACAAGCATGCACCATAGTTTTACTTTGATAGTTTTACTAGCCTGGAAAGACAAGTATGATGACCATGTTTACTGTGTATCTGTATTTCAACAAAAGTATTTGGTAATGTTTCATAGTATTCATGGACAAGGTAGAGAGAGAGAGATCTACAGTTAGATGTATTCATTACTGAATAAATGGTTATGTCCAGAAAATGTTGATTGCTATCTCCCTGGTGGAAACCAAGAGGCTCTTTATTTAGTTCTTTATTACTTACTATATATATCGACATCCTATACAAAGACTTTCTCTGATTTGTGGATAATGAATAATAAGATTCAAGAAAACCTTAAAATATGAAACAATGGACAAAATGAAGCTTCCAGAATGCAGAGCAGGGCTGGTAGGAAGCAGAAAGAACTGAAAATCATGTCATCTGAGGAATATATCCTCTAGAGAAGGAAAGGGCATGGAAGACATTGTTGTTGTCTTCAACTACTTCAACTACTTGAAGGCTTGCCATATAAAAGAGGTATCTTACTTTTTCAGGCTTTAGGGTAGAACTGGGATCAATTTGTTGAAAGTTACAAGGAGATACATTTGGGCACTTTCTAAGAAAGGAATATCTTGTGTTGTAAAGAAGTTTTTCTATCTTTGGAGATAACAATTAGTTCTCTTTTCCACAATACAGATATGTATTTATGGACAATTAGTTCTCTTTTCCACAATACAGATATGTATTTATGGAGAGGGATCCATTCCTAGTGTTTCTGCTTTACATGGAATTGGACTAGCTCAACTATAAGACATAGTTTAATGTTCTATGATTCCATTATCATCTAAGTCTAGTAACCTGGACTTCATCTAACATACCAAAACTAAGTATTTGGTTAAGACTTATCCGGGTCCCTCATATTGACTATTAGATTTGCAGGACAGAATCAGAAATGAGTGGTATATATATAACTCTATCAGCCCGCCATAAATCCCCTCTGGGTGGAATGAGTATTCTGCTTACATCTGAGTCCAGGAGGGTATTGTGGACTCCAGGTGGTTGTAGCCATTGGTCCTTTTCTCAGTGCCCTTTCTACTACTCTGAGCCTTTTCCCCCTTATTCATATATAAAGCACACAAACATGTACAAGATAAGGAATGCACATGCTCTTACCACACAGTCAGGTAAGAAAGTACCTTAACCTATTAAGTCCCAAATTTTCAATTCTGAGAATATTGACACAGTTGCATTAAAATAGTTTGTAGGGCTAGGGTTGTTGCTTAGTTGCAGAGTGCTTGCCTAACACATGTGAGGCACTGGGTTCCATCCTCAGCACCGCATAACAAATAAAATAAAGGCATTCTGTCCATCTACAACTCTAAAAAATTTTTTTAAAGTGTTTGAATCATAATTTAGAGCTTTTATATGTGATTATATCTATTAATATTATAATTATTCCATCATAATATAATTATCTAATTCTTTTATAGTTCTACATCTGGAACAATGGGGCAAAATGGGTTAAATTCTGTCACTGAAATTGAACTCTCAGTAACTGAGTATTTGTTTATTTATTTATTTATTTTAGTTGTAGTTGGGCACAATACCTTTATTTGTTTTTATGTGGTGCTGAAGATTGAACCCAGGGCCCCACACATGCTAGACAAGCAACTCTACCACTGAGCCACAACCTCAGCCCCTCAGTGTCTGAATATTTAGAAAAAAGCCATTATCAGGGGGTTCAAGATCAGCCTGTTTCTCTTTGCTTTATATTCTGCAATGAACATCTCATCTTGAAGAGCTGACTAACTTAAGACCTAAATGAATCCTTCCTATTCATTGGTTTTAAGTCACTCCCCTTCTAGGCCTTATCTGTAAAATGAAGGTAGTAAAAGAAGTAAAGTGAAAGAAATAAGGACCTTCCTGGTCTTTAAAATTAATTTGAAACAAAATTAAATCTGATTATAGATGGGTGGGGGAGAAAATTTTTTTTTAAAGATAGATTTTCTCTTCAGTGTTAACAACCTCTTCTTAAATGGTAAAAAAAATGTAGACTAAAAAGTTGCTTTTGAAAAGAAGCAGGAGAACTTGATGTAGGATACATGAGGCTGAACATCCAAGGAATTTTTAGGAAGCAGGTTTATTTAAGCTGCAGCTGACTAGAGGGACTAATGGCTCAAAAATCTTTTGGACCCCAGGTCTGGAAATTGTTTTAGATTTATACTCAGTGAGATGGTAACACTACAGTGGGTGGGTTCATAATAGTTACTTTTTGTTCCACATTCTTAGGTCAGACAGAGGTTTCACAAGTTTTTACCATGGAAAACAGAATCAGTAACTTTTACACAGCAAACTGTTGAGATAGAGTCTATCACACCTTTTGTATGCAAACCTGGCATTCACAAAAAAAAAAGGAATCTTCAAACCACAATGAGCTTTCAGCTGAAATCCTGTGAAATCCCATTGACACTCTGTAAAATCTTGCTGACAAGAAGCTTAATTATGGTAGGGGTCCCTGGAGAAGTTCAATTATGGTGGGTATTTTGGGGGCTACTTTAAACTAAAATGAAATGCAGAGGATTCTTGCATTTGCCACTTTCCTACTTTGAGTTCTAGTAACCAACTTTTCAACCTTTTCAATGCAGACTGTTATGTCATTATGGAGAAGCCCTAAGTAGAAAGCCCATCATGTAGTCTTAGAGAAAATCTACTCCTGATTTGGCTTTTCATCACTGATCCTTTGTTTTACATTGCTGAAGAAAACTATTCAGTGTGGCTAACATTCTCTTCTCCTAGCATCTCTTTCATTCCTGACTCCATTTCTACCTTGGTCCCTATTCCAAGGCCAATTTAAATCAAGTTTGCCTTTGTTGCCCAAAGGAAAAAACCAAACCACCTGTCAGAGAAATCAGGAGTCTCCCAAAACTAATCACAAGTCCATTTTATGGTCCTTGGTCAACCTGAAATCATCTGCCACAGTTATTTTTTCAAAAACCCAACTCTGATAATTTCTCCTCTTGCTTAAAACTTTTTAATAGCCCCTACTAGCCTAGAACAGACCCCTTACAGTGTTTTTTTGAAAGATTTACAGTCTGTTCCATTTGTGCCTTTCTTATATCCTGCCTCTTTTATTTTTATCAGCAGGAAATAGGAGATTGCTCATTATTCACTAATGACACAGATTCTCATGCCTCCATGTCCCTGGCCTGTCTGAACTTATCTTTTAATGCCTAGTTCAGAAGTCACCTTTCTATGGGCTTCTCCCAAGCTCCCCACCAATATACCATTGTAGTTTGTGCACTCCTCTCTCATAGTGCTTGTTCTGTTGTTCTATAATGATTTACAGAGGCAGCCCAAATCATGTTCAAATCTATATCCTCTGCAGTTCCTGCTGTGGTACCTCATATATAAGCATTCAGGAACTGTTGTCAAATGTTAGTGACCTCAGGCTCCCCTAAATCTCTAGTTCCGTAGTGAAGGACCGAGGTTGTTCCAAATCACAACAAATGAGACCCACCCAGATTCCAGTCCTAAAGTCAGAAAGCCCACCCAGGAATTTTTAGGCCTCTCAGACCCAGAGGTGGGGTAAGAGTTAATGGCTCTTCATCCTTCTTTGAATGCTCTTTCAAGTCAAATGACTAGTGTTTTTGCAAGGCTATTCTGTAACAGCCATCTGTGTCTGCAAGGATTAGGATCTAATTTGTAAAAGTCATCTTAAATTACAGCCAAAGTAAAGACTGTTAAAAAGCACATCTTAAGACCTTGCCTCTTTAATAACAAATACTCTAAGACTTAACTGTAGGAGTCTTATTGTGTCTTCAGCCTTTTCTCCACCAAGGAGAGGCTGATGTCTCACCAGAGGACTTATTAAATGTTCTTCAGTGCCCCCTGCACCCCCCCTTACCAAAACAATACTTTATGTTAAGATTTCCCAGCTGTCCAACTATTTACTAAATGTCTGCTGGGTATTATACTTCACTGAACTGAGCACTATAGGATAACCAGAATAATAGCAGGCACAGGCCTTCCCTAGGAAAGCCTATTGTCAAGTTGCTAGGAGTATTGAGCTATTTGTTTGGGGGTGTTTTTTGTTTGTTTATTTCCATTATGTTAATAACAGTTACCAGGAGAAGTAGTATTTACTTCCCAAGCTTGGGTCATTAAGCTCTACTTTTGCACATGTTAAAAACCATAGCCAATTTGCCTTACTTGGGAATTGCCCTAGGAGTGAGTCCTAAAAGCTAAGTAATGGCATTGACCTCACCACTAGTCACTGTGGTTCCTCTCTGGACCTATAATGACCCAGGCAAGGGCCTTTCCCAGAAAAACTTGTCACCCATCTTACTTAGACTGAGGTTATCAGTATCCTCCAACCTTCCTCTTCTGTGTCACTACCTTATCTTCCTTTTTCTTTCCTTCTTCCTTTCCAACCCCTTCCCTTCTTTCAGATCATGTTTCACCTTTGTTATCTACTCCATCTTCTTTCTACTTTTCCCTCTGTTATTTCTGTATTCCACAACTCTTCCTCTTCCTGTCTCTTCTGTTATTCTTCTTTTGTCTACTCTTTTTCACATCTCTGAGGAGCTCCACTACAAATGGAAAGTAAGTTTTTTCTATGTATAGAAGGACTGGAAAGTACTAAGAAAGAGGATGAGGAATAACAAGTTAGCTCCAGAACCATTGGCCTGTGTGCTATCAAAAGAAAGTTGTAACAAACTAAGCTATATATCTAATTGGCTTTACTTTGTGAATTATGAATCAAGCAACCTCTATTCAAAAAATAGAATGTGAGCTCCCACTGGCCAATAGTAGAACAGTGGGTTTTGTAAGGTGGAAACAAAAAGACTATTGGGGGGTTGGGGAGAAGTAGGTAATAATCAGGTAAGATAAGTACTTACTTTTTTGTAAGGGTGAAGGCAGAGGAGTCTTATGCTGACTCAGTCTGGACTCTCCTGTTTTCAGGGGGAAAAATGATATTTTTTGGAATCTCTTTGCTTCCTTAAAGTTTTAATTTTATTATGGAACATTCATTATGACTGACTCTATTTTGGTTTGTTCTGGTCTTTTGGAATCTAGTAAAAGGACCAGTCCAAAGCAGTGACTTCTTATAACTTTTAACCACTACCAGTACCCCCCTTTTTGGGTAAGCTCTTTCTGGTATGAGAGTACCACCAAATAACATAGTTACCAACTTTGGATTTTGGGTCTCAATATATCATTCGTAGATTATAGTGTCCTCATAACCATGCATTTCTTTATTTTGAGTTTTTGTGATTCCACCCTATAAGAGATATTTGATATTTGACAGATGACCACATTCAAACATTTTAAACTTTAGAAACGATATGGCACACCAGGGAGACTACTATTATGACTATCAAGAGAATAATATCAAAAGTTTAGAATATGCTCCCTAGTAAGAGTCCCCACAAAATAAAACATCTAAAATTGAATGTATCAAAGAATAAGCCAGATGAAGAATGTTTGTTTTAACCAAGTAGCCTGATCATTCATTTTTTTAACTGTCTACATTACCCAACAACATTACAAATTGCTCCCCATTCAGTTAGAAGGTCACAGTTCTGTTATCTAGCATCTCATGGTTGGGTTAAATTAAAATACAGAGCAAACACAAGAGAGTCTAGAAGTCTGACTATAAAAAAAACCACTAGTACAACTGGAACAAGAAAATTAATTGCATTAGAAATGTTGCTAAAGTTACCCACTAGGTGGACCAAAGGATCCCTTACATCAGGTAAAAAGTTGGGTTTACTATAACAGATTCAACACACTGTCAGATTATCCACAGAAGTTATTAATTATGAAATCTAATTACAATTTTATCATGCCAAGTTAAAAAGGTAGGTAGAAGCAAGGAAAAACTGAGATAAGCAGTCTTATTATGGCAGGTCTTATTCCAACATCTTGGGTAAAGCTGTACTCAGCACGAAATCATCAATTTCTCATCCTGCTTAGCAGTTAGAATGTTTTTGGTTCATAGGAAGGTGATTTGACAAACTCTTTGTTTGACCCACTCAACAAGCATGAGACATGTTCCTTGAAATTTATGCAGAGTTGTCCAGCTTCAGCTTATAGAGCTTCAGGAACAGAGAAGTTCTTGTTCTTAGAGTATTAACTACATGTTGGAAGAAACTAGAATTCAGGATCCAGTTCATTCTATAGGTAGATAAACTGTGAACAGGGCTACAATTGGGAGTACTATAGCTTATAGGTTTATAGATGTACTATACAAGCAGATGTACTATGGTTTTTCTTATAAAGCATAATTTTTATCTATGGTCACCCCAGTTTTTACCAAACAAAATCTAAGTAAGACCAATTTGTGTCCTCAGCAAACTTCGCCTGATTATTTTTATGAATGTGGGGATAGTACTGACCACACAGGGGATAGCACTGACCACACAAACTTTTTAAAGTTTGCTTTGCTAGAACTTTTGATAAGAAATCTCAGATTGAAGTTTTTTAAATTTCTTGGGGCTAGGAATTCAAACCAAGACAAACTTCAGAATGTGTGCTGTGCCTGTAGATTCATTCATTGCTCGCTCTCAAATACAATGTGCCAGTCAAAGCCTTGGTAATATAATCAGTATTTCCAGTTGTACCCTGATATAGAGAGTAGATTATTGTTGAACTTATAAATAATTACATTACCATAAGAATACAAACTGTTTCTAAATTCTGGAGGGATCAGGTAAGGAGGAAATTAACATTTTAATCCCATTCACAAAGTATACTTTGTCCCAAATTGCTATAGTTTCAAATAGCTCAAGGGAAAGTAAAGAAATTTTTTTTTAATTGGAAAACTGAGTATTAATAAAAGAACCAGCAATGTTGCAAATAAAAATGGGCTGTAAAACCCCATTAATTCCTCATCAATTCATTAAGTCTCATGTAATTAATCCTTCTATTTTGTAAGGTTAGCACTTTCACAAACCCGTTAGTTTCTTCTTTAAAATTCTGGAAATTCTTATCCAGTCCAATGGTAGAATCTTAAAGTTGTCATAAACCTGTATTGGTCAGAGTCCTTTCCGTGAATCTCCTTAAAGACATAGTTCTTTAGGATTATTGTCACTTGCAAAAAGCTTTCAGAAAGAATCATAATGAAGCAACTAACTGCAAACAACAATACTTAAAATGGCTATGGTTAAAGATATGATGAGAATTCCTTGTAATAACGATGCAACTTACAAGGAAATTTGGTTATTTCTAGGGCATATAACATTTTCAAATATCTGATTTCTAGGAATTTCATACAGTTTTAAAACACAATAATAATATATTCATATAAATACAACTCCAAGAGTAAATATCATTTCTTATTTGACAGTGCTTCCCATATAATTAACATATCAAAGTAATTTACCAAATAAGCCTGAGAACAATCTCTTTTACAGATTCTTTTACTGATTCTAGGGCCCTCTGGCATGTCCTGAAGTTAGTTCAAAGACAAAAAGATATAAGTTTGAATTTGATTTAGGTCAGTTTGTCCAAAGAATCAAAGGTCTAAAACTCTTGATTAAAGAGGATAACAGATCACTGTGAGATCATTGTGATTTATTTAACTAGAGTAATAATTTTAAAACTTCAGAAGACAAATACAGAAAGTTACGTAATTGTAGAAAAAAAAACCCTTAATTTTAATATAGAGGGTTCAGTTTTCTTAAATAATCAAAGACCTGCTAAAGACAAGATGAAATATAGGACATCTTGATAAAATACAAAATCTGTGTCTAAGCCAGTTACCTAAAAGGTAGAGAAAAACCTTTCACTATTTCTTATTAATTGCAGATTAATTCTCCTAGAAAGCCTTGTTTTGACAAAGAACCAAATTCTGCAATGACAAGGGAAGGCATTACAAAGGAAGCAAATGTGACGAGCCTTGCAGAGAGAGAGATATTCAGTGAGTGGAAATGTAATAGCAGAGTTAGAAGTGAGAATTTCACTGTTAGTTAGATTGAATCTGAACCTCACTCTTTCACATGCCTGCAATATAAACATTGGACAATTTACTTAGATTTTCTGAATTTTTTCTCTTCATCTTTGAAAGATAAATTATTATATCTGTCTCAGAGAGTTGTGGTAAGATAAGTGAATGTAAAATACCATGTTTCTATCGCATAATGAATAGTATCTGCTAAAATTATCGTGTGTAGAGAGAATAACTATGAAGGACTGATAGGTTTTTTTGTTTGTTTTTTTAATGACAACAGTGAATTCTTTATTCTAGAATAATGATGGATATTTGTATTTAAAATATCCAAATGCCTTTAACCTAAAATTAAGAATTTATGAAAAGGATTTCAAAATTATCAAAGCCAATGCTATCATTTTATAGATGTGGGATCAAAGCAAGGTAAAATTAAGCCCTTAAGTCACAACAGTAAACAGGCATAGCAGTACACACCTGTAATCTCAGCAACTCTGGAGACTGAAACAGGAGGGTGTAAAGTTCAAGATAAGCCTTAGCAACTTAGAGAGGCTGTAAGAACTTAGCAAGACCCTGTCTCAAAAAAAGAAAAGCGATGGAGTTGTAGCTCCTTGGTAGAATACACCCATGGCTTCACTCTTCTATACTACCCCCCTCAAAAAAAAAAAAAACAAACAGGATTAATTATAATAGCTGAACTGACACTAAAGCCCAAGTTTTCTTCTCGTGGCCATTGTTTTTTAGATTTTTGGCTCCTTTTAAACATCTGCTAGTAGGCTATAGAGTTCTACTTTAAAATCAGTCATATAACAAAAAGAATTAGAAAATCAACATTAGAGACCACCTAGTAAATGAAATAAATGGCAACACCAAGCACCAATATTTCAAAATATTTTGTAGCTCAGCAGCCTTCATATGCCTCTAATATTGCAATGGGATTGATTTTCAATTCATATTAGATGAAGTTTGAAATTTTTTTTTTTTTAAAGCAGAGCTATGGGGCTTAGGAATGTGGCCCAGTGGTAAAACATTTACCTGGCATGCATAAGGCCCTGGGTTCAGTCCCCAGCACACACACAAAAAAAAGCTAAAAGAAAAAATTTTAATGCCATTGAACTACCTATATCTTAAAACCTTTGTTCTCAAAATTAAACCTCTAACTGGGAAAATACATGTTGAAGTTAAATCTGATGAGCTTGTTCCATTTCCCTCGGATGTTTTATATCACCATAGATGGTTATATGAGATTTTCTAATATTCCTAAATTATCCAAAGAACCAGAACGTTGTGGAGTGGAATACAACTAATATCTAGTTGGTCACAGTATTGATTCTTACTTTAAACTTTCTCAAATCTGTTCTTTTCCTCTCTCCCATACCAGCAGCCCAAATATTCACCGATCAGATTAGATTTATGGCTTTCTAATTCATCTCACTACCCCCAGCCTTGCCTATCCCACCCAATCCATCCTCCCCAGTGTCTCTTGAGTCATTTTTCTAAAATACAGATTTGATTATATCTATTTCCTGCTTTAAAGCCTCCAGTGATTATAATGGCTTACAGAAGTTCAAACACCTTACAAAGGCGTACATACTCTTTCACAATTTCACACCATCACCTTTCCCTGTTTAGTTCTTCTCATTCCCTCCCATTATTTCTTCACCACATGCATCCACCATTAGACTGCAATATATTTATTTACTGAAAAAAACTGTGAAATTTCTCTCAAGTGTAAAATACATTCATAGAGTTATCTCACTCTTCTTCTGTCATCTTTGGGAGGTAACAAGATAGCTGATATTAGTACCATTTAGCAGATGGACAATGTGAGGCCTTAAGGTAAAATTACTTGCTTGATAACATATATTCAATTAAAGTCTGCAGCTCAGCACTCTCTCAATTTTCTTTCTTTTCTTCTTTTTTCTAATTTTTCCAAATTTATTTAATGGATACATAAAAACAAAAATTATACGTATTAATGGGCATGTCATGTTTTGATAAATATATATATTGTGTAATGTTTAAATCAGGTTAAACATATCTCCTCAAACATTCACTATTTTTTTAATGGTATAAACTTTCAAAATCATTTCTTCTTGCTTTTTAAGATGAACAGTGCATTATCATTTATATACACCCTACTGTGCAATAGCACACCAAGAATTCTTGCTCCTATTCTAACTTTAGCACTGATTGATCAACCTTTCCCCCAACCCCATACCTTTACTCTCTCCAGAACTCTGGTAACCACCATTCTTCTCTCAACTTCTATATCTTTCTGTACCAGGTTTATTTTACTCAACATAATGATCTCCAGTTCTACCTGTATTACCATAAATGACAGGAGTTCAATCTTTTTTTTATGGCTGAACAATATTCTGTTGTGTACATTTTCTTTTTTCATCTGTTAGTTGACGGACACTCATTAGTCAATGCTTTCATTTCTTGGCTATTGCCAATAGTGCTGCAATAAACATGGAATGCAGATGTCTTACACTGATCCCATTTCCTTTTATACTCAATAGTGGAATTGCTGGATCTTTTTTTTTTTTAATATTTATTTTTTAGTTCTCGGCAGACACAACATCTTTGTTGGTATGTGGTGCTGAGGATCGAACCAGGGCCGCATGCATGCCAGGCAAGCGCGCTGCCACTTGAGCCACATCCCCAGCCCGGAATTGCTGGATCTTATGATACTTGTATTTTTAATTTTCTAAGTAATTTCCATATAGTTTTACATAATGGCTTTACTAATTTCCATTTCTACCAACTGTGTGCAAGTGTTCCCTTCTCTACACAACCTTGTCAATATTTGTTATCTTTATCTGTTGTTTTGTTTTCAAAAGTTTTGTTGTGAGGAAAAATGATCCTGTATTATTTGACTACAGTACACTTGAGTTTATAGGCTAAAGTCATTTGGCAAAACGTTTACATAATATTTACAACATCCAAAAGAAACTAAATAACAAGAGATTTAAAAGAATGCTACAGTCAAGCAGGTGGCACACTTGTGTAATCCTAGTGACTCAAGAGGCTGAGATAGGAGGATCACAAGTTCTAGGCCAGCCTTGGCAATTTGGCAAGACCCTAAGCAACTTAGACCCTGACTCAAAAGCAAAAATAAGAAAAGGCTGGGGATGTAGCTCAGTGGCAAAGTGCTCCTGTGTTCAATCCCCTGTGCCAATAAATAATAATAATAATAGTAATACAGCATTCTTAGTAGATCTATAAGTGAAGCTCTAATTTGACATGATGGCAATATAACTAAAGGGAAAAAACTTTCTAACAAGGGTAGTTTGTATATTTTTCATTTTGTTTAAGAAATTATTTTCTAAAGTTTAAGTTGGAATTTTTAAGAAACAACATTTAATTGTCAATTTTATATATCATTGTGGGTATGGTATGATCTTTTGATATGTACATACATTGTAGAAAGATTACATCAAAAGGCTAGGGATTGGGCTGGGGCTGTAGCTCAGTGGTAGAGCACTTGCCTTGCATGTGTAAGGCACTTGGTTTGATCCTCAGGACCACATAAAAATAAATAAATCAAGTATTGTGTACACTCACAACTTTAGAAAAAATTTTTTAAAGGGGGAAGCTGGGGATTAAGTTCAGTGGGAGAGCACTTGCCTAGCATGCACAATGCTCTGGGTTTGATCCCTAGTACCACAGAAAAAAAAGAAAGAATAATGATTAAATCAAGCTAATTAAATAAGGCTGATTAATATATCCATCACCTCACCTCTATAGCATGCTGTTGTTGTTTTGGTGGTGGTGGTGTTGTTGTTGTTTTGGTGTTATTATTTAGAATCTATTCTTCTGACAATTCTGAAATATACAGTACCTGTCTAACCAGGGTCACCTTACTGTGGAATAGATCTTTAAAATTTATTTGTCCTAACTGGAACTGTGTATCCTTTGACCAACATCTCCCCTTTCCTATACCCTAAGGACAGTGAAGATCAAAGTTAATTATTTGGAAAGATTTCAGGCTGATATACAGAAACAACTGAAAATTCATAGTTTTAAAGTATGACTGATTCATTATTGGAATGATTAAGGAGATGGAGTAGAGAGAAGTCAAGGTATAAAGGAAGAACATGGCATTGACAATCACAAGATCATTTAGTAGATATACAGCCTTGAACAAGGCACACCTACCCTCTAAGCCTCAATTTTCTTCTCCACAAAATAGCAACAATAAATTCTGCTTATCTCCCAGGATCATAGCACTGCTTAAGTAAAGCAATGTGCATAAAAGTGCTTTGTAAACTGTGAGGTTCTGTTCAAATATGAAAAGTAATGATGATCGTTATTATCCAATAGCCAAATGTTCAGAATAAATCATTGAATTGTTAAATAATATTTATTGAGGGCTTACCATGCATTTGGAATATTATATTATTCTAAGTGCCCTGTATACATTTACCCCTAGAAACAACTCCAAAGGTAAATATTCATACTATCCCCATTCTGAAATGAGGAAACTTAGATACAAAAGATGCTAAATAAAACTTACCCAGTGTCATACATAATAAATCTTATTCCAGAAATGTGCTGTTAGTCCTTATGCTATCAGCTTCCTGAATTGAGGAGGGAATATTAGTGAAGTGGATTATTATCTAGAAAAATACTTGCAGTGTATAAATGAAAATCAGCATTAATATATTTGGAAAGATTTTGTCATCTCTGATTTGTTTCTTTTTGTAATTTCTACTCATGGATCACAGTTTATACACTTAGTTGTATATCACACCCTATTTCTCCAACAAATTTTTATTTTGCCAGGTACTATGCTAAATGCTAAGGGATGAAGCCTGGACCTTTCATTTGAGAATATTCTAGCCCCTTCTACAAATTAACATCACTGGGCCAAGATCCCTACTGGAGTGGATGACCAAGAAAGACTTTATAAAGGAAATAGAAGTTGAACAAAACATTGAGATAGATAGGTTATGTAGTGAGTTGATAAGTGGAGAACATTCTCCAACAGCTGAACCAGCTTGAGGAAAGAAGCTACTGTTGGAAAGCACAAAATATGGTAAAATGATGGAATGCAGACCTGATTGGCTGAATCACAGGATTTGGATAGTAAATTTCTGAGAAAGGCAGAAGGGAGAATGGGGGACAGAATATATAAAACTTGGAATATCAGCAAAGGAGCTTGGTTTTTTCCTATGAAAAGTCGTTAAATACGGGAATGACATGGTCATTATCAAAACAAGAATAATCGCCCATAAATTACTCCATAACTTAAAAATTTACCTCACCTGGCACATAGTAAGTACTCAGTAAAAGTCCTCTGATCTCTTTCTGCCTATATTGGTGATTTCATCTGTCTTGTGTTGTTAAATGTCATATATATAGTTACAACTCCCAACAGTATATATTTAACCTAAATTTTCAACTCTGGGTGTATACTCATACAATTACCTACCATATTTCACTGCATAATCATCGCAGATTTTTTTTTGTACCAGAAATTGAACCCAGGGTTACTTAAACACCAAGCCATATTCCCCACCTTTTTTTTTTATTATTATTATTAGAGACAGGGTCTCACTAAGTTACTGAGGCTGGGTTTGAACTTATGATCCTCCTGCCTCAGCCTCCAGAGTCGCAGATTTTATGCCAAATTTTAAAAGTAAAGTGTGAATTATATGAAGCTTTTTTTAAAATTGTGTCAGTGTTACTTAGAAATTATTCATTACTAAACTATCTTTGGTGCAAGATTAGAATGCACAGAATACTCATTAAAATTCAATAGTTCAAGGTGCTGGGGTTGTGGCTTAGTAGAGTGCTTGCCTAGCATACACGAGGCACCGAGTTCAATCCTCATCAGCACCACATAAATGTAAAATAAAGATATTGTGTTCACCTCAACTTAAGACTAAATATTTTTTTTAAAAATTCAATAGTTCAAGCCAGGAACAATGGTGCATGCCTGTAATTCCAGCAGCTCAGGAGGCTGAGGCAGGAGGATTACAAGTTCAAAGCCAGCCTCAGCAAAAAGAGGCACTAAGCAGCTCATACAAAATAGGGCTGGGGATATGACTCAGTAGTTGAGTGCCTCTGAGTTCAATCCCTGGTGCCCTTCAAAAAAAAAATTAATAGTTCAAATCCACACACATCATTTCTTCCTGACAGTTTAGCACATAGTTAACACATTAGTTGTATTAATTTGTGCGTTATAATCAAAATATTGCATTTCAGAAAATTTGATACAGTGTCACATAATGTGGATTTACAAAATTTAATCTTATGTCCAAAGTCTGTGCCACTGTCATTGGTTTTGTTAGGTGATGTCGTTAGTCCTTAATATAAATGGCATCCTCAGCACCAGTCACGTAAGATGTGTTTATCTTTAGTACTGCAGTGTTCTAAACAAACCACACAAATTGGCTTTCAGAAATGACTGACAGTACACGTACACTGTGAATTCTAGGTTCATAGCGCTCAGTGTGCAAAAAGACAAAGACACATCCATATGTCACTGGTGAATACATTCCTGCACTGTTTACCTTTTTGTTGTTGTTTTGTTTTTTGTTTTTTTTACCTTTTAAGTAGCATGACAAACAGAATTATACCATACAACAATTACACAATGAAAGGTTATAAACCAAATTTGGAATAAATAAACAGGGTGTAGTGATTAATGCAATGAGATATGGTACTCAACCTTTCTGCTTTATGTCTTATAGCCATCTTAAATTAAACATAGTCAAACTAAACTGCTTCCTATTTCGTAAAATGTGCTCTTCCCTTAATCTTTGTCTTATTAAATGGCAACTTTCTTTTGGTTTAGGCAAAAAACTTCAGAGTCATCCTTAACTCTCCTTTCTCTCATGTCTGTATTCAACTCGTAAGCAAAATCTGTTAGTTTTATCTTCAAAAATTGTTCAGAATCTACTTATAGTTGCTTTTACAACTGAACCCTTGCCAAACCAAGTATAATCTCTTGCCCAGATTATTTTGTCTTAACTGACCTCTCTGCCTCCACCCAGCACTCCCACACAATCCCTTTATTTAAATAAATAAATAAACAAACTTTAAAAGATATTTTTAACATTAATTAATTTATTTTATTTTATGGTAAGGCAAATCATGCCACTTCTTAAACCCTATTGTGGCTCCCCATCTAGTTCAGAGTAAAAGGCCTTCTTTGATCTAATTCCCTTGCATTTCTCTGATCTCTCATACACAATCCTTCCAGCCAACCCTGGCATCCCTGCTGTTTGTGAAACACCATAAAACCTGTTCATTCTTCAGGATCTTGTACTTTCTTCTACTGAAATAATCTTCCTTTGAATATCCTTATTGCTCAGGTCCTCACTTCCTCCAGGTCTTGCTCAAATAGTACTTTTTCATTGAGGCATTTTCTGAGCAACCCATATAAAATAACAGTATTTCTTCCCTCAACTCTAATTCTACCTTTCCCACCCTGCCAGACTGACAACCCTACTATACCTCTTGCCCTGTTTTCTCTTTCTCCATTGAACTGATCACCACTTGAATGGATATTTAGTTGTTTATTGTCTCCCTCCTACTTTAAAGGTTTTTGAGGTCAGGAAATGTCTTTGTTCACTACTATATTCCTGGCACTTAGGAGAGTACCAGCCATCTAATAAATTCTCAGTAAATATCTATTCAGTGAATGAATGAATGAATGAAGTGAACAAACAGCCTTAAAATAATAATTATACTACCATTTATTGAGTTCCAACTGTGTGTCAGGCAACTGTGCTAGGTTCTTTATAGGCATCATGTAATTGAATTCTTACAATAACCCTATAAGATGGGTTTGATCCTTACAAAAGCTCAAAGAAGTGGGTTTCAAAGCTATGTCAAAATCTTATTATACCAGGCAAATGTTTTCTCATTTTGCAGATAGGGAAGCTGAAACTTATTATAAGTGTTTTAACCAAGATTATATAGCAATGAAGTGGCAGAGCTGGAAATTAAATATGAAGGTGCTGCTCCTTTCTGTTATATCTCAATAGCAACCCAGAAAGATGGATTAACATGGAGAAGGACTGAAGCCAGAAAACTAGTCAAGGATGTTTTAAAACAAGATGATAAAAAATGCAGCCAGGCAGTGGAAGTGAGAAATGGTTTTGTGTAAAACTATCCCTGTGCTATTTTGATAAGTGGTTCCTTAGCTTTTCATGTCTCCTCTGTACTTGAAGTCAGATCTTTTTTCTAATGCACTGGCACTTCCACCTATTTGCCGTGTTACACCGAGTAAATCATTTCTCCTTTCTATATTTTAGTTACTTCATCTTTCAAGTGAGGATAGTGTCATGTGTCCTCACAGATAGATTGTGATGATAAGATCAAAAGTGATAATGAAAACACTTGGTAAACGGCAGAGGGCCATGCTGTTAGAGTTGGTAATGCTGAGCTGCTTTGATCCATCTCCAGCAAGTCACTGCCTTTGACCTATCTCTAGCCTTTAAAAAATAAGTTTTTAGACACATTCCTCATTCTTAATATATGGGTGACCTGCACTCTGTCACTTGCATTATAATAGTCCCTTCCTTGGAAGAAAGTCCACTATTAATATTATGCTTAGTGCAGAGAAAATGTGTTCTGAACCTTGGCAGTCACAGGGAGATGGCACGCTTATATCATATAAAGAAACAGTTTTGGGGGGCTGGAGGGCTTGGGCACATCACAGAACCTGTCCTTAAAAGGCAGATAATATTAGCCACCTGTGAGATGGTTGTAAGAATTAAATGAGGTAACGCAAGAGCACAGATGTGACATACAGTAGATACTCAGGACATATGAGGCTATAAAATGTGTAGTCCTCTGGTGAGGAGGAATTGTGCAGCTCACCATTGGACCTGCCCTTGGGTGGTGCACTATGTGGAGGATGAAAGCACACCATTTTGCTTTGGGTCCTGCTTTCCTTTAAGGAACTATATTCTCCCTTTTCTTCACATAACTGTTTCTACAAAGCAAAGTTCTCTGAGCTGAGGTTACATGGAAATGTGACAAATACCAGAAAGTCTTTCAGTGCATTGGTCCAACTTTTCTGCTTTGTTTCAAGATGAGTTGGGTCTGAGCTTTTTAAGTATAGATGTCTAATTTGAAAGTTTTCTTTAAATTTTCTAAAGCGATTTAGATGACCCTTAGGTTGTTACTGCCTGTTCCAGCTCTCAGTCAGACCAAATAATTAGTAATTACTAATGTTCTAGTCTGTGCCAGTCCAAATAAAGATATGTTAGAAAGTATTCTTTTATTTAATCTACACAAACTCCAAGGCATAAATAGTAGCCCCGTTTTACAAATAAAAAGAGGGGCCAAGAGTTGTTGAGCTGTGTTTCCAGGATCACATATCTGTGTGTGACAAAATCAGGATTCCAGTATGTATTAGACATCTTCATAGCTGCCTCCAGGTTCAATAATTTCCTAGGAAGACTCATAGGAGTCCACATATAATTATACTCACGGTTATGATTTATTATAGCAAAAGGATGCAAAGCAAAATCAACAAAGAGAAAATATATATGAGGCAGAACTTAGGGGAAATAGGGATAGATTTAGACAGAAATAGATTCCAAGGAAAATAAATCCTTGAAAATGACCTTCCAAGGGTCATCTCCTAGAGGAGTCATGGAAGACTTCTGACTTAATTTCCCCAGCAACAACTTGAGACAGCATGTGTGGAATGTTGCCAATCAAGGACACTTATAGGAAGTGGAGGGGTTTTTGTTTGTTTATTTGTTTGTTTGTTATATATATATATATCTTTGTTGATGATGACAGACCTTTATTTTATTTATCTATTGTGGTGCTGAGAATTGAAACCACTTGCCTCACACATGCCAGGCAAGTGCACTACCACTCAGCCCCAGCTCCAATACCTGAAGTTTTTGTTGAGGACCATGTAGGTAATCTTTGCTTGGCACATATCCAAAAAAAAAAAAGCAGAGTCCCAGAAAGCCAAAAGGAAAGTATATGTTCACATAAACCATATCAGTTCCACAATTTAGACATAATGAACCACTTTTTTTTCCCACTAGTAATTGAACCCAGGGGCACTTTTACTACTGAGCCCTTTGTGTTTTATTTTAAGATAGGATCTCACTAAGTTGCCAAGGATAGTTTCAAACTTACAGTCCTCCTTCCTCCAGCCTCCAAGTGATTGAAATCATAGATGTGCCTCACCATATCAGGCTGAACCACTTTTTATCAGTTCTAGAAAAAATGGGGACCCTCCTGAAACCCAAGTTCCCAGACTTCATCCTTGCAGGTAGGCCTTTCCGAGAATAGCAGTCATATCTATTGTATTAACCTTTATCTGTACAGACTGCCCCTTGACCAAGATATCTTTACAGAAAAAAATTATTAGTAGTGGCATCCTGCATGCAGTGAAAACACCCGTAGTATTGATTTCAGTTATGGTTTTATGGTTCCTGAACTGGCTAGTTAAAACAAACCCCATTAATCTTAAAGGTCTAGCTTTAGGAAGCCATTTGACTTTCTTAAGTTTCTGTATAACCTTTGTTTTTTAACTAGGCCTAATTCACCAATTCAAATATAACATAATTCTAACTAAATTGAAGCTGACCTTGTACTACTCTAAGTGGTACCATGATAGTCAGAATACACACAAGTACAATCCCAGGAAACAATCCCCTGGAAACTATTTACTATTTACTGTTTACTAATGTTAGGGGGCCCTAAGAAGGTTATACATTAGTCAGGCAATATAAGTTAACATGGCCTCCAGTGTGGGGCCTCTCATCTGTCCAAATGATTTAGTTTAGCCTTTGGTTTTAGACTGACTGCCCAAAGCAATCAGTTCAGTTTTTCTTGTCCGTGACACCAGTTCATCTGCCTCGTGAGTATAGATGACTTCTGGAGGTGTTCCGTGTATAAAGTGTAGGAGTGAGGGAAGCCCCCTGCTGTCTCTCAGTCACCACTGTTGTGTATAATTGTAGACCTAGCAATCAGTTTGAATTCAAGGCACTCATATCAGGTTGGAAAGGCAGCATGGGGAGTTTTCCTTCAGGAAGAGGAAAAGTGTCCAGGAACACTTCTGAAAAGGAAAGATCATTAATGCCCTCTTTCTTCCTAGTACCTCCCTTGATGCCAGGGTTTTGTTGATTTCTCCTCTCCCTTATTACAAAGTCAGCATGTTTCATTTAGCAATTGTAACTATATTTTTTAAAATCATCCCCTCCTCTCACTCAAAGACCTTTCTTCTTGAAGGATGTATGTACAAGACCAACAAAAATATTTTTATAAAAAATCCTTTTATTTAATTTAACTTAATCAGAAAAGCAGGAGTTGGTCAGGACAAAATTCTGGATTTTAAAATGTTTTTGAAATGAATTTACATAACTTCCTCCATCTTTCAGCCTAGTAATTATCTAGTGAGTACCTGATGTAATGCAGCTTTTTTTTTTTTAGGATCCCATAATTGTAGTTATATTTGATGTGGCATTACATTGGTCATGTATTAATTTTTCATATATAATGATAGGAAAGATATGTCCAATTCATTCTACTGTCTTTCCTATTCCCATTTTCCCTCCCTTCCCTTCACTCCCCTTTGTCTAGCCAATGAATTTCTTCTCTTCCCTCCCCTTGTTGTGAGTTAGCACTCACATATCAGAGAGAACGTTCTGTATTTAGTTTTTAAGGGGACTGACTTATTTCACTTAACATGATATTCTCAAGTTCCATCCGTTTACCAGCAAATACCATGATTTCTTTATGGCTGATAATATTCCATTGTGTATATATGCCACTTTTTCTTTATTCATTCATCGGTTGTAGGGCACCTAGGTTGGGTCCATAGTTTAGCTATTGTGAATTGAGCTACTGTAAACATTAATGGGGCTGCATCACTAGGTATGCTGATTTTAAATTCTTTGGGTATATGCCTAGGAGTGGGAAAACTGGGTCAAATGGTGATTCTATTCCAAGTTTTCTGACAAATCTCCATACTGCTTTCCAGAGTGCTTGTACCAATTTACAGTTCCACTAGTAAATTATTATTGTTACTTGTATTCTTGATAATTACAGATTTAATGCCATTCCTGTTACTCCAATGATGTTCTTCATAGAAATAGAAAAGCAGTCATGAAATTCATTCATTGGAAAAATAAGAGACCCAGAATAGCCAAAGCAATCCTTACCAAGAAAAGTGAAACAGGAGGCATCACAATACCAGACCTTTATTTACACTATAGAGCTAGTAACAAAAATAGCATGGTATTGGCACAAAAACAGACATGAAGACCAATGGAACAGAACAGAAGACACAGAGACAAACCCACATAAATACAGTTATCTCATACTAGACAAAAGTGCCATAAACATACATTGGAGAAAAGATAGCCTCTTCAACACATAGTGCTAGGAAAACTGGAAATCCATATGTAGTAGAATGAAATTGAACCTCTATCTCTCACTCTGCACAAAACTCAACTAAAAGTGGATCAAGGACCTAGGCATTAGATCAGAGACTCTGCACCTACTAGAAGAAAAAGTAGGCCCAAATCTCCACTATGTTGACTTAGGACTAACTTCCTCAGTAAGATTCCTAAAGCACAAGAGGTAAAATCAAGAATCAATAAATGGGACGATACCAAACTAAAAGGCTTCTTCCCAGCAAAGGAAACAATCAAGAACGTGAACAGAGAGCCTACAAAATGGGAGAAGATCTCTACCACTAGCACCTGCAATAGAGCATTAATCTCTAGGGTATACAAAAAACTGAAAAGACTTAATACCAAAAAAATGATAAAAATAATCCTATCAATAAATGCACTTAGGGACTTCATAGGAGAAAAAGTATGAATGGTCAAAAATATATGGAAAAAATGTTCAATATCTCTAGCAATTAGAGAAATGCAAAGGAAAACTACACTGTAATGCATTTTTCTTACTATGGTGTATATACCAGGTATGTATCCCAAGAGAAAGTTGAGGGAATTAAATCAAGCCTTTATTATTCCACATTATAAAATACAGCTAATCTAGGAAGTTGAGCACAAGTCAACAGCAGTGAGACATCCCCCAAAGGGAGTTCATAGTTGATCTGTCATGCGTGGGCAAAAGGACATACTCCTTGTATTAAGACTTTCCCAATTTGTAGCTTTTGATTGGAATCACATGTTAGGGATGCAGCCAATCCCAGCATCAAATATTTAATCCAATCAGCTTCTTGAATTCAGATGATCCAATCAATACAAACCCCTTCCGATGGGTATTTGTATGGAGACAGTACAGACAGCATCTATGATGTTTTCACAATTTCAGGCCCACAGAGGGGTGTCCCAAATCTGCAGAGGTCTCAGAATTGATGTAGAGCACATGCTTAGCATGTTTGAGGCCCTGGGTTCAATATCCAGCACTAACCAAAAAAAGAAGAAAATAAGTCTTTTTAAATAATAGTAGAATACTACCCAGAAATAAAAAGAAATGAATTCTTGATATATACAACAACTTGTTATCAAGAGCATTATGCTGAGTGAGAAAAGGGAGTCTTAAAGATTATACTGTCTGATTTCATTTTTATAACATTTTGTGGGGAGAGGGGAAAGCTGAGAACAAATTAGTAGTTGCATGTATTTAAGGATAGAGGATTTTGTGAGGGGTATAACCATGCCTTTCTTGGATTCATTTGGTGTCTTGATTGTAGTGGTAGATACATAAATCTGTTCATGGGACAAAATTGTGTGTAATAAGCTAAATGTAGTCACACACACTTCTAATCCCAGCTACTGGGGAGGCTGGGACAGGAAGATTACAAGTTCAAGTTGCCTTGGCAACTTAGCAAGACCCTGTCTAAATAAAATAGAATAAAGTCTGGAAATGTAGCTCAGTGATAGAGTGCCCCTAGATTCAATCCCCAGTACCAAAATCAATCACAATCAATACAAATTTTTATAGGGCTAAGGATATAGCTCAGTGGTAAAGTGCCCTAGATACAATACCCCCAGTACTGCCAAGAAAAAAAAATTGCATGTAACTATTCACATGTACACTCAAATGAGTACAAACAAAACATAAAATGGAAGTAAGATTTATAGTCTAGTATGTAGTATTATATGTGTCGACTTCCTGGCTTTGTTATTACCCTGTAGCTATATAAGATGGTACTATTGGGGGAGTTTGGTAAAGTGTATGTAAGAGTGTACTATTTTTACAATACCCTATGAGTTTATAATTACTTCAAAATAAAATTTTTTAAAAAATGGGCATTTCCCACACAGCAGAAATACAAACTGAAACATGAATATAAGCCAGTATGATAATGTTTGGGGAATTACAGTTTGCTATGATTGCAATTTAGTATATAAAGAATTTTCTATGCATTAATTCACAATTTTTTAATACTTTTATGCATAAGATATTGGAAATGGGGTAGTGAATAGGTATATGAAGAACTATTCTGTTCTATCAAAGAATATTCACTTCTGAATGTCCAGTAATAGACAACAAAGTTTGGCCATCATTTAACCAATTCTAGTGCTAGATAAGGTAGATATTAACCCCTATATCAAAGACAAATATTAGCCCCTTATCAAAAACTGACAAATGACTTATATAAATTGACATAGCTTTCCCCCACTGTCTCAACACTGTTGATAATGTTAATTAGGAAGGACTAGAGTAGAGAGAACCTAGAAAGAGAGACTGGATAGGACAATTGCAGTAAACAAGACAACAAGCCATGGAAGACTACTAAGATAGCAGCAATGGGGATAAAGAGGAGACAGGATCAGTGGGATGTGGTAATTATCTAGCCATATCAGAATTGGAGGACAAGAAAAAACAGTTGTCAGGTGATTTTAAAGTTTCCACCCTAAAAGTCTAGGAAGATGGCAGTATTACAGGCAGAAATCAAGGCAGTCAGATGAGAAGGGAGTTTCACTTTTTGGGATCTGTTGAATCTGAGGAGCAGGAAGTCTAGGTAGTGCTTCTTTGCAGAAGATAAAGAGATTGAAACTATGAGGCTGGCTTAACACCAGAAAATGCCCCTTGCAGTAACTGGATCAGATTTGAAGGAGATGAGTAATGTAAAGACAGTATAGGGTAGTGGTTAAAAGTCTAGAGTCACAGATTGAATCTCAGCTCTGTTATTTCTTAGCTCTTTGACCTCAGGTAAATTACTTAGCCTCTATGTAACTCAGTTTCCTTATCTGTAATATAAGAATAATGAAACTTAGGGCTATTGTAAAAACAAAGTGACATTCATAAAACACACATACTAAATGCCCTATGTATCTAAAATATTACAGTGAAGCTAATGGCAAGAAGAGAAAAGGGTCTGCTAACCCTCTGAACAGATCAAAGGAATATACAAAGACATTTTTTAAATGTTAGGTAATTAGGGGCCGGGATTGTGGCCCAGTAGTAGAGTGCTTGCCTAGCATATGTGAAGCACTGGGTTTGATCCCTGGGACCACATAAAAATAAAAACAAATAAAAAGTAAAGGTATAAAAAATGTGAAGTAATTACAGCCATTTCAAGGGGCGTTGAGTAGAATTCAGAGCCTTTATAAAATATGACTCTCCCCCCACTTTTTTTTTTTTTTATAAAAACCCGGTGGAATACTGGGAAGTGATGACAATGAATATAGCCATTGCTTTGTACACCTATTATATTCCAAGTATTTCAGATACATTAATTTTCTAAAAGACAGATACTATTCCCATTTTACAGATAAAGGACATGAGAGCTTAGGGAACTTACATTTCTCTAGGTTGCACAACATCAGTACCAGTATTTGATTCTCAAAACCCAAATCCTTTTCCCATATTATGCTGAAAATTAAATGGAGTGACTATTACTGATTATCTGTAGGTATGTTGATGTATTTAAACCTTTCCAAGGGGCTGGGATGTGGCTCAAGCGGTAGCGCGCTCGCCTAGCATGCGTGCGGCCCGGGTTCGATCCTCAGCAGCACCACATACCAACAAAGATGTTGTGTCCGCCGAGAATTAAGAAAAAATAAATAAATGTTAAAATTCTCTCTCTCTCTCTGTCCCCCTCTCTCACTCTCTCTTTAAAAAAAAAAAAAAAACATTTAAAAAAAAAAAAAAAAAAAAAAAAAAAAAAAAAAAAAACCTTTCCAAAATTATTTACTCTGCCCTAGAACTTAATTTTGTAAGGTGTTTATAAAGCACTATACCATTCAAAATTGCTATATCAGAAATCAAATAAATTTTTGAAGGCTGTACATACAATCCAATCTGACTCCATCCAGCCATAAATAAAAAAATCATTAGTTCTATACTCAGTATTCCAGGTGCCTCTGCAGACACGCTTTGCTCACTTAAAGTCTGTATAATAAACCCATTGTAAACACAAACAACTGCTAACGTGTATATACACAGATTAACCTTTTCTAGACACTCGTTGTAATTTTCAAAACCAATGCTGGAGTTCCACAGTACATTAGCACATGCATCAAGATGCCAGATCCCTGTGGACTCATTGCAATGCCAACTCTAGCCCCAGCCCCAGCCCAGTTCACTGGAACCACATCCTTCTCTTCACCTAGAATCTGGACCACACAGCCTAGATTTAATGTCTGTGGCTAAATCCCAAATCTGAAGATTATTTGGCTGTTTCCAAGTTTATTTCACTTTTCTTCAAGTTGGCCTCTGTAAAACCTTATGTTAATAAGCCTTAATCATGCATGCTTTTAGACTATGAGAGGTAGAAAAGACCCTTATTTTATAAATGAAAAACTGAGATGCAAAGAACAAACATACCTTGCCCAAGGCTAAGAAAAAACAAAAGTCACCAAAAGCAGAAATGGCTAGCTCAAGTTTACATAGCCAGTCACAGAATGAAAGCAAGATAAACATTTTTTCAAGCAACAACAAATTGCATTTGAAGTTTGAAGTCATTTGTGATTATATCTGATTCATCTGATTGTTCCCTAGCTCAGTGCCTGACACAGTAACTCTCATTTTTTATTTATTATATATAATAGTAGGTCAGTAAAATGATTTATTAGATTGTAGGACATAATTGTGTATATTGGAATAAAACAGGAGGAAAAAAAAGAGATGATGACACTCTAGGAACTTTACCTTCCTGTGCTTCCATTGTGTCTGCTTCCCTATCATAGCCCTTCTCTATTCTGAATTCTGGATTGCAGTGGTCTATTTTCTCACCTATATACTGCCCTAGATTCTATACTTTTTGAAGGTAAAGATAATGTCTTATTCACCACTGTATTCCAGAATTTAACATGTTTCTTATATGTAGGAAACACTCAAAAAAATTAATTTGTCTAACAAATAAATAAGAAAAATTAAATTATTAAGCCATTTATGCATCCACTGTTTTTTGTTTTGTTTTGCAATTTCAAACACACCAGGCAGAAACTCATGGGTAACTCATGATATTCTCAAGGCTTAGGGTTAGGCAAGTTGTGGGGCCACATTATAGTGACATTCACCTGACTTATTTCTGGTGTCTTTCCTTCCATCCCCCCTCACTCCCTTCCCTTTCCTTATCCTCTGTGTACATGGCCATGAAAACAGAACTCTCAGGTCTGTGGAAAAAAGCATGGAGTCTTTAAAGCTCAAGCAACAGAAGTGAACCATCCAGTTATTTTATTTTATTTTATTTTATTTTTGTACTGGGGATTGGTCACCAGTACAAATGATGCTTTACCACTAATTCACATCTTAGCCCCTTTTTATATTTTATTTTGAGACAGGGTCTCACTAAGTTGCTTAGTGCCTTGCTAAGTTGCTGAAACTGACTTTGAACTCAAAATCCTTCTGCCTCAGCCTCCTGAGTTGCTGGGATTACAGGTGTGTGCCACCACACCCAGCTTTGAGGTATCTTAACAGCTAGTTGTTAGCCTTTCATTCTGACATCTCTAGTAGAATATTCTTAGAATAATGTGATACAGTAGGAAGAAGACTAAACAGGAAGCAGGCATCTTGTGGCAAAATTTTTATTCTTTCAGCCAGTTGTTATAACCTCAAGCAAATTACATTCTCCTGGGAATTTATTTTCTTCATCTGAAATATGAGGAGATTAAAATAGGTTCTTGTTAAACTTCTTCATCTTTGATACTATGTGGTTCTATGATTAAATGACCCAATATTGATAATACCTGCCCTGTTGACAACTCTGTTCTGAAAACTGGAGCAAAACCATTAACTTCCTGGTCTTACTGGCTTTATTTAAAATCATCTTCTCTTCTTTTATATGAGAATATCTCCATCTAGGCAGTTTATGGGGATTTAAGCTTTTATTTACTATAGCTGGAGGCTCCTATAAGCTGAGGCTTTGACAATATTTCACATTTATTTATCTGAGCCAGAGCTTAGGATCAGGTGGCAGCTAAGTCACTTAAGGTTATTCAAATGCACTGAAAATGTTGCTTAATAATTCAGAACCAGTTTTCTCTATTTAGAGTATTAAGATTTTTTAAATCCTTCTAATTAGCCAATTCCAACAACAGTTTAAACAGACAGGGGGAAATCTGTCCCTTCTGAAAGGGCAACTGATGCAAACTTGTCAGCCCCTGTTATCTGTGCAGTAGGACTGACTGAAGCTAGGGACTAGAAAGCATCCAGAGCCAAGGGACCTATTGGCATGATCTGAAATGTGTCACTGATAGGCTCTGCCTGCTGAAGGAGTGAGGCTGCAAAGAGGAAGTCTGAGTTTTTAGCTCATCCAGATTCCATTTCTTTGGATTAATGGAGGATCTTGGTTTTTGAAAAGTGGGGAGGCTCTATTCACTCATTTAGTAAACCAGTCTTTCAGCAAACATTTACTGAATTGATGCTGTTTCCAGCAGTATATTACACCCTAAGCATAAATAGACAGTTAAACCTCATATGTGCCCTCAGAATTCAACCTAACTAGAGAAAGAAACTCATAAATACACAGTTGTAAAATTATCTAAGGGACACAATAGATTGATAATTCAGTGTGAGACTGCAGCTGATCCTTTGAGCTAGGTGCGCTAGGATTCTTTACCTGGTCTAAATATAGGAGTGTTATTTTAGCAAAGAACAAAGTTAGCATTGCCAGTACCTATGTTCCAGATTAAATCCTGACTTGAGTTTACTAGCAGATTCTGACAGCCATATTATCTGAAGCGCCTAAGGTAAAACAAAGGCATATTCGTTCAGCAAATGTAGATTGACCACATGCAGGGCAATGCAAAAAGAGGCCAAATATGATTAACTCTGTTTTAGGAATAGGAGAAAGAGATTAATTTAGGTCCTGTCACTAAAGCCTTGTTCCGTGTAGGAAGGAGCATTTGAGCTGAGCCTTGAAGAAAGTCTATGTTGGAATAGGTCCAATTAGGGAGGAAGGACAGTGCACGTAGAGTAAACAACATAACAAAGGTTCAGAGAGGAAAAGCACAAGACATTTGGGGGACGGCAAGCTACTCCAGTTAGCTGGAGTATAGGGTCTGTGAGGAGATAATATTTAGAGATCTCGAATAGTAAAGAATGTTAGGACCAAGCCACTATCAATCAAAAGGTTTAGCTCTAGATCTTACTTATTTGATGTATTTCTCAAAATAGAATAAAATAAGTATCTATTTTGTGACTTCTAAAATTTTGTTAATATTGAGCTTGCTCTGTATTTTCCAATTTTCCATAATAGTCTCTGATTTGATACTTACTCAGCATGCATTTATTGAGAACATATAACGCACAAGGTTCTTTGCCTGGGTTCTGGGAATACAGAGACAGCAAACGCTCAATTCCTACCTGTAAGTTTAGTCTTTTCCAGGAGATATTCATGTAAAGGTGAGCTGTGATGATGTTCATAGCAGGTCTATACATTTTTGCAACAGATGTCAACATCCTTGTTTAACTGTATAGAAACTCTGAGGAAGAAAAGTGACTCGTTGTCAGAAGAAGTATGCTGGGGTTAGGAGACAGGTTTACAATCCCCCAGAGGATGTTTGTTTCCTATATGTTCTCTACTCTGAGCTCTGACCCTCTGTGAACATGGAGATTGACCTGATAGGAAATGAGCATGGTAAAAAGTCTGGCTGGGTAAAATGTGTATCTCCAGCCTCCTTCAAGTACCACTGTTCCTAAATAACTTCTCATCATAGTGCTTTTCCTTAATCCTAGAAGTTTGGGAGTTCCTATGTAGGTTTGGTATTGTACAGGTACTTGTTGGACCAGCGTTCAAAGAAAACTCATGCTCTGTTTGTGATGCTTGCCTTCCACTTTTATAAGTTTTTTGGGCAGATGAAATGTAATATCAAAATAGCTCAGAAAGAGCCTTGGTAACATTTAAGATATTGAACGTGCTGCATCTGGTAACTAGAAAATTTAATGATCTCCTGCTGTTTTGGTAATTGGATAAGTAAATACATCAGAATAAATCACACCAGCAAGTCTTTTGTATGTCGTTAGGGACTCAACTCTTTTAACTCCTGTTCAAAGCTCCAGCTCTTGAGTGGTATTTGTGTGCAGAGCTATGCATACACTGGCTTGCATGGCCCTTCTTGGGTATTAAAATGCATTCAAAACGCTCACTTTCTCCCTAGCCACTCTGCCTGAAAACATATCAAGCACACCACTCAAGATCTCTCTGAAGACAGGGAGAAAAGTTTTTGTTTTGTTTTGTTTTGTTTTGTTTTAAACTACATGCAGTAAGACATTTGAACTCTTCATGATCTGTCTCCAAACTCTTTCCAGTCATGTGATCCACTATAGGCCCACTGCAAACCTTGTCATAAACACCATCCATTTACTAATTGGGAAAATGAGGCAAAAGGAAAAGAGGACTATCTTATTTCAATAAAGGTTCATTTAAAAACTTGAAGTAGAAGAGTGGCAGGATCCGACCTTTTGTTCATCTCTCTGTGAAACAGAAGTGCAAAGGAGAGAGACCCAGGGAGAAATGGTTTATTGAAAGACTGTTGGAGTGTTGGGTGATATCACTAGCTTATAGATGAGAAATGTGGGTCTTATTGTATAATAAGTGGTTAAGCGACTTGCTCAAGAGCATGTGTGCAATACCAGGATTTAAAACCTGCCAGTTTTTTGCCTCCCTAATTAGCAAATTTAATCCATGCCTAGTAGTGAAACTCTGAGGCAAACAATAATCAGCATTTCTCCAAAGGCTCTTAAGCTAGTTAACAGTTCTAAACCTAACCAGTAAACAGGTATCTCTCATTTCATTTGTTTCTTAGTGCCCTGTTCCGAACATAGCCATCAATGTTGTGAACCAATCTTTTAACCGAAGAATCCTAGGAGCCTTTTATACAAGGACCTGGCTGCCTTCTGTGCTATTGCCTCTGAAAGTGATACATGCCCCCCTAGATTAGTGTTTCCCTGTGTTTTTCAAATCACCACACTCACTGAAGATGTTATTTGTGCATCTCACTGGGGCAACCATACTAGGTTGCTCAGGGTCAAAGCAACCCAGCCCTGAGTCTTTGGCTACATCAAGGAATGAGGAGACCAGTATATTGGCACATCTATAACATGGGCACACTGCTGAGGTTAAATACTGGATTTCTCTTGCCTCACTATAGAATGTTCATTCATGAATTTCCCTGTTCTCTGTTTTATGTTTCTAAGGACAGCAAGCTTACCAACTGCTCTGTAAAGTAGAACTTCCTTTATTTACTTGAAACTGTATTTTCTAGATTCCAAAAATGACTGATATTGGAAACTGACTTCAGAATGGGGAGATATGCCTGTTCCCATTCTGCTTAACACTTTTCACATTCTTTTTATGTTCTTTATTATTTTATTCTTTTTGCATTCATTCTGCATACTAGGAGCTTTTTCTATTTTTAGACCAAAGGGGCTTTCTTCTTCCCACCCTACCCTTATTAAAATACCCCCCCAGTATACCCTGAGCCTTCCCCATTAACATTGTTTAATGATATAGTGACCAACACTGCCATCAGGGAGACCAATAGAAAGAGAGGGTTACATCTCTGGTTTGGTATTCAGGGTATCCCTGACAATATGCCAGGTTTAGGACCATTTTAACAGTAGTAGAACTACTTTAGAGTTGGGGTCATTAGTGTTCACATTAGCCCATCTAAAAGGATAGTCTGGAAGCCCAGATTTGCCATGAATAGTGAGTAACCTTGAATGAATTCTTTGTACTTTCTGGATCTTTCTGTCTCCATGTGTTACAAAGATGAACTCTAAGAACCCCATCCAGCTCTTAACACTAGGTCTATAATGATATACTGTTATGGGGAAGTATATGCTTCAGTTATATGAAAAGAAAAGTCCTTCCAAACAAGGATCTCAGATAGTCCAGTGCAGGACTGCAATACGAAAATCATCTACCATGGTAGTTAAGAACACAGACTTTGAAGCCAAACCTAGTTTTAAATTCTTGCTCTGCCACTTCCTGCCTATGAAATCTTAAACAGGTTATATAATCTTTCTGAACCTCTTTATGAACCTCTATTCCTCATTTTTAAAATAGATAATAGTAACTCCCTCAGAGTGTTTATGTAATGCTCATAAAGCACAGAGCACACTTTTTGTTACCATTATTATGTGTTAAAACAGGGCAGCTTCAAGATATGATTTCCATCTTTTTTGTCATCTTAGTCTCCCCCACTACACCTTTTTTTCTTCCTTTAACTTTTATTTCATTTCCCCTACTTCCCACCTAAAGTAGGACATCAAGGAAAGGAAAATGTCCTAAGCACCCTATATGCTTTGCAGCCACAGAAGCCTATCCAACCTTACTTTATAGCACTCCTGTTCTATTACAGTTCAGTAATGAACAGAAGAGCATCTGTCACTGTTTCCTGAAAACCTGCATCCCAGTGCCACTTCTTCCAGTGAGACAGATTGGCCCAGCAGCTGCACAGGAAGCTGAGGTGGAGGTAAAGAGTAGTCCCATGGTAGAATCCTTCCAGATTGGAGGTTCCTTTGGGATCATGTTACCACCTGCAACAAAGGTAGAGGAGAATTGCTAAGAGCTACAGCTGGATTATTGCAGTTGCTCATTATCATCATAATTTCTATTACTGCTAATAATAAAAGCAATCCCTTATATTTGCAGAGGGCTTTACAATTACCAAAGTCTTTTGGTAACTGTACATGATCAGTAGATCATGTATATGACCAGCACATGACCAATAGATCAGTTTTAAGCTCTTCCTCTGAAGACTCATCAGAAATGTGACTCATAGCCAACACTCCTAGCAGCTGGGAGTAAGAGGGTCTTCAAGGCAAATATAGACAGCATATCACATCATCTAGTGTACCCTGTTTGAGAAGTTTTTTGTGTTTGTTTGTTTGTTGTGTTAGGGATCAAACCTAAAGCCCCTGCATGTTGAGGACATATTCTACACTAAACTACAACCTCAATCCAAAAACTATATTTTTAGACATTTGAGTAATACTTGAATTATGTGTCCTTATAAAAATTAAAATAACCTAGTTTAGGGTTCCTCATCCTCAGCACTGTTGATTTGTTAAGTATTTGTGGTAGGAACTGTCCTGTGTGATTGGCAGCATCCCTTGCCTCCACCTGCTGAATGTTATTAGCAACCGCACAAACACCCTCTTGCTCACTCATCTCCATATATTACCCAATGTCCCCTGGACAGAAGAATCACCCCTGGTTGAGAATCACCATTCTTGGAAAATAGCCTTTGGCTAAAATTTCTAGTCTCAGTCCCCTCACCAGAAGTAACTATTTTTGAAGTTTTGAGGTAAATCCTTCTAGAATTCTTAGTATGCATTTATATAGATGTGTATCTAATCATGGAAAGTTCATAGTATATTTGTTCCAATTTCTTAACACAAATATAAATACTGTATGTATTTTTTTCTGACAAAAAAAAATTCTCTTGATAATTTGTGGATGTACCTTTCCTCTTGAGAAATTTCTAGTTCATCAAAAGAAAATGGAGGGCTGGGGATGTGGCTCAGTGGTAGAGTGCTATGCCTAGCATGCATGAGGCCCTGGGTTCAATCCCTAGCACCATACACACAAAAAAAGGGAACAATTAGCTGTTTAGGACTAAGTTGATAGTAACAAAAGACAGCTTCAGCTTGTGTTCCTAAGAGGAACAACAGAGCCCATACCACAGTAGGGACAGAGCTATGATACAACCGCATGGTACAACTTTCTTTATGCCCATGATAGCCATTTAGTCATGTTAGCTATATCCCGTTTAGAAGTAGGGGCAATTCACTGGACATGGTACAAATTTTGGCCTATCTTTTCTAAATTGATCAAAGTCCTTAAACATTTTTTTACCTCAAAGAATTCATTTATAAAAATTAGATAATAGGAATAGCTATCATGGTGCTTAACACTTAAGGATAACCAAATAAACTTGGCTTTCTGGTATATGCCTATAGTCTGAGCTATTCAGGAAGCTGAGGGGAGAGGATAACTTGAGTCCATGAGTTTGAGACCAGCCTGAGCAATTTAGTGAGATTCCATGTCAAAAAACAGCAACACAGCCAGGATTGGCTGCCTATAATCCCAGTGGCTCAGGAGGTGGAGGTGGAAGGATCCCAAGTCCAAGGCCAGCCTCAGCAACTTACGGAGACCCTCAACAACTTGGCAAGATCCAGTCTCAAAAGATAAGGACTTGGGGATATAGCTCAGTGGTAAAGCATACCTGGTTTCATTTCCCAGCATCAAAAATAAATTAATCTTTCACCCAATAGAGAAGGAAACTGAGCCCTAAATGTCCTGCTTGCTTGACTGAGAGCAAGTGTTTGCCTCAACTGTAATCTAGTTAACTCCAACTGCAAATTAGTTAACTCCATTTAGCTGCTAATGTTTAATTCCAAATTCTTAAAAATGAAAAATTAAAGCCTAGAGAAGAAAAGTGGACTTGTCCAAAACCATACTTCTAGAACCAGGACTGTAACCCATATTTTCTGGTCCTTTATATCCTAGTAACAGTAGGTAGTATACAGCCTTGGTAGTCAGAGGAATTTAGAGAGAGGCTTGCTGAGGGCTGAGAGGCCTGGGAGGACTTTCAGAAGTAGGTAGTCTGAAGGGGTAGGGTCTTAAGATTTGGGGAAATTAATTGTAGTCTGTCTGTGTCTGATGTAGAAGATGGTGCCTGGTTTTCTTTCATGTTGTTGTGAGGGGAAGAAGGGTATGGATGAGGTTCTTTGCATGGACTAGAAGGGGCACGAAATTTCTGCCAGTGTGACAAAGTGCTTTCCCTGTGGGTTATATTGTTGAGGCTTCCTCTGTTCCCAGTGTTCCTGCATACAAGTCTGTATAATAGGTGTCTTTGGTCATCAGAGGTGAGCAGGCAAATAGCAGAGCAAATTTGATGACAGCTTTTCTGCTTTGAAGATGCTAAAATTTTCTTTCAGCAAATTTTACTTTAAAAGCAGGAATGCATTTTGAGAAACCTTTGTTTGGTTTATTGCTTCATAATTCTACACATTGAACTCAAAGACTGTTGATGCATGTAGTGAGACAGAACCCTGTTAAGAGGAGGGTTATAGTACAAATCATAAAGAAACAAATCAGGAGGCCTGGGTTCTGGTTCTTCCACTGCCACTTGCATATATAGACATAGGTAAACTCAATCTTTAGATCTCATTTCCTTGTCAACAGAATGGGACTGATTCTCAAGGCATAATTCCCAAGTACTATTGCAGTGCATTTCCACTGTAAGTTGTTAAAATACATTAGGAACATGAAAAAGAAAGAATGAGAAATCCAGTAGCATTTTTTACTAAATGTAAAACACTAGATCCAGACTTGACTTTATGCAATTTCAAAATAAAAGTATTACCTCAGCAAAATTAAAAACAAAAAAAGGGTTAGTCATAAAACCTAATAATACCTAAGCCATGATTGAGTTAATGTTTATATAAATAGATTGCAAGCTATAAACTACTATGCAAATATATCTGTGTCCACTTGTGAAAAGCAAGGTTTGGATTATTTGCCATTTAAGGAGCTTTCTCACTCTAACATTCTGGGATTCACAGTGTGGCCTGAGATGAGAATTAGTAGCATCAATTCACATTTTCCTTAATAGCAATATTATGGTTTTTAGAAAAGGATCTGAAGGACTGGGGATACGGCTAGCATAAACAAGGCTCTGGGTTCAATTTTTAGTATGAAAGAAGGGTTGGGGAAGAAAGAGAAAGGAAGGAAGGGAGGGAGGGAGGGACTGAGGGAGGGAAAGGAAAAGGAAAGAAACTGAATCCCAGGGATGCAATAGAAATAAAATGTATATGAAATTTCAAACTGTGAAGAAATTTGATCTAGAAAAGAATAGTTTTATTTGGCAGAGAGTGGGACCTATTTTTGCTAACATAAACAGGTTTCACAATATCAATTTGCTAAAATACTATTTTAATGAGAAAATATACCCATTCAGGTTTTCTAAGTACAGTGAAGAAAATGTCAAGATGGTTGACTTTCCTCTTCTAACTATGGACAAAGTCAAACTATAGCTCTTATCGGAGAATACCCCTCCTCCCCTAAGGAGTCCCAAAGGGTGGGTTTTTCTGTTGATTTAGAGAGTCAATAATTCAGTAAAGTCCCAAGTAAATGGCAAAACACAAGCTCAGATTGGGTTTTTGTATTCGTATTTTATAAACATTTCAGGATTTTTTTTAATGACCCTTGGCCTTTTGCCATTCTTAAAGTGAAGATCTTATATCCTGGAAACTTGGTTAGAAACAAACTCAGGCTTGCCTCATCCAACTTCTTTTTCTATGTGGATCCTACTCTAAGCAATGCCTCTGGCAATATAATCTAGTAGTTAAATGGATTCTAACATTAGACTGCCTTGATACATGTTCTGATTCTACTCTTAATCACTTTGAGACCTTAAGCAAGTTATTTAATCTGCTCTATGACTCAATTTTCTCAACTGTAAAATAGGGATAATTATTATACCTATTTCAGATAGCCTACCTCAGGGGATTGCTATGAAAATTAAATTATTGTATAAATGTAAATTGCTTCAAAGAATTCCTAGTACAAATACAAAATGAAAGCTCAGTAAATGTTAACTCTCATCATCATCTGCAAATATACCCCTATTTGGATGCTTCTAGGGACAACAGAGGGTTCACTTGCCCCTCCCCTCCTAAAAGCCTATCAACATGTAGCTGGGGACGTTCTGGTTATCATGAGCTTTGGAGTCAGACAAACCTGAATATGAAACCTTATTCTCTCTGCACGTTGATATCTTAGTGTAGAATGGCAATATACTTTCTTCACTGGGCCATTGTGAGGGCTAGATAAGGTGCTATATATAAAGCATAAAGTACTCTGCATGTTTCCAGTTCCATGGGAGGTACTTATTAACAATAGTTGCTGCTGTGATGATAATGATTGAAGATCAAGAAGAAAATAAAGAAGAGGAGAAAGAAGAAGGTAAAGAAAAAGTAGCTCTAGTAGCCACATCAGCTGCTGCTGCCATCTATTAAAAAGTTCTTTCTGTCTTGCTGAGTTCTGCCTCCCGGCAGTTTTACCTCACACTCCTAGCTCTGCCTACTGGAGCTGCCCAGAACACATGACCCTATCTCCTTTCTGTCAGCCTGCAGATACTCATAGAGGGTAGCACAGCCTTCTCCCTGCACCTGTAGCAATGGCAGTGCTACCTCTTCCCTGTGCCCTCTCGAAACAGAGAGCTCCGGATCTTCAAATGTTTCTCAAGAGGTATAAATTTTTATATGTTTCTTACCAGGAGGTTCTTCCTGGAATATTCCATGCCTTCTTGAAAGGAGCCCAGAGCACTGCAAGATGGTTTTACACTCTGGCCACTATTTTGTTCAGGAGAAGAATAGTGTGCTCCATCCCCTAGTTTCACCTCAGTCACTTTGTTCAAGCCAGGTAACTGAGAGTGGAAACAGAAATCGCCCTTGTTTACTTTGAAATTTTTGTCTAAATGACCTTCAGAGGGGGAAAAATTTGCTTTAGCTGGGGCACCAGAGGGAGTGCCCCAGCAGAGCCATGTTCACTTGGAAGCAATCCATTGGATAGCCCCACTGAAACGACAGAAGGAATCTCAGAGATCAAGACATTAGTCAGTCAGGGAAAGGGTAGCATTCCTGCTGGGCAGTGGGGTAGAAACAAAAAAGGCAGCCTGGTTCCTGGCTCTGAGAGTCTTTGGGGATGAAGTTCCAGCTTTGTAGTTGGAGAAAACAGAGCCTCTACTCAAGGAATACCTCATCCAGTAATGACTATCACCTACTGAACACTTCCTGACTCAGTATTGTACCAGAGTCTTCACTAACATTATTCCATTTAACATTATAACCTAAAAAGGAGCAATTACAATTCCCATTTTACAGGTTGGCAAATGGTCTCATGTTGAATAACTTCTTCAAGGTCATATAGGTATAGTAAATGACAGAGCTAGGATTTGAATCTAAGTTTGCTTTTAACCTCATATAGATTTCTTTCTAACCACATGACCTTAAATAAGTGGCACCACCTTGATCCTTAGTTGTCTCATCTCCACAGTCTTGCATGGTGGTCATATGGACTAAATGAGATAACATACTTGAGATGTTCAAGAAACTTTTGTTTCTTCCTTTCCAAATTTCAGCTTTCCCATTTAAGAAAATCACTTAACTTTTCTTGGACACTGTTTTTCATTTGAAAACCAATTGCAGTTTATCAGTCTCTAACCTTGCATGTTGACAACCCCCAGCAGGATGCAACACAGGCCTGATGCTCCAGCCTCCTAGCTTCTTTTCTTTCCAGCACATTTTCCTGCCTATACTCACAGCTCTAGCACTGTTATGGTTTTTGGCTTTTTCCAGCAAACATCATATTTACAAACTACAAATAACAAAGTAGAAGATGCCGAAAGAGAGCTCTGGCATGTTAATTAAGAACAATAGCAGAAGCAGCTGGGCAGAAAATGCCAAAGAGTCAGAAGCAGAAGCAGCATAGCTGTTTGTTGACAGAAGCCAATGCAGCATTGTACGTTAATCGGGGAAGTGGGTAAACATTTGCCTGCAGCTTGCCCCCCAGTGCATTGGAAGACAGACAGCAGGACGGGCCCTCCCCACCACCTTGCCTGCCCATCTGCCCATAATCCAAGAGATACTAGTAGAACATGCTTTGCCCTGAGTTTTATAAACAGAGAGGATTCTAGGGGTGAATGTGTCTCCTTAATGATCCTCCTGGGCATACCAGGTTTCCATCTGGATACAGTCAAAGATAGTATTCCTCATTCAACTTGCCCGTCTCCCTGTGACACCAGCCTTGGCCCCCAGGGGCTCCCCTTCTCTCTAGCCAGAAGCCAGCAAAGTCATCTCATTAGGAGTGGCTTGAGTTGAGCAGAAGACTAGATTGCCTGCCTCAGGTGCTGGAGTCTTTGCCCATGGGCCCAGAGCTCCTGTATGTAACAGCAACAGCTTCAGCCCTGACTAGAGACTGCCTGGCCTTCTGTCACACACACTCCCAGCTGCCCATTTGCCTGTGTGTCCATCCATGCTTTACAGTTGCTGTAACACACAGCAGCCATTCTTGACACCTGCTCTGTGCCAGACACTGTGCTAATTATATGTTTTTTCTCATTTAATCCTCACATCAGTCCTGTGATACTAACTCCAAAGACACAAAGCTGATAACCAGCACAGCTGTGATTTATACCAGTCTTTTAATTCCAAAACCTGTCTTCCTTCCTAAACCAGTATTTCTTAACTTTCTAAAATTCATGAACCTTTTTGATAAACATGAAAATTTTGTTTCTCAGATTCAAAAACCCATCATGTCCTGTCCCTGCCATTGGACCAGATGGGCATACACCTAATTTAGGATTCCTGTATCAGTAGCAAATCCCCTGATGCCAATATTTCATCTAGCTTTACTTTTTTTTTTTTTTTAAAGAGAGAGTGAGAGAGGGGGACAGAGAGAGAGAGAATTTTAACATTTATTTATTTTTTCTTAGTTCTCGGCGGACACAACATCTTTGTTTGTATGTGGTGCTGAGGATCGAACCTGGGCCGCACGCACGCTAGGCGAGCGTGCTACCGCTTGAGCCACATCCCCAGCCCAGCTTTACTTATTTTTAATAGTCCATTTTTTAATTTCTAAAAATTTAAAGTTGAATTATGATGTTGACTTATTTTTTTTTCAAACTATATATATATCCCCAAGAAGGAGATTGTGGTATGACTCACCATGGATATAATGGTATGCCTCACCAGGGAGATAATCATCCTCAGGTCTTTAGAATGACCATTTGCAGTTTACTATGCCTAGTTTTAGTGAGAAGAAGGTTTAGCTGTTGTCTCACCAAGCATAACAGGCCTTCTCTCAGGCCCTCTCATCAGGATTTAACCAAGCAGAGGTTCCCAGGAGCATCAGTCAGCTGTTTAAACAGAATCCTTTCTGAGGGCACAGGAGATGAGGGACTTGTCTAAGAAGAAGTTGCATCTCCAGAACCTTATGACTTGAGGTCCTCCACAAAACTAAATTCTGTAACTTGACCTTACTGAGAGCTCTGTGTTGCTCATCTGAAGTAAGAATAACAACACTTACATTACAGGGTTATTTTGAAAATCAAATAAGACATCATGAATATAGCCATGCCAGTACATAGTAGGGCTCAAAGTAAATGTGCATAGGTAAACTTAATGCCATGTGGAGAAAATTGTACTGGTTCCAGCCTTTTGAATATGTTTTTTTTTTTCTTTTTAGGTAACTCAGCTGGACCCCAATAAATCACTATTGGAGGTAAAATTGTTCCCTCAAGAAACCCTTTTCCTTGAAGCAAAAGAGTAAACACAGCTCAGCGGTGGAACCAGCCTTTCCTTGACAAGCCAGAGGCCTGTGTCAAGAGATGGGCTCCTCACCAACCCACCCACACGCTCGTCTCACTCAATTCAATGTCACACTTCTGCCTCTTGCAAGATTGCTGGAAAAAAAAAAGTAATAATAAACATAGCTACTTAAAATTTCCCATCCATGAGTATATGTTCCCAGCCCTTATTCCAGAGAATTGCAACTCTGCCACCCTCCCCTATCCCCTGCACTTCACCCTTGTTCAATGACTAATGTACTGTTCAAGTGTGAGTGATCACTAGTAGAATTTTTACCTCTCCAGTGCCTATTTTTTCCCCACAGTGTCAAGGACAGTTTTGTCTGTCTTGTGACACCAGGATACTGTGTATTTGATATGTCTCATTGAGCCAAGACTCACACCTCTGCCTTTTTATTTTCATGACTGGATTTCTACTTTGTCACCTACTTTTAAGAGGCAGGGGGGGAGTCGAATGGGACATTCTTGGCATGGAGATTAAACGTTGTAGGAAAAAAATGTATATCATTTTTGTTGGTACTTTCTGACTTCTTTACTGAGATAAAAGGTTTTGTTTGAGGATTGGTTTGACATATATGCAAGATATTTATTCACTGCTGCTGCCTTGGGTCTCCAGGTTCCATCTAGGAGCCGAATGGGAAATTGTTCAAGTATACATGTGAATGTTGAAATAGTGTACAGAGGGGACTACTACCCAAACTTTGGTATCTGGCTCAGCTGTGGGAAGCTGCTGTTGGGTTTGGATTTGGGCAGTAAGGAACCCCATAGATACCAACTCCCACATTGCTGGTCCATCAGTATACACTGAGCACAGTTCTCTCTTGCTCTTGTCTCCCTCTACTTCTTCAAGCATTCGAACCTTATCACCTGGTGTTTTTAGCACCTTTTCTATTGCCAAAATCTGACCAGCTATCCCTCCAGCTCTCCTACATTAAAGAACTTGCTCTGCTATTTCACTATTTTAACATTAGATATTGAAAAAAGCAAACCTGGGGGCTCAGCCCAGAAGACATATGTTACCTGAATCCACATGTAATAATTTGGGGTTTGATTTAGTAATTGTAGATTTTGCTAACTCATGGAACACTGTTTATATACCTTCACAGCCAATGATTTCCTTTTGGTCTTGGAATATTCTCCATAGCTGTTTTTGTGTCACCTGTTGTCTTTATCCTAGGGTTTGAGATCCCAATTTTTACGTTTTTTACTTGAGCAAAAGAGAACATAAGAGCTTAAGTTTATTCCCCTGACTCTGGCAAGGGGTTCTCAGAAGACTCTAACCAAAACTGGAGATATGCCTGGTTAGTTTCCCTCTGACCAGAAGTGTGTGTAGGCCAAGAAAGTCCCACCTTGTGTATTTTCTCTGATGTTCCACCAGGGACTTCCCCTGAAAACTCTCTTAAAAAGAGATGTGTTCCTAACTGACTACGCTTTATCTGCCTATAAGTGGACCTTCTCTGGCTCCAGGGAGACTGAAAGGGAGACCCACTATAGGGGGAGTTCTAGCTGAGTACTTTGTCTCCAGCTCCACTCCTTCCTTCTAAATCTAGTGACTCTACCACACAGTCATTCTTGGTGCTACAGACCCACCAGGGCAACAGCTCTTTTCCCAGGTGGACCTTGTTCTGTAGCTGCTGTGGAGAAGTGGCAGCCTGAACTCAGGCCATACTCAGGAACAGCAGCCAGAGTGTAGGTAAGTGTTTAAGAGAAGGGTCTCTGAATTCACCTTCATGCTTAATTAACCTCTCCTGTCTTTCCCCTTCAATTCTGTATCCCAACAATATAGACTTTACTCTGAAACCAATTTTATAAAAGTTATTAAATGTTACATGAATGTGTGAAGTTGATATGCCCTTTTCAATCCTGTCTTGGAAAGTTCTCAGTCTACCCAGCCCCATGAACTCCCTGTCCTCTAGGCCCTCAGCTAATTGTCACTGTTCACTTGTAACCTTCTGGTCTACTGAGCTCCAGAACAGGAGGCCAAAGCAATTTTATACCTTTTCATGCAAACACAACATTAAAATGACTTTGTTCTCACCATAGATTCGGCGGTATCCTTTTGAGTTATCACCCCCTACTCTTAATCTTTCTTGTCCTGTACATCTCAGCCTTCAGATGCAGCAAGCCAATCAGAATATTTGTTGGGCATTCTTTGCCCAGCTATTTCCAGTAAACTCCAGGGCTCCTTGTCATCCCTCCATTCCAGTTCACTCCCTTGTGTTCTTGGATTATCAGTTGTATATTTGGAGAACTAGTTTGAAAGTTTAAGGAAGTATTGCCAATTTCCCATTGCTTTTAGAAGGTGCAGTTTGTTTTTTTGTTTGTTTGTTTGTTTGTTTTGTGTGTGTGTGTGCATTGGCACTTTTGGTTTTAAGTAATTTGCAGATGTTAATCTCAATGGTAAGCAACCAACGTCTCCGTTGAAAAAAGAGCACTTTTATGGAATTTTTTTAATATAGGAGAATGAAAAATATTTACAGAATTTACTTACTGGTGCCATTTAAAACTTCCAATACATTTGTAGTTGCATTAAAATTCCTACTTCCAGAAGCTAGATGTACTGACCTGTGTGTGCTGGTCAATGGGATGGACTTTTACAAGATTACAGAGCTCTAGCAGATGTCCTCCCAAGCATGGAAGTTTCATGTGGATGTAGGAGAGGGGTCTCCATTAGCAGCATTACTGATTGACACATTTAAAACCATCCCTGTTAGCCTCTCAACTACCCAGTCCTAGACCCCCAGGTGGATGGGACATGGGAGTTCTAAATTTAGTCCAAGAGTAACTCACCTAGACATTGTACTTTACAGTGTAAATAATCCTTCCATTTGCATTTAATCATTTGAATTTTTTTAAAAAAATTATTGAAGGAAGAGAAGTTTTCACAAACACACACATCAGAGACTTTGGTGTCTTCTGATTTGAACCATCATTTGTTATTTAGTAGCTGTGTGACCATAAGGTGAGTAACTTCTGAACCTCAGTATTCTGGCAGTGTGCAGATAGCACTTGGCAATTTACCTCACCTCCCACACTCATCACTACTGTCTGCCTCTGTGAGGAAGGAGAGGTGACCATTCCATTTTTGCACATAGACCCCGGAGGGTTGTGACTGGCCTAAAGTTGCACATCATGTCAACAGAAGAGTCAGAACTCAAGCCCTGGCCTTTGATTTTCCGCTGCACTTCTATAAAGAGTCTCTAAATTTCATGCCAAGAATGAGTCTTAGAATCTTCTACTATTTATACAAAAAGTTATAGGTTTATTTGTTTATTGGTATGGGGGATTGAACCCAGGGATTCTTTACCACTGAGCTACGTCCACAGCCCTTTTTGGTTTTTATTTTGAGACAGGGTCTCACTAAGTTGCTGAGGCTGGCCTTGAAGTTGCAATCCTCCTGTCTCAGCCTCCTGGGCATGATTACAGGAGTGTAGCTTAGTTTTATTTTTCTGGAAAGAGAATCTGCACTCATCAGATTCTGAGTGGGATCTGTTGGCAAAAAAAAGAAATTGAAGAACCACCATTCACATCATACAAACATTAGAATATTCTGGAAATTGAAACTGTATATCCTATTTATCAAGCCATATTATCTAAAATTCCCAAAGAGGGTGAAGTATAATCCATAGGCTTTATTCCCTTGAACCTCCCTCCTCATCTAATACTTTTCCCTTTTCTCACGTAATCTGCTTTAGAAGAGGACCCTTAACAACCCCTCTCTGCTGCATTTTGGAAGTTTGATCTGCAAGGAAAGAGACTTGATCTCCAGTGTTTCATCTCTTAATTCTTCTTAACATTCTCTGTTAGTTATGGTTCTTGGTTTTGGGAGTGGCCAAGAGCACAGCCTCTGGGTCCAAGCCATTCCTCAACTTAGTGGCAATGTGACCTGAGGAAGTCACTTTACCTGAGTGGGTAGTAACAGCAGTGAGAAGTGGCAGTTTGTGGGAGAGGACACAAAACCAAGAGAGTAGGAAAAAACTACTCCAGACTCTAGGGAAGGGACCAAGAGCCTTTCTGGACACTTAGGATGTGCCCAATACTATGCTCAGCATTACAGACCTTTCCTCAGGTAGCCTCACAACAGCCCTTGAGGTGGGTGTTCTTGAACCCTTTAGAAGAGGCAACAGGCTCAAAGGTGAAGCAGTTAACCACAATAAAGAACAGGGACAATTCTGACCTAGACTTCTTACTCCAAAGCCCCTGCTATGTTCATGACAATGAAGTGCTGCCTTCGTGGAAAGCATAGCATTACCAAGGCATTATAACAGTAGTGACATAAAATGTTGGTGAATACTAAGAGAAGTAAAGACAACTCCAAATGACCCATTCCCCAAGAGTTCTTATAAGTACTTTTATATAGAATGTATCAGGAGCCAAAACGTAAGGAACACTTTTTATTTTAAATGTGTGTAATAATTTTAAGACATCTCCAAAATCCATCCCCTGCTCCTCCCTGACTTATCTAACTGCTATTTTTTTTCCTTCAGATCTTTATCATCTCAGTAGGATTACAAAATCACATTGTGATTGATCTTCATTTCTCCAGCATTTTCTAATACTAGACCGGTCTCCACACCACTTCCATAAAGGGCTCTAACATACCTGCCCCACCATGTCCCCACCTGCTTTGCTCCTCTTGAAGGTTTCCTTTTACCTTCCAAATAACACCCAAATTTTTGACTTGGATTTCAACCCCTTAGACCGAAACACTTGACCCCTCCCTCCCTTCTAGCCATACACTCAACACAAGCAGCCTGCAATTTCCAGAACATTCTAGCTCTTTTGTCATCTTTGGCCTTTGCACTGATTTCCTCTGCCCTCATAGACTTCAACTATCCATCCATCCACCCATCCTGCGCTTTAATTTTAGACTTCCACTGCTCCAAAATGTTTTCTTGACCATTGCCACACCCCCTCACACCCTCCAGTCCTGGGAATCTTCAGCCATGGTACTGCTCTTTCCATAGTGTTGCATCTCTCTGAACTATAACTCTTATCATCCCTAATGTTCTTCCTCCCTTGACCCAGGCTGTTAGCTCCTGAAAGGGTCTGAGTCATTTCACATTATCAAGCCTAGTTGAATGACTAGTACAAAATAAGCACATAGTAAATTTGAATATATTAACTGAATTTGAATGATATTGGTATCCAAGTACTTTAATAAGGTGGTCACTTCACTCTCCAACTTATCTGGGACCACTGAGAGGACAAAAACAAGATCTTAATCATCTGTTTATTTCCAAAGCTAGCCCAGGGTCTGGCACATAGTAGTTGTACACTCAGTGGTTACTGAAGCAGTTAAATTGATTGGAGCTGGAACAAAATCAACTGGAGCTGCTGAGGAAAGAACAAAAGGAATTGGTGTTGAGTTCCTAGGTAAGCCCAGCACCATGCTATGGGCTTTATTTTGTCTGTCTACCATCCCACCCTCAGAATTACTCTCTGAGGTAGGCACTAATATTATTCTTATTTTGCAGTTAAGAAACCATATCCTGAGAGAGAAGTCACTGTTTCAGACACATTGCTAGTAGGGAGACAAACTAGGCTTCTTCAGATCTGCACCCAACCTCATGCCTTCTCCCCTTCATTCGTGGGGCCCCACCCTGAGCAGCTTCAGCAAGTGTAACTTCTAACCCACAAGTCATAGACAGTAATAAACATTCTCACATATTTCCCTTTGCCTTCTAGGATACTGTACTCCAGTTTTCCTTCTACTTCTGTGAAAGATCCTTCCGTCTCCATGGAGGGTTTATCTACCCTGCCTGACTGCTACATATCAAAAGTCCCTGAGTTCCTTCTGAAGCCCTCTGCTTTTCTTTCAAACTCTTGGATATGAGATAATTTACACCCAAGACTCAAAGAGTTTGCTTAAGGCATAAACTCCATGAGAGTACAGTCAATCTGATTTGTCCTTTTATCACTCAGCACAGACCTGGCATTGCATAGACGCTTTATGAATACTTGTTGATAAGAGAATGAACACTTAAGTTTATTATATGCCAGAACTAAAGGATTATTTGTATTAACTAGTTTACTCCCCCACAAACTTATGAAGTAGGAGCTATTGTTTTCCTCACTTGATTGCTGAGCAAACTGAAGCACAGAGATTAGGTAATTTGCTCGAGGTCACACAGCTAGGAAACCAAGGAGCCAGGAATCAAACAGGCCATTTGGCTCCAGTGTTGCATGGTCTCTGGGCCATGCAAATCTACCAGGCCAGAACCACTACACTGCAATACTCCAAGAACCTCCTGGAATCTCCAATACACGTTAAGAACCTCTTCTAGTCCTTGTGTTTTCACGTTATGGTGATTATTTGCACAAGTCTCCCCCACTGGACCATGAGAGATTACCTCACCACCACTAAGGGACCTGGTACAGGGCACAGATAACAAACGTTATTATGAATGAATGAACTACAGAACTACCATGTGAAGTGGAATGTAACATTCATATTTCATACATTGATAAACTTAGGTTTAAGAGAGGCTGAGTCCTTTGTCCAAAGTCTCATAGCTACTTTATCACCTACTCATGACCCATACTTGGGCCTCTCTCCAAAGCAAATTTTTTAATCATGTTTTCAGTAGACCAGCATTTAATTTTTACTATTTAAATGACCTCTGCCTTATAGAGATCAGGTTAGCTTTGACTCATCCACTCATGCTTGAGGCTCTTGTTAAACATGATTCTCAGCCCCTACCCTTGACCCAGAACACCCAAACCCAGTGGGGCAGCCAATTTCAGGGCAGTACTGGAGGAGTTTCCAGTCTCAGTTCCCCAGTCTTGGGGACAAAAAGGCCTCCAGAGAGAGGTAAGGCCCATCTGGAAGCTCTAACTAGAGTCCCCTCAGTAATAAATGGGCCTGCCAAGCCTGACAGTCTAAGATCCCAGAATTAGAAAAGGGAGGTATCTTACATTAGAATGGAGCCTGCCTTCTGGGCTCAGTTCTCTGAGCCCAGCAAATGTTGTCTTCCTTGGGCATGCACTAATAACATTCATATAGACTTTTCTGAGGAGTTAGCAACAAGAAGAATCTTACTGAAACTTTCATTTGTGTTGGGGAGTCAGGGGAGGCACATGTAAGTAGTACCAGGTAAAAAGCCATCAACTTGCTATATTCTGGCATGTCTTTCACCACAGCAAGCACTGTGAAGAACCAGTTTGCACAGTTATCACCTACATGCTTCAGTGTCTTCAAACAGGGTGCATTTTATGAGGGGTTTTTTGTTGTTGTTTGTGTTTTGTTGTTGTTGTTGTTTTGTCTTTTAAACAGTCTACTGAGGTCATAGCCACAGAGGGAAGAACATGTTCTCTCTAATAAAGGTGATACTGTACCATAGAGAAGCCCAGTTCCTGCCTTTGGGGAGTCCCATTAAGAACCAGCAATGAGCTGACTTATCAATAGAAGCCATAAATCTTGATTTTCAAATGTTGACAGCCACTAGGCATGGTGGAACACACCTGTAGTCCCCACAGCTCCAGAGGCTGAGACAGGAGGATCACAAGTTCAAGGCCAGCCTCAGCAACTTACACCCTAAGCGAGACCCTATCTGAAAAAAATTTTAAGTTTTTTTTTTTTTGTACTGTGGATTGAACCTAGGGGTGCTTAATAACTGAACCACATTCCCAGCCCTTTTTTAAAAAATATTCTATTTAGAGACAGGGTCTTGCTGAGTTGCTTAGGGCCTTACTAAGTTACCAAGTCTGGCTTTGAACCTGCAATCCTCCTGCCTCAGCCTCTTGAGCTGCTGGAACAAAATTAAAAAAAAAAAATTTAAAGTGCTGGGGATGTAGATTAGTGTGATAAAGTGCCTCTGGGTTTAATCCCCAGTACAAAAAGAAAAAATGAGAAAGAACCAGCAGTGCCAGTGTGCCCCAAATAATAGACTACCTGAGAAGAAAGAAGGGTAAGTAGGTGTTCAGAACCCAGAGAGTTTGAGGTGGGCCTGGGCTGTGCTACTCCTTTTTTGCGTATTGGGCAGTACTACTTTGTGCCTGGCAGTAAACATATTCTGTGTAACTGGAGAAGGTGCTCATGTAGCCAGAAAGATTCAAAGTCAGATAGCCTAGAAAGGGAGATGGCCCAGAATCCAGAGGGATCCCTCTGGGATCTTGAGTACCCCAATCTGCTGGAAAGTCTCAGGATCATGCAAATCCCCCAGAATTCTGTTTCTGAAGGGAGTCTTCCAGTGAGGGTTTAAAATCAGATGTACCTGGGAAGGCACTTCCTATTGACAGCTGCCAGTTACTCAGTCTTCCTTCTCATGGAGACAAAAAGGTGCTAAGAAGGGACCATTTTTCCTCTCTGCAGTGGTGGCAAAGATGAACCCATCCATTAAGTAACTGCTAACAAATACTAATCCCCAATAGTTCTTAAATATTTACAATGTGTTAAACACTGAGAAGAAGGATTTTTCGGGAATTACAATACTGAATGTTCACAGGGTAACCCAATATAAAAGTGTTGTTTTTACCCCCAACTTAGAGACAAAATATAACAAATGCAGGAGGCCCTGCTTAGCCTCCGCCCTATAACCAAAGGTGCTGGGGACACTAGAACAGGGTGCCAGACACTTGACCAGCAGTGGGAATGCAGTGTGATCAGTCCTGTGGGGTAAAGGGAGGCTGTAGGGGCACTGAAAAGGGTGAAGAAGCCCCCAAAGAAAGAGGCTCCAAGTAAGTGCTCCCTTCCCCCATACCTTACCCAATGGGCCAATTCAGGAAACTGGGTAGGGAAAGTGGCTGCAACTCAACTCCCCAGTCTTCCACCACTTCCTCTTCTATAGATGTAAAACACAGTTCACAGTTCTCATCCATCCCCACACTAGCTATATGGCCTTGGGAAGGCCACTCCCTCTATATTCTTTAGTTTCCTCTGATATAAATTAAAAATGAAGATGGGTGACTATGACTTCAGAGAGAAGAGAATGCAGAGGGACTTGAAGAGCTTGCAAGGTCAGCAAGTGCCTGTTGTGCTCCTGACAAGAGACAGTGGGGCATCTTGAAGGCTGGGTTCTAAAGATTGGGTAGAAGTTTCCCAAGTAAGTAACTGGCCAAGGATTGGGAGCCTGGAGGAGGCAGGCATCTGTGCATCAGTGCCACAGCAAGTTTGGACTCATTGTGGTGGGGGTGGGGGTCCTGTACCCCACCTCCATCCCCCAGGAAAGAGAGAGTGCTGGACTCTGCATCAACTAGCACTGGGCTCTATATTGGCGAAATATGGAACAGGCAGGTCCTGAGCAAGTCAGGGAACTAAGAAGTCCACACACAGCCTAGGAGATTGTGTGAGCTTGCAGGAAATAGAGGGGGGGCAGGGCAAGTGGAAGAAGTCAAAAATACAAGAAATTTATTTGAAAACAGACCATATGCATAAAGGGTCAGTGAAATGATGAGCAAGCACATGTGGCCCACAGAGGCCAGTTAGGCTTCTCCTTTCCAGCCCATCCCTTTTATCTTTGCTTTGGTTAATGACCTGAAAGTTACAGGCAGCAAGTTTGTGGCTGCTAATAGTCCATTGCTGTACTTCTGAGATGTCTGGGCTCAGGTCCAGGCCGATCTGGCCTAGGAGCCCTCATCCACTTCTTCGCTACATTCTCCTTCCCCCAACATGCAGTGGCACAGCACAGCTGCTGCTATTCTCCAGGCAATCTGAGTTGGGGTGGCTGGGAAGTTAGACCAGAGATGGATAGCAACTCACTCAAGTTCGCGCAGCACAGTGAATGCCATGGGGCATATCAGCCTGGGAGCTGATCCCTGGAATTGCTATTTCTAGAAGACCTCTTGGGGACTGGGTCAAGAAGGATAGTCCAAAGAAGACCAGTCTCTGGCTATATACCATCCTAAAAGCCTTAAGAGGACTTACAGATCTCCAGGGCCCTTCTACTGTTTTCTCCACATCCACTCCCTTCCTCTGCCTGGCCAGTTCTGGGTCTCAAAATTGTAAGGACTAATGTGAAATTTTAAATGGGAAATAGGTCAGAAAGGAAGCAGTCTCCAGGATAAACACTACTACAATAAGTAACTTTCTTATGCTCTTGTCATAACCAGTTAGGTATAGCAGTAGATGAACAGATTCCATTCTCAGTCACTGCATAACACACCAAGGATGTGCACTTAAGAAACAGAACTACAGGGAGAAAATGGCAGCACTTATCAAGAGACATAGATTTGTAAATAAAGCCACAAGATCCTAGATGGAAACACCCCACACTGAAGATGAATACTCTACCTCAAATTAATTCTAAAGATAGTTAAATTTCCAATTTTACTTTTTCAGAATTAGGTTTAAAATTCATCAAATGCTTATTTAGAAGACTATATTTTGAAAACAGCCATGAGAATTTTGAAAAAGAAGAATCGGGAAGCAGTAGTGTGACTTGCCCTCCTAAGTGTTACAGAATTACAATAATTAAATTAGTGAGGCTGGGACAAGAAGAGGAAACAACTTCCTAGAAGTGAAAGTGCTGAAACCAACCAAAGCCACCTGAGATTTTTGTACATAGAATGTGTCAGTTGCAAATGGATGGATTATGAAATAGTGCTGTGATGACTGGATAATCATTTGAGGGGGAACTTGTTACATATCGCACACCTTTGATCAAAATTAATTTTAGGATTGGGATTGTGGCTCAGTGGCAGAGCACTTGCCTCACACATGTGAGGCACTGGGTTCAATCCTCAGTACCACGTATGGAAAAATAAAGGTACTGTGTCCATCTACAACTAAAAATATTTTAAAAATTAATTTCAAGTGAACTAAAGGTATAAATAAAGGTAAATTATTGAAAGCTAATATACAGGTAGATACTTTTAGAAGGTTAGATTTGGAAAATTATTTAGTATGATATACTATACATACAATATATAGAGAGAAAACAATAACTTTGGCTACATTTAATAAAATTAAACTCCAGCATAGCAAAAATAAAACAGTATAAGCAAAAACTAAAATGTGGGAAAGTGTAGCAGATGTGTCAGAGAAAAGTCTGTGGTGTATGGATGGCTATTAAAATTAAGGGAAGGAGGAGCTCATAATAAAAAGATAAAGGATATCTGTGGATTGTTTAAAAAAACACAAGCAACCACATGCAGAAAAAAAAAGGAATAACTAAGGAAATGCAAATTGCAATGACAATGAGATACTACTTGTTTTGCTTTGAATAGGAAAAGATTAAAAAGATCATCAAGATGCATTTCTGTTGAGCGTGTTCATTGACACATCAACCTTTCTTGAGGGCTATTTAACAGGTAGCTATCAAGAGTCTAATTTTAAAAAGCATCTTATTTATCAATCTTATTTCTAGGAATTTATCCTAAGGAAATAATTGGGCAAATTTCAAAGGATATTCATGGTAGCACTGTTATTAGAGCAAACATTGGAAACAAACTAAATATGTACTAATAAAGAATCAGCTAAATAAATTAAGATCCATACAATGGAATATTAAACAATCTTTTAAAATGATTATGTAGATACATTGATATGAAAAATGTTTTTACTATTTGTAAACAAAAAAAGGAACAAAAAGTGTATTTTTTGTAAATGTGTGCACAAAGAAAGCTGTTTAAAAATCATATACCAAAATATTTTGCTGAATTGTCTAAAATGTTTTATTTTACTTTATCATAATACGCAGTAACAGTGTTTCCATTTGGGAGACCTTAAGTCTCCTATCAGAGGTTCTATTCCCCTTTCACTGCCCTTCCCCCATTTCCAAGACTAGTGATTCCCACTGCAGCCCTGTTCTCACAGTAAGGCCATTGATAGGTGATTGTCCCAGTTGTTCAACAAGTTCTGTAAAGGCCCATCTCAGCTGGTTTATCTGGGGTCCTCAGGACTGACATATACTAGGTATTCAAGAAATATTACATGAATGAATGTTTCAGCGAATGATCCATGAATTGGAGGAAATCGAACTGAAGCCCTGAGAATCCAATTGTACTCTCCCAGAACCGAAGGTGAGGAGATACAAGCCTGACTGTGGAAGTTGGGTGTGGATTTCTGTCTTTCTCAAGGCTCAGCAGCACTGTGACCCCCTTGCCTGCAGAACCTTGTCTGCCTCAGGTCTGAAACATAGAACGTCGCACCTCCCCCAGGACTGTATGCCAAACACGACAGCACACACCAAAGATTTAGCAGAGTGGCAATACACAGTAGGCGCTTAAAAAAAAAAAAAAAAACAGACGCAAATAGATGGACGATAAACATCACTATCCAAGAGTTGTCCTGTGCTCAGATACTCCCAAATGGAAGGTTGTGGAGATAGGAAGCCTGGCGACACTCGCCAGCCGCCTCCCTTGCGCGTGCTCTGCAGTCACGGAGGCTTGAAGAGCTGTGGCGGCTGGGGCCCAGCCTTGGGTTCCTGCCACGCTCTCAGCGCCAATGTCCTGGATTCCCCACCTTCAGATGATCCCTCTGCTCGCTCCTTACGTTGGGAGTGGAGGGCCACTGAAGCTGATGCGTACGGTCACATCTGGGCCCAGCGGGTGCGGGGAAGGGCCTCAGGCCAGGCTGGGGTCCGCGACGCACAGCAGGAGCCCGCGCCCGGAATCATGCAGATTGTTGGCGTTATGTAGGCTACCCTCGGGTTCGAATTTTGCTCGGTTCCGTACTGGTTGTGAGATGTGGAACAAGTCACCTCACCTCTGGACGGAGTTGGATTTCTCGCCTGACAAGTGAAATAATGGGACCTGCCTCCTAGAGGGTGGTGCGACTTCATCAAGCCACTGTAGGGGTAGCGCTAGGCGCAGGGCCCCTCACAAGAGGAGTGCGCCAAAAGCCCAGTGCCACGATAAGAAGGGTTCTTTCTGACCCCGAAATTGTGCATAGTCCCTGGCCTGGGTTAGGCCGGATCTGTGGCTTTGGCCACGGAAAGGGCCATTTTAGCGCGACAGGGACACCAAACCAGGCTGCCCTGCTCCCTATCCACCCAGGGGTCTGCTTGGCCAAAGGTTTTAATCAGCGGAATTCGTGAGTTGGTCTGAAGGAAAACGATGTCGTTCTGTGTGTATATGTTTGTGTACACGTGTGTGTAGCCACACGAACAGGAGAGTCTGATTGTGCGGGGAAATGTGAGTTGGGCAGTCTGCAGAGACTCCTTCTCCCAAAGGCGCTTTCCGCCTCTTCTCTGCGCCTCCTTCCTGGGTGAAGAGTTTCAGCCAAACTAACGGAATCCGGCTAGAGAAGGGATAGGGACGGGAGGGGCAATTCCGTCCCGGAGCCACCGGTTTGGGGATAATTACTTTTAATGTCAGAAAGATTTAGTTTAATATCATCTCTATTAGGCTGCCGGGAGGGTAATTAAACGCGACGCGTCGCAGCCGGCAAACAGATGGCGTCTGCTTGCTCCGAGGCCGCGGGCAAACAGCGCAAAAGTCAACGCCTCCCAGGTCCCCCATCGGTGCCCCCAGCCCTTCTCCTAGTTAGCGACACAAAAATCCTTATCCTCCGGCCCCCAGCCCCAGCCTCGCCCCAGGTACCCTCCAGAGTCATCTCTTTGGACCTCACCACTGCCTGGGCATAGGTGTGGAGGAGATGGGTTGTTCGTGGGTAGGGTTGGGGGCATTTTCTTGGCTGGGCTCTTGGCTCAGCAGACGTGTCAGCAAATCATTCTGAGCTTGGAGGACATGTACGCAAGTAAGTACGTGAGAACCAGCCCTCGCTCTCCGCGGCATTTGTCCCGAAGGTCTATGACTTTCTCTGCCAGGGGCCCAGCCATAGGGGCAGGATTGGGACTTCATGGATGAGCAAGGGCAGACTGCGTGAGGATATGCCAGTATGGGTGTGCAGTCACCTGAGGTAGGAGTCTGTAGGCGTCAGGCTGTGCGGTCATTCCAGGAGAATATGCTTACAAGAGCAAGAGAGCTGTGAGGTCAAACTTTTTCTAAAGGGGCACCGTGGGTGGGAAGGCAGCACCATAGGTGAGAGCTCCCCCAGGACTCACTGCATATGTGTGTGTGTGTGTGTGTGTGTGTGTGTGTGTGGTGTGTGTAGGTGTGTCCAAACTTTTGCTGAGATCATGCTTGCTGTGTTGTGTATGGGTGTGAAGCCACATTAAGTTGTGTGTGTGATGATGGTGGTGAGGTAGCCCCTGCTGCCTCAACCTAAGCATACTTTCCCCACAGGTAGTACCTCATCTGTGTGCCCTTGCAGCCTTCTGGTTCAAATCAGGAGGAACTAGCCCCAAGTGGTCTAGGAAGCTGGGCAGAGGCATCTTGCCCTGTTGAGGTGTGGGTATAGTGACCTTGGCCCAGGACAGGTTTATTTGGCCTCTGGGCATAACGCGTTATGAGCACCCCAACTTCGGAGGCGTGGGGGGAAAAAGTGTGGATACCGGGCCTGAGGGGATGTGAACACCAGGAAAGAGGATCAAGAGAACTGAGAGGCTGGTGCGCTAGGGGTGAGGGATATTCCCTATGGTGTGGCTGGGTTGAGTTCCAGGATGCACCCCTTCCTCTTCCTAGGAGGAGGTTCCTTTCACAGGAGAGCTCGGGTTCCCAAGTACTCCTCTCAGGACCCTTGGCTCCCGCGAGTTCATCCGCACCCGAGTACCGGAATTTCACTGTGGCCTGGCCTCAAGCAAGAGAAATGATACCGAGGACACCACCCCACCCCAAAGCTAAGCGGATTTGTATAGTTTATTTCGTTTTGGGTTTCAAATATTTTCCCCTAAACCTTTGTCCAAAAAAAAAAAACGCTTTGGGAGCTGGCGCCTGGCGACCACCACCACGAAGAACACCCCCAACCCAAGCCAGGGCGAGGTCATAGCTGGGATTCACTGGGCAGCCACAAGCTCTAGGTTGGGCCTGGGGCCAGTGCTCCCAGAGGACTTACTATCCCCAAAGCGCTGTCTTCACGCTCTCACATCGCGGGAGCCCATCTCCTTTAGCTCCTACACCCATTCACAGGGAGCCTGGGATCAGGATTGGATCCCTATCACGGACTGTCCAGGTCAAAGCTCCCTGGAGCCCGAACCTGTTGAACTTTCTGGAAGTTCTCCACTCGATTCCTTCATTCATCTTCTCCCAAGTCCCTCCAGCCTCATCTTCTGGGTTGACTTCTTCCAGCGGAGCATGCCATGGCTCTCCTGGGGTGTGAGGTTCTGGAGTCTGCGGAAGGAGCCCTGTTGGTGGTGGTGCCTTCCTTCCCCAGTCCCTAGTTCCAAAGGTCAGAAGCAGCCAGAAGGTCAGGGAGCCTAGTTCTGCTGGCGGCAGAGAATGCATCCTAAGGCCCCGAGGCCCTGAACCTATTCTGTGGGCCCAGTGTGACCGCCCCTGAAACGGCATGGACAGACCCTCGCTTCTCTGGAGGTTCAAAGAGCATCGCAAAAAACGCACGATCGGGAGTGGAGGGAGAACGACGAGGAAGCTCACTTTTTTCATTATTTAAATGAATTTTCTTTACTCTGAAGGAAGAAAAAGAGAAAAAAAGTAGAGATTAAAAACGAGAGTGACAGAACATTAGCGCATTAGAGGTCACAACAGGGGAAAAAAAAAAAGGTACAGAGCTAGAAGTATAGTTGGGAGAAACCAAGGGCGACCCTGCCCAGGACCTCAGCATTTATTCCAGCAGTTGCCATTCTAAGGGTAACAACTCCAATTCGAAACCTGTTACCTCCTCTGCAGATGGAGCTGTTCCTCAGAGGTCAACACAGGTAGAATAAGACGTAAGTGAAACCTGTTCCTGAGCAGGGGGCGGGGGTCCCGCAGCGACCTTGTCTTCTTCCGGGAAGTATCGAACAGATGCGCGACCATCCATCCTTCAAGAGGATCTGGGGAGATGCATACACTTTTTACTTTCATTTGAAAAAAAAAAAGAGAGAGAGAGAGAGAAAGCCAAAGTTTTCGTTAATTTAAAACATCGACAAAAGAATCCCACCACCAGAAGAGAAACCGACGAAGAGAAAAGAGGAAAGTAAACAGTAAAGGGGCCGGAACGAGATGGGGGGGCGTGGTGGGGAAGGAGAGAGGAAAGCTTTGCTCAGAGCGCGCGGGGTTCGCCGCTGGCACCGACAGAAAGCGCAATCTCATTTCTTCTGAGCCCCTCTTTTAAAAACAAAAAATACCAATAAACCACACTTACCCTCCTTGATGCTTAACGTATCAGGACTTTTAAAATGAAGGAATCGAGGTTTAAAGGCTTTAGGGAAAAAAACAAAACAAAACCTCCCCAACTACCACAAACGCGTTGGACTTGGGAGCAAGCCGAATCACAGTCGAAGGAGACAGGAAACATTGCCTTGGCATTTATGCCATGATCACCCTCCCTTGCCCGCACCCGAGCCCCCGTTGTATTCCCACCCGACCGCGGTAATTGAATTGTCATATGCCCCCATCCCGCCCTAGGCCGCCAGGGCCACTTGGGAAGCTCGGCCTTGCCAAGCGCCCCCGGCCAGTGAGAGTAGTGCAGCCTAGCCGGCGCCCCAGAAGCGGAGGGGTTACACACGTCTACGTAGAGTCACACCGGACACGGTAATTAGGAGCAATTCACACGCTCTTGGGCGCACGGAAACTTCTTGTCACGATATTTTCAACGCTCCTCCTCGCCCACTTTTTTCCACTCCTTCCCTGGCGCGCCCCCTCCCCTCCTCGAGGCACACAGTAGAGCTTTTGGAGTTTCGAATCTTTCGGACACAGTAGAATGAGGGGCTCCCCGGGCGCGGGCCCGGCCAATCAGAGCGCTGTCTGCCTCCCCTGGCCAATGGCAGGCGCCACATTGTTGTCCAATTCTGTCTAATGGAGCCCTAAGGAGCAACAATAGAGCGGGCGAGAGGCTCATTGAGAGTCTGGCAGCGCCGGGCAACTGGGCCCCGGCTGAGCGCAGCGTCCGGCGCGCACCGCGAGGGGACCTGGCACGGCGAGAGCTTGGTCGCGGGTTCCAACCAACCGGCCCCAAATCGGGTCCCCGGCCCCGATTTCCGACGTGAGGGTTGGACTGCGCTGCTGGCTGAGGGGGTCCGGAAGTTCGGACATGGTGACTGAAGGAGGGTGACGTGGTCAGATCAGGGGCCGGGGGCAAGGGGAAGAGGCCAAGAGTGCAAGCGTCACGAGCAGAGCTGGGAGGCGCGTGCAGCGCCAGCGGAGGAGGAGGATCCCGGAGCCCAAGGCAGGTAGTTGAGGGCAGCCGGGAGAGCAGGGGAGGCGACCTGGCTTTCGGCCCCTGTTGAGAAGGCCCAGGTCCAGCGGGCCTGAGGGACTGCGCGGCCTGAGGGTCTGTGGAAACAGAGCACCCGCATACCGGGAGGAGGTTTGGGATTCTCGGTCGGAGACACCAGGATCTGTCCTGGGCGCTCGTTGGGACAAGAGGGAGGGGAGTCCCGGCAGAGAAAGCCGCGGCGGAACCTAGAAATTGGGCCTGCTTGGGCCTTCTGGGGCTTCGGCGCAGGTGGGACTCCTGTGTCCTTTCATGGCCAGTTTCGGAGGCAAGTCCCCTGCCTCGTTGCGGCCTGCTGGGCCCTCCAAGTCCCCGGAACCCAAATGGGAGGCTGAAGGCGGGAATCTGCGCTCTAGCGGGGTCCCGTGGGGCCCCAGGATAAGGAGGGCGTGTCTGTACCCAAACTGTGAGGGGTGGGGAGGGCGGTGTAAGGAGGTTAGCGAAATAGATCCCCCTTAGCAATACCTAACTTTTCTCCGGATACTTCTTCCTACTCCAGGCTGCAAGGCTAAAAACTGCGCCACAGTTTTGCCCAATACCCACCACTAGCCTTTGCCTAGGTTTTTTTCTTACCTGTTTCGGGTGTCGCGCTGCGGACCCTGGGACTCAGGCACCTCTATCAGCTGTTTGTCGATGTTTTCCTTGCCCCTCAAACCCCGTTTGGGCTCGGTTTGCCTCCCCGAAGAAAGTTTCTTCTGCTGGATTTTCTCTTTAATAGTCCTCAAGTCTACTAGACTCAACTCCACACCCATTTTCTCTCTCACTTTCTGGAGACCGGGCACCGTGGAATCATACCTTTAAATGTCGTAAGGCCACAGGCCTAACTTTACTCTAGAGTTTGTTTCTTAGCCCGCACTCTATTAATGCGAAACTATTTCTGTTTTCAATTTCACCTCCAACTCTCCTGCCCCACATGAACAACAAACAAACAAAAAACAAAACAAACAAAGTCAGGCCCTCTCTGCCCAACTCCGCACCTGGACATTCCTCTCCTCTTCACCCTTCCACCAAACTGCACATTGTACTCTGGGTTTTCCTGTTTTGCCTCTGGCATGAGCTTGTTGGTCCAAAATTTGCTCTGTAATCTGACTCCCGTAATGCAAACATTTCACTCTTCCCATCTCACCCCAATTAACCTAAGTTTGGGGGAATAATATTGTCTTTTTAAAACTCTCCTTACATATATTTGAACCAGTGACTTCCAAACTTTATATGTCTTTTTGCTTTTTTTCCGGAGGAATCACTGATTCTAACAAAATCTTACCCCAGACGTGTAATGAATCAGATATAAAGCAGCTCATGGGAGTGCGTTGTGGAAGCTCCGATTTACTTCCTAATGCACACCCTCCTAGCAATTTGGCGACCACGAGCCAAACTTCCACCCAGTGGAAACCAAGGTTTCTCTTTCTAAACTTTGGTTCTTGGAGACTGTGCTTTAGTCTAGCACACGGCGCTTTCCTTAAGCAGGTCTCTTCCACTTTCCCATCTTCTTCCACGTCAGGTCGTGCCATGGAGCTGCGTTCGGAGCTGCCCAGCGTACCCGGAGCGGCGACCGCGGCGGCGACAGCGACGGGACCACCCGTGGCATCAGTGGCGTCAGTGGCTGCGGCTGCAGCAGCGGCCGCGTCGCTACCAGTGAGTGTGGCAGGCGGCTTGCTGCGGGCGCCGCCGCTGTTGTTGAGGGCGGCGGAGAAGTACCCGCGGACCCCCAAGTGCGCACGCTGCCGCAACCACGGGGTGGTGTCGGCACTCAAGGGCCACAAGCGCTACTGCCGCTGGAAGGACTGCTTGTGCGCCAAGTGTACGCTCATCGCGGAGCGCCAGCGCGTCATGGCGGCACAGGTGGCGTTGCGCAGGCAGCAGGCTCAAGAGGAGAACGAGGCGCGCGAGTTGCAACTGCTTTATGGCACTGCCGAGGGCCTGGCGCTGGCCGCCGCCAACGGCATCATCCCACCACGACCGGCCTACGAGGTCTTTGGCTCAGTGTGCGCCGCCGACGGCGGGGGGCCAGGAGCCGGAGCGCCCGCAGGGACCGGAGGTGGCTCAGCGGGCACAGGGGGCGCAGGTGAGAACTCGGTCAGGGATGGGGGGGAGCTGCAGGGTCCCAGCAGGGATGTGCGCCTAGTCTTGGTACTGGAAGAGTAGAATCCCTTTCTCCAAACGTTTGAACTGCTGGAGTTCACTGCGCACGCGGCTCCAATATTGAGTACAGACACATAAACTCTCCTTCCTCCCCTTTCAGGACCATTTATTTGCACTTTCTTCCTTTCTCTTACCGGGCCCAAATGTGGAAACTTTAATCTTACTCTCCTCCACGCAGACGCAGGCAGGTCTCTACCTCTCTCCTTACTTCCTTTTATCTATTCCGTGTGGCTCACATCTTTTCCTTTGCTCTGCTTTCTTAGCCATCTTTCCCTTTGCTCCAACCCTACTATTTTTTTTCATAAATCCGACTCCTTCCAAGCCCCTCCAAGTCTGCATTTCTTTCTTTAGTTACTGAAGACACCCTCTTTCATTTTCCCAAGGAGATTCCTTTTCTTGCGTTCCTGATGCTCCCTGGACAACGGGTTGCTATGTCCCACTTCTTTCTCTATCAGACTTGGTTTTCTTAGGGTGCACATCTTCTGGCTTCCCTTTTCCTCATCTCTGTCTATTCCCTCCCTACACCCACCTTCTTCTGAGCTCCTGTGGCTTTTTCTGGGAGGACAGAAATTAGACTGGGGCTGTGGAACAGGGGACTCAGCTCTGGAGGGGAGAACTTCTCTGGTCTCAGTTTTGGAGAAGGTGGATTAGAATATGGGATTTACTGTCTGTAGAGAGGCTTGTGACCTCCTTCATAATCATGACTACTGGGCTGCCCAGGAAAGGGTTGGCTCTTGGAATCCTGGGATGGAACAGGGTCTTCTATACAGTGTGAGGTATGGTTAGAAGTTCTGCTGGGTCCTGTTTGAACCCTGGACCAGGATACTTCTCTAGGGGAGAGGGGAACTGGGAGATAGTTAAGAGTGGTGGTGTTGAGGCACAGATGTGGCAAGAACAGTACTGAATATTAAGATTACAGGGTCCAGTGGTAGGGGTTCTGGGTACAGAAAGAAAGTAAGCCCTAGGGGGCAGTGAATAAAGGAACATGGGAGCCTAGAGAGGGAGGAATACTGGAGCAAAAAACAAGAAGGGGCATTGGAGCCTCCTTAATACAGGTTTTGGGATTCTGAGAGGCAACTGGGATCCAAAGGGCTTAGGTGCTGTGGGTGCCTATTCCCCTTAATCACTTGTCACATCCTTATTTTCTCCCGTCTCAGAAGCCAAGTTGCAGAAGTTTGACCTGTTCCCCAAGACACTGCTTCAGGCAGGCCGCCCGGGCAGCCCACAGCCACCGCAGGTGAAGCCCTTATCGCCCGACGGCGCAGACTCAGGTCCCGGGACGTCGTCCCCAGAGGTGCGGCCCGGCTCAGGCTCGGAGAACGGCGACGGCGAGTCCTTTTCCGGGTCGCCTCTAGCCCGGGCCTCCAAGGAAGCTGGTGGCAGCTGCCCAGGTAGCGCGGGCCCTGGGGGCGGCGGCGAGGAAGACAGCCCGGGTTCCTCCAGCCCTCTGGGCTCCGAATCCGGTTCCGAGGCTGACAAAGAAGAGACCGAGGTCGCGCCGGTTCCAGGGCTGGGCGGAGGCCCTGGTTCAAGGCAGCGGACGCCGCTGGACATCTTGACGCGCGTCTTCCCGGGCCACCGGCGAGGAGTCCTGGAGCTGGTGTTGCAGGGCTGCGGCGGCGACGTGGTGCAGGCTATCGAGCAAGTGCTGAACCACCACCGTGGAGGCCTGGCGGCCAGTCTGGGCCCCACTGGGATCCCGGATAAGGCTGCAGTGGGTGCAGCAGCAGCTGCCGACGACGCGTGGCCGGGCCGCGTGGACGCCGCTGCCGCTGGGGGGCCGCTGCCAGCGCCGCTGCAGGCTGGGCCCGCCGCACCCCCGCACCACAGACCCTTGCTGGCCGGCGCTATGGCACCCGGGGCGTTGGGCTCGCTGAGCAGTCGCTCAGCCTTCTCGCCACTGCAACCCAATGCCAGTCACTTTGGCGCGGATGCGGGCGCCTACCCGCTGGGTGCACCTCTTGGCCTGAGCCCATTGCGCCTGGCCTACTCCGCAGCGGCAGCACACAGCCGTGGCCTGGCCTTTATGGCACCCTACTCCACCGCGGGCCTGGTGCCCACGCTGGGCTTCCGCCCGCCTATGGACTACGCCTTCAGCGATCTCATGCGTGACCGCTCGGCCGCAGCCGCAGCGGCAGTGCACAAGGAGCCGACCTATGGGGGCGGCCTATACGGGCCTATGGTCAATGGCGCCCCAGAGAAGCAGTAGGACCAAGGGCCCAGCAGCCTGGCGGCTCCCAAATATTAACCCCAGCCTTGTTCCCGCGGGCCGCCGGCCCCACTTCTCCTGGCGCGCTCTTTGCGCCCTGGCTGGAGTCTTCTGGCTCGGATATGTTTTTTTGGTTTTGTTTTGGAGAGTGGGTGAAAAGAGCTGAGCAAAGGGGAGCATATAGAGGTGCAGGTGTTCTTGTAGGGTGTGAGTGGCCTGGATCCTCATCCCTCCTTCCAGCAACCTCCACAAGTCTCGCTCAGCCGCTTTTTCAAAAGGCCAGATATTCTGGAGAATTCAGAGGGCGGTTGCTCCTGCTGCTCCTTTAGCTAAGCTCAACCCGCCCGCCCACGCTCTCAAACGAACTGCAGGCTAATCCGAGAGTTTCCTCTGTGTCTCCCCAATCCTCCCTTTTAAAAGTTTAAAGTATTCGTTCTAACAAATATAAATTTAGGATGTACACATCTCTTGGCACTGAGTCTAGTCTTTGGGACACACACACACACACACACACACACATATATCGATATCAATTTTTTTTTTTTAAGGAAACAAGTTCTAAGGTGCACTTTCCTCGTTGCGGTATTTGTCGCTCTCTTTGTTGCTTATGCCGATAAGCATGGGTTTCCTTGGTGCAGTGTGAGTTTTTATATATGTATAAATCTATATATAATCTATACATATATATATATACAAGCCAGTGTATAATGTTATAAAATGGAATTCTAAGTTATTAATTGTAATCTGTAGGTGACCTCGGTATTAACGTGAAAAACATTCAAAAACAAGCAAAAAAAAAAAGGACAAAATGGAAAAATTAGACTATGCGCGCATTGTACCTATCAGGTTTTATAGATTAAATATACTGTAAACTCGGGACGAATCCTGCCCACCCGCCCTCTTGCCTGCGGCCGGTCTTAAAGAGCCGTCAAGGTGCGCACTTGAAGCAGGAACAGAGCGACGAGTGACTGAGCCAGAAACGCCCGCTCGCGGGTGCATCCTCGCCTCCTGGGACTCGCCAAACGCCCTGGCGGAAGGGCCAGCAGCGAAAAACGCTGCTGCAGAAAACCGCTCACCTTGTGCTTTCCTTTGCATAGATAAAAGCTAGAAATAAATGTTATTTTCTAAGAAAACAATGCCGAATCCCGGCTTCTCAAGCGGCCGGGAGGAAAAGGTCTTGATTTTCCTCTGGGACCACGGTGCCAGGGAGAAATTTGACCTAGGCCCAGCCAGTGCTCCTAAACTCTAAAAGGTTACGGGGAAAGGAAGCTGCCTCAAAACTCACGGAATAAGTGCATCCCCTGCGCAATCAGGACCCTGAAAACATTTAGGTCCAGCGCGCGAGCTGCGGTGGGGTGGCCCTGGGTCCGGGGACGCAGGCTGAGCCTTCACAGGGGTCCAGTTTGGCTGGGGAGCACTTTCTGCTTTCCCCGGGTGCAGATTTGGGTGCATCAGCACAGAGCCGGTCTGGCGGCGGCTGGACAGGGATGGCTTCCACCGTTCTCCAGTTAGGGCCTGTGGCCTGGGAGTTGTTTTGGGGTGGTGGCCTTGAGGGCTCGCCTTTGGGACAGAAGTCGTCCCCGCAGCCTATTACCTTTCCTTCTCACACAGACCTGAGTAAATTAGGCTTCTGAACCGACCCCCTCCTCCAACCTTGGGTCCCTCCCGCACTCTGCAGTGTGACTGCCCCTCTCTAGGAAATAGGGTGCCCCCTCCCCTAGGCTGGGGCCGGCGACATCCCAAGGTAAACTTCTGGGGCCAGCGCGAGTTCCGCCAGGCGGTGAAACTTAATAGCAGGACAAGAAAACGGTTTAATAAAGAAGGGCTTTAATAGGGAACTAATTTGATTGAGTTGCCTAATTCCACTTTAATTGGAAAGGGGGTTTGGCTGTTTGGTTATAAAGTGCGAGGGTGACGATGAGATGGAAATGGGGCGGGGGGAGAAGGAGCTGGAGAAGAAAGATGCGGGCAAGAGAGAAATGGGGCGGGAAAGGGAATTAAGATAGGAAGGAATGAAAATGGAGAGAAGAGGGAAAAGTTAGAAGATAGAAAGGTGGGAAGAGACTGTGTAGGAGTTTCTAAAAGTGTGGACTATGTAGCCCTAGGCTTCTGTGTCCTCTCAAGCATCCCGCCCCCTCCCCCAACTTCAAGTTTTCCTGAGGTTTGGGGCCTCACTCAGCCAGGGCGGATCCAGCGGTCCCATCCCAAGCCTCTGTCCCCACCGCATCTAAGGTGAAGCTGTTTGGTCAATGTCTCTTGCTTTTAAGAGGAACCCACACTTGCCCTAGGCTCCTCAGTTTCTGCGAGTGTTTTGGCCAAACCCAAGGTTCATTTTCAAGAACATCTGGAGCTTCCACAGACTTTGAGATTATTATTTGTAATTCGCCCTCACATCAAACTGGGAAGAATCCAATGAGTTGTTCATTACCGGCCCCATTTTACAGAGGAGGAAATTGAGGTTCAGAGGGGTCCCAGGACTTCTACCCTCCGGATCTCCTGTCCTCTTCACGACCCCAGTGGGCCTTCTCCTTCTCATGAAGCGGTCTCTGCAGGCCAATGGTGGGAAGTCTGCGAAAACATCCCACTTTATTTGTGTGTACTGTGACTCAGAGAAGAGATGTGGCTTGTCCCGGAAAGCCCTGATATCCCAGAGAGTCTGTGCCAGCATCTTTGCTAGAGCTCAGGAATGGTTCATGCACAGTGGGAGCTCGAGGGGTGTGTACTGGGGTCCCCAGATTCCTCTCCTCCCTGGCCCGGCCCGTCTCCGTGGACAGGACAGAGCGATTAGCCTTTGGACCCTGGCAGTCCTGCGGCCCTGGCGACCCCGACCCACTACGCACAGCACCGCATGGTCAAGAAAATAGGCGCAGAGACCAGCAATAAAAGGTCCAGGGTGGCTCATCCTGACCCCAGGAGCCCAATTCAGAACACAGGGCGCTCCCCCCGGGGGGCTAGGTGGCGGGGTGGTGGGTACTGTGGGAAGGCAGCCAGTAGGCTTCTCTGGTTCTGGGAGCTTCCACAGCGGGCGGGCGGGGACTGTGGCGTGAGCGCGGCGGGACCCGCGCCCGGGAGGAGCGTGGGGCAACTGGGTCACCGCTGGAGCAGGTGAGGGAGAGACCAGCGGAGTGACCTTCTCTCTTTTTCTTCCGGGAGCGGAAGGGGACCTCTGTTGTCCACGTTTATTCACAAATTCTCCCCGAAGGCAGATGGAGCCAGCGATGGCCTGAGCACTAGGAGGACACCGACGTGGGCATAGTCCGACTGTTGTGGAGACAGATTCCGGGGGAGAAAACAGTGGCTTAAAAATTATTGATCATCTCCTCCTCCTCCTCCTCCTCCTCCTCCTCCTCCTCCTCCTCCTCCTCCTCCTCCTCCCCCTCCTCCTCCTCCTCCTCCTCCTCCTCCTCCTCCTCTGCTTTCTTCTCTCCTTCCTCCTTCTCTGAGCGCCTGGTGTGCTAGGTCCTGTCCTAAGCAGGTTCCCCAATCCCGTTCAGGGGGCGAGAAAGAGCCAGGAGCGGAGGGCCAGGTTCTGCACTGGCTGAGGTCATCCATTCACGGATGACCTCAGTGAGTAAATATTTACGAAGTATGTATTTACTGTATGCCAGACCCAGTTCTAGGACCTTGGGATGCACAAGTGCATGGCAGGCGCCATCCCGCCATCTGGGCCTTTTCAGTGTGCTGGGGGGAGGAGGGGCGTTAACGCAACAGGAGGAGGAGGCCCTCATCAATCCGGGAGAGGCGGGGTCAGGGAGGCTGCCCTAGGAAGGGCAGGTGAGGCTAGGTGCTTAACCTGCCTGCCTCCTCCATTAAATAGTGCTAATGTTAGGGTCTGTCTCTCTGGACGCTGTGAAGATTACATGAAATAATGTGTAAAAAAAAGCTCTTAGCCTACTGCTTGCCCACAAGGTAATCACTGTTATAATACTCATATCTTTTGGTATCGCTATTGTCCCTTTTCACAGAGAAGTAAACGGCTCAGAGGGATTGAGTGACTGGAGCAAGCTGTGCTTGTAAATCCTCTCACGTGTCACAGGTTATGGAAGCCACTCTGTCCAAAGCAAGGGACCACAGAGACAGGAAAGTGTGGTTGTGGAAATGCTTCTGAGAGGAGACAAGCTGCAGCTGGGTCCTGAGGCCTTAGTGAGGGGCAGCATTGCCACTGTGGTAGGAAGTTGGTGAGAGAGTGAGGAAGAAGGAAGTGGGGACCGGAGTCAGGTGTAGAGAACCTTGAGGGCCAGTGTGAGGGGCCTGGGTTTCTGAGTGAGGGTACTGAGAACTGTTGGCAGTAATACCTGTTGAGATTTGCATTCCAATTCGGTAGATTATTAGGAGGAAAGCCAAACCCCTTTAAGAAGGAGCCATGAAAAATGATAGTGCTGAAAAATGATCCGTGGGAGTAGAACGAGGTTCAGAAGAGGTCCCTTCAAAAACTGAGAGGGGACTGGCTGCCTGTTCCTGTTAACTATTGTTGCATAACAAAAGACCCCCAAAATAGAATGGCTTAAAACAATAACCGTTTTATTATCTTATGATTTTATAGGCCTGGAATCTGGCTAAGATTCGGCTAGGTCATCTTTTGCTCCATGGTTGACTGAGATATCTTGGTGGCACTCAACTGATGGATGTGTTGGCCTGGAGTGTCTGAGATAGCTTCAGTCACCTATCTGCTGCCTTGGTGTGGATGACTGGAGGGTGGGTTTCTGCTGGAGAGTAGAGTGGAGCCCTGTATGTAGTCCTTTCATCATGGTGGCTTTAAGGGATCAGACCTATTACAGGTGGATTGAGGGCTCCAAGGCAGATGTTCCAGCAAGCAAAGAGGAAGCTGCTCAGCTTTTATGACCTAACATTATAGATCTGAGATTGTGACAGGATTATGATGTGCAAGTGACTGACACTCAAGTCACACTGACATGAAAAGAGAGAGTTGATTTATCTTTCTTCTCCTTCCCTTCCCTCTCCTTGGTCTTCATCACTCTATCACTCTTACAAGTAACATGTGGAGTGTCTCTCAAAAATTGCTGGAAACAGGTGCTCAGATGACTTCAACCGAGCTGCTTTTTTTTTTTTTTTTTTTTTTTTTTTACCTCTTAGATCACCTGTAGCTTATGTTGTCTTCATAAGATGCCTTTCTTTGTAAGAAGACAAAGGGGTTCTTCATGGCCACCAGTATCCTATTTTCTGTCCCTGTAGTTAAACAAAACATCTTGGAGCTGACCCACTGAGTAGGCTTTGTCACCCTTCTACTCCCAAATCAATCTCATGATTATATGGTTATATCCTATTCATGGTCTCACTCCTGAAGTACAACAGGAGGCTGCTCAGCCCACACCACATAAACAGGTTTGTGTGTGTGTGTATGTGTGTGTATGTGAATGTGCACAGAACTCCCCAGGAAAACTGGGTACTGTTGCAGGAAAGTGAGGAATGGATACAGAGCAGGTCAAGAACAATAGATGTCCTCCTGCAACCAATACCCAGTTACCCAGTCTCCGGCAGGTAATGGGGCCTGCTGGAAAACTGCATGTTCAGGATTGCTGAATGCTTGCCCATTCATCCCTAACTAGTCTTCACTTTAGGATTTTCGGGTGGAAGCTTTATAAAGATGTTACTTGCTTTTCCCTGAGGGTCCCTGAGCTGCTCTGCAATTTCTGTGGTGCAACATCAACCTCATGATGGACAATAAAAGGGTTATGGGAACTTGTTGGAAAGAGAGTTCACTGGCTTTTCTAATGTGGTTTTTATTTTGAAAACATTTATTATGAAGATTTCAAGGATATGAGAAAGTAGAATAGAGAGTAAAATAAATTCTTATATAGTCATTATATAACTTTTATAACTTTTAACATTTTGCTATATTTGTTTCACTTGAGTTTGTTTATTTAAAAGTAAGATACAGACACTATGAGATTTCACTGTGAAAAGCAATACATATCTCTAAAACATGAGAACATTTCCTTTTCTTTTTTGTGGTCATGAGCCTTTTAGGCAAGTGCCCTACCATTGAGCCATTCCCCTACTCCTGAGAAGTTTTCTTACACAACCACAGTAGCATCAATACACCATTATCATTAATATATATATATATTTCCTTATGCTACCTAAATACAGTAAAAATTTTCCACTTACCCTCATTGGAGACACTTTTTTCCTAAATAATTGATTTGTTCAAACCAGGATTTGATTGTCTATACAGACACTGTTGGAGTCCTGCCTATGTCCACTGAGCTACAATTCCAGGATCAGATTCTCTCTGCCTAAGGCCCTTTTTTCCCAGAATTATTTTTATTTTTTTAAAATATTTTTTTAGTTGATATGGACAAGTATCTTTATTTATTTATTTTTATGTAGTGCTGAGGATTGAACCCAGGACCTCATGTATGCAAGGCAAGCGCTCTACCAATGAGCTACAACCCCAGCCCCTTCCCAGAATTATAAAGAGAGTGTCATACCAAGATTGGAATGGTGTCCCAGAGAAGACATAATGTTTGTGGAGAATTCAAAACAATAAGAATACTGTCTAGAAGTTGTTCTTCTTTATAAATCATCACCACAAACTAGCAATTCTAAACAAATTTTATGTCAGAATAAAATATGCCTTGTCTCAAAAAAACTGTTTGTGGTCTATGTTCTAAACAATCCCTTCAGAGATTCTTGAGTTTAAATTATTCTCTCCTTAAATATATTTATGTACTTCTCTTTTTACATATATATAAATTCATATATATATCATTTTAATTTTTAAATATTATAAAATTTATTTTCTCATAGTACATTTCTAAAAGGTTTAACATACAGATAGATTTGTACAACTACCACATAATTAGGTTTGGAACAGTTCTGTCACCCCAGAAAACTTCCTTGCTGGTGCTGATTTTGTATAATCAAACCACCACTCTCATGCCCAACCCTTGGCAACCACTGATCTATTCCTGTCTGTCTCTGTCTCTTTTTTCCAAAATGTTTTATAAATAGATTCATACAATTGTATGATGTGCCACAATTTCTTTGTTTATTCATTCACCGTTTTTTGTTGTTTTTAGACTGGGTCTCCCTGTATTGCCCAGACTAACTTAGAACTCCTGGGCTCAAGAGACCCTCCAGTTTCAGCATTCAGAGTGCTGAGACTACAGGCAGGTGTCACTGCACCTGGTTAACTCACTGTTAAAGGACATTAGGATTGTTTTGGTTTTGGGTGACTAAGTATTCATGAAAAGGCTTTTATATGATCATATGTTTTCTTTTCTCCAGGACAAAAAAACTGACAGCACAATTTCCAGACCATATAGTAAGTGTATATGGACATTTATAAGGAACTGAGAAGCTTTTTCAGAGGGATTATACCACTTTGCATTCTCACCAACAACATATGTGCATTCAGTTGCCTCACTAGCAATTCGGAGTGTCTAATGCATGTTTTTAAATGCCATTTTAGCAGTTGTGTAGTGGTATCTTTTTGTGGTTTTAATTTGTGTTTCCTTAATGGATAATGATCTTAAGTACCATTCTGTGTACTTATTTCCCATTCATTTATCTCCTTGGTGAATTGTCTCTTCAAATATTTTTTTTCCAATTAAAAAAAGTCTTGTTTTCTTACAGTTGGGTTTTTTAAGAATAAGTTTTACTGAGATATAATGCATATGCCATATAATTTGCCTGTTTAACATATACAACTCAAGGGGCTGGGCTTGTGGCTCAGTGGTAGAGCGCTTGCCTTGCATGTGTGAGCATGGGTTCCATGCTCAGCACCACATTAAAAAAAATAAACAAAATAAAGCTATTATGTCCATCTATAACTAAAAATATTTTTTAAAAATATACAACTCAATAGTTTTTAGTATATTTTCAGAGTTACAAAAATATCATCAAAACTAATTTTGGAACATTTTTATCATTCCCAAAAGAACTGCTGCACCCATTAAAAGCCATTTGCTCCTAACTCACTCCCCCTAGGAGAGTTTCTGTATATAATCTACTTCCTGTATCTACAAATTTGTCTGTTCTGGATAATTTGTATAATTGGAATCATATGAGGTGTGTTCTCTCCTGGTTGATTTCTTGCATTTAGCATAGATGTTTTCAAGGTTTATCTGTGTTGTAGCATGTATCAGTGCTTCATTTCTTTTTACTAGTAAATCATATTCATGTAGAAATGTATACACCCAAATAACATTTTATTTATCAATTCATCAGTTGATGGACATGTGGGTTGTGTCCATTTTTGGCTTATTGTGAATCATACTGCTATGAACATTTGGGTACAAGTTTTTTATGGGCATATTTTCACTGGGTATATATATCCAAGAGGGGAATTGTCAAATCATGTAACTCTATGTTTAAACTTTTGAGGAATTGCCAAATTGTTTTCCATAGCAGCTCCATCATTTTACATTTCCATAGCAATGCAATAGGTGTCAATTGTGCTACACTTGTTTTTATCTGTCTTTTTCATTCTAACTATCCTACTGGTGTGATGTGGTATCTCATTGTGGTTTTGATTTGCATTTCCCTGCTAGTTAATTATGGAGTTTAGCATGTTCTCATGTGCTTTTTGACCATCTTCTTTGAGAACTGAACATGCAAGTGCTGTGCCCATTTAAAAATTGTGGTTTTTTTACTAGTGAGTTGTAAAGATTTTTTCCTGATGCAAACCCTTCCCCAAGCTAGACGATTGGCAAGTATTTCCTCCGACTTTGTAGTTTGTGTTTTACTTTTTTGGTGTTAACTTTTGCATCACAAAATTTTTGAATTTTGATGAAGCCAAATTTATCTGTTTTCTTTTTCTTTTGTTGTTTGTAATTTTGGTGTCATGTCTAAGAAACCACTGCATAAGTCAAAATTATGAAGATCTACACACACCTATATTTTCTTCCAAGAGTTTTATAGTTTTAGCTCTTATATTTAGATCTTTAATGTGTTTTGAGTTAATATTATTAATATCTGTATGAGGTAATAATCCTAATTTATTCTGTTTAATGTGGAATATAGTTGTCCTAGCCACTTTTTTTTGAAAAAATTAATCTCTTCCCCACTGAATTGTTTTGGCACCCTTGTTGAACTTAGTTAACCATAGATATGAGGGATTATTTCTAAAATCTAAGTTCTAGTCTATTGAGTTATATAACTATCTATGCCAAAACCACATTGTCTTGTAGTAAGTTTGAAATCAGGAAATGTGAGTCTACAATTTTTTTTCAAGATTGTTTCAGATATTGTATGTCCAGACTTTCCATATGAATTTTAAGATCAGTTTGTCAATTTTTACAAAGAAGTTATGTGAAAATTGATGTGAATTGTGTTTAATCTGTAGATTAATTTGAGAAGTAGCTCTATCTTAACAATATGAAATCTTCTGGTCCATGAACATGGGATGTCTTTCTATTTATTTGGGTTTTTAATTTCTTTCAACAATGTTTTTTTTGTTGTTGTTTATCTTGCAGTTCTTTTATTAAATTTATTCCTCAGCATTGAATTCTTTTTGATGTTACTGCAAAGGGAATTGCTTTTTTCTTTCCTTATTTTTTTTCTTTTTTACAGAGCTGGAAATTGAACCCAGGGCCTTCTGCATGCTAGGCAAGTAAGTGCTCTACCACTGAACTACATCCCCAGCCCTGAAGTTATTTTCTTAATTTCACTTTGGGATTATTTATTGCAAGTGTTTATAAGTACAATTGATTCATGCATATTAATTTTGTATGATGAAATCTTGCTGAACTAATTTATTAGTTCTAATTGCTTTTAATGAATTTCTTGGGCTATTCCATTTACAATACAGTTGTACTTCCTCATTTTCAATCTGGATGCCTTTTATTTCACTTTCTTGCCTAATTTCCCTTGCTAGAGACTTCAGTACCAGGTTGAATAGAAGTGATAAGACTGGGCATCCTGCTTTTGTTCCTCTTCTTAGCAGGTCATAATTTAGTCATTAACCCTTACATTTGTGTGTGTGTGTGTGTGTGTGTGTGTGTGTGTGTGTGTGTGATGTTGGAGATTGAACCCACATGCATGATAGGCAAGTGCTTTATCATTGAGCTATACTTCCAGTCCCTCATTGCTAAATATGTTAGTTGTGAATTTTTTGTAGATGCATTTTATCAGATTGAGGAGGTTATCTTCTATTCTTAATTTCTTTAATGTTTTTATCATAGAGAAGTGATAATTTTGTCAAAAGCTTTTTTTCCTGCAAAAACTGAGATGATTGTGTGGCTTTTTTCTTTCTTTTTTTAATACCAGGGATTGAACTCAGGGGTGCTCAACCACTGAGCCACATCCCAGCCCTATTTTGTATTTTATTTAGAGACAGGGTCTCACTGAGTTGCTTAGTGCTTCACCATTGCTGAGGCTGGCTTTGAACTCACAATCCTCTTGCCTCAGCCCACCAAGCTGCTGGGATTGCAGGCCTGTGCCACCATGCCTGGTGATCATGTGGCTTTTTATAAATTCTTCTATTTTTTTTGAGAGAGAGAGAGAGAGAGAGAGAGAGAGAGAGAGAGAGAGTTTTTTAAATATTTATTTTTTAGTTTTCGGTGGACACAACATCTTTATTTATTTTTATGTGGTGCACCCCGTGTATGCCAGGCAAGTGCACCACCACTTGAGCCACATTCTCAGCCCATAACTTATTCTATTGACAAGATGTTTTATATTAATTGATCTTTGGATCCATGGGGGTAAATCCCATTTATTCCTGGTATATAATTCTTTTTATATGTTGCTCGATCCAGACTGTTAGTATTTTTAAAAGAAAATTCACATCTATATTCATTAGGAATATTGGTCTGTAGTTTTTCTCTTCTTCTTGTGTTGTCTTTGTGATCAAGGTAATAACATCTTACTAGAATGTTTTGGGAAATAGTCTCTTCTTTTTTTTTTTTTTGGAAGAGTTTGCAAAGAATTGGTATGAAGGCTAGAGATATGGCTCAAGCGGTAGCGTGCTCGCATGCGGCCCAGATTCGATCCTCAGCACCACATACAAAAAAAGATGTTGTGTCCGCCGAAAACTAAAAAAATAAATAAATAAATATTAAAATTCTCTCTCTCTCTCTTTCTTTAAAAAAAAAAAAGAATTGTATGAATTCCTTTGTAATATTTGGTAAAATTCACCAGTAAAACAATTTGGGCCTGGGTTTTTCTTCATGGGTGGTTTTAAAAGTTACTACTACTGAAGCAATCTCTTAAATTGTTATGGGGCTATCTAGATTTCCTAGTACTTCTTGAGTCAGTTTCAGTAATTTGTGTATTACTAGGAACTTGTCATTTCATCTAAGTTATCTAATTTGTTGGCATATCATTCTTAGTATTTCTTCAGAATCCCTTTTATATCTGTAAGATCAGTAATAATGTCTCTTTTTTTCATTCCTGGTGTTAGTACTTTGAGTCTTAATCTCTTTTGCTTGGTAGGTCTAGCTAAATTTGTCAATTTTGTTTTCCCTTTCAAAGAATCAACTTCTTTTTAGTTTTCTCTATTGTTCTTCTATGCTCTGTTTCTTTTGTTTTTAAATTATCTTTAGTTGTCAATGGACCTTTATTTATTTTATTTGTTTATTTATATGTGGTGCTGAGAATCGAATCCAGTGCCTCACACATGCTAGGCAAGTGCTCTCCCACTGAGCCCCTATGCTCTGTTTCTTTCTTTTAATCTTTTATTTCCATTCTTCTACTTGCTTTGGGGTTAGTTTTTTTTTTTTTTTTGTCCAGTGTTGAGATTTCTTTATACATTCTTGATACAAATCCTTTATTAAATACAAGCATTTTCTTTCAGTCTACAGCTTGTTTCTTCATTCTCTTAACAGTACCTTTAACAGAGTAATTGTTTTTAATTTTTATTAGATAGATCCAGTTCATCTTTTTAAAAATGGATTGTGCTTTTGGTGTCTAAGTATTCTTTGTCTAACCCAAAACCACAAAGATTTTTTCCCTGTCCTTTCTTCTAAAATTTTAATAGTCCCACATTTTATCTTTAGATCTATGAGTTTGAGTTAATTTTTATATGATATGACATTTAGAATGAAGTTCATTCCTTTGCGTTTGGATGAACAATCTGAACAAATAACACTATTTGTTGAAAAGACTGTCTTTTCCTATTGAATTTTATTTGTATCTTTGTCAAAAGATCAGTTGGCCATATTTGTGTGCATTATTTTCTGGTTTCTAGTCTGTTTCATTGATCTTTATTTCTATCCTTTTGCTAATACTACACTTCTGATTACTGTAGATTTATAGCAAATTGTAAAGTTGAATACCATTAATTCCTCAACTTTATTCTTTTTAAAAATTATTTTGAGGGCTGGGGATATAATTTAATGGTAGAGTGCTTGCCTAGCATGTGTGAGTTACTAGGTTTGATCCCCAGCAGCACACAGACTCAAACATTTTATTTTTTATTCTTTTTCTTTTGACTTTATATATAAATTTTAGAGTGCATGCCCGTAACTCTACAGATTTGTAGGTTGAGGCAGGAGAATTTTAAATTCAAGGATGACTAGACAACTTAGCAAGAACCTGTCTCAAAATAAAAAATCTGAGTTCAATCCCTGATATCACAAAAAATAATGAAAAACAATATGGTTTTCTGTATTTATGGACATGAAGTGATTCCAGGATTTTTATTAGAATTGTACTGAATCTGTCTAGTTTTTGGAGGAATTGAAATTCTGATTATATTGAGTATTCCAACTCATGATTGTAATATATCTTTCTCTCAATTTAGGTACCCTTTCATTTTTTTTTGTAGTACTTTGTAATTTTCAGCACACAGATTCTGAACATGTTGTACTATTTCATTTTACAGGAACCATTTTCAGTGCTATTTTAAAATTTTTGGTTTCCAGTTGCTTATTGCTATTAAAGAATCATGTATTTGTGTTATGGTTTGGATTTTGATATATACCCCCCAAAAGCTCATGTGGCAGTGTTCAGAAGTGAAAAGATTGAAATAGGAGATCTGTAACCTCATCAGTGGATTAACCAATTTGATGGATTAATAATTTGAATGGACTACTGGGTGGTAACTGTAGGCAGGTGGATGTGGCTGCAGAAAGTAGGCTTCTGGGGGCATGATCTGGACTATATCTGTCCCTGGCTCCTCTCTCTTTCTCTCCCTCCCTCCCTCCCTCCTTCTCTCTCTGCTTCCCCTCTGCAATAACTTGAGCAGCTTTCCTCTGACCCACCCCTTCACCATGATGATGTTCCATGTTACCTCTGGCCCAGAGCATGGAGTCATTTGACCATGGACTGAACCTCTGAAACCATGAGCCCAAGATCAACTTTTCCTCCTCTAAGTAGTTCTTGTCAGGTATTTAGATTACAGTGATGAAAAGCTGACTAAAACATATTATATTATGCATCTCTGCTAAACTTGCTTAGTAGTTATAGAAACTTTCTTTGTTTAGCCTTTAGGATTACAAACATGGATAGTCATGACATCTCTAAGTAGGGATAGTATCATTTTTACTGCTGTGTTGAATAAGAGTGATGAGAATAGAGATCTTTGCCTTGCTCCAGTCTTAGGAGGCAAAGATCCAGTCTTTCACTAGTAAATATGCTAACTTTTGATATGGTGTATTTAGTTTCAAAATTGAAGCTACTGGAGGAATAAAAAGAAGGAATCCCAGCAGCTTAGGAGGCTGAGACAGGAGGATTGTGGCTCAGTGATAGAATGCTGTCTAGCATGTGTGAGGCCCTGGGTTTGATTTTCAGTACCACATATAAATAAATAAACAAACAAATAAATGTCCACTGACAACTAAAAAGATATTTAAAAAAAATTTAAAAGATGCAAGAACAAATCAAAAGACAATGTTTGAAAGCCTTGATAATTTTTACACAGAACTGGATACCTACCTAAAGCAATGACTTGAAGTCAGAATTGTAATCACATAAACATTTTATCTGAGTTTTCAGAGTAAATAAAATGGAAGTTTTTTACCAAGCATAATATATTGTGGATTTAATTATGAAGGTACTCTGGTGGAAATACTTTATTCTGGAGACAAGCAGAATCCACTAAAATTTATCCCTCTTGCCCCTCAAATAAAACAATGTGCATTATTATCACTTCTAGAATTCATTGTGAGATTTTTAAGAATTAAAAAATTTCTACTTAAGAATTTTAAGCATATGAGAATTTTAATCATACCTAACTACATATGAGTTACTTCATGAAAAAGAACCTTTTAAGCATTAGATTTAATAGAAAGAAGTAAAGATATATTGCTAAGATATACTGTCCATTTAACACAAACCTGTGAAGTAGATAATTTTGATGAGATCACTGCAAAAGTTAGGGCTCAGAAACAAATTGTGTTGTTATTATTTATTATTGTAAAAGACAAATGGGAATATTTATCAACCTTTAAAAATATGTTGATGTATTTAAAAAACATTTACCTTTACTGTTTCCTTTGTGGTATTGTAACATTTAATTATTATTTTTATTTTAATGGCATGATTATTCAAAGTTCAATATAAGATCCTTTTTCATTGCATTTATTTTTTTATCTATCCAATCTTTTCTACTATGATTCCATTTCATTCCATAATAATTACTAAAAATAAATTTTCTTATAAAGGGGCTATTAAAATGTGATTCACTGCAGGAGTTGACTATATTAGATATATCACTGATAAATTGCATCACCTGCTAAGCTCAGGTCAAAAGTACCAAATTAACATTCCCAGGGATCAGTCCTCTATAAATAATTGTTATGACTACTCCAGTTTCCTTGCTATTCTGTTGGGATAACTGGAATATTTTATTTCATGCCATTTTCCAGAGTTTCCTCAGGGGATTGAGGTTTGGTTGCCCACCGTGGTAGCCAGCTTAACAAAAACCCAACACAGGCTCCTTCCCTATTGGTATCTCTATTACCTCCTAAATAAACTCAGATCCTTATATCAGAGTCTGCTTCCAGGGGAACAAGTATAATTTAAGCTATAAGAGCTTCTGACTTATTAAAAATACTTACTATACTATGTAGAGTAAACTAATAAAGAGTTTACCATGTTCTAGGCATTGTTCTAACCACTGTACATAATATAAACACACTTAGTAAGTAAATATGTATTTCTCAGTACTTCTATTATGGCAAATAGAAGGTGTTTGATAAATGGTAACTAATGATGATGACAATGATGTTGATGATAATAATAACCTTTAAATTTTGCAGGGCTGGGATAAAACCCAGGGCCTTATGCATGCTGGGCATGTGCTCTACCACTGAACCATACCCCCAATCCAACAATAGCATTTAAAGAATTATTACTAATTCTTCTTAAACTCTTCCTAAAAACAGGACAAGGAATGCTTCCAAACTAATTTTATGAGGTTAGCATCACCCTGATAACAAAGCCAGACAAGGACACCATAAGAAGAGAAAACCATATCAGAGTATAATGGAGTTTGTGACCAGCCATGGGCAGCCTGGTGAGACTCCATCTCAAAGAAAAACAATCAACAAAAACTCCAGGTAAATATCCTTGATAAGTTTCAAAAACTCTCAATAAAATACTAGTAAACTGAATTCAACAGCACATTGAAGGGATTATACACCATGACTAAGAAGGATTTATCCTTGAGATGTAAAGATAGTCCAACATATTTAAATCAATCAGTGTGAGACAACACGTTAACAAAATTAGAGGAAAAAACCCCACATGGTCATCATTTTAGTCCATTTGTGCTGCTATAACAAAATTCCACAAGACTGGGTAATTTATAAAGAACAAAAATGTATTTGCTCATAGTTCTAGATATTGGAAAGTCCAAGATCAAGGTGCCAGCAGGTGGAATGTCTAATGAGGGCCCAGGCTATCTGCTTCCAAGATGGGGCTGTGTTGCTGCATCCTCTGGAGGGGATGAACACTGTTCTCACATGGGGGAAGGTGGAAGGGCAAAAGAGGTTTAAGCTACTTTCCCCCAGCCCTTGTGCAAAGTGCTAATTTGGTCATGAGGGCAGAGTGCTCAGGACTTAAATCTCTTCACCAGATGCCCCCACCTATTAATACTATCACAAGGGAGACTTTTAGACCATAGCATTCATCTCAATCGATGCAGAAAAGCATCTGACAAAGTTCAGGATCCATTCATGATAGTTTTTTTTTTGTGTGTGTGTGTGTGTGTGTGGTGGTGGGGATTGAACCCAGGGCCTGGTGCATGTGAGGCAAGCACTCCACCAACTGAGCTCTATCCTCCCATTCATGATTGACACTCTCAACACAATAGGAGTCAAGGGATAGGGAAATGGGAAGGCGTTGGTTAAAGCCTTAGTTGTGTGAATGAATATGTTCTGGAGATTTTATTTATAGCAATGATGACTATAGTTAATAATACTATGTTATATATTTGATAATTACTGAGAGTTAACCTTAAGTGTTTTTATCACATGCATATACAAAAATTGTAACTATGTGAGATGATGGTTATGTTAATTAGCTTGATTGTGGCAATCATTTTACAATATATACATGTAGCAAAATTTCATGTTGCATACTTTAATATGCAAAATTTTTGTTTGTCAAGTGTACCCCAGTAAAGCTGGGGAAAAAAGACTTGGTATTTCTTCTTCTTCAATATACAATGAGTCTGCTAATTGGTTACAAGGCTTTTGGAGAAAGGGGTTGGCTATGGCATTGTAGGATCCTATCTCAGGGGGTCTTGAGAATCCTCTCATTAATAGACTGTGGATCTGAGAACTGGCTGAACTTTAAAATGGCAAGGGATTATGATTTTTCCATCATGGCAACTGATCGTCAGTCTTCTTCTTCCACACTCTTGGTATCTTTTGATGTGTAAGTCAACACTCTGGTTGGCTGCCCATCTATTTCACGTCTGAAAACAACCATGACATATTGGCCATCAGCACAGGGCCTTGTGGATCAGGGATTCAGTTACCATTCTTCTTTTGTTACCTACAACTTCTACTTTGCCTCTGATGTTTAAGTGCCACACTGGTCTGATAGTTCAGAATTCTATCTTCCCACTGACACTAGGCAGGCTAGTTCCATAGCTGCATCTTTATCATCAACTTGGCTTACAGAGTAAAGCCACTACTGAGTTTCTTATAGTGCACCCTTTATACCATAGTGCACATTCATTTAGCAAAGTGGGTGTCCCTAGACCTCTTACAGAGCATTTAGGGTCATCAATCCTTTCCAGAATGCCCACTTCTCTGAACCTCCAGATCCCTTTTAATACTCTGCCAAGGTGTTTATGACATTCTACCAAATTTACCCCAGGCTATTATCTCCAAGCTTTAAAAAACTATTTTAGCAATGAATTAAGACTGGCTTTGAGCATCCTTGTCAGGATATGAAACCTTAAGTTACAGGAGCACTCACTTCAAGAAACCATCTCCTATCTAGCTTTATATTCTCAATTCACTGGTCCAATACCCTCAAAATACACTCACATGCATAATCTTCCAGTGCCTCTCGGTATATATTAGTTCCTGCAGCTCTGATGGTGATTAATCTTTTAGCTTTCCTATAAGAGACAGCACTTCACCATCAAGCCATACTGAGATAAGACCCTAGTTTTTGATAGGGGTGGGGTTTGGTGGGGATTGGCAGGAGAACCACAGTATCTTAAAGACATTTGCCTTAGGTGAGGACCATCAAATGGCCTCATGGTAAGGGAAGCATTCATGCCACCTGCAGGATTTAGGGAGATAATGGGCTCTAGGTTCTCAAGCTTGAATCCCAAGTCTTAGAATCCCTCTTTGGTTCCAAATTTCTGGGGCTGTGAATTCAGTTTCTTTTGTAATTCAAAATCTTGCAATCAAATCTTGACCTCTGGATTTTGGCACAGTCTGCTTTCTAGATGTAGGAAATGAATGTCTCTTTAAATTGTGCCAAGGAGACCTTCCAGGCCATGAGTTGATGATGGACTTACCTGAGCTTGACAGATTCTTTCTCTGAGGCTTCTGTGACAGAGCACTCCACACAATTCTATCATTAGCAGGACCTGCGTACTTTTCAAGTGCTGCACTACAACCTGGCCTTTGGTTCTTCTCCACTTGTGTATCTGCCCTGTGCATCAGAGGTGAGAGTCTTGTTAATTGTGATGTTGCTAAATCATACCACTTACCACTAGAATCACTATCTGGCTGGTTAGTGATTGAATTCTAGAATCCCCTCCTGAGGTCTACTGTCTAGGGTCATTTTTGTACCAACTGTTCAATTTCTGTTTTCTCCAAAATAGATCCTGAGAATGTGGGTGTAAGTAATTTATTTGGGGGGGGGGTGATTCTAGGCAGCATAATGAGGGACTGGGGAGATGCAGAAAAGCTAATAAAAGGTATTATAATGAGTAGGTTACCTCTGAGGTCCCCTGGAGCTCTGTCCAACTAGGGCCCCCCTGAGAGGCTGTGTGGAATTGTCCTGCGGAGGGCCATTCATCTACCACCTCTCATTGCTTGCTAGTTGAAAACTGCTCCTGGACAATACCTCCTAGCACTTTTGGCCTGAGCATGGCTGAGCAGACCCCAATACTAGAGAAAGTTCTTAGGCAGAGAGACGTAAGAAATTGCTAGAACACAGGTAATGTATGGGTAGGTCAAGGGGGTGTGTGTTTCCGGCAGCTAATACCTCCCTTGTGATCACAGAAATCTCTTTACTGGGGACTCCCAAGGTTCCATGCTGACAGTTCCACTGTGCCGTTTAAAATCCAGTGATTCTCATATAAACTGGTCACCGTTACTTGAGGGCCAGTGAAAGGCTAGACTTTGTATAAAGAGCTTCCCTTGCATTAATGCATTTTATCTTTACAAGAGCCTCATGGAATGCATTCCATGGGGAGAAAACTGAGTCTTCAGAAGGCCTGAATGCCTCGGGTTGGCACAGGGGCTTCTTCATAGTCCTGCCACTGGTTCTCCTCCACCCTCCTGAGCCCTCTCTTTAGTCCCAGCCACACCACAACACTTTGTTCCCCAAACATATCCACCTTCACAACACCCTGCCTGTGCACCTAGAATGCTTTTCCTTTTCTGCATATCCAAGTACCTTCCTGTTGTTTAAGACTCAGCTCAGGTGACACTTCCTCCCAGGGCAGGCTGGGAAAGCCCCCAGTGGGAGCTGCCAGTCTCTGTACTCTCCATGGGAACACTACCTTGTGGTGTTGGGTTTGACTAATTACACTCTGTGCCCCTGCCAAGAGCCTGAACCAGCACTCAGCTGGCATTTACCTGGTGAGTGAAGGATTGGCTCATCCATTTCAGTTTTCATTCTTTGCTAGCTTAGGCTTTTTTTTTTTTTTTTTTTTTTTACTTTCTAACATTCCTAAGATTTTTCAGGGCCAAGATATAGGCTTCCAGGGCAGCAATCTGTGTTTTCTTGAAGGTTGGTCTTCTCAGGATTGGAAGCTTCAAGATAGAAAATACAGTGAGCCTCACATAATTGCATTCCACTACCAACCCCAGGCCTGGTGTGGAGTGGCATTGGATAGACACAGTTAGATCAATGCCCTTTTTTGCAGTGCTGGGGATTGGACCCAGGTCATTGCTTTTGCCAGGCAAGCACTCTACAGTGAGTTACACCCCCAGCCCAACAGCTGAATAAATCAATGAATAATCAATATGTTTTATGATGTATTCATTCATTGAGCTGTGTTCTGCGGGGAGATGAAGAAGGAAAATGGGACAGCTATATTTATGTCCTCAACTTTGGATTTATCCAGAGGCCCATTTTGAGATTAGGGCTCCTGTGCAAATAGCTTATAAGAGGTGATTTCAGGAAGCACTTGCCTGGGAGAAAAGTGGGACAGGAAAGAATGAAGCAAGGAAAGAATGTTACCAAAGAAAGTTCCAGTGCCAGTAGCTAGAGTGTCACCCTGCTGGGGAACTTTGGGAACTGCAGCCTAGAACACATGCCTTAAATTCATCCTACTGCAGGCCATGGATGAGGACGGGCACATGAGTGAGGAAAATGGTCTCTTGTAGCCAGAAGGAGCCTTCAGGTAGAGCATTGTAGACATGGGCATGTTGGGCAGCCATATGTGGGATGGTAAGAACATGGGGGAGGTAGGTGGGATACGGACAGTGTCATCTGGTGAGTGACAATCATAGGCATGTCATTACTGTACAGTATGGCTCCAGATGAAATTCCTAGAGGGGACAGCAGATAATGTAAAGGAGAGCAGTGCTTGTGTTGAGAAACATCATACAGCCTTTCTACTCTGCCACTTCCTCCAGCTGGGACAGAGAGTTAGTTTGTAGGAGGATGAATTTGGGAGTTTTCCTTAATATCTGCCTGTTTCAGTTGTTCAGCGTCTTGAGGAAGGAACTGTGCTAACTGGAGGGAAACCCTGCATAAATGGAATTGGAGAGGCTGTTTCTCACATCCAGCCACCACATGGGACACTGAGATGGAGGCTGATGTGGGGCCAGATCTGATTTTTAAAATGGGAAGTAGTAATCCAGATATTTATATGAAATCTCCTGATTTTAAAGGTACTGTATTGAATAGTGTTCCTTCAAAACTCATATTCATCTGATGTACTTTTTTTTTTTTTCTTGTGGCACTGGGGAATCAAACCCAGAGCCTTGTGCATGCAAGGCAAGCACTCTACCAACTGAGCTAATCCCCAGCCACCATCTGGTATAAAATTAACATCCACAAATCATTTACATTCCTATACATCAGTGATGAACCAAATGAAAGAGAAATTAGGAAAACTATCCCATTCACAATAGCTGCGGAAAAAAAAATACTTGGGAATTAATCTAACAAAAGAGGTGAAAGACCTCTATAATGAAACTACAGAGGGCTGGGGATGTGGCTCAAGTGGTAGTGCGCTCGCCTGGCATGCGTGTGGCCCGGGTTGGATCCTCAGCACCACATACAAACAAAGATGTGTGTCCGCCGAAAACTAAAAAATAAATATTAAAAATTCTTTCTCTCTCTCTCTTTAAAAAAAAAGAAACTACAGAACACAAAAGAAAAAAATTGAAGAAGATGTTAGAAGATGAAAAGATCTCCATGTTCTTGGATAAGCAGAATTTAATACTGTCAAAATGGTCATACTATCAAAAGTGCTATGCAGATTTAATCCAATTTCTATTAAAATTCCAACAATGTTCTTCATAGAAATAGAAAAAGCAGTCATGAAATTTATTTAGAAAAATAAGAGACCCAGAATAGCCAAAGCAATCCTTAGCAAGGAAAGTGAGGCAGGAGGCGTCACAAAACCAAATTACACTTAAATTATACTACAGAGCTATAGTAACAAAAACTCATGGTATTGGCACCAAAACAGACATGACAAATGGTAAAGAATAGAAGACACAGAGACAAACCCACATAAATACAGTTATCTCATGCTAGACAAACACACCATAAACATACATTGTAGAAAAGATAGCCTCTTCAATAAATGGTGTTGGGAAAAGTGGAAATCCCTATGTAGCAAAATGAAATTAAACCCCTGTCTCTCATCCTGCACAAAACTCAACTAAAAGTGGATCAAGGACCTAGGAATTAAACCAGAGACCCTGCACCTACTAGAAGAAAAACTATGCTCAAATCTCCACCATGTCTACTTAGAAACCATATTCCTCAATAAGACTCCTAAAGTGCAAGAAGTAAAATCAAGAATTAATAAGTGGGATGGTATCAAACTAAAAAGTTTCTTCACAGCAAAGGAAACAATCAAGAATGTCAACAGAGAGCCTACAAAATAGGAGAAAATCTTTGTCATCTGCATCTCAGATAGAGCATTAATCTCCAGGATATATAAAGAACTCAAAAAACTTAACACCCAAAAACCAAATAACACAATCAATAAATGGGCAAGGGATTGAACAGACACTTCACAGAAGAAGAGATACAAATGGTCAACAAGTATGTGAAAAAATGTTCAACATCCCTAGCAATTAGAGAAATGCAAATTAAAACTACACTGGGATTTCATCTCACTCAATCAGAATGGCAATTATTGAGAATACAAGCAACAATAAGTGTTGGCAAGGATGTGGAGGAAAGTATACACTTACACATTTCTGGTAAGACTGTAAATTGGTGCAACCGTTATGGAAAGCAGTATAGAGATTCCTCCGAAAACTTGGAATAGAACCACCATCTGACCTGGTTATCTCACTCCTCATTTTATACCCAAAGGTCTTAAAATCAGCATACTATAGCGATATGGCCATGTGTTTGTACAGCTCAATTCACAATAGCTAAGCTATGGAATTAACCTAGGTGCCCTTCAATAGATGAATGGATAAAAAATGTAGCATGTTCACACAATGGAATATTACCAATAAAGAAGAGTGAAATTATGACATTTGCTGGTAAATGCATGGAACTGGAGAGGATTATGCAAAGTGAAATAAACCAATCCCCAAAAACGGAAGTCTGAATGTTCTCTCTGATATGTGGATGCTAACTCACAGTAAGTGTGTGTGTGTGGAAGGGGGTTAGGAAAGAATAGAAGTACTTTTGATAAGACAAAGGGGAATGAAGGGAAGGGAGGAGGGATGGGAATAGGAAAGACAGTAGAATGAATTGGACATGACTTTCTTATGTTCATATATGAATACACCACCAGTGTAACTCCACATCATGTACAACCACAAGAACGGGAAGTTATACTCCATGTATGTACAATATGTCAAAATATGCTCTACTGTCACGTATAACTAAAAAGAACAAATACAAAATTTATATCCATCTGGGACCTTGGAGATGTGACCTTATTTGGAAGTAAGTTTCTCGCAGATGTAAGATGGGATCATGGGGTTAGAGTGGGCCCTAATTCGAGATTGGTGTTTTTTTAAAAATATTTTTTGGTTGTAGATGGACACAGTACCTTTATTTTATTTATTTTTTATATGGTGCTGATTTTATTTATTTATTTTTTTATGGTGCCAGTTCCTCATTCGTCCTAGGCAAGCACTCTGCCACTGAGCTATAACCCCAGCCACTGTTTGGTGATTTTATAAGAGAAAAAAATGGGGACAGAGACACAGAATGAAGATGGCCCTATGAAGACAGAAGCAGAGATTGGAGCTATGCTGCCACAAGCCAAAGAATGCCCAGGATTGCTGGCATTCACCAGAAACTGAAAGGATGGATTCTTCCCTAGATCTTATAGAGGAGCATAGCCTGTTCTCTTGATTTCAGACTTCTAGCCTCTAGAATGTCAGAGAATAAATTGTTGTGTTAAGCCAAAATTATGGTACCTTGTTACAGCAGCCCTAGGAGACTAATGCAACTGGAAATGACTTGTTTTTAAATGCTGCACAGGAAAACACTGCATGTCTGTAGTGGCCATATGTTGGGTGTGGTCATTGTCCAAATGTTTGTCCCTGAGAATAGACTGGAAATTGGAGTGTAGTCCCCACTTGTAGGTTACAACCTTGGCATGGGGACCAGCTCTGTGCAGAGGGCAGGGGGAGCTTCAAGGAGGAAGCTTCTTGCTCCTGATGGTGCCTGGGGCAAGAAGGGAAAACTTCACAGAGGAAATGAGGTGGAAAAAATGTAGTCTCAGGTGTCCTCTCCCTGACAGGAGGAAGGTGGACCCCAGGGTGTTTGCAGAGGAACATTGACAGGACATAAGGTTTGGCAGTAGAGGTGAGAGAGAAGCCTGGAGTCACTCTGATGCTTCAGGCTTCATTGATCAAGGGGTGTCCTAGGTGGGGAGTAGCAAGAATGCTCAGTGTCTGACATTTGGGACATGCAGGTGGAAATGAAGAGGATCCAATTAGTTTGGGTCTGTACTCAGAAGAGGTATCTGGAGGTGTCTGCAGCTATCTCCTCTGTGAGGGAGAAGGAGATGCAGTCAGAGAGGGAGGAGGAAGACCTGGTGATTGGGAGGTTCTGGAAGGAGGGAGGGGCAACACCACCAAAGGCTGCTAAGGGGCAGGCTTTGGAAAACACGTTTCCTTTCATTGCTTGTTTGGAAAATTCCCAAAGCTTCTTCAGAGAAGGAGAGAACTTGAAATGATAGGACCCTTTGTTTCAGATGAGTGGGGTCGGGGAGGAAGCCAGAGGAGAGGGGACAAGAGTGTGTGCGGAGAGGGTGGAGGCAAAGACTTTGGGCAGCATCTGCTGGTGTGTGGGGCAGGTTGAACTGTGGGGAAGGGAGGGAAGGACTGACAGATGAAGAGGCACGCGGATAAGGGCCAGGAGGAAGGACTCCACTTTTCAGATGGGCCAGTGGACAGGGGGCAAGGATGGTGGAGGATGCTGCCAGCTGTTGAAGAGAAAGGCTACTGGAGAGGTCGTTTCGGTGGGGGCACAGTGAAATAAGATCTGGGGTCACTTGCTGACCATGAGGGCCAGCAAACAAGGGGGTAAGTTGGCTGTCAGTGGACACAGTAGGGGCTGACCCAAGGTTCCTTGAGGGAGACTCCAAAGCTCACTCTTCTGTGAAGCGTTCACTGTCCCATGGACACATTCTTCTTGAATGTGTTGGGGGCACAATGTTAGCTGAAAAGACCAACCTGCATTGGCGTGTGTGTATCCCTGTGGGGGCTTCCAGTGCTGCAAAGCATGGCAACAGATTTGAGTTGAGGCTTCAGATAAGACAGCATATCTGCTCTTAGGCACTGGAATACCCTTCAGCTCTTTTACTTCATGAAATAATCCAAGGAGAGTATTGTTCATTATTCTTCTGTTACGGACATTAACATGACTCTGCTTGGATCATTCTGTCTCAGGCTGGCCCTTTGTACCCATCCCCTCACTCTGCCCTGTTGGAGAAGAAAGGATCACTGTTGTCCCCATCTTGCAGATGAGGAGGTTGGGGCAGAGGAGGGAGACATGTACCTGACCCAGGGGTGGCCAGGTGCCATCAGAGATCAGGCTCTTGGTGACCAGGAGCAGCCCCCTGCTGTTCCAAAGTGGTGCTGTGGTTGGGGCCATATGTTGGGTGTGGTCGTTGTCCAAGTGTTTGCCCCTGAGGAGAGACTGGAAGTTGGAGGTGTGGGGCTCCAGCAGAACCAAGATTCTCCTCCTTTGTCCCTGATAGAGATGGTGAGCTCATCTAATATTGATAACCTCTCACCCCTGCCCAGTTCTGTCCTTTCCTTCCCATCAGTAAGCTGCCTGGGAGCAAACAGTGGTGCCAACTCACTGCTGAGGGCCCAGCCCAGGGCCTGTATTCAGGCTGCACTCAGCAGAAGAGTTCAGAACCAAACTTTGGCATTTAAGGATGACCAGACACTTTCTGTCCCCTGCTGAGGCATAGAGTGTGGTGGAAAGAGGTTAAGCCACCTGATTTTGACTACTGGCCCTGGTATTCCCTAGCTCAAGATCTGGGCCATAAGTCACACAGTCTTTCTGGGCCTCAGTTTCTCCATCCATAATATGGGGGGATATTTTCCAGCAGCACTCCACATACCTGGAACCCAAGGGCCCTCCTCCACGCAGTAGTGTCACCACCATCACCATGATGGTAGTTGTCAATTACTGTTTACTATGTGCCAATTGCAGTTCTAGCACTTTATGGTCCTTATCTCATTCCACCCTGACAACTCTGTGAGGGAGATAAGGCGAGCCAGGCACAGAGAGTTAAATAACCCAGGCAGGGAACAGCACAGCCCTTTCTATGCTTTGACAGCTGACCAGGACATCTATCTCAGTTTCTTCAACTATGAAATGAGCTTATAATAGTGTATTACAAAGTGAGCATGCAGCACCTTGCCTACTAATTGTTCACACACGACGGATCACTGTCACTCTAGCAGTGCTTCTCCCTTGATCACTCTGTTTCTCCCCACACCCTTCATTTTTCTGCGATGTTTCTTTTTGTGTATTTTCCCACCCCCCTCCAGCCACTTTTCTCCCAGTCTCCCACCCTCTCCTACCCCGCCCTCAAGGTTTTCTCCGCCTGTCCTCTGCTGCCCCTGTGTGGCCCGAGGAGGAACGGTTCCTCGCGGGCCCCACCCTTCCTCGGGCCGCAGGGCTGGAGGCTGCAGCTGGAGGTGAGCGTTGGTGGATGCAGGTGCGCGTCGCCCTCTGCACTCATCCGTCCGGCCCAGTGGGTTTGACACCGAGCCTTTGACTTGCCCTGGTCTCTGGATTTATTTTGATTTTGTTCTTGGTGTGGGGGACGAAAGTCTGGCTGTGGCCTCGGTTCTCTGTTCACACCGGGAGCTGCCCGGCTGCTTCCAGAGCACCAGTCTCAAAGGAGGGCTTGCCTGGGCGCGCGAGCGCCCCCCTTCCCCTCTGAAATTCGTGAAATTGGAACTGGAGAATGTTAATTCCACAAGCCTGAAGGGAACACACCCTATACTTTCTCCCTTAGCCGGAGGTTTTCTTTTTGATACTTTTTGTTGTAACTAAGGGCTAAAGAACATTCGCAGAGATACTTATTTACCTCCAGGGCACATTGTCAATGAAAGAGATGGGATTTGAACCAAGGCATCTTCAAGTACTGTTCCTAGATTATCCAGCCTCTATTCAAAGCTGTTATTCTCCTGTTAGAAACCTGATTATTCATAAATTGTTTTATATGGTTGCATGATATTTAACTCTTTTATGTGTGTAAGTATACTTTAAATGCATGGTCACTTTGGAAAGATTAGACACACAGTAAAGAACTTCCAGTTAATGATGGCAGGCTCAACTTCTGAGTGTTTTTAACCATTGAAATGACAGCAGAGAGCTTATTGAAATATTCAAATCTGCAAGGACAAAGAGAAACACAGAGAAGCTGGTAGCAGCAGTATTATTTTTCCCACTTTTTGAGGTATAATTGGCAAATAAAATGCATATATTTATATATTTAAGATTTACAGGGACTGGGATTGTGGCTCAGTGGTAGAGTGCTCACCTAGCATGCATGAGCCACTGGGTTCGATCCTCAGCACCACATAAATGTAAAATAAAGATATTTTGTCCACCTAAAACTAAAACTAACTAACTAACTAAATATTAAAAAAAGATTTACAATGTGATGCTACACACACAAACACACACACACAAACACACACTGTGAAATAACTACTCATATTGAGCTAATCTACATATCCACCCCTTCACAAAGTTACTCCCCTTTTTAATGTGGTGGAAATACTTAAGATTTACTATTAGCAATTTTCAGGTATACAATGGTACCTCAGTGCATCAGTAGGATTTGGAAGCTGGAACCGACAGTGACATGTGAGTCAACTGATCTCAGAAGGCTGCATCTTCCATCCCAATAGGCCCATTCAAGAAACTTGACTTATACTGGAAAATCCCCAAAGACTCAGACACTTGAAGAAGCAGGTTATTCTAGGAGCAGAAAGTGGTTGGAGTCCTTCCTTATTTCCCTTTGCAGGCAGGTGACACCCTCCCTCAGGTTGGGCAGAAGACCATAGGTTTATGTAGAGAGGTAAAGCAGAGGATCTGCGGCCTGGGAGGAGGGAGGCTATTGAGACTGGGAGCTTTGCACTACCAACAGCAGGCTAAGAGAATGTCTGCGATCTGAATGTCTAGCACAATACCCCCTCCCTTGCCTCGCTGGGCTCCCAGCACCTGGTGACCAGGCAGATACCTCAAGGCAGGAAACTGGGCAATGATGCCTGGTGGGTGAGGGTCATCTTCCTATTCCCCCAGGAGGTCTAGTGTCAATAAGCCAGACCCCTGTGCACACAGCTTCCATTCAGCTTTTTAAGTTTTTAAAAGAAATCTGCTGTTTGGGGGGCTTGGTTGTGTAATTTGGTGCCAGAGCTCCTGCTTAGCATGTGTGAGGCCCTGGGTTTGATCCTCCGTGTATATATGTGTGGAGTGGAGAGTGGGAAGAGGACCAACTGTTTTTTCCCCCCTAATTTCAAACTTAGAGAAAAATAATCACAAGAATTCCTGTCTACTGAACACCAGATTTCTCTAAAACCTGGTTATAAAAATTTTATAATGATGCCTTTTTTATCCCAAATAATTCATGTGTGTTTCTTAAAACCAAGAACATTATTTTAATGTTGAAATCAACATTGATTCAGGGTTATTAACTACAGATCTTGTTCAGGTTTCACTAACTGTGCCAATAATGTCCTTTAGAACAGAAAATTCCAGATCCTGTGCTGCATTTGGTGGTCATGTCTCTTTCATCTTTTTGTGTGCTGGTCAGCTTTTTGTTGCTGTGACCAGATACCTGACAAGATCAACCTGGAGGAGGAAAAGTTTTGGTGGCTCCCAAAGACCTTGAGACCTTCCACTAGGCTTCCTCTCTTCAAGTTGCCACCACCTCTCAACAGTGCCAAGAAGGGAACCGAGCCTTTAACACATAGGCTTTGGGGGACAGTTTAGATCCAAACTATATCAGAGAGCATCATTAAAAAAAAATTCAATTGTGTGGTTATAAAGTAAAGCTGAGGAAAAACTCAGGTGAAACAAAGAGACAGAAATGGAAAATTACAAGCAAAAGTAAAACAAATTAGAGGTCTAGATTCTGAAATATAAAGGTTCCAGAAAAAGAGACCAGAGAAAATGAGATGAAGGCTACAGTAAGAGGAGGCTGAATGTTGGCCAGCCTTTTATGGAAGGACGGTGAGAGCTCCTGTTTTTGGCTATTTGAAAAATTGCTGGCTGTGGTGTGATGGCACATTTTTTAAAAACCTGCTCCCTAGAAATATATGCATACAAATGCAATTTTAGTTTTGTTATAAAATTTACTGAGTAGCACCAAATTTACAATAATAAAACATACCATATTCTTTATTGTAAATTCTCTGTAGCCAATTGATTCTCACAGGATACTGTCATTACTTTTTGTCAAACTCATCTGTAGCTAACCGATAGTTGTAATTCAACCACAATATGGCAATGCTCTCTTCCCAATAAATTTATTGTTATTAAAGCTGACATATGATTTACCAAAAAACTGTTTCTTAAACTTCAAATTGTAGACATTAAATTTAAGCCTCTTTCAGTTTCAGTTCTACATATTTTGAAGATTCACCAGGTTTAAATGATGTGAGTGACTTTTTTTTCTGCAATAGATAATAGTTTTTCAAGTACTTGAAAAATAGCTCCTCAAAATTTTGTGTGAGTTATGATGTAACAGCCACAGATCTGACATGTTAATCTACATTATTAACATTTTTCATCTCTTTTAAATCATCTAGGCCAGAGGACCATATATTGACTGTTCAGGTTTTGAGGGCCTTATATGGTCTCTGTTGCCTAGTCTCCTTTGTATATTTTTACAACGTTTAAAAAATGTAAAAATCATTCTTGGCTCAACAGAAAGGCAGCACTTTGGTTGTAATTTTGCTAATAATCAACAAGACAACAACTCAAGCCTGAATCTATAGTGTTTGCCAATTTCTTTGGTGTAAATAATTTTACCATGGCTGATTTCAAGCTATTAACATGATATTCTTGAATACAGAATCAGGGAGACAGGTGCATAGCACAGCGTTACATATTTGCCCCATACAGATGGAGTAGACCTGTATCATCTCAAGAACATAGGGAGTAATAACTGGAAAGTAATACATTTTGAATATATGTATTACCTTGTTTTTCTATGCAGTTTATTTATTGCATTTTATATAACTTAATTTTTAAAAATGGCAACCATTAACATGCAAGGTCGCAGGTTCGGTCCCCCACCGGCCACCAAATGCCGCAGTCTGGCTGGGCACAATTCAGGAGCCGCTTGTCAAGCAGAAGCGAACTTTATTTTTAGAACACACGCTGAACCACAGGAGCTATTCAGGAATTCCCTCAGAGCCCAACTGCCACCACCCAATATTGTGGAGCCTCTTAACCTCAGACTCCTTCTGCTCTTGAGGCCGATTGGCTGGGTCTCATGGGCGGAGCCAAAAGAGTCCCCCAGTGAGCAGCTCTGTGGTTTGAAAGTGTGTGGGGGGGGAAACAGCCCAATGAGCATCACCCAGAGGAGCCAGTCAGCTGGAAGTTTGCTGGGGCCACTGTGAGCCAATCAGCTGCAAGTTTGCTGGGGACTCTTTGCTGTGGCTCTCAACAACTTGCAAAATTCTTCCAAATTTAATAATTACTTCTCATTGTCTATCATGAGCTGAATCCATTACAGAACTGCTGTTAGGTTGGAAAGGGCATGACTTTGCTCTAAGCACCTTTAAACAGAATCAGTAGGAGATGACTGAGTGGAGATGACTGGGAGATAGTGATAAGGACTTCTATGGTAGAGACTGCTGGTCTTCAGTTCTCATAAACTCTTGGTTTGTTGTTGAACGTGAGGTGACTAGAATACAGACTGCATTCCCTGTGCAGCTAGGTGCAGCCATGTAATCACACTCTGGTCAATGAGATTTGAGTGGTAGAGAAGCTTAAAACTTCTGTGAGGTGTCCTGAAGAGGGTGGATGTGCTGTTCTTCCCTTAATTCCTTCTTCTTCCTTTTGGACAGAATGTGGGCCTAGAAGTTTCTAGCCATCTTGAAACCTGAAATATCTTTGGAAAAGGAAACCATGCATGGCAGAGAAATAGACTACAAGAAATGGGATCCCACTCTTCTACAAGGGTCTATCAGTCATTCACAACTACTTCTAGACTTCTCAAACTTGAAGAGAAAACTGAATTCTTATTGTTTTAAAATTCTTATTGTGGGTTAACTAATGCAACTTCCTTCCAAGTTTGTAAGGATTTATGGTAATTCACACCCTGGATGAATGATTCACTTATTTACTTGAAGAATATAGGAGTTTGGGTCTACTTATTCTCTAAACTCCTCTCCAAACTTTGAAAATCTATTGCCTTAACTGGAGTTGATTTTATAATAATGGATTTGATCTCCTTATAAAGTAAATTTCCTATTACTGGAAATGAACAGGCAGAAGCTGTATGTGGCATTATAATAGTCTTTGAATTTTGTGAGAGTAGGGTTGTATTTGTGTTGTTCATGGCTGAAACTTCAGAACCAAGTCCTCATTTGGTGCCCAATAAATGACTCATGAATGAACAAATTAATAAAAAGGAGATATAATCTGTGAAGAATATCATGGCGTAAAGAGCACTGACATCAGATTTGGACAGATCCATTTTTTATCCTGGTTTTTCCACCCACTACCTGTGCATGGTGCTCTATCCACCTGGCATATCTGCTTCTTCACAACTGCACATCTCCTCCTGACCCCTCTTGGTTGCTATAGAACTGACATGTTCTTCAGAAATCTCAGCTTCTCACCATAGTAGATTGGCTGAGGAGTAGGGAGGGTGCTTGATGCTGGACCAACTGGGAATTTGGAATTGGGATTCAGAGATTCTAGCTGAATTGGGCTCTCCTCATAGACTCAGCTGCAAATTGGGAGCTAATTGTATTAGGGAAATTTTGTTTTGTGACTTGGGAAATTGAGGGGAAAAAATGAGGCACTTATCTCAGAGAAAAGCCGAGAGACTAAGAAAAAGGGATTCCTGCTAACTGACACCAAGACCAGCTATCTCAGGTTTTGAGGTTCCCTCTATCTTTATAATCCCTTTTGGTTTCAGTCTTACTTTAGTGGAGTTCTGTTTCTTACAAGCAAGAGTTTCAACTGATATGCAATAATAGAGATTTCCCAAGGAATGAAGGTGGAGAGAGGAGCAGGGGGCTAGGATGGAAGCCTGTGGACCGCCAGAGTGTTACCTCCAAAGGGAAGAGGAGCTTGCAAAGAGGACTAAGGGGGAACACCTGAGAAGTGGGAGGAAAACCATGAGTGATAGTTGCAAATGCAACCAGAACAAAGAATGGTGGGAAAGTCTATTGCAATGGGGACAGATTGGGCAGATGCTGAGAGACCTGGGGAGAACAGTGCCTGAAGTAGAAAGATGACTTCTGGCTGCAGGCCATGGTTGTGAAGCCCATGGAGAGGGGACTGTTGCTGGCTTAATGGGATCAGGAGGGAGGGAAACTCTTTTTTTTTTTGAGAGGGGGGAAGATACTGAAGATTGTTTATAGATTGAGGAGAGACATTACTGTGCTGGGTTGTTGAGGGTCAAGGCACTGGGGCAGCTTGGACATGGACAGAGGAAGCATGCTTATCTTCTGAGGTGGAAGAGGAGGCAGCAGGAGTGGTTATGGTGTGTGAAGTCCACTGAAGTGAGAGGAGAGTGTTAAGAGTGGGCTGAGTGGCTGGAGGAGAGTGGTGGAAGTGCCTTGGAAGGGGAAGGGAGGAGGTACCACAGAGGAAGCCAGGGCCCGAGGGGCAGTGTGGAAGCCTTGTTGGGTGGACCAGGAGGTTCACCCCATGCATTCTGCACAGCAGGAGCCTTGAGCAGGTAGATAGTGGGGTGAGGTAGGAGGTCTGGGTGCAGGGTGGTGAGAAGTGCTTTATACCATCCTCTAGGGTCTCTCAGGCAGTGGGTGAAGGTGAGGAAAATTGGGAAAAAGGGGGAGGTGGAGGATGAGAGGTCCCCAGTAGTCCAGGTGCTGCTGAAACTCTGCTGGGGAGCAGACATGGGGAAAGCAGGAATCTGGGGTTCAAAGGTGGGATTAGTCTCTAGTTTAGATCAGAACTTTCAGGCTCAGGCTGTCATTGCTGTCAGGACTCAGTCTTTGCAGGGCTCAGTCTGGGGTAAATTTTGGGGCTCAAACTTTGATCAGAAAGAAACTGAGCATCTCTTCTGGTAAAGTAGACTGATCCCAGCAAAACTGGAACCTCAAACTCAGGCCTCTTCAATTACAAGGCTGAGAACCAGATCCCCGATCCTAGGCTGAGTCAAAAGATTCTGTCCTCTATCTCATTTTCTGTCATCTCTCTATCTCCCACTAGAGAGCAGCAGAGACTTGATGTAAGAAAATGTTTGAAGCACTCCCCCCCAACCCACACTGGCTCAAACCCTGCAAAGCTCCCAGGATGGAGTGGGGAAAAGATTTCTCACTCTGCCTGTACCACCACTCGGTTCCAGGCTCAGCCCTGAGGGTCGGGTGTCGGGCCATAGTCTGCAACCCTAAGTTGACCCCAATCACTGTCTCTGACTGGTTATCCTGCCTCAGCCCTGGCCCTGTCTCTCAGCCAGATCATTGTGCCTGGAGGCTGGGACATTTAGACTGCATTTAGACCCCCCACCCCGACTCTGTGCCTGGCACAGAGCCCAGCCCCCAGTGGGTGCTTAGGAAATGCTTATGGAATTGTACTCAGAGGTTGGGGCAGTGCATTATGTTGAAAAGAGCCTGGCTTTGGAATCAGATAGCTCTGATTTAAAGTTGGGATCTTGCTGTATAAACTGAAGCAAGTCACTTAGGTTTTCTTGCGCCTCTGATCTGCCATTTATAACAGAAATACTGGTACCTAACTTGAAAAGTGTTGTGAAGATTAAATAAAATGACACAGGGATGTACAGAGTGTCAGAGGCCAGGTGCTTAATAAAGGCAGCAATTAGGATGTGGTTTTGAGAAATGGTAAATGATCAGGTGTGGCTAAAGGAACAGGTGGGAGATGGAAGGTGTGATTGTTCCCAAAGGTCAGAGGTCATGAAGGAGCTTGAAGGCTACAACCACAAAAATGGGAAGTTATACTCCATGTATGTATGATCTGTCAAATACTCTACTGTCATGTATAACAACAACAACAACAAAAAGAACAAATAAAAAGTTAAAAAATAAAACGATAGGTTCTGCTCTGTCTGCAAAGGGGGCCGTCAAGGAGCTTTGGTTATCCTTGGTGAGATGAAATTTAGACATAGGAAATTTTTTTCTGGACCCTTTGGCAACCTCACTTATTGAGAATCCAGTACACACACCACACACACACACACACACACACACACACACACACATTAGAAAGTATTTCAATTTTACAGAACAGTTGCAAGTATAGGAAGGAGAATATACATATTTTTTTTACCTCAAATCATGGATTTATTGTGAATTGTCACTTTTGCTTTATCCTTTACTATCTCCCTCCCTCCCTCCCTCTCTCTCTCTCTCTTTCTCTCTCTCTCTCTCTCCATATATATATATGCATTGCTTATTATTCCTGAACTGATTAAGAGTAAGTTGTATACATCATACCCCTTGCCTCTAAATACTTCAGTGAATACATATATACAAAGAAAAAGGCTATTCTTGTATATAAGCACAGAGAAATTACCAACTTCAATAAATTTAATGTTGACATAATACTTTTTATCAATTACTAACTATTGTAGGCAGAAAAATGACCTCTCAAAAGATTTGCATATCCTGAACAAGTTTGTGTTGTTTTAAGGGACTCAATTTGTGATAATTGTTATAGCAGCAAGAGAAAATTAATAGTAATAATTTTATCAATTCTGACTCTCTGAATTTTGTCCATTGGCTCAGTAATGAATTTTATAAGCAACTTCTCCCTCCAGTACAAGTCAGTTTTGGATCCGTGTTGCAATTAGTTGTCTTATCTCTTCAGTTTCCTATAATCTGGAACAGCTCCTCAGAGTTCCTTTGTCTTTTATGATGATGACATTTTGGGGATACAGTCTGTCCACTCTCCTCAGCTCTGCTTCCCCCAGCTCCTTTGTCAATTGAATGTTTCTCATTTTGGAAAACTCTGGTAAGATCTGTGTTCTTCCCAGGGTAATGCCTGGAAGCACTCAAGGTCCATTTACCTCTCATTGGTGATGTTAATTTGGATCCCTGGCCAAGTCGTTTTAATGTCTCCTCATGCTGAGACCACTGAGAAGCATCTCACCTGCTGTCACTCACCTGTGTCCCACATGGTGGGAACTGGTACAATTTACATTATGATTCTCATTGTTCTGCTGGTGCATTAGTCATCTTTTTTGCTGCTGTGACAAAGACCTGACAGAACAATTGTAGAGCAGTAGAAGTTTATTTGGGGGCTCAGGTTTCAGAGGTCTCAGTTCATAGACAGCAGGCTCCATTCCTGAGGCTTGAGGTGGTGGAAGAGGGTGGTGGAAGGAAGCAGCTCCCATGATCAGAATGCAGAGAGAGACTCCACTTGCCAGATACAGAATACATACAACGGCATGCCCCCAATGCCCACCTCCTCCAGCCACACTCTACCTGCCTTCAGTTACCACTCAGTTAATCCCCATCAGGGGATTAAGTCACTGATTGGCGTAAGACCCTCATAACCCAATCATTTCTCCTCTAAAGCTTCTTGCATTGTCTCACACATGGACTTTTGGGGGACACCTCACATCCAAACAATATAGCTGGAAATTGAGCACCCAGAGACAGGTAACATCTAAACTCTGCCCTTGAGACTACACAGCCTCTTGAGAAGCTCCTAGGCTAGTGGGAAGATGGACAAGTAGACTTATTCCTTCATTCATGCACTCATTCCACAGATATTTACCAAGCGCTTAGTGGGCCAGGTTGGGATACAGAGAGGACAAGAGAAAGTAGGTACCCATCTTCCTGATGCTTACAGTTTAGTGAAGAAGATTATTAATCAAAGGAATGCTGCATCCCCAGTACCAAGAACTGTGCCTGTCACATAATAGCTGCTCAGTAAGCAGGGCTGACTTGCTGAATGAATTACTGCCCATCAGAACAGGATCGGTCCTTTCCTAGAGGCATTGTTTTGCCTCCGCTTCTTGAGCAGGTGAAGAAACTAGGGCTTAAAGAGGGGATATATCTCTCTTCCCCTAACCAGGTGGGCATAGAGGCTGTACGTGCTGGTTCTCCCAAGCATCAGTGTTCCAGCCACTTGGTTTCCTGTCGGTGGGCAGCTGGGGGTTGGGCTCGCGTGGGAATGAGCGATTCCTGTCTTCCTGGGGCCGCCTCCTCTTTCCATCCTGCTGGGGCCTGGGGCCTGCTGACTGGGCCTGTGGTTATTTAGTCAGCGATAATATTGGATTTACTTTCATCTCTGAATTGCATCAAATGTCGCCAGTGACATTTAGCTGACACACAAGGAGGAGGCTGGCATTTTTAGACTGTCAGCGTGTTACAGATGTAGAAGCGGATTGTGTCGGGGCATCTGGTTTATTGTTAATTAGATGGAGCCAGCGAGGCCTCCTCAGTGAGCGGGTGGATAAGCCCTTCCATAGCTCCTGCTTCAAACCGGCTTCAAACCCCCTCCCAGAAACTAATGAGGCCCTGACGATTTTTCCCATTGTGATGGGAAATTTCATTTCAGAAGTTCGGGGAGCGAATGACAAAGTGAGTTGTTCTCCATCTGTGGATCTCTCTTACATTTCAATTCTCCCCTGACAACTTATTCTCTTTCTCTTTTGCATCTGAGAGATAAAGTGGAGGGAAAACAGCCAGATTTGGATAGGGGTTCACATTAGTTCAATTCTTATGGCTGTTGTGGGGAGGAAATGAATTAAAATACCCAAGTGTTTGGAGGTGTGCCCGGCACGTAGTAGGTGTCATGTGCCTTTCTCCAGCCACTACTATCACTGCTACTATGAGGAAGAGACACGGGTTGCAGAAGATGCCCTCCCTTCTCTCAAGTCACTTACACTCTGAGGGAGGAAATGAATATGTCCGCCTCCACTTCTTAGAGTCTAAGGCTGCATCATTTCCAGATCCTATGATTATAGGGTTTGAAAGTTCTGTGATTTCATACTTATAAGATTCTCTGAATTCAGGATCCTTACGTTCTACAGGTCTGTGACTCTGTGTGATTCTAACTGCTCAGAGGTGATCTGAAGTGACAGATACTCGTTTGTTGTCCATGACATCTGTGTCATCTCCTCCTGGGTACACAGACTCTTTCTCCAGCCTCCCAGACAGTTAGGTGGGCAGAAATGGTGGAGGCCACTGTAGAGGTGGCCCTGAAGCCCCTGGGGAGTCTTCCTTGCCCTCTCCCTTTCCATATCTGGAAAGAGTACCCTAAGGACCTATCAAGGGGCAGAGCCACATGTGGAAGGAGCCTAAGTCTCCAGAGGAGCATGTGGAAGGGTGTCCAGTCAGGAATGAGACCAGGAAATAAATATCTACTGTGTCAAGCCATTGAGATTCAGGATTTATCTGATTTGGCAGTGAGCAAAAATTTCTATGCACATTTTGGGAGTTACATGGAGGGAAGGGTCTCAGAGGTGTGGGGCTAAGGGGAAGGCGGGTGGGAACTTTCCCTGATAGTCTCCTTCCCATCATTTTCCTATCATCTTCCACCTACTCCAGCTCCCTCCCACAGCCTTCCTCCTTGTACAGGTCCAGGCTTGCACCTTCCTGAACCTAACTCAGTTTTTAGCAGGTAGGGCAAGAAGGCAGTTTGCTCTGGTCACAGTTTGCTTGTGGTCTCGGTGCCTGTCTCTCCTCACCCTGCAATAGCACAGATGTAGCCCATGTTGTCACTCTGAGCGTAGGGACAAAGACTTCACCTGTGGGCAGGCCCAGGCCTCTCACACAAGCCCTTCCCCTTCTCGGTTGGGTTGAGCTGGTACAGCCTGCTGTCCTGCCCTGTCCCCTGTGGGCTGCACCTGCACAACCTTGTCTTCTCCCAAGCCTCCTCCCTGGGTGCCTGCCAGAGTCGCCTGTTCCTCTTCATGGGAAACTTGGTGCACTTCACGCTGCACTGCGCTGGGAAGGGCTGTGTGTGCGGCTTGCACCAGCTCTAGGAAGTGGGCAACAGATAAGAACATTTGCTCTGCCGGGGCTTCACTGGGGTCTGACCTTTAAAAACAGCCTTAGAATGTCAGCCAACAGTCTGCAGAGGTGGTGGGGATCTGGGGGCAGGGACACATGGGAATCCTGTCCTCTTTGCCTGAAAGCCCTCCCCTTCTCCATCCAGAAAACTGGACTGGGCCCACCGCTGGGAGGCCTTCCTTCCTTCCCTCAGACAGAGCTCTGCTCTTGCTCTGTGCCTCAGTTGCCCATTCACAGGCTCATGCTTAGGACTAAATGAGATGGTACAGGACATGCAAAGTGCTCAGATCAGGGTAGTAGCATGGTGGAAGTTATGTTGGCTTTGGTGTTGGCTTTGGGGTGGCTTCCCAGGGTGCCAGTTTGAGGTGCAATGGCCTTCAGTGAGAAAGATCAGTACAGAAAAGTATGAGTTGGCCTTAGGACCCCAATATCAAGATTTGAAAATCTGACAAGGACATATTCCTATCCTTGAAATCTGGGGAAAGGTGTCCAGGAGAGGCTAAGAGCTGGGCACTTCTGAGCAGGGCACTTCTGAACTACCTTTTAACCCAGGCCTCCAGCAAACACTTGTCACGGATGCCTAAAGGGAATGGAATGGGTGCCCTGTGGAAGTCCATCAATGAGAACTGGAGCAATCTGGTAGCCACTTTACCTCAAAGAGGCTGAGATTCAGAGAGGGTAAGTCACCTCTGCCATGTCAAACAGTCATTAACCCGCAGAGCTGGTGTTAGAACTGTAGTCAAGAGACTCAGTTGTTCCAGGATTTTCCCTTGGTCTAGGCCAGGGCCCACACAGGCAAGAGCAGCAGCTGCAGGGACAGAGATCCCAGGAGTGTCCTCCCAGTTCGCAGTGTGGGTGAGGGCAGCTGGAGAGCTTTGAATGCCACCGAACAGAAGTCACAAGGCTCCTCAGGGGCCAAGAGAAGGATGTGGGGCCTCATGGACTCATTCTTCTCTGTCCCAGGGCTGGCCTTCCCCTCCAGCTGGCATGGCAGGGAAGCCAGCAGAATTGCAGACGATGCCTGTTCTCTGCAGATTAGCGCTTGTTTGCAGGGCCGCTGTACACTGCGCCTTTGCTCTATGTAAATAACAAAATAAAAGGCAGGCGCTGGCACCGTGCAATTCCACAGTCCCCGTGCAATTCTGCTGTCCCTTGGAGCCTGTGGCTTCCAATTGAAAGATGTTTAGATACTAATGGATTCTACCTGAGTTGCCATCCAAACAGCAAACACCTTTGCGACTGCATAATGCCTTTCCCATTTCGGGCAGGTGGTGGGAGAGAGACGTTGCGCTGGGTGGAGGTGGACTTCCTGGGCTGTTATTTTTAGGACAGCCAGAAGGGCCTTGGAGATTTGAGCCGGTCTGGATGTTAAAGAGGAAGGGGTTTCAGGATAGATCTGATCTCTAAAAATGGAAAGAGGCCAAAAGAGGTGGTGATTCTGTTATGGCAGAGTCTGAGATAAAAGGCTAAAATATTGATGTCACCTTTTTAACCTGAATTTTATAGGGCTGAAATTTAGCATCCATCTTCCATTATGCGTTGTCGACCTTATGGCTGCACCCAGTGACAGAGCTGTGATAATGTGCGGCAGACAGTTTTATTTCTGTTGTTTACACGAGTCCTCTCTGGCATCTGACGGAGGCCCCGGCCAGCATGTCTTTGGTAATTTGCTCAAACACCTGTATATTAGAGGTGGCCTCAGTGACACAGCGCTCGGAATATATTGGAAGCTGTTTCCTTTCTCTTTCCTTGTGGTTGTTGCTAAGTAGAAGATTTGTGGACAACCACTCTCTGATTAATGATGGACTCATAAATAATCTCAGGACAATGGAAGTTGGGAGGCAGTGCCCGTCGCCCGTGGGAGGAGAGATGGTGTGATGGCCCCTTCACGTGTTTGGAGGCAGCTGTGCAGAGATGAACAGGCACACATTTCCTTGAGAGACAGAACTGGGCTGCAGTCTCCTATCTGCTGCTGTTCTCCATGAAGCTGGGAAAGTCATCACCTCTCTGAACTTCAGCTTCCTTAACAGTGGGACAGATGATAGTGCCTGCCTTACAGGGATGAGATGAAATAAGGAATGTGACGCTCCAGCAATCAGTGGTGCCCCATGGATGCTGGTTTTTATCCTCGTAGGTCCAGCAGACTTAATCTATCTTAGGTTTGCAATATTTCTGTGTTCTCTCTCTCTCTCTCTCCTGACTTAGAAGTCAGGCTGAGAACAGAGACTCCAGGCAGGGGTGAGGATATTGTGAATCCTGTTTTTCACAAACATCTCACATTTTTGAGCCGAGGTTCGGGGTGTTATGGTACAGACTTTATTTTTTCTGGTGCTGGGGATTCAACCTAGTTGTGTATTCGAGGCAAGTGGTCTACCACTGAGTCACAAGTCCAGCTCCAAGCTGCTTTCTTTTTTTTAAATAGATGGACACAATATCTTTATTTTTATTTGTTTATTCTTTTGTGGTGCTGGGGATCAACGCGGGGCCTCAGCCATGTGAGGCAAGCGCTCTACCACTGAGCCACAACCCCAGCTCCTCTAGGCTGCTTTTTGACATAATTAATTAATTCTTTTGTGAGAGGTGACAACCTAAAGGACTTGGGTCTTGGTGCTGGTCCTTGGCTCACAGTAGGCCCTCAGTAACTTTCTGTGGTAGAATGTTCTCTGGGAAGTCAGAAGATTTCACAGAGAAAGTGGCATTTCAGTTGGGTCTTGAAGAAGCCCAGGAGTGCTCCAAGGGGAGGAGGAGGAAGAGGAGGAGAAGGAAGAGAGTGCTGAGGTCAATGGCCCATCAAACCCAGAGGCATAAAATCGAGCTTCAGTCCTAAAACCTAAGTGCAATCCACGGGTGTGGAGAAGGCAGCTCTGCACCCCCAGAGTCTGCCTGTGCTTCGGACAACCAGCTTTTGCAATGCAATTGCAGCGGGGGCTGCTGCTCATCTGGGTAACAGTATCAGTTGATGTTACTAAGCACTTGGTGTGTGCCCAGCACCACAGGTGTGTTACACATCTGAACGCCTCTAACCTCCATCAATTTGTCTATCTATTCCCACGTTTGGTCAAGGAAACTGATGCCCAAAGACGCTGAATAGCTTCCTAAAGATCACATGCCTAAAGGTAATGAGCTCCCTAATTCTCCCTTTCCTCTAGAAGTTGGGCGCATCTCAGTGTGCTCACTTATTTAGTGTCTCCCACGAGAGAAGTGTGCTGCCCACAGATTTATTATATGATAAAGCCAGAATGAGCCACTAATTTGGAAATCATTGTTCAGCTGGGAATAGGAAGGGGAGGAAAATTAGAGGTGGCTAAAATTAAGTGATATTACTCACACATCTCAGACCTACTCCCACACCTGTTTTTCTTCCTGTTTTCTGCCTTTGTTCTCCCCTCTGGTTTTGAGTAGGGTGGTCACAGGTTGCTGATGAGAAGAAGTTGAGAGAAATTCTAGAGCCAGGCAGTCTCCCTGCCAGCCCTGATCTGGGAGGCAGTGCCAGTTCCCAAGTGTGGGACCCACAGCAATTTCTGCTTTCCTTCTTTGTCTTTTTCTTCCGAGGCACAACTTTAGTTTCCCCCACCCCTTACTTGTTGAAGGCGCTGAAGATCAGGACATTTGTCAATAGGGGTGATGGGTGGGGGTGGCAGAGGGATGGAGGTGGAAGGAAGGGTGAAGGAAGGGAAGGAGGAGGGACAGAAGGGCTGAGAGGAGGAGGAAGGGTGCCAGATGAATGGTCAATTCTCTTTTGTCCTCTGCAAACCCTCTTCTCCCTGCCTCTGGGGTTCAGGAGGTGGCAGTTTTCCTTCTGGTCCACACACTGCAGTTCCTGGGGAAATGTTTGGTGCTGGACTCTGGAAATCCACTTGTGAGGCTCTGCTCTGCTGGAGGCACTTGGTGACTGTGCTGAAGTAAGCTGAGTGGGTGTGCTCACTGGAGTGGGCTGGGGGGCCATCAGTGAGTGTGGGTGAAGCTCAACCTCTGATTCCAGAGGAGGGAGGCCCCGAGTAGAGTGAGTGCTGCTGGGTTCTAGACCTTGTTAGATCTGTGTTCAGATCCTAGTTTCTGTTATTTCCTAGCTGTGTCACCTTGGTGAGGTACTGAACCTCTCTGGACCTTAGCCTCTATTCCCATTCTATCTACTGGGCATTAACTATCTCTGTGACTCTGAGCATATCATGCCACTTCTCCAAGACTCAATTTCTTGATCTGTAAAATGGGGAGAATAATAAACTGCCTCCTGTGCCTACCTTACAAGGTTACTGTGAGGATGAAATGACACAAGGATAAAGACTGTGAAGCACTGAACTAATGGGATGTGAACATGGAACATCTTTCCACTTATTTAGTTTTTTAAAATTTCTTCCATTGGAGTTTTTAGTTTTCCTTATATACATCTTTTGCATATTTTGTAAGACATATATTTAAGTATTTCATTGGGGGGGATGTGCTAATGTAAAATGTAATACATTTTTTAATTTCAAATGTCACTTGTTAATTGAGGGTATGTGAAAAAGTTATTAATGTTTGTTTATTAACCACATATCCTGAAACCTTGCTATAATTGCCTATTAGTCCCAGGAGGGTTTGTGTGTGTGTGTGTGTGTGTGTGTGTGTGTGTGTGTGTGTGTTTTGTTTTGTTAGTTCTTTTAGATTTACAACATAGATGATAATGCCATCTGTGAACAAAGATAATTTTATTTCTTCTTTACCAGTCCTACACTGGTAAAGGAAATCCTTTTCTTGTCTTATTTCATCAGCTAGGATTTCAAGTATGACGTTGAAAAGGAGGAGTGACGAGAGTGGACATCTTTATCTTGTTCCTAATCTCAGTGGGAAAACTAGTTTTTCATAATTAAGTACAATATCAACTGTAGGAGTTTTGGAAATATTCTTTATCAAATAGAGGACATCTCCCTCTATTTCTGATTTGATAAAACTCAAATGGGCTTTGGATTTTGTCAAATGCTTTTTCTGCATCTATTGATAGGATTTCCTATAGCCTGTTGATATGATAGATCACCTTAATTGAGTCGCACTTATTTTACAAAGATTCAACTGAGTATCCATTGCATGCTAGAAGGCATTCTAGTTGCAAACAAGACAGAGGAGGGCCCTCACAGAGCTTATATGCTTGTGAAGAAGACAGACAAACAGGGTGACCTCAGATTGTGATATCACTCTGGAGATGAGAGAGATGCTGAGATAGGAGGGCTGGAATATCTCCTCTCAGTTGGATGGGCAGGGAGGCTTCCCTAAGAAAGTGACATCTGAGATTTGAAGGGTGAAAGGAGAAGCCAGCATATGAAGGTCTGGGGGGAAGGTCATTCTAGGCCCTGGCCTAGGACTTGGTTATATTATTTTATATGACCCTCACCATAGCCTCAGATGTAATCCCTATTCACTGGTGAGGAAACTGAGGCTGGGAGGTTAAGCTACTTGCTTGAAAAAAAAAAGTGGTAGAAAAAATTAAGCCCAGGTAGACACAAAGTGCCTCTGGGAGTAGTATTTTTGTGAAGAAAATAAAGTAAAAGTGCAACATTTTATCTGGTAGAAATAAAAGAATAAATTGGCAGCATTTGTGGATGACTCAGTCTTAAAAACATTTTCCACCTAAGTAGGCTCTCTCAGAGATCCCCTTCCCCACGTCTTTGCCGGGGCCAGTATCAGTCCAGAAGGCCTTCCCTGCTTCTCTGTGTCCATCCATATTCTTCCCATTTCTTGGGGCCCAATGCCAGCTCCACTTCTCAGGAAACCTTCCTGGAGGGCCCCAGGCCCTAGCAATTACAGGAAATGCTTTCCAGAGAGGGAAGCAGTTTTGTCCAGGGTCACCCAGAGGAAAGTGGTGTCAGAGCCAGGAGGTCAGATTCAAATGCAAGCCTCCTCTTGACCCTTGGAGAAGGAAGGGTTCCCCTACCCTCAGAGCATGCACCTGCAGCTGCCAGGCCCCGTTCACGTGGGTCAGCAGCTGTGTGGCATCTTCTGCAGGCTCGGGCTTCCGCCCCCTCCCTCTCCTCATTCCTCAGATTTCCTTCTGGGAGGAATGAACATTTTTTTTCTCCCAGAGATGACTCTGTTCTTGTGGCCATAGATTACTCCCGACACCTAATTACTGTATATCATCATGCCATAAAATGATGATTGGAGGTGTCACTGTCCCAAATTTGCGCTCATAAAATACGTGTTCTTTTTGTTTTCCTCCTCTGCATTTGTCTGGGAGAAAAGACAGGCAAATTTATTCCAACTTTTCAGAAGAACTTTAAAGCACAGGAACAGAAGAGTTTTAGAGGTGGGTGGTTTTAAAAATACCCTGCAGAGAGAGGAGGCCTCAGCCCAGCTGATTTGGTGTGGCCTGGGGAGAAGATGAAGACCTCAGTGAAGACACTCTTTCCTGCCAGCCCACATTCCACTGACTCCACTTGCCTGGCAGAAACCCCACCTTCAACCTTCTCACCTCTGACCCTGCTTCTCCTGATGGCCCTACCCTGTCATGGCCTCTCTAAGGTAGCACTGGAATGTGATGGAAAACAAGGCTTCAAATCTTACTTCTGCACATGACCTTGGGTAACCTGGTCACCTCTGGAGTGTTGGCTTCATCACACGTAAAATGGGGACTCATGATGTACCTCTAACAGCTGCTATGAGGATTAAAAATAAAATAGCTGTAGAGGTAAGGCATCTTCTAACAAAGAAGAGGGGCTCAACAAATGTCCACTCTCTTCCTTCCCTCCATAAGTTCCCCTGCCTGTTCTTCCTAAGGGGCCCTGAAATCTTAGAGTTGTTTCTTTCCTGACTAGCATCCCCTTCTCTTGCAAGTTCAGGCTGCATATAGGAGTAGGAAAGCCATCTGAGTATTGGCTGGCAGTAGGGGAGTGACTAGGATCTATGTAGTCCTTGTGAAAGAGCAACCTCATTCGAGGATAGAGAAGTTAGCCTGCTCCATTGCTCTCTCTGCACAGGGAGGCCACTATGAACCCCTACAGGTGGCTCTCCAGCCTCTTGTCCACCTCTTGTGGAGATGAGGTCTCTGCCTTCTGATGTGGTCTGCTTAGAGTCTACCTTTCTGAGGCCTCACGCTGAGTATCCATCTCTTGAAGGGCAAATATTCTCTTTGGGCTGTGGGAGTGGTTCTTTAAAATAGGATAACTTAGCTGGACATGGTGGCACACATCTGTAATCCCACCAGCTCAGGAGGATTCCAAGTTCAAAGCTAGTCTCAACAAGACCCTGTTTTATTAAAGGTGGGTGGGTGAGGCTGGGGAAAGTGACTCAGTGGTTAAGTGCCTCTGGGTTCAATCTAGTACCAAATAAGCAGACAAACAAGTAAAATAAAAAATAAAAATGGGTAACTTGTGAATCCAAACCCACTTGCAGGTGGTTCTTGCCTTAGAAGGGGGACTTGACGTGGGTGTGGGGTGAATGGCTTAATGGAGGCCCTTATCCTGTCTTGCCTCTGCCTGGCAAGCACCTCAATTCTCAAGGCTCCACTTGGAAGCACCCTCTCTGCATGCCTTCCCCACCTCTAGGTGAGGTATTCTTCCTTGGGATCTCTGTACTGGCCTGCTGCCTGGGATGGCCCTCAGTAGAGGCTGTGTATGGGTAAGGGCCATGCCTTGGCCTAGATTCTGACTCTTGGAGCACCTTGAATGTTTCTGAGGCTTATCCAATGTCTGTCTGTCCTCCTAGGTGGTAGCTTTGCCAGAGTGGTGGCTGGATTGACCTACTCATTTCTGTATCACAGGGGCTTAGTGCAGTGCCTGGCCAAAATGGGTGTTCAGTGAACAATCACAGTAGCATTACCTAGTACTTACTATGTGCCATTCTCCATTCTAACTGCTTTACATATATCAGCTCAAAAGAATTCCTAAATGTACATACTGATATCATTCCTGTCTAGTATGGCAAATACAAGCAGCGATTCTGGAGCCAGATTATTTGGATCTCTGACTAGCTAGACTTATTTTTTGTGTGACTTTGTGTTCTTCCTTGTTACCTGGGCAGAACTGTACCTGCCACAGAGTTGCTATGTCGTTAAATACTTTCACATCCATAAAGTGTGTATTAGGTATTACTTTCATCTTATGTGGGCAAAACTTGAGACAGAGTCTTAATAACTTGATGAAGGTCACACAACTGTAAAGGGACACAGGTAGAACTCAAACCCAGGCAGTCAATTCCAGAGTCCATGCTCTTAACCTTGACACTGTGCCGCTCTTATTGAAGATGGATTTGAAGAACTGGCTTCTCAAGGAAGCTCTTGTAGAGGTTTCTCGTCCTCTGAAACCTGGAGCAGAAAAGAGTATTTAGATTTCTTCTCTGATCCGGCCCCTGTTTGAGCGTTTTCTGGGCATGAGCTCAGGTCACAGTACCCCTTTTGCCTGCAGAGATTCCACAGGGGTGGTCACCCCATGTCAGCGCCGCCAGTATCCGCGCAGCGACTCCTCCTTCCGCCAGCAGGGGTCAGCCGCGGCTGCTGTTGGTGGCTCTGGTGAGCTGCTGCGAAACCCTTGATGCAGCCGCGGGCTTGGCGCGAGAAGGACCCTTGGAGGTCACGCGTCCGCAGACTGGACAGAAGCTCAGAGATGGGGAGATCTCTCCGAAGGTCACCCAGGGGTCCATGCTAATCTCTCCCTTCTACCTTGGCTCTTCCCCACAGCCCAAGAGTCCACTTCAAAGGGTTTTAGAAATCAATCCGTTTGGGCCCCGGGGAAGGTTCTACAGGAGTGTGGGTCCCTTGGCGGTGTGCCACTGCCATGCTGTGCGACGTCGGACAACTCATCACACTCTCTTTAGCTTCATTACCCGTCCAAGGAGGGGACCCGGGCAGTCAACACGTCCTGTGATTGTGGGGAGGGTACATCACCACCGCCTGCCTTAGCCACCTCAGGCGAGTCAGAATTGGACCACCGGATCAAGGCTGCCCCAGAGCCGCGCGCTGGGGGTCGGACCCTTCCTAGGCTCAGTGCCCGGGGCCAGTGGGAGCCAAGCGCCCGGAGCCCGGCAGGGGGCGCTGCCGCACCGCGCGTGGCTTCCCCGCGTGTCCTCCCAAGGACAGTGTGTATGCGGCGGGAGGCGCACGGCAGCGGCCAGAGGAGATGCGGCCGCGCCCACACCAGCATTGCCGGCCGAGGTCCGCGACAAGTGTGGGGCGTCGAGGGGGGCAGGGCAAGTCGTCTGGCACCCCCGCTGGCCCTGCTAGCTGGGTTATGTTCTAGATGTGAACGGGCATGGGTGACAGCGAAGGGGTGGGGTCTCCCGAACTAGCCCTAGAGGCCCAGGCTTCGCGGTGTGACCTTGAGAGGTCCCGGTCACTTCTGGGCCTCTGTTTCCTGTCTCTGTAATGGGGAGAGGAGGTTGCTGAAGAAGTCGGTGAGATAGTACATGTGAAAATGCTTTCAGGGAAATTTGAAGCTCAGGCTGTAGGCAAATTGGACCGCGTTTATTGAACAGCCGTCCCCTGTCTCACCCAATCTGTCTGTCCAGTTCCACACTCAGGTGGCAACCATTTTTAGCCATTTTTACCTGTATTTTCTGGGGTTTACCTACATATTTCAAAAGTAATATGCTTATACTACTGTTTTCTAATTTACCAACATTAGACATATTTATTGTCTTCTTGTTGAAATAAATACGAAATTAGTTGTCTTCCATCCCCACCCTCCCGCCAGTGTATCTGGAGCACCATTTTTAGGTAACTCTATGATCAGCATTCCTAGCAAGAAAATGTACCTCTTATTTCCCTCCAAAGCTCCGTCAGAATTGCCATCCACCTCTCATCCCCTGTCTTCTTTCCACAAAAGCTCTGCTCTGTTCTCTGTTGTCTTGAGCTCCTTTTTCCCAAGGGGACTCCCCCGCCGGACTGTGTTTCCCTACTGTCTGCGTGGTCTTCTCCAAAGCTTTCTCTCCATTCCCGTGTTTACTTGGTCCTCTGTCTTTGTTGGCTTACTCCTTTAGGACACCTCACTTGCTTCCTAAGAAAGTGGGTAGGGGAGGGGAATTTTCACCTGTAAATTTATCTGTATTCTGCTCAGGCACTTGATGGATAATTCAGCTGAGCATAGATTCTGGGTTGGAAATCATTCTTCTACAGAGCTGGATGTTCTGCCCCACTGCCTTCTGCACCCAGAGCTACTGTTGGGAAACTTCCTACTTTCTGGTTTGTGTTCCTTTTCATGTTTAACCCTTTTCTCTTTCAGACGTTTTTGAGGATCTTTATCTTTGGAACCCTGGAATTTCACAACATATGTGACATGCTGGTGGCTTCTGTCATTCATTGTGCCAGACCCTAGGTGGCTCTTCTCAATATGGATACACACGTCCTTCAGTTCTGTGAAGCTTTATTTGTTCTTTAATATTCTCCTCTCTGCTTCTTCTCTGAAATTCCTGCAAGCCGGATCCTGGGCCTCCAGGATTGATCTTCAGACTCTTTTGTCTTTTCTATTTTCCTTGTCTTTTCTTCTACTTTCTATATTGTTTCCTTGAATTTATGTCCCAGTCCTTCTATTGAATTTAAAAAAATATTATGTACTTTTTATACTTTTATTTATTTATTTATTTTTATTGGTGCTGAGGATTGAACCCAGTGCTTCATACATGCTAGGCAAGTGCTCTACCACTGAACTACAGCCCCAGGCCTCTGTTGAGTTTTTTTTTTTTAATTTCAGCTATCATAATATTAATTTATGAGAGAACGTATTTATTCTCTGTTCTCTTCCACCCCCAATATACACACAGTCTCTTCATATCTCTGAGGACATTAATTAATGTTTTATCTTTGATCCTGTTCCTTGACTTATCTCTGTGTCCTCCAGTTTCTTACCTTTGTTTTTCTGATTCATGTGGTCTCTCTAGCTCTGTGTGCCTCCTCATGATGAAGGCTTCTCTGATTTTTGGTGGTCCTTGGTTTTTGTCCATAGTTAAGGATGACTGGCACTGGATGTCCTATGAAGGCAGGAGGGGCTGATTTTCCTTTGGCTGGACTAAGCATAAATATCATCAAGGGGAGTTCTTTACCCAGGGTTTGCTCCACTGGGTGATGAGGCTGGCAGACAAACGAGATGCATGTAGGTTCAATATGGCAGGATGGATATGGTTAAGGGGACAGATTTTGGATTCAGTCTACTCAGGTTTGAATCCTGGCTCTGTTACATACTTGCTGTATAATCTTAGACAAGTCACTTAATCTCTCTGTGCCTCAGTTTTTTTATCTGCAAATTAGACCCAATAAGAATACTACTGCCTAGGTTGTTGAGTTTATATAGATGTGTCTTGATTTATAATAGGGCTATGTTCCAGTAACCCATAATACATTGAGAATATTCTAAGTAAAAAATGTATTTAATATACTTAACCCACCAAATATCACAACTTATCAAGAGCACACAGTAGAGTTGCAGTAGAGTATCAGTTATTTACACTTTTGGTTGCATGGTTAACTGCCAGCTGTGGCTCACTGTTGTTGGCCAGTATTTATTTATTTATTTATATTTTTATCTTTAATGATTTTATTTATTTATTTTACATTACAATTCTTAATACACCATTATACAAAAATTTATCATATCTCTGATTATATATAAGGTATGTTGACACCAAATAGTTGGCCAGCATTTAATGAGAGCATGGGAGCCAGGGGTGGTGGTACACAACTGTAATCCCAGCAACTGAGGCAGGAGGATTGTGAGTTCGAAGCCAGTCTGGGTAACTTAGTGAGATCCTGTCTCAAATTAAAAAATAAAAAGAACTGGGGATGTAGCTCAATGATAGAGCACCCCTGTATTCAATCCCTAATATAGGAAAGAAAAAAAAGTATGGTAGTGCATATTGCTAGCCTGGGTGAAGATCACAGTTAAAAATCCAAGATGAATATTATCACTTTTGCATCATTGTATAGTTGAAAAATTGTAAGTGGAATCATCATAAGTTGGGGAATCACCTGTATATGTAAAGCTCTTAACCTGATAGAGCTGAGGTCACTGCCATGTTTTTTACAAATGGGAAAGAGGGAAGGAGTGTGGTTGGACTATTCCCTATGCAGATTCTCAGTTAAGCCTGCTATTTTCAGCCATTTTTGGCCTCCAAATCTCATGCCTCCCTCTTAGGCTCTGCGAGCAGTTACCTTTCTCTCATGGTATACCTTCTGTAGGTCTCAGTAGAAACCAGCGTAGGGCTGGCTAATCAGAAAAATTGTTTCAAGTGAGAAATTGTTTTTTTTTAATTTTTTAAAGAGAATTTTTTTAATATTTATTTTTTAGTTTTCCACGGACACAACATCTTTGTTTGTATGTGGTGTTGAGGCTCGAACCAGGGGCGCACGCACGCCAGACGAGCGGGCTACCGCTTGAGCCACATCCCTGTGAGAAATTGTTAAAAAATGAAAAACATGTTGCAAACATTTTATTGTAACCTAAAAACTACAGATGTCTCTTTTCTTTTCTTCACTATGTTCCTGTTATCTGAAATTCTATAAGGTCTTTCTTGTATAAACACCAATGCCTATGATGTTGTCTACCATTTCCAGGTTCAACTTCCTTATAGTGCAGCTAAAACTTAAAGGCACTCACAGAACAATATGAATGCAGATTCCTTCTAGACTCATGTGTTTTCTTTCAACCTGTTAAAATTGCTCATCTGTAATTCACTTGAACTTTATTTTCATAGTACTGGGGATTGAACCCAGAGGTGCTTTACCACTGAGCTACATCCCCAATCCTTTTTTTTTTTTAATTTTGAGACTGGGTCTTGTTAAGTTGCTAGGGCTTCACTAAATTGTTGAGGCTAGCCTCCAACTTGCCACGTTCATGTCTCAGCCTCCCAGGTTGCTGAGATTACAGACAGGTGCCACCAATGCCTGGCTCATTTGAACTTTAAAAAAGAAATAACGATTTGCCTTTATTGAATCTTTCAGAGCATTGAAACTAATATTCACAAAACAGCTCCCTTTTCACAATTGATATTAAATTGATATTGTTGATATTAAATTGAAACATAATTACAAAAACAAGTACAACTAAAAAAAAACAGGTTTGGGAATAAGCAATTGTTTCTAGGAAGGCGAGACAGATAACTGAAGGAGGAGACAGGTGTTCTAAAGTGCAGCTTAACCTAACAAGAGTTTTAGCCCATAAAGTCTGTAGAGAAGCTGTGAGTGGCTATTCTGAGAGTGCCCTCAGTGGTGGTGGACTGGACTGCACACGCTTAGGGTGTGCTGTGGCTTCTATCCTCTGTTCATTCCTCCACCCCCCACTTCAGTCTTCCAGAAATTAGTTCAACTCTCTCACCTGTTAATGACTCTTCCTTTTTCCTCTCCTTGTGGGGTTCAGATCTTTTCTTTTACTTATTGTCATTTTTAAGGGGAGAGGATTGAGAGAAGAAGAGAAGATAAGCATTAAAGATTAAGCTGCCATTTTTATCCAGACAATTCTCTCTCATTTAAGACTTTCAACATCCGGTAAGCGGAAGAGTCTATTATTATCTCCACAAAGGTCACATAGCTGTAAATGACAGAAGCAAGTTTCAAATTCATGACTGTCAGAGGCTGCAGTGGATATTCTGATGTTTTGTCCAGATCCCCTCTCCAGGCTGGACATGCCCTCCCCCAGCTGCTGGGAATATTGGTTGTTGGTGGCTCCCTGGGCATTGCTCTTGGCTGCAGGAACTGCCTCACTCTGGCATATGCTTCCTTGAAGCAGAAGGCTGTGGTCAATGACTGTCTGATGCAAGCAGAGAAAATCCCAACCCTCTGCCCTTAACTCAAGACAATTCTGAGTTGTCAACCCATCTCCAAAGTTCCTTGCAATATCAGCTGGGTCAACTTGTCCCTTGGCCAGTTGTAGGTGTAACTCTAGAGAGTATTCTCCAATGAACCTTATGCACCAACTCTGTTTCAAATTTATTCTAGGAAGCCCAAGATCAGGCAGAGGTCATGGTCCCTGCTCTTCTGGCTGCCTCTTCAGGTAGCAGACAGAGTTCATAAGCTCCCAGGTTATCTTGAGGCAAGATTTATCAGCAAGAAAAGGAAAACTGGACTGGGGTGGTGGTTGAAGAACTCAGGCCCCACCTAAGGATGACTCTTCTCTGCAGGAGGGTCAGGAATGGCATGTTCCCAGGTGTGGTTGAACCGTCAGGCGCTGTTCAGGGTATGTGGTGGATGATGAGGCTGGCAGACAAATGAAATGCATGTAGGTCCAGGCAGGATTGGCTGCCAGTGGGGTCATCAGAGGATTTTACATGGAGTGACATGTCAGATCTGTGAGTGAGCAAGATGAAACTTGCCGCAGTCTGGCTGGGCACAATTCAGGAGCCACTTGTCAAAAGAAACTAACTTTATTTTTAGAACTACAAACACCAAACAAAACAGCTCCTCAGGAAAAAACCCTCAGAGCCCAACTGCCACCACCGGGTTCCACAAGCCTCTCACCCACACAAGCCTCACCACCTCCCACAATCCTCCTGCTCTTGAGGCCGATTGGCTGGGTCACATGGGCGGAGCCAAAGAAGTCCCCCAATGAGCAGCTCCGTGGTCTGAAAGGGCAGGGAAACAGCCCAATGAACATCACCGCAGAGGAGCCAATCAGCTAGATGTTTCTGGGGCTGCTGTGAGCCAATCATCAGCTGGCAGTCTGAAGGGGGGGGAAACAGCCCAATGAATATCACCGCAGAGGAGCCAATCAGCTAGATGAAACTGACTTCACAATGGATTGGAGGGGTCAGGTCGGAGGGAGGGCCATGAGGAGGCTATTACAGGGGTCCATGAGAGAAAGGAGGAGGCTTGGGCCAGGGCAGTGAGGATACAGAGGTGATTCTCAGTGAAGGACTGATACCTTGGTCTTTTTTCTGTACTTTCTAATGTGCCACATAATTAATCTATTTATTACATTTATTGTCTGTCTCCCTCCATTGCAGTGTAAGCGCCATGAAGAGTATGGCTTTTGCTTTTTTTATGCATTGTGTTCCCAACAACAGAAATGTGTGCCTGGCATATGACTGGTGCTCAATAAATAATAGTGGCTGGATAGATGAATGGATCTTCATAAGTCATGGGAGACTAGGACTAGCATCAGGGTTGATCCTTTGGCTTCTCTCTGGATGTCTGGTTGAATAGTGGTCTCCTGGAAATAAGGTCAGGAAGAGAGGTCTGGTTTTTCATGAACTGAAGGGTGCATGTGGGAGGTAGAGGAAGTCCCAAGTGCTGATGTCTAGCAGTTTCCGTCCCCATTAGACTTGAATTGTTTGGTGTTGCTAGGAGCTGAGATTTTTCCGTAGGGTGATCAGAGGGCTTGGAGTGAAAAGGGGTTTCTGGTTTTAATATGCTGCTTCTCTGTTGCCTCCCTGTCCACTCCTTCTCACCCTGAGCCCTACGCTCTGCTAGAGGGTCCATTGGTGTCAGGCAGGGAGGCTATGGAAGGTACCTCACAAATCAGGAAAGAAAGAAGAGCATCATGCTTGGCGGTGAGTAGGGACTCAGGTAAAGTCTATTGCTGGTGAAATGGCCCTGCTTAAGAGGCACCAAACTTGAATTTTCTAAATAATAAATAACAACCTTTCAGGAATAACGCTTGTAATGTGCTCAGCAGTTTAAAAATCACTTTACTTGTATGTTGTTGTGTGAGGCATACATAACAGCTGGCCCCATCTTTCAGGTGAAGAGTTGAAGGCTCAGACAGACGAGGAGCTTAGCAGGGTCGAGAGGCCAGGAAATGCAGGGCTGGGCCCGGCTCCAGGTTCTTCTGACTCCAGTTCCTGCTTTCTCAGGTGGCTCTACCTGTGTGAACTCTGTGCATGGTGGGCTCCTTCAGCTCTCCAGCCCGAGTTGCTCTCTGTCAGGTGAGGTGAAGTTGTGCTTTGGTTTTTGTTTTTGTGGTGCTTGGGATTGAACCCAGGGGTGCTCTAGCACTGAGCTACATCACCAGCCCTTTTTATTATTTATTTTGAGACAGGGTCTCACTAAATTGCCCAGGCTGAACTTGAACTTGTGATCCTCCTGTCTCAGCCTCCCAAGTTGCTGGGATTACAGGGCGTGCCATCACACCAGGCTTGTGAAGTTTGTTTATCTGAAGCACTCCTGACCCCCAGCCAGGGTCTCCTCCCTCCTCTGATAGTTTCCAAGGCACTGAATGCTGCATGACATTTGAGTCACGGCAGGACTTGGGGGAGTGATTTGTCACAGTCACAGAATTGGCTATGGACAGAAAACACAGGGGAGAGAGAGGTATTTTCCTGCATAGAAAATGTAAAGGATGGGCTCTCCATGGCAGTGATGGGATTATTTATTTATTTAGCGTTTGTTTCTTTAGAGATTTTTCTTAAATGACTCAGAGATGATTTTTCCAAATGTACTGATTTCTCCTTGGATGTTTAATCCAGGGTGCGTGGCATCTCAAAGCTGACATGTGCCAACCCCAGCTCATCATTGTCCCTTCCAGACTGTTTGGAAATTATTTCTTCTCCTCCTCCTCCTCCTTTTCTTCATTTCCGTTTCTCTTCCACCCCCTCCTCCTCTTCTTATTCTTTCCTTTTTCTCTTTTCCTTTTTCTTCCTCCTCCTCTTTCTTCTCTTCCTCCTCTTCTTCTTTCTCTTTTCCTTTCTTCTTTTCCTCCTCCTTCTTTTGATTGTACCCAGGAGCATTCTCTCTCAGAGCTACACCCCCAGCCTTTTTAATTTTATTTTTTGAGCCAACTTGCTGAGATTGAACTTGAACTTGTGATCCTCCTGCCTCAGCTTCCCAAGTTGCAGGGGTTACAGGCATACACCACTGTGCCCAGCAAACCTATTTTTATTTTGTCTTTTCTCTTTACAAATAGCTTTATTGTGGAAAATTCAAACTCACATGAAAGCAGAGAGAATAATATAATGAATGCCCCTGTACCCATCACCCAGCTTCAGCAGTTATCGCCTCATGGTCAGTCTTGCTTTATCTACTCCTGCCCCTTATTCCCAATCCTGCCCTGTCCCCAGATTTCTTTGAAGCAAAACCCTGAAAGCTATCATCACATCTATAAATATAAGGATGAATTGACATCTATAGTAATAATGTCATTCTATACCAATCCACCTAATTCTCCAATATCATGAAATATATAGTTAATGTTTAAATTTCATAGGTTAACTCAAAATTTTATTTCTTTTACAATTTGTTGGACTCAGGATCTAATAAATCCCATGGGTTGCAATTGGCTGATAGTCTTTTAAATCTCTTTTAATCTGTTGTTTTCTCCCTTTTCTTATCTTCCCTGGCCATATATTTATTTAAGAAACTGGGTTGTTTATCCTACTTCCTACATGTGCGCTCTGCTGAACAACTGCTATGGTGTCATTCGATAGGTTTATCTGTTCTCTGTATTTCCTTATATCATTATTCAAATCAAGAGGCTTTATTAGATTCAGGTTTACTTTCTTTTGGGCAATACTTCAGAGAGGTGATTGGTGTTTGTGAACTTCTATCAGGAAGCACATATATCTGCCATCTCTTTTTGTTATTAGCAGCTGTTGATGGTCATTGACTAGATCTATTGTTTCTTCAGAGTTTTAACATAGTGATATTCTGTCCTTTTGTGTTTGTTTTTGTTTGTCACCTGGACTTTTATAAAGAGTAACATCCTCTCACAAGTGATTTGGTTACCTGGAGCTGCAGTTCGTCCAGGAAAGGCAAGATAAATATTTGATTCTTTCCATTTATTCTTAAATTTTTTTTGTAGTTGTAGATGGAAAGGATGCCTTTATTTTATTTGTTTATTTTTATGTGGTGCTGAGGATTGAACTCAGTGCCTCACACATACTAGGCAAGCACTCTGCCACAGAGCTACAGCCCCAGCCCCTCCATTTATTCTTAATTTTTAAAATAATGACTTGGTTCCTTAAGATGATCCAAAAATAACCAATGAGATTTGTTTTGTATCATCATGAGCTCATGTGTTTAAATAAATGTGATGTTTTTCCAATCCATTTCAGTTTTTCTCCTCCTTAATGCTCAAATGATCCCATCTTTGGCTAATGGAAAACTCTTTAACTTGGCTTCTGAGTCCTTCTGATTATGATCCCAATAGTCTCTGCTAGCTTCCCTGCTTTCTAGAATGACAAGATGTTCCATTTTGTACATTTCCTGCCCCAGACATGCAGTTGGCCACTTGAAGCAGCCTCTATTTACTTATTTGTTTTTAGAGAAAAATGGTATTTAGAGACCACAGTCTCTTTTAAATATTATATTAGATACACATGCAAGAGGAACATACCATATATGTAATTATGAAGCATGATAACAGGGCTACCATTTGCCACCACCCAATGTAAGAAATGGAGCTTATTAACAATAGTTCATCTTTATATGTGCCCCTTCTTTCATGTAATCCACAAGAGGCGGGGTTGGGTACTTATTCTCTTGCTAATAAAAGGGTTTATCACAGTTAAAAGTACCCTTAAATATATATGTTTAGCTTAGTTTGTTTTTGAGCTTTATGAAGATGATACTGCATTGTGTGTTGTCTTCTAAGACCTGCCTTGTTTTTACTCAATGTATGCTTTTAAGATTTATTTTTTTTAGCTGTAGTTAATTTATTTTCAATGATGTATAATACACCATTGTGTGACTACACCATAATTTATTTTGCCTATTCTTCTGCTTGTGGACATTTGAGTTGTCCCTAGTTTTTTTTCTGTTCCAAATATTTTGCTGACATAGGGATGTGAGGCCACCTGTTCATGTTCCTGCACACCTGCAGGAGTTTGTTCAGGACAGCAGTCATCAAACACTTTAGTCTTACGTCTCAAAGAGCTTTTACTTATGCCAGTTATATCTGTATATATTCACTGTGTTAATATAGAAATATAAACATTTTATTTATTAATTCAGTATATGTTAACATAAATTACATATTTTGAAAGAAAAAAATCCTGTATTTTATAAGACAAAATAAATTAAGGGAGAAGAGCAGCAGTGTTTAAATTTTTAAAAATCTCTTTCATGTCTTGCTTAATAAAGGATGGCTGAATTCTACTTCCATCTTCAATCTGTTGGGATATTGCATGGTAGACATACTCTGAAAACCCCCACTGTACACTCCTAAGATGAGAATCAAAAAGTAAAATAATGCCTTCAAAGATATTATGAAAATACTTTTGACTTCATGGATCTCTCGAAAAAGTCTCAGGTTCCTGGGCTGCAGTTTGAGAATTGCTGCTCTAGAGAGCATTGGTCTAGGAGTGAGATTGCTGGGTCCTTGGGTTACAGAGGGTTTAGGCAATTGGTTAGCTACAGAAGACAAGGCCACATTGTTTCCAAAATGATAGTAATTAACATTTCTACCACCAATGTCTGAGAATTCCCACTGACCTGTATCTGCCCAATCCATCTGATTTTTTCCTGTGTAGTAAGTATGACAAGGTATTTCCTCGTGTCCCATCTGTGCTTCACCCCATCCTTCTCACACTGCCAGATTAATCTTCCTATGATAATATTTTGATCCTGTTATGCTTGTTCCTTCTAAACAACTCTCAATCAGCAGTCTCCCTCTATATCCTGACTAGTACCATACGTTCAGGCAAATAGAAATATTTGCTATTCCCAAATAGGCCCTGAGATTCTCTCCTTCAAACATTTTCTCATGAGATCTTCCTGACCTGAGTGCCACATGAAAACGTTGATTTTTTATGACATAGCTCAAACTCTCTGCCTCTTCCAAGAAGTCTTGCTCCCAAATTTTCCTTGGCCAAACACTCCCCTTTATCATGTGTGGCTTGGGTTCCAGTTACAAGTGAATGTATCTGTTGCTCCCACTAGTCCAGGAGTTCCTGTGGTCAGAGACCATGAATTTTTGTTTTCTGTATTCCAAACAATCCCTGGTTGCCTTTGGAATAGAGTGAATGCTAAACATCTGCTTCTTGTCAATGTCTCTTATACATAGGAGAAAACTGTGTTTTCTACAGAGCGGGAAATCAAGATCTTATATAAAGATAGAATAATATAAAGTGTTCTCTGATAAATGGTCTTATGGCTGACCTATCAAATGAGGGACCATAGAGAAAAGGTATGGGAAAAAAAAGGGCACAGGAGAGGGAGGGGACTGGTGGGAAGGACTTTCTGGAGCAAGCAGAGGAAGATAGGGCTCTAGATGAGTGAAGGTACACTGGACCCAGAGCTGGAGAGAGGAGATATGTGGGTCTGAAATACAGGGATGAGGATTTGGGTTGAATCCCAGGGCTCAGAATCTCTGTGAATATTTGTACCTTGTTCTCACTGCCTGCTTTGACTGGCAAGGGAATGGCCTGGCTCTGGTGCAGAGACCTGGGAACATCAGAGATGAAGTGGAAAGGCTCAGGGCTGGGGGCATTGCTGCAGCCCCCAGTCCAGCTGCAGAGGACTGGGTCCACCCAGAGGCCCTGGTGGAATATGGATTTCCTCTGTCATCCTTCAGAGGGGAGTTGATTGCAGGGGTCTTTTCTGAGCCTAGGGCTTTCTGTAGACTTCAAAGGTGGTCAGGGTTACCCTCAGGGAGAGGACTTCTCTTTAGTCTACTGGCTTCTTCTTTTGTTCCCTGGATCCTTGGAAGCTTCCTTTCATCCCCTAGGGCCACTGCTCAAGGCCCTGGTTGGCCTCTCTAATGGTCTTCTCTATTTATCCGGGTACAGAAGAGATTCATTGCTAAGATGTGGGACTTTGATTTAGTCATGGGCTGCACTAATCAGCTGGGGAACTGTTTAGGTTCTGACTAGAGGGGTCCAACTCACATGGTTAAGGAGCTTTCTTAATGTTCAGCCCAGTTCTCAGCACCAGGTTTGGGGCCAGTATTTTGTTAAAAATCATTGTGACTGCCAGGTGTGGTGGCACACACCTGTAATCCCAGCAGCTGAGGCAGGAGGATTGTGAGTTCAAAGTCAGCCTCAGCAAAAAAGTGAAGTGCTGAACAAGAAGTGAGACTCTGTCAGGGTAGGACATGGCAAGCCCATGGCTAATGTGGTCCTTGGTATTTTGGGAGAAATTGAGTCAAAAGGCAGGTCTGGTTCACAGGGACCAAGTCTATAGACTTAGTCATCCCATCTGAATCCTTGTTGTTCAACCCCCAGGATGCAAATGCCCCAAGCATATTGTTCATTTACCCCAAAGAGAGAGCTTGGAGGACTCAGTGGAGAGATTTTAGACATTTTGTTACTCACACAGTTCTCAGTGGCAGTGGGCCGTGGAGGGCCATGCTGTGCATACAAGCAGGAGGAATATACAGGGTATGTTGTATGCCCACTGTGCAGGTGGATTTCTCCAGATGTTTTATGAGTACATTCCTTTACTTTACAGCCAGAGTCACTGTTTTGATTGTCACCTAAAGATTGAACATAAAGGCCAGCTTCCCCTCTCCACTTCTTTTGTTATCATATTCTTTAGAGTCCTTGTTCCACCATAAGCTTTCCTAGGCACTGATTAATGTTTACCTCAACACTTGGCCACCATGAGAACCACATGCCTTCCCTTCAGGGTACTGTTCCCTGCCTTGAGGAAGCTTCTGGGGCCTCCTGTTTGCTGAATCAGGAAGGTAGCTGGTAGCATCAATGGGAACTGTGTGATCCAGGACTTGCAACTATGCTTTCTGAGCCTCAGTTTCCTCTTCTGTAAAATAGTATTAGGACGACCTCTGCTTCTGTCTCAGATCTTTTGTAAGGAAGAAACAGAACAACTCCCCCTACTTAATATCTGCACAGTTGTAGACTGATATGTCAAGCTGAATACATTATCTCATTTAATACTTGCAAGAGCCCTTTGAACCGGGTTTTATTATTCTCATTTTACAGATTAGAGACTGCACGACTTTCCCAACACCATGGAACTAGGGAGTGGAAGAGCTGGGGTTTGAATTCAGGTTTCTTTGGGCTGCTGAGGGTTTTGCAATGGTAATGGTGGCAGCATGTGGAGGTGGGTGTGATTTCATATGAATGTGGGCTTTGGGCAATGCTGGCTCGCAGTGAGCCAGGCTATTTGCGGGAGTCAGAGCAGGGTGGGTCAGACCAGCTGGTTATGTGATATTTGCCAATAGACATGACAGAGAAGAAAAATGAAGGGTGAGTTCTCAGGAGGGATGGTGGACGGTGGAAGAGGCAGTACCTGGCAAACAGTTACTGGGTACTTCTCGGTGCCAGGCTCTGTACTGGTCTCTGAGGTCCTAGCAATGGAGCCTACCTGGTTCCCCGCTCAGGGAACTCAATCTGAGAAAGACAGACATCTAAAAAGACAACAGATGTGTGTTATATTCTATTAGGATGTGGAGGTTGCATTCTTAAGAAATCTTTTATTATAAAGAAGATGGAATGATAGAGACAATTGTTTCAGTGGGGAAAAAGAGGTTAGGGGCTAGAAAATTTCAGACTCACTATAACAAAGTTATTTTTCCTTCAGGAATGTCAACAGTAAAGGTGCTTTTACAACTATAAGTGTATAGCTGTAAAATCTGAGCATCCCAGAGCAAACTCAGTGTTCCACTTCCTCATGATTTTGCTCAAGGGGAATAGCCCATTCCTCCTGTCACCCAGCATGGTCACCAGCTCAGACTTTTCTCACCTTCCAGTCACCTGAACTATCCACCACTGGAGTAAGGAAGTGCCCAGATCACTAAGAAGCATTCTGGGGACATCAAGACCCTCCCTCCCCCATCCCTATCTCCTCTGCTGGTTCCTCTGTCATGTTACAACTCCCTGTGATCTGCTCAGTGTAAATTGTGCTCTCTAATTAAAGGATCACATTATGTTTAATTTGCATTTTAAAATCCACCACAGAAGAAATTGTTGTAAGATGTGAGGATGTTAATGGGGGTATATGGAGGCAAGTAGTGTCAGAATTAAGATTGGGGCCTCTTCCCAAGTTGGAATCCTATCTTTGCCACTTGCTAGCTGTGTGATTTTGGACAAGTGACTTGATGCTCTGTGCCTCATCTCTAAAATGGGGAGGAATCAAAAGCATCCCCTTCATATAATTACCATGATTAGAAGAGAAGTTGATTGTGAAATCTTAGTGTAGAGGCTGGTACATGGTCAGCACTCAATAAATGTTAATTATGCATGGTACAGAGAGAGGTGGTGTCCACTTAGCCTGGGGTAGGGGGTGTGGGAAGCAGAGTGGGGGATGGTCTCCAAGGAGGAGTAGAGACTGGAGCTGCACTTATAGGGAAGTATGACTGCATAGCAGAGAACAGAGGCACACAACAAACTCTTCTGAGTTTCCTGAAAGAGTCTGGAATGACCAAGACTTTGGTTTCTACTTAACACCAGCTGCTGTAACAGATAAAACTCAGAAAGGACAAGGGCTTACTGTAATAAATGCACATTTTTTATTCACGTCAAGTGGCAGCGGGGAGGAGGGATGCTCTCATCTCACCTGTGTTATTCATCAACCTAGGATAACAGAGGCTCTGAATCATCCACATGGCTTCCAAGGTTACCTTGGGCATTGACACCCCGCTAGCAGGAGAAAGAATGTTCAGGGTCATGTGGGAAGTTTAAATGTGGAAAGCTTCAAAGTGACATTCATCATTTACTCATAGATTTCATTGGCTAGACTGTCAGGAGCCATCCATGGGTTGCATGTGGGTCACTGTGCATGGAAGCCTCATGGATAGAGACATCTGGTGCATGGGAAAGGCCAGTGGACATTTCCTCTGGTCAATTGCCCAGGGGCAATGTGAATCTCTTTCCTGCTCTGCCATGACCCATACAGCACCTGAGATGGGTGGTCAAGAAGTCAATCAACCTGCTGGTGGCAAGACATCATTAAGACATCATGCCCTTAAAGCCTTATCCGTGCCTTTGATGTACCCCCTAAATAAACCACCGGAGCCATTTTCCCTTTGTCTATTTCCAGAACCCACATGGACTAAATCTATCAGGGGCTTTGCATTCTGTGAATATTTTTCTGAGTATTTGTGTTTTGTTACTAACTAATTGTCTGAGATTGTAAGTTTTAGGGTGGCTTGGACTCCCCTGGATAGGAAAAAACCCCAAAGAGATGGTAGCTGGTGTCCCCTGGATATAGACCTTAAGACATGGACATCTGCAGAGGCATCTGGGTAATACAGTCTAGATACATTCTTAAAAAGGAGAATGAAGTGGACTTGGTTTTTAAACTAGGAGGTGTACCAGCCCAGAGGAACAGGGTCCAATGGTGAGGTCTTAGGTTCTGAGCCAATGAACTTCACCTTGACTCTGAGGGCAATGGGGAGCCTCTGAAGGGTGTTTGTTCATTAGGGGAACCACATAGACAGAAAAAGCCAGCGATTTGTTGGCTCACTTTGTCAGGTAGAGGGTGCGGGAGGGTGAGGAGGAAAAGGTGGATGACAAGTTAGGTCTTTTAGAATTAGAAAGTCAGAGAATAAATAAATCTGTGTTCTCTTAGGCAGGGAAGATGACATCATTATAGGGTTGATGATGTCATCGTATGACATCATCATGTCATACTATCCATGGGCCTTGGGAATCCAGGAATATTTCAAGGAGGTTCTCATGCTCTTACCCATTGGTGCAAACTGGAGTCAGTTTCAGCCTTTATGTGAAAATACCAACTCCTGGGCCCTGTCCAAACCTTGGGAGCAGGACCTGGAGATGAGTACTTTTAAAAAAGCTTCAGAAGAACATCTCCTGCAGCTGGTCCATGGGAAAGCCCTGGTGGAGGCCCACCTGTTCCTTCCTCTCCTCTTCAAAACATGAGAGAAACGGGACAAGGAGAAACCAAGTGACATCACTTGGAGGGGCAAGAACTAGAAGGGCTCAGCTTTATTATCTGTGTGACTTGGAGCAAATTGCTTCCCCTCTGACACTCATTTCCTCAAATAATAATCTGGATTGTTGATGACTTCTGCCTTTGGGATGTTATGAAAAGAATTTATTCCCTGTCCTAGGGTTAGGGCCTCTCTTCCAGAGGGGAGTAAAGTCTCCAGAAGGGAAGGGCTTTGAGCATTTTACCTGTATCAAAGGGTTGAGGATGTGGACAGTGTCCTGTGCATGCTTGTTGACAAGCCCTCCAGTCCTGGCCATCTTCACAGTCACCAGGTGAGGCCTAATCCTCTGCCAACTGGTTATGGCCCCAGTCTCCTTCCAGCCCCTCCCAGAGGCTCTGCAGGGAGAAAGCCTGGCCCTTCCAAGTAGCTTCTTCTGGAAAGCCCAGGAGGTTGCCTGGGTACTCTCTGACTTTGCTATCCATTTGCACTTGGGACTTTATTATCCAGGGATTCTGGGCTAGTCCTTAGTGGGGTGTTTGAAGCTTCTTTCCGGCTTGGTTTCTGCTAGTCCTTAATCTCAGGCTTTCACAAGAGTTATGGTGAGTGACGGAGACTGGCCTGGATGTCAGTGCTAGAACTTGTGCCACCTGCTTCGTAACCTGAGTGGAGAGGAGACACTTGAAATCCTGGTTAGAGTGGCCTGAAGCAGGTTGCTTCTCCTTTTTAAGGGCCTCAGTTTCTTTGGGTGTCAAATGGATGTGCTAGGACATTTCCTGAAAGATTCTGTGAAGACTAAAAATACCATCGATTCAGCTCCTGAGAAGAGGAGCTGTTCAATGAATGGCAGCTAATCTTACCACTTGTGTGCACATGGCTCCTTCACAGGGCTGAGGGCTCTCTGTGGGTAGGGGATATTTTTCTGCAATATAAGAGTCCAAATTTATGGAACACTTTCTGTGAGCTGGGCAGAACTTTCACGGGGTCAAAAATGACACTTCCCTTATAGGGTTGTGTGTGAGTTAAATGAAGGTAGTCCCATTTTACAGAGGAGGAAACCAAGGCTCAACTTGGTTACTTCTGTTTGCAGGTTTATGTTTCTTTGTTTTCTTTGTCTTATGTTTTCTTTGTCTTTGCACAGAGCAGATTGTGAAATTGTGGTACCTAGCATGAAGGTGTCTTGGCCCTGCTCACTGGACACATGGGAGAGACCTGGCTTCCCTCCTTTTCTCCTTCCCTTTTCTTTCCTGGCTGCCCCAGCAGGAAGGGAACACATGAATTTTCTGAGCAGCACTAGGGGGGGTCACAAAAGTCTGGCAGTCAAGTATAGGTCAGGGGAAGCCCATCAGAGGTATGAAGATCCTGTCAGAGGCCCCACCCTTGGTGATGGTGGGGACATTTCAAGGAGCCCAAGAACAATCTATGAGGGCCTAAATCAGAGTATGACAGGAATGGCAATGGATACAGGCAAAACTCATCTCTGCTTTGACCAGAATTTTCTGTGAAGAGCCCCAGTTGGCAGAGGGCTCCAGTGCTGATGTGCATTCCTCCAGTTGTGCCTCTTACTGTTTTATTTTCCTCTGTTTCTCCAAATGATGGAACTGCGCTTGTTTCACTTTCCAGTTGAGATTGCAGAGGCCTGCAGAGGGAAAAGCCCTGTCCAAGGTGTGTGTGTGTGTGTGTGTGTGTGTGTGTGTGTGTGTGTGTGTGTAGGGGGGAGCCAGGAATAACAGAGCGCTGGACTCGGGTGAGGCAGACTGTGACTCCACGTCTAGGGTAACTTGGCAAGTTTCCTTAGACAAGTTACTTTGACCTCTTGAGCCTCAATCTGCTGATCTTTAAAATGGATAAATTAATATCTCCACCTCATTAGCATCAGCATGGAGATTAAATGAGGAAATGAATGCAACTTGTCTAGCATGGTGCCTGGCAAGAGGGGATGTTCACGGGCTGGGATTATGTTTCAGTGGTAGAGCGCTCGCCTAGTACAGGCGGGACCCGGGTTTGATCCTCAGCACCACATAAAAGTAAAAAATAAAGATGTTGTGACCAAAAAAAATAAATTAAAAAAAGAGGGGATGTTCACAATGTGGGTCTGCTTGTTCTGCAGGCTCTATACACCATGGTGGCAGCATGTGGTTCTGTCACATAGCTCTTTCTCTTTCAGAACCAAGTGAGTAGAGGGAGGACCCAGTGGGTAGATCAGATCCTCAGGAATCACATTGCACAGCACCCAACTCAAAGGAAACTGCTAATTGGCCCACAGCAGCGACCTGCTGGTGGTTTCTGATTCTATTTATAGCATTTGAGGCTGCAGAGAGAGAACCAAATGCAGAACTGGGAGACTGAGGTTCAAGTACCGGCTCTGCCACTTCTGAGTGCTTGTGTGATTCTGGGCTGGTCCCTCCCTCTCTCTGGGCCTCAGTTTCTCCACCTGACAATAAGGGAGCAGACCAGGGAAAATTCTAGCACTATGAGTTTCTAATTTTACTCTAATTATATGTTTCAGGGAGGAGTAAGTAGACCCTGGATGTGATGTGATGAATGAATATTCTTAATGAGAAGTGGAAATAATTTGTGCTTGAGAGCGGTGCCTCAGATCAGAGTGACAGGTTACATGGTCAGGCTATATTTTCCAGCAGATTAAGTTAAAAGCTGTGGCTCAAGACATTGAAATATGAAGAATAAAGGAGAAGATGACAAGATATCTTTTTATGGAAATATTTTCCAGCCAAGTGGTGCAGCAGAGGACTTCCAGGAATTTGTTCTTGCTCCCTATCAAAGGCAAAGAGTTCTGTCTTCAAGGAAATGCAAGCTGTGGACAGAGTAAGGGGGCCTGCCTGGACCCTGGTCAGTTGCTGAACCTCTCTGAGCCCTGGTTTCTCTATAGGGGAGCTGATCTGTCTATCCAGGGTGGCTGCTGCAGGGATTAATGGAAGAGCAGCCCTCCTATAGCACAGGGCCCCTCTCTATTCTGGTTCTGGTGCTGCTGGGGTGTGGCTGGTGTGCGAGCCAAGATTTCCATTTTGGACCAATGGTGTGACCAAAGTGAGAACCTTACCATTTTTATTTATTTATTGAGCTAAAATTTATTGAACTAACATTTATTTTGTTAATGCTGGGTATTCTCTTAATGCTGGGTGGACAACAGCCCCCTCTACAATGTATAAAGTGCCTCCACATCCATAGGCTCCCCTCTGCCCCAGTCCAGCTCCACCTGGCAGCTGCCCACGTAGAGAATGGATGCAGCATCCCTCACATTTCCATACCCGTTGGACAAGCACATCATATTCACTCTTCTCCTAATATCACTCATGCTGTCTTTCCTCCCACAGTGTCCTGTATTGGGAATCCACTTGCTGCCTTTCCAACCCACATCCTACAAGGCAGCCAGAGTGGTCTTTCTAAAGCATAACCCATGTTATTGTCTTGTTCAGAACGCTTCAATGGCTTTCTTCCATCCTCCTCAGAAAGGACACAGCCCTTTGGGTGGCTCAACAGCCCCTTTCCCCCTGCCCCTGGTCTGGTCATATTCTTCAGCGCACACCACCCCTTCAGACCAAGCCCCACCTGGCAGTGCAGGTCTCCATGCTGGAATGCATCCCTCCTGCCAGCAACTGCTCAGTTTTGAGCATTGTGTTCTCTGTGAACTCTCTCCTGGGCCTCTCTCAGCAGAGTGGAGTCCTTTTCTCAGCTGTAGAAATAGACTTGAAGCAAGGAAGTGACCACCGAAGATCACAAATGAGATGTGACAGGCCCTTTTTGTTTTAGTCTGCTTGGTCCATAACAGAACACCACAGATTTTTGGGTGGCCTAAACTGCAGAAATTAATTTCCTCACAATTCTGGAGGCTGCAAGTCAGAGATCAAGGTACTGTCAGGATTGATTCCTGGTGAGAACCAATTGGTTCCTCTCTTCCTGGCTTGCAGGTGGTCACCTTCCCACTGCTTCTTCACATGGCCTTGGTTAGTCCTTGGGTCTCTCCCTCTTCTTTATAAGTACATTGATTTTTGTTGTTGTTGTTTTGGTACAGGGGATTGAACCCAGAGGCACTCTACACTGAGCTACATCCCCAGCCTTTTTAAATTTTGAGACAGAGTCTTGCTAAGTTGCTTAGGGTCTCACTAAATTGCTGAGGCTGGCTTTAAACTTGTGATCCTCCGGCCTCAATCTGCTGGACTTACAGATGTGTGCCACAGTGCCCACTGGGATACCATTCTTATTGGAGGTTAAATGTCTTTAGTTAACCTTAATTACCTCCTTAAATGTTCTTTTCTCAAATATAGTCACATTTAGGACTAGGGTTTCAATGTGAATTTTGGTGGACACAATAACACCCTTTTTGCTGGAGATCTGAGGCCAACACATAAGAAGTGGTTCAGGAGTAAGAGAGGAACATGTGTACACTGTGTAGCTAAATATGGGGTGTAAGGAAGAGCATGGAGGTGAGCGAAGAGAGGCAGAGGACTGGAACAGTCAGGGATGAGAAGGGGAGGATATTAGTGCCCTGGGGAGAAGGTAAGGAGGGCAGAACAGCTAGTGAGGGTGGGGAGGTGGACTTAGTATGAACATGCCAGCTGGGCCCTGGAAGGGGCATGGGAAAGGAGGGGTGTGGACCTCAGGTCTGTGTCCACAGAGCAGGTGGTCATTCATGGCTGCCATCCATTCTGTGAGCTCAGCCCTTCTCTAGTCCACACACCATCCTTCAATGTCGGGGGGGTGCACACCCCCATTTCTGGGAAGTGATAAAAATCAGTCGTCTAAGCTGACTGTCCAGCAAGCAGCAGAAGCAGGACTTGCACTCAGGGGTCCTGATCCCCAGGCTGAGGCCTTTTCTCTCCTCCGGGTCAAGACTAGGGAAAGGCAGGTGAGAGGCCCGGGAAGAGCTTACACAATCCCGAGGGGGAAGGGCTCCTCTAACTTTGCACCCTTGGCACCTTTTTTCTTTCTCCCTAGTGCTGATCCAGGCCTCCCCGTCCATGGTGATGCCCCTCTTCCCTCTAACCCTCGTCTCTGCAGCAGAGGCAGCAGGCTGAACGAAGTTGCAGCCAGGCTTGGCTTGGCTCTTAACCAAGTGGGAGGCATTAAGTTAATGGCCCTACAGGTGAAATCAATCCAGTTAAAGTTATTGCCTCTCCTTCCCTTGCCCACTTTGGGAGCCAGTCATGCAGCATGATCTGTTCTCATTCATCTTTTTGGCTCATAGGTCCCATAGGTCTACTTTAGCAATTGGGGTGCCCAGCACAGAATGGGGGTAGGGAAGGTGAAACTGGGCAGGAACCCCTTTCTCCTCAGGCTGCCTCATGGGCCTAGGGCAGTTGTCAGAGGGCTGGAAAATCTCAGAACTCATAGTTAGAACTTAAGTTCAAGTCCTAGTCTGCCATCTCCTGATTGTGGGACCATGGCAAGTCTCCAGACTTCTCTGTGAGTCTCTTCACCTCCTCTGCAAAGGGGGCAAAATACCCCCTTCCCCCCCAGCTTCCAGGCCACAATTAGAGGTGGTGTGAAAATGCTTTGAAAAACAAATAGGAGTGAGATGAAATTGGAAATAGTGATTTCTAGCACCTTTATAGTACTTACTATGGCACATATTGTCACATAACCCTAAGATAAAAAATCATCATCATCATCATCATCATTCCTATTTAGAACATGGCTCTAAGACATTATGTGGCTTACCTAAGGCTACTATATGCTGGAGTGAGTTCAAACTCTGGCATCCAGTTTGAGAACTGTGCTCTTAACCACAGTGCTACTTCTTCTTTTTAGACTTTTTGTACTGAATTTCAAATGTTAATTAAGAATGATCAGTTGCTTCCTAAGGCCAGGTACTTATCTTTTTTTCTACATGATCATCCTGAAATGATGGAAATTATTTACCCATTTTATAGATGAAAACATTGGTACTTAAAGAGGGTCATAAAACTAGCAAGTAGAGTGTCACAATTCAAGCTTAGCTGTTTGATTCTGAAATAAACATGATAGCAATAGGAATAATGCTAATATTCATATTAGTGACATATTAGTGACTCGGGGTTGAGAACGTATGTTCTCATCTTGCTTGGCCTCTGATTTTTGTGTGTCATTTTGCAAGTGCCTCCCTTATTGGGATCTCATTTTTGGTCTCTGGTTCTCAGGTCCCCTAAGCCATGGCAGGTGGTGATTCACCAGGGTTGGCAATTTGAGGGCAGCTGATTCCCTCAGATGGAAGCATTTGTTATCTGTACATTGGAAATATTTATGTGTCTCAACCTAATTAGCGAACAAGCATAATTTAAAAAAAGCCATCCTGGAAAGGGAATTGCTGTTGGAAACAATTGTTTAGACAAAACACCATTTGTTCCCAGCTCTTGCTCCCTGCTGGAATGGCGGGCCACTTGTTTTGCTGACAGATGCCTTTTGACTGGGGTTTGGAGCATGAGGAGCTGTGTGGGGTGTAGTGGGGATGGAGCCAGCTCACTTTCAGCTGGCCTCCGGGGGAAATCCTAAAGTTCCCTGGAAGTGGGGTGCTCTCCTCCTACTCTAAGAAGCCCTCAGGCCTCTGAGGCAAGGCTAACTCCTTAGTCCAGATGTTGCCCTGTTTTAACTCAGAATTGAGATCCCAGGAGATACAATGGCTTGCACAAAGTCATTCAGTAAGATGGTGGCAAAACTAGAAGTAGAATCCATATCTCCTCAGTGTTTCCATGTGGCATGTGGTCTTCTGAAGTTGATGCCACCTCACCTGGCCTTGGTGTCTGGTATCTAGTCTATCTGCTCATGCACAAATTTTCTCAGGAATTATTAAATCCTTATATCCTGTCACCAACCCTAAGATATTTGGTTTCTCACCAGGCACTATCACCCTCTGGGCTGGACAGATCCCAGGATGCTCGGGCTGGTCATGTGGCATAACAGAACAAGTGTTGGGGGGTGGGGTTCAGTCATAGTAAGGAGGCTTGAATCAAGTATAATAATTTTGGTCTTGGTCAAATGACTTTCTTCTTGTATGTAATTAGTAGTTAACCTCTATTTGCTAGTGCCGCAGTCTGGCTGGGCACAATTGAGGAGCCACTTGTCAAAAGAAATGAACTTTATTTTTAGAACACACGCACACACCGCACCACACAGCTGTTGGGCTATGAGGAAAACCCCTTCCCACAAGCCTCTCCCTCAAAACCACAAGCCTCTCCACCTCCCACAATCCTCCTGCTCTTGAGGCCGATTGGCTGGGTCACATGGGCAGAGCCAAAAAAATTCCCCCAAATGAGCAGCTCTGTGGTCTGAAAGGGCGGGGAAACAGTCCAATGAGCATCACCGCAGAGGAGCCAATCAGTTGGCAGCTAGAAGTTTGCTGGGGCGCTGTGAGCCAATCATCAGCTGGCAGCTGGAATTTGCTGGGGCCCCTTCAGCTGTGGCTCTCAACATGTTAGTGTGTTTTAATCTCAGTTTCCTCATTTATAAAAAGGAGTGGTAATCTCTGCTCTCCATGCTCCATTCATTAGGTCACTATAAGGATCAATTACATGAAAAATAAAAAATTCTTGTGCACTAAAGCATGATACAAAACATGACTAACAATGATGACCAATACTCATGAAGCACTTACTGTGTGGGTATTAGTTGAAGTCATGATGCTTGCCCGTAAAGCACACAATGTTCACATCCCAGTGGATTAAACAACCAAAGTTATTCCTCATCCACACAATGCTCTTGGGAGTAGCTCTTTTAACTTTATGTTTCCTGAATCTTTTACTTGCAGGTTCACCTGGATGATCACCTGGGCAGTTGAAAGCAACACACCTTGCTCCTGCCTATGTTTCATTTGCCAGAATTCAGACTCATGGTTCCTCATGGAAACTGGGAAATGGAGTTGAGCTATGTGCCACAGAGGAAAACAAAACTATCTGTGGACACATGGCATTTTATCAGTTATGATGTGCTATGAACCTTGTTAATCCTCATAGCAATATTCTGAGTGGTTTTATTATCCTTTGTTTTTTCACATAAGGAATAAAGTCTCAGTGAGGTCAAATGACTTACAGAAGATGCCTAATTAACAGAGGAGTGGTGATTCGATTTCAGCCTGTTGAGGATATATATATATATATATATATATATATATATATATATATATATATATTTCTTCCACAGAGAGAACTTCCAGCTGCAGGTGGAAGTTTAGTTCATTTTATTTATTGAGTGGCTACTATTATACAGTGTCATAACCATTCCTTTTCCTCATACCAAGACTGCCTCTTTTTTGTCAGCAATTCTAATTCTTTCTGGTCTTTAAGATAAGCCTCTGGAACTGGATTTGTGAGTCTGGACCAAGTATGTCAGCTAATAATGAGGCAAACCTCAATGGGGACCACCGGTTCACAGGGAACTGCTCAGGGAGGGTCCTTATCAGCAGAGCTTGTGGGGATCACCCTGAACCTATGAGGATCCCATCCACAATAAAGCAAGCCATTGGTTAGAGCATAAGTAGGGGAGGGTAGCCTCACTCTGAGGTGTCACACTGGTGTCTGCTACCTCCTGCCCTCATCCCACCCCAGTACCAGAGCAGTGAGAGAGGGAGAAGGAGGTGAAATGGAGCAGACTCTTCCCTTTCCACCTAGAGCAAGATGCTTGAACTGTATTAGGTATGGTGGAGATAAGAGTCAGGGAATAATAGAAGTGGGGTAGGAAAAGCCTTGAATAAGAATAAAAAATTCTAAGTACATAGGATTGAATCCTAAAGAACCCAAATGAGACTGTTCTAATAACTGAAAGTGACTGAAAAGTTATGGCCCCAGACTGAGTTTGTTAAGGCAGCCTGCTACCCAGCAGGAAAAGAGGGTTCAACAGAGCACAGTTGGTAGCAGTTATTGGAAAAATAAAACTATTTCAGGTTCATAACCCAGTGAGCTGAAACTCCACATTAAATCAGTTTCATACTCATCCATTTAGCTACCATTTGCAGAACTTCTGGTCTTTGCCAGACAATGCTCTTGGCAACAGCAAATCCAAGGAGCTTACCCTGGTGGGAAGACAGACAAGTCAAAAAAAAAAAAAAAAAAAAAAGAAGTAACCATTCAGTGTGATAAAGGCTGTGAGATAGGATGGGAGAGCCCATCAGGGCATGGAGGAAGGGACTTAGTCATGGTTTTGTGTGGCAGGGGAGGGCTTGGAAAGATTTTCTGGGGTTTTGAAGAATGAGTGAGGGTTGACTAGGCAGTTGTGGTAAGGAAGGGTGTCCATGTAGAAAAGGATGGAAGAATGAAGTGAGGTATGTTGGAGAAACAGCATCTTAAGAAATGCATAAGGAGTGCCCATTATTTCCATTTTGTTTCTTATTTTCATATTGTCTCCTTTGCACAGCTAGACTGTAAACTCCTTCAAGGAAGGGAAATGTCAAGTCTCAATTTCATCTCACTCTGACTAGCTTAGGTGTAGAAATGTAAAATGGAGTACTTTTCACTGTTGGTAATCTAGCCGAAGTTGCATGATTCTCCGTGTTTGGGGAAATTTGTCAGAGGAGGGAAGGTAGATGGCTTAGGGCAAGTCAGCCTCTTGTCTATGCCTTAGTTTCCTCTTCTGTATATAAGAAAGTTGGTCAGACATTCTCTATGGTTTGAATTTTGAATTGGTGAGATAAATGCAGTGAACTGGAAATCAGGGGATTTGGTCCCTAGTCCCAGCCCTGATGTTGACTTTGTGTGTGATCTCCATCCCCAACCAGGCCTCAGTTTCCCTATCTGTAAAATACAGGAACAACATATTTATCTCTATAGTCCTTTTCAGCTTCAAACTTCTGTAATTTCAACACTAAATTCAGTTGACCTTGTCCTGGCCTGGTGTCCTTGCCCAGGGAGGCCTCACTTTTCTCAGTATTCTTCAGATACATTTTCAAAGTCTGTGGGGTAAGGGAGGGAGATTAGGGCCAGGAGAGGGTATTTGAGTGAGGCCATGAATATTTATAACAGATGCTCCCACCAGAGGACACATTAAGTCTCGCAGCATAACAAAACTGAATTACCATGAAATAAACTTTCTTAATTAAACCAATTAAATTTCTTCCCAGTATGTAATTTAGAAACTCTGATAAACCCTGGTTGAAAAGGTTTGTTTTAGCCTTAAGCTGGCTGAGAAAGCAGGAACATCTGGTTCGTGGTGGAAAGGCCTGTTTAGGCTCCAGGCCATGGGGGCAGCACCACGGAGCTATCCGTGGTGCTGAAAACGCCTCTGCCTCACGGCCTCGGTAAAGGACAGGCAGGCCAGCGCCCAGTGGTGCTTAGGAGATGTGCTATTTGAGGACAGTCTTCGACTCTAGGCATGGTGCACTTTTCTCTTTCCTCTGCTTGACAGCAGCCACTCAGAAGTTAACCATGTATTTTCCCTACACCCACGGGCCCACGAGAGTTTGAAAACATGCCATAAATTTTCTTATGTTTATGGAATCCTAGACCCTCAGAGATGAGGGAGATAGACTAGTCCAACCCCTTGTTGTAAGTGTCATGCAATTGGGCTTCAGAGAGAATTAAAATAGGTTGGCCCAAGATCACACACCTTGTAAATGACCGAACTTGGGTCAAACCCAAGTCTCTAACTCTAAATCTAGTGCTCTTTTTATCAGGATGTTCCTGTAGTCAGTGAATGCTTTGAAAATAGAGATCATGTCTTTTTCACCTAGATTTTATATTAGTTCTTGGAAAACTTACCTGAACAAATGAATACATCCATTCTCTTTCTATTCCTCCATAGTCAAATACTTTTAATAGCAATTATGCAAGAATACAAATTACACTGACACAATCCTTTACTTTTGTAAGATTACTAAAATTTATGAAGCAGTTTTTACTTGCTATCCAGTTTTATTCCCACAATAATCTTGGAAGAAGTTTATAAAAGGAAAATAAAAAAATAAAGGAAAATAAAGGAAAACAAAGGAAAATAAAGCTCAAAGGTCTAGCAGTTTGTCCAAGATCATGTAGAGAGTCAGGGAAGGAGCTAGGAGTAGGATCCCCAGTTTTCCTGATTCTTATCTGTGAACCCCAGGGCTGCACTTAAAAAGCAGAAGGGTATTACATGGCTCTTGCTCTCAAGCTACACTCCAGTTGTGCAGATAAGCTGCACAAAAATGTGTGGAAACAAGGAAACAGGCACGTGGTGAGAGGCACGGTACTGCTCTGGCCTTTTAGGAGAGGAAGTGGTCCCAAAGGCCTTGGAGGATTAGGGAAGTCTTCGGAGAACAGATGGGAGCAGACCTGGCATTGGAGGGTGAATGAGATGAGTAGAGGAAACACCACTCTTATGAAATCAAACAATATTAATGTCAGGAGAATCTTACAGTTGATCACTTACCTTCATTTTTCAGATAGGGAAACTGAAATCCAAAGAAATGAGGGAATTATCCAAAACTATAAAGCCATGTATGGCAGACTCTTGTGTGTAGACATTGGGAACACAGGCTGGTAAGACATGTTCCTTTTCTCAAAGGGCTTTTGGGCTTGTAGAGAGTGGGACATGAGAGTGAATAGAAGCACTCAGATGTCACAGAGATAATGATGGAGTCTATGCAGTGTCCAGAGCACTTGCAAAGGAGGAGGCACTTGTTTACAGTAGAATATACTCAAAGTTCAAAAGACTTCATTTAGAATTCAAGGTCAATGAAGACTAGGAACAAAAAGCCAAAATCAATTTTCCAACTTATAAAATCACTGACTAGAAGGAATTTCTGCCTTAGTACGGTCTAAGCCAGAACACTGGAGAAAAAGCAAACATAGGATCTGGAATCTGGAAGGGCTGAGTTCCAATTCTGGCTGTCTTTTTCTGGTTGTGTGGCACTGAGCTTCCTGATCCTACTTCTAGGAACATCAGTTGCATTGTTATAGAAAAGGGAAGCTACTTTGTCCTTTTTCAGGGTTATGGGAATGAATAAGGGAAATATCAAGGGAAGAGTGCTTTGTCAATTCTAAAGTAATAAAGAAGTCACACACACATATGTTAATTGTTATTCCTCCCACATAGAGCTTGATGCAGTAAAAAAGTCCTGGATTATAGTTGAGTCACATCTCTGGGCCCTTTCTTATGTATGGAGTGGGATGATACTTGTCCTATCTACTTATAGAAATTGTATAAAGTGAAAAAATAATCATGATGATAAAATGATAGATATAAACAAACAAAATATATAGCTGTATTACTGGCTGGGGACCAGTGATTGAGCAGAAGGAAAACTTGACAATGTTATCATAAACTCACATTTACACTTTGAAGCCAGTTGCAAAGAAGACTCACAGAAATTAACCCATTCAATTCCCTCAGCAGCTCTGTAGGATGGGGCTGAGTCTCTAACCAACGATTAACTTCACCTCACAGATGAGAAAACTTAGAGAAAGTGACAAGCCTAGAAGCTGAATCTCAGTCACTTCCCCTCTTCCTTTCCAGTCAACTCCCAGTTTCCTGGTGCCCAGAGTTCTATCTTCATACTGGTCAACTTAGAAGTCAGGTTCTCTTGGACTTTGCTCTTGCTTTGGGGGACGATGCTGGCCTTCGCTCCCATTCATCATTTATACCCAAAAATGCCTGATAAAATCTCTCCCAGAGGTAGGTTGGAGATCTCACCTGCATGGGGTGCCCCTATAAACTCATCAATCAAGCCACCTGTACCTTTTCCTTTGTTCAAAGGAGTCCAGATGGGAGACCTGCACAGCTGGCACACTCCTTAGGCATGCTTTCAGCTGCTCAGGCTGCCTCAGCCTAGTCATTTTCTTCTTTGTTCAAGATCTCAGCTAGGACTGGCTTCCCCATAATGCGGGCAGGAGCTTGGGAGTTAATGTCACTTCTCTGTTTATGCCCTCCTTTGCTGAAACCCTCTAGTAGTTGGATTAAGCCAGCCCCCCATGTGTGGTCCCTTTCCCATAAAGACCTTGAAGAATAGAGGAGAGGAAAATCATTTGAACTTGGGGTTTGGGGCCTACTTAAATTGTGTTTTGTTGGAAGGTTTACTGTAAAGAACTTTATCCACATGGTGGCCATAGAAGTTTAGGAACTGTTAAGATGGAGCCTCCTGTGGGGCCTACATACACAAAATTCAGAAAGTATGACTGATTTTTCTTCTAACAAGGGCAGGATCTGGGTGTAAAGTATACAGATCCAGTTAGAAGGGGAAGGAATTGCTAGGGCCAGAGATGGCCTAGGCACAGGAAATACTGATACCTGCCTCCTGGGGAGCAGTTATTGGTGGATGATTATCCTTTGAGAGCATCCCAGAAAGCTCCTCTTCCAGGATGCCTTCCTGATCCCAAGGCTGGGCTGGGGTCAATCTTCTGTGGGCTCCCAAGGCCCTGGGTTTCACTCTGACCCAGCCATGACCACACCATGTTCCTAGTGTTTGTGTTAGTGACTACATCTCCCATGAGATTCTGAGAAACCCTCCACCTCATGCTGGCTGTAGCTCATTTTTTACCCAGCTTTCAACACAGGTCTTGGAATACAGAAGGGTTAGCATTGTGGTTAGGAGCATGGGCTTTGTAGCCAGACTGTCTGTGTTTTAATCTCAGCTCTGGAGACAGGACCAGTCTCTTAACCTCTCTGGGTCTTAATTTCCCTTTCTGTAAAGTGAGAATAGTAATAGTAATTACCTCAAAGGTTTGTTATTGTGATTTAAAATGTAAAACATTTAGAGCAATGTCTAACACAGAGTAAGTGCTATGTCAAGGTTGTATTTTATTTATTTTAAATTGATACATAACAATTGTATATATTTGATACATGCATACAATGGCCAAATTAGGGCAACTAGAATATTCATCACCTCAAACATTTATTGTTTCTTTGGTGAGAACATTTAAAATCCCCTCTTCTAGCTATTTTGAAACATATTATACATTATTATTAACTATAGTTACCCTACTGTGCTAAGGGTTGCATATTATTCCATTAGATTCCTGGTTCTGTATTTTGGATCTTCACTTTCTTTAAAGAAGGTCCACTTGCATCAAGATGAATTATTCCATGTTCCCTTTACCCCCAGCTTAGTTGTGAGAATGAGTTATGGGTCTGGGTCTAGAGGGCAAGGCAGACCAAGGAGAATTTTGCAAAATTTGTGAAATTTGACCCTTAATGACGTCTTTGTGTTCCGTGACACAAGATGATCTCTACTCCTAATCTGCTCATATGACAACTGTCACTTGGATCCAGCAGACACTGAGGAACATTAATGTTCTATAAATGTAAACGAGAAGAAAGTTTATCCCAATTATCCTCAGCTGGTGTGTGTTGAGTGGCTTAAGTAGGAGGGGATGTTGGAAGGCAACTTGTGAAGAAAGGTGAACAGAAAGTACCAGACGATTTCCTACTATTGTCCTATTAGATATGTCCACCGGGCACAGTGTCTAGGTAATATAAGCATTTTAAGAATAACTTACACCCTCAACCAGTCTGGTGAGGGGGAAGCCCTGGCATGGTTTTTGGAGTCAGCCATTTTGGCCCTGCCACTTACTGGTTGCATGACCTTTTGAAAATTCATTTGTCATTTCAAGCTTCAGTTTCCCCTTGTGGAAAACGTGGACTTTAAAACCAATGTTCTCAAACAAGGCTAAAATCAGCCTTCTTAAATGAAAGCAGATTCTCAGGCCTTACCCCAGAGACTTTGATTTATCAGATCAGAGTGGTGCTCAGGCATCTATGCTTCTAACAAGCAGCCAGGCGATCGTGATGCATGAGCAACACTCAGAGCACAGATTGCTTCTTCCTCTGTTTAATATGTTATGGTTCTGCAATTTCCTTAAGATTAAGTTACAAGTCTGACCACACTGGGTCCTGCTAAATCTCTTTACCGACCCCTGTGGTTTTAAAGGAAAACTCCAACCTTCTTAGCCTCTCTGGGTGCTGGCCCCCAACCCAGGCTCTGGATTGTCTCTCGCATGCCTTTGTCCTCTCCTGCTCGAACCAAACAAGAACTACTTGCAGCATGTATATTTCCCACCTCCACACTTCTGCTCAAGCTGTTCTCCTTTTCTGGTGCATTCTCCCTTTTCTTTCTTTTAAGGCTTAACTCAGGGCAGCCACAGGGATTCTATTCTCTGAGCTGCAGAAGCACTGACACTTGGTACCACTTGCTGTTTGTGGCCAGCTGCCTTGTATAGGTATTTGTGTCTAAGCTTCATCTTGTCCCCCTCCCCCATTAGTCAATAAACTTCCAGAGATCAGGGACTCATCCATGCCTTTCTACCTCCTTGTTTCAGCAGAACATTGTAGACTTTCAGTGAATGTCTGAAGAACTATAATACCTTAAAGTGATTCTGTCTCTGGTTGGGTGGTGGCCCATCTTAGGGTGAAGCATGTTGTTGTGTGTTTCCAAGTTGAGAAATACACTGCAACAATCAATCCCATAGTAAAAGAAAATTACATGACTAGCAATATTGTTTTCATTCATAAACTCATGATTCTAAAATTATTATTCATTAATAAGAGTGGCAGTGGACTAGTTCATAATTTGTTAAGATGGAAAACAATTCATAGCTGCTATTTAAACTGTAAGGGAAAGTGTGCTTATGCTCACATGTATCCATTAAATAGATAAAATTTGGCAAAGGAGTATCTGTGGGAGATGAGTTTAACGAGCACTTCTGGGCTCTGAAAGCCTCATCCAGGAATGTGTCGCTCTTCCTTTCTTCCTTCCTCAATCTAAACCACATGTCTGTCATTAATTCTGCATGCTAACAGCATTGTCATCTAAATAAATAATTACGATTTTCAATTAAGGATCCCAGAACCTCTGGGATCCAAGCTGACCCAGACACTGAGAGGCCTATGTCCCCAGAGGCCATGAAGGCGGTGGCAGCTCTGCTCTTAGCAAAGCCAGCCGGATCCCTCATATGGGAGGGGCTTTTCAGAGCCTGAAGCTGTGGGCCTTAATTGCTCACTAGCCCCACTGCCAGTCACTGTGCTGTGGGGAGAGCAGTTCTGTCCTGAAGCTCTCTTCTGGAAGTCAGGTGGTTTAGTACTTAGTCCCTTATTCACCTCCTGCCTGCTGGACCAGTGCTCCTCAAACTTGAACATGCCTAGGAAGCACCTGAGGATCTACCTAAAATCAAGATTGTGGTTCACTAAAAATGGAGTGGGGCTGTATTTCTGTATTTCTTCTGGGTGCCATTGCTATAGATGATTCATAGATTGCACTTTAAGGACCAAGGAGCCAACATGAGCTTTCCCATCTGAGCTCATTTCTTTTATCTTCAGGATGAAGATGACAGGTCTGAGGATCTCCAAGAATCTGTCCAGCTCTGATTTTCTGGAATTTCATAATCAATAATAGACATAACTTTTATATCTAATGTTTATAGCAGCACTATTCATAATAGCCAACACACAGAAACAACCTAAATATCCATCAAACTGATGAAAGGATACATGAATTTGTGGCTTGCCCTTGTGATAAAACACTACTGATCCATAGAAAGGAATGAACTACTGATACATTTAGTTGCCTGGATAAATCTCAAGTATATTACACCAGGTGAAAGAACAAGACACCAAAGACTCCAGAATGGGTTATTCTATTCATATGAAATTCTAGAAAAGGAAAACTGTAAGGACAGAAGTCAGATCAGTAGCTACTAGGGCCCATGAACAGGGAGAGGGCATTGATAAAGGGTAAGAGGGAAATCTTTAGGGTGATGGAATTGTTCTATAGCATCATCACCATGGTGATTACATGAATATATATGTTTGTAAAATTATCTGATTTAGTTAAAACTGGTGAATTTTGTGGTACATAAATTATCCTCAAGAAAGCTGGCCAAAACAAAAGCAAAAACCAATACAAAAACAAAAAGCAAACAAAGACATAGGTACTGTTTATTGAGTACCCACTATGAATCAGGCAGGCCACAGAGAATGTTGCCGTTTTTTTTAAATTTATTTATTTGTTCTAATCAGTTATACATTACAACAGAATGTTCTTCAATTCATTGTACACAAATGGAGCACAACTTTTGACCTCTTTGGTTGTATCCAAAGTAGGGTCACACCATTCATGTGATCATATATGTACCTAGGTAATGATATCTGTCTCATTCCACCATCTTTTCTACCCTCATATCCGCTCCCAGCTCTCCTTTGCCCCATCCAAAATTCCTCCCCCTCATCCCATGCCCCTCCCCCCATCTTGGATTAGCTTCCACTTTTCAGAGAAGACATTCAGCCTTTGGTTTTTTGGGATTGGCTTACTTCACTTAGCATGATATTCTCTTAACTCCACCCATTTTCCTGCAAATGCCAAAATTTTATTCTCTTTTATTGCTGAATAATATTCCATTATGTATACATACCACAGTTTCTTTATCCATTCATCTACTAAAAGGCATCTAGGTTGATTCCTCAGTTTGGCTATTGTGAATTGTGCTGCTATGAACATTGGTGTGGCTGCATCACTGTAGTATGCTGTTTTTAAGTCCTTTATAATAACCATTTGAGGGAGGACTATGCCCATGATAGGAACCCTAAGCTTGGAGGAAAGCTGACAGCTTCAAAGAAGAGGTAGAATTTGAAATAATGTCCGATTGTTGGTTCCAGGACCTGTGCTTCTCATGGGTGGCTCCACATCCCTTGGCCTCCTCTTGCAAATCCAGTGAGTTCTAAAAGGTAATGAAAATGCCAGCCTCTCTACCAAGAGCTTTTATTTTTATTGTTTTTGTTGTTTTCATGGTGCTGAGGATTGAACACAGGGCCTCACATGTGCTAGGCAAGTGTTCTATCATGAGCTACATCCCTTTTTTATTTTGTTTTATTTTGAGAAAGGATCTCACTAAGTTGCTGAGATTGGCTTCAAACTTGTGATCCTACTACTGCTTCTGCCTTTTGAGTAGCTGTGAGTACAGATGTGGGTCATTGTGCTCAACCAGGCATTCATTTTAAGAAGTATGGGTACTGTGTATCTCTTGGTTGAACATGAAACACACCCTGGTTAAAAAATGCCCTTACGGTGAGTATGGTGTCCCTATTATCAGTCTGGAGGGTGTAATAAATCAATGATAAATACATTGTTACATATCAATACACATACATATGTCTATATCTATTATTATTATTATTGTGGCCCTGGAAATGCAACCCAAGGCCTTGCTTATAGCTAGGAAAGCTACACTGAGCTACATCCCACTGAGCTACACCCCAGCCCTATAATTTTTTAACTTATAAGGGAAAGGCTATTCTGTGAGCACATAGTGTTTGAGGTAGGGTGGGAGAGTGGACCAGTGGGGATAGTAAACTTCCTGGATAAGAAGTGCAGGCAGTACAGCCCCCCTGGCCCTTTACAATGTGCACTACAGAGGCTGGTATTGTTATCTTCCCCACTTTGCAGGTTGAAAATCTGAGGCTCTTAAGGGTTAAGCCCCTCCTCTGGAGTCACACAGCTTGCCAGTGGCAGAGGCCAGGCTGAAAACTTGCTCTTGTGTCTCTCAGTTCCATGCCTTTTCTTTTTGATCATGAAGGAGAACACCGAGCCCTGCCCTTGACAAGTTTTTATGAACATGGCAGCTGCTCACAGCCATGAATGAATGTTGACAACCAGCCTGCGATTCTGTGCACTCCGTGGAGTAGCTCAGAATAAATGAGACTCAGCAGAGAAATGAGCCTGGAAGGACAGAGCAGTCAGGGAAATCTTCATGGAGGAGGTGAGCTTGTGTTAGCCATAGTGGTTGAATATAGCTGAGGCTGTATTTGTGTCCCCACCTCTAGCTTCCTGGGAAGACCCGGATATGAACCCTGGGGAAAATAATTGAACCATGGAGAGAAAACTTGGGAGGTTCAAGGCTTAGACCTATTGAAGAGAGATAAAAAACAAAAAAAACAAAAAAACTCTCTACTGTTCTCCCTCTGGTTCTGTCCAGGAGAACCAGAAATAGGAAATAGGAAAGGGGTATCTGCCACAGGTGGGCAGAAGGCAGGTGAAGGCTGTCTGTCCTCAGGGCCTTCCTCAGCATTGCTAAGGGTGGTCAGGAGGTCTCCCCTCTCAGTCATGGCAGGCATCAGATTCTGCTGTTCCATGGTTCCAGATGTGGCCTAAGAGCTTCTGGGGTCTTATTCAGCTTCACTCTCAACTCTAACATCACCCTACCCAGGACCAGACTGCCCCTCTGGGCACCCAGGAGGCCTGTTGGCTCCAGCAGCTGGTGCAGGATTAATAATTGAGGCTCTCTCCTGAGCCTTGGGGCCCATCAGGGACCAGTCCTCCTGCAGCCTGCTATTACTGCACTCTGATCAATTAGTGGGGAAGAAATGAGGTCAGAGAGAGCAGGTGTGGGTCTGGCTTTGTTTCTAGGGAAGGACTGAGCTGCGGCTGGGAAAGGGTGGCGATGATGAGGAGGGTTCTCAGGGCTTTAGGCCATGGGCAGCAGAGAGGAGAGTGAAGCACAACAAGTACAGGGCTCGTAGCTGGGAGGGCTGGGCCTCACAGTTGCCAAGAGATAAAAACAGCATTTGGAAAACATTTGTGCTCCAGGCTGCACAGGGCACTGAGATGGGCCCATTAGCCACTTAATGTCCTGGATAATGACCCTCGGCTTCCGAGAATGTCAGCTGGAAACCCAGACTCTACCAATGGTGTGGAAACAGGCCAGCATCCTTGGCCTCATGTTCAAAGCCCTCCCCATCTAGCCAACCAACCTTCCCCGCACCATCTACCGCCTTCCCCCATGTTGTTCTGTGCTTCAGCTTTCTGAACATTCTGGGCTGTCTTATTTCCCCTCCTTTGCTCAAGACAGTGCCCACTCCTGCCCCACTCTGATCTACCTCTCCTGATAAACTTGTCCTCATCCTCCGCACACCATGTCATATGCCAGTTTCCTCATGGAGCCTTCTCTTATAGCCATGGTAGGAGCAGTCTCTTACCTCTGACCCCAGGATGCCAATGACAGTTTGCCTGATATTAAGGGAATCTGAGCTCGTTCTCGTCTTCTTTCCCTGACTGAGAGCAGTGGAATCACAGAATGTTGTTTGTTACTTGTCCTTCTGAATGGCTGGCCTTGATACCTCTTGACTTGTTTGGAAAGTGTGAATTGTTTCACATGCTCTCTGGCACACAGTAGGGTCCAGAGACTGTTGAGTCTAGTACCTACCTGTATGTATTCAGTCTTCTTCTTTATATTGCTCTGAACACCCCCTGAGTGTCTATGCGAATGACATCCATGTCCTAACGTTTTCTGTTCCCTTTGGCTCAAGTGTCCTTCCCTGCTTTAGTGTCTGCCAAGATCCAGCTCCAACGCAGGCTAATCTGTGCTCTCTTTGTATCTTTTACACTTCTCCCTGATGGCATGATTCACACTGTGCTGTGAGTAAGGCAGGCTTTTTGCCCTGAAAGATTCACAACCTGGCAGGCAGACAAATAGCCTTAGTGCTGTCTTCAAATCCAGGGCTGACTCTCAAGCTTCAGGCCTCAGAATTATAAAAATTCAAATAAGTAGGCAATGAAAAGTTTCCCTCCTCCAACACCAGGGCTGCTGCTATATTGTACATCCACAGGGGACATCATTGACAATGTGGCTTAAGTGTGTGGCTCTGGGTGTGTTTTACACAGTACACAAGCTTGACAATTGTATGTGGTGTCCCTGATCCTGTGCTTCAGTTGTGGTTCTCTTCCCCACAGGTAACTGTTGTTGTTTCTTATTTATCTTTCCAGATGTTCTGTGCACATCAAGCATTTATGTATGAGCCATTTTTTATACAAATGAGATTTTGTCATGCCCAATCTTTTTGCATCTTGTTTTCTTAATCATCTTGAAAATAATTTACAATCAGAACAGTTAAACCTATTTCATTATTTTTTTTCATTCTGTGTGTGTGTGTGTGTGTGTGTGTGTGTGTGTGTGTGTGTGTGTGGTGCTGGGTGATTAAACCCAGGACCTTACACATACCAGGCAGGTGCTCTACCACTAAACTACACCCTCATCCCTCTTTCCATTATTTTTACTAGCTGTATTATATTTAATATATAGTATTTTTAATATCAATCATATGTGTGTATCATAATTTAATCTCTTCTTGATGAACATTTAAGACATCTCCGATTGTTTTTCTTAACACTTTAAACAATGCTGCAACAAATATAGGTACTTCTTTGAGCACTTGTAGGTGAATTTGTCAGTGGGACAAATTCCTAGAAGTTGAACTGCTGAATCAAACAGAAGGTATATGTTCCAAATTTTGATGGACATTGCCAAGTTTCCTTTCAAAGACAGAGCTGAGTGTTCTCAGATGAGTAAGAACTAGAGAGGTGAAATCATGAATATGAGGAACAGCATGATCAGAAGTTTAATGGGGGCTGAAAAAACACAGTCTGTTTGGAAAAACTGAGTCATACTGGGTGGCTTGACTGTAAAGCATAAAGCACTGCCTGGTATGTGATGGGGCCGAGTCACTCAGGGCAGGATGGGTTGGTTTAAGTTACCAAAGTTGGCAAATGCTGACTTGCTGGCCAAATCTGGCTCACTGACTATTTTTGTAAGATGAATTTTATTGAAAAACAGCTACACCCATTTGTTTTCTTGATGTCTGTATCTGCTTTTGCTACAATGGCAATTGAGTGGTTTGGGTAGAGTTCATGGCCAAGAGAGCCTAAAATATTCATTGCCCAATCTTTTAAGAAGAAGTCAGATTGACTTGAGAACAATGGCAGGCCATGGCGAACTTCAAGGAGGGGAGGAGCACAGTCACTTTGGCATTTTGGAACCAGCACTCCATTGCTGTGCAGAGATGATTGGGCGGAGGAGTGGGGTAAAAGATAAGGGAAGAGGCTGGTGCCAGGGGAGAGATTATGGGAACTGGAATAAGAGAGAGACAGTAGGATTGGAGAGAAGAGGCTGAATCTAATAGGTACTTTAGAGGACTCAGAGAATGGCGGCATGTCTGAGTGGGGAAGATAGAGAAATTAAGGATGTTTGGAAAGAAGCCGTGTTTTGGTGTTGATGCAGCAACAGGCCATTCAGGCACCTGGAACTTCTGGCTGTTTTCTGGCTCCTGGTGTGGTACTCAGGGTATGGCTCTTGTCCCTTATTTCAAGGACTAATGTCTTTAACCCTCATCAGCAAAGGGGACCTTTTAAGGCTGTGTTCAATTTTCATTTGCTCTTACTGCACTAATTCATCTTTGATTTTGTATCAAACCCATCTCCCTGATTTTCTTCCCATTAAAATATTCATTATTTAAGATGACTTAAATGATCCTTGAAACTACTGGGGACTAGGGCTTATAGACCAGATCAGACTGCTATTTTGCTTTTATCCACCTTCATAAATATAATCTCTTGGTCATTTCCCACAAGAGAATACTTTTTTTTTTCCTCTTTGAGCTGGTGGAGGTATCCCATTCAAATCAGAAGAGCTAGGTATAAAGAGCAGGTGAAGAACAGGGAACAATGGTTTGCTAGAATTTAGAGGGTTAGCCATAAGAGTTCTTAAGGGTGGAATAGGCCTTTTCAAAAGTCAGTGACACAGTCTCAGAATCCTTGATCTGAATCATAAGGATTATGTCCTGATGACAGCACAAGATAGACCATGGTTGTTCAGATAAAGGCAGAAAAGAAAGAACAAGCTTAGTTCAAGAGGCCTATCATGGTGGCTCTGGAAGTTTTGAGACTGACATGACCTACAGTGAAGCAAAAAGAGAGAAGGGAGAGAGGGAGGGGGAGCAGAGGACAGAGAGAATAATGGGGGTGGATAAGAGGAAATTGAATACATTCCTATGAATACTGGTTTTCGGTGAGCTATTTGTAGCATCAGGAGCTCCACACCCATGACTTGCTCATGATTTTTTAAAATGATTTTTTTTTTAAATAATGCTGGAGTGTAGAGAGTATTGTCATCACTTCATGCAAGGGTCAGGGAAGTTAAATGACTTGTGCAAAAATCTTCAGAGAATAGGTGATAGAGTTGGGAGTTCTGTTAGTCAGCTTTCTGTTACTGTAACAAATACCTGAAATCAACTAACAGAGAGGAAAGGTTTATTTTGGCTTGCAGCTTTGGAGGTGGTCAGGCAGATCCACTACTTATAGGCCTCAGGTGATGAGAGCAGCAACACTCAGGGCATGGTGGAGCAAAGCTGTTTACCTCCCAGCTGTGACATAAAGGAGAGAGAGGAAGAGACCAGGGTCCCACAATCCTCTTCAAGGGCATCCCTGAAATCACCTAAAACCTCCCCCCAGTTCCCATCTCTTAACAGTTCTAACACCTCCCTGTTGTACCAAGGTGGGAACCAAGCCTTCCCCACATAGGCCTCTGGAGGGCAATGCAGATGCTAACCTGGGGCTACCCCCAGACTAACTGCCTTCTAAACCTAGGCTCCTCCATTCTACAAGGCTCAGCATGGGACTAGGGTAGAGGGAAGGGAGGTTTGGGAAGGCGACAGGGCTGGGGAAGGCTCACAAAATCCACAGTGCTTGCCAAGCTCAGCCACTCACGCCTGAGCAGCCGGCTGATTTTTCATAAAATAAAAGAAGTCCCTGAATTGAGAAATATGTGTGTCTCCTAGATTGGATTGTGCAGTGAACAGTAGCCAGAGCGAGCAGTAATCCATCACGGCCTGGCGTTGGCGGGTGCTGCCAGCCGGAGCCCTGGTGGAATTGTTGTGAAGGTGACCTTGGAGGAGAAACCGGGGTTCAATCTCCAGCTTCCTCCTGAGAATGTGGGCACAGGGTAGAGGGGAATGGGTGACGAGCTCCCTCCTCTGTACCGGGGAGCTGTTTTCCTCCATTACCTTCTCAGTGTTTTTCATGCTGTACCAGTGCTAGATCTGGCAGAGCTGCCTGGGTCTCAGGAGCTGAGGATGGGACTAAGCCTAGAAAGAAAGGCTGAGCCACCAGATCCAAAATTTCACACTAGCATTTGAATTATTGCCCCTTGTTCAACTGTCCTCCCTTATTGGCTGGAGGTCCAGGGATGGGGCCAATGAGCAGAGATGGGCCCTGGAGGGCATTGTCTACCTAGGATAGGCCAGTGGTTAAGAAGTTTGGCTCTGTAGTCAATCAGACCTAATTTCAAATCCTAGGCTAACTGCCTACTTAGTCTTCTCCTAAATACACTACGAACCCCCATTTCACAGATGAAGAAACTGAGGCTAAGTAATTGAGGCTCAGAAATTGAGTAACTTGCAAGGGTCAATGTTTCTATAAAGGATTTTTTTTGAGTGTATCTTACAGGAGATCGTGAGGTTTACCAATAATAAGCGACACCTACTCAGTGTTGGCGATCTGCTTGGAATTTTCTATTTAATCTTCATAACCATTATAAGATAGGTTCTATAAAGATACTATTTACAGATGAGAAAATGGAGACACAGAGAAGTTAAATATCTTGCCCAAGATCACCCAGTGATGGAGCCAGAACTGGAGTACAGCCATTCTGGCTCCGGAATCTGTGCTTTATGGACATTGTTATGACTGAGCAGGAGCATGGGTTTGGTTTGGAGCTAAAAGCTCCATGTGGAGTAACTACAAACCAGAAAGGAGGATATGATTGTCATTGTTCTTGCTTTATATATGAAGAGCTCAAATCTCAGAGAGGTGAAGCAACCTGTCTGAGGTCACACAGATAGTAGAATGACAGTCTTAACCATTAAACTCCAAGGACAATAAAGAGATGGCACCATAATCCATTTTCATTTTCTACTGGGAAGTATAAAGACTCGTTTTAAAGGATTAGAGGGCAGATGTTTAGCCTACTGCTTTGGGGGGTTTGTGTACATTTCAGAGAGAGAGGCAAGCCATGGGGGTGAGGGATTGGAAGACCCTCCAGCTTGCTAAATATGATGAGGAATCCTGAGTTCCTCTGAATCCCATTCAAATTCTTACACCTGGGAACCTGCATGGTTTTGTGGAAAATTTGTACTTGTTAGCATCCAATGAACCCAACTTTGTCCTTTATACTCCTTTATATTCAGTCTTTAATAAGACTGAATAGCTTTGCGTCTCTTTTTTTTTCTTTCTAAAATAGTTATAATAGTTCTGTATTGTTTGTTTTATAGGGTGTCTTTCACCAAATCTGGCACACAGTAGGTGCTTAATAAGTAGTGACTCTTATTTTTGTGCCAGCTGGGGGGGCTGGTTTCCTACCAGAGTGCAGGAGATGGGTGTGGGGCAGAGGTATCATCCTCAGGTGAGGTTCAGAATGGTTCTCCTCTCAAAAATGAGGAAGCTCAGGCTACAGGACCAGTACTGGCTTTTCCAAGCTCACATAGCCAATTAGTAGCAGCGGTAGGGCTCCTGGCTCATAGTTCTTTCCATGGCTCAGCCTCAAACTGTGGCCTCAAATGGACCGCATGCTTTTCAGCTCTTCTCTGATGGGCTGAATGACAACCCAGGGTCCCTGAGAAAGGCTGATCCCTGGAGCCATTTATAGAAAGGTAAATGACAACTCAGGGAACCGGAGCTACTTCCCCCTGTCTTTTTCAAGGTCTGGGAAATGCAAAGGGCCACTCTGATAGATAGCCCTGCATGTGGCTGTGCCATGGGGACCCAGCTAGTAATCATCTCCTGTTGGTTGCCCCCAGACATGACTGAATACAGGAGGACCAAACTCCTCATCTATCAAGATTCCCTTGGCTCTCAGATGCCTCTGCGTCTCCCTCAACTCAGAAGCTGAGCTGTTCCTGTTGGCCGAGTCTGGCCTAATGTGACTGATGTTCTTCCAAGAGGTGCTGCCCACTCACACCCCCACTTTTCCCACTCTGTCTCACCAGCCACTCTACGTCCTGGCCCAACCTTTATTCTCACCAACTGGGACCCTGCAGCAGTCTCTGCTGGCCTCCCTGCCTCCCATCTGGCACACTGAAGTCAGAATCAGTTTTCTTGCCAAATCCAGCCCTGTCAACTATTGAAAAACCCTTTTGGATTTTTTTCTCTGCCAACTGAATAAAACTCCCTACCCCTTGGCTGGACATATGAATCTCAACCTTCATAGTTTGAGTCCTGTCTACCCCTCCTCTGTCATCTCCTGCATTCCCACCCCATGCCACAAACTCACCCAGTTTCTAGTCTTTGCCCTTGGAGCTCTCACTGTCTACAGGGCTGATTCCTCCTCATCTACTTGGTCAGACTACCAAGACATAACCAAATCACATCACCTTCCTCCACAGCCTCAGACTCATCCAAGCCTAGGCACTCCTTGACTTGTCTCCCAGAATGCTTCTGTGTAGTGCTTTTATAGCACTTACCTCTTTGGGTAGTCACTATTGCTTGCCTCTCTGCTTGGCCCCTCAGTTCCCCACTGGGCAGTAAACTCCTGGAGGACAAGGGCCTGGGACTCCTTCATTCCTGTATCTAGGACCAATAGTTGGGTTGCACCAGTAGAACCTTGTTGGTGGTCAAAATCCTGAAATATTTTTACATTGGCAGGTAGATAGCTGTCTTGTCCTCTTCTTTAAGATTCTTGGCCCTTGCATGGGATAGCAGGGTCCATGGTGAGCACAGCAGGGGTCTCCTGATTTGTCAGTGTCTTGGCCAAATCTGTTGGTGAATTTCTAATTTTATCCAAAAAAATCCTTGCACAGGGACTGGGGCTTGTTCCCTGCTTCTTTTCTACCTGGCAAATGGCCCAGATTCCTCCCAGATCTTGACTTTCAGTTCAAAAACAGTCCTAGTGATTTTGGAGGACTTGCTGCCTGGGAAGCAACAGAAACCTTCCCTGTAAGATGCCCAGGTCTGAGAAGGTGGTAAAGTGTATCTGTCCCTGGCCTCACCCAGAGGCAGGCCCTAGAGGCTTTAGACCTCGGGCTCTAGGTTGGGTAAGAAGTGGTAGCTCCACTCAGCTTTTGAGCATACACTGGCTTCCTGGCACCAGGCAAGGTGCAGAGCTGCATGGGCGTGGCCCTCATCCCTCTGGAGGTTACAGCCTAGATCAGAAAGTAAGTATGTTAAAAAGAAAAGAAAGTAAGTATGTAGAGATGATGACAATACAGGGTGACAACAGAAGTGGGGGTCAGAAGGCTCAGGTTAAGGAAGAACACCTTAGAGAGTGGAAGGGTGGCTGGCTGAGTCCTCAAGGTCTGCACAGAGGAGCTCCACCTGGCCCCAGGGTTACCCCTATGAGGCACTACCCTCCCAGAAGGCAATACCAAATCATTGCTGTCTCCGTGCTCAAACCAGTGAACAACAACAACCATAACCAACACTTAACCAGAGCCTATCATGTTTTAAGTGCCTTATATATAATGACTCCAGGAAGGAGAATGGTGCAGTGACCAGACCCCAGGGGAGACCCACATTTCAGGGGTGGGGAGCTGCAGAGATGCTCTGGTTAAATATAAGGTGTAATTTCTTCACTCAACAAACCTAGCACCTTTCATGTACCGGGTCCATCTCTTCATGCTGTGAATGTAGCAGAGAACAAGGCCGTAAAGACCCCACCCCGTGGAAGCACATTTGAGTGGAGGGAGGTGGCCAATGACCCAAAGTCAAATATGTAGCATGACAAATGGGGACAAGTGCTTTGGAGACTAAATGAGCAAAGCAGAGCAGGGGTGGAGGGAGGGCCAGGTGGAGCCGCAATTATAAATATGGGAGGTCCCTCTGGAAAGGTGACGTTTGAATGAAGATTTGAAGGAGGCAAGAGAAGTGGATATCTGGGGAAAGGGGAAACAGCAAGTCCAAAGACCCTGGGCAGGACTGTGCCTGGCACATAGGAGACTCCCTAGGAAGACATGTGACTATCACCAAAAAAAAATAAGTATGGTGTAACTATTACAGAGCTTTCAGTCTTCTCTGACTCTGTAGTGCAATGAGTTTTACAGAGATGGCTTTAGGCTAGCCCCTTAATCTTTCTGTGCCTCAGTTTCCTCATCAGTAACATGGGGTTAGTAGTATTATCTACTGGTTACTAGGGCTTAATGAGTTAATATATGTAAAGTAACTAGCACAGTGTGATTATTATTATTGAAATTGTTATTATTTTGTCATCATCATCTCTCCCTCTCTACACTGAATCTTCAGAGGACCATGTCATATGTGGTTCTTCAGCCCAGAGCTGTCCCAAGGCAAGAAAGACAGTGTGGGCTTGAAAAGGGAGACTTGGCTACAACAAGCGGAATAAAGCGTGACAGGATCCGGAGGGCACCAGGGTCCTGCTTGTCCACCTCCCTCAGAGCTGGCTGGGACCTGGAAAGGAGGGAACTTGAAGCAGGTCCATCTTTATGTCAGTGTATGCGGAGCCTCTGGGCCTGACAATCTATTTGTTATTAGGGTAATAAATAAACAAGTTGCTTGTCAGCACGGGGACTGGCACGAGCGCCTTAGAAGATAAATGCTGCTTCTGAAATAGACAAATATTTACCATCCTCCAGACGAAGTTGTCAGCCCCGCTAAAGGCCTCCAGGGCTTAGAATTAAAGTGAACGTTAAGTTTTTTTTTTTTCCAAACTGAATAGAAATAGATCAGTGTTCTTTTTCATACCAAAAAAAATGTGAAATTGCCTGTCCTTGAGCACCTACTATGTGCTGAGCCTTTCTCACAATCCCACCAAATCCTTTGGAATAAGGGTTGTGACCACCATTTTATAGATGAAGAAAGTGAGACTCGAATGAATAAAATGGCTTACCAAGGGCTGCATGGCTGGTGGTGGTAGAGCTGGGATTTGAACCTGGCTCCCAGCGAGGACTCTGGGTTGGAGCTTCCTGTAGCCAATGTGTAAGGATCTTGAACTTGGTGGAAGGGACAGAAGATAAGAAGATGGGTGTCTATCTCTAAAGGACTCTGGGGACACTTTTGCTTCATGGAACAGACAAATGGGGCTCATGTGTTTGCACCTGAGTGAGGTAGTCCTAGGATACTTCAGGAAGTCAATTGCAGAGTTTCAGAACTGGGGGAGGTCCTGGAGTTCCTTGTCTAGATGGAAATCAAGGTCTGGCCCAGTCCTCATATATATCAGCTGTGCTGTGTGCAGGAGTCAAGTGATGTGGTATCCATTTAAATAGCAGGAAACTAAGAAAATTATGACTTGTCCAACTACATGCCCATGGAATAGTAGCCTCAGAGGTCCAAGGTGGAGCAACTCTAGGTTATGCAGGTAGAGTGAGGCCCCTCCCCAAAGTTGAGTGTCAAGCTTCACAGTGCTGTCAATTAATAACTATGTGACCTTGGGCAAGTTACTTAGTGCTACGTACTTCTGTTTGCTTCTCTGCAAAATGAGCATCCTAACAACTTAAAGTTATTAGGAAGATGACAAAATTAGTAGACACAAAGTACTTAGACTGCCTGACATATAGTGGGCAATAAGTATTGGTAATTATGATTACCAATTGGTAATTATGATCACTGTAGGGTTGTTTGTGTGTTATTCATTCAGGAAAATATATGTGTTTAAAACAGATACTCCCAGTGCCCATCCACAAGCACCTGCGTTTATTACTTCTGAGGATGAGGGGCAGGCCAGAGGCACTAGGGTGTTAATACCCCACCTCATTTCCTGGAGCAACTTTCAGCCAGAGGACAGATATCCTTTCCCCCTCTCCCCTTGGGTAGGACAACTCTGAGGAAGGATTCTAGACTGGCTTTCAGAATTAGGTTCTAGTTACTGATAGCAGAAACTTGCTTAAAATATACAAGTTTGTTGGTGCCTTCCCCTCCTGTTCTTACTTTCCCATATCTTCCAGTGTTAACTAGGAACATTTTCCAAATCACTGTCTGCACTTGAATCTTTGTTTTAGTATCTGCTTTTGGGGAAATCAAAACCAAGCCAGTTCCTAATGTGTCTCAGATCCTATGTTTAGACTGATTATGCAGGTGCGGTGGGGATGGGAGATAGGGAGGGAATTTCTGGCAGAGGAAACAGTATCTGCAAAGGCCCAGAGATGTGAGCAAACTGTGCTTGGCAAAGGATGAGAACAGGAAGGCCATGATGTGAACTTAGGAAAGATCCCTCTGAGGGCCATGAGAACATTTCTGCCCACCGAACCATCCCAACCTGAATTTTTCTGGAAGTCTCCAAAGATATTCACAAACTTGAGGATGGTTTTGATTAGTTGGAATTTATTAACAAACACCAGTTATTGCTGATGAAACACACACACACACACACACACACACAAAAGAAAAACCAAAACCAAAAACTCCTGCTCTTCCATGCCCCTGAAGCTCTCTTTTGGATGCTCACAATCTTGTTATCTAGTTGGGCAAATAGTCCCTGAGCTTACACTAAAGCAGAACTCTGTGCCAGACCCTGGGGACTCAAAAGATGCCTCAGATGTAGGTCTGTGCTCCAGGGAATTTCTCACTCTGGACAAGGAGAAAAATCTGTACACCACCAGCAGTTACGTGGTAAAGAAGATGTCATAACTGAAAGCCAGACGTAGGACTTAATCAAACCCAGGGAAGAGGCCATAAAAAGCATTTCTGAGCCAATGAAGGCTAAGCAGGGTTTGGAAGCATTCAGAAGAGTTGGGTACTGTAATTCCTTGACCAAGAGTGTGCCTTCCTAAGAGGATGAGCATCAGATTCTGCCATCAGCTGCTTCCCTCAGGTCCAGCTAGTCCACAGATGGGAATGCTCAGGCTATACTCCCATTCTCCTCCACAACTAGAATCTCACCGACCATTCTGGTGGGACACAGGAGTAGTTGAAAGCTCTGGTTTGGAACCAGCACTACAACTCACCCTCACTGCTTTTGAATTCCTAAATAGAAATTTCCCATTCAATCTTGGGAAACCTGGGCTTCTTTTTTCCCCCCAAAGACTCTGGTATTTCAACTCTCTTGTAGCCCAAACAAAGCTACCTTCTGCCTTTTTCCACCATCCTGGGTGGAGAGTCTTCATTTCCTCTTCTACATCAATCCCAAAGTTTCCTTCACCATTTCTCTCAAGGTTCTTCAAATTCTAATGTAGAAAGCCCCACTGTGGGAAGACCTCAGCTCTCTCAGAATTCCAAGGTGGCTGTGCAGATTAGATTTCCATGGTGATACCCACTGGGCTTCAAGTCTAGAACTGGATCACATAGGCTCGCCTTAAAGAGGGCTGCTTTGAACCTGTATCTGCTTTTCTTTTGCCATGTGACTTGAGGCAAGTTCTAACCTCTCTTAGCTTTAGTCTTTTGTGTTAAATGAAGACATAATAACCTATCTCATAAGACTAACATATAAAAAGCTAAGCCTACTATCATATATACCTAATTAAAATAAATAAATTAATTTTAAAAGGCTGAAAATAGTGCCAATCAGGGAGGAAAAGGTGGCTTCATGTCTGTCAGCCCCCAATAACTATAAATCCCTGTTCTGTACGCCTCCCTGAAGAGCTACAGAATCTTCTTTCACCTGTTTTGTTTTGCTCTTTTCCCCCTTTAGACTATGAGATACTTGATGAACCCTAAATTCATTATTTTTTTTCTTTTTTTATTGGTTGTTCAAAACATTACATAACTCATGACATATCATCTTTCATACATTTGTTCAAGTGGGTTATGAACTCCCATTTTTACCCCAAATACCAGTTGCAGAATCACATGGATTACACATCCACATTTTTACATAATGCCATATTAGTGACTGTTGTATTCTGCTACCTTTCCTATCCCCTACTATCCCCCCTCCCCTTCCCTCCCATCTTCCCTCTCTACCCCATCTGCTGTTATTCAATTCTCTCCCTTGTTTTTTTCCCCCTTTCCCCTCACCATCTCTTATATTATTATTTGTTTTAATTTATTCTTGGCCTGTAAGATGGGTCCAGAAAGGTGGAGTGAAGGTCTCAGGGTTTTACAGTGTCTGAGTGGGTCCTTGGACATGGATCTGGCTGAGCCCAGGCTCAGATTTATTAGAAGCTGGGGTATGCTAAGACATTCTGATAGAATAGTCTAAAGTTGCTTAATATTTCAATTAACGAACCTGGTTCCAATCTCAGCTTCTCACCTCTAACATTCAGTTTGTGTTCATTTAGAATTTGTGAGCTGTCCTGAACTTTACTTTCGCATTTTCCATGTAAACTCTTAGAAAAGATAATTATTTCTGAAGGAAAAAATTCCATGGGGATACTTAATTGATATATTAAATGTATTAACATGATGTGTCCGTGACAAAGGTTGATATCCATTCATAAAAGTGAGTTAAATTCTAAGAATGGTTTTGGCGGGCTGTAGAATATGCCACTTGTAGAGAGGTGGGGCAGAATGAATTTCTTTGCTTTTATACTGTAGTTCACTTTTTAAATTTGTCAGCAAGAGTCTTTGAGCCCCTCCTCTCTAGCCACACTAGTTCTGTTTTTTTTTCTTTTTCATGGGCTTTTATAATGGGACAATCCCCTGCACCTGTTGATTACTGTGCCATTACTCATGTTGAGGATGGGGAGAGAGAGGTAAGGGGAAAGAAACCTAGAGTCCCATCCTAGATATCTCCGCTGATTTTGTGTTCTTGGACTAATTATCGACCCTCTCTGAGTGTTACAGTGGCATTCAAGTCTCTGTATCTTGGCCCCACTCACTCTAATAGCCTCAGGTCCCATTTATCCCATGCATACCCTAAGCCTCCAGTTGAACAGGCTAACTTCTCTTTCCAGGAACAGGCTCCTTGCCTTCCTCCTTTCTCCACCAGGAATGCTCTTCCATTATTAGTATTAATTATTATTTTATTTTTTTTACAAGTTTTAAATTTGTAAATATATGTGACAGTAGAGTGTATTTTGACATATTACACATACAATGGAGTAACACAACCCATTCCAATTAGGATGCTATTCTTGTGGCTGTCCTTTCTTTGCCATTTAAATCTCACCTACCAGTCAGGGCTCAGATGAGAATCTCTTTTCTCTCTAATGCTTTTCTCTCAGTTGGCTGTGTACCTTCTCCTACCATTTTTTTGGGGGAGCTCTTAATAATTCTTCCTGATACTATAATTCTTATAGACATCTTTCTTTCCCATTACTAGATTGGAAGCTCTTTGAGGCAGAATGAATATCATTTATATTCACATAAATCCACACTGCAGACTCCAATCCATATAAATCCTCCACGAGAAGTGAAGGAGCAGAGATTCTTACTTGAGACTGGAATGCAAAGTCCCTGTGTGGTTGTTAATTTTATGTATAAACTTGAATGGGATTGAGGTACTCTTATTTCTGGTAAAACATTATTTCTGCATGTGTCTGTGAGATTAGCATTTGAACCAGTAGACTGAAAAAAGCAGGTCTGATCTGTTGAGAGCATGGATAAACACAAAGGAGAAGGAAGGGAAAATTCACTATCTCTTTTTGAGTGGGACATCCATTTTCTCCTCCCTGTGGACATCATAGTTCTGTTCCTCAGGTCTTCAAATTCTGAATTACACCACTGGCTTCCCTGGTTCTCCAAATTCCCTATAGCATATCATGGGAATTTTTGGCTTCACACAAGACATTCTTAGCCCCTCACTCTATCATATCTATCTCCATCTGCATCTCTCTCACTACCTTCTAATGGTTCTGTTTCTCTGCAGAATCATGACTAATGCAGACTAATATTCCTGTCTCTGCATCCTTATGAAGTGGAAGAAAAATCCTGTTGATTTGATTTCAAGTGCACATAATATTCTATATTTTGTGTTACCTATGGGGGATTATCATCAACTCTAGGTTCTTTCATTCTCAGAGAGTTATGGAATGGCTCTGGCCTTTGTGAATGAACAGGCTAGAACTTCAGCTGGAATTCAGTAGTGGATCTGTTTCAGGGACTTCTCCATGGACTCCAATGCTGGATCTTGGGGATATCCAGGTCAGATATTAATGACTCTTCCTTCTGGGACCTTGAGGATGAATAGAGTTCTGAAGCTCTTTGGAGTTCTGAGCTCCTTCCCAGTCAATCTTCCCATCCTTGATGTTCACTCTCCAAATCTCTCAAGCATATATTGTATGGTAAAAAAATGTTGATTGAGTCCTAACATGTATTATGTTATGCCCTGGGAATAAAATAAAGATTAATCAGAGACCATCTTTGCCCTCCAGGGACAGGCAGACATGGAAAGAGACAATAACAACCAAAAGAGACATATACTATGGTAGAGGGTAGCTTAGGGGTCATGCTGCCCCAGAGCAGCTGCTGCAGTCTTGGCTGGGCACAAGATCATGAGCCACCATACACCTTGTAGATTCAAACAGCAATTCTTTATTCCCGAACTCACACCGGCCTCTACACACGTTCTGGGGAAATCCAAGTTCTGCCGCACAATTCACGTCCCAAATACTTTCTCAGTTCCACAAGAACTCAATGGGAACTTAGGCAGCAGAAACGCCCTATTCCCAGCAGGAATAACCTTCAACCTGGAACTGCCTTAAACCCAGATTGTCTTAAACCGGGAACGCCTTAAACTTGTCTTAAACCGGGACCGCCCTAAACCCAAGGAGCGGGATACTTCCTAAAACCTGCAGGAAACACCCTAAACCTGGATCCACCCTGGTCCTTGAGCAGGGTCACCTTTCTCAAAGACACATGCAATGTCACAGAGAATTTCCATTTAACATGGGGTACGCTGGCAAGAAAATTTCGATGCGTCATTCCTACTTGGCAATGGCCCTCAGCAAGCAGCAAGCCTTGGGGATCTGAGAGATCATGCTTCCTAATTTTTGCTCTCTTTGGACCATGGATAATGTTAATTTGCTGTTAGATCTTATATCACATTTCTTCTCTAGCCTTAATTTTTGTTCTTTACACAAGTCAACTGGGTTCAGTGGTTCCCCAGAACTCATCCCATAATCGTCACCTCTCTATGACTTTGTGCTAATGATGCTGGTCACCATGCCAGTCCTCATCATACTCTCCATATTTCTCAAGAGGCAGAGGCCTTCCTAGAGCTCCAAGCCCCATCAGATAGAAACCCTGGCATTGGTGAGGGTTTGCCCTGGAAATTACACAGAGGTCCCAGGCCTTCCAGTGGTGTCTCAGTCAGTACTGGACATGGCCAGGCCTGCTCTGCACATATTGCCTCCCTTTTAGCCAAATTACAAGAAAGGCTGCTTCCTGTGATCATTGTGTCAGGACCTGGGAGTATGTTGGTAAGCAAAACCAGACATAGTTCCTAACTTCATGGAGTTTGCAGTCTACTTGTAGAGCAGATGTAAATAAAACAGTCACATATAGGATTATATAATTACAATCTGAGATAAGTGCTTGAAAGCAAGAAACATAGTCCTAGGGAGCAAGTATAAGAGGATTGAAAAATGAGTTTGACAGCATGAGATCATTATGGAGAGTTGTTTTGTCAGAGTGATGAGTCCAGAAGCCATGTGGGAGTGGGCTGAGGAGCAAGTGGGTCGAGGAAGTAGAAGTGGCCAATGTGTGTATCTCTTGATCTGTGAGCACTGAAAGGGCTGGAAGGAAACTTTGAGGTCTTTTATGGAAGGTGCGTTGAGAAAGGTTACAAAGAGATCCACAGATATCATCTTTTATAATACTTAGAACAATCTTGTGACATAGGAGGGTCAGGTTTTGTTCCTATTTGACAAAGGAGAAAAATACAAATCCAGAAAGATGCTGTACCTTGAAAAGAATATTCACAAGAGAGCCAGGACTGGAACTGAAGCCCCTAGAACTCACACCTTCCTCTACTCTGCAAAGTTTGTTTACTCACAGGTTATCTGAATGAATGAATCTGTTTTCAGAACAATCAAGATTTCTTCTTCTGCAGTCTTTTAAGATTCAGGACCATGGCCAGCACCCACACAACCTTTGATAAACACTGAGGTAAGCCTAGTGTTTTAGCTGATGAGATCAGCACTGCTTTTGTAAGTTGATTTTCTCAACAAATGTCAACTAGACATCTACTAAGTGTCAGGTACTATGAGAGGTCCTGAGAAAACAGAACTGGCAAACTTCCCTTATGGAACCCACACTCTAGGATGGAAAAGACATGAACACAGAGATGTGCCCAGGGGCAGTGGAATCATAAAGCAGAGTGAGGGTGAAAGGTTTCCTAGAGGAGGCCTAGCCTGTGATGAATCTTGAATTGAGCAGATGGCAATGAGGAGCCACTGAGGGTTTTAAGCAAGGACATGACAAGGTTAGGTGTGCTTTTCAGAAAGATCCCTCTGGTGCAATGTGAGAATGGGTGGGGGTGAGAGAAGAGACAGGGAATGACTCAGGAGACTGAATAAAAAGAAGGAGTCTCCCCAAGCACATCCTAAAAGACATAGTTAGGTTTTAATTTTAATCTTGCTTGCAAGAACAGATGGAAATATTCTGGGTTTTACATGTTTTCTTTTGGAACAGCCAAGTTTCACTATCTTGACCAGCTGAAGCTGACATTGTGAGGGAGTTGTGTTGCTGGTGGACAGGAGGAAAATGAAATGCAGAGGAAGAAAGAAGGAGAATTCAATTTGTTGAACAATCCGTATGCATTAGCACCATGCTAGGTGCTTCTCACTTTTCTCATTTAATTCTCTCAACAATGGAAAGTCAGTCAGTCCCAAGTTTTCATAAAGAGAAACCAAGGTTGAGAGAGATTAATTAACTGAGGCCCACATCCACAAATAATCATAAAAGGAAGAGTGAGGATTGGAACCCAAGTCCCTGCGGCTCCAAATACTTCACATTCCCTCCTCATGCCTTTGTTGTTTTGATGGAGAATGTACTGGATCCCCAGCTGACAGAGGAGCAGAATAATGGCTTCTGGGCTCCCACCCCTTCAGCCTCCTTGTTCACACATGAAGAAATAATCACATTAAGTATTCTTTTCTCAGCTCTGAAGTCCAGGAGCTTTAGAAGGCTGCAAAAGGACTCACGTCAGTGACCTGTTCCCTTTAGGGCTAGGTGTGCTTTGCTTACTCCTTACTACCCCCTGGTACCTGGAAGAAGTGCTTCTGTGTTCAGGGATAAGCAGACCAGAGGTTTCATAGTGTGCCAAATACCTGCTTTGACACCCCTGAGGTGCCCTTGGTCCCCAAGTTTTGGAGACTGCGCCATTCTCTCTGGGCTTTTTGTAGCGGCTGTGGTGGTGTCTGCCGCAGAGCCTGAGGAAGCTTTATGGAGATGGTCACACTCCAGTGCCCAGCCTACTTGTTGGAACTTTCCAGAAATATTGCACTGCAGACATTTTCCACGCCGTTATGCTAATGGAATCAGGAAAAATCAATTGTCCTTAAGGAACAGGGGAATGAGACGTGCTGTAAATGCCACGGGATGAGTGATTGGTTGATTGCTTGCCGGCGATCGGAGCGCGTCTCATCCCTACATTATTCTGATGAATTTTTATGGCATGCCTCCTTTCTTGCTTGCTTCCTCCCCCACCCCACCCCCCCTTAGCTGGGGAAGAAGGTTTATGGCTTGCAGCTTCTCAGTTGATTGAATGCAGCTGGCATTGTTGCAGCAGAGGACAAATAGGTACATTTGCTTTACAGGCTGAGAAAAGTGGGTTTGGAGAAATTGCACCACCACATCCTTCTGCAACAAAGGCGCCCTTAAAAATGCAGATATTTTTTATGAAATGACTTTACTTTTCTTCTTGGCTGTCCCTAATCTTCCTATCAAAGGAAAGGGCAAAAAAAAAAAAAAAGGTTGGGGAAAAGAAATATATGGCTTGCAATTCTGTGGAAATCCGATTTTTCATTCTTATCACAAAGGAAGCTAACGAAGGCATTTCATTAGTATTCATTTTAGGGCCGATGTGAATTTCTCCTCTTTGCTAACATAAAAATAAATAAATAAACAGTTGAGCTATGTCTGGGAAACTGCCGACAAGGCGGCTTGGAGCAGAGGTCAGCATTTTCCGGAATGAGTGTGCACGGCATTCAGTAAGGTGGCCAAGAAAATGGATCCAGCTCAAATAAGGGCCATCTGGGGCAGGAGGGAGACAAGGTTTGAGTGGAGACAGGTCCCTTGGGTTTCAAAGCTGGTGTCCAGCTTGGCTGTGACAGTGTGTGGCTGAAGAAGGCAATCGGGCTGTGACTGCTGTCTCTTTGGGCAGTAGCAGCTGCTGGTGCTCTATGCCCTGCAGCTGGGGATGTTTCAGCTGTGATCAGGGCATCAGGGAGTTTCTTATATTATTTGTTCTCTCTTGTTTCTTCTTCAAGAGCATTGAGCCTTACTGGAGGTTGGGAAATCCTATCGGGTGAAAATCTAGGAGTGTTTGGTTGGGAAGAGGAGATTTGGAGACACAGCTGCAATCTTTATCCATTCAAAGGGGCATGTGGACTGAGGAGCAGGCTTATTATTTTGGGCTTCAGAGAGCTACACTAAGATTGGAGGGTGGAAGCAACAGAGAAGCAGAGAAATCCACCAAGTTTGAGATAAAATTTCAGATCAAGCATGTGTTGAGTATGTTCATAGGAAAATTACTGATGTCTCTGAACCTCAATATTCACATTTGCAAAAGAAAGCAAACTATAATAAAACTCCATTGTTTCCAAAATACTGTAAGGGACAGTAACTTACAGTGCTGGAAGTAGATGTTAATGACCCCTTTGTAGAGAAGGGGAAACCTTGTAGTTCAGTGGTAGAGCGCTTACCTAGCACGTGTGAGGCACTGGGTTCAATCCTCAGCACCACATAAAAATAAAATAAAGGTATTGTGTTCATCTACAACTAAAAATATTAGAGAAATATTAGAGAGAGAGAGAGAGAGAGAGAGAGAGAGAGAGAGAGAGAGAGAGAGAGAGAGAGATATTAGGTGACATGAGCTCTGGGAAGCAGGACCCTGGTCTCTGAGGCCAGATCTCTCTGCTTCTCCCAGCCAAGGGCCTCCTTGTTTAATTGCTTCTTGGAGCCGCTGTGAACGGGAGGTGAGATACACAAGCTGAACACTCTTTGTTCTTGCATAAAAATTCTTACCCAGTTCCCCTCAAATGCCAAGTCATTTGACATATTTCCATGTCCTGGACTGCACATTCCCGGAGGGAAGTGTCCCTTTGTGCTTAATTCAGATGTTTCAGCAATTCCTGACTTGCCTTAATGTGTCATGCCGGGCCTTGGCTTGTGCTCTTGCCCATGTGTGGAACATTTTCTTTCGCCTTTTTCATTTGGCCATTCTTCAACTCAGGTGCTACCCTGTTGGGAAGACTTCCTGGAGACCTTGCACAACATTTTATTCTCTCTGTGCTCTTCTTGAGTCACTGTATATTTGTTTCTAAGTACTTGCAATACAAAGAGCACTGGGAATCATGGTGTCAGGCTGACCTGGGTTCAAATCCTGGCCTTGGATATAATCATGCGTGAGTTACCTAAACTTTCTGAGCCTCCCTGTCCTCTAATCAATGGTGATGATGATAGTACCTACCTTAAAAGCTATTTGGAAGACTCAGTGAACATTATTTGTAAAATATTTTGCTCAATGCCTGGCACATGGATGACTTTAAGCAATTCAAAATGAATGCATGAAATTTCTTTTTGGTTGGCTAGAAATCTTGAGAGAGATGAATGAGGATACATTTTTTTTTCCAGTTCCTTCATTTCTGTCCAGTTTCCCCTAGCTTCAGTCTTCTCTGAATGTCCCCTGCATGATAATTAATACCCACATATGTTGAGAAGTTAGAGGCAGAGCCAGGACAGAATTAGGGTGCCTGAGGCCCTAGTCTAGGGCTCTGTTTCACTCTCCTCCTCCCACCAGTACCAGTAGCTTCTCAAGGGCATGGGTCTCATCTTCTCCACCTGTCTCACCTGCCATGCCTCCCATAGGTCACACCCCTCTGTGGGTGTTCTATGAGGTGTTGTGACAGGGATTGTGGGCTCACTGCTAGGAGATCTGGAGCCTACTTCAATCCCTGCCTGCCAGTGTGACCTTGAGGCCATCAGATTTCCCTGTGTCAGGGGGTGATACTTCTGTGGGACCTACTGCACTGGGCTGTGCTTAATGAGAGAGGAAGAGGAGGGAGCTTTGTCAGCTGTTGTGCACGGCAGGAGTTGAAGAGATGGCCCTGCTGCTGTTGTTGTACTTGCTGTTATTGCCTTTCAAAATAAAAAAGTCTCCACAGCCAGGGTCCTGGAGCCAGTCTGTTAGAGGAGATGGCTCTGCCCTTGAAAGCCACTCTTCTGGTCTGCCGTTTCCTGTGGGTAATTTGAAACTGGGGCTCAGAGAACTGAACTCCAGTTAATGGTTTTCAATAAAGAATTAAGTGCTGCTCATCAGGCTGGCGCTGGGACCTGGCTTCCCGGAAGGGGGGAGAGTGCTGGGGGCAGTTGCTTGCGTTTAGGGATGCGTTTGCATTTTACGGTCAGTTAGGCAGCCTGATGAAAGAGGGATAAGATCAAGCCACAGCAGCCAGAGGGAGGGGGCAGGCAAGAGTGACCCAGCCCCCCACCCCAGAGGCTGCAGGAAGGGACTAATGGTCACACCATTACAGCTAGATCAGCTGTTTCCACAAAAAGCCTGTCAGGCACCTGGTTAGGGGGGGGGGGGCCCCCCCCCTGCAGCAGCCCCTGTGGGAAGAAATGCTGAAGCATTTTCTGATGGAGCTGCCTCCCACATCAGTCATCACCATTACAACAATCAAAGCTCTTGGTATGGGCTTTTTGCATAAAATTACTCCTTCAAGCCTTATCTACAACCTGAAGTGTTGCAATTGCTTTCATCACTCTTTGCATTTCATATGAGGAAACTGAGGTACAGAGAAGTTAAACTACCCAAGGTCAAGTTTCTGTGGGCCAGATGTGGCCTTCAAACCTAGGTAATCTGCCACCAAACTCATGCGGTATAATCACTGTGCGGTGTTGTCTTTTGCATGGTCTTGGAATCACAAACTCTAGCTCATGACTTTGGAGGGGAAGGGCCATTAATTCCATCTCACAGATGAGGAGACAGGGCCAGGAGGGTGTTGTGCTGCTGTCCACAGGAATGAAAAGAGCGTGTGCGAGAGGTAGAGCAGACATCCAGACCTGGGGAGCAAGGTAGAAAGGCCCTGGGATTTCAAAAGGTATTTGGCAGCAGGTATCAAAAGCCTTCAGAGGGCTGGGGTTGTGGCTCAGTGGTAGAGCGTTTGCCTAGCAAGTGTGAGGCACTGGGTTCAATTCTTAGCACCACATAAAAATAAATAAAAGGTATTGTATCCATCTACAATTTAAAAAGATATTTTTTAAAAAAGCCTTCAGAATGTTCATACCCTCATGTTTCTTTGTCTGAGAGCCTGCCTTAATCTTGCCAAAAGAAGACAATTCTAAATAGAAGAAAAGAATGATTATTTATAATATCAAATGACTGGAAGCAATTTAAGTATCTTACCATGGGAAATGGTTAAGTAAAGACTGGTGTTTACCCTTGACTTGGTCTCAGCCATGAAAAATAATATTTCAGACAGCAAAAATGCTTGTGATATGTTAAATGAGAAAAAAAAAGTGAGACCAAATTGTATGGATAATAAAATCCCAAGTATATTCCAAACTTGCAAGAGATATGCAAAATAATAGTTGCAGTGTTTCATCAGGATGATGAAATTGTAGTTACTTTCCGCTTGTTTTTCTAACTTTATGACATATTGCTTCAATTATAGATAAATTGATGGACTTGGTCCAGATATGTTTGGATTACATACTCTCTACACCTTGGTTTCTTAATCAAAATAAGCCTTTGTTGCAGGATTGCTATATTTAATGAAATAATAGACATAACATACCTAGTAGCACAATGTCTATGCAGGGAAGGTGACCAAGAAATGCCAATCATTCCCCTGAGGTTTGTTCCATTTTTTCACATTTTGTCTTCTAACTTACTGAGGTTTGTGACACTGAGAATCTGACGGCCAGGTCCAAAGGTCCAAACCTATATTCCAGAGGTGTGGGATCCTTAGAGGTAGTAGAGACCCATCACTCCTCCACTGCCTGACACCAGCCAAAAGAATGAACCAGAACATCCAGGGAGGGTCAAAAGCACCCCCGATTTACCCTTTCCCTCAGGGACCCTCTAAGAAACACACACCATTTAGCTGCCTTCTTGACAGCATCTCCTTGAGTGTCTGGAGGGCAGAGAGACTCTGTGGTTCTGATTCTGAATGCTGGGCCCACAGGTCCCCAATTTTCTCATCCATTCATTTCTCATTCACTTGCTCACTCACTAAGTCCTGTGGAGAGTCAGTGACCATAGATCTTTATAGGTACTGACTCCATGTTTACTGAGGGTGGGGTCTGTACTAGGGGCTTTCACTTACCTTGGTTTACTGAAGCCTCACATCTACTCTGTAGAAGAGGTTCACTGAGCACATAATAGCAACTGCAAAGAGCAAGATACAGAGGAGCCTCTCCTCCCATTGTTGGTCAGTCCCCCTGGCCCTGCCAGTTCTGTCTCCTAGTGTCTCTTTATGTTATCATTCTGCTCTGGCCCACTCTCTCTCTGCCTTTGTAGAACCCAAACCTGATCTCAGGAAGCATCCCTGCTCAATAACGGTCCCTTGTGGTCTGGTCACCCACCACGCACCCCAACATACAACCACATTGCCCTGCCCCACAGTGTCCCTTAATGACTTCATGCTTTCCCTGCTTCCTAGGATGCCCTTCCTGCACAGCACTCCCTGACCCATCCTCTAAAACCTAGCTCAAATTTTCCCCCCATTGGCTCCCAAAGAAGATTGTTGCTCCCCTTCTCTGCCCACCCGCTGGAAGGTACTGCAGGAGGTACTGCAGGAAGTTTCCCGTTTGTTCCACCTTCCTTCAGGTGCATGTACTCCTCAAGAGCAGGGTCCACATCTTGTCATTTCTGCTTCCCAGAAGCTTAGCTCAAAGCCTGGCCCAGGCAAGAGCCCAATGAGTGTTTGTTGAGTGAATTATGAATGACAGTGTAATCTCAGGACCTCCACCAGGGAGGAACAACAGGGCCCTTTGACCTCTTGGGAATGGGAAGTGTTCTCAGCTGAATTCTCCTGGCAGACACTTTCAGCATTGCCAGCTGCTCACTCCCCAGAGGCCCTGTCTCTGCTTAGCTCCCCGACTGATATAGAATCATTTGGCTACAAACCAGGCTAGCTGTGGGACTGCAGCCACCATCTTGCAGAGAGCTCACCCTGACAGAGCCTTGACCTGGACAGCTGAGCATACAGGAAGCCTCATGGTCTGTCCCTGCCACCACACAGCCACATGCCATGCCTCTTTGAGCCCTCATGCTCCTGGCTAAATCAAGCCAGATTGAAAAGTTTCCTGAAAGCATCTTATAAGTTTTGCTTTTCTTTATGATTCCTCCAACCTGGAATGTTCTCTACCTGCCTACTGTCCTGTCTCTTGCTGGGGAATTCCTACTGGTTCTATGCTTGATTCAGGCATCACCTCTCTTCTGGGCTAGGGGCTTATCCTGGGAGCCTCCCAGCATCGGTGGCACCTCTGTCTTTGCACTGTTCACACTGTGCTATCATTATTTATTTTCCTAATGAGCTTATGGGCTCCCTGATGCAGGGACTTGGTCTAATTTGCTTTGGTTCTCTAATATCCGGATTGGGGTAGGTGCTCACAAGTATGCGCTGGATGAATTTATGGTCAGATGGGTATGCAGGTAAATTGTGCTGGGATGCTTCCCTTCTGCTGTGAGTCAAAGTGTGGCCCTGACCTAGGCCTAGTGTGGATAAGGTGTAAGGGTGGGGGTTACAGTATAGTAAAAAGCAATCCCAACCCTCAGCCTTGCAGGGTCAGTCAAGCACACAGTTCATGAAAGGGAGCTAAGAACACTCCAGTGCAGCGTTAGGTTGGAGGGAGAACTGGGCCTCAGGACCAGCTTTGCTTCACATGGGGTCTGAGCTCTCTCCTCACGTTTCTAAACTTGTTTCCTGATCCCTAAAATGGGAACCACAACCCATGCTTAGCCTACTTAACAGTTATTGTGAGGAGCAAGTAAGAAAGATAATGTCTCTGAAATTCTTTACAAATGGTTTTTACTCTTTCTAGGGGAGAAAGCTCAGCAACCGATACAAGGCAATACCCACCAGGGGGAGTGGCAGAGCAGGCCAGGCCCTCCTCACTAGAGAAAGTAGAAAGGAGGTGGCAGCTCTGGGTTAGATCCTGGGCTGGCCCAGAAAGGGGGGACACAGGGTCCAGTACATTATGATAAAGTCACAGGCTCCCCTTTTCTCAGTGTTTCTCATCTAATAGAATGACACTCTGGATAAGCAAGAAATCAGAAGAAGACTTGTTTGCAGGGGGAGGGTGGTGGGCAGCACTAACTCTCTGCCTTATCTATAGGGGTGATATTGCCAGGGTGGAAGTGTAGGGCCTCAGGTTCCTTCCTTTCCTGTATAGCTCAGGATCCTGGATTCCAGGTCTCTGAGGCCTTTGGGTAGCTGGCAAAGGACACATCTACTGATTTATAGACTATCATGTTAGTGGGATAGGAGTTAGGTCTGTGTGTATCTCCCTTCATGGATGTTTGAAACCTGCAGACTTAGCCTCACAGTTGATTAGCATCCTTTTTGCTGGGGCGGGTGGGACCAGACAAGGAGGCCAGCTGGAGGAGAGCTCTGTAACCCAATTTGCTGTACAGAGAAGCCAGTCTGTCTGGCAAGAACTAATTGGAAAGCTGCTTCCTCTAAGCCTGGACCCAGGAGGGCTCTAGGCCTGGCTGGGCGGGGGGCCCCCTTGGCTAGTCCAACATCACTTAGTGCTTTGTGGGAGCCGCTCCCAGCGGGAGAGCACTTAGCCCTAGTAATTGGCCAGGCAGGCTCATCATTAATTCATGCCAAATTGTATTTCTGAGAGAGAGAGAGAGAGAGAGAGAGAGAGAGAGAGAGAGAGAGAGAGAGAGAGAGAGAGAAGAGTGGGGGTAGGTGGGAATAAATGGGTTTCTGAAGGGAGGAATCTGGGTTTGGCTGAAGCAGCTTTGACTTGGGATGGAGATCAGGGATTCATTTGCTAAATTGCTGTTGACCTGAGCAAGTTGCCTCCAGAGGCCTTAGTCTCCTGATTCATGGTCAGAGACAATAACCCATGACCTACTACCTCAGAGGATGGCTTTGAGGACCGAATCCAGATATGAGGGATGAGTGCTCTTCAGCTGTTTAATTCAACAGGCTCAGGGAGACAGGGAGACTTTTACATTTAAGGTCATTTTTGATGTGGGTAGATTTCAGTCTATCATCATTTGGATCAACAGTAATTTTTAGTGACTCCATTTTATCTCTTTTGTTGGCTGATGACTCTATGGTGTGTTATTTTAGTGGTTACTTCAAGGTTTGTCGTATCCCTCTTTAAATCACAGTCTACTTTCAGGTGATCTTGTAACATTGCTCATGTAGTCTAAAAACCTTACCATGGACTATCTCCTCTCCTTCCTTCCTGGTCTTTATGCTAACTGTGTCACATGTTTGACTTACAAACGCCACAAGACATTGTTATTATTTTGTTTAAATGGTGAATTATCCCTCAAAGGGATTCAAGTAAGAATTTTGAATTTTTGTGCCTTTGCCCATGGAGTTGGCATTCCTAGTGTTCTGAATTCCATTGTGAGGATTCCTGTTTCCATCTGGACGTCTTTTCCCTCTGACTGAAGGGCTTCCTTTGGTATTTTTTCTACTGTTGTTCTGCCTGGTGATGAATTATTTTGGCTCCTGTATCTTGGAAAAAGGTTTATTTTGTCCTTACCTTTGAAAGATATTTTGTTGGGGTATAGACTTTGGTGGGCAGAACTTTCTTTTTAGACTTTAAAGATGCTATTCCACAATTACCTGGCTTCCACTCTTTCTAACTAGGGTCGTTTTCATCTTACCTTTGTTTCTCTGTATACATATTTCTTTTTAATCTGATGGCTTTTAAGGTTTCCTTTTATTACTAGTTTTGAGAAATTTGATTATGATGTGCCTCGGTGTAGTCTTCTTAATTTTCTTGTGTTGGGAGTTTATTGAGCTTCTTGGATCTATGAATTTGTAATTTTTTAAATTAAATGTGGAAAATTTTCAGCCATATTTCAGCTGTATTTGTTCAAATAATTTCTCTGGCCCCCCTCTTCTTTCAAGCACTTGAACTTTCTTGAAGTTTTTCCAAAGCTCATTGATGATTCTTTCATTTTTTTTTGATTCTTTCATTTTAAAATTCACCTTTTCTCTGTTTCCTTCTGAATAATTTCTGTTTTTATTTATTCAACTTCACTAATTTTTTTTACAAAGTCTAATCTGTCTCAATCCCACTCCAGGGTATTTTTCATCTCAGGCCTTGCAGTTTTTACCTCTAGAGGTTTAATTTGGTCTTTAAAAAAATATTCTTATGCTCTACTGACCTTTTGAACATAGGGAATGAAGTTATGGTAACTGTTTGATGTCCTTTTTCTTAATTCTAATATTTGTGTCAGTTCTGAATGATGCTTCTCCTGAGTACTGGTTATATTTTCCTGCCTTTTGCATACCCACTAGTCTTTAATTATATTGCAGACATTGTGAATTTTACCTTTTTGGGGGCCAGATATTTTTATATTTCTTTAAATATTCTTGAGTTTGGTCTGGGATGAATTTAGCTACTTGGAAACAATTTTATCCTTTCTAGTCTTTAAGATTTGTTAGGACCAGAGTGGCTTCTAGTCTAGAGCTAATTATTCCCCATAACTGAGGTAAGGCCTTTCTGAGTACTCTATGTAATGCCCTGTGAATTATGGGCTTTTAAAAAGTTGGCTAGTAGGAACAGACACTGTTTCTGTGTAATAGGTCTTTCTGTGGTCTTAAATGGTTTTTTCATACATATTGTACTCCGTTCATAAAGGGGAAACCTCTCAGATTTCTAGAATTCTCTATGTAGGGCCTTTTATTTTCAGTACTCTGTCCTGTGAAACCTAGTTTATTTGCTTCCCCTGGACTCTCAGCTTGAACCCCCCAATTCAGTAAATCCACCAGTTCCCCCTCAGTGTAGAGGCCTGGAGACCCTCATGGCAGCATGTGGGGCCATCCCAGGGCTCACCTGGCTTTCATGATGTTTAAGTCTTAGAGATTGTTGTTCTGAGTGGCCTTGTGTCTACTGTTTCGAAAATCATTGTTTTAAATATTATTTTTGCACGTGGGTGTTTAGGTGTGAAGGTAAACCTGATCATTGTTACCATTTTGTCTATAAGTGAAAGTTCCCAGGGAGGCAGAAAATGGGGACCCTTTAAATACAGTGTGCTCATCTTTCCTAGCCTTGACGCGTGGGATTTCTGAACAAGCTATATAGCAGGGTTTGGTAGGAGGACCCAGCAACGAAGAGGTCAAATTCCTCATTCATGGGATCTATCTTTGATTCTTCTGCTTCTTATAATCTTTTAGACAGAGTCCAAAATTCCAGTCATATTTTTCTTTCCCAGTGCAGACACTTTCAGAGGACTGACTGCTCAGAGAAAAGAGCCCAAGAAGGAAGAGGGAAAATAGGGAAAGTTAAACGTTGTGTAGAATTCCATTTAATCTGAGGGAAAGAGGGCCCAATTTCATCAGTTGAGATCAGATATTAGTACAGATAGATAGTGGTGTGTGTACTTTGTATGATCTAATTTAAACCACTCAGTGAATACTGATCCTGGCCACAAACCTATTCTTAGATTAATATGCCTTTGTTCAGATAACTGTGGTTGGTTGTAGGTTAAGCTCTGAAACTAGGATTCACTGGTTCACATGTGTAAGAGGGAAGCATTCAACGCATCCTCTATAGGAAACTCCTTAAGAGTTTTTGACTAGCAAGCACAAGGTCCTTTTATTTTTTTCTTTTGGTACTAGGGATTGAACCCGGGGCACATAACCACTGAGCAGCATCTCCAGCCCTTATTTGTATTTTATTTAGAGACAGGGTCTTGCTGAGTTGCTTAGGTCCTTGCTAAATTGCTGAGGTTGGCTTTGAACTCATGATCCTTCTGCCTCAGCCTCCTGAGGTTTATAGATGTGTGCACAGTGCCCAGCTAGAGTCCCGTCTTTTTCCAGGGCTCAGTTTTCCTTTTTCTTTTTTAAATGAGTGTCTCAATGATCTCAACTCTGAAGAATTTAACTGTGCTCTTCTGGGATTGACCACTGTAAGGGAACATATCATGCCCCTAAACCCTTATACTCAGCTCTGACCTCTGTCCTGGCTTGTTCTGGAATGGTGAAGACAAGGTTAGAGGTTGGAGATGGGGAAGATGTTTGCTTTAGGGCCAGGGTCTCCTTCCTGACAAGCCTATACTATGGCTATGTGGAGAACCTATCAGTTTTTCAGGGTTAGGGAATGAGAGTTGTGTCAGCACCAGAGAGAGCGCCCGGGGAGCCCAGCCTCCAAGGAGTCTTCTTGAAGTAAAGGAGGGCCCCGGCTGCTGACCAGTCTATTTACCTGGCCAACTCAACCCTGAGCCTTATCAGTCTGTTCTAAATTCAGGCAAGGTTGCTATCTGAGTCTTTCTTTAAAAACTGGAAGCTGTCCACCCCTGCCTTACATCTTTTCTTTTGGAATGGTTGGCAGAATTTTGCATCAGTGAAACCTTTGAAATTGTTATTTGAAGACCTGGTTTGATTCCTAGTTCTGCCACTAAGTAGCCATGTGGGATTGGACAGATTTCTTAGTTCCTCATCTATAGAAAGAGGATGACGATGCTTAACTCGTTGTGGTATTGTGAGGACCAAGAGGGGCAGCTAGCAAAGCAACCTGTGCAGGGCCTGGAATGTAGAAGAAACTTACAACACTTTGTTGAGGGGCGAATGAAATCTCTAGCAATGTCTGGGCCTTTCTGGATTTGATACATAGGATTTCAGCCTGGATAAGGGGGAGAGGACATTTTAGGCAGAAAGAATAGCAGTAGCAAAGGAAGGGAGTCATGAAAGTGGACGGGCTGGCCAGGAAGTGGGGAAAGTAGTTTAATGAGACTGAGGCATTCAGTGCCACTTTTGTTCCAAGGCCTCCTGAACCACTATTTTCAGCACAGAACACTCAGTTGAACATCCAGACTTTATTTCCAGCTAGCCTATTGTGCATCTAAGTTGAAAGTTCTACAATGCACCTCTAATATCCCTTTCTAAAACAGAATCCACCACTTTCCTCCAATGTACTCTATTTTAGATAGTATGTCACAAGGAAGATGGGTCTTGTTAATAGTTTTGAACCAGTGAAAGTTTTCTTAAAAAACATGGTGATCTTATTTTACTTTTAAACTAAGAGCAGAAAATTAGAATGATTTAACTTAAAGCATGAGATAATTGGGCTAGAGAAAGAAGGTCTTCCAATATCATAGATGGTAAGGAACTCAGAAGGGTTGATGGAAGGAGGCTATGCAATTCCACCCTCCTGCCAAAATAAAAAAAGAAGATATTTTCATTTAGCTTGAGCATTCTGCTTCATCACCATTTAGTCACTATTAAAATAATAGAGTTATTAATATCCTTTTAACAACAATTTACATATGTATAGAGTTTTGCAGCTTGTAAAAAGGTCTAATTTGATCTTAATCGCCACCCTATGAGGTTATCAAGATGAGCATTATTAGCTCACTCCCCTTCTGCCCTCATTGCATACATGGAAAAACTGAACGATCAGCCACAGAAGTGACACAATTGGCAAAAAATCAAATAGCGCAGCCAAGAACAAACTATGTTTTCTAGCTCTCTCCAGACCTGTGCTTTTCTCTAATACAGCACCCTATCAATGGAGATCAATGGCTACAGCAGCAGAAGCAACAACAGTTGACTCTGTAACTAAAGATCCATAGAGTCCCTCTTCCTGGTATTGTCACAACAGTGGGATAAAGGAGAACTGACCTCAAGGAACACAGGTGTTTCAGTTCAAAGGTCCAGAGAAGGAAGGGAAGGCCTGATGTCCTATTGGCTTCAACCAAAAGAATTGGCAATAATCTATTTCTCACACAGACTAGGACTTGGCAGTTCACACAGAAGTTCTGTCCCCCCTGCCTCATTAGTTAAGCTCCCACCAACCTGGGAGGAAGTCTCATTGTTACCGCCCCTTTACCAGATGAGGAGAGATAAGTTGAGGATGCAGAGGCTGAGAGAGGTCTATCCATGGATTTGCTGGAGGCCACTGGTCCACGACAGATTTGGGTCTGAATTGCCTTCTCTGGTCTCTTCCTCTAAACTCCTTCCCTCACTCTTTCTGCTGCATCCCAGCTGTCTCCGCGTCTGGCCAGACCTGAAAAACAAATCCTGTAATTGAGTTGGAATGTGGGTGCTGGGCCCGGGAGACAATGTTTCCTGCTTTTCAATCTGTTCTTAATTTATTAAAGTGATGAAATAAGGAAGAGGCCCAGAAGGGGTGGATGTTTTCCATCAGTGAGTCAGGGGAACGTGCAGAGGCAGAAGGTCAGGAGGAAGCTGCCATTGCTCCAGCAGCCTCACCTGCCACGGAAAAGCCCACACAGACCTTCTGCGGGGTGGGTAGGAGTGGGGGTGGATCTTCTTAGAGCTGTCCCTAAGAAAGAAAGAAGCCAGGCAAGAGCAGGCCCCAAAGGAGACTCTTCCCCTCCCTATGTCATCTTTGCTCATCTCCACATTTTCCTTCTTGTCTGATAAATGTCCAGGGTCTTAGAGAGAGGCCCAGGGAAGGCAGGTGGGGGCCTGGCTCAGCTTAAGGAGCATCAGGAGAGGCTTTCTAGTGAAGGTGGCAATAAAGCCTGAGACTTGAAGGGTGAAGAGAAGTTACCTGGGAAAGAGGGGTGAGGAGAAAATGCCTGGAAATGAGAGAGAATGGTTGGAGCCAGCCGAGTGGAAAGATGGGGCTAGCATGTGCAAGGGTTGGCAGTGCTCATATCCTGGAGAGCCTTCCGGGTCAGACCGGGAAGTCAGATTCCTTCTGAGGAAGGGTTTTGAATCATATATATATATGAAAATGGATTGCCAGGGGTGGGAGGGGGCAGCCCAGGCAAAGAGTAATGGATTGCTGGAGAGTAGGTAAGGATGAGAGGGGTGCTGGCTGTGGAAATGGGACTAGGCAGAGGGATGAAGGGATGGAGCAGCATCCTACTAGACAATTGGATCCCTTGGGTAGTGGGTGGAGCGAGGACGAGGAAAAGTAAAGAGCTGGCTTGCCCCAGGTCTTGGTGACTTAGTCCTGGAGGCCATTACTGACGGTTGTCTGTGTACAATGGATTTGAGGACTATATCCTGTAATTGCCATTCCGACTCAGACTGTTTGCTTTTCATCTCCAGTCGTCAGGGTTCTTCAAAGAAACAGAACAGAATAGGCTATATGATCTCCTATATAACAGAAGATATACACAAACACACACAGAGAGAATTGCCAGTTATATGGAGGCTTAGAAGTCTCCTGTTTGCAATTCTAGCCTGAATTTAAAAGCCTGGGAACCAGGGTAGCCATCCTGTAAATTCTAGTCCAAAGGCAAGAGAAGATTCACGACCCAGCATATTTAGGCAGGCAGAAAGAGAACGAAGCCTGCCCTCCTCTGCTTTTTGTTCTGTGTAGTCCCTCAACAGATTAGATGATACTACCTACACTGGGCAGGGAAATCTACTCTACTGAGACCACTGATTCAAATGCTAACCTAAGGCTAGAAACATCCTCACAGACTGGGGACTCCATGGTCCAGTTCAGTTGACACACAAAATTAAGCATCACATTATCTGTTAGGCAAAGTCTTTTCTGTGCCAGGTCTTGTACTAGGCACTGGGCATGCAGTAATGATTCAGAATCAAACCTTGACCTCCAGTTTGGGAGATATCATGTCAAAAGTGATGATCACGTGGTGCAATAAGTTTGGAACAGAGGGGATGCGAGTCTAGAGAGGATATCTCAGAGGGCAGAAATCTGGGGAGGCTTCCTGGAAGAGGTAACTCCTGAACCGGTTCATGAAGTCTGGTAAGAGTTAGCTGGGTTATTGAGGGAGAATAGAATTTTCTGAGGACATAAAGGGAATTAGGAAAGAGTATGGTAGGATCAGAGGGAGGTTTATGGATGGAGCCAGGGATGTGGAGAAGGAGATAGGCAGGGCTGGGTTTTCCTGGTTCTCTTTGTACTCTGTTCTTTCAATATAAGATATTTTATCTTTGGCCCACATCACACCACCCTTCAAAGTCCACTTTAAATTCAAACTGTCTTTTGAAGACTTTCTTGATTCCCTGCCTGGTTATAAGCAATTAGCTGAGTACCTACTCTTAGTACTCTTTATGTAATTAATTTCATTTATTTGAGAAGACATCCCTGTGTTCAGTCTAATATCTGTCTGGTCCTTATAAAGTGGCATGCTCTGAGAATGAGATAGATTGATCATTGCTCTTGGTTTTAGGTAGCTTACATTGTAGTGGGAGACTTCACCTATTAACAGGCATTTTCAATAAAAATGATAGTGGTACTCGTATTAGTCAGCTTTCCATCACTGTGATCAAAATACCTGGTAATAAACAGCTCAGAGGAGGAAAGTTTATTTTGGTTTGTGGTTTCAGTCCATGGTCAGTCAGCTCCATTGCTTGAGTCCTGGAGGGAGGCAGAACATCATGGTAAAAGAGTGTGGCAGAGGAAAACTGCGCCATTTATGACAGCTGGGAGGCAGAGGGGGCTGGACAGGGGTTGGGACAAGATAAACCCTTCCAGGGCACACCTCCAGTATCCTACCTCCTCCAATGAGGACCCACCTCCCGTAATCCAAATTATTGATCCATCAAATGAATTAATCCACTGGTGAAATTAGAACACAATCATTTCCTAAAAGCCCCTCCTCTGGACATGGCTGCACTGGGGACCAAGCATCAATGAGCTTTTGGGAAAATTCCACATCCAAACCATAACAGTGCTTTTATCTCCATTTTGCTGATGAGGAAGTTAGACATTTGTTTATTAACTGATTCCCAGGGCTAAGTGGATAGTAAGCAGCACCTGGGTCTGCATGGAGTTGAAGTCAGTGCCCTGTCCTCTGCTCCAGTCAACCCCCATGACACTAACCATGTCTGCTTGCTTTGAGAAAAGGAGATGTAAATAAGGAGATGCTGATAGATTTGACTTGCCCTGGGATTTGGATGTGAGTTTACTGGAAGCAAGATCTATGTTGTAAAGCAGTCCTGCAGAGAGACAGTCTGAGAAGGAGTTGGAAACTGGTAGTATGTAGGAAGCAAGGACCACGGGTCAGCCCTGTTCCAATGCAGTCCTCCTTCCCACCCAGGTACCCCCTCTTCTGTGCTTCCCACTGCTCCCACTCTCTTCTACCTGGACTTTTATCTTTTTCGCCTGGTCATTGCCTATCAACTTGCCTGTCTTTCTCTACTTGATCAGTTTGGAATCTTCAGGGCTCAGCATAGTAGGTGGACAGTCGTCACCGTTCAGCAATCTTGACTTGTCATGATGGAATTCTGAATGACTTCTACATGCTCTTACACAGGGTGTGTAAGTGTCTCTGCAAGAACCTGTATGTGTTGAGTCTGTGATTATCAGTGCAGACTCACCTGGTTTGCATGATGTGTGTGTGTAGCTGATTTCTGGGGCCCTACACTGACTTCTGCAGGTACCCTAAAAGGGCATTCCCACTCCCTTGCAAATCCTGGGTCTCCTTACCGCATCAGCACCTTACCCCAACCCTCTCTCCTAGAAATGCATTTCAGGATAACCGTGTCTCTCAGCCATGATTAACATTCTTCTGAACACCCTGGGGTTTAGAGCTTGGTCTCTGGATGGGTATCTAGTGTCTGCATTTGCCAGCTGAGCTCCTGTCTCTGTAACTGCTGACAATGAGAGTGGCCCAGCTTGGTTCTGAAGGCGAGTGGGCAGTAAACAATAAAACTATACTTGGCCCCCTGCACTGTCCCCAGCCCCAAAAGCACTCCAGCTGGTTTACAGCTTCTCTAAGGCACTGAGCTTTCGGGAGAGTGGTGGGAAGGTAAGGGTTCAGAACTTATTTTCTTTAGACAGTTTGTGTTTCTGGATGTATGAGAAATTCTCCCCCCTCCCAAGCTGATCATGGTGTTTTAATGACTCAAAATCATGAATATTAAACTGAGGGAAAGTTGACAGTATTTAAATGAGCATCATTAAGAGACACATAAATTAACAGGGTTTTTAGTTCTTGTGGAACTGCCGTTTCAATGTTAATTAAACAACCGGAGTGCTCGGGCGCTTTTGCAGCAAACTGTCCCCAAAGTGTGCTGCAGAATATCATTATGGGTGGCTGCCTTGCTGTTTAATTATTTCCAAGTTGATTTTTTTTTTCCATTGCTGCAGTAGTTTTCTGCTTGTCTTGCATTTGGAAAAGGTGATGGGGCCAAACCTCTGAAGAAACTGCCAGTATGATCTTTGTTGGCCCCATGCTGAAATCCTGAGCTGAGCAGTGTTGTCCCTTTATGCCAGGCCACTGTGAAGGAAATCCTGTGTGACCCCTTGGGTCCCTTGATGCACTGGTCCATGGCTGTTGATTCAGGGAGTCCAGGCATCTGACTCCTTAGTTGCAGAGAGTTTCACTCTTAGAGTTTGGATGAAGCCCTGAGACGCAGAGGAAAAGGCGGAGCATGACAGAGTAGGGGGTGTGTGTGGCTGTGTTGAACGGTGTCAGGGAACAGGAGCCAGGATCCCTGGAATCTTTTCTGGACTCCATCAGTCTTAGCTAAGTGACCCAGAGGTATTCCCTTCTTCTCTCTGTGTCAGTTTCTTCAATTATAAAATGAAAGGTTTAGATTAGATTATGCTTTCTTAAAAGGGATATAGTGTCCTCAAAAGGGTGAAAGGTGGTTCGTGTGTGTGTGTGTGTGTGTGTGTGTGTGTGTGTGTGAAAAAGTTCACTCTTCAAAAAATTTTAAACACACACACACATGTAGACATACATCTCTCTATATTACACAAACGTGCATACAATACATAGTACATAAACATACATAGAATGCTTGTGGAATTATAGTTTCATAGGGGAAGAAGAGTTAGGAGGAAAACTGTTTCAAAGACTTCAAATAGGTAATAATGAAAAAAAAATTGAGAAACAGTAGGATGAGTAAACCCCAAGAGCTTTATTTGCTCAGGGAAGAAAATCTATGCAGTGGCCAGGTAGCCATAAGCCGTGGGACACAGATATGGTCTCCATTACTAGGTGTGTGAACTTGACTGGGCACTTACCTCCCCTGGGCCTCAGAGGACTGGAACCAAATGACCTTTAGAATCCAGAGAAGCAGCTTGGTAGAAAAGGATGCAATCTCAGGTCCACATGGTGCTGCAAAGGCCAAGTATGTAGCTTCAGGAACTAGACCGCTGGCATCAAAAATTGACGCTAGCACTTTAAAGCTGGGTAACCTTGGGTAAATTCCTAACTCCTTTTTAAAGTGGGCTTAGGAACAGTAGTTAACAAGAGCATTGTGAGGATCAGGCAGTCATCATGAACAGTGCCTCACACGCACTAAGGACTGGCTTCATGTTGACTGTCCTCGCTGCTACTCTTGGTTAGCTACTCTTGGTTAGCTTGTTTTATTGTTATCACTAAAAGGTATTGTCCTTGAGTGGGCGGCTGAGGCTTTCTGGGTCTGGTTGCATGTTTGTACCGGGACATGTTTCTTGGCTTTGTGGTGTTCTTGTACACACTTTTTCTCTGCTAGAATGCCCTTCTGTGTGTGCCTTCCGAGCAAACTCCCTCCTCGTTCTGAAAGTCCCCTGGCAGCCATCACCTTCCTGGGAAGCCTTTCTTGGCCTCGTCAGGCAGGACTAGGTGTTCTCCCCTGGGCTCCCACAAGGCAGGCTTTCCTCGCAATGGTCCCCCTCTTTCATTTCTCAGTTTATTTTTGCATTGCTTCCCTGACCCTCTACCCCTTTACCTTCTCCAAATGTCACTTTCTACCTGAGATCCTCTCTGGCCACTCAAATTAAGATTACCCCCCAAGACATTTCTCATCCCCTCCTTTATTTTTTTTTTCTTATGCATGTTTTTTAGTCTGCCCCTTCATTTGAACGTAAGCTTCCTGATAAATTCAGATCTGTTTTGGTCACCGTTGCAACCCCAGGATCTGGAAGAGCAATGCCCACAGGAGACAATATTTATCGAACAAATAAAAGATGTTGTTTCCTTTCTTCAGCATTCCATGTAGGGTGTGGAAAAATTGGTGAAGCCAGCTTGCTATACGGTCATGCTATGATTGGGGGGCCCCAAGACCAGCTGAATCCCACCATGGCAAAGTCTCCCTTTTCTCCCTTGAATGTTTCCAGAGATATTTCTTGCAGAGATGGGTATGAGCATATCAATCTAAAGGCCAGATATGCTTTACTTTTTTTAAAAATTTATTTTTTTAGATATATGACAATAGAGTGTATTTTGACATATTATACACACACAAAGTATAACTTCCCATTCTTGTGATTGTATATGATGTGGAGTTATACAGGTCATGTATTTATATATGAACACAGGAAAGTTATGTCCAATTTATTCTACTGTCCTTCCTATTCCCATTCCCCCACTGCTCCCTCCATTTGTCTTTGTCTAATCCAATGAACTTCTCTTCTTCTCTCTGGTCCTCCTTATTGTGTGTTAACATCTACATATCAGAGAGAACATTCAGCTTTTGGATTTTGGGGATTGACTTATTTCACTTAGTATGATAGTCTCTAGTTCCATTTATAGCAAGTATCATAATTTCATTCTTATTTATGGTTGAGTAATATTCCATTGTGTACATATACCACATTTTCTTTATCCATTCATCTGCTGAAGAGCAACTAGTTTGGTTCCATAGCTTAGCTATTGTGAATTGAGCTGCTATAAAAATCAATGTGCCTGCATCACTATAGTATGCTAATTTAAGTTCTTTGAATATATGTTGAGGAGTGGATAATGGGTCAAATGGTGGTTCCATTCCAAGTTTTCTTAGGAATCTCCATATTGCTTTCCAGAATGGTTGCACCAATTTGTTGTCCCACAGCAATATATGAGTGTGCCTTTTCCCCCACATCCTCACCAACAGTTATTGTTACTTGTATTTTTGATAATTGCCATTCTGATTGCAATGAGATGGAATCTCAGTGTGGTTTTAATTTGCATTTCTCTAATTGGTAGAAATGTTGAACATTTTCTCATATATTTGTTGACTGATCATATTTCTTCGCCTATGAAGTGCCTATTTAGTTCCTTTGCTCATTTATTGATTGTGTTGTTCGTTTTTTTTGGGGGGAGGTGTTAAGTTTTTTGAGTTCTTTCTACAGATATGCTTTACTTTAAACAAAGGTTTTCATCTCAAGCCCCAACACCAACACCAGGAAGCTGAGTTGGGCCACCGAGTTATGTTTCTTTCTCCTGAACTCATTAGGACTACATTTCCCCAGAGTATACTGGGCCGCCAATGCTTAAATCCAGGTCTCACATCTTACTACTGTGATTCAAGGTAGTACTAAACCAATGCCCAGAAAAGTGGAGGGAGGAAGAGAGTGATTGCTTTTCCAATTGCCCAGGGCTAAGCTGGTCCAGTTGCCCTATAAGCCTCCAAGGAAGGGTGCTTAGACAAACAGCATCTCTTTTAGGATGCTTTGATTCATTTATTCATTCCATATTCCCAAGGGTAGATTTATTTAATGATACTAATAACAATGTCAAATGGAAAAAAAGAAAAATGACATAAAATTCTGTATGTGCCTATTGCTGTCTATGTGTGTATGTGTATATGCACTAGAATGAAAACCAGTTGAATGCTGCCCGGAGGCCTGCTTAGTGATCAGGCTGTGTGTCGAAGCACCTGTGGTGGGGCCTACAGGAACCTGCACGGGGATGGGGTGTTTATATCAAGCCTGAGCTGATGGAGTAGAAACTCCAATGTCTCTAGAATGGTGTCCACTTGAGAAGGGGACACAATGTAAAGACAGCACGGCATTAGTTTCTTCTAGGAGGGGCCAAAGCCTGGGTTTGGAGATGAACTCGTTTCCCTTCTTTGGGTCTTGACTTTCTGGCCAGGCCCAGGTTTGCTCACTAGGGATCTTAAGTTCACAGAGCCTCAGCCAAGAGTGCAAATGCCTTCTTTCATAAAATCTTTTAGATGAATTAAAATTTATTTAGTCTTGGGGATAGGGAAGGCTTTGAAAGTCAGGACCACGCTAAAGACAAAAGTCTTAAGGGAAAGGTTTAAGAAAGCCATAACAATTTTACACATACTACTTTTCGAATTATTGAAATTGCTTGTTTAAGATGTTTTCTGTATTGGACGGTAAGCTCTAGGGGAGTAAGTGCTGTGTGTACTTTTTCTCCTGTTATGTGACTGATCTCTGGCAGATGGGAGAGGTACTTTGTAAATAATACATAATAATAAATGGAACAGGGAGCTTACTGTGCTCCCAGTATTTGTTATAGTTATGGGAAATAATTTAGTTAAAACAAGAACAGAAACTTTCTTTGGAATGATCTCCATTCTTTCTTCCTTGTGTTTGCCAGGATTAATGGAACAAAGTTCATAAGCTTTAGAGTAGATTGGAAAAGTTGGCCATAATATTTTGTAAGTTGTCCCATCAGGAAATGGAGTGCATTTCAGGTTGGCTTTATGACTTGCTTTGGCCAATAAATATATGACATTTTAAAGTCTAGGTCAAGAGACCTTGCAGCTTCTTACTGTTCTTGAAACACTGAGACTACTGCCTTGTGACCAAACCCAGGTTAATCTGTTAAGATGAAAAAAGACCTGAGGCTCAGTTGATCGCCATCAGCCTCTGTTGGCAGCCAGCCAACTTCCAGAAGCAGGGTTTCCTAGCTGACCCACAGACAAATGAATGACCCCAGCCAACCCCGGCTGGAGGACCATCACCTGAGGCTAGCTCAAATTCAACCTATGGAATTTTAAGCTAAATAAGTGGTAGTGTGAAGACACTGAGTTTTGGATGATATGTTACACAGAAATAGACTAGTAAAGATGTTCAGAGGGATATTCAGGACTAATTAGAAGGTGTTTCATCATGTACCCTGCCAACAGAAACACAATTAAAACAACCAAACAAAGCTCACCAGGAAATGTATAATGACTGTTACGACGACGCAGGAGCAACATTTTCAAGAAACATACTGAGCAGGTAGTTCCTGGGGAAGCTCTCCAAGGGAGATTGCCGAAGCCTGGTGAAGCTTGGTGGTAGCTGTCGTGTGTTGGTGGTAATGGCTGGGAAGGTCCAGAAGTTTCTCCAGTTCTTAAGGTACATTGGCCTCAACCCTTCTTCCTGGGCCTCAAAAGACCTTGCTTACCTATTCTTATCTCACTGCCATTATAACTCTCATGCCAAAGAGGGTCCCTACTGCCGGTAAAAAATATTCAGACTTGGCCTCAGCAGTGTTTCCATTTCCTCCCACATCCTACCACCCTCCTGTACTCATTAAGCCATGCAGACCAGTCCTGGGGGTCTGCACACCATTTCCTTGCTTCTGTGTCTTGGTACATCTCTCTCTGCCTGACTCTTCATCTGGCAAAACCCCACTTGTCCTTCAAAACACAATTATACAAATTTTATCTTCTTGAGAAATAGCCTTCATTAGATGACAATTCTCCAGCTGTCACTGAGCTCCCAGATCCAGATTGTGGCCTCTGGCCTCATTTGAGGAGACTCTCTCCTCCTCTCTCCTTGTCTCCTCTCCTAAACTTGCCTCTTCTCCACTTGCAGAGTCCCCACCTAAATCCTATTTGGAAGTCAAATTCCCAGCACATGGCTTGTAATAGAGCAGGAACTCAATATATTCTTAGAATGAATAAATAAATGAAGAATTAAAACTAATATTTGAACAGGAATTTGCATCCATTGTCTCATAGTAGATATTCTCATTAGTCTTATTTTTCAAATAAGGAAACTGAGGCTCGGGACAATTAAATGACTTGTTGGATATTTCTCAGTGAGAGACAAAAAGGAGACAAGATTTTCTGAATTCTGGAACTCAGAATGCTTAATATCTGGAGAGTCTTTCATTCATTACCCAGATATTTATTTTGCGGCCACTTTGTCTGCCTGCTCTTGCATTTCCCTGTCTTTCCCACCATGCTGCAAATCCTGATGATCACTCTTGCTTAGTCTCCAGGATTACTCTCCTTGGGAAGTCTACATGGAACCCAGGCTGGGCTAGGTACTTTATCTCTATTCCCACAAACTCCTGGATTTTTCTGTCATATTCCTGCCTTCTCATTGGTCTTGAGCAATCTGAGGGTTCTCCAGAGTCTCTGCCATCCCCATTCCCAGCATGTTCTTGTCTGGTTGGTGTCTAGCAAGGGCCCATGGGAATGAAGACGTTAGGGGGTGGTCAGCAGAGGACAGATTTTTAAGGGATTTCTTAAACCTGTGAAGAGACTTGGACTTTGTCCTGAAGGCAAAGGGAAGGGACAGGAAGGATTTTAAGCAGGCAAAATGCCATTGTTTAAGGGATAAAGTAGTGCTCTTAAAAGACCAAGAGAAGGAATATCCGGTGAGACTCGGGAAATCAGCACACACGAGAACCCTCTAGCACACCATGCTGGTGCTCCACAGAGCCCCCCTTAGATGACCACCCCCCGACTTCATGTGCTTTCAGTGGTGCCCATGGCTCTTGTTTGGTGGACCGTCCTTAGGGTCCTGGACACTAGCCCACTAGCACAGGCCACCAAAAATATCTGGGAGTTTTCCAACGAATGACAGGTTGTTGGAAGGGGAAAGTGAAAGCCCAGTTCCCTTGTCCTGAATTGGGACAATGTACACTCCATAGTCCCCCTCAGGGTCAGATTAAAATTCTCAGTCTGTGGGACTTTTGCCCGAGGTCACAGTTTTGTTTGGCTCCTCACCCTTCCTGTCCTGCTTTCTCTGCTCCCTAATGGTTTCTCACGGAAACATTTCCTTAACACATCACTCGCTTATGAATCTCCATCTCAGGTCTGCTCTCCAGCGGCCAACCTGAGACATAGATACCTACAATGACATACAGATGGGATAGAGCTGGGCTCATGCCCCAAAGCTGAGTCCTACTATCCCTTCCACGCATTGCAGACCAATGACCTTACTTTCTAGGACCCTTGTAAGGATTGATCAATCCCACGAAGTTGAGCTGGACTTGTTCTGCCTCTGTTGTCCATAAGAGATTTGTGGTAATCCTCCCTACCTCCAGAGCCCTTTCATTAGTTTTTCGCTGGGCCTCCTAAACATCCTGCAATATAGAAAGTTCAGTCTCATTTCATTCAAAGATAGTAAAAGCTCAGAGTTGTTGAGTGTTTTGCCTGAGGCCACATAGCATGCTTCTGATTTCTTTGACTTTACTGTCCGAATTTTCTTCCACCAAGTTGCCCCTCTGTGGGCTAAATCTGGGGAAAAGTTTCATACCTTTGTGTTATAAAATAGAGATGAGTATACAGGAAGTAAACACATCCCTGCATAGAAATCCAGTGTATCTAACCAAAGAGACATAAGCATGTGGGAGTTAGTGTCAGGTCCGGAAAGAATGGCCTGAATGGTAGACAGGAAATGATGGAAGGTATTAAGACTGAAGAAATCTATATGCTCTCAGGGACCTTGTTGTCCAGAGGAAAAGCCAGTATCCCTCAAAACAAACATTACAGAGTAGACCTTGATCCATCTGATATGTCTATCAGCTCACAAGTGGCTCAGTTCAGACAACCCTCTTGTTATTTAAACAACCTCTGCACACATGTTTGCCTCTCTGCTTCACCTGTCTCAGCCTCACACCTCTATCAGACCTTCAGTATTCCTAGGGCCTCCTGCCCCTCCGGCTGACACAGAGTGGGCTGCTGACCGGGGCTGGTTTGCTAAGTGACCACACCCTGATGAGAATGTGTTCACCAGGGCTGCACTGGGGGAGGAACAGGAATCAATAAGATCCAATAGCAAACGCACTGCTCAGCTTCCTTCACCTTGGCCATTCCTGTGATCAAAGGACATTTAAGAAAAGATTTGTCTTTTTGCATGCAACTGAGTCTGGGGTAGCAGAATCTTCTTTTCCTAAACCAAGAGTCTGACAGAAGTGGGAGAACAGTCAAGAACTTGAGGGCAGAGAATGCGGAAAGCAGAACTTTGCCTTCCCAGGCAGAAAATTAATTATAAAATCAGATTGTGTTACCAGAATTGTTTATATCTGTGTTTTAAGGAATTTGCCATCTTCTGAATCTAATAGATGGAGCAGTCAGAGCTTGACTGCTACAACAGTTTTTAATTTGTTTGGAAATTAGTCCAAATAATGAAGAAATGCTTTTCAATACAACATGAAGGCAATACAATTGGCATGTCTTCTTTCAAACGACAACAGCATAGTTCTCAACATTGAATAATTAAAGAAACGCATCTGTCAGAAACAGGTTGTGCACCTCTGGTTTGGAGAAATGCCACTTTTAAGGGTGTACTGATACCTAACAAGACTTCATACTTGAGAACTTTGGTGTCTGTATCATTTTTGCCCTTTGAAATAGACCTAGAAGTCCAGCAGGTGACCTTACCTTCCATTTTGGACTTCAGAAAGACAGCTCAAGAGAATGTAGTCACATGCCCTGGGGACACAGCTGAACTGGTGCTCTCTGCACTGCTATGATGCTGCCCAGGTTTGGTAAACCTGAGGGTTTCTGCCCTTACAAGAAACAGGTAAATGTCTTTATCTGGAAACTTGTTGGTTTGGGGGCAAATCAGTCTGAAGTGTTAGTGATGATTAATGACAGAGACCAAGTCCATACATTATAGCCTAATGGCCCATTTTCACATAGAATTAAAATGTTAATGACATTTTACCACCAGCAATCCTCTATGTGATCTTGTACACATCGCTTTTTCTCCCTGAGCCTTAATTTCCTCCTCAGCAAATGGGGGTAATATCTACTTCACTGGTATGAAAATTAAAAGACATGGTTAGTATGTTAACAAGTAGTTGTGAATCAGCTAGTGGTGGTGAAGTATAAAATATTGGTTAAAACCAAGGTGTCATTATGGCATCTGTGACCATGTGGGTATTCTAGAAGTTCCCAAACTGCCCTCTGTGTCCATCTTTAAGGTGAGATATGACCCTGAGCTTGCAGAAGCCACAGAATAATTTTCCTCAATGAGCACTTGAGCTTTGAGAGGTTGCATTATAAGTTTGGGAAAGGTTCTCAAACGCACCATTCTTGGTCCTTGTTTTTTCTTTCGCTGGGTAATGTCAGTGGGTTGAGAATGGTCTGTTGGGGGCAGACTTGCTTATTGAAGTTGAATTTTTTTCTTTAAAGAGACAGGGTCTGGCCCCCACCCCCTAGTCCCTAATGATCCTTCCACTTCAGCCTCTTGAGTAGCTGCCTGCCAACCTTGCTTGACTGAAGTTGAATTTTAATCCCCGCCCCCTCAAGTCCTGAGAGGTGGATCAGATTTCAGAAAGCAAAGAGTTGAGGGAAAGGCATCTCAGAAGAAGCAGCAGCTCAAGCAAAGATGCAGAGATGTCGGGTAGGGGCAAGGGGAAGATGGGGAGAGGGCCAGGTTAGACTAAGGAGGGCCACTTGTTGTGACAGTCAGGAGCCAGTGAAGAGTTTGGAGAGGAAGAACGGCATCTACTGATTTTCTGTTAGGCACTTTGCACATGTCAGTCATTTAACCCATGAGGTAGGTATCATCATGCCCATTTTACAAGTGTAAAACTGAAATTCAGGTAGGGAGAAGGAATTTGTAATAGTCACACAGTGAGGAAGGGTGAAAGCCAGGACTTGAGGCCAGTTCTAAACAATTCCAAAGCCTTTGATCTCAGCACAACTTGCTGCCTTCCAGTGCAAAACAGGGTCTGCTCAAGTGGACAAATGTGAAGTCAAGGGCCTGGGAGTGGGGCCTGGAGGGGCTGGGCTGAGGGGGAGACCGGAACTGTGATCTCTAAATTTCCTCTGATCCTGGAGGAGGAATCAGAGGCCTTCAGTCCTAAGAGTGCATGGCAGAATCTTCCTTTCCTTTCTTTCTCTCATCTTCTCACTCCTGCTGCTCTACAGTCCTCCCTCCCCCTCCAGCCCATTATCCAGGCTTCTATGGCCCTCCAAGACATCTAAGGACAGCCCCTTTGAGTGGCTGTCCTGATAAATGATTTGCATGCACAGCACACAGCTGAGCAATGGTAGAGCTGAGCTGTAATCCAGGAAGTTAGAGCTTTTTACATTGTACTGTTCTCCTGCCTAGCACCAAGCCTAAGACAGAGTAAATGGTCAATCAATAGTGGCTCTTTCTCCTTCCTGCAGAAGCCAATGTCCATCCCTTTGGAGATTCAGAGTTTTAGAGCCTAAAGGTGTATTCACCCTCCATTCCTTTTGGAAGCAGCTCTGGTCAGATTTTGGCCTTTTCTGGACTCGGGCTCCTCCATATCTGCCTCTTAGGTTGAGGGGGCTGTGTCAAAGGGTCTGGCCCTGATAGCAAGAGAGTGGCCTGGCCTCGGATGGAGCAGCCTCTCTGAAGGCTGGGTCCTGGCTGCTTTGCATGCGGGATGAGGGCTCCTCTGGTCAATTTGCTTTCACTAATGTCAGGCCCCTGCGGCGCGGTCGTCAGTTGCATAGCAACTGGCCGAGCAGCGCAGCAGAGGTGGCCATGCATAAAAGATGACACATGATGGTGGGGCGCGGGGTGATGATTTGCAAATTTAGATACAGTCGCAGCAGGAAAATGAACTGGGCACTCACACAGGCATGGGGGTGGGTGGCTTTTTTTTTCTCCTCCCACCTCATTGAGAAAGCCAGGTTCCTACTGTATGGTGAGAGGTGTGTATGTGTGTGTGGGAACCAAATGGAAGTGAGGAAGGGAGGCTTGACTCCAGCCCCTAGAAAACCAGGGGCTGGGCCAGTGAGGGCTGAAAGGAGCAAAGGAAAGAAATGAGTTTGGACAAAAATTCTAATGTAGACGGGCTGAGACTTGGGGCATGTTGGGGACCTTTCTCAGGTGCCTGGCTCCTCTAAGGATTCTTCCATCCTGGTAAAAGGCTGATGAATGCAGCAGCTCTGAACACCCCTCCTGTGCCAGAGTGTCTTCTCTGAGCTACTCCTGACAGCTGCAGGGAAATGAGGTGTGATGGCCCTGGAGTCCCCAGGCCTAGATTAAAGTCTTAGTTCTGCCATTTCCTGATACTTTGGCAGGTGACTTTAAAGTCACATCTAATTCAATCCATCCAATACCAGTTGAGCACTTACTACAAACCAGGTTCTGACCTAGGGGCTAGGAATGCAACAATATAAAATACAGTTTCCACCCTTGAGGAATCTCAGCATGGTACAAAAAATAGAAGTTTGAAGATAAGATTATCCTCTGATGCACTGAGAGATAGATGGACTGGGGAGAACTTGACTCGAGTGCTGTTCTGAGTTTTAAATTATTTATTTATTTATTTATTAGTAATTGAACACAGGGGTGTTTTTGCACTGAGCTACATCTCCAGGCCTTTAAAATTTTTATTTTGAGAGAGGGTCTTGCTGAGTTGCTTAGGTTGGACTCGAACTTGCGATCCTCCTGCCTTAGCCTTCTAAGACACTGGGATTATAGGCGTGTCCATTGCATCTGGTGCTCTGAGTTTTGATGGTAATGGCAGGAGTGGCCTGAAAGTAAGGAATGGAGAGATAGATTCCAAGTAAAAGACAAAATGCAGGCAAAGGTGTGTGGGTGAGAACTTGCCTGTGCTCTCACAGGAGGTGAGATGGAGCAGCATCAGATTAGGAAACCAAAGGTGTTTGATGGAGTCAGAGGGTAAAATATAGAATCTCAGTCTCATTGAGGACATGTCTGGTAATCTCTGAAGGCCATCCTCCATGTGTACTTATCTTCCTACCCACCCCTAGCCTCACCTTATCAAGACACAAAGAAGCAGCAAACCATACAATTATTGATGGATCCCTGGAAGGGCCTGGAAATCCATCTGACCCAAATCTCTTATTTTATTTTTTTTTACATAACTTTTATTTTAAAATTATACACCAAAAAATCTTGGAAACCTCTATTTTAGACAGAAGGAAGCAGCTCAGAGAAGGCGAGAGGCTGGTAGGAACCCCCATTGACCTAGGTGGGGACAGAGGAAGAAAGGGGACAGCAGTAAGTGGGGCAGTAGGGACGCTTCTGATATGATGGGGACATGATGGCCTCATGAACAGAGACAGGCTTCCTCAGGAAGAGCTGGTCTGGGAGATAACTCCAGTACAAATATCATTTGCAGCTGTAAACTGCACAAGGGCAGGAGCTTTTGGTCCTATTTGAGAAAACATGCCCAGCACAGGTAGGTCCTTGTCTATTGGCTACTGAATGAGTCAATTCTCATTTGTTTAGATTCTGACAACCATTATTTTATTTGCTCCTCTACAAATTTCTGAGGTGGGTGTTTTGTTCCCATTTTTTTCCAGATTAGGAAACCTCAGGGTAGAACAGAAACTTGCCTGCAATTACACTCAGCATCAGCTCTTACACGTTTTCTGATTAGTGTTGTCATGCCCTCATGCCTCCATACCCAGAACTTCTGTCCTGGAGTGAACTGGGGGTAACTGTGACAATGGAAATAGGGAGAAATACTGATGTTGGGAGTTCATTCCAGAAAGTTGGATTTGGGGGCCACCAATGAGCAATGAAAGTGTCTGAGGGAGAAGATATAATTTGACTGAAAACTTGGCTTAGGGTCTCCCTGCACAGCATCACATACCAAAACAGGAACTCTGCTCAGGCAAAGTGGCTTCCCTCAGGCCCATCATACATATATATATATATATATATATCATTCTTGAGAACCATGCAGGAGTTCAAATCCTGGCTCTGCCACTTAATTGCTAGATGACCTTGAATAATTCATTTATCTGTATTTCTCAAGTTTTTTTTTCTCTGTAAATTAAGACACTTATAGCATCTACCTATGGAGTACTGTGTTGTAAGAACTGAATAATTAATACATGTGAACTGCTTAGAACAGTGCCTGGCATATGCTGTGTGCTGAGTAAAGGTTAGATGTTATACTGAAAACACAATTATTATTTTTGGAGCAGTCAAGAGGAACAGGTTGGGATAGGAGTTATAAGATGGAAATTGGGGAAAGGAGTCCTAAAGGATTTGATAACATGAGTTGAGTCTAGAAAGAAGTAGGAGTTAGCAAGTTCAAGACACATAGGGCAGGTTTACCAGATGGGCGAAAGAGAAGATATTAAGCTTCAGAGGTTCCAACCCTTTATTTAGCAGACTAGGAAACCAAGGTGCAGAGAAACAAGCAACAGAGCCAGGCTGGTCTCTGGGACAAAGGCTTCAGAGGAGATAAAAGCTCTGGATACCTCAGGGCATAGGGCTACTGATAAACATGGTTTTGTGTCCTCTCAGCCAGGGCTCTGTGTGGAGGGCACAGGCAGGGGAAAGATGGAGAGATGAGGCAGGCCTTTTCCAATCTCTAGAGAATCAGAGAAGAAGCTGGGTTCTGCTGGACCTTTGAGCTTCCATCTGGCAAAAGGGAAGAGGAATCCCTGGGTGGGGGCCTGGCACTTTGAGTCTCTAGTAGTTGAGGGGCTCATTGAACTATCAAAGAAAACCAGTCAAGTCCTGGCCTCTGGGAAGTGTATCATCTGCATTTCTTAAAGACTGTCCAAGGTAGCTGTACCTGATCTCTTTCAGATCTGAGGAGGGACCTCTATAGTACACATCCCCCAGGGCAAGGACTTGTGAATTTCTAATTCCCTTATGTGCTCTGGCACGTGTGAGGAGCTGGATGAGGGTACCTGACCTACTTGAGCCTAAGAATGTTGGAGTGTGAGACAGACTTGCTCTTATGGGTGGGCTCTGATTGTTTCTGAGAGGTGTGAGCCATGGAGCCAAGTGACCTGGAAGCTTCTTGGGACCAATTGCTGCAGTTCAGAGAAATGCACTGTTTTAGTCAGCTAACACACTGCTGTGACTTAAAGACCCATCCAGCACAATTGTAGAAGAGGAAACATTTATTTGAGGGCTCACAGTTTCAGAGGTCTAAGTCCATAGAAGGCTGGCTACATTTCTCATGCTGGAGGCGAGGCTGAACATCATGGTGTGAGAGTGTGGCAGAGGGAAGCAGCTCACATCACAGTGATCAGGAAGCAAAGGCAGAGTCCACTGACCAGGTACAAATATATACCCAAAGCCACACCCCAATTCCTACCTCCTCCAGCCACATCCCACCACTTCGGTTATCACTCAGTTAATCCCTATCAGGGGATGAAATCTCTGATTGGGTTAAGACTCTTACAACCTAATAATTTCTTCTCCAAACCTTCTTGCATTGTCTCACATGTGAGCTTTTGGGAACACCTCACATTCAAACCATGACATGCACCAAGAGCCTGAAAATTCAAATCCTTGTCCTGCCTCCTCCTGGGTGTCTGACCTTGGCCAAGTTACTCAACCTTCCTCCCTTTTCTCATCAGTTAAATGGGGGTAGTAATAGCGCCAACCTCAGGATTATTCAGAAGGCTAAATGAAGCTGTGCATGTAAGGCCCTCAGCAATGCTCAGCCAATGGAAACTATTTAGTAGATTCTCAGGTTTAACTCATGCTCAAACCCAAATCTGCAGAAAGAATGTACTAGGTTTTCTATTGATGATTGGTTTTCCTTCTGAGTCTCCTTTCTTCCTCTCCCAACTAGCTAGTGGGGAAATCATTGCTTTCAGTTCTGACCAGGATATAATTCTGATTGTTTTGTTTTTAAACTGTCAGAGGATACATATTACTTCATCTTTGTCTTGGGATTCCTTCTGGAAGATTCTCTACATTAGAAAGGGCAAAGCTCATTTACTTGAAGAAGTAAAAGAGATTAGTACTTCCAATTTTCAAAAAGGTTGCCTTTGCTACTCTTTGATTATTGTAATGACAATGCAGGGGCCACTACCTATTTCCAGGTTGAAGTTAGGATTGCAGCTTGCCTTATATCCTGAGACCAGAACAAGCCCTGGGCCACACAGGACATAACTGCTGTGGTGGTTCCACTTGCAGAGACAGCTGGTCCCAGAAGCCCTTGGCAGAGCACCCTGGCTCTGCACCGGCCTCACGTGCACCCACCACTGCCATGCCCTGTGCCAACAGAACCTGCTGCCTCCTGAAATCCCAGCCACCTGATCTCAACTGCAGTCTCTGTGTGATTCTCAGAGCCCTATTCAGAGACTTCTACCAAGGACTGTTAACAAAGAAAGAGCAGCCCCAGGGTTTGAGTTATATTTCTTTATTTCAAAAAGTAAGTTAAAAAAAGTGAAACTCAAGAAAACCACTCCCTTCTCTCCTTCTGGAAATGTCTCTGCATCAACTTTTATGTGTCTCTCATTCCTCATCCAGAGACCTGGACATATAGTCAGATAAACAATAGCAGGGGTCCCTGCAGGAATGGCGTGGAGGAGGGTCACTCACAGGTGGCCTTGGGGAATTAATCTGCAGCTACCTGGAAGTCTCATCTGAACACTACCTCTGGTCATGTGTCTGTAAATAAAGCCTTGACAGTGGCTAGAAGAACTCTGGGCCACTTTGACCCTCAAAGGACAGAATGACCAGCCCATGATTATAGATGATTTGTAAGATGGTTTGAAAGTTACTAAATCCCTCTGAATCTCAGTTTCCTCTTTCTAAAATGGGGATAGTGCTAGACCACATGGATTTTTTTAAATAAATTAAATGGATTAAATGAGTTAATTCCTAAAATGCTTTCAGAACAGCCCCTGACACATAGCACATGCTATGTAAATGTTTGTTAAATAAATAAAATGCAAAGTTGACAGAAATAAATAGCACTGACTCATAGAGTGAGAAAGTTGTTCCATTGAACTTATCTTTGGATCTGTCTGATTACATCAAGAGGTGTACACACCTTGGTTTTGCACTCTTATGTGTTGAGTTCCTCTCTGACTTTTGCTTTTTTCCCCAAGTAGAAGCATCCTTCAGATTTAGATTCTTTGGCAGGCAAGGGATGTTCTAGACTAATTTAGTAATTTTGTTTTGTTTTCAATGTAATTAAATTTACATTTACTTTTTCTTTATTCTCTGCAATTTAAATTTTTTTTTTAGTTGTCAATGGACTTTATATTTTATTTATTTATTTTATGGTGCTGAGAATCAAACCCAGGGCTTCATACATGCAAGACAAGCACTTTAACTGGAGCCACAACCCCAGCAGCTTCATGGTTTTCTTTTTATGATAGTGAAACACAATTCATCTAAGAATCAAAGTGAGTGAATTTAAAGAAAAATATAAAGTCAGTAATGGTAATGGTGACTTATGGGCTTGGCAAAATAGTGATACTAGGAAGCAAATCCTGGAAGTTAGGAAAACAATGGAAATCCTGTGTGTGTGTGTGCGTGCGAGTGTGTGTGTTTAATCCCTAAAGAGGAGACCCCTTGGAGGGCATCAATTTTCATATTTACATTAGGGAGTGTCTCTCCCTGCCTGTGTCCTGCATGGGTTCAACCTGGGAGAAGCCACCATCACGTGCACAGTGCATGTGGCCCAGCTCTCTAGACATGCCCAGGCTTGTGCCTCTTAAGGGTCTGCCACTCTTGAGGTCTCTCTCCCCTCACCCTCTCTCTCTCTCTTTTAATCTTCCTGCCTGGCAGAGTGGCTGTAAATTACCACATTAATTTCTAAATCAAGCCAAGTTCCATAGTAACAGAACAGCTTCCATCCAGACCTGAAAAGATTCATTAGGAAGTTGATTCGCTAAGTGCCCTCAACTTACTCCTTCAAAATAACAGCTGCATTTACCCAATTCTGATAGCTCTCAGGGTGGGGGCTCCAAGTAGCTGTGATCCTAGTACCAGGATGGCTGGAGGGAGCCCTTGAGCAGATAGGTGGGCAAGTGGGGGAATTACTAGAGCAGTGGAATGTAGGCTTGGTGTAGAGATCAGAAATCTAGGTATATCAGTGGGGGGGATGCTAGTGTGCTTGTCCCCCTTGAGAACACCTGGATGCTTATTCTGTTTGCTCAATTTGTGAGTAGACTTGATTAACCTGCTGGGAGAGGTGACAGGAACGATTTAGGACTGACTGTCAGGACCCAGGATTCTAGAATTTTGGTTCTGGGGGAAAAAGTGAGGAACACAGCCCACTTCAACCTTTTCATGACAAGGGGAGGGCTATTTCATGCTTAAAAGGATCCTGTAAAATGCTTATTTATAAAATTCAAGTAATTTTTAATTGTCAAATAAATTGTCCCCAATCGAGTATTGTTTGGAAGCTTCCATATTCTCATGCATAGAATAGGGACCTTCTGAACACAGGGTTATTGGGATGCCTGAATGGGATAATGTATGTAGAGTACTTAGTGCGACACCTGGCATGAAGTTAGTTCTCTGTATTGATGAGGATGAGGATGATGATGATGATGATGATGATGATGATGAAGAAGAATTGATAATTCAGCATCCATTTTTCTGTAAGCATCACCAATATCTGCATATTCCCCCATCCATCCCTCCCTTAGCACTCTCTTATTCAGCATGTCAGCAGATCTGGAAGGTGTCCCTTCCTGAGAATTTCTCTATTTCACCACTTCTCTTCTTCACCCTGCCCTGATGAGGCTGTTGTCACCTTTCATTTGGATACCTGGACCAGCACATCCTAACTGATGTGTCTCTCCTGGCTAAAGCTGAGGGGGACAAGTGAAACAGTTTCTCCTCCCCTTTCCCTCTACTCTAAGCAGATGTGGTTAAGGTTGAGGCTCTGGGGTGGTTATAGCCTTAGGGGAGACACCTGCTACTCTGATCAGGACCCACTGCTTCCTAATTGTGTGGCTCTGGATAAGGGACTTGACTTCTCTTAGCTGTTTCCTTACCTGTAAAACTGTGATGCTTCTTTTAATCATAAGAAGTACCATTATGTGGCTTTATTCATTTCCCTTGGCCTTGGACTGAGTCCTGGGTCCCAGAGCTGAGTAAGTTTCAGGCCTGTACCCCAGATGCTCATCTGCAGGGGCGGGGAGAGAGATATCTGAAGGAACCCCATAGTTCAAGACACCAGAGCCGAATGTAGCAGGCACACTAGGAAGCCCTCCTGGCATGCCAAGCCATGTGACATTGCAGGACAGGAATTGCACATGAGCAGAGATACTTAAAACTATTCCAAATCACCCTGATACCAAGACTTCAAGCCCAAGTTTCCTGCAGAAAATTGAAGAGTACATAGTCCATGGCTCTGCCTACATTTCTGTGATATCTTTTTGGTAGAAAGAACTTTAGAAACTTTTTAAATAAAAAAAATAGTTCTAATTAATTATACATGACAGTAGAATGCATTTTGACACATCATACATCAATGGAATATAACTTCTCATTCTTCTGGGTGTACATGATGTAGAATCACACCGGCTGTGTAATTGTGTATGTACATAGGGCAATAATGCTTTTTTTTTTAATTTGAGAAAATATATTCAGGAGACATTGTTGTTTTTTTTTTGTTTCCACATACTTTATAGAATTTAATGTGAGAAAGCTAATAACAAAGCTAAAGATTCTGGAACAACTACTATTTGCTAAGCTCTAGTGCTTTTCACATATTATCTGTTTGATCCTCAAATATCCCATGAGGCTTAGAGGACATTGTTTTCTCATTTTATTGATGAAATGGGGGCTCAGAGGAGTCACCCTGCTCAGGATCACACAATTAGGAAATTGGGTCTGCCTAAATCCACAGTCTCAACTTGTCGCCACTATACTATGTCTCCTGGCACCAGATGATCCAGTTTGCAGATAAGAAAACCAGGGTTCAGGAAGAAGGTGATCATTTTGGAATGGGTTTTTGGAGGCAGTGGTGCAGGGCTTGAGGATATTCTGGGCGAAATCGAGGGAGTGGCAGCTCAGGAGGGTCACCCTTCCAGGAAGAGCACCAAGGTGCCATCAGTCCTGGAAGAGACTCCTTTGACAGTACCTAGTTTGTGGGCAGCAATTTCCCAATGGTTTCCTGTCTGTGTGGAAACAGCTTCAGGCCAGCAAGCAGCCTCCCTCAGCAGCCACCCGAAGGCAAAGTCCTCCAAATGGCATTTGTATTTGCATTCTACATCCCTGCAGCCTGCAGTGGGGAGGGCAACCTTATTTTAATTTGGCAGAAATTAATAAGTCTGAGCAGAGAGACATCACACATCGGGCTGAACATGGCACTGTCACCCCCTCTAATTTGTTAGACAATACAGCCTTGCCGCAGCTTCCAGTGTCGATGAGGAAAAATAAACACATGTATATTAATGACTTTAAAAGATTTCCGTTTATCCAAGCGTGTCTCTTTCTTTTTATTCAGCATATCATCAGATCAATAATTAATCCCCATACATTTTAATAACTGGAGTTTTCACTTACAATTGTTTTTCATAATTTTGCATTTATGTTTGACAAGTTCAGGAACTTGTTCAGTTTGAAAAAGGGAGAAAGAAAGTCAGGGATGGTTTCTTCTTGTGCTGCAGTGTCCCAAATCTAAAGAGCGGTGGAGATGTGAGCTTAGAGGGGCTCAGTAAACTCTGGGGAGTCTCTTGACCTGCTTGTATTCTGGGTGGTTACAACCTCAGGGATATGTGTATTGGGGTAGGGGCAGGGGATTGGGTTCTTCATTATTCACTATTTAAAATTTTTGTCATTAGCAGTAAGACTTGCTCAGAAGGTGATCTAGTGGGGAAGGTGGGGAGCTGCTGCACATGCTGAAGCCAATGAGGTGTCTTCAAGAAGTATTTTGCCAATGAGCAACTAACCATTACTATCAATAGTAACACTAAAGCAGACCGTTAATAAAACAGTTGTGGTGTATAATGTATAGGAACTCTGTACTTTCTGCTCATTTTTTATAAGCCTAAATAAACTATCTTAATAAAAAAGATATTTTAGCCCCACAAACAACATCTTCTTCTTCTTCTCTAATGTTTTTTAAAAAATATTTATTTTTTTAGCTGTAGTTGGACACAACACCTTTATTTTGTTTATTTATTTTCATGTGTTGCTGAGAATCAAACCCAGGGCCCCGCACATGCTAGGTGAGTGCTCTACCGCTGAGCCACAACCCCAGCCCCATTCTTTTTCTAATGTTAAGAAAGATTCATTCAAGACCATTGCAAAAGGGGTACTGCAACAGGAGAGAGAGACTGAACTCAACTCTGAATTCAGCAATGACAACTGGGGATTTACTGTCAACAAGAAGAGTCAGGGGATCTGTGCATGGAACATTACTAAGAGGAGACATCAAGGATAGGAAGATTCTTCCTAACTTGGCTTAATAGAACTCTTGCTAAAGCCAGACCAAGGTCTTATGCAACATAGAAGAAGGATGAAGGACTTGATCCGATATCAAGGGTGGGAGGATTCTTGCTAAACTGGGTTATGCAGAATTCTTACTAAGATTGGACCAGGCAGGCCAAAGGCAGGACAGGACCAAGACCAGGCTCACAGGAGCTCGATTTAAGTTTGGTCATGGAGAGCGTCTTAGACAATGTTTTTAGGCATTGTTCCTGGGGGAGGGACTTCTTTAATTTTTGAAAGTTAAATCAAACTTGTCTTTGTAGAAAATCTAACTGTAGCTCCACACCCTCCTGAGTTTTTATGTCCTTCAGGAAAGGCCACTGTCACAGTGATGGTAGGTGGGACCTGATATTCACTGATGCCTGTTTTATATCAGGTCCTTTCTGTATTGCCATCACACCCATAATGGCCTTGTCCAGTAGGTATTATCATCTCATTTTACAGAAGAGCATCCACATATCACTGTGGGCCCCCAGCTGACCCTCTGAGCTGCAGCGAGCATGGCTCAGGTGTCTGGGCTCCTTTCACTCTGCTTTCCTACTTCAGCCATGTCATGGTGCTCCTTTCCACTCTTCTGTTATGACCCAGCACAGGAGTAATTATCCAGGAAGCCTCCCCTGTCTCCCCAGGTTTCCTGTCTGGCCTCCATGTCCCTGGGCTCCCCCTGTCCCACACCATGGGTGTGTTTGTCAACGCTCCATGTACGCACCAGTGGGCTGTCATCGTCTGTTTACACAACATCTCCCCCATTGGACTCTGGACTCCTCAGAGTGAGAATTGCACTTTATTTGTCTTTGTGTTTTCCAGGCCTGGAAAACAAATATCTGTGGGAAAAAGGAAGGGAGGGAAGGAAGGAGAGGTGCGGGGAAATTGAGCAGATTCGAAAGTTTTAGTTTTTCTCAACGCAACATATTCAGGCTGAATGGAGAAGCATCATTTCTCTTTTCCCAGTTCCTTATTTTTTATGAATGTGAAGGTTTATTTATTATTAAAGGCATATTATTATTTTAAAATGAACTAGGTGCTCTGAGCAAGGCAAAGAAGGCTACAACATGGTCTTTATATTCTTAGATCTTATAATGGAGCTTGAGAGACACACTGGTTATGTTAACTAAATAAGGAGCTTATGATTCAGAAGGGGGAGAGTGGGAGACTTAGTTATTAAGCATCTGCGACAGGATAAGAGCTGAGTTATGTGCTTCACATATATCGTCTCATCCAATCCTCACTCTGGTGCTGTGAGCACAACTGCCCTTGTTTTATTAAAAAGGAGACCGAGGCTCAGGTTGGGAGGACAGTAGAACAAGCTGGTAGGAAATATGGACTCAGGTTTGTCAAATTACCAAAGCTTCTTCTCCATGAACTGATTAGTGAACAGAAATTATGTGGGTTGCTAAGGGGTTGTAGAGGCAGGGAGAAGATATTTTGTTGATCTCTCTCTCTCTCTTTTTTTTTTTTTTGGCAATGCTGGGGATCCAACTCAGGGCCTTGGGTATGTTAGGAAAGCTTTCAACCACTGAACCACACCCCAGCTTCTCTGTGGATCTTGCACCCAGAGTCTGCTTAGCTGCCAGTCTCAGGCTATCTTGTGTTTTCAGGCCCTGAGCCTTCTTAAAACTGACAGAATGGCTTTGGGGTTCGGCCTCAATTGTGGATGGGCTCTGGAATTAGGCTCAAAGCCCAACCCGACACATTGGATGCCTGTCAGGAGCCCTGTGGCCTGCCCTCTCCTTTCTTGGTATTAGCCCAATAGATACTTATCCCTGATGGATTTTCAGGGTCCTACAGAGGCCTCAGCCTTGCCCTCAGCCTGCTTGGCTGATGCCTTGATCCTACAACTGAGGATTGCCTCTGATTAAAGGGGTAGGAAGAGCAAAATCATGTTAGCCCAAGTCAAGCAGTGAAACAAACCCCTCAAGTTATGTCAAATAGAGAGTTGGCTCTGTATAGCTGTTGGATGACCTGGAGAGCAAGGGGAAAAGCGGTGCTCCCTATAGGTCAGTTACTGCTAGGAAGCCATTACTGCTCTTAAGTCTAGAGAAGCAAAAGGGGGAGAGTGGAGGCTGCACTCCAGGAACATTCCTGGAACCGATGTCAATACAACTCCTGGAATCCAAGAGTCCACACTCCTGCAGATGACAGAAGCCAAACATGGTTTCTATTTTCTTCCTATCTTCTTGTGGCCCATATATATTTTCCAACTGCAGAACTAGACTGGAGCCCAGCTGACCTGGGGGTCTGCAAAATGTAGCTCTCATGTTTCTATTTCTGATGGTACATGGAATCAACCACATTCAGCATTGGATGGAAAGAATAGAATCATATGGTTTAGGGTTCAAATTTTGGCTTTTTCTTAATGGGTCTTTTAGGAAAATTAATTCCATCTCTCTCAATTTTCTGATCTATAAAATAGAAATAATGATGATACCTTTTTTTTAATAGGAGCACTGTGAGGTTTGATTGAAATTATATATACAAAGTGCTTAACACAGTCCCTATCCGTGGTAAGAAAGCTACTGATAACATCAGGGTATTTCAGTTCACTTCTCTTTTATATAAACACAATCTTTTGTTTCTTGAACTTCTCATCTCTCTTCGTAACTATCACAATTAGTGCTCAGTTTCACTGCCTGTGAGGGTTTTTTAAAAAGACCTAAATCCTTTGAAGATATTGCACCTCTGCAGTCACTTTTCCACCTACGCACCCCAGAAGTGGGATCCTACCCATGTTGTGCTTTTCCTCATCTCTTTATCTTTTTCTCTTGTGATTCCAAGGAGGAGACTGAGGCCTAGCGATATTGGTGGTTTGGATAACCTACCTTCTTCTTTCCTCCTCCTTCTGTTTCCAGTACCCCATGGTAGGATTTGGGGGGCAGGAATGCTTGGGTGCTGCTCAGCTCTCTCAGCATGTTTTCTGGGTGCCCACGAGTGATGGGCACGTAGCCAGGCAGCCACTGCCAAGCCCATCCAGACTGGAGTCGACTCACGAGACTCACGCAGCTAGGAGGGGGTTGGCAGCAGGAAGAAGATGGTGTGAGAAAAAGAACATCTCATGCTCCCCTTGCCCACGCATGAGCCGCTCCTGGAGAAATTGGATCCAGCCACTTTATTCTACTTTCTGGCTCTTCAAATGCATTATTGGGCTAATTCCAATTCAATCCTATTTCACATGGGTTTATCAAGTATTCACACAGGTGGGTCAGGCCCAGCGGCTGGCCTGGAGGAGCTCACAGTCTGCAGAGCCAGATATGGAAGAGCAAAGATGACTGTTGAGTCAGTGGTAAGTCAAGGAGTCACAGGAGGCACAGAACAAGGGCATCTGATTGTGCCTGGGGATCTGGGAAGATGTCTAGAAGAAGTAGCTGACCCAAGACTAGAAAGGAGCAGAGTAGCTGGTTTGATGGGGGATTTGGAGATGATGACAGTGGCAGAGGGATCCGAATGTGCAAAAGCCATTTGGGGAACTGAGAAAGGCTCATGTGGCTGACACACAGGGCAAAAGCAACTGTGTGAAATGGTGAGGCTGTGAGGGATAGGACTGGGCTAAATCATACAGATCCTTGTGAGTTATTTCTGAGTCTGAACTTTATCTTAGGGACAATGGACAGTCACTAGTGGTTTTTTTAAGCGAAATGTGACATGCTAAATCCATGGTTCAGAAAGGACATCCTGGGGCTAGAAAGAAGTAAGAGAGAACCCAACAGAAGACAGGGAGGCCACTGAGGAGGCTTTACCATTTCTAGAAAGAAACAGTGGTGACCTTGACTAGGGCAGTAGTATAACGAATGGAGAGAGGGGCAGGTTTATTCATGAGTTACTTGGGAAGTAGAAGCAACCAATGCAATTACAGTAGCAAAGTATTCTTGCCATATGCCAAGTGCCATTTTAAGTGTTTGCCATGTAATTCATTTAGTTCTTGCAATAGCCCAAAGAAACAGGCTCAGAAATGCATTCAAGTTATATATATACCTAGCAAGTGGTAGCATCAGGATTTGAATTCATGGAGTTGAGCTCTAGAGTCCAGGCTCTCAATCCTGCACTACATTGAGTCTGTAGGTCACAGTGGTTGGTGGATGATTAAGTGTGGAGGTAAGGGTGAGGGAGAAGTCTAGCATGATTCAGGGGCAGAGTTGAGGAAGCTGAAGGAAACACAGCTGCATACCTCTGCAGTGGGTGGCCACCTTCGTTCAGATCCCATTTTCTTTCTGGACCCAGCCTTTTGCCCTCATCTTTCCTGGTTCCTCTGGAAGCCTTGACACTGTTCAGGACCGCTAGCTCCTGCCAGATCCTGGGAGTTTAGGTTAGCAAACATTTCCTCCCAAGGGGGTTTCTGAGAACACAGGGATACTGCAGACATGGTCCCTGTCATTGACAGTCATGGTGGGGACACATCTGCTTCCTCTGTCTCCCATCCCCCAACATGTTCCATTATTTAACACCTCCTATACTATCCATGGTGAAGGATCTTTTATTTTTCCATTTCCAATATGCTATAGACCAATATTTTTGTAGAATACAGTAAAAATGCCTCAGCAATGTCAAACTTCTCTAAAGATTTCTATGTCCTTGTTCTCCCGTCTCCTGTTTTGTACCTGTCTGGCTGTGGACTGGTTACGATTCGTGGATCAGCCCCAGATTGAAGATCACTTTGTTGAGCACTGCCCAAGCCTCTATCTCCAATTTCACCACCACCACCCTGGACTAGGCCATCAAAATCATTTTCCTGGACATCTGCAGTAGCCTCCTACGTGGTTCACCCTCATCCTCTCTGGTTCATCCTAGGTTAGAACTGGAGGTGTTCTCTACCCTATCGACCTGACCAAGTCATGACCTCTAGGACTTCTCATTGTCTTCAGGGTGGTTCCTGAGATGCCCACTCCTACTTCTTCCTATCTATTTCAGCTCTCACTGTCCTCCTTATTCACATACACCAGGCTTCAAGTCAATATACTGCTATAGGTTTTATAATGAACATGCTCTCTCATGCCCCAGGGCTCTAGCACAGGGGGTTCCCTCTATGGAATGCCTCCCCTCCCCCGGTTAATTAGTTTATTAATTTTTTCATTTAATCAACTCTTACAGGACAGTCACTATCAGCAAAGCCTTGTGCTAAGCATGAGACTGCACCCACCCAGCCCCTTTCTCTTAGGAACTTATGCTATAACAGGGAAAGAGACAAGTACGTTGACAGTGAACAGTGTCAAAATAAAGCACAGGGACAGAGAGAGGGTAGAGAGGGTCCTGTGACCCAGCCTGGTTCAGGAAAGGCTGCCTGGAGTAGATAACACCTGGGCAGATCACCAAAGAATCATTCTGAGTTATCCAGGCAACCGTAGAGGTGGGGTGAAGAACGGTGAGCTGGGCCAAGCTTTTACAGGGCTCAGAAGTGCCTGCCAGGGAAGGGGAGAGGGGAATGACAAGAGTTTCTCACACACACACAAAAAATAAGAGTTTCTCTCATTGCCCAACTGGGCTTTACCAGGCTACAGTCAGGTACTGGATAGTCCACACATAAATATATACTTACAGACTGAAGTGCACACAGATGTACAAACATTCATGGATTACTTTGAAAATGTTAAGCTAAGTGAAGGGATCCAGACACGAAAGTCACATGTTATATGATTCCATTTATATAAAATACCCAGAATAGGTAAATCCACAGAGACAGAAAATAGATCAGTGGTTGCCAGGGACAGGGGGAAGGAGGAATGTGGAGTGACTGCTTAATGGGTACACAGTTTCCTCTCAGGGAGATGATAATGCTTTGGAATTAGATGGCAGTGACGGTTGTGTCACACTGTGAATGTACTAAGTGCTATGGAATTATATGCTTAAAAATGGTTAATGTAGCTGGGTGTGGTGGCACATGCCTGTAATTCCAGCAGCTGGGGAGGCTGAGGCAGGAGGATGGAAAATTCAAAACCAGCCTCAGCAAAAGCAAGGTGCTAAGCAACTCAGTGAGACCCTGTCTCTAAATAGGGCTGGGGATGTGGCTCAGCGGTTGAGTGCCCTTGAGTTCAAACCCTGGTACCTCCCTCCCAAATTATTAATGTATGTTATGTAAATTTTGCCTCAATTAAAAAAATACAGACACTCATAGACATATTCACTAAACAAACACCTACCTTGGTCCAGGCCCTGAACAAACACTAAAGATTCAGCGATAGTTCATGCCCCTGAAAGTCCCACCCCTGTGAATGAAAACACACTATGTGAACCCAGACAACAGAAGTACATGCTTCATGAAAGTATGCAGGCACATTCATATATTTATTTAATAAATATTTATTGAGTACCTACTATGTGTCAGGCAATTGGCCAGATACTGGGCCTCCATCAGTGAACAAATAGGGGTAATGACTGTCCTTGTGGCCTATGGACACAAACGCATAGTGACCTACAGATACATATCCAGATTGAAGTTCACAAACACAAATGTACCCAAACAAGGACACAGCCAAAGCCCACCAGCCAAATATGTGTTGAGTGAAAGAAATGAGCAATAGCACACAGACAGGCAGGCACGTCCCCTCACGCTCCCTGACAGACACACTTCTCTCATACAATCAATGGAAGTTCCATTAAAAGTCAGATTAAAACTGGCTGGGGATTTCAGTGCCTTCTTGGGAGAGAGGAATAAACAGGCCTCGGTAGAAAGGCCTGGAGCGTTGAGAAAAAAAAAAAAATCTCCAAGTCTCACTTAAGTGATTTTTGGCAGAAATCAAATTAACGGCAGGACTATGGACTGCTGACAAGGTGCTCCATCATGCTCTGCTGTGTGAATGTGTTTCTTCTACATGTTGTTTTCATTAGCACTTCATTTGATAATGATAAATGGCATTTTCATTTGAAAGGAAAATATTAAAAAGTTCTGATTTGCAAGAGCAAGTTAGAATAAATGATATTATTATGTCCTGTCACTTGTTCAGCTTAGAGAAAAATAATAATAATGATAATAAAAAACCCCAACAGCTTTCCCTGCTGAAGAAACACAAGCATTTTATTTCTCCAGTGGGCCATTTTCTTGCCATCAAATCTGTCTTTGACACAGAGACTGCTGAAAGGCAATGGTCTTGGATGATGGGGGAGACATTGTAGATATGTCAAAGGCCATCAGGAGAGGGGGACCTTGATTCTCTTAAGGAATAGCAGAAGAAGAGATCGATCTTTGGCTGAAACTCTGATGGGGGTTGGAATGAACTTTCTTGCCTTTGGGTCAAATTTCAGAAAATTTTCTCCACCCTTTATGGAAGCCTGGTCTCTTAAAAGCTTACTGTAAAGACTCCAGGATCATTATCATGTTTGACAAAATCACTGCCTAGCTCCACACCCATTAAAGGATTCCTCATCACCCACGGTATAAAGTCGTAACTCTTTAACTTGACATCCAACACCCTTGGTGACTTTGCTCCTGCCTCCAGCTTCAACCATCCCCCGACACTTACTTTATGCTCTAGTTACAATGAACTTCATACAACTCCCTGCATATGCTTTCTGTTTTACCCAGATTTCACATAACACCCCTTGATTGCTCAAGGAGTGATCTACTTATTCCAAGATCTGGCTCAAACATCTCCCTATGAGATCTTATTTGAGTCCTCCTCTGTAAGGGCCCTCTTTCCTTTGTTCCCAAACCCTGCTTTTACATAAGTTCTCTGAGTACTCCCAGGTCCAGCACAGGTTCTGCTCAAAGAAAGAAGCAGCCAGTATTAATCAAGTGAGTGAACCATGGCAAGATGGTCTTTCTAAGAAGGGTGTGCCATCTAAATTTACACAGAACTTGTAAAAATTAAGGCCAGGGCGAGTCAATTGGAGAAAGTTTTTCCTAGTGTTTCTTTGTATCCGTAACATAAACTTTCTTTTCTCTAGAGGTGAATCAGAGTCAAATAAGCTTGTTTGAAAGCCCAGCACATCTTGGAAGGGTCGATGGCATTAGCATGCATTGGGAGATTTCCAATGTCTGGCCTCAGCCCAGGTGATTGATGAATCTCCCTCTTTTCCTTTGCTGCGGAAGGAGCCTGGCACGACAGGAAAGGGATAAGTATCTGCTGCCTATGGAGGAGGTGAGAACTTCTCAAGGTCAGTGACTATGTTAAAATGTAGGACTTCAAGGTTGTCCTTTCTTTCTGATCACTGGATGGTCTACCCAGCCACTGCTTCATTTAATGCCCCTCAAGAACCTCATGAGAATTCAATTCAACTAACGTGAGATTAGCTCCCACCAACCGCCAAACACCTTATTGAGTAATAATGCCAGGAGAAGTAAGACTATTCCTGTTTTATAAATGACGATCCAGTTCAGAGAGGGTAAGAGTCTTGCCCAAGGCCACCTAGCTGGCCAGTAGATGAGGTAGGACTGGAATCAAAGTATTTCTTGCTTTGACCTAATTTACAGATCTCCCTCCTTCAAAGCAAGACATCTTTGAGCATATGTAGGTATTCAGCCCTGGAATGGCTACTGGGGAAGAGAAAGGGTTGAATGAATCAGTTGTGAAAATTGGGATGGACAGTAGAGTCTGAATCCTATCTGACTCTGAAGCCCCAGTTATTCTATCTTCAGCCTCTTCCCGTCTCAGCCCATATCCCAGCCTGTATTCCAGACATACCATTTCCTAAGCAGACCTCACCATATCCACCCCCCAGACCTTTTCTCAGTACCCCTTCCTGGTAACAGGCCCTTTTCTTATCTTCATCTGTCAAGATTCCCAGTCTCCTTTAGGATCCAATTCATATCCTACCTCCTCCAAGAAAGCTTTAACATTAACCAACTACATATGGTTCATTGTCCCAGAGCTTTATGGGCCTTTTGGGAATATGAACTTCTCTAATTCATTTTTGGATTATGCTTGGGACACAATAGGTGCTGAGTAAATGTATATATAATAATAATCATCAAGCCATATTTATTATTATTAACATTGCAATTCTTACAATAGTCTAAAACAACGCTTCCCTACTAACTTGGAATTGCCTTCTCTTTTAAGAATCTACTGCTGGAAGCCATGCACTCTCCTGCTATAAATGCATAAAGAGAAGAGTCACATTTTATACAGGGTTTGGTTCTAAAGACAGTCTGTAAAGCAAAAATCACAGGTAATCCAAATTACCCTTGAAGATCCTTTGAATTTCCCCTACAAATCCAGAGTACATAGTTCTGTGTCTACACAGTAGTTAGTTGGTTTACACTTGAGAGCCATGTTGCATGAAAAAGTCTTTCTTTAAATAATAGAATCACTTTCAGCATAGCACAAAGCTAACCTATGAGAGGCAGGAGGGAACTTGGATTGTTTGATGGAACAATAGATCTATGACTGTACATAAATTTAGGATAATCTTCAAGGGGTTTGTAGACTTCAAAGCTCAGGCATGGACCTTAAGTTAGAGTCTTTGGTATAGAGCTTTAACATTTACCACATTTAAGCTCATTTAAATCCTAAAAACCATTCTTTGAAATGGATATCATTGAGGTTATTCTTACTTTATAGATGAGGAAATTGAGACTCAGAGAGTTTAAAATGATTTTCAGTCCAAAGGCCTGGTTTTCTCTTCCAATGACTTTGTCCAAGGAGTCCCCTATCTTACTACCTGGATGGTTATCTTGAGGGGCTGAACTAAACCTCAATACTTATTGATGGAGTAAAGGGATATGTGACCCTAGACTAGTTAGGTAACCTCTCTGAAACTTAGAAGGTCTTATTTTCAAAATAAAAATGATAATATCTACCTGGCAGTGACCTTGGAGGATTAAATGAGCCACTATATGTGCCATTTATGACAGGAGCCTGGGATATTGCAGAGGCTCCACAAAGATTGGCTTTTCTTTCCCTTCTCTGCTGACATTGGCACTATCCCAGGAGATTGGACAGAAAACAAAACAAAACAAAACAAAAAAACCTTCCGCTGCACTGCTGAAGTCTTCAATGATAGCTAGGCCTATGCAGGGTCATCTCTGACCTCCTAAGCTCTTCACAGTGTTGGAGTCTTGAGTAAAACTTAAAAATGTACATACAATTTTCCTTGTCTTCAAAATATCTGATATCCTCAATGCCATTTACTCAAAGGGAGTGGAGAACAGAGGAACAGAGGTCAGGAGGCCTGTCCCATTACAAATTCTGTATGTCTTTGGGCGACTGTCTTTGAGAAGCATTTATGGAGACACAAATATTTCCCCCTTCATCCAGGCTTTCAAGACTGTTCACAAATCTCTGCTCAGACATCCCAGTGGTCACCTGTTTGACTTAAGAGAAAAAGTGCAAGCATTGCAGGGGCCCCTGGAGCCTTTATTCATCAGAGTCCAGTTGGGAAACAAAGTCCACAACAGGTAATTCAGGGGAGGTCATTTAATGTAGGGAAACTAGTTATAAAATTGTTGGAAGAGTTGAAAGAGCAAGCAGGGGAAGATGAGGCCATCCTGGATTAGCAGATTCAGGGGTCACTGCTCCCCCTGGGGATGCAGAAATAAAGGGAGGAGGCCAGGCTATCAGAGCCCACAAGCTGGAGTGCCCCATCAGAGCCAGGGCCTTTCTGGCAGAAACAGGATCCACAGGGAGCTATGGCCCGTGCAAGAGATGGCATTTGAAACTGGAAGGCAGAAGGCAAGCCTAGCATTTTTCTTCCATCCCACTCTCTTACCTCCTGTCAGTGTATCCCATTGGTCAGAAGCCAGAGGGCAGGGGGCAGTACAAAGAAAGACAGAATGGGTATCAGGGGAAACTAGCTACCAGTGGCACAAGGACTTTCAGGATATGGTACACCCTTCCCCAGTCCCCTGTACCTTCTGGACTCAGCATTCAACATCTCACACCTTGCTCACTTGGCCCCAGCCACGCTGGCCTCCTCAAGCTTTTACATTTGTGGTTCCCTCTGTATATGAGTTCATACAGCAGATAGTCACAAAGCTCCTTTCCCTGCTTGCATTTCTCTGGAAGCAAGGCCTTCTCTAATGATCCTACTCAAAGTTTGTACCTGCTTCCCCCTCATTGGCTCTCCCTTCTGCTTTAATTTTCTCTCTAGCTTAAAGACCAGTCAATAGTCCATGAAGTCTACATCTTCTCTCCAGCACATGAGCTCCAAGGAGGGCAGAAATTTCTGTGTGCTTTGTTCACTGCTGTATCCCTAGTGCTCATAATGGTGCCTGGAAAATAGTGGATACTCAATAAATATTTGTTAAGAAATAGGTGAATCAAGACCCAAATACCCACTTCACCTGTCTTCATTTGTTCAATCAAATAGATGATTGGAGGAAGGATTGGTGGGAGAGAGTTAGAAGCAGGTTGAACAGGGATGCACTTCTCATCTCTGGGCCTCTGTCTTCCCATCTACACGGTAAAAGGCCTGAGCAGGAATGCTCAGAGGACCCTTCCAGGCCCACTATTCTATAAACCAAGAGCATTTCTCTGACAGAACTCCTTGGAAGATAAAATTAATCTTTTTTTCTTTTTAATCAGCAATTCCTATCTCTGCACGTGACTTGTCAGGGGAACTTTTCTCTGATGCTCACAAGACTCGGGAACTTGTCACATCTTCCATCTCTGGGAACGTCCTCACCTGAAATTGAAAGGTAAATATTTCAGTTGTGAGTCTCTCTGTCATGACTCAAATAATTTTAAAATTGCTTAGATGTCTTTGCCTAACAATGTTCAGATTGTTCTAATGCAGGGGAAAACGGTAGTTTTAGACACAGTAATATTGATAGCAGCTAGTAATTTCCATGTACTTCTCACAGTTATTGGCGCTGCGAGGATTACCAAGGAGAACTTTCTACTGACTAAAAAGACATTCTATGTCGAGGGCCTAGCATGGTGCCCGGCAACAGAAGGTGTTCACTGGATGATGACATTTACAATTATTATTGTCAAGGAGTTAGGTTAGAAAATAGCCATGTTGCTCTCCAGCATGCTACAATGTCATCAGGGATCTCAGCTCCAAGGGATTTTATCCTCAGTAGGCCTCTTTAGACACCAAGACAGGCTCACTGCAAGAGTATCAGAAACCTGTAGGGCAGAAAAGAGTAAAAGGATTGAAAAGTGCTGAGAAGGGTTTACAAGTAAGAGATGGTGGACAGATAAAACCTGGCACATCCCTTTCCTCGCTCATTCACCAGATAACTTCTAGCACCTTCATGAGAATCAAATTCCATTCCTGCCCTCAAGCAACTCCAATCTATTTGGAAGGACAATGTCATGCTGTAAATATCAGCCAACGCACCTCAGTGTAATAATAAAGGAAGGTATGGGGTATTGCCCTGTCTTTCAAAAAACTACACATTGAACCATGCACAGATTTTGTTCTGCTGACTTCCCTCACCAGCCCTAAATAAAAGGAATGAATATAAGAAGGAATTATCAGCATCTGACAGACTATAGTTTCTCCATGTGGTTATTTTTATTGTTTGTTTCTTCCTTGAAGCCAGGGAATTTTATTTTATTTTGTTAACTGCTTTATCCCCAGCACCTAGAAGCATGTGAAGTGCATAGTAAGTCCTCCATAATATTTGTTAACTGAGGGATTAGACCAGCACAGGAGAAGAAATAAAACTTGGCCCCAGTCAGGAAAAGCTAGAGAGCCCTGAGGTCTCTATGGTCAGTATGATAGTGGTAGGTGTGGCAATTGGGAAGAAAGGGGCAGGGTTCAGGGATTGGAAGGCTGGCTAGATCCTGGAAGGTATGAATGACAGGTCAAGTATCTTGGGCTGGGTCCTTAGGTCCTGGATTAAAGGATTTTAAATTGAGAGGAGGCCTGCTCATATACCTGCTGCATATCTCTTTCTCTAGAGAAGTTTCCAAGTTTCTTTTGTGTCTTTTGCTTTATTCAACAAGTCCAGTCTTCCTTGGGAGTTCTCTGGCTAGCAAAGATCTAACAGCAAATGAAAGGAATCCTGTTATCTGTCCTTTCCTTCCCCAAATCCAACTCAATCTAATTCAAGCCCATATTCTTCCTGTAATTAAACCCAAACTCTAGCTAAATTAGGCAAATATTTAAACATGACAACTCAAGAAGAATGTTTTAGCAATAGTATGATGAAGATGTCAGATCTTTGTCATTTCATTGCAGCCTGAAGGCCATCTGGGAGGGAAGTCACTTTGAGAAATTTTAATAATGTGTCCAATTCTTGATAAGTATAAAGTTGATGACAATTGGATGCCAGTCTCAGAGAGAGAATGGGTCCAGCTTTTGGTTTGGTGTGTCTGTGCCATATATATACACGTTTTTTTCACACACACACACATACACACATATCAAATCATCTTATATTTATTCACAAATATTTATTAAACTCCTACTAGGTTTCAGATACTGCCCTTGATACTGGGGCCAGAGAGACAGTGTTCACAAATCCATCAAGGAATTTTCAATCTACTAGGGAAGATTTGACACAAGGTCATAAGAACACCATGACAAAACAGTTGTCTTTATGTACTATATGTGATTTATATACATTTTTTTTCATTTAACTTATGGTAATTATTTGAAGTTGATATTTTTATTTCTATTTTTTTAAGACAAGGAAGCCTGTGGCAGTGAGGTGAGTAAGTAGTGAAATTAGGATTTGAGTGAGATCTGACCCACCACCCATGCTCATTCTGCAGGGCTGTGTCTTACCTTAGAGGAGAGCCAGTACATGTGTGTGGGATATGGCTGGCAGATAAACAGTGATGCAATATGTCAAGAAATCTTGCAAAAGATGAAGGAGCAAATGAAAAGTAGAAACTGGCTAAGATGGGGAATGCGGAAATTGGGAGGGACAGAATTACTGGTCTTCCATAGCTGTGGACAAATCATCAAGTACCAGGAGACTAGGGATTTTATTTTAATGGAACAAAGCCCAGTGTTTAGATGTCCTATAAAGACGGCAGACCTAGGAGTTTAGGTACTGTAGAACTCCAGCCCTTTCTATCCCTAGTAGAGAGAGTACCTAAAAAATGGCATTGACCAGGGGAAGGCCTTGGGAAACTCAGGCAGGGGTTAGATAAGAAGAGGGGAGAGAATATAAGCAATGGACTTACATATCCTTGAAAATATTTACTGATTTCCACTATAGTTGCCCATAGATTCATTCCACTATCTCTACCCCTAGCTATATATCGTACTCATGTCTCTCCATGGATGTAACCTACCAATTCCATGGTAGTCCTAAGATTATCTGCAGAGATTCTACTTATCTTTTCCTTTCAGGCACTTTCCTGCTCCCTTATATTTAGGCATAGCTGTATGACTTACTTTAGTTAGTCACATTCATGGAAGTAACACATACAGAAGGAAGCTTTAAGAGTCAGAGCATTATTTACCAGATTCTCTTTCTCCTGTTGCAGTGAAAGCCAGTGTCAAGAAAGAGCCTCCATTATCCTGGGTCCCGCCAGCAGCTACAATGAACAAAGCCTCCCTGCTGATCCACAGTGGAAATCTAATGAGAAATTAGATTCTAGTCTTCAATGTGAATCTTCCCGTGTGCTGCTCTTCATCCTTTCCCTATCAGGGTACCTCACTCAATGCCTTTCATCTGGTTCTCTGAATACTTGCAACCTCTTATCCCTGTTGCCTTCATAGGTGACCTTCTCCCTAGGCTTAGATTAGTTCTAGAAGAGGAAATATGTGGCCTGTGAGAGAGAATCAGGTAAGAGACCAGGGACGTATTCAGTAGCTTAAATATTGAGAGTCATAAAATATTAGACATTTCCTATTAGAATGAGACTTAAAAATTATGCTTTAATATTTGAAACTGCCTGGAAGTTTTAATAAGTGGTTAGAGCTCAGTAATTGTGGTCCCCTTTTCCTTCCCTGGACTTCTCTCCAATTTCTAGAACTAATTATCACTTGTTGGAAAAGGGACTTGAGAAAGTTTGTCCATCTTTCCATTCTTCTATCTATTCATCCATTCTTCCATTCACCATCCACCCATTTACTAAATATTTTTACTATTTCCTATGTGCCTAGCACATTGCTTGGACTTTAGTGACTAATAAAGAGGCATTGCTCTTGCCCTGATGGATCCACAGCTTGGAAAAGACGGAGACTTAACCAGAACCTCCTTGGGGTGGGCACTCCAGTCTGACTGCCCTGGGTCTGCATAATGAGGGCACTGAGTTCCCCCTATTGGAAAGGGAGGCTGAACTGAATGCCTGGCCCTGGTAACCTGGCTTCCATGTGGACTGTCTTTTGCCCTATCACATTTGGACCATCCTGATGTATCTATTTCCTCTTTGTCTTGGGTCTCACCTTATTCTTGGTTCACTCCTTCCAGATACCCATCATGATCCTCATCCCAAGGCTAGGGGTCCTGTTTCCAGCTGCTAGTCCTCCCAGATGGCCAAGTTCAAACATGGGAGATTTCCTGATATCTCCCACCTCATATTTATGATTCTCTCTCTCTCTCTCTCTCTCTATATATATATATATATATACACACACACACACACACACACACACACACACACACACACACACACATTAGATGGGCACAATACCTTTATTTTATTTGTTCATTTTTATGTGGAAGGGAATTAATTGAACCCAGTGCCTCACACATGCTGGGCAAGTGCTCTACATTGAGCCACAACCTCAGCCCTGATTCTCTTCCTTTAACCATCTACTACCATTCCCCTTGACTCCTGGGAGTTTTTCATCTGTCACTGGTGTCACCTTAGCATATACCTCTTAAATACCTCACAGTGGGCAGGTCTAGCTGCAGGTTTCAGCTGCTTTCCCAGTGATGTGAGAGAAACAGAAATGCTTCTCTCCTCCGTTGTTTCCATGAGTGCTTCCTATAGTCTACTGCTGAAATTGTATGGCTCTTGCTGGCTCATAGTGTCTTCTCAGTCACTCACTTGCTTATCCATTTGCTGAGCAACCATCTATGTCAGGCCTATGTTGGGCTCTATGGGCACATAGACATATTAGACCTTGTCTTCCCTCTGGAGCCAACACTGCAGTGAGGAGACAGAAATGATTCCATAGTGTCTGTGTTGGGTGGTTTGGAGGACACGTTGAGGGAAGGAGAACTGCCAATGGGGTCTTCTCTAGGCAAAGAACAGGGAAGGGCCAGAGTGGTCTTTATAGGGGACGTATCCTGAGCAGCTTTTGAAGGATGTAAGGAGTTCAGTAGCTGAGGGTGGGGATAGGGGTGAAAAGGGCTGGTGAGGGAGGAGCAAGCCAGAAAGGGCAAACTATATGTACATAGGCATAGAATTCCTGGGGTGTCATAACACCTTGAGGACTTTGGGATTCCAGAGTGAAAGAGGCCAAGGCAGGAGATTAATTTGGAGAAGGCAAGGGCAAGAAGGGCCTTGAATACCAGGTATGGTCATTACTGTATTCACTGAAATTTTTACCTGACTCCTCTTCTTCCAGAGTATACGACATGACTACATCCCCAGCCACTATCCCCACTGAAGTTACTGTGGTCCCATAAAAACCTCCGATGTGATCCCTCTTTTCCCTGTCTGTTGGCCAGATAGAGATGAGTGCAGGGCCTTCAGTTTTGGCGGAACCAGCCATAGGATAGCAGTTTCCCCTTGGAGGAGAACTCACTCCTCAGGAACATCCATGAACACATTGTGTAGATGGGAAATAAACATCTATGTGTTAAGCTGTTGTAGTGTGTGTGTACGCACATGTGTGTTTCTGTTATAGCAGCTAGTAGATTCCTTTACTCAGTGATCTCAAGCTTTAGCATGCACCAAACTCACCAACAAAGCTTGATAAAACACAAATTGCTGGGCCCTACTCCAAATTTCTGATTATTTCTGGGATAGGGCCTGGGGTTTGTATTTTATTTTTGCATTGCTAGGGCTTGAATCCAGGGCCTTGCATATGCTAGGAAAGTGCTCTACTAAGCTACACACTTGGTTCAGAGATGTAGTATTTTTAACAAGTTGCTAATGTTGATGCTGCTGGTCCTGGGACCACATTCTGAGAACCACTCTTTTACACCAGGATAAATGATTTGACTTTGTAAGAGGAATAACCTTGGGTCTCCTGTCAATATGGCATAAGCTGAATAAGAAAGGACCTTGGTTAGATGATGATGATGTGGTGAGGATGACAACAATGAAAATAATGAAGGGCAACATTTATTAGGTAGTCACTATATGCTGTATTCTAAATCACCCAATACTCTCAACAACCCAAGAAGTTAAGTAGAGCTCTTAAGTTTCCATCTGTGAAGGGCAAGTGTTCCTGTGGTGAAGGAGCCTTTGATGTCCCCTTCCCCAGACTCTGGAAGAGAAGAAAGGAGGAAAATATCCCTGGGAGAGGCTGTGGGACTTAGTAGAAAGAGTACATAGAGCTTTGGAGTCAAGAGAAACTGGGCTGGAATTCCAACTTCTTCGCAGACAAGCTGTTGGTGCTGTAAAAGTCACATGATTCTCTGCATCTCAGATTCTTTATCTGTAGAGAAGGAAAAATACTATGCAGTTCAAAGGAGTGTTAGTTACAGATTATGTGGTAAAGACCCTCGGTTTATACTCTTGAAAGGCAGCCCTGATTATTGCCTTTGCTTTGAGCTCCCGGACCCCATCCCTGGGCCAGGCCTGACTATATTAGCACGTGGAAGTCCTTTTCCCTCAGCTGCTCCACTGTCTCTTGAGCAGCCCAAGCCACTGTGTGACGATGGAGGGAGAAATGCAGCTTCTGCTTCTACCAGTCTGTTCAGCTGGTTGCTGGCCTGGAACTCCAGCCTGGCTCTCCAAGATTGCCCAGGTGCGTGGGCCAGCTGGCCTGAATCAGATGCCCTGTTCCTTTTGTAACCTTTCTTGGAGCTGTCCTGACCTTGGGAGCGGTGGCTGCAGTCTCACCAAGGTTTATATTTAACTCTCCCTGAACACAGATGAGGCCCAGCCTCAACAGAAGGAGAAGATGGAGTGAGAGTTAACAGCTGGAATCTTGGCTGGAAACCTTCAGGCGTCAACTGTAGAAAAATGGCTCCTGCCTGTTAGAACTATTTTAATGTCTTTACATTAAGAAAAAAAAACATTTCTAACTTTCCCTTTTGTTTGGTTCTTGGTCTTTATCAATCTACATTGACCTTCAAGGTTTGTCAATGACACCTCTGAAGGTCCCTGATTGATTTCACTTGAATCTCAAGGCAATGGTGCTATGTAAGCAGATGAAAAATGCTTATGGATGTAGAGTTCAGAGAGGGACAGATACTTGCTAAAGATCACAAAGTTTAACCCTGACAGAAAAGGGGATCTGAATCCTCAGGTCTTAACATTATTCTATATTCTTTATGCAAAAAGTTGACATGGCAAATGAAATCAGTGGCCTTCTTATAAAATTCACACTCCTTACGAGGTTCCCCAAAGCTCCTGTCAGCTCCCCATCAATATTCTTTTCCTGGCACTTTCCATGGAGTTCTTTCTGATCCTTCAGGTCTAGTTTCAAAGTCATCTTCTCAGGGAAAAGACCTCTACCCTGTCTACGTAGAGCCTCTCTGTTATTTTCTCCCATAGCACCTTCTTTCCTAGCCTTTATCACAGTATGTAATTATTTTACTTATTGAAAGAATAGATGTTGAATGATTTTGTATTCAAGTCATTTAATTATTCCTTTATTCAGCAAGTATTTATTGAACACCTACTAAGGTCCAGGTGCTCTTTTGGGTATTGAGGTTATAATAGTGAAGAAAACATACAAATCTCTTCCTGATGGGGAAGTCTTTTTAGAGGATGGAAGGCTAAAAGAATGGAATTAAGTGTATCTTCAAGGGTTTGGGCTTGAGCCACAGGAAGGATGGTGCTTCCTTTTGCTGAGAAGAGAGCAGGATGGGTGGTTGGATGAGAGACCAGAATTAATTTTTTTTTTTCCTGTTGAATGAGATGCCCCTTAGACAGCCAAGGGGAGATGTCAACTATGCAATAGAACACATGTCTCCAGAGGTCAGGAGAGATCTGGGCTGGAATATATATTTGGGAGTCATCCAAGAATAAATTATATTAAAAGAGACAACATTAGATGAGTAACCCAGGAGAATAATGTAGTTAGGTAAGAGGTCCAAGAACTCAGCCTCCAACATTTAGAGAGGAGGAAGCTGAGATGGCTGGAAAGGGAGGAAGAATATGTGGTAACTGGGGAATCCTGGAAGGCAAGTGAAGGAGGCATTGCAGGGGTAGATCGTGACTAACCCGATCAAATGCTGCTGCAAGATTGAAAAGGATGAGGACCCAGAATTGCCTGTTGGATTTAGCCATGAGGAGAACACTGGTAACCTTGACAAGAACATTTTGAGAAGAAGATCTAAAGAGAGCGTTCAAAGGAGAATGGGGAGAGAATCTAGGCAGTGACAATCATGACTCTTCTAAGAAGTTTTCGTCGGGGGAGTGAGAAATGGGATAGTAATTGGAATTAAAGCAAAGAGGGGTTTTATTTTTAAGATGGGAAAAGTAATATTTGTGTGCTTATGGGACTGACCTGGTAGAAAGTGAAAATCCAGTGTTGCAGGACAAGAGAGTCACACAGCGGTGTGAAGAGAGGTCACTCCTGGGTTCCTGAGTAGGTGAGAGGGTGGGTTCCAACACACAGGTGGAAGAAGGGCAATGAACGGTTTGTTCAGGGCAACAGGAAAGAAGGTGGAGGTTTGGGTCTGTCTGTTAAGGTCTGTAGACAAGTCAAAATAACACGTGGTATTTTGCCAGAGAAATGTTAGAGTTCCTAAACAAGTCTGGATGGTGCCTGGCAAAATGCCAGAGGGAGTGGTTTGAGAAATAACAAAAGCAAGCCATTAAGTGTGGAGATTCCTTATTGGTTGACTGATGTATCTAGTTTATGCTAATTAAGATAAGCTGTACAAAATGTATAAATAGCTCTGTTGTCCTACAATAAACGGCTCCCATTCCTGCTGTATCAAAGTACAGAAGTTATTCGTTACCCCCCGGCTATTCTGCTGCAGCCGGACCCCGGCATCCGTCCTCTTCTGGTGGATTTTCTCAGTGAAATAGGAAGCAGGGTCTTCAGTTGCAAACGAAGATGAGGAAGGAGGTCTAGGAGGCTCTAAGAAAGAGGAGAAAGAAGGAAAACGTCATTTAGGAAAGAGGGAGAGTGAATAAACTAGGGAAATACAGTGTGAGCTTCAGGCAATTTTCAGGCCCACATGAGACTGGCAGTCACTAATTTGAAGGGACTGTGGACAGCATGAATGTGCATCTTTCTTTTGTCAGATGGGACTGTAAGGGGGTAGGTGCAGAGGAGATGGAGCTTTGGTTGAGATGAAAGACTATAGTGAAGGGGAGAGGACAGAGGAAAAGGAGAGCATATGCGAAGAAAGATTATGTGTGTGTTTTATTGAGAATTTGAACTGAGTAGGAGGAGAAGGGAGCACATGGTGGGGAGAAGGCGGTAGAAAGTGAGTTGAAGGTCCCAGGAGGGATGAAGGACTATTTTGAGTCCTGTATTAAAGAGTATGAGATAGGACGCAGGCAGCAACAAGGGGATGCTTGAAATTGAAATTAAGGTGTTGAGGCCTAAAGCATGAGCTGGGAGGGTGTGACCAAGGTAGAAGGAGGCATAGAGGCTGAGGAGCCAGGATTTGGAACGTACATTCTGAAATCATCAAGAATTATGACAGATGTGGTTTCGGAGAGAATCTTAGTGTGGGGTGTATTTATGGGAGATAAGGTATGTATGCGTCCAGCACAGAGTGGGTTCTCAGTCAATTCTGTTTAGTTGTTTATTTGCAAAATGTTTTTTTCTGGGCTCTGGGGCTTCTCTCTCAGTTGCTTCCCCGGCAGAGCTTCATGGCGTGTTGTGGGGTTGCATTGAGGGTGGGGGTGGAAGTCACAACTGAGTCATGAGGCTGGCCTCAAGGGAATGTGCAGGTCCCTGTAGCTTGCCTCATAGCCCAGGGTCCAGGCCTTTCTTCAGGCTTCCTGCTGGGCCCCCACTGGAGACACATGTCTTCAGCTCAGTGGCAGCAGCAGATGGCACAGAGTGGGCGGGCTGGGGCATCTGCAACTGATCCCACAACCACCAGATTAATGAGACCTCGTGCCCACCTTCTTTTCTGCAGCCTGCCAGCCAACAGGAGCTTCCTTTACTGGGGAAGGTTTGTTTGTGGGAAAATTTTTGGCAATAAAAGCTTAGAACCTGATGGAAAACTTCCTCTGCCTCTCATTCTCCCTTCCCCTGGCTCCTAGGTTGGTTCTGATGTGCTCTGAGCCCTCCCGCCTGCTCCGGAGGTTCTTCCTTGTATTACACTGAGGAAGCCGAGCTATGTTAGTCCTGCTCTTGCATTTCTGGCTGGGGAAACTGTAACTGAGAGTTTCCTCATTCATACTAGAGCAGGAGACTCAGGACTCTCTATTCCATGTCTTTCTGGTGCCTGGCCTCATCTCTGGGTTGGCATAGACCCCATGAGTAAGCACTTGGATTGTTCATATTTGAGGTTCAGACATATATAAATATATCAGCATTGAAGTAATGGGGATATGGGATGTTAGGAACCAGATTACAATGGAGACAGAGGGGCTCCTGAGGGAAAATATTACTGTTGAGTGAGACAAGAGTCCAGCACAGAGGACCAGAATAATCAATGGGTTTGAAGTGAAAGAATGCTAGTGTGGGCACAGTGTAAAGCTCTTCTTAACTTTCTCTGCCCTGCTCCTCCTGGTAAATCCCTCAAACTATTTAACTTTATCCTTATGGATTCAAGTGCCTCTATGGTAGAACTGGTTTTTCTTCATTGCAGGTGGGTAAAAGAAAGGGAGGGACCATCTCTAATGATGAGCAAGAGGGAAGGAGAGAGATGAGTTCTACAGATGTGAGCGAGATGCTTGGAGATCCTAGTCACTGGGGGTCAAAAGGTCAGTACCACTGGACGGTGGCCCATGAGGAACATTTGATGTGTGGCAAAGTGATGCAGGCAGTGGCATGAAGGCAATGAGTCTGGAGGCAGCTGGTGATGGAGCTTTTAGCAGTGTCCAGAGGCCACTGAGAGCATGAAACAACTGAGGGCACAGGCAATGGCCAAGGAGAAAGAACCATAATTAGCCTTAAGCCACTGAGATAAATGTTGTATAACTTTCTCCACACAGCAGCTCGCATACAAAAATAGTCATAGGACCAAACAAGGTAGAGGGATGGGCTGTTTGGAGGCAGAGATGAATGCCTTGGTAGCTCCATAAGCCCAGGGTCCCACCTGATTGCTCAGAGGGGTAAGGAAATAGTGAAAACATATCAATAAAAAATGTAGACATGGGTTGGAAAGCTTTTCTGCAAGGAGTTTATTTTTCTCAAGTAATACGAAGTCCAGAGGAGACAAGCTAGGACCATGGTAGCAGTTTAGAGGTGCCATTGAGGATGCTGGCTCCTTCTCTGTTTCTAATCTGCCATCCATGTTTTTTGGCTATTGCCTTCACGGTTGCAACATGGCACCTGCAGCTCTAGATTTCATATCAACATTTCAGGTGGGAAGAAGGAAGAAGGGGAAGAGGGCAATAGCAAAGGGAAAACTATGTCTGCTAAATTAGGTCCCTTTTAAAGAGCTTTCTTTGAAGACGCATCAGGGACTTCTTATGTGCCATTGACCAGAGCTGTTTGATAAAGCCATCACTAGGAAAACCAGAAGAGACTTTATAGTTAGGCAGTGAGGAGGGGGAGGATGGGAAGATTCTGAGAAAATCTCTGGAGATAAAATCGACAGGGTTTAATAATTGATTGGATGGTTGAGGAGAAGAATACTTTGGAGTTTTCCACTGCTAATGAAGATGTGAAACACAAGAAAAAGACCAGGGATAGAGGACAGAAGTTGTTCAACATCACACAGGAAATTGGTGGGATTTGAACCCAGGAACTAGGAATTTAAACTCAAATCTCCTGGTTCTTTCCTGTTCTTTCCATCACTCTCCTTTTCATTCTTACCTTTGTCTTCTGGATCCCAGAATTAGAGGTCACTCTTATCTTTGTACCCACTGATTTCTCTCCCCACCAAGTCATGAGAGCCCATAAATAACACTAATGTGGTCGTGGCATCTTGTTTCTGGGAGGCCCATTGCGATGAGGGTGTGCCAAGAGGATAGGGAGAGGCGCCACCATCAATACTGCCTCTGTTTTCACTGATGTCAGGGGTTCAGGGAAGGCCTGGACTGACATGTCTTCTCCCCATAACTACTCTTTCTTAACTCCTGCTTTTTGCTTCGGTGGTGTATTAGTTTCCCATTGCTGCTACAACAAGTTACTACAAATTTAGTTGCTTAAAACAACACAACTTCATTTACATAAAGTTTTCGATGTCAGAAGTCTAAAGTCACGGCATTAGCAGAGTTGTGTTCCCTCTGGAGTTTTCAGCGGAAACTCCATTTCCCTGCCTGTTTTGGTTTCTAGAGGCTGCCTGCAATCCTTGGCTCATGGGCCTTTCCTCATATCACTCCAACCTTTTACTTTCATCATCACATCTCCTACTACTGACAGTGATCCTCCCGCCTCTTTCTTATATAAAGATCTTTGTGATATTATCAGGTCCACATGGACAAACTAAAATAATCTATCTCAAAATCCTTGATTAGAACATATTTACAAAGTCCCTTCAACCATTTAAGGTAATGCCATTGTCTGAATGATTCTATTCCTCTAAACTTATAAATTTACATATAATCCCCCAATGTGGTAGCATTAAGAGGTGGGGATTTGGGGGAGGTGATTAGTTCATGAAGACTCACCTTCAGGAATGGGATTAGTGCCTTTATAAAAGAGGCCCAAGGTGGCTCACCCAACCATTTGCTGTGTGAGGATGTATCAAGAATTTACCATTTATGAGGCAGGAAAAAAATCCTCATCAGACACTGAATTTGTTAGCACTTTGACCTTGTACTTCCTAGCCTCCAGAACTATAAGAAATTTCTATTGTTTATAAATTACCTAATCTAAAATATTTTGTTATAGTAGCCCACAAGGACCAAGATAACATATTCCCAGGTCCAGGAATTAAGATGTGCACATATCTGGGGAGGCATTATTCAGCCTACCACAGTTGAGTATTTTCAGTGATATTTTTCTATGTGCCTAGCCTTATGCTGATGAATAGGATTTAGTCCTTGCCCTTCATGAGCTTATAGTGTAGGGAAGAAGGTGTAGAAGAAAACAACAAATTTCTCTACAGGGTGAGCGAGAACTTTGGAACTCCAGAGGCATTGTATATAACCTAGTCTTGAGAGGGCAGGGAAGGAGCACCAGAGAAGAGGGTATTCATGCTGAATTTTGAGATATGTAGAAGAATTAGCCAGATGGACAATAACAACAACAACAATAATAGCATACACTTATATAATTATCTCTATCTGTCAGGTTGTGTTTTAAGCACTTAACATATTTTAATGACTTTAATCCTTTCAATACTGAATGAAGTTGGGCATTATTATCATCTGTATTTTACAGATGAGTGTATTAGGGTTCTCTGGAGAAACAGATCTAGTGGGAGATAGATAGTTGGAGATGGGACCATATGAGAGGGGATTTTTTTTTTTTTGTGGGACTTAGCTCACAGGTTTATGGAGCTGGGAATTCCCACAATAGGCTGTCTGCAAACTGGAGAGTCTGGGAAGCCAGTAGTGTGACTCTCAGTCTATGGCAAAAAGCCTGAGAACCTGGGAGCAGCTGGTACAAGTCTTGGAGTCTGAAGGCTGGAGAATATGTAATTCCAATTTCCAAGGGCAGGAGATGAGTGTCCTGGCTCCAGCAGAGAGAGTGAGTAAGGAATTTGTTTTTCTTCTGACTTTGTGTTCTATCTGGGCTGGTCCCCACCGACACTGGGTGGAAATGATCTTCTTACTCAGTCTACAGATTTAAAGGTCAATATCTTCCAGAAACACCATCACACATATCCCAAAAGTAATGTATTACCTGTGTGTTAGTTAACTGTCTGTCACTTTAACAAATATCTGAGATAATCAACTTATAAACAAAAAAAGGTTTTTTTTTTTGTGGCTCAGTTCCAGAGGGTCCAGTCCATGGTTGATTGATCCCATTGTTTTCAAGCCTGTGGCGAGGCTGTACATCATGGCAGAACAAAATCATTCTTCTTGTTGCCAGGAAGGGGGGGGCGGGGAAAGAAAAGGAAAAAAAAGGAGAAAGAGGGAAAAAGAGTTTCTATTATTTCTTTCAAGGACACACCCCTAATAACCCAAAGATCTCTCACTAGGTTCTACCTACAGGGTTCTACAATATCCCATCAGCACCTCCCTAGGTACACAACATGAGCCTTTGGTGATATTTAAGATCCAAACTAGAGCATCCAGCTATCTGGATATCTCTTAATTCAGTTGACACCTAAAATTAAAACTTACATTGAGTAAGCTAGGCCTGAGCAAAGATCCACTGTTGGAATGTAGGCCCTTCCCTATTAGTTACTTTTAATTATGGAAAATCAAAGTCCTTCCTGTGGCTTGCAAGAGACTTGATGATCTGGTCTCTGCTCCTACTCGCAGCCCAGCACCATTCCTGCTCTCCACTGCTGAGTCACTGTGCCTTACTTCCCTCTCCACTCTGGCCCTTTCACACATGTTGTTCTTCTCAGCCTTCAGAGATCAACTCAGATGCCACTGTGTCAAGGAGTTTTCTCATCTTCAGTCAGGCAGGTTTCTGTATTACTCATTGTCAGGCAGCCCATACTTGACCTTGACAACACTCACCTTAGCTATGTATAGCTCTCTGTTGTTCCCTTCTTGTATCTAGGAGTAAGTAGGAACAAGATCATCTGAGACCATCTAGTCTAAAATTTTCCTTTAATTTCTGGGAAATTGAGGTCTAGAGAGGGGCAGTGACTTGTCTATTGTCATACAGTAGATTGGCATCAGAGCTGAGGATTGTGACTGTTGGTCCTGGGCTATAACCTTTCACCCTTCCCAAGGTGATACTTCTTGCCTTGCTCCATGCCTGCCAGTACAAATCTGATTCATGCTTCAAGACATGGCTGGTTCTTAAACACCTCTAGGATACTTGTCTTAATACACTTTGACTTTACCCCACCTTGCCAAGGTTAGAATTGACTGCTCTTCTCTCTGTGCTCCAAATATTTTGTATCTTTGTCTTTGTTCTGCTTACATTTGAACTCTTTGAAGGGAGGTAGTGTGTCCGATGCTTCTGTGAGTGCAGTGTATGTGGGGTGACACATGAAAACAAAGAGGTAAGGGATTGTTGAGGAATCTCTAACCCAGCCCAGGTTCCAGGAAAATTCCCTAGAGGCAGTGAATCCTGAGATGAACAAGTGGATTAGCCAGTTGAATAGTTATCTGTATGTGTAGTGTATGGGGGTTGGGTGATGAGGGAAGAACATTTAAGGAAAGGAGCCCTGATGTTGTGGCATGAGATTGTAGCTAGCTCCCAGTGTGGGGTGGGATGAGGTATAGTTTGGGGCAGCCTAAAGCCCTTTTTGTCCCAAGGATTTGAATGAGGAAGTTGAACTGAATTTCAAGGGCTGTCTATAGCTAACTAAGCAGGTAATATTGGACAAGTTTGGTATGCAGAATGTGGAGGAGGGCTGCCCTTTACCAAGGGTCTAATTGGATTTGTTTTCCATCTTGGTTGAGATAGAATTTTTGACTCTTTCTATATCCCAGAGGAATGTGGTATTTGTGCTATTTCACTTCCTTGCTCAAAAGCCTGCTTTCCTAAAGATGTCCCCAGCCTCTAACAGAGTATACAACCCTCTTCCTCTGATTCCTCTGCCTCCCTTCCCTGACTGCTGCCTAAGCTCCTTAGCACTGGATTCCATCCTTTTGCCCTAAAGTGAAGTTCAGTGACTCTTCAGTGATGCTCCCAGCTGCCTAATTCTCAGGGACGAATAAGGAATAATGGCTAAGTCCCTGTCATGGCCAGACACCAGAGAGTATCTGGTTGCTGACAGGTAATCAGAGCCTCTTCCAGGCACTGACTGCAATTACAAACATCTTACATTCAAAGTGAGATTCCCAATAACTTGTTCCCACGTGTATCCTTACTACTTCTTCCCTCCCTCACTTGAAGGGATCTAAGGACTTCTTGATCTTTTACATCAGGGCATTGACCACACACTCCCCTTGTCCAAAGGGCTTAGCCCAAGCTCTCTTCTGGAAACTCTTTCTGGCTACTGCGTAATTCCTACTTTCCATTGAGTGCCAGGAATTTGACATACTGTATCTCTAATTCTCCCTTTTCTGATCAGTAATCTTAGAGACATTAGATGATTTGCCCAGGGATCTGAACCCAGAACTTTGGCTAGAGCTGGTCCTCTTTCCACCACTCTCATTCTTTCCTAGGTTCAAGAACGCTCCTTCTGCTTCCCACATATCTTAAAAATTACTTGAAATTCTCCTTCCAGCACAGAGGGCATGGCTGCATCATTTTACGTGTGTCTTGTCTTTGTAATAAAACTCAAAATTTCTATTCTGTGCTTTTGTTTCTTATCATAACTCACCCCTCAGTGTTCCACACAAAAGAATACAAGGGAAAAAAAGAAGCTGGATGTGTCTATTTACCTTGCCCCTAGCTTAGTACCTGGCATATGGTAGGTGTTCAGAGTAAGGACTCTAGTGTAGACAAGGATTAGGACTCAGGGGAGCTGTTCCTCAAGCTCTCACCCTTGCACACCTCACATCCAGTGTGTTCAACAAATGATGGTGTCACACTGAAAGTCATCAATGTGGTTTAGTGGAAAGACACTGGATTGGAATTAGATGACATGTATGTAAATTCTAATTCTACTACATGCTATGCAAACTTGGGTAAGGTATTTCACTTCTTTGCTCTCTTTCTGTCAAGTGCAAAATGGGAATTATTCTACCTGCTTTCTAGGATAGTTCTGAGAATTCAGGGGCAACAGAGATGGTGAAAGGGCACTCACCACCATGCTATTGGTTTGCACAATGCCTTCCTCTCTTGGAGGAGACCCACAGTGCAGCTAAGGGCAGCTAAGTTGGCTTAACATTCTTATCTTCTGTCCTATCCTCAACTCCTTTCTACCTCCATGACTCTTGGTGGTTAAAATAGAGCAGCTAACAAATAATTTCATTTTTGAACACTACTGAACAATAGTGCTTCAAAACTATCACCTTTAGTTTTTGTTTGTCCATTTGCTTGTAAAACAATGGTATTGAATTGGTGTTTCCATTAAAGATCTGGGAAGGGATTTAGCCTGAGGCACAGTGCATTAATGTAATTTCTCTGGTTCCATATATAACAGGACTCATCTCCACCTTTAATTGAAGTGAGGACCATTTGGTAATTGTTTTGAATTTAGTTATACAAGAATTGGCTCAGAGCCAATTGGAGGGGAGGGTGTCTCAGAAATCAGACAGACCTGGGTTTGAATTCTTGCTTCATCACTAAACTTACTTGCTCTAAATACCTAATTTTGAGAGTCTCTATGATTAATGCAAAAGGGGGATGATAACCCTCACTAGGAATATATGTGTGTATAGTGCCTGGCATAGTAAAAACTTAATACACGCTAGTGCTCTCTCTCTGGAAACTTATACCTCAAGGACTTTGCTGGAAACTGTTTGAAATAATTACATGGCATACTGGTGTGTCATGTGAGTCCACTTTGCATTTGAACTACTAGTAGATTAAGCTGAACTTGCATAGGAAAGCCTTCTGGTAATTAACCTGGGGTTGAGTGATTTTAAGCTAGTTTTCATTCTGCCGCAGAAACAAAAAAGATGAGACTGGAGAAATGCTATTCCTTTAATTGAAGGAACACTTTTATGTTCTCAGGTCTATTTTAATCTTAAGTGCCGATTATGCATCATTCTCTCATGTTAACGGACACTTCTGTAAGTGATCTGCACAGAAAGAAATATGATTCTTACATAAATACTGTACCATGAGAAATTATCTTATTACCTAATATGCCAAAAAGCTAATAAGATAAAGGAATGGTACGAGTCATTTTTGGACAATATTAAAACTTGATTTTAGCTCATGGAAATAAAATGTAATTTCCTTTTATTATTCTCTTCTTCAGGTAGAACAAAGGCAGGGAAGAATGTAAGGATATTACACAGCTCTGTTCTGTGAGCTCTCGTTAAGGCAGTGGGAGGGAGCCAAGCAGGATGGACTCAAATTAAGATTTTAATGATTTCCGTTTAGAAAACTCACTCTTGCTGTTAATGCTATCCTGTCAGGTATGAGTTTTAAATTCACAGGTGAAAAGTAAAAAGAGAAATTTCTTACTCAGTTGTCTAAATGCTTGCCTCTATGTGCTTGCCTCTATTCATCCATTAAGGAACAAATGAAAAGAACATAGAGAATGTAAGGATAAAACAATCTCAAGGACTGGAAGTTTCCTGAATTATCTATGGCAAAAGGCAATTGTGTGTTGAATTTTACAAGGTTAAGGTGTTCAAAGGATATGGGCCTCACAAAATTTTGTGTTTCAAATGTACTTTTATATGCTGATCTTGGGGGATTAAATGTCTTATTTACAAATAAACAAATGATGGTTGATCTTTCTTATAATTTTTAAAAATTCTTTTTTAGTTGTAGATGGACACAATACATTTTTTATTTATTTTTATGTAGTGCTGAGGATCGAACCAAGTGCCTTCCACATGCGAAGTGTGCACTCTACCACTGAGCTACAACCCCAGCCCTGAATGTTGATCTTAATGAAAGAAATTTAAACAGAATTCAAAGTTGATAAAAATTTTCTGGCTATAATCACTTGGTCAGTGTTTGCTCTTTAGTATAAAGTTTTGATGCTGGTAGTGATGATGTGGGATAGTGTTAGACACAAGAACATACCTTTTTACATTCTTCCTTCCTATCACTTTGACAGAAATAACACTAAGTAAATGCCATCAGCCTTCTATGACATACAATTTTTCATCCAAGCAAAATATAATGGACCTAGGACCTTGAAGAAATTTAATAATCTCTGCTTTCTTGTGATTTGTTAGTCGTTTCCTACAAACACCTACAGAAATTATGTATGTTTTCTCAGAGATTTAGGTAACAGGCTTACACTTGCAGCAAGATGAATTCTTTATTAGATGTTAGGCAGACGCATTGTGCACATGCTGGGAAGGGTTGGCAAGATCATTATGTAGAATGCCCTCCTATGGGTATTTCTAAGACCTATTTAAAGACCTACAGCTATTTGTGAAACTTTCAGATCTGTTGTATGCTAGGGAATGAACTGTCTGAACTGGAAAGATTGCACCAACTTCCAATATTCCAAAATAAGGTATTCATCCATGTAAGGTACACGGAAATGACTTAAGGAGCAGGGGTGGTGATGAGTGATAACTATCACAGGTCTGGCAGCAATATTTTTGGAGCCCACAAACATGTTTGTGAAACTGTATTGTCTCTGGGGATAGTTATTTGTTTGAATACCCATTTTTCTTGAGAAAAGAAACAGGGGTTTTTCTTTAAACTAAAAGAACCTTTGAGTTCAGCTATGTGAGGTTCAGGCTGACTTAGAGGTTTAATATTTAGCTTGGTTAATTAAATCCCATTCTTTGCCCTGAATTTAATTATCCCAACCAATGTGGTAATTTAATATAATAATAAAAAAGGGGTTAATGAGAAATGGAAGAGAATCTGACTATTCGTTCATCTGGCTCAGTGGGGGCATTTATTCTTGAAGTGTCAGTTTATGGATGGTGATGCTTTATAGGGTATTATGAATTTTCAATTAGTGAGAAAATGAAAATGAAAGACATACAGTAGATCATCAATGAGTGATCATATTAGGAAATCACTAAAAAGCTCATTCTGTAAAGTTCAGGGCATATTTTAATACGGCTTCGTGATAAGGTAGGCAGGTTCCTTCTTCCTAGATTGAGCTTAAATCATGCTCTTTCTACACCAGGTGAGTTCTTGTTTAGGGTTTCTACTCAAGAGTAAATTTGCTCTTTCTAAACAATGACGAGTGTGACAATAAAAGGGTGACCTTTCTTGTTTAGCTGTCACTTTCAGTACAAATAGTCTGCTTCCTGAATACTGTGCAGGTTCTGCAGTCTAGCTGCTGAGAGAGGTTTGTAGAATCAGACTCTGATTCAGCTCCCAGCTGGAAACTTGCTGGCTGTTTCAAGTTATTGAGCCTCGGTCTTGTCATCTGTGAAATGAGGATAATGCTATCTACTCCTCTCAGATTGCTGAGAGGATAAAGTGAGAGCATGTGGAGGACACCACACAGGCCTGCTTGATATATAATAGATGCTCTGCAAATGGTGACTCCTTGTCCTCTGAACAAGTCACAAGTTTGCTTATAAATGAATAACAGACATTAACGTTGTCATGATACCATGCAGGATGCCAAGTGTTCTGGCTTATCAACCAGAGCAATGCCTCTCAAGCTTTAAATCACCAGTGATTCACCTGGGGATCTGGTTAAATATAGATTTGCATTCAGCCCGAGATTCTGCATTTCTAACACACTCCCAGATGATGCTGATACTGCCGATTGGGGACTTTGCTTTTAGTAGCATGGAACTAGGGCAATGACTTCTGAATACTGAGTTGACTTTGAGAGACTGGGCTAAGTTGCAAAACAGAATTTTATTCTACTTTTTCTTTTCTTCCTGATTGAATGATAAAAATATCTGGCAAATCTGCAGATGCTACAGAAAAAAAAAGTTTGAATGAACACATTTAAAAATTTGGGAAGCTCAAATTCATTCTACACACTTTCATTTATTGTCTGGACATATAAAGTACAAATAATTCAAACACAACAAGATTATGAAAAAAAAAACAATTACAATACTTTCTCTCGGAAATCATCTAAACTAGCAAGGTTAACATGAAGTCATTCATTTATAACTAAAGTATACAACTGCCTGGTCCTAAGATTTTTTTTCCTTTTTTTTCCCCCAGATTGAACACATTATAGAGAAGAGATTTTGGCATGCCTTTCCCACTAATGCTTAGCAAATGCATCAAAACTTTGCCAGCAAACTGCGTTCATTCATAGCAGGTGACGTAAAAAGGTTTCCCTGAATGTTGAACGAGTGTTCTCTGAACTGAAATCTGGTGTTTTTTTTCCAAAACCGAAAAGAGGAAAAAAAAACAAAAAAAATTTAAAGGAGGAGTCTATGATGCAGCCTTGGTTCTCATTATCTGTCTACCACCACGACGACTACTACAAAGTTTGCTTCTTCAGTGTGAAAACAACAGTCCTGTCTACATGCACTTAGTGGGCTCAGCATGGGAAAAAATGCACAAAATAAGCACAAGTTATAAATAACCATAACGTTTTATTACCATTAAGACTAAACTTGTATTGAAAAGATTTTATATAACAAGACAAGAAAAGCAATAGCAAATTTAACTATCAACTAGATTATGCATAGCGAGTAACTGTTTCTATTACCCAGGGAAGAGCATAAACTCTTGTATTTTTTTTTGTTTTGTTTTGTTTTTGTTTTAAATATATAACCGTACAAAGCACAAACATACTAAAATGATCAGTGCACTGGACATGGGAGAGTGCTCCCGCAGTCATTTTGTTCCCTTAGCTCTGTTTTGTTTCCCCAATCTGAATTACATTAAAATAAAGACCCAGTTGTTTTTATTTTTCTACTGTGCAGTAAGAAAAAATATTCACAACAAACATGACAATATATCAAACAATAGTTCTACACAAGTTACCTTGATACCTCTTTAACTGTCACTTAAATATCATAAGAAAACATTTTAAGACATATACAAACAAAACTAGCCAAGTGTTACAACTTATAATAAATTAACCCAAAGAAAAAATAACTTTATATATATATATTTATATTATATATACACATACACACACAACAGAATGACACAATAATATGCTTCTTCCCATAGTTTAAGTAAACAAATAAGTAGTCTAGCCAATCTAGCTATATTTGATCTCGGCCATAGGCATCATCACATCTGCGATTAAATAAATAAGTGTTTCAAGCAACATAAACAGTGTTTCAAATGTACCAACACAGCCCAAGTCTATCAGCATGGGCTACAAAGTGAATTTGAAAATTGCTTAATGAATTTAAAGCAAATGTATCTTTTGTTTTCCTTTCCTAAACACATTACATTTAACTATGATACTAAGGTATATAAATAATTTCGTAGCACCTACTGCTCAAACTAAGGAAGTTTTAGATCAAAAAGAAAATTAATCTTTTTAATTTTTGTTCTGCTGACATCCCATACTGATGACTTAAAGAAAAACTGTCTTTCAACTCATCTCCTTGCTTTTGGGTTTTGACTGTGGGGAACTGTGGTACCCTGGGTAGAACGAACACTCCTTTCCCCTAGTAATTAATAATTTATTATTATTATTACATGCTATGAAAAGATATGAAGATCATCTGTTTATAGCCCATCCTTCAAAAAACAGTCTACGAATCCAGTTTAAAACACACATCTTGATCTCTAAAAAGTTACCAGTGCAGTATGAACGCGACAAAGTTGTCAATTTCCCCTAAATTAGCCAGTCAAAATATTTTTTTTCTCAAATCCAGATTCTCTTGTAAAAATTCTTTATATTTTATAAAAATAGATTTTTCTTGAAACCCATTTTCAGCAAAGAGACCACCTCTTTGGCAACAATGTTAATGTTATTAAATTGTTAATGTCATCAGGTATCCCCCTTTCCCCCATCCCCTAACAGAAGACTGTTTTAGTTCACATGATATAAAAGAAAAAAGGAAAAATAAAAAAATTTGCAAAAGTTTTTTTTTTTCATTTTTGCAATTTTTATTATTCCTCTTTAATTTGTGTGGGGGTTTTTACCAATCTGATTGGATCAACATTTTGACAAAAAAGAAAAATCTTTTTCTTTCTTTGAATTCCATTACTTTGTAAAAATTGTTTTTATTATTTTTTTTTTTTGTTTTTTGTTTTTCTTCTTCAAATGAGCGAATGGTCATCTTAAAAAGACCCACCTTCAAGGAAGGTAGCAAAGTTAGCTGGCTGGGTAAAAATCCCTGCACATCGCTATCTATGTATATTATATTCAACAACGACAGCTATGAAAGAACATTCAATGCATCAAAGGTATTTTTTTGTTTTTTTTTTTTTTCTTTTTTTCTAAGCATTATAAAATCCTTTCCTGGTACACCTCAGGATAATCCAATGTTTTAATACTTAGGCAACACTGGCTTATAAAGTCCATGGTTGAATATAAGCCTTGAAAAGTTTGTTTCTCTCTCATTTGTGTATGTGTGTGTGTGTGTGTGTGCGCGTGTGTTTTGTTCGTATATATTTATATATATATATTTTAATAAGTAAGGATGGGAAATTCAGGACTTGTGGGCTTTGTTGGTTTTAAAGGAAACTTGCAACACTCTGTCTCCCAGGCGATACCCGTTGAGGCTGGCGATGGCCATGGCTGCCTCATCATAGTTGGTCATGGTGACAAAGCCGAATCCCTTGCACTTGTTGGTGTTGAAGTCACGGATGACCTTGACGTTGTTCACTGCGCCGAAGGGGCCAAAAAGCTGCCAGAGGACGCTCTCGTCGGAATCTGGGGACAGGTTGTAGACGAAGATGCACCAGCCTGTTCCTGTGTGACCAGGGATGTTCATTCCCACAAGGCTTGTCATCCCATCAATGGTGATTGGGGAGAACCTGGGGGGACAAGCAGAAGGGGGGGCTGGTCCAGACATCAGTCTGACCATGGAAAACACACAGATGCACAGACACAGACACGGGGCAAAGGGCTGAGTGAGTGTTTGCAGGAGAGTCTTTAGGGTTTAAAAACCAAATGCAAAAACTAACACCTGTGGCATTTCTTCCAATGGGAAAGGCTTAGAAGGCTAAGGCATGTACATGCCAAGAGAAAGGCCTAGGTCAATTCCTAAAAGGCATGAGGGACTCCCAAGTCTCCCAGAGCAAGTCTCTATCACAGTTCTATCACAGTATATATTCATACGTTGTCTCCTCCCACCTCCCCCAACCCTGCAATAGATAGTGAGTTCTCGGGAAAATGACTCTATTTCAAGGCTTATATTCTATTGTTCTATTTATCTATTCAGTGGAGCGCACAAGGGAATCTCATAGACACAGTGACACATAGAAGACACTCAATAAATATTTATTGATTGAATAAGTGAATAACTCGTTGATGTCAGTGCTTTGGAAATTTTATTTTGTTATTTCTAGGCAGAAATGGGGGATGGCCCTTGAAGTATTCAAGTCTACCATCTTTGCAGTCCCTTGATTTATGGCTGTCAAAGATCTCTTAATATTATTGAGGATGGAGATACATGAGAACGAAGAGACATGTCTTATTATTAATCAGATGAGTGGCTGATGTTTCATTTAGTATTTATTCAAAGACTTTTCCCCAAAAACTTGAGTAATAATAATAGAGATGTACCATTTTTTAATGTTATATTATCTGGAATTCATTTCTAAGCATCACTGGAACAAGATTTCAAGTGGTTTATGCATTTATACATCTTGAATTGCTGTACATTAGAAAAGCATAAAATTGCCATTTGCCCTGTTTACAAGTACTTTTATATTGGGCTTAGAATCTTCTCAGTTTTTGTGTAATCTTTAAAAGAAAAAAATAACCCTTTATATTCTACTCACTGTCTGATAAAATAAACCCATGTGTGATTTGTGATGGATGCAGTAGATAAAACAATTAGGATACCAGTGCCTACTGCTGAACATTATTTTTCAAAATTTTGTTTCAGACCAAATGTATACAGGGATTTTGATGCTGTACACTGACTAGAAGCTTGCTTTTCATTTGGTTGAGGTTTTTTTTTTGGGGGGGGGGTGGACTTGGGAGAGAGGAGGAAGCAAAAACTGGGAAAAGCATGGAGTAAAGTGTGACCAGGAATGTTTTTTTTAAAATAAGCCAATATTCTTGGTGCTTTGGGAAGGGCCCATAATGAATAGTTCTATACCTGACTAGACTTTAGATAATATCAAATGGTGGATAAAGATAAGCTGAACATAACAACTCAATAGAAATTGTTTTTGCTACTATTTGCTAAGTCAATTTTCTTTCTTGCTTAAAGACAAGATGCCGTTCCCCTCCCCGCCAAGGAAAAAAAATATCATGGTACAGATTCTTAGAATGGCAAAAGTAAGTTTAACTGCATTTGAATACTTATATAATATTATTAAAATTATTAGGTACTGGGTATTGAAACCAGGGGCACTCTACCACTAAGCTACATCCCCAGTCCTTTTTATTATTTTTTGAAAAATTGAGACAGGTTTTCACTAAGTTGCTGAGGCTGGCCTTGAACTTGAGATCTTCCTACCTCAGCCTTCCACATAGCTTGGGGATTATACGTGTGCTTCTCCATGCCTAGCTGCTATTTGCTTTATTTCTGAACACTGTCTTCTCAATGGTCTCTCCTCCAACTAGGTAATTAGTCCTTTTCATTGATATGGTAGAAAATAGCTAAATATTTATCATAAGGCCAAGGCCAGAGCCAGAAAAGAGGTTTCAAGTAGGACCTTGATTCTAGTTGCTGATGGCTACCAGAGCCTTTAGGTGAGAAGGATTCTAGATCTAAATCTGGGTTCAATAGAAGGAGAAAAATGCTGTTATCAATTAATGTGTCCATCCTGGATTGGGCACTGGAGGAAGAGGCAGCACATAGGCTGCGGCTGTGTCTTCCCTGGTCTCACCTGTGTTATTAGGTATTACTCTTCTTGTGGCATTTGGTGCTACCTTGCTAAAATCAGAAAGGAGCAAAGGGATGGGGCAGAGCTAGGAAAGATGGAAAAATGCCTGGGAAGCAGGCAGTGTGTGTTAGACATGTGGAGATAATTCACAGTTATCCTCACTGGTAGCTGGGACTGAGATTCAAGAAGCTGGCGCTCTGATAGTGAAGTCTGCAGTCAAGTTACTCCCCTGACTGTGCACTAGCTTCCAGTCAGGGTACTTACCATGCATGGCCAAGTGGTGAAAGAACTGCCTGGAGTGGGGAGTATGATGTGGACTATTAAAAAGCACATCTCTCTCCCTTGAGTGGAGGAAGGGGAATTAAAGTGTGCAGCTCTACTGAGCAATATGATGAAGATGCTCTGTTCCTAGCAGTGCAGCGGAGCTTATCAAAAGCACATATGGGAATCTCATGGACACAGTGACATAACACACTCAACTCCCCAAGATTCAGATTTCAGATGGGTCTGGAACACCCCTGTGATTGCATTCAGAGGGTCCCCAAAGCCTTGACCCTATTTAAGTACCCAACCCCACAAAAAGGCTTTAAATGAAAGAAATAGCGAGTTAAAAACCCACATACATATAAAACTGAGGGAGGATTTATAATAACTGCTAAAACCTGTAACAAAAGAAAGTCCTGGTTGAGGTGCACACAGATACACTTCATTCCCAGGATGTGCTCTGATATGCACACCGAATTGGCGGTGGAAGTCAGAAAGTCATTCGTGTGTTAATTTATGCTTTGGCCAGAGCTAGTAGTCCAAAATCTAAATTTTCCACTGAAAATTATAAGATGGTCAGTCTTGATAAGCAAAATGTTCTAATTTTGATTTGCTGGAATCTGCCCTCTTAACTGAATCTTGGCATCACTAATGCAAAACAGTTGCTTTGCAAGTTTGCAAAATCAGCCAGCAAAGAGTCAGAGCTTTCTCCCTTAGGGAAGCCGTTCAGAGGACCAGATTATCAAGGGCTTGGTAGCTGTGGCACCTGAACCATAGGATAAGCCCACCTGCAAATAAAAGAAAAAGTGAAACACACAAAATGTTTTGTGTGCCCTAAAAGAAATAAAAATCAACTGAAGTCTGAAATTAAAATTAAGAGTTTGACATGCTGGTGGAAGAAAAAGGAAGAATTTAAAAAAAAAGTAAAGTTAGTGAATTAAAAAAAAAAAAATCTAGCCCCAGTCTGTGCCAACACGGACATCTGGCAATCTGTGGAGTTTTAATTACCTCTTTACGCCATAGGCCATATTAAGCAAATTGTCCAGCCTGCAAAGAGAAGGAGGGTCTTTGGGTTAATGCCTCACAGATGGCAAGATCACTCAATGGAACTATTAATAAGAATGCTCCATTTTCAAAGAAGAAAAGCTCAACAACTTTCCCCACTGCTGAGGAGTCTATCCACCGGTAGTTTCCCCCTTTCCTGCCTCCAACTGCAAATAATTCATGTTCAGGTCAATGCTAGAGTTTCAAGCAAGTGTCTAATGAATCCCCCCTTTCTTTCAAGGTCTCAATCAATCCCACTCCCCCCACCTCTCAGAACATGTGTGTGGATTTTATTTTATATTGTGTGTGAAATTGTTAGAATGGGGTGGGGGGGCTTCTTAAATTGTTCACCTTTTGGTGTAATTAAACTTGCGAATAAAGGTCTCTGTTCCAGATCAACAAACAATACATGTGCACACAATACGAATCAGAATGGATCTTTTCTGTTAGCCTAGTTACATTAAATCTCCTTACCACACACATGGGTGCAGGGAGTGTTTGTGGGTTAAGACTAAAAAAAAAAAAAATAGCTTACTATTTACAGCCTGAAAACACCTCCTGGCAAACTGTCATTATGCTATAATCTTCCTCACGTTTAGTACCTTACTTGGGGACAAGCTATTCACACCATGGGGCAGTAGTAACCATAGTTTCCACCATTAGAAGCCTGCTGGAGAGGCTTTTTACATAAATACTGCATGCGCTCTCACACAAAATAAAAATTAGATGATTTGGACTCTTCATGAAATCATTAACCATTTCAGATTCATGGGGTATGGGAGGACAACTGAAGAGGCTGATTTTTCTGTGGCCAGATGGACTGTTACTATTCTAAATAGACGGACCTACTATTTTTCCCACGTGAAGTTTAACAAGAAGAAAAACCCTTTCATTAAAGAGGAGTTGGGGCGTGGGTGGAATGACATAGTTGTTTAAAATTTACTATGGTTAGGTCAAGGCTATGCTTATCTTCTTGCACAATGGAGGCCGATCAAGGTTGTACTGCCTTCATGGAGAAACCAGTCTTTCAGAAATGTCTAGAAGGGGAATGCTCCCAGCACCAGGAGCTTCCTCGGGGTTGGATATCCAAAGAAAACACTAAGGCTTGAATGAAATCTTCTTCCTTGTCTTCAGAATGTGCTGACTAAAGAGATAAAGTTAACACTAAAAAATTTTCCTCCCCTAGAACCCAGAATTCACTAGGAAAGGAGGACAGGACAAGCCACTCCCCTCAGGCAAGGATCCGCCTCTGGGCAGTATGAAAAGCCCCTGCCCAGTCTGAAGTCTAAGATTCTGAAATGTCACTTGTGACTTACTTTTGTTGAAACCAAACTTTGTTCCGTTAAATTTTGTTTCTACTGAAGAATCTCAAGTTTAACCAGTCACAGTAGGAAGTCGCAAGGGGTTTTGAAGAGCATCTGGTCTAATCACCTCATTTTACAGGAGTGGAAACTGAGGTTCTTTGCCTTGCCCCATACTTCACAGTCATGGGCTTCCCTGGCCCTTGCCCAGCTCTGTACCATGCAGCAGGGGTTCCCTTCTCTGTGGGCATACCTACCTGAACCTCTGAGCCTGGTGGTGGAGTGGGCCTGGGTAGCGCCGGTTGGGAGACTGGTACAGCTGGGACAACAGGGCCTGGCTGGACTTCTGGCTGGGGTTGTTGGCAAACTTCACAGTAATCGGTTCCGTAGCACCGCTGGGCTTCTGACCATTCAGCCCTTTGATGGCTTCTTCTGCCTCAATCCTCTTATCAAAGCGGATGAATCCCACCCCTCTAGACACTCCTGGGGAAAATGAAAGAGTCTTTGTAAAAAGTGAAAAAAACCAAACTGGTAAATATCTTTGGGAAGAGATGAGTGGGGCCTCATGGACATTGTGTGGGGTGTCAGTCCACCTGTGGGGCCTGGCAGAGCCCAGCTCCTTGAACTGAAATGTATCTGCTTTCATATACACCAGCATGGCCCTGGACACATGCCTCCAATCCATAGAATAGAGGATTTCTTGCATCTGTCCTCTCTGGTCCTCTACCACTTCTCATCTCCCTCCAGTTACTATAAGTGAACATCCACCAACCAGTTTCCAGTTCTCTAGTGAGTCCTCCACACCCAGTGGCTAAGTCATCTATATGAAAAGACAACTCTGACTACAGTTCAACCTTTAAAAACATTTTCTAAACCTCTTATATGCCTTTTGAATATTGTACTTTGTGCATTGTATCTATTCTTCACTGCCCCAAACAGAACGAACAAGAAACAAAACCCACAAAATACCCTTCCCTGGCTTCTTGCTGCATGCAGATGAAGTCTAGATTTCCTGGCATTCAGTGTCCTTGGAAATCTGGTTCCAAATACCCTGTTGAGTCTCACACCAGCTACCCTGAACTGCCTGACGTTCCTAGAACAGGCTGTTGTTCTTCCTTAACTCTGTGCCTTGGGATATGGCATCCTCTTTATCTAGAATGCTCTATCACTCCCTTTTGCCAGGTAACCTCAAGTCATCCTGCCAACCTGTTCAAACATTGCCTCTACAATGGAGCCTTCCCAATAATCATCACCAGGCATAGTACACTCTTTCCTGAGCTCTCACAGGGCAACTTGGACGGCACCTAGTGGGAACCTGTCACATTGGAGTCCTGAAAGGAACGATGCTTTTCCTTCATCCGTGGTTCCCAGTGTCCCTCTGCACAGTGTCTGGGTCAGAGCCTATTTCAGTGAGAGTTGGTTACATGAATCAAATGACAAACGTGCTAAACTTCTCTCAGGGGGCGACTTCTAAATTGAGATAGAGTGGGGGGTAGGCATAAAACACCTTGTCATTAAAAATGCAACCCCAGGTACTTTACCTTTCTTGCTGAGAGGTGCTGGCTGATTGACTTTCTTTATTCTGGACAAAGAACCTGAGTCCCAAAGCCTGGGTTCTTACCCTGCTCTGCTCCTGACTAGCTGGTGGGAAGTCAGCTCTCACTTTGGATCTGTTTGCTGATGTACAAAATGAGGTAGTTTAAAGTTCCTTTTAACTCTGTAATGCTATGAATTGGAGCTAGAGCTACACATACAGGTTTTCGCATACAAAAATAACCGTTACTGGTTGAGGGCTGAAAGAGACTTTGAAGGTCATACAGCTCCATTCTCAACCTGATACCCAAATTCTCTTTTACAACCTTGCCAAATAGTGTAGCGGCTGCTGGAACAATTCCCACGACGGAGAAGTCTGCATCCCAATATGGCCCATTTTAAATTTGGGCAATTGATGGATGAGAAATCTTTCAAGTCAGAAGTGTGCCTATTCATGACCCACATTCTCTACTTTAAGCAACTATTAGCCTGCTCCTACGGATAACAGTTGGGCACTGATATGCAAGAAAAGAAATTACAAAGAAACACTTAACCTGTAACTTGGTCAACCAGGATTCGTGAGGTGATGATACGACCGTATTGCGAGAAAAGCTGCTCCAGCTCCTTCTGGGTCATGGTTTTGGGAAGGCCGCTAACGTAGAGGTTAGCATCCCTGATTGAGGCCGAGCTTGGACGGGCATATGAGACCTAGGAGAGGCAAGAGGACTAAAACCATTATAGGCACTTGACCTCAAGGGAGAGACTGAGGAAATGACCAAGAGGACAGTGCCTCGGCTGGCAGTATAGCTCAAGGTGCCAGTTAAAACCACTCAATAGTTCAGAGTCGGAGCTACTCTTGTAATAGTAATGAGAATTAGGAGAACAGCCATAGAGGAACAAAAGGAGAGTTGACGATAACTTAAAACAAATGCACAGATAAGGGTCTCTAAGTGCAGAACAAAATAGCTACTGTATGGCAGCTGTTAAATGCAGAACTACCCACGCATGAAGTTCTGAAGATTTACCTCCTGGATGTGGGTGTATAGATGATTTACTGTATCCAACACATAATAATCTTTGAATAAACCAAAAAAAAAAAACCCTATGAAATTCTGCTGTGCACATTTCTCTCCCTGCCACTCTCCCTACCCCCATTCTCTTCAAGAAAACATAAAAGCAATCGGGTTCTCTGTAAGATTTTTTTTTTTTTAATGTTCTGTCCTTTGTGTTGCTCCAATCTGTTCCCATAAGGTCTGCTCTCCCTGAATGACAAAGCGCTGGTGAAATGGGATTGAATGAACATCTGCTTGCGAAACTGGATATGTGACCTTGTCGTCACATCTGCAAGGACCAGTTGCCCCTAACTTTGAGATCGGGCAGATAAAACCACAACAAACAAAATGGGGGCACAGTGTGCAGGAGGGAGGGAAAGGGCAGCCAGAGAGGGAAGAGAGCCTCACTTATGGTTATAATAAGTTTGACTTTGTAAATTTGTCCTCCCAGATCTCTCAACTGCTTTTTTTCCTCCCCAAAAAGCTAACACAGAAGTGTAAACAGATCTGAAATTCCATCTGCAAGAAGCCAAATCTGTAGCAGTACACATAAGCAAAGCAAACCCCAGCAGTCATTAATTTTAGACTTTCATTTACTTATTTATTTATTTTTTTAAGAAAACAACATCAGACATTTGAAATATAATTTACAGCTAGTCTAACAAAAGCACTTTCCTGCTAAAGCTATTTCTGGGGCGGTTATGGCTCAGAATAGATGATGAATACAGTCATTTCAGAGCACATCTGACAGCGTCGGACAGGAAGGGACTTATATGCCTTAGCATTTTTCAGTTGGGAGTTTTATTGAATCTAGATAACGGACTTCATAAGACCTGGTCAGACTGTGGGGCCACGCGTGTGTGAGTGTGTGTGTGCTCACACACAAGCCAGTGTGCAAAAGGAATTGCACATGTAAAAACCAACCCTTCACCATTAAGAACTAAACCTTAGGAAGCAAAGTGGACACTGCTTCTGGAAACTTCAAGGGGAGAGAATGGGTGTAGCAAAGAGGAAGAAGGATGAGTAGACTCCTCACCCATGGCACATTCTCCCTTTCTATGACAGAGACACCAGGTCCCTTTATGAGTTCCACACCTAAAAATAGATGTTGACTCAACAGAAAATGATGTGAGTGACTAATCTGCCTCTCTGGCCTCCCCCTGCTGATGGAGTGAGGCAGCTGCCTACATTGTCTACATCTTCTAGAAACTCCTGGGTGGCCTGGGAAGCCACTATAGGTTTTGCTTCTTCCTAGCACAGGGCTGGGAGGCAGAGGGTCCACTTCATTGAGGTTTCCTGTGTATGCACTTGAGGCCACAGGGGGTCGTGGGGGGGTGCAAGAAACCCATGCAACTGCCTGGATAGGGCTTCACTCCACATAATGTGCTCCTGCCCTTGTCCTCTCAGGCTATAGCATAGAACTATTTTTGAGGGAGGAGGAAGAAATCTCATAGTGGTGGATCCAAAGTACAAGGGTCACCCTAGTCTCACTCTAATTACAGGCAAGTCATCTGAATGTCATTTGCCCCTCTCCCACCTTTATGCTTTTGCTCATGGGGAACATTTTTTTCCATCTTCTTCCTCAAATACAATTCTTACTTTTCTTAAGGTGGCTCAGCTCAAATGTTACCACCTTTTCTTGATGGCCGCCTCTGTCTGATCTTGCCTCCTCCTAAAAGTCTCCACAGCAATGTGCTCAATGAATCATAGCACTTAACCCGTTCTAACCTTAACTCACCGCCTCTCTATCTGGTCTGACCATCTCCTTGAGGTCATGGATTATATGTGTCTTATTTATCTCTGTGGCTCTAGCTCCAGGCACAGAGCCTGATTCCTGCTGGGTGTTTAATACCTTCTGAAAAAAAAAAAATGAGTGGACACCCACAGCTCTTGATGGATGATGTGGCCCTTAATGGCTCTTTGGGGTTAACTATAGCTTGGTTCCTCTACTAAGATGGATCACTGAGAGTCAAGCACCCAGAGTCATAACGGTGTTTCCCTACTAAGCTAAAAGCTAAGGGACAGTTTCCCACTCTTCAGTGTCTGGGGTTGGAATAACGAGAACAGGACGTTGTAGGACTAGACATCACTTCTCTCAGCAAACATTTCTTGAAGATCTACCCTGCGCCAGTTACTTGCTGTGCTGTGTTCTGGGGACACAGCAAATGCAAGACAAGGTCTTTTGCTCCGGAGGACTTCCAAGTCTAATGGAGGCCACAGACATCTCACAGGACATGCTTGATAAATATGGGTTGAGTAGAATAATGGATGAGGAGGCATATAAACCAATTATCACAAAGTCACAAGACGTGTGCTATGCCAGGGCTATGTATGCGTGTGACTCAAATGCAGAGGAGGGATAAATCAAGGATTAACGAGGCCAGGAATAAGACAGAGCTGAAATGAGGCTGTTGGTGAGACAGGTGGTGGTAGGGTCAGGGAATGGCGGCCTGGTAATAACCTTCCTCTCTCATGAATACAAATGAGGCCAAAGCTAAGGGAAGGGCCTGGCATTGTGCATTTACTACTATCCAATAAATGCACTGTGGATAGTAATGAACTTGATTTCCATTAGTATTGGGCACCCAGATCTAGAGTACAGAGGAAAGCATTTTAAGGACTGACCCTGCTAGGGAAAAGAAGCTGGCACTGGAGTCAATGACACAACCAAAACCATTTCCCTAAAAGATGATTCTGACAGAGACGGAATCTTAGGGAAAATTACTTTGACAGATTCCCCAGAGATGACACAAGGCAGTAACAAATCCCAAAAGTGAACAGCACCTTGGTCATTCTATCCCAAGACTAATTCCTGCTTAGTTTTTCTCCTCAATTTGGACCCTTAAATTGCTGTTGTTTTATTCCCCTCTGCCAGTAGGAGTGGACAAAAATGACAGGAAAAGGATCTTCCCGCCTTCAGTATTCAAAAGTACATTCAAGTATCTAAAACTTTCAAGTTTCTTCATACACTTATTAAATTCCAGTGGAATGGCTACTGATGTCAGATCCTTTCTCGGGCCTAAACATTTAAAAAAAATATTGCCAATTTTCAGCCCCTGCAGAGAGGCCAGCATTATTGGCACGTTAGCTCTTCTGAACCAGTGGCCTAGAATCTAGGATTCCCAATGCTAGAGCCAATGCTCTAGAGAATTCCCCTTGCCTTGGACCATCAGGATCCTGCTTATTTCATTCATCCAGAATCTTTGAAGACAAAGATTGGCATTTCTAGGCCATCAGAGATATGGCTCCAGAACTCAGAAAGAGCTGAGAATAAAGAGGCCACTTCTCTCTCTGGGTAATAATGGTGGCCTAAAGGCAGGTGACTATGAATGCCTGGCTTCACAGACAGTGTTTACAGAAGATTTTCAGCCCTTTTCAAACTCCCCAGCACTGCCCATCCCTGCCTGCCCATAATCCCCCCACCCTCTACACTACAGCAACAAGATTATGAGCTCAGACTTTGGGTGGGCTCCAGTACTCACTAGCTGTGTGAGCTTGAGTAAGCAATTTGATCCTGATAAGTCTCAGTTTCTTTACTTGTAAGAAATGGGGACAATTCTCCTCTAATGGGTTATTGTAGAAATAAGTAAGAATAATTTATGTCTAGAACATACCTAGAATTTAATTAAACTTAATAGCATATATCATAACTTATATATTATTATGATGAACTATACAGGTGTCTGTGGGTCAGTCTGGTATCTATCCCTCATTGGGACATACCCTCCAATTTTATCAAACAAGCAAACACATGGATCACTACCAGTGAATGCCTACAGAGGCATTGTCCTCCTTTGCTACCCTACTGGGGGGTCTGGCTATCTTTCAGCAGTTCACTGCCATGAATTTCCTCTAACAAGTTTCAACAAATCCCACCCCTTCATATCCACAAAATACTTTCCACTTTCTTAAATGAATTAGTGCTCTCAGAGATTTTCACAAAGTGGGTCAGGCAGCATTGTCATTCACCACAGATGGAGAGAAGGACCAGGGCTGGGGTCTGCCTCTTCCCACACAATACCCACAGGTCCCTCTGCCTGCTCACAGCCAGGACTTGGCTTGGGGAGTGGGAGAAGAACATTATGGTCCCTTATCCGACCCACCATAATGCAGAGAAAGGAGAGGACATTAGAAACAATAAAGGCATGATATTGGGTTGTGAGGAAGGAAAAAATGAGAGGAAAAGGCATCCTTCTTAGCTCCTGAAAGGTGCTCCTGTGGGAAACCACTGGATTAAATAAGAGTTCATTGACTTCTCACTTTCCAGAACAACTGCTGTGAGCTAGACCCTGGGATGGGTGCTGGGAGTGTGTCTGCTTCAAGGACCCCCACAGTCTGGCAAGGGAAATAATTAAGCAAATGAGGTACAATACTAAGGGCTGTTGACAAGGGGACACTCATCTTCCACTTCTGTTGTTTCCCTCCAAGTGGAGGGTGCCCTGGAGTAACAGTCTAGGCCTTTTTCCAGCCCCTCACCCATTCTTCTCCAGGGGACTTGGAGCAACTGCTCTGAATGGAGTCTTCAATAATGGGGTACTTAGGTGCTGGAGCTTCTTCCCATCTGGGAGCCAATGCCAGACAGAAGCTCAAACTCTGTCCTAGGCTCTAAGTTCTAAGGGGGCAGGCTCTGTTCTCATTTGGGGAGACCTGTGGGGTTCAGAGCACTTATGACTCCCTCTCCACCTGCCACCTGATACATGCTGTTCTTTTATCTGGGGCAAAAACTGATGGTAATGTTTCTAATGAGTTCTAATTATTCCATTTCTTCCTGCACAGAACTTTTCAATAATTCTTTAATGCCTTGTGATGGAAGTCCAAATTTCTTATCTGGGCATTCAAAGCCCCCTGGAATCTGGCCCAAATTTTCTTCTCCTGCTAACCCTTTCCTGCACCCTTTCAAACAAAAACACAGTCACAGTTTTCTGAGTAGTGCTGAAGGTTTCCACTTTCATGCCTTTGTTTTTGGTCTTCTTGATTAGTCAGTCTGTCAAAGTGTTAGGAAGTCCACTGGGTCCAAGTAATACGCCCAGGCCTTAAACAGTAATAAAGATGACCTCGGGATTCCACACTCTTTTGTCTTGCCTCTCAATTGGTTTAGAACCCAGATGTGCAAAACAGTGAGGTCATCTGCTGGGCCCTTTTGGATTACAATAGTGGCATGGCATCTGGAAGTTTTTGTGAGCTAGGTATTATATTTACAAAACTGCTAATGTCTATAATCACAGTTCAAGGTAACTGGAGATAAAGATGTCAGAGGCCACACGGGTGTTCTTGACACTACTATCCCTGATATCTGCTTCAGAGAAACTTGGTGCTAGAAGAAGTGACCTCAAAAGTTCAGTGCAGGATTTAACACAGCTGGCTATCTAGCTTGTACATTCTACCGACAGGAAGCTCACGACCTCATGTGGCATCCTATGCCACTGCTGGCCATTACTGATTTTTCTTCCTTCGACAACCCTGGAACATTCTCCCTATCCTCATCACCCCTTATCTTGTGGATCTCACTGACAGATGCTAGTTACAGTATCATGTAACTATTTTGAAACAGGACACTCCAAAGAAGCTTTTGTTTATGGTACTTTAACTGAGTTCCTGTTCTATAGTAGAAAAGAGTGAAGAGGTTAAGTAAGAGCAAGGGCTTTGGGCTTGAGGAAATAAAAATGTAAATCCTGACCACTTTCCAGTTGTGTGACCTTGGGGTGAGTCACTTAATCTTTCTGGGGTGCATCACTTGAATAACATAGTTTAGAAGCTCTCTAAAAGAGCTATTTCCTTGTAGGATTTCTAGGCACCATACCTGGCACACAGTAAGTGCTCAATAAACAGCAGCTTTGACATGATTGCTATGTAATTAGGCCTTATGCTAGACATCAGGGTGCAGAGATGAATACAACAGTCCCTGACACGCAGGACTATTAGTCTAGCAGAGGAGACAAACAAACCAATCATTTCAGAAGATCAGGCTGCAGATTTTCCCCAGTTTGTAGTAACACCCTATTCTCTGAGTGAATACAAACTCCCCAGAGCAGACAGGTCCCTGGGGAACATTCTTTCCAAAGAGACCAGGAGAATGGCAGCAGAGAACAGACTGCGGTGCTGCCAGGGCTTCTAGGAGCAAACCCTCCCAGGGACTTCCAATCCCACCTCTGGGAGCGGGGAGAGAAGAAAGAAGCCAGCTGCCTCCTAGAACAACAGCTCTGATTGTGAGGATTGGTTCACCTCTGTGCCTGTGGCTGCAGCCCTGCTCACAGGCAGGACAGGTGTCCGTATTTGTAGCCCCACTCTTTATACTCCCCTCCACCTGCCACCTGATACATGCTATTCTCTTATCAGGGGCAAAAACTGATGGTAATGTTTCTAATGAGTTCTAATTATGCCATTTCTTCCTGCACAGAACTCTTCAATAATTCTTTAATGCCCTGTGATGGAAGTCCAAATCTCTTATCTGGGCATTCAAAGCCCCCTGGAATCTGGCCCAAATTTTCTTCTCCTGCTAACCCTTTCCTGCACCCTTTCAAACAAAAACACAGTCACAGCTTTCTGAGTAGTGCTGAAGGTTTCCACTTTCATGCCTTTGTTTTTGGTCTTCATTCATCATGGCAAAATGAACTCCTGCCCACCTTCCATGAAGCCCAGGCACAAATGATTGCTCTCTCCTTGGACTCCATAGAAGATACATGTCTCAATGACAGCAGCGGTCATACCTGAAACATTTATTTTTTTTCTTTCTCTCTCCCTCCCTTCCTTCCTTTCCTTCACCACCTTTTATTTTTTATTTTTCCTAGGAATTGAACCCAGGCCCTCTCATGTCAGGCAAGTGCTCTACTGTTGATGGACATCTCTATCCCCTGGGGAGCATTTCTTGAGTATTCAATACAAACCATGGTTACCCACAAGTGAGGAATCATTAGTTCTGTTTTCCAGAGACAATTATGACTCAGTGAGATCAAGTACTTGCCCAAGGTCACACAACTGAACTAAGGCAAACAGACAAACTTGAATATGACTCAAAGTTCTGGGATCTTTCCATTTTGCCACGCTAACCTGAACAGTGAGATAAAAGCTATATTCTTGGCACCAACTGTTACTTTTACTGGAAAGGTACCAAGTGGGAAGGAGCATGCTGTAATATTTTATTAGACTATTAGAGTTGGAAGGAACCATTCTGCAGATGAGGAAATAAGGTAAGTTGCTCAAGGTCATTCCTAGTAATTTTTGATGGAAGCAGAACTGGACTATCCATCTTAACTCAAAGCTTTTAATGAACAAAAAGGGGGAAGGGGAGAGGGATGTGGTGATTTCTGATCTTTGACAGACCAGCTCTCCTGTCCTGAGGCTTCAGAGAAATAATTCTTTAGTTCTCAGGGCCACTGATGTTCTACGCAGCTCTGTGCCACAGAACTTTCTGGAGTCAGGAGATGTCCTATATCTGTGCTGTTCAATATGGTAACCATTAGCTACGTGTCAGCATGGCACATTTCAAACGTGTCTAGTGTGCCCAAGGAACTGAACTTCTTATTTAACTCAAATTCAATATGTGGCTAGTAACCATTATACTGACTAGAGTAGTTCTACACCAAGAAAAAACACAGAGTTGTAACATCTAAGAATGAGAAAGGACATTCAGGGTCATTTAGTCAAAATTCATCTTAAGACAAGATTTTTTTTCCTATCTCATCCCTAATGTTTCATTTGAATGACTCTGATGATGAAAGACTCACTACCATTCAAGGCATATATTCTACTCTGACAGTTACACAGCTTTTCTTTCCAGATTATTAAAATATAGGATTGAACTAATGCCTCTGGGTCACTGCAGAATTTTCTTTCCAAGAGAATGGAAAAGCAACCATTGTGGGATAGATACATGGGTTCAGAGCTCTCTTTGCCATCTGCCTCTGAACAACCTTTAAGTGTCATGTCTTTTAAAAATGATCTGGATGGGTAAAAAACACCAGCGATGAGCTGACCAGAGTGGACAAGAAAGGACCACCAGTCCCTGTGATCTGTAGTCATATTCTCCTAACATAGCCAAGGGAGTGCCAATTTTTCAAAAGCAGCTCACATCACATTGTTGACTTCTTTTATGCTTATGGATGGCTAAAACCCAGACCCCATTCCATGTACTTCTGAAAACTTAAGTGTCTAACTTATACCTTCCCAGTTTTCTTTTTGTAATCCACACGTAGAACACTGCAAATGACCTCAAAGATACTAGCATCATATCAATTTCATGAGCTGAGAGCACAGGGGAACTATATTTCCACCTCTCCAATTCCTACCTCTGTATTTGAATTTATTCACTCAAAGGAAGTTAACTGGGCACTGGAGACAGAGCAGCCAAATATAATCTCCCACAAAAAAAGAGAGAGGCAGCTGGTACAACTGGGGTAAATGTGCATCCAGTTTCCGATAGCCCTGCCATGTGCCTTCTCCTTGGGGATTCAGTGATCCAGCCGCCCCTGCTGACCTTGGCAGGGAAGTGCTCCCACACTGGCTCTGACTATAACCTGAATGGGGGAGGAGAGAAAATGCTTTTTTATTATTAACAAGACTGAGGAAGGCAGGCCATCATTTCTGGGTAGGGTGATATCCATCAGCAAAAAATGATCTGCTAACTCTTCGGGAAGCATTAAGAGACGTGAGAGGAGAAATAATTGCTTATGCCAAGTGCAAAGAAAAGATGCCTCAGCGGAATGGAGGCCTTTAGCAAGGCAGGTGGATGGCGGGAGGGGATGGGGGGAGACACGGCTGCCCATGACCCCTGGCAAGAGAAAGAAGCGGGAGGGGCAAACTGGAACCTGCAAAGCTCAAGTGTAGGAAGATCCCCTGGAGGCACTGTTAGTGCTATTAGAAGAATAAAGTGAAAATGGAGAAATGGTTAAGCAGCATCAAAACATCAGCAGAGAGGCGGAAATATGCGAACTCACTCTCCTTCCTGGAGAAGGGAGATTTTTCCTTCTGAAAGGCCCTGGCTCACACACTTTCCCCTAGTCTTGCTCCCTTGAGACTTGGACTGCTGCCTCGTGATAAAGTGTCTTTCTTACTCTCTCACCCCATCGCCTGACTGAGTGCAAACTCTCATGGGTTTGCTCAGAGCTGAAGAAGCAACCCTTTTGCCCCTTAATCTGAGAACTAGTCCTGAAATTGCTCACACCCTAAGTTTACACAAGAGCTGTGCTTTGGAAATGTTTTATTTCAAGTTATATTAGTATAATTCAAGTAAAAGCTTAATGCAATTATTAGAAAAAAAATCACTAAAATCATCTGTAAATATGTAATGCAATGAGAAAAGAACAGAAATATGGAAAAATGTTAACACTATTGGGCTGATATGTGTTCATGATATGATTCTCAGCATTCTAAATTATTTAAAAATGAGGTCTTGCTTTTAACACGAATGAAAAAGCCCCTAATATAGAGATGATTTTGTCAGTATCTAAGGCTGACAAAACCTACTGTAGTAGCCTGCAAAGTGTTGGTTTCATTTGTCAAACACTCCATGTGGCACGCCATTCACAGATGAACCCACAGAACACTCTCCCACTCACACCTTGCACAGCTCCCTATCTCCCCACAACATCCAAATGGAAACCTCTACAACCCTGTGATCACCCCATTCCACTGCACTGGAGTTGCTCCTTTTCAGGAGCTCTCAGAGCAAGAGCAAGCAGTGAGCACTTCTGCAATCCTGCTCCTCACACTTAGGTTGAAACCCAGATGTCTCACCATTCTGAAAGTTTTAGCAGGATTGAGAACAAACCTTCAGTCACATTTTATTGAAGGCTCTCAATGTCACTTGAATATCAATCCAACCAAACCTTTGGTAAACATGTGCTTGTTTTGGAGGTACTATAGAACCATCTAATTTTTTTTGTTGTTGTTGTCCTTAATTAATGTGACACAGAGCTGAACCAAATGCAACTGGACTCAACTGAGTGCTTCTTAGTGTCTAAAAGTACAGTGTAAAGTCAGGGCTGCTCATTTAGAGCTGAGGACTGGGACAGGCATTAGGCATGAATGGGGTCAGCGAGGGAGAACTGGGAATCCTTTTCCAGAATCCACAGCTATTTCACCCAATGCTTCTCAGAGTCCCAAATGATGCTTGGTGGAGAAACTAGAAAACCAAAACAAAACAAAAACAAAAGCTAACAAATAGCACCTCAAAGCCCTAAATGGAGTAAATCAACCCCACTGAGCTCAGAGTCGAACACTGAGAAATGACCCAGTTTCCTAAGTGGGATTCCAGGCTGCTTTGGCAGGCCCATGGTCCATACCCTATGGCTTCCTGAGACACATGGATGGAGGCATTTCCAGGGCACTGCCGTCTCTGGTTACCTAATCCTAGGACTTAAAACGGAATCTGAAAAGCCAGGGTCTAGGAATAAATTACTTGAAGTCAGGGGTGTCCCTAAGTTCAGAAGCCCTGAACCATAAGTCTGCTTACTGAAGAACCTGGAGGAACCCTGTAATTCAGTTGTTTGCTTTTTATATCTCCTCCCCATTTGAGGGAGTATAACCCATGTGTGTGTAGAGCCAAATACACACCCACACTCCCTTACAGAATGCACATGCTGTTGGGCAAACAGTCATTGTGGCACTCCAACATGACCCACTGCAGAGAGCTATTTAAAACTTCTTTTTCTTACTCCAAATCTCATTTACCAACTATGTGATCCTGGGTATGTGCCTTAACCTCTTCGGGCCTCAGTTTCCTCATTAGTGTAATGGAGATAATAGTACCTTCTTTTAGTCTATTTTAAGAAAAAGAGCTGACATGTGCAAAGTAATTAGCCCAGGGACTGTTCAAAGGTTAAATGATAATAAGCATGTAAAAAGATTATAAATATTATTGGACACAGCATAAAAACTAAATGCAAGATAGCATTACTATTTATTATTATTATTTTTATTATTATTATTACTTCCTCTCGAGCTCATGCTCACACATTAAGCAACTCCTCTTCTAGAAGCAAGGTCCTTTGGATGTTAACTCCATCTCTACTGTTGGTCAATTGTATGGCCCTGAACAAATCACTTCACTTCTCTGAGCCTGCTCTCCAAGATAAGGGGTTGGAATATCCCACTAAAGAAATTATAGACCAAAGAACAATTCCTCTGGAGTCACCATCCACAACTACTCACTGGGGCCATAATTATGCACCATGCCCTTTCTCTGCTTTCTTTACCAGAGGTTTGGCCTTGCCCTCCACATGCCCTCAATATTCACACACAGTCACTTTACATTCCCTTTAATAAAGGTGAAATAAATTTTGTTGATAGGGAACCATCATTTGTGGACACCTCTTACTAGTCGCCTGGTAATGAGCCATTCACTGCTCAATTGGCAAAACAGTGTTTGCATATTTAAATTTGAGTTCAGAGGTTGCAAACTGCCTGTCCAAAGGTCAGCTAACTATTAAGTTCTGTTTGGTTGTCCCACATAATGCTTTAAATTTTTTTTTGAGTTAGTTTCTAGTCTTTAAAAATGTGGGAGATTTGACGTTTAAAAAAAAAAACCAGATTTCAGTTTTTATTGAGCAAATGAAAGATCTAGCAACAATACGGATTTGAACAATCCTCACTGTCATCATTACCACCACCATCAGCAGCAGCAGCTGAATAGCTGTCCTCTTTACCTAATACACACTTGAGTTCCCCCCACCTCAGGGCTTTCCAAAACCTTCCCAGAGTCAGATTGCTAATCTTTCATCTGCATAGTTTAAGAATTAACTCTTGATTTGCCTGCACCTATTTTGCACATAAAGTAGTGCAGAAAGCACTCCAGAAGCAGGGTGGAGGAGGGGGGGGGGCGGGAAAAAAAAAGAGAGAAACTTGACCAAAGTTTGCAAACATGTACTAGATGGTTCCAAGGATATCTCTCTAATGCATGCTTCCAAAGAAGATATTTGTTTTTTCCAGATTGGCAAGTTATCTATTCCTTCATGGAAGTCAGAGCAAAGAGATAAATCTCATGTCACTTATCAAAGCAAACTGAACCAGAAGAAGTAAACAGTGGCCTGAAAGGCAAAAAAGCAATTTTGAGAAATTAATAAATGATGAGACTATTAACAGCACATGAAAAGGGTTTGCTTTTTTCTTCCCTTTAATATGATTTTTTACCTTAAACACTGTGTCCCTTTAGGAAAGGGAAGAAAAGTTAATAAAGGAACCTATCACTCAAACTTAATTTTTAGTATGGCAAATAAACTGCTTTAATGAAAGGGCTGAAATCCCCAGGTTTGCACATTAAATTTTCATTCATAGTAGAGAATGGAAATTATTGATTCAGCCGTGGCATCATGCTTTTTGAATCCTACAGTGCTTCAGAAGCCCACATTTCTGCTGGGTGCAAATGTGTTGGCAGCATTTTGATGCAGGGGGAGCCCAGGGTGGGTGGGAGAGTGGAGAAAGGGATGTGGATGAGGGAAGGAGGCAGACTGGCTCTTCTCAGGAAAAAAAAAAATCAATGTTCCTTGTCTCTAAGATCCATTTAGATAAAGCATTTGATAGTATGATGGGCCAGGGGATACATTCTGAGACCAGAAAAGCCAGGTCCACTCAGTCTTCTGGGAAACCCCACAGGCATTAGGAAATACTAAAAAGAAAAAAAAAAAAAAGGCAGAATTGATGGCTGATGATTTGATCCCAAACCCTTAGAGAAGAGTTTGAGTTTAAGAAAACTATAGAGGAAAGAAAATACCTTTCTCAGTTCAAGGTCAGGGTGTCTGTCATGGGAAGAATAAATGTCTGGCATTCTAATGCTGAACTAGATAGTACAGGAAATCAATCAGACCCACAAATACAGCTATCAACCTGGTGTGGCCTCATCAAACAGTCAGGTGACGTGAGCATCTCTTCTTTACTTACAGCACAAAAATAGGTATGTTTTTCCTTTGAAAGAAATTAATCTTCCTGCCTCTCAGAGGACTACTTCATAATTAAACAACTCTTGATTATTTCCCCCTTAGAGAACTCACAGGAACTGATTCTAAGCCTAGACGAGGATAGCCTGAATTAGGCCCATTTTGGTGTCTTTGTGTACCAAAGACTGTAGGAGATCAGGGGAAGCAATTATCTTTAAAAATAAGCTAAACTCAATTGCAAAAGTAAAGCTGCTTAAAAAAGACAGATAATCACATATTAAAAATAAAAGGCTTTGTTTTGTTTTTGTTTTTTATTACCTCTTCGCTAAGATTATCCTATACTAGTCAGTAGACTCTTCTGTCAGTCTGGGTGTTGGAAAAGTAGCTCCGTTGGACTAAAAAGTTCTGGTTTTGTGTTTTCAGACGCTGAGAGCTGGTGCCATCTATAGATTTCCATTCTGGGAGAGGTTTCTCTTTTGTCCTACTTTGCGTCAGACCTGCTGTCGTGAGGATAAGAGCGCCCAGGAGACACTTCCCTGCGGTTTAATAGGCTATGAAGGATGGGACTCATTAATCGGCTGGCAGCTGCCCCTAAACAGGATGCTGCCTGGAGGTGGGGGAAGAAGCAGGAGGGAGGCCAAGGAGCAGGGAGGGTCCATCCTGATGACAACCCCCTGGCTGTCCAAAGGGGGCCCCCAGAGCAAGCAGCACCGCCTTCTGAAGGATCCCACAAATGTCTGAGCCCAGAGTATAACAATGCTGCCACAGAAACCTGTACCTCCTGAAGGAACAGGCTCTGGGTTACTTTTTTTTTTTTTTTTAATTTACAACAACAATCACTCCTGAGATATTATCTGCCCGTCTTATCACTCTTAGATTGACGAAATATTAGTGTTTTTGTTGTTCTTTTACTATGCTCTCATTGATTTTATAGCACCTGTTCCTGTTACACCAGTGTGTGTGTTTATAACTGACTTTCCCTTTCCAGTTCATGGTTGGGAGGTTCCTAACCACCCCTAGCCAAAGCCAATCTGCTCAGACTGGTTTACGTCTCTTGACTTGACACTCGGACCCTCCTCTTCTCATTGCCTCCTTTCTAAACTCAGGCCATACTAGTCACACCTAGAACAGCTTCCCTGCCTCAACCTCTCCCCTTGGCTTGCTCCTGCCATCTGTGCCAACTCAGGCTGACAGGCAGGCCCTTTAAGTGGGGTCTTGGATCCCAGGCACCTGATCTGCCTTCTGGATTGGAGGTCCCAGGGCTCCCAGAACCTTCCCTATACTCAGCCCTCATCTCACTCTTTTGTGATGGCCTATGTCCCCACTTAGTAGGGTGCACTGTAAATGTTCTTTGAATAAATAAAGAACACCACTTTTGGCTCCACACAGCCTGGATTTATTAGATTCACAGAATGAAATTTAACCAGGGCCTCCTGAATCAGGAGCCAGTATTGTCACCTCTTACCTTTATGGTTTTGGTCTGGAGTCTGAGTCCATTTAAAGTGTTGATGGCTTTCTCTGCATCCTTTGGATCAATATAGTTAACAAATCCATACCCTAAACTCTGTCCTGTGGAAACATTAAAAAAAAGAGAGAAACACAGAGAAAGAGAGAGACAGAGAGAGGGAGGGAAAGAAAGAGAAAGAGAGAGAGAAAGAAAGAAAGAGAGAGAAAGAGAGTGCTCAGTATCTTTGTAGATGCAACACTTTCCATTGCAATGGGTCAAAACCCTCCTCTGGTACATGCTTCCTTTATGCTGGGGTTTACCCCCAGACTTGAGAGCTTTTCAAATCTTCCATCCCTCACTCTGGTTGGCCTTTCAATTTACAGGGCTACTTACTCTAAAAATGGGTAAGTGCCCCTGCATCCACACCTGATATGTACAAATGTCCACATAATCAGGAAGAGGCAGGACAGGGCAGTAGAAAGACAGCAGGTGTGATTCGTTAGAAGAGATTTGAACTGGATTCCTGGGACTTTCCCATGAGCTGTGGGACTTTGGAGAAGTCCTTTAATCTCTCGTTTCCCCAGATTTCTACTCTGGAGATAACACACTTACCTCAGACAAGTTTGTGAGAGTTAGTAAGACATTGTATAAAGAAGGCCTACCAAGTACATTTCCTAGAACACAATAGTGCTCAACAAAAGACAGCTCTGCTCTGCTCAGGCCCGTAAAATCAGGGCCAATACTGGATGCAATAGAGCTGTGTCTATGGCCTCAGTCAAGCCAGCCACACCCACACTCAGAGGGATGTAGCATAATCTGAGCAGCAAAAACTGGAGCCCATTATAGTGAAGGAAGCAGGCATGGCCAGAATTGAAAGCAGTTGCTGCAAATCATTCTTTGCCCTCATCATCCCCAGGGCCACAGAACAATAAAAAGAAGAGGGCGGGGGTTTCTATTGTAGACAACAGGGGAGCTCCTAACACAAAGGGGAGAGTGCAAACACATTCTGCAAAGAGGATTTAGCTACTTTAGGTGGAGATGGCATCAAATTGTCTGCAAAAAGAGGTAGCGAGTGACAGGGCTCCCCCCTAAGTGAAATAAAAATAATGTGCTTGCGATCGTGCCACTGATTATAAATAGTCCATCAGCTCTGCCATGTGTCATCAGCCAGAAATATCATTAGGAAACTTTACATTTTCTGACATACCCTTTAAGAAACACAGAGCTTGTGGTGGCTACAAAACCAGCTTGAACTTCCCAGGCAATGTTATTGATTTGTGGGCGGCAGCAGAGCCGAAGGGGAGAGAAATGACAGGACATCACATGTCAGGAAAGACTGATTACATAAAGCTCTCTTTGGAGTACTGGGGCCAGGACTGGGAGACAATACAGCAAAAAGCCTGCCATGTCCTGGTGACAGGAGCCCATTTCAGCAGCCAAAAAAATCTTTCCAACAGCTTCTGTTTTGCTGGTAAATGTCTGTGTTTGTGTTGGTTGTAGGAGGGAACCTGGGAAAACAAGTTGGGTTCTGGATCAGAAAATGGGTGACTTTGTTATCCTTCATAGGATGGAAGCAAAGAGAAGCATGAGAAAACTCAAAGGCATACCCTAATGGAAGGCTGTCATCTCTGCCATGAAAAACTTCAGACGACTATCTTTAATTAGGGTTTGCCATTGGGTTTTGAAAGAACAGTTAGAATAGGAAAGACAGAGGCAAACTTTGCCAGATAGGGCCTTTACCAGCCAGAATTGGTAACTGAAGAAGGAAGAAAGAGTGAAAGAGTGCTGGTCACATTCCACTGCTGGGACATTTCTCTTTCCATTTTATGGAGTAAGTGTGGGTGTGTGTGTGTGTGTGTGTGTGTGTGTGTGTGTGGAGAGAGGTTGAGAGAGAGAGAGGAAGAGAGAGAAAGAGAGATGTGTGGATTGTAAGACCCTGCCACATGGTCTGAGAACCTTCATTTTGCAAACACACAGATACAAGAGATCACTTTCATTGGTTTAAAAATACCATTTATCCTAAATTTGGCTCCACCTCATCAAGCCTAACTACATTCACCTAATTAAATCCATTTTCATCATGCAAATTTCTCAGTCATATTTACCTTGCATATACAAGAAGTCTAAAAAATTGCTGTATTAAAATATTCTTATAATCACTTTTTAAAAACAGTCATGCACCAAGTTGAGCTGCTTTAAAAGAACATTTTTTTTTTAAAGCAATGAGGTCAATGATAAACCTTATATATGAATTCTAGCAAAATGGTCAGATGGTCCATTTTTCAGTCCAATTTAATTTGTGTAAAATTAAAATAGAATATGAAAAAATATAAACAAAACCTCATTTTAGCTGCAAACATTAGATCTACCTCACACAGAAAAAGTTCCTTATTTCATCATGGTGATAGAATATATGTAGAGGAATTTATTATGTTTTCCAGTGGTGCAAGCTTCTAATACATTATACTTTTAAAAATTATCCATATATTGATATAAGTTTAAATATAGTGGATATAGTTTTTATATTCTAAATTTTATCTCTGTTTTAGGCTTTTGCTTCTAGAGAAAGGAAAACACACTCAGGCTCAGGCATTAGGAAGGATGCAAAGGTCAAGTAAGGGGAAGATTCCTGCCCAGCTAGATGTGTTACATCAACCTACCTGCCTGTATCAGTCCCAAACCTATCCTCACTTTGGTTCCTATAATTAGCACTATTGTGCTATCATCACCTGTCTCAGGTTTAGAAAGACTGTGTTTAACATCAAGGAGGAAGAAAAACTGAAAACCAGATGAAGGTTATTTCAGAAAGGGGGAAAAAAGGGTGGAGAGTCTCCTTGATACAAAATAATGAACTGCAAACTTTAAAACAGAGCACTGCATTGAACAAAAGAGGATAGAGATGGAAAAACTTGCCTGTGAATTGAAAGATCTGAGATAAACTGTCAGCATAATGAAACTACCTGTGGTTACCCTGGCCATGAACAGGCTTTCTTCATGGATTCTCACCATCATAGGAGGAGTTCAGCTATGTCTAATAAAAATATACTCTATGGATCGAGTATTCTTTTTTAAAATGCCCTAGAGAAGATTTATTTCCTAGGTAGAAAATACAAAAAACCCAAGCTTCATTTCTTTTAGAAACTGTTTTAGTTGTGGGGGAAAATAAAATGAGGAAGAATTTTGTTTTATATTTGGTGGCTGTATATTGTTGGTGGGTTTTGGATCTAGAGTTCTGTGTTTAAATGTATATGGAAAAATATAGATGGAACAAATTCACAAAGAATGATTTTTTTTTCCATGGGGCCCAAGAGAGTCACCATGTTGAGAAGCCTGCAGGATCCAATCCAAAGGCTATAACTAAATGTGTATGTATCTCCAATTCAGAAATGATGTCTTTTTATTATTCTTCCCCCCCCCCCAAGTAGCTACATCTTCTCCCTTTATCATCAACAGAGTAACAAGATTTGGGCATATAGATATGGCAAAAGAAAATTAGCAGAATTTATTTTTGCTTCCAATTTATAAGTTTATTTACGCAGCAATTACCAAAGTTATGCTTATTGAATTCTCTCTGTTAAAGAAAAAAGATATTATGAAATGAAAACTATCTCCACAACTTAACAGCTCTAGTGAGTATCTGGCTTTTTGATGCCCACAGGACCTAATATTCCTGTCCAGCTGCATGGGTGAGGGGTCCCCACTTACCATGCATGGGAAGGAAATGCATTCTTGGCATTCTTGGATGGAAACTTGTAATTCAGGAAGTAGTTTCCAAGAGAAAACCTCTATACTTGATGGCTACATTTTAAAGCACCTAAGTACTTTGGTTAAACAGGTTTGTTTTGAACAAGCTGTTCTTAAATCTGAATATTTCTGTTTTTATGCAGCACAGGCACGTGAATACACAAACACAAAATGTCCTCCAGACATGGCCAATCTCCACACTGTTAAAATAATTTTTGAATCTAACTTCTTCTCTAAAAAACCTAGACACTTCTTTCCATAAGAACTGACTTACACGCCTGTAATCCCAGTGGCTCAGGAGGCTAAGGCAGGAGAATCATGAGTTCAAAGCCAGCCTCAGCAACAGCGAGGCGCTAAGCAACTCAGTGAGACTCTGTCTCTAAATATAATACAAAATAGGCCTGGGGATGTGGCTCAGTGATTTAGTGCCCCTGGGTTCAATCCCCAGTACCCAAAATAAAACAAAACTGGCTTACAAATGTTTGCATCTTTTTGCACACAGCAGGTACTTAACAAATGCTCAGTAAGTAGAAGAATTAATGGACACTTTTGTACTAATCTTTCATTTCTGGAAGCATATGACCAGAATGTTTTGTACATTTGTTGGAAGAAGGAAAACAAAGAAAGTACCTGGGGAATTCGTTTTGCATTGTGAGGAAGGAGGGAACACAGTAACTGACCCCAGGGACTGGAAAACGAAACAGAGGATGCCCTGGGTGAATTCTCCTCTAGCACAAATCAGGTGAGCAAAAAGAATCACCCCTGCCCAAATTCCACAGTGATTCTGGATTTAGAAAATACTTTCCCATCCATTCTACGGCGTTTGTTTCTCACAACAACCCTGGGTGAAGAGAGATAATTATCATTACACAGATGGAGAAACTGAAGCTCAGAGAAAAAAGTAATTTGCCCAACATCACAGAGCTGGATCTCATTCTAGACCAGGGGTTGGCAAACATTGTTTTATGGGTGGGTTAGGATACAAAATAGTTTAGGCTGGTGGACTCTACAATCCTTGTCACGACAGTTCTGGCCTTGTGTGGCAGCCAGAGACAATATATCAACCAATGCCCTGGCTGTGGTCTAATAAAACTTTATCTAGAAAAATAGGCAGTAGGCCCAATTTGGCCCTTGGGCCATGTTTTTCAGATCCTCTGATCTAGATCTTTTGGCTCCAAATCCTGCACTGTTTGCTATAATCACAGTTGCCCTATTTGAAGTAAAATGTTGTTAACAACTATGGTGAGGTCCAGAAATACCTCAGAGGCTTTTTTTGGATCATCCAAGTAAAAGAGTAAATTATTTTAAGTGGTTTGTGTTGGGCATTTTTATCGTATTCAGTCTCTAGTAAGTGGCCAGATCATAGCTGATTATAATCCTTTATTTTTTTCCCGGATTCTGGGTAGAAGTGGCTTTTCCTTGCCTTTAGGGTCCCAGGCATTTTTCTGCCACTGACATCCTCATGGCTGATCACAGCAGCAGAGAAGCTGGCTGGAAGGAACCTCAGCATTTCTACACTGCTGACCTGCATACTTTGCTCTTTCTCTCTCTCTCAAAAAACCATCATTTTCCAGAAACCTAACAGCTCCTCCCCTCATCTGTAAGCCCCCAAGGGGGCAGCCAGATGGGTAGATGCTGTTGACGAAAACTTCCTCGTTGAGTAAGGAATTTTTGTGGACGTTAGAACCCCTAGCTCAGGCTGAAATCCCATTCTAAAAGCACATGATAAAATCCCTAGTCACCTCAGGATCACCTGCTTGGCGATAATTCACATACTGGGTTAACTGCAGCCAACTCCAAATCCCAGGATGCCCTCGCTGCCAGTTCTGAGATGCCTTTCCCTGCTGTGAGCTGCCTCGAATTTATCTTTACACATCCAAAAGAGGGGCAGAGAGAACTGTGGTTGTTCCTGCATCTATAAATGTGCATGTGGCTCGAAGCTGTACTTGCATATAACCTTGATTAAGTCATTTAGGCCTCACCAGCCTGTTCCCTTATCTGGGAAACTAGAGACAATCCCTTAATCCTCACAATCAAAGGATCACTGTGGAGATTATTTCAACATGGGACTAACGGCAGCTATAATTTACTTAGTGCCATCTTGTGCCAGACCCTGTGCTAAGTGGCTTACTCATGCTACCTCATGTCATCCTGTGTGAATTGGGCGTCACCAGGCCCGCTATGCAGACATGGAAAGTGAAGCTTAAGAAATGTTAAAATAACCTGCCCAAAGCTGACTAGGAAGTAGACTCCAAGATTAGGATTCAAAGGAACCCAGGCCCGGGTGCTATCCCAGTTATGTTTTCTCTCACAGGTGCTGTAAGTGCCCAGCAGAGTGTCTATACTGGATAAATCTAGGGAACTCAGTTGGCTTGCCTTGGGGGCTCTCACACTGACTGGAGGTACCCTGGGTTCTACAGCACTTATGGCTCTGCCTCCCTTTCCTCCCTCCTGCAGGGCTGGGGTGGGATTTAAAAGTGTTGGTCAGCAGAGTCTTGGCTTTTCTCCTGCCAACTTCAAGTTATTACATCCAATGAGTCAGAATATTGACTACTTTTGGTAATTTACACAATTGCAAAAGCTAAGGATGGTTTAAAGCCTTGGCTACTTCGAGTGTGGTCCTCATACCAGCATCATGGCCATCACGAAGAACTTGCAAAAAATGCAGATTCTCAAGTCTATCCCAGACTTACTGAATCAGGATCTGCATTTCAACAAGATCCTCAGGTGATTCAAAGACACATTAAAGATGGAGATGCACTGGTCACTCAGAGTGGTCAGATGTGAGTCTGAACCTCAGTTCTTCTGCTTATTGCCATGGGACCCTGGCTCAGTTAAATGAACTTCCCTGTGCCTTGGTTCCTGGGAAACTATTCATCCAACCCACCAAGGAGGGAAGCTCTGATGAGGAAGTTCTCAGAATTTCTTAACATACGTTAGTCCTTTTTGTTCTCAAATTTTGCATTCTTTTTGTCTCTTTCTGCTTTGGTGTTCTTATCTATAAAATGGGGTCAATAATATATTTTTCAGGGGTTGTTAGGAGTATTAAACATGAAAGTGCATGCAAAGGGCCTGTCATGTAACAGATGTTCCTCAGAGGTTGGTTCCTTTTCCTCTTCTCTCATGCCCCGTTAGACACTGCCTCCCAGTAATGTCAGTGTGGAAGTTCTCTCTTCAACAAGGCCCTAACCTCCTTGAAGGTGGAGTATTCTCCTGATGATTTTCTTTTACATTGGAGCACGTGATACGCAATAAGCACACAGACTCCAAGAACTGGCACATGTTACATGCTAGTCACTCTGAGTAGACTCCAAAATAACCATGAAATTGTTCCTGCCTTCAGATAACTTTTTATGTAAAAGGGAAAGACAGTTAAAAGAATTAATTATTGCCCAGAAGAACATAATAAATATAGCAGAGATTTTTCTTTCAGGCCATGTATAAGAACAGACAGGAGGTGAATACTAATTCTGACTAAGCAGGATACAATTCTGACTAAGCAGAGGAGGGAAGGCTTCCTGAAGGAAGGAACATTTGAGCTGAGCTTTGAAGAAGTAGAGTTTTGATAGGGTTCCCCTATAAAAGTCATGACATTCCAACTTGAGGGCTGAATGCAAGCATGAAATTTATCTCACAGATAGTGACTGAGCAACTATTATGTGTCAGGCATAGTTTCACTCACTGGGAACACACAAGAGAACAAATCATACTTGGTTTGTGACATCACTGAATTTCTATTCTAACTGAGGGTGAGGGAGATACGTAAGAAATATGTAAGTAAGGGGCTGGGGTTGTGTCTCAGTGGTAGAGATTGCCTAGCATGTCAAGGTACTGGGTTCAATTCTCCTGCACCACATATAAAAATAAATTAAAAAATAAAGGTCCATTGACAACTAAAAAAAATTTAAGAAGAGAAATATATAAGTAAAATGTGAAGCTCAAATGACAGTAAGTTTTAGGGAGAAAATATAGCAGAGAAGGGGAAAGACTGTGTGGGGATAGGGTTGTAAATTTTACATATGTGAAAATCCCCTCAGTCTCACAGGTCCCGTGAACACTCTCACTGACACACCCTTTCAAAAGCACCTCTTACTGTCTCACTTCCCCCACTAGATTGGGAGCAAGGTGAGTCTCATTCATCTCTGTACTCCTATGACCTAAAAAGGGTTCCGGACATTGTTGGATATCCAAGAAACCTTTGTTGGGTGAATGAATGAATATTATCTATTCACATGCATATTTACACCTTCTAAACCACTCCCAATCCTCCCACATACCAGAGAGAAGGGGGCCAGGGAGAGTAGCAATATTGTTTCCTCTCTTACCAACCTCCTCTGGATACAGGTATCCAGGGGAGGTTGGTAAGAGAGGAAACCAGATCCTATATGACACACTTGAAAGATCAGTGGGTATTTAATTTGAAGGAGAAAAGACTCTAAATGTGCTCAAAGCTCCTTCTAATATTTGCAAGACTGTCATGGGAAGGCATAGGTTCACTTGCTATGTGATACCCCAAGGGAGAGAAAAAGGATTTGGTAGAAGTAGAAGGTGAAGGGGCAAATTTTTGCACTGATTAAAGGAAGAAATTTTAATAATGGTTTTATAAGGGGGTGAGCTATCTTGTGAGGTGCTAAGGGCCCCATGACTAGAGGTATGCAAACAGAAGCCAGACCTACCCTTTTTCAGGAGATGCTGGAACATCTGCAAGATTGACTCCTAAGATTCCCTCTGGTGCTAAGATTCAAAGGTTCTAAGTTATATTTATTTTAGATTCAAAGATCACAGCTAGTTCCACTATTCTGACTTCTGAGAAAGCAAAATGATAAGAAATATTGCTTGAGCACTTACTATGGGCCCAAGCACTTCACTTACATCATTACCTAAATCTTTATAACCCTCTGAAGCAGGTATTTTCACTTTACAGAGAGGGAAACTAAGGCTCAGAAAAAGACATAATTTACCCAAGGTTACTAGTCTAGAAAATGGCAGCGAGGCTCACCTGACTCGAGAGCCAGTATACTTTCTGCAGGGCCCTGGATTCTGGAATATTTATTCATTTGTATTCTAAACACCTGTCCTGACCTAGCAGTGTGCCTCAACTGTGAGAGCCTGTTTTTCAGTACTATCTCCAAGTCCTTGCTCTTTCCAGTTGATTCCAAAATAAAGCCCGAGCACCCCATTCCTATCTCCTAGCTTGGTTGCAATGTCAAACTGAATCTGGTGCATCCTAGAATGCCAGTCTTAAAAGGACTTTAGAATCACTCATCTTCAAATCTATTCTACAGATATAGGAACTGATGATTAAGGAAGAAACAAGAAGTTCAGAGTCTAGCAGGAAAGTCAGACTCATGAATTAACAATGTTAGTGGAGTATGGTTTGGTGTTATGATACTGAGAAGCAGAGAGGGCTTTCTGGAGGATGTGATGCTTGAGCTGAGACTAATTTGAAAAGATTGACAAGAGGTAGTGAGACAACAGACAAGGGCAACAGGCAGAGTCGGGCATTCTAGAAGGAGAGGACAACATGATCACCTGTCCCTTGAGAGAAAGTTGTCAATAAGTTTATGGTAATCACTTCCACAAAGCCACTGGTTGTAGAAATGGCACGGTCAATACCATTTCTAAGTTGACAAAGAGTCAGGAATCATCTAAGAATTTGAAATTTTGAGCATGTCTGCTCTCTGTTAACAACACTATTGAAAACCCAGGACCCAATTTTTCATTCCAAATTCCCAAAATATTTGAAATTACCTGTAGCCAGTCCTTAGTTATTTCCAGAGGCTACATTCTGGCTTCCTAAGTAGATGCCATTTCTACTCATCATGGGCATCAAGACAGCAATAAGCAAAGTGCTTGATCCACAGCAGGCATTCAATATAAGCTGAATGAACTGAATGTATTTCTCAATGAACTTTTATTTAGGACAGGGACGTGGATGTCTTAATCTTGGTATAACCCATGTTTGGCATATAATAGACTTTCAGTAAATCTATGTTGAGTGGATAAATGAATGAATAGTAACAAAAAAGTTATTTTTTGTTTTTGTCCGTTACTATACCAAGTGCTTTATTTCTATCATCTCATCTATTCCCTCAAACAACCTGACAAGGTAGGCATTATCGCTACCATTTAAAATCAAGGAGACTCATGTCCAGAGGCCTCAGATCCCAAAAGGAATCCATCAAGTTCTAAAGCCCACATAAACTTTTAATAAGAGTTTCCTGATTGCAGAGAAAATATCAACCCAACTGTTCACATAGATGGAAAATGGTACCTCCACAACTGTGGTAAGGCACATGGAAATTCAGAGTACCTACACTCATTTCCAGCAGTCCCCAAAACAGAAAGGTACGTTATGCAATAAGAAAAGCCAACCAACCAATTCTCAAAAGAGATTTTTTTACTCTTTTGGGTTTGTCCTATAAAATAAGTTGCTCCAAATGACAGGTCTTCAAATATAAATTTTAATAATAAACCTTAACAAATGAAAAATGGAACTAATCCGAGTCAGTCCTATTTTTCTTCTGTTTGTGCAGGAAATAATGGAAATTCATAAGATAAAAAGCTGGTATCAAGTACTTAGTTTTAAAAAAAGACTGAAAGGAAAAAAATATTCTAGGTAATGTACTGGGGACAATAGAAGCCTCAGTGACAACTGTCTCACCTTCAGCATTTATTATACAAAAAGAAGAAGTGTTCAGACTGATGACCCTGGGGCAATGAAATATTCTTAATCGAAGCAACATTAAATTAAATTATGTTCAGAATAGTCTTACAAGACAGGAAAGAATAGTCACACATTTAAAAATATTTTTAACAAGGGTTGAAACATGAAGAGGAGGATTTTGGCAAACACCCAGGTAGCCACAAAAAATGAACCAGAATTCTTAATTCTTGCTTGGCTGATTTTCACATAAAAAGGTTTGGATATCGACAGACAAGACTTCCTACCCAGGGTGGGTGCAAATCAACAGGTGATTCCAGAAATGCAGCTGATGTTAAAGATGAGGGTTTAGCAACAAAGGAAGAGGTAGGAAAAACTATCAGGTTATTAGTATGTGCACTGTAATTAGCTGTGGAGCAAAATGAGACTCTGTGGGTGAAATGTCTGTGGGTGAAAAGAGCTGCTGTATTTACTACCAAGACATTGCCCCCAACACTGCAATGGAGGGCTCGTGAGAGCTCCTGATCACATGTTGGGATTTAGATTAAATAAGTTATGTGAGAGGGCTTTGGCACAAAGTAATGCTTGACAAATATCACTGAATATAAATCTATTAAAATTGCTTTTATTTAAAGTAAAAAAAATTCATGGCTCCCATTGAAGGAGATGAGATAAATAACTTGTCTGTGCAGAGACAAATAGGGATGACAAATGTCAGAGGGACCAGGACTTTGTCTGAGAGCCTTTATTTTTTTATTTTTTATTTTTTTTGGTGTCTGAGGGGAGGTGGTTACTGGGGATTAAACCCAGGGATGCTCTACCAGAGTTACATCCCCAGCACCACCCTCTCCCTTGTTTTTTAAAAGTTTGAACAGGGTCTCACTAAATTGCTGAGGCTGGTTTCAAACTGGCAATCCTCCTGCCTTAGCATTCAGAGAAGCTGAGATTACAGGTGTGCATCAAGGTGCTCAGCTCAGTGTGTCCTTTCTGAAATATTGGCTTGAGGTTCTCTGGCCTTGGATCTACCACTAATAGCTTTGTGAAATGCAGACACAAACATCTCCATCCCTGTCATCAAGTTCACTGATAGTAAAGTACCACATATGAAGTTTATTACTGTGGTCTGACAGCTTAGTTTGATTCCAACAATTTTTATCTTTTAATTAATTAATTAATTAATTAGAGTCAGGGTCTCCCTAAGTTGCCCAGACTGGCCTCCAACTCGTGATTCTCCAACCTCAGCCTTCTGAGTAGGTAGAATTACAAAGATGTGCCACCTGCCCTCTACCAACAAAACTTTAAAAAGAGATTCATGAAGAAGAAAAGAAACAAGAAATCAAAATGTGCTTTTTTTTTTTTTTTTCCCAATCACCATTTAGCTAGCAGGAAGGAAACGAGGGAAAATAAAGACATGAAATCTCAAGAACAAAAGAACTCACACTTAGAAATGAGTCTGTAGGGTAGGAACCAACCAGGAAAGCCATCTTTGGTTTTCTAAAGGGCTAAAAGAATGCTGGGGGAAGGCTACACCAAGAAAGATTGAGCAGCCTCATCGTCATCACACTGAGTCGGATTCCTGGTAGACGTGAAAATGAGGGAGTGCCCAGGAATAAGTATGAGACTGCAAAATGGGAACACCTTCTAATGGTGTGGTTCCTTTGCACCGTGAAAATGAGATGGTAGGTTTCCCAATAATCCGGACACTAAAGGAACCCATGGTTTGCATCACACCCAGAAAGTGTTCAGTACCCAGTAACTTACCTAAAACTATCTATTAACCGATGGGACTATGCTGTTGCTAGAGAGATGTTTCTCCTGGGAGGAGGTGAGACTGTCTCAGCACACCAAGGTCTCCACTTGCCCATCGACATGCAATAGAGGACCTCACCTCTTTCTTAATAAAGGAAAGGAGAGTCACATGGAAACTGTTCCAAACTGCCTCCTCCTCTCCTAGCTCTCAAACATCCCCATGGAACTCCAGTCTTCCCTCTTGGCTTGGAAAATACAGTTTACAAAAGGTCAGAGGGGGAAAAAAACATTCTTTATAAAACACATTTTATAATGCATGTTATCACACACTTAGTGATAAAGAGAAGTCAATTTTGGTGCACTTCAGTCTCCCAAACCCATTTTGGGGGAGAATTCTCTTAAAAAACAAACAAAAAAAAGCCATTTAATTCATTTATGGATTAAACATTCCTGGGAAAGACTTTTAGATGGGATTTCCAAGTGAACATTACCCTTTGAAACAAGACTGAATACTGTCTCAGCATGAAATTACCCTAAGATGGAGGGTCTGGTTCCCAATGCTGACCTCCAGTTCTTGAGATAACAGAGGAGCGATAGAAAAGGAGGAGACCCATCCAGAGAATACTCCTAAGGTTTGAACAGGGTCTCACTAAATTGCTGAGGCTGGTTTCAAACTGGCAATCCTCCTGCCTTAGCCTCCAGAGAAGCTGAGATTACAGGTGTGCACCAAGGTGCCCAGCTCAGTGTGTTCTTTCTGAAATATTGGCTTGTCCTTTCTGAAATATTGCTGTGACAGTCTGCAATTCTGTTTCTCAGAATACATCATTCGGTTCTGCTTCGGAGACAATCTAGATAGGATAAAGATGCGTCATGGGGGACGGCAGTCAGCTATCAGAAGCCTTGTTTTCATGTTGGTACACGTTGTTCAAATCTGGTTCTAGTTCACTACATGTGATAGTTAGCATGCAATGATCTCTAGAAGTTTCACTAGGAAAACCAAAGACCCAAGGAAATGAACAAAACATAATTGTGTGTGGCTATATTGATATAGAAGCACACACTTGTAGGAATACACATATAGAAAAACACATACATAGTATCTATACTTAATTAACTAGGTATATGACTCTGGGAGGTAGTATAATATAGCTGATAAAAATAGAGGCTTTGGAGTCAAACAAACATTCAACTTTGTTCTACTACTTAGAAGCTGTGTGACCTTGTACAACTTAACTTTTCTGAGTCCATTTCCTCATTTGTAAAATAGGGCTAATAATAGTTACACCTCAAAGAATTGCTGTAAGAATTATACTACAAATCCCACCATAATGTAAAATTATAATGCACTAATAAAATGTGGAAAATTATATTACTATACAGCAGGTACTTTTCTGAATATTTTACATATATTAATGCTCACGATAATACTATTAATATCCCTGTTTTAGAAATGAGGAATTCTGAGGCACAGAGAGGGTGAGAATTTGCCTTTTACACAGCTAATGAGTGATAAGGCTGGGGTATAAATGGAGGCAATCAAGCTCCTAATCACTAGGGTATGCTGCCTAGCTGGATTCCCTAAGTCCGTGATATTCCTCTGGCCCACATACACAAATATACAGACACTCTACACCTCCTCTTCCTCTCTGTTTCTAAGAATCTGATGTTTTTGTTATTAGTTTATTACACAGTGCAGTTCAAGTGGGCAGCATGTGGACAGCAGTTTCCCAAACAAAAGGATCCTATGTGGTTGCTCCACGAACAGAAAAACAAATTCAAACCTGAGAAATGTGAGTTCATTCTAACGATGACTCACAACCGCTATTTTCACAAACAGCCTGCTAATTAAACTTTCTTATGAACTCTGCTAACTAATTTTTCCAATGCATGGAGGAAAAAATCATTCATTATAGACCGGAATCCAAAATCTAATATTAACAGCACAAGTAGGATCTGTGGCATTGTAATTTGATCAGCTGGAGCATTAATAACATTTAGATCTTGATGTCTGAGAGTTAATCAGCTTTTGCCGAGATGTACGCAGATAACTGAACAGAACATCTGGAAGGCAGACTAGAAAGCAAAGCCAGCCTATCATGGGGGGGCTGACTACTTGGCTTTACTCTCATAAGTCCCCAGCTTACAATGTCCTATCTTCTGGGTGACCACGGTAATACCCTGAATTGGTGTATCACTTTAACAACCTGTCAATACATTAGCAGCTCATCTGATCTCACAACACTTCAGCCAGTATTATTATCCCCATTTAGTAGATAATAACCCAAGGCACAGAATGGCTCCATCTGCTGAAAGTCCTGCAGCTAGAATAAGAACTTGGTGGATCCTTCCATTTTATCATGATGCCGCTCCCGTGAAAGTGGCCTAATTCTTTAAAGAATCTCAGAAATTATCATGACATTTTCAAATACTGAACTAAAGGCTTTCATTTACAATCTGCCAGGACCACCCAAACTGGGATTCATTATTGCTGTGAAATGCTGTCACATATGTCAACTAGTCTGAACTCAGAGTACCAGCCAAAGAAAGCAGGGTAGGATTTATCTTTTCTACTGTATATTGAAGAAATGGAGTCCCCCAGGGATAAAGTGATTTAAAAAGGCCACCCCTCATCTATGAAGTGTGTGCGAGGAAGGGCAGCACTTTTATTGAAGTCTATCTTGTTCTGGTTACTTCAACCAGATATTTGGTATTTCTCACCAGGAAGTGCTAGGGGGATGTTCGTGTGATTGTTTTGGGATTGTGGCTCAGGTAGTGCTTTTTCCCTTTTGTATCTAACAAGGTGATCTGTCTTATTGGGAAGGCTCCACTGACTGGTGAGGGACTCTGGGAAGAGCAAAGGTGTCTGAGGACCGGTTCTGATTTCTACTGTCAGGACCAGGAAGTGAGGTTAACATTCAAGTTTCCTGTCTGTTGTCAAACTCGGGGTTCTGGGCCACAGCTCACTGTGGGAACCCTCACCACAAAGATGGAAGCAGAATACTGAATGAAGTTTTCAGCATGCCCAACCTCAGGATGACGAGACTGGTGAGATCCAGAAGCCAGGAACACCTCAGTCAGGGGAGTGGGTCAGGAAGACCTGCTTCGGAACAAACACCTCCTTCAGCAAGCACCCTGATTATGTCCCATGCTAATAGACAGGGATTATACCCAGGCAGTTTCTCTGTGTCCCTGCCTGCCGTGGCCATAAAAACAAGTCAATCAATCCAAAACGGGTCCAGGTAAGAAAGAAGGTAAAAGGAAAATTCCATGTATGTGATTTCAGGCTGCACATCCCATCCTGTGTTATAGCTGGCTTCTGTCTCCACAATTATATCCACAGCAAGAGCTAAGATGAGGGTTTGGGAAGGGGTGTGGGACTGGGCTTCAGGTTACTACTTGAGAAAGGAACAAAGGTCATCATCATCCATTTTTCCTTTATGTAAAGAAAGCCCTGGGCCAGCTGGTCTCTTCTCAGATAAGTCACATTTAATTTACCATTTTACCTCTGCTTTCCTTTTCTTTCTACATTCATTTCTTTCTGCCCTCTTTTTTAAAATCTAGAACTATTTTAATAATTAGCATTTTTCCATATTATTTCGTAGACAATTCAAATCCTGTTTGGATCGAAGAGGTATTAAAATAAAAAGGCAAAAAGAGAAAGCAGGTCGGAAATAAGCAAAGAATAGAGAAGAAGAAAAAGCAAGGAAAATAAGAATCCATATATTCTTGACTTGTAGATTCTTTGGGCTGCCCTGGCCTCATCTATAAAGTGATGAGGATTTCCTATATCAGATATTTCCACAGGTTACAGGAGGTGCTGATAATAAAAGTCCTCGAAAACAAATACAAAGGGCAGATATCTGGGATCATGAAGTGCTTATGCTTATACCACCAGTAAAATTATTTAATTGGATTTAGGATGTTTGTAATGAGAAATTCCATTAGAAGCCATAGAAATGAGAGTGCTTATCCTAACTAGCTGTATATCCTTTGTGTTGATGGCGCCGTGCATCTCACCAGTCAACTTATAAAACAAGAGCTGAGCAGAAAATCAAACTTATAAATCAGCAGGAAATTAAAGTACATGGGAAAAGTCACTGAGCAAACATGTATCTGACCTCATCGACACAATGATTCTCAGATCATAGATGTCAAGGGAAATCTGCAAACTGTCACCCTATTTGTGTCAGGTAGGGTTATTTATTAGCAAATTAGAAAGAACACAGCTTTGAGCATCTGGCAGACATGGGTTCAAATCTAAGCTCTACTACTTATTGGCTCTGACTTTTTGGATAAATTACTCCTACAATCTAATTTCTGCTAAATTCAAGGCCAAGTTTAAGTCTCACTCTTCTTTGATGCTTGCTCTGAGAACCCTAGTCCATTGTCAATCTTTCCTCCTCTGCGCACACATAACTGATGTTGCTTTTACCTTCATTCTGCAGAGGCAGAGTGCTAAGTAATAAACCATAGACTTTGTAGTCAGACAAACTTAACCCCACACAGCAGCTAATTCTGGGTTTGTCTTACTCATCTGCAAAACCTAATGAGATAGTATAGATAATATCCCCAGCCCTGTAACTGATAGATAGTAGGCATTCCATCAAATATCCAACCTCATTATATTGTTATGAATCCTTTCATGCTATTTTTCCAGTGATATCAACAGCCAGAGCCAGGAAGGGTAAGACTGGACCTTGGTAAAAGAAAAAAAAAATGCCACTACAAAGCAGCTAAGGTATGGTGATATGCTTCACAAATAAGGCTACCTGTGCCTTCTAGATCTGTGGGCTGCTGGAGGGTCCTACAATTTGTCCTGGCTTTCCTTACTCATCACCCCTGTAAGAACATATGGGCATAAACTATGTCTTATCCTTTTTGATTTCTTCACAGACCCTGATATAGAATTTAAGAGTAAGAAGGAAAGAGAATAACATCTATTTGGTCTGAGAGAGTAGACACTAAATAAATACTGTTGGCTGATTGAAAATGTTTTACAAATGTAAAAGCCTTACACAAATATATGGTCTCTATCTGAGTTTTATCTTTTCTCCAAACTAGAAATATCTTCTCCCATCAAAGCTCAATTTTGGCACTGTAGAAAAAAATGAAAAAGCAACTTAAAGATCCTCACTTCTTATGAGGAATAAAGACAGATACAGAGTTCATCAGTTAAGAGCAGTAAGGGAGAGGCAGAAAGAGGGCGGGGGGCAGATTGAAAAAAGAAATCACCACTACCACACCTCTCAGAAGACAAGGAAAAAATGAATTTCCCATTAACACATTTCAGAAAGCACTTTCCTCCTACCCCGAAGCTGATGAATTGCATTTTTAGATAATGTGTGGAAATTTCAGTTTGACATTACCTTCCTGCTTAGTTCCTAGTCTCAATCAACCAGGCCATTCTACGGAGAAGGGGGGGGGAGTAAGGGAGTGAATGTGTGTTAGGGAAAGAGAGGAGGCTGGGTGAACAGGAATCGGTCTTAAGAACCAGTCAGCTAAAGCCCAGAAATAGAAAATCCTTAAAATACCCAGGCCTGATTCACATCTTAGGTAAAAATCCTTTGAGACATCTCTCCTGGGATGTGAGAATACTTTCCTATGGTTATCCAAGTTCGGAAGCAGGGCAGAACTGGCTGATTTGGAAGGGAAGACGAAAGGGAGGACAGTCAGGAGGCAAAAGAGATGCACACCTGGTCCCTTTTGTCACCATCCTGGGAAAAAGCTGTGTGGAGAGACGCTCTATGTACCTGCACTAAGTGCAAGCCTCACAGCTCTGCTCAACTAGCAAGTCCTAATTAGGAAGGATGGAAGGTCTCTGATTGCCCCTGATGAGTGTGTAAGAGGCACAATGATTACATGGTTTACTGTCTGCACTTAATGTTCTGACGTTCTGCAAGTTCCCCTTAATAAGGCAGACCCCCTATTCTCCTATTTTGTAGCCCTATTAGGCTGCCAAATCTTCACCATACCTAAAAATTTTCCATTCACCCCCAATAATAACCAATCCAAGTCAACAAATCAAAACTCTCTTATTCTTCTTTGTGGAATATGTATAAGATGACTGCAGGGAGGTGATAAATAAAATGACAAATGCAAATCTGCCTGATTTTCCTCTGAATGCAGGAGACGTATCACACTGCACCAAGCACATTTTTCCAAATCAGAGCAAAATATGCTGATATACTAATAAATGCTACCGTCTCCTCTACTCTTCCCATCACTAACTAATATCCTTCTGATGTACATGTAAGAAAAGTTCATTTAGCTAATCAAATCTTGGGATTTTCTTGGATATACCTAATTGTGGCTGGGTTTTAACTATGCTTAAATCCAAGGCAGCATCCGTGCCAATACAGTGCTTATAAAATAAAAAAAAAAAGGTACACACAGTGAAGGGTATTTCAGAAGGGAGAAAATCAGAAATTAAAAACCACTTCATGTATATAGTTTTCCTTATACAGGTAAACAGTGATCTGTTTAATTCAAACATTTTACTTCTTTAATGCACAGTGCGCTGTTTTCCAAAACAAAACGTTGTGAACTCTAACTAGATTTTCCTTGTACTGAAAATTTTCATTCTCTAGGTTATGCAAGTTGAACTGGCTTGTGAAAGGGAGGGGTCAACTTAATATTTAGGGGAAAACTGCCAGAGATGAACAATATGCTGGAAAACTCACAGTCAGAGCTCCCATACTTGGAAGCTAAGTCAGCTGTGCAAGTTACTTAAATGCTCCTAAATTCAAATTTCTTCAACTGTAAAATAGCAGTCTTGAGGATTACCTGATACTCTACCCTCCTAGTCTCAGCACACTGTAAGTGTTCATTAAATGCTGGCTACTCTTATGATTCTCTGAGAAATCCCAATTAGGTAATTTACCTAATTTTTACCATTTAAATGAACAATGATATTTAAAGTATTTAATAGAGGGCCCACAATACACATTAAGTAACACAAAAATATACAAAAGCTGCTGCTATTATTCTTATTTGTCTTTGCTAGGAGCTATTAGAAATTATGTCAACAAATAGCTGACCTCACATTTCAGGAATGAATCAAAAAGCATTTTCATATTTTAGGACTTTTCCGAGCTATTTATTGTTTACATGGTTATCTCAGAAGCATAACCAAATTTCCCTAGTGTTCTTATAAAGCCAGTTCCTTGAAAGCATAGGAGGTAATATACAACAGCCCCTGACTCTCTCTTCTCACTATCTCCCACCCAGTGGACAGAATTGTGTCAGGCCTCCTGGCCTGGAAGCTCTAACAGTCATTCGCACTACTGTGGTCCATGTCCCACATCTCACTTTTAGAGAGAGATGTAGGATTATTAGCACTTTCACAAATCCAGAAAAAAATAGAAGTTACCCTATATCACCAGATCGAAAGTGAGCTGGTTCCTTTAATTAAAGATATAAATCCAGACATAAAAGGGGTGGCAAAGTATTCACCCTAATGTCCACGGTAGTGAAGAGTTTCTTTTTTTTTTTCTTTTCTTTTCTTGTTCCACTTTTCCCACTGAATAATAATATTAATTAAGCCAAAGACATATTATAAAGAAAAAAAAACAGAGAGAGATGGATTAGCGGTGGTGTTTCTGTAATGCCTTTGTCCACTGGGGTGCAACTCTAACCAATCTGGCTTTTGGGCACTTAATCTGGCAACACTGTTTCATATCTGAGTACTGCTTCCAAAGAGGCACATGCCAGCTCTACTTCTGCTGTTGAAAGCACAGAAGAATAACAAGTGTTTTTGGTCTTCCACTGAAATTTTAGTTCTATTACTTTGCCTTTCTTTCCTATAAATCCTAACCCCATCGTTCTAACCTTCCCCAATTGCTCCAGCTAACAACTGTCCAACTATTGACAACACTTAGGGTCTGTCCATTTGCCAGTCTCTCAATATATTCAGTTTTGTAAACAATAATGTGCAGTTTGGACTGCCCTAGCCTCAAAACCTCCCCTTAGAGCTTTTACCTGCCTGAAATGGATAGAATTCGACTCTTACAAGTTACAGTTCATGGACACATGGAAAATGACAGCAAGTAAAGATACAGTTCTTTTTTATCATTGTGATGCAAGTAATTACACAATGTGAGTAAGCAAAACTGCTTATTGTCTTATACTGATTTCTTTCTTTCTGGGGATTTTTTCTTTGTTATTTTCTCCCCTTTATTACTTTTGGGTGGGATAGTAAGATAATAGGCATTGATAAAACTGCAATTCAGCATTCTAGCAAAAGATACATTCTGAGCCACCCAGACCCATCCTGATAAAGTGATATGTTTCTTCACCTAAAATATTAATCATATATATAAATTTAGACTCAGTAAGCAAACTCAATGCTTACAAACCAAAACCAAAACCAGAAAGGCAACGAAGGAAAAAATAAAAACAAATCAATTCTCTGTAGTCCATGGGAATAATAAAATTTTCCCCAGAGGTTTGGTGTTCTTTGCATGAGTTTCTAAGTTGCATGAATCCTGTGGGCCATGAGCCACTATTCTTTCTTTCCAGCAGCAGAGGCTGCAGGTAGATTCAGGAGAAAAGCAAAGGACTTGGCTTCTAATGCCATCACATGACCATGGCTGCACACAAAAGCAACTCGGGAAATGTGTTTTCTCTCCCTGGTTCCTATATTACTCTGATGAGCATCCTTTCCCAATTGGTAAATGAAAATCTAATGTCTTTGAGAAGACATTACTTAATAAGTAACAGAGATGTCCAAAAGCACTCTAAGAGAATCTTAAACTTGGCACTTTTAGTAAATTTGGTTCTATCTTGAAGGAGGACACAGACTGAATTATATCCCCCAGTGGATGACAAATATGGTTATCTTTGCTTCCCTTTATACACAAAAGTCTTGTTTAAAGCCATGGTGCATTAGGCAGACTCTCTAGAGGATGGCCAGCAATCTCCACTGAAAGGAACAAAATGTAGCACTGGGTTATGGGGTGGGAATTAAGCAGGAGTCTTAACCTTAGCACATACTTCCCAAAAAATCATGCTTTTGGAACCTACAGGCATTTCCCTGAGCTCCACCACCTGCTAATAACTATACTGCCTTGGGAAGTTACTTAGCCTAATTTAGGTTCAGTTTCCTCATCTAAGAAAATAGATAACATTTCTGTAGTGAATGAAATAAGTTATGTCCACTGCTTACAAGTACTTAGTACAAAAGTGCCTGCTAATTGGTGGCAGTTGTGTTCATATTGCCATATCAATTAAATCCATGCCCAAATGTCTTCTATGTGTTCTCAAATGGAGAATTCTACAATAACCCATGTTCAGGGGTAAGTCCAGCCTGCCTGTAATGCAGTGAACACAGTCACTTCTTCTCAAGGGATTTGGACTTTATTGAGGACAGAATCTTCTAAAATAATCCACTATATTCTTTTAGGGAGTGGTTTGGGGCTGGAAAATCTTAATCTTGAATTCTTATCTTTTTGCCACTTCCCACCACCCAATCCTCCCACTGGATATTTAGAACTCCTTGTAAACTTCACAGGATCGAGATGCATTGAGATCTGTAGGAGGTGTTGGAGGAAAAGGGGGGGACTGGGAAGTTAAAAATCAGGGCAACAAAAATACCTATGATGTCATTCACCCTGACATCTGAACTGAGGCCTTTCCACTTGCCTGGTGTGATACCTCACCTCTCCCACCCTGTGTTATGACTTAAACCCCAAAAGCAGGCCTAAGAGGGTCTTTCTAGAGCAATTCTTACTCCTTCCCCATTTCCCCAAAGCCCTGTCTCTCCCTCCTTCTCTGACTTCTAGCACAGCCAATTAAACCTGAACAACGGGTGGATGGAGGAAATATGCTGCATCTATGGAATGGTACAGCAGGGACCAGTTTCACTGTTAATTTAAAATGCTAGAATTAATTAGGTAGTGTAAATGAAGAATTTAATAAGCACTCTTTACAACCACAAGTTCTACTTTTATTAAACACTGCTACCAAATGAGGGCAAATATCTCTGGTCTCTGTATTTCCCTGCCTCATTCCCATAAGGTCTATATAAATTAAAAAAAAAATTTGCCTGAATTTTTAAAAATTGCATAATTATAAATATATGCCTAAATTGTATTTCTGCTTTCAACCCGTAAGCTTCTTCTTCTTTAAGCTCAGATGCTACTGTGTGTCTCTGCTTGTGCTGGAGAGGGTGCTAAACAAACCAAAGTTGACAATTTTGGTTTTGTATACCAAATTAAAGGCTGTCTTCGAAGCTGTCACTCCTATTCAAATCCACTCGGTGAACTACCAAATTAGCATTCTTTCAGTAAAGGAATCTGCTTGTTTAAACATGTGTCTTTAGAAAACAAGGATCAACACCATGAATCAGTACTTCACAAAAATCTCACTACCATTCTAAGGGAAATCGTCTGAAAAGGTGATTAATAATGTTCACTAATATAGCTGGCAGAATCCCTATTTAGAAGGTAAGGCTAAATCAAAAATACATTTTCTATATAGGAGTGGGAGGAAGAATCATATGGTTAACTGGTTTTAATTTGGTTTGAATTATCATCCTATTATATAAAGATTATTCAGGAATCTAAACACCGGCTTTCTGAAAGTGTAGGCAATTCTGTTAAAGGATAGATGTGCTCTGGGATAAGATCATTAAAGCCTGGCCCTATTTGGAGACCTGTCCTAGTCACTCTCCTCAAGCCCTACTCGCTATATCCGTAACAGCAACATCCTCCATTTTCAGGAAAACTCCCTACACAATAAGTGTTGGACAAGGTGCTTAAGCCAGTCTCACATTTCACATTTACAACACTCAATCTAAGATAAGCATTATTTTTGAATTTTATAGTTGAGGAAAGTGTGTTTGAAAGGTTATGTGACTTACATTGTAGAAAGTAGCACCTTACAAGTTTAATGATTTTGCAAAATAATTTATAAGGGGGGAAGTTATATGTGAATTATGAGAATGGGAGAATTTATATTTATTGGTACACATATATATTATAGACTTTGATTTAAAATCAAGATGTCCTATCTCCCTATCTTAATCAAAGAGCTTCCTTTTAATTTACGTCAGTTGCTTATCAATTAAACTGTCCAAAGAAAGGGAAACAAAAGCCAATACTCACAACTGACAAGCACTTGAAGTTGATGTGAATGATTTCAGGAGTAGAGCACCAGAAAGCAGCAGCTTCACTGTCATCACTGTGTGGTTTTCTAAGAAAATGTTTTCATTTCCAACAAGATTACAGGGAAAAATTTCCCCAAAGAATTATAGTGCCACTGTCTAGCAAACATTAGGTCCTCAAAGAATAGTTATTAGGAAAAAATCAGAATGTAAAAATCTCAAATATGAAAATTCTACAGGGTACTGTTTCACTTTGAAATCAAAAAAATTCTGACTTTTCAGAATATCCTCAAAACAAACAAATGCATACAATGTAATACCTCAAATGCAGATCCTTTTTAATCATCTCCTTCCTACTGCAGAATAGTTACAGAATAATCTGCTATCCTTAGGGACTATTTCTCCTCAGGGACAATGAGCAGTTGTGTAACCCTTCCACAGTCCACTGTGGCACCCTTTAAAACACTTGTCTCAACACATGGAAGAACATTGGAGACACACACAATCTAAAGCTTGGAAGGAGAAGAAGTGAATAAAAACTACTATGGAATATAGGAGAGCAGAGGGCAGAAGTGGGAGCTAAAGAACAGAGAGAAGTGGTGGCTGATTAAGAATAAAAGAGGATAAAACGAAAGGATAACTTCACATAAAGTTGAAGAAGCTCTAAGATCTTCATGGGTTTCCTAGTCCTACCAATCCATAGTATGGTTTTATGTGGTGTACACACATGTACAGTGCTGTGGGTCTAGGACTGTGTATAGGTGCCATCCTTGCATGCAGGATACATTATGCAGACACTCAGATGCACAATCACACACGTGCATTTCTTCTAAGTTCCCCATATTCAGTGACATAACGTAGCTGCAAGTCCCAAGTCTAGAATATGGAAGAACATACCTGTAATTTTGTCTCTCACAAGTTTGCAGGATTCTATTTCACCAATGCTCCCAAAGAGACTCCTGAATTCCTCTTGGGTCATATTCTGGGGTAAGTAGTTGACGATGAGGTTAGTTTTGCTGTCATCTGTGGCTGCCCCTGTCTGCATAGGAGAAGGACAGTTTCTGTTGTTGCTGGAGGGTCCATTGCTTGTATTGGATGTCGGGCCATTTGACACCTGAGGCTCCATGGTGCTAATTATCTAAACAAAAGTAATAATAATAAAAGAAATCTTTTGAAATCTGAAAGACACAATCAAAGTCCTTTTAAAATTTTACTTTATTTTATTTTTTGAAAAGGAAGAGAACAAGATGGAAGCAAGATGGAGCAAGAAAGACTGGGTTGTGAACACAGCCACTTTAGAAGCATGTTTTTAACCAAAATGTTAAACTCCCCTTGCTATTTTTAGGCCAGCCCTTAGATTTTGAACACAGACTAGAATGCAGTGGGAACTCTCCCATTATTTTGTTAATGAAAAGCTAATTCCTGTTTTCATTACACAATCACTCTCAGAAATGTATACTTAAGCCACACCAAATTATAATTAAAATGTAAAGTAATAATCATGATTAAAATTATAGTTCCATTAAAGCTGAAAAAGCTAAATATAGAGGGCTACACTCACAAGATCAAATACAGTACCTGTTTATTAACTATCTCATAAAGTAAAATGACATTGAATTAAGCGGGGCCGTTCCATATGGGAAGGGTTGAGATTTCCACTGATGCTTAAACACTGATCAAACTTGTGATTTCACAAGTACATGCCAGGGAGCTACAAAATCATCTAGCGATTTTTTTTTTTTAAATCTAGCCATTTGGCTGTTGTTTCTCCCAGACCTCTAATAAAACAAAAAACAAAAAGTTTTTTCTAGGTCTCCACCTTAGGTCCAGTGTAGCCCAAGACTGTCCTCTTGTACATTACTCTGCGGGGCCGGGGAAAGACTTTCTCTGGATTTAAATACTTAATTGAAAAAAGATTTCCTTGGGTGTGTGAACTGTCTCAGGCAACATACTAGTGGAAAAAATTATTAAGAGTTCCTGTCCTCAAGGAGCTTGTAGTCTCCAGGACACAGACAGGTGCATGGCTGGTGGCAGGACAATAGGCATGAATAGAGGTACAATGACCCCAGCTCACAGAATAAAGGCAATCAGGGACAATGCTGAATGATGATGCTTTTAGATGGAAAATGGGTTTAAACTGAGGGAGCAAGGCCATGAAGATGCCCTGTATGGGGTGACAAAAATGGAAAATCACAAAACTGCAGAGCCAAAAGACACTTTAGGGAATAAAATCTAGCTCAGTATTTTCATGTCTGGGATTAAGTCCAAAGACATCCAGTGACATTGTCATTTCAAGAAAGTGGAGCAAAATCTGGGCCTGCACCCAGGCTTCGTAGTCTTCTTGGTCCCACCTTTCCATTCTATTTTATCACTGTCCCCTGTTTATCTATCATATGGCTTCTGTCTCCTCTGAAATCACTTCTTAACTCTTAGGCAATGGAATCATGCCCTGCCACTCACTAGCTGTGTGGCATTAGGGAATCAAGGTGTAACAGATATCTGATAAACAGTAGATCCTATTACTATTACCCTTTTACTGTTCAGAGAATTTTTTTGGGGGGGGTAAGCATTTTTGTTGAATATCACATACATGAAGTAAAGTGTACAAACCTCAAGGCTACAAATGCACAGAATGTTTACAAAGTAAACACAACTGATACCTGGGTACCAACTTTCACATTGTAGCACAGATTGTGACTAGTACCATGAAATCTTCCTGTCCCCTCCCGTCATATACATCACCCTCCTCAAAGTAACCACCATTCTGACTTCTAATCCATAGATCCCGTTTGCCTATTTTTGAATATTTGCATAGAATCATACCATGTGTAGTCTTTTCACCTATCTGAAGTGTCATGTATATTGTCTGGGTAGCACTATAGTATAGGTTTTCTTTTACTATAGTATAGGTTTTCTTTCCCTATACTATAGAAAATTTAATTGTAGGAAAATGTCACATTTAATTTATCTCTTGATGAACTAGATTGTTTCAGGTTTTCAACTGTCAGAGTTGTAGCTGCTATGAGCATTATGCACAGTCTTTGGTTAGGTATTTGCACATTTATCTGTTTGGTATATTCCTAGGATTCTGTTTTTGGGGGTCATGAGGTATATGCATGTTCAGTTTCAGTAGATACTGCCAATAGTTTTTCAAAGTGGATGTACCAATTTATATTCCCACCGGTAAAGATTGAAAGTTCCAGATCCTCCACATCCTCATCAATGTTCACAGACTGTTTTTTTTTTTTTAAACTTATTTTGTTTTTACTTGTTTTCTCATCTGAAGAAGAGTGGTATGGTGAGGGGAGGAAGAAACTAGTTTTGGAGCCAAGACATCAGTTGCCTTAAAATTCTAGTTCTATCACTTATTAGCTGTGACTTTGAGCCTCAGATTTCTCTTCTGGAAAACTAGAATAAAACCTCCCATGCAGGATTGGTTTTCTTTAGGATGAGAGCTCATATATAAGAAGTATCTACAATAAAAAGTACCTAGAGACATCATCACTGTTATTCCTCATTATGCCCCAGTGATACTGTTTCCTCTTTTGATGGTCACAAATGGGAAATGAAACCAAAAGAAAAACATGAAGTCTTGAGAAGAGCTAGGGTAATAAAGCGGACTGAGGACGGTGAGTAGCGTCTTAGGTTCTTTACCATCATGCAAGTAATTTAAGTGGCTCCACTTCTCACATCACCAGAACTTTCTTCTTGGCTTCAGGTCAACTGTAGGATTCCAGATGGCTGGTCCAGACAGCAAGGAGAAAGCAAAAAGCTTCTGAGAAGAATCTTAAACCAAGCTCTCCTCAGAAATGATAGAAACCAGCCAGGTGTGGTGGCATATGCCTATAATCCCAGCAACTCTGGAGGCTGAGGAAGGAGGATCTTAAGTTTGAGGCCAGCTTTAGTAACCTAGCAAGATCCTAAGCAACTTACTAAGACCGTGTCTCAAAATAAAAATTCAAAAAAGGGCTGGGGATGTAGCTCAGTGGTAAATTTCCCCTGGGTTCAATCCCTAGTACAAAACAACAAACAAACAAACAAAAACAAAAACAAAAAACCCAAAAAACAAAAAAAAATCACACACACACACACACACACACACACACACACACACAAAATGATAGAAACTGTGCTCAGCAAAGCCTATTCAGCAGCTCTGCCCTCAAGACAAGGGTCCAGGAAAAAAACTGGGGAGCTGGGCCCAGCAGGGGTTAGCAGGCATCATTAATGGACAAGATATTGTAGAGCATCAGCAGAGCTCCTGGCTGGGAGGCAGTTTCTCCATAGTCACACTGTCAGGCCTCCTGGGCCAGCTCTACATAGCCAAGCTGTCTGGCCTCCTGGGCCTGCACAGCACCTCCATTTGCTATGTCGTCTCACTGCTTCACTGAGTTAGGTGTCCAGGCAACAAATATAGGAAGCACAGCCAACTCAGTAAGGAACTGGAAAGTTGGAGTTTATCCATCTCAGTAGGCCTGGTGGGCAGACCCTCAGAGCAACCCAACTACTGTATTTTCATTTAATGCCACTCGTTCCTCCCAAGACCCCTACAATCCACAGAGCTGCTTTCTTGCTTACTACCTTTCTTATGTGTTACCCCTCTCAGAGCTCCCCACAGACACCTAGAAAATATCCTGCACCAAAGTGATGCAGATTTTTTGGTGCTAATGATGGAGAATATATAAGAATGTGCACCACCCCTAAGCTTACTGAGACTCTGTGAGACCAAAAATGTTCAAGGTCACCTGACAGGTTCAACTTGTGTCTGACGGGCATTGACTTCACAAACGTGGTGAAAGCCAGCATTTGTCCATATGACCAAGGCTTCAGGTAAAGTAATTTCAGTTCCACCAACAGCCTTCTGTATCTCCTTACATCTTATGTGGATTTTTAAATTTATGTTGACTCCCAAAGTTGAGCCCTATTTGTAGATTAGACAACCAGTGGTGCCCATGAGATGCAATGTTTGCCACTGAGCTACCTCAAGCGACCATATTCATAAATTAGGTCATGTCATTCTTACGTGATGGAGATGGAGCTCTCTCTGCTCTGCACACACACTAGGTAGTTATACTTTTGTGTATCTAGGAAGAATTAATGAACATACATTCACACAGAATTTTCTCAATAAAAATATATAGTCTGAAAGCTGAAAAACATTTGCAAATGTCTTAATATATCTTATGTAATAAGATCCCTGTCGCTGGTCTTAATGGTGCATCCCAGGATACCAGGATACCAAAAAAAAAAAAAAAAAAGGAAATGTTAAAATGCCACATCAAATCTGATATATGAATAAATCAAGAGGATTTTAAACATTACCTGGAAAATAGGAGGAGTTGCTAAGATGTAAAGATACTGAATATAAAACCGGAGCATTTTAAGGTTATGAGAGATCTTAAAGAGAGGACACCTGTGATCTCTACTTGGTCTGTTTCAGACCAGAGGTAGAGAAAATGCATATTCGTGGGAAGCACATCATCCAAACAGAGGTTGGTTTGGCAAAATCAGAACACTTGCTTCCTCAGGCTAATGCCTTTGACATTCTAACAGCACAATTTTCATTACAAACAAATATATCAGGTACCCAAGAATGCATATGTACTTTAATGAAACTTTTGGTGTGGGTCTCACAGCCAATTTTGCAGCTGACCAGGTTCCAAACCCCTGACTTGCCTTCCCCTTCCCTTTTCTAAATGGCAATTAAGAACAAAAAATTATAGTAAGCATCCGGGCAAGAGCATTGAGGAGGTTCAGTTGACTTCAAACTCTAATGGTTGTACAAAGCACTACATTAAATCTTTTATGTTCCTGTGATATATTTTAAGAAACATTATACAGGCAGAAAATTTCAGGGATAAACTATTAGAGCAGTGCACAATAACGTAGGCACTCAAATCCTGTCATTGTAAATGTCGACGGTTTGAATGACTAATTACTCACACTCAACGCATTAACCTCACCCCTCCCACCACTCTTCTCTGCAAAATATACAACAAAAGCAAGCAGGAAGGCCTCAGACAGCAGCTGCAGGATCATCACAAGGGTCCTTTATCTCTGGAGAGGGTAGGTAAGGAACAGAGGCTACGCCAGCTTCTTTCTCACAGTACTGGGGGTTGGTCGGGGGGAGAAACCAACCTTGATGGCACCTCCCTTGCCACAATCTGGGTATCCTTATATCCTCTTAAGTTAACTGTAACTCTACTACCTGGACATACCAGGTCATATGCACATAAAAAAGGGTTTATTTTTCACTATAGCTAGATTTGTGTATGTGAGATGAAGAGACAGAGCCCCCAGCATGCCAGGCACTGCTCTAGGTAGGGTCCTGGGGATACAGAGATAAAGACAAAGAATGGGCCCTCGCTGAGTTCACAGTGAGGATACACAAGAGATATCAAAGGACATTGGGGGCCACCGAGGCCAACCCCATAATTTTAATGAGGAAACTGAGGACCAGAAGAGAGTAAAAGACTTGCCCAAGGTCACACTGCTAGTAAAAGGCAGAAAGAGAATGGAACCCAGGTGTGCAGATCACTTCACTTGTGTACTCTTGTGACAATGAAGGCATGGCCATTTGAATGAGGGTATAATTCTCCATTTTGGGGGGCAGCGATGAGGTGACCCATTTCATCCAATCTCTTCCACTTACCCACTGTCCACCCCACTGCCCACACAAGGTGGGGTGAGACCTATTAGTTAAGCATGCTGATATCACATAGAGTCCCACACTACACTCTCATCTCAGCCCCATTTTAATGATGCATCAGGAGAGAGAAAGTAGAAGCTGGGGGTTTAGGGCAGCCTTTGGTCTTACTGGTATAAAAATGGTACCTATCCTCGCTAAATTGTCACGAAGACTGAGGAAGATGATGTGCATGGAACACTAAGCACTATTCCTGGCTTGGTAATCCCTCCACAGATATTAGTGATGACTGATGTTAATATTATTAGAAGAGAACAGTGGAAAAGATAAAAAAAAAAAAACTCAAAACCTAAGAAACTAGGTTAGAAGTTAGAAGAAAAAGCTAAGAGTAGCAATGTAATCAAAGGACAAAACCTTTTCTTTCTTCCCAAATCTGTTCATATAATATCTTGCTCTTAGAATTCATTCACTCATTAAACAAACAAATATTTATTGCTGAAGAGTCCATATGTCAGAGGAGAAAGCACATCCTGTGGCCAGGGAAGTCCTTGAAGTGTATTAAGCAAGACTATTCTAAAATTCTAGAAGTGTACTTAAGGACTAAAGTACTAAAAATGTGCTTAAAGCCCTTTTAATATTTCTTCCAACAGCTTGTGAATTGCTTACACCTCCCTCCATCCTCCACTATTCATAAAGCTTTAATTTGCTCACATTTAGGAGAAATCAGGCTACAGTTGCATGACTGGTGCTCCTTCTCACAATGGAGAACAGTCATTGTCCAAGGCCTCAGAGAACTCAGAGTGATGCTATAGTCCTCTCATCAATCCTGCCAGTCATGCCATATTGTATCCTTGTCCCAATATTGTCCATAAAAATGGTAGTCTGACAACAAACTATTGTTTTGCATTTCTGTATTTTAACCTAGTATATACATTCAGGATTTACTTTGTGGGGCAACTAAAGGGCTACAACTCTGCATTACAGGAGTCTACCCTGATGCAGAACTCGCTATTGTCATTGGTCATTCAAGAGCCCATTGCAGGGCCTCTGTGCACCCACACAAGACTCTCAGCACTCTTCAACTTCCAGTTTTCCACTCTGGGTCTCACTGCTCAATTTATGCAAAGGGATCAAGAGAAAAGAACCATAGAAGGTCACAGGAAAATAGTGTTTCCTTTCCAAATACTCTTCCCTTCTGTTTTCAAACCCCTTTAAATGTCAGCAGTCCCAGAAACTAGAAAGATGCTGAAGGAATGCACCGAGTGTGAACACATCTCAGGTGTGTATATCTGAGATACACACATGTGTCTTATTAAATATTTTAACGAATATTTAAAGGTGTTTTCTTTTACCATGTTGGAAGGACTTTTGAAAATTTATACATAAAGGCTAACCCTTATGTAATAGAACAAGTGCTCCCAAGAGCATGAAGAATAATGTTTACCAAGGGCAGTCACTGAATCGAGCCATTAAAGAAATAGATTTAAATTATTCATGAGAACAAAAATAAAAGTCCTAATTCTCTTTGTAGGCATTTCCCACTTAACCCTTATAAAATCCTGACATGCAGTATGTTAGACTCTGGTGGAGCAGGCCTGACTACTGCGTTTTGCCGGCCTCACAAAAGCCTGAACAACAAATCCCCAAAGTTAGAAAATTACACAGCAGATTCCGTGTTTCTGAATACAGACATTATTTTTAGGAATAATTCCTCACTTCTTGCTCCTTGAAAGATACTAAAAATGTCTGTACAGCCCCCCAATTTCATATTTCTTTGAAGTTTCCTCTATAAGCTCATAAAATTCCTTCCTCCCCCTTCCTTTTGTCAAGAGGCTTTAATTGGCTCCATTCCCTTTAGATTAATATTGTTTTCTAAATACAACGTTCCTGGTTATGATTCAACTGTGAAAGACACATGTTATTCATGGGGCCCAAGAGAAGGGGCCAGATCCGTGATCTGATCACTCTTGGAAAAGGGAACTCAGAGGTGATTACTCACACAGACCACTGGCTGCAGACCACACTCCAAGCCCCCCAAACCATTCATACCAAGTTTCTATAGATTCTGCTGGAAGGTAACTAGAAAACTCTAGAAAAAAAATTTAATTTCAACTGGGGAAAACACTCTGACAGTTTAATAATACCTTTGGGCACATGCACAAATAACCTGAAAGACCTATTTACTCTAGGAAGTTCAGTGGTAATAAATTCTCAGTATATCCTTAAAACAAGTGTATTCAATTCAACACAAGCTCACTGGATGCTATTATAGGCCAGAGCATTGTTCTAGGAATTGGAGAAACAAAAATAATTTGGTCTGTGCCCAGTACAGGAAGTTCAAACTGGAAGGATGGCAGAGGAGAACAGGTAAACAAACAATTATTTAAAATCAACTGTAAACAACCCTTTATTGTAAGCAATCCCCTCCAGAGTTCCTCTAATGACTCCCTTCCTTGCCCAAAGCACATGCATTGAACATACTCAGACTAATCCTATGCTGTTCTGATACTGAGCTGACAGGGTTGTTCTTGGTCTAAATGCCTCTGTCCTAAACAAATGCCTGTTTGTAACAAAGAGGGAAGCTTGAGGCATCCCTCCTTTGAAATGGCATCTTCTTCAGTGAGAGGAACACCAGGCATGCCAAAAGTATTCTCAGTGGAGGTAGTCAGGGCTTTTAAAAAATCAGCAGTCGCTGGAGAGAACAAGAGACATTAATACTTAAAATAGCAGGGCCAGCGTGGATATGAAAAGCATAATCAAAATTTAATTTCTCTCAGGCATTATTCTCAAAATCACAGAAATCCAAGTTTTTAATCTCCTTCCCCAGACACATCACGCACACTTCCTCTCCTAAATAAATACTGACCTCCTTTATGCCCTACAGTTTTTTCTTTAGAGCTTCGCTTTGGGCCTAAAATGATTCCCCAGGTGTGTCCACCCTGGTGTAATCCTGGTAAGACTCCTGGGTGTTTAGTTTTAACTGACTTTTATGGCAAACTCTCCAGAGCTGAGGGACAGCTTGACCATCCACAGTTGATTATAAAAATTAGGGAATGTTCCTTTATCCCCCACAATTCAGTCCTCTGTTCCAAAATGGCCAGTAAATACTATCAAATTTTCAATATGCTTTTTTATATTTGAAAAAGGCAAATATTTTCATGTTAATATAATTTCCTGGGAAAGCTCAGGATAATAAAAAAATCATTTGAAAAACAATTCCTTTCCATCCTACCACCTAAGCCCCTCAGAACTCTGAATGTTTAATGTAGATAAAATGCCTAATGATAAACTATGGGTACCTGTTGGGATGGGGACCAGTTGTGATAGTAAATATGTTATCTCATCTTCCATACAAAGAGTATTTAATGAATCATTTGAAAAACTGCCCACAGACTGATTAAGTCAGATTTATCTTTTGATTAAATGCATAAGCAATAGCCAATGGCACAATTCATGTAAACTTACATATTGTATATATATATATAAAATGCCTGGCTAGTGGCTCAGAGTGTGAGCAAACTCATCGAGACTTAGCTGTTAAAAGCAAACATGTTTCTAAATTTGCTTTATATGTACACTCAAATTAAAAATTTCAGAAATCTACATAGAAATATATTTTATTTTGAAATTAATAGTTGTTTTCTTAACACAGCTGGGACAGGATAAGGAGGAGAATTAAGAGGAGTACAGAATGCCTAGAAAAATCTGTGTCGAACAACCTTCTCTTTTTCAAAAAGAATTGTATAATGCCAACCGTTCTTCCAATTGTGCAAGTCAGAAGAGAGAGGTTATTTTGGGGCATTCTGAAGCTAAAGATACTGAGTGAAATCAAACAGCTCTCAGTACCTGAATGTGTGTACAGTGGCCATGGTCTATTGTATTCATGGACGATTCGCACAGCTTTATAGTCTCTCTACATGTTCATTAATGAAAAGACCCTGAACATCATTCTGGTAGGATAATTTTAAATTTGAAAATTATTTTATTATACTTGAAGTTTTATTGTTAGTTTCCCCATTCACTGCTTTTCTTTATTCATTTCATTTCTTTCTTTTTTTAATAATAGAGAAACTTTTGGAAAAAGGACTTTCTGACTTGATAGGAGAACTTTATCCTTCCAACTGCCCCTGAAAGCTTAGTTGGACACCATTTCCCTGAACATTCTCTGGGAAGGTAGAATGAGCAGGAGTAAAAGTGAACTCTGCCAAATCTGTGTTGGTGAGAATTCAGATCTCAACTGGGAGAAATGAGTCTTTGAATTATTCATGGGCAACATGTTTACATAGAAATGAGAAGTTCAAGATTTGCAACTGTCAAGCTTTAAGTGCAATGAAATGGTCTTTCTCATCATTATCAGTAGAAATATAAATTGGCAAAACAGTTCTGCATTTTAGATTCCTATTCTTAGACCCAATGATCCGTTCTGAAACTTGGAAACACTTCCAAAATTATGTAGTTCAAAAGTACAAATAATATCAAGAAGAGGAAAAAAAACCCACCAGAAGTAACCTAAGTGACTGTCAAGGAAGATGGCTGACGTTTAAATAAAGTACAGCATATTTTTATGGTATGGTATTCTACAATTGTTAAAATTATGTTTACAATGGGTTTTCATAACCTAAGAATGTGTATGATCAATGTGGAAAAAGAAATAAAAGATTGATTATCTCAATTATATAAACACATAGAGTAGGAGGGAAAAATAAAAATTGCTAACAATCAATGGTAGGATTAAAGGTGATTGTTATACTTGTCTTAATCATTATTTTGCAATTTAGTCTTGTTTTTATAGTAAGAATATAGCAATTTTATAATCAGAAAGGAAGTTATTTTTAAAATAAGAAAGAAAATGTCAAGTCCTTCAAACCAGTTTGGAGTGTCAGTATTAAAAATGATTCTTTTTCCTCCCCAGAGCCATCCTGCAGGATCTCTCCTTGGCCACAGTCTGTTTGTTCCTACATTAGAGGACACATGGGAACCCAAATGAATAAAAATTGCATTTCTTGAAACAGTCTCTGGTTCAGTCTCCCTTTCACCTAAATCACTGTGAATTAGCAAGGTTACAATCTTAAGTCTGCCTTATCGCCTGGCAGCAACCTTCTCGAGGACAGCAAGGAGAGAAGATGATTTATAAGAAAACCATTCCCTGGATCAGGGAGTGAAAAGTACTGATCCGTTCTAAAAGCTCCTGCTGACAAACTCTGATATTATGAACATTCTGCACTTGGACAAAGGCTCCCACTTTTCTTAATTACATGGTTTGAGCAGGAGCCTGCTTTCAGGATCTGCCCAATCACACAACAGCCATTTATTTTCCCAACCGCAGCTGCCAAAATTTCCCTGATCTCTGTTCTGTGCTCCATCTTCAAGGACATCTTGTGAATGTATGACACTGTCAAGCAGCATTCCACACCATGCTTTTTAAGCCTTGCTCTCTCCCTCCTGCATACGGAGATCCTCCTAATACATTATTTATTAAAAATCTCATGAACAAGAAGGAAAAAGTAGGCAGGCAAAAAAAAAAAAAAGCCATAAGTATCAGAATATTTCTGTCTGCTCTGAGGCAAATTCTTTATTGTGGCAATGAACCACTAATATTCTCTGTGTGATAGATTTGCTTTTGTTTCGTGGACACCAAATCCAGCTAAGTCCTTGGGTCCCTCTTTTTAACAGTTAGGAAAATAGGTCCAGCATCCTGAGTGTAAAGAGCATAGGACCTCACTGCAAACTTTTGCTTTATTATTATTTTTTATTATCTCTTTGTTTTAATTGGTTCAAAACATTACAAAGCTCTTGACATATCATATTTCATACATTTGATACAAGTGGGTTATGAACTCCCATTTTTATCCACTATATAGATTGCAGAATCACATCGGTTACACATCCACATTTTTACATATTGCCATACTAGTGACTGTTGTATTCTGCTACCTTTCCTATCCTCTACTATCCCGAATCTTACCTCTGAATTTACCTGATTTTTTTTTTTTATTTTTTAATTTCCCTTTGTCTCAATTTCCTCATTGTTCTGTTTTCTTAAAATATATTGTATATATTTTATGATTTTTCTTGTAAAAATAGAATTTTAGATTATAAGAGAGAATAAATAAGTTAATATTTTTGTCTTCACAATCTTTGGCTTGTTTCAAAATATGTTTTCAAACCTCACTAATTAGGCAAAAGTCAAACTGTCATTTTTAAAATTTAGAAATAAGAAGACTTTTAAAAACATGCAAAGTTTCAAAAATATTACCTTTGTGATATAACTCAAACTGCATAATATGTAATTCTCAGATGAGACTCTTTTAGGGCTAATTTACTATGTTTCTAAGAATATTCTGGGTATGATACATATATGTAAAACTAGCTCACTGAAAACTTTTTACTTCTTTGTACTTTTTCCTTCAAAATCACAGGTACAAAGTAAATTTGATATACTCTTCCAACTTTTGATACATTCTTTTTACCCCAGAAATCTGCTTTTTAAAAATGCAAAAGACTAACAAATATACAGAATTATCTGTTCTTAAGCTAAAGCAACCTCAAATTTCTTTAGTTACAGGCATATTTTAAATAGAGGTATGAACCATAAACATGATCAATAAACATGATATTACTATGGTCCATTTGAATAGTCCCTCCCCACAACCAAGTTAGCTCTTAAAAAAAGAAAAATAGTACAAAGGAACAAAAACCAAACTAGGTTCCATGACATGAATGAGTCCCTTCGATGGTCCAGAAACCATCATGTTAAATGCCAGGAATACAAAGGAGAAAGAAAGTTTTACTGCCTGCACGGAAGTCAATAAATAAGTAAATGAGTAATTAATATATAATGTCATAAATATAGTCATGGAGGAGTATGTACAAAGTGCCTAGCAAAATCCCTGCCTGGAACCTGGCAAATGCTTAATACATGGAGACCCTGTTGTAATGCTGATTAAAAAGTGCTTTTGGGGTTACATGGGAAAATGTTTTGGCAAGCAATTACCATTAACTCTGTCCTTTGCTACCCACAGTGAACACATACATAATAAATGGTAACGTGTCTTTATGTATATTACTTCACTTAAATCTCACATAACTTTTCAAAGTGGGCTTTATTACTTCCCCCCACTTAAAAATGTAGAGTGCAGTCACTCTACGCATGATGGAGAAATGCAGCTCTAGGCAGTGTTCACTGTCACTCAGCTGGAAATGCAACTTGAACCTAAGACTGAAAAACAGAATTCTGCACCCTTTCCTAAACCTCTGAGGAAAAGTTCAAGCAACATAAAATGAAATCTAGTAGTCTTAGAAAAAGTAAATCATCAAATCTGATTAAAACCATCCAGCCACTGTATCTGCTATTAGTCAAGAAATACTGCCAAATAAATGGATGTTATAGGAAAGATCTTAATTCACAATTCTATGTGGTAAAATGGAATGAGCACAAGGTTTGGAGTTGATCTGACCTGGTTTAAAAACCAGCTCTAGCTTTGACCTTGGTTTTATCAATTTAAGACTTTATGAAGTATAATTTAAATTTATTTATCTGAAAGGTTTAACTGTATTTGCCTTGTGAAGACTTAAAACAAGTCTGGGGCTGGGGCTCAGTGGTAGCCTCTCACATGTGAGGTACTGGGTTTGATCCTCAGCACCACGTAAATAAAATAAAATAAGGGTATTGTGTCCACCTACAATTAAAAAAAAATTTAAGGCATCTGGTCCAGAGTTTGGCACACAGTAAACACTCAATATATGTTAATTCTCTTTATCCAAATTATAACATTCTGAAAATACCTGCTCAATAAAATGTACTGTAGGAGGCAAAGATGACTAATCTAAGAGCTGGTAAGATTTATCCTTGGAATTTAATTTCTGAAATAGAAAAGAAGACTTTAAAATATTACTACTTATCACCCATGCCAGTAGCTATTTCCTTCATCTTCACAAAACTTCACAAACATTCACTAATAAGTTCTTACAATAATGCCAGATAGGAAGATGTACAGATATATAGATATAAGGGGGAGGGGCTAAGTGAACTCTTAAAAAATGAATAATGAAAGTACCACTCCCTCATATTTACAAACATGATTTCTATTATCTTTTGTCCTTTCAAAAAAACCCTCCAAGGTGAATGGGTAAAGTCAGATACTTCACAGGTAAATTATCACAGTCATTACTGTTTCTGATTTCCTGCAAGGAAAATGCTCATGTTTTCTTGGGAAATTTCCTAACACTGCCACAGTGCACTCTGTACGCTGAGAGCAGAGGGCGCTTCTGGCTTTTTATGAGAACCTGCTCAGGGTGGAAGAGCAGGGTTGTTCCTGTTTTACCCTCCACCTGGATTGTTCTTTCCTTTCTGTGGGTCCTGAGAAGTGGCTACACAGACAGAATGCATAGCAAGAGGATCCTCAGGGCATGGTCAGAAAGGTGTGGTGGGAAGTGCAGATATAACACAGCAAGTGTTATTCCCCCTAGAAGAAATGAGACCAACCCTTCCAAAGCCCTTACAACCACTTGCTTACAAAATAAGAATTCATTAAATCACCACCTTGATTCTGGGGATTTGGGAAACATGTTCACACTTATCACCCCATTAATCTTCATGAAGACCCTGAGAGCTGGGTGAGATCATTCCTTAAAGAGCAAACAGAAGGTAAAGTTACGAGCCCCTGTTCACGTGGTGGGATTTGAAGTGACGTTTCCTGTCACTGATATCCATCTTTCTCCTTGAACTAAGACAAGCACTGGAAAGCACATCCCAGGCCACACCTTCTGGCACTGGCAATGACAAACCAGAACACAGTATGCTCTCCCCTTTGCCACTCTGCCACCAGGTCTAATATGCTCTTCTCCAACCCCCGCTCAAGTCTCCCACCTCTATCCCTTGTACCTATTTCTGTTAGGGACATTCACCTCACAACTTCAAAACTCTCTAGCTTCCTGTCTTCCTTTGTAACTGGACTATGAGCTCCTTGAGGACAGAGGTTGTGTTTGATTCATTCACAATCCTAGAGACCAGTGCAGTGCCAGTACACAGCTAGTGCAGAACTCCTGGTTTGATGGTAACACAAATGAATGAATAGATGACTCTCCAGGCCCTTGCCTGTTTCCCATAGCCAAATCTGCTATCCCTGTTGTTCCCTAACTTCTCTGCTTTTATCTCTCCTTCTCAAGATCAGTTTAAAAATAAGAGCACTTCATCCTTTTAAAGCTTTGTTGCCCTTATTATTATTTCCCTCAACTACTTTTAAGCTGTTCCCAAAGACTGCATTTATAAGGAAGGGCCCCCCACCTTGTGGGTAAAGCTGCATTTAGAGCATCTGATTCTTCATTTCCATACTCCTTCCACTTCTGCTGTCCTTGGTTTTAGACCTAAACTCAGTTCATTTTCACTTTGGGTCAAATCTGGTTATTGTCTGCAGGACGCTCTCGAGGTTAAGAGTCCCACAGAACATTTCCACTTGTGAGAGTTTCTGCAAGTCACACAAGCCAAAGCCAAAGTCTGTGGGGACACTTGGATTTCACTGAAACAACTCTTAGACCTGGGATTGCCTGGAATGTTACTTCTTTTAAATAAATGAATAAATTATCATATAATTATTCTAGATCCATTCAGTTAAATTCATCCAAACATTTATTAAATCTGTTGAACAGCAATAGCTAAGAACACAGGTACTAGAAACTGACTGCCCATGAACAAATTCCTGTGTAGCTATGGACAAGTTACTTAATTACTCTGTCTCAAGTTTTCTGAAATGCAAAGTGACACATGTCGATAAGGTAATGTTGATAGGGTTCATAAGAATGTGGTAAAAAATGAGCATGTTATTATTATTAGATAACTGAGTACCATGACACTTGATCCCTCCCCTCTAGTAATTCAGTCTTGGGATGTTAGTAGACAAAAGTTTCAAAATGCCATGAGGCAAGTACTATAATTTGAACACCTTCTGCAATACCTCTTCCATGTTTTTGCATATGTGCTCACTGACATGTTTCTCTTACCACCATCTAACTAACCCTGAAATTTTGCAAAATTCCCTGGAGACTGTCTCACTAAACCCTCCAGCCTCAGGAACCTCTTCTTCTTCCTCTATCCTGGTACTCACCACTTTATACCTTCTGGTCTGATTGGGAGGAAGGCCTGAATTTTGGTTGACTTCTTGTTCCTAGCAAGCAGTACACCAAAAGAATTCAACCAGTACCCACTGAATGGATCAGTGATAAGAGGCATGTGCAGGATGCTAGGAGACTTTATAGGGACAGAACAGGGTCATAGGAAGAGACTTCCTTTTTTCCCAGCCCACCCAGGCTCCTGAGCATGCTAAGGAACACGTGGTTCTATATTTTAAAGTCCCTTTCTTAAGCCTTTTCTTTACTCTTCCTGCTCTATTTATTTTAGACTAACACATCAAGATCAAAACAAATGTGAACTAGTGGCCAATGGGGTCAAATAAATTCTGGGAGAATCACAATACTGAGACCCTACCAGCCACAAGAGGAAGAAAATATTTAGGGCTTCATTCAGAGTTCTGCACAAAAAGTATGTTGCCAAATGCTTGGAAAATTATTCCTTTCTTACATGTGTTTGATGGAGAGTTTTGTTTTTCAACTAGTTTTAAGTCTACACATTGCTAATTAAAACAAAGGAGATCTGGGACAAGAATAAACTATACTTTTCTCTCAAAAATTTAATCTAATTTTAAGGAATAGTATACACAATGGCAAGAGGAGATAAAAATATATAAAAGTTTGTGTGTGTAATCTAAAACTAATGCTTTCCAGTTGCTCACTCTGGAGCATAAAGTCACTTTATTTACAATTCCAGTTAGTAAGGAGTCCTTCCCTGAATATCTTTGACCTATGAAAATAATCAAATCATCCTTTCCTCTCACCCCACATTCAAAAGCAAATATTCTCACTTATTACAAGAAAGAATTGAACTCCAAGCCCTTACAAGATTTCAGACTCCAAAGCCTTTTTATCATGTGCTTTTCTTCAGAGATCCTCAGGCCTCTCAGGGCTGGTGACCCCCGAGGGATGGAGACAACACAGCTTTGTGATAGGGACTGGCTGTCTCAGTCTCTATCACACTGATTTGGAGCAAATCCAATCTTATTTTCCTTTGGCATCCACAAAATCCTTTCTGAGATCGTATATCCTCAGTTTTGAGATTATCTGCTCTCCTTTTTGAAAGCTATGGAATGGGAAGTAGGTTTCATATTTCAGTCTAAATCTTCTCTCCCTGTGAGCCCTGAAATAAATGACCAATATCTAAAATGCCCACTGTAGGTGGACTGAACTAGTTTTTAAATTCCTCCTTTATTAACTGCTTTCTGTGTACCAGAACGTGAACTCAGGCTCTTTACATAAACTGTTTAATAAATCATCTAAGCAAGTCTATGAGGAAGGTATTATTAAGCCCCATTTAGACAAGAAAATCGAGGCTGGGACCAGTTAGTGACTGCCAAGACCACACCAAAATAAGGAGGGAGAAGGAATAAAAATTAAATGAAAGGAATAAAATAAAACAAAAAAATCCAATTTCTTAGCCTCCAAAGCTGATACTCTTAATTAGTAGAATACTCCATAGAGATGTGGAGTCCTATGCTAATATCAATGACTATTACACCTTCAAGTTTCAGGTTCCCACACTGGAGCCATCAGGAACCATATAAGGCTTACCTGATGAGATATCCTGTCTTCAGCAGGATGACTGGCCAAATCCTCCTTCTGATTTTCTTAGGACATTTAACCCAGTTTACAGCCAAATATTACTGGGAGCCTGGCCTATTTATGAGTTCTCTATGATGGAATTTCTTGAGGCTCAGACATCTCAACACAGTTGTTCAATTGTCTGCTACATTCTAGGGATGAGCACCTCATGGCCAGTTCAGGTTGGCAGGCCTGCCACGCCACAAGTTGGCAGTTGGATACATAAAGCTATACCTTTCAGACGGACACTGACTATCCAGCTTATCAAACAGAAGCAAGACACTGCATGAGCTCTTGTGGCCTCACTGTGTCCAAAAACAAGTACGCACCAGTGTCACTCTGTAAGCCATTATTTCTTATTTTTTATAATAGCATTTCATTATGTGAAATTATAAAATTTCACATAGGTTTTCACATAGTGGGTAACATTTACTAGTAACTACTGCTCTACTTACTCTGTTGTCTGCCTTCTCTGACTAAAACAAAAGCTCCACAATTGCAGGGACTTGTCTAGTCAGTGCTGTTATCTCTAGCACCTAGGACAGTGTCTGGCAGAGCAGGCACTAAGCAAATATTTGAAAATGGGACACAAATTAATATTGTATGATAATAATAATGATAACCTTTATCAGTATATATTCCAAGTATTGTTTTCTTTTTAAAATATTTTCTCTTATGGTACTGGGGATTGAACCCAGGGGCACTGTACCATAGAGCTACATATTTTTTATTTTGAGACAGAGTCCTTCCAGGTTGCAGAGCCTGGCCTTGAACGTGAGATCTTCCTGCCTCTTTCTCTAGAATAATTGGGAAGTATGGGCAGAGTAACTGGGATTTAGACCAGGAAACTGAGACTTGGGTGAATTAGTGACTTTGCCAAGACCACACCACAATAAGTGTGGAAAGGAATAATAATCCTATCTTAGGCTCCAAAGCTGATATTTTAACGAACAGAACACTCTTATGGGCCATCATACCGGGCCAAGTACTGTTTTAAGTATTTAACATACATTGGCCCACTAAGTCCTCACATCAACCCTAGTATATAGACAAAGAAATTGAGGCACAGGGAGTAGAAGTGATTTTTCCAAGGCCTCAGCTGGTAATCCTGATAAACAGGATTTGAACTTAGGCAGTCCAGATCAAAAGTCCTTATTAATAACCACTAGTCATTAGTCCTTACCTTTTAAAGGATGAGTAATTCAAAACAGAATAGAGAACATGGGTTTTGGAATCAAACTAGGCTTTGAATTCAAGTCTGACATTTCCTAGCCAGGTGACCTTACACAACTTACTTAAGTTACGAATGTGGTGCTCATTCTTCAAAGTGGGGATAAAAATACTTGCTTTCAGAGTTGTTGTGAAATTTAATGAGATAATCTAAATTCTTTTTGAAAAGTCTGACATACACAATACAAAAGGTCATTATTATTGCGATGTATCATTGTTAACTGTGTGGTACAGAGAGCAAGTGACATAAAGGAGTCTAGAAGGAAGAATTACTGAGGAATTACAGGTGAGTCATGGTGATCAGGAAAAGTTTCATGTAAATAGACATTCTCAAGATCTTCAGCTCAAACTTGCACTACTGTGGCTGCTGAGCAACAGCAGTTTCAAAACTAGTCTTCATAACAAAAGGGGGCTTTTCATCCAAGATCCCACTCATAGACTAGAGTGGGATACTCATAGTATATTTCTGATAAAAACACATTATGAAAAACCTAACTGACATTCAACTACATCATTTGGGTAACAGTTGATAACTAAGCATGAACTAGGTGCCAGGCACAGATATAAACCAAGTCCTGATTATTGAGGTTCTGGTGAAATGAGACAAATCTGCAAATGATTATGCTATAGGAAAGCCAATGATGGAAGGACATTGGTAGAAGTGGTTCTAACCCAGAATTAGGAAAGCCTTACTGGATGAGATGGAAACCTGTTTGTCTTACGAAACCAGATGAGGTGAGATGAAGGATGTTGGAAACCAATGAGTCTCTCTGCACACAGCAGATGGAACAGCATGGTATAGTTCCACAGTGGAGCATGAACAGAAAGCAGAGAGCAGCAGGACAGGAGGCTGGAAAAGCAGAGCAGGGGCCAGGCCACAGATGTTCTCCTGGGCCTTGGGAAGGAAGCTAGACTTGGTCTTGAGCCACACACTAATTAAGAAGTCATTTCTTTCTTTCTTTAGTTGTCAATGGACTATTTATTTATTTATTTATTTACATATGGTGCTGAGAATTGAACCCAGTGCCTCACACATGCTAGGCAAGTGCTCTACCACTGAGCCACAACCCTAGCCCTTAAGAAGTCATTTCTGAGACCTCATCTGTATTGTGTTCCTGTAGCAAATATACTGTTTCCCTATGATATACCAACAAAACAGCATTGAGAGAGAAAGAATCTCTTATTTTTTTAGTCCCATTGCTGAATTTTCTTTAGGGTCCTATTTTCTTCCTGAATAGAATCACAGGCATTTTTAGCACTAGTATAGTTTATCACTACCTCATGATACTGTTCTCCTTTTGTGCTCTAAAGTCATTTAAAATTCAACTCTGTTCACTAATGTTTCCCTCCTTTCTCCAGCACAGTACCCTGAACAACTTTATAAATATTTGCTGAATTGGGCTGGATTCATCAAGTAACTATGGTATAAGGTAGCAATGTGCCAATAGACAAGGCTAGGACCCAGGGGTAGGAAGAAATAAAAAGATGACTGTCACAGCACTCTTGCCTAAATAAACATAAAACTCTGATGATACAAGTGAGACACATACATGACAATAATAGACATATTCCAAAGAAGGCTGTGGGGTGCTCCATTCCCTCTCTAGTGGCCTTTGCAGGTGGTGGGAGTCTAAATCCCACATCTCACAGCACTCTTATCAAACATTTCCCTGAGAGTAGAGGACTATGTGTCCTTTACTACTAAATTCTCAGAGACCACCCAATTCATAAGTATCTATCAAATGGATCTATTTAATCCTCACAACCTTGAGCAGTATTGAAACATTTTTCAAGTGTGTAAACTGAGGCTCAGAAAAGTAATGTGACTTGCTTGAGGTATATGTCTAATGTGTTGCTTAGTAAAAATAACAATAGCAGCAACCGTTATTATTATTGTTGTTTTTCTACATTCTAAGGAAGCCCACTCTTATTTATCATTCTCCAAATGTCTCTGCCATAGGATTCTCCTTTCATACTAAGATGGAAAATGTTCTCTCTGGCTGAATGAAACTTGAGGTTTACAATTTGAATTCTTGAGCTGTTGTTGGCTTTTCTCTGACGTTGTGGGAACTCCATAAAATACTGGGTAGTTTAGGACAGATGGATCTGCCCACATCGCAAGTAAGGACATCTACACAGCTAGGTGCAGTAAAAAATGCATAGCAATTTTTAGCACAAAGCTTCTCCATTTCCTTCCCAGTTCCTGGGTAAGAATTAACCCAACTTCCATGAATCTTCAATGCCTACTATGTGCCAGGTGCTTTTCTCAGTACTTCCAAAATAAAATACATGGTATGAAATGCTCTGCCCCTTTTCTATCTTCTGTTATTAAATCACAGTAAAATCCCAAGAGCAGCTGGTAAACCCTGAAGGGCAGAGACCAAATAGATGAATACAGTGCTAATGTATAGTAGGCATTTTAATATATTTTCATGGAATTGAAAAAATCTTTTAAAAATTGTTCTGGAATCAGACAGATGGGTTCAGATAAAATCCTGGTCTACCAATAACTGGCCACGTAACTTAAATTTATCTCTTAAAACCTCAGTTAGGGGCTATGCCTGTGGTTCAGTGGCACAGCACTTGCCTAGCATGCGTGAGACATTGGGATCGATCCTCAGCACCACATAAAAATAAATAAATAAAGTCATTCTGTCCACCTACAATTACAAAAAAATTAAAATAAAAATTAAAAAAACCTCAACTCAGCCATAGATTAGGAAAATTATCATCTACCTTTTAAGGTTGTTCTAAGGATTAAAAGGGATAATGTTTATAAATTTTTAAAGCCTGATCCATAGGAAGAGCTCAAAAAATGAAGTTAGCCATTTCTACTACTTGTTATTGTCATTATTACAATTACTTTGCAAGTTCACCTAGGTATTATGACTGAGGAAAATAAGGCTAGTTAATAAACATTTTGGTTAATATCTCCATCACATACCTTGCAGACAGATTCAGTTTTCAAAGATTTAGGATACAATGCTTCACATTAAGTCAAGAACAATCATAAGTTATCATTTCTTTAATAATCTTGAAGATATCAAAGATCTTCTGCAGCATACCTCTGAAAACATTTAACTGTAATTTCTCCTTTGGATAATACAGAGCTCACTATAACAGTGTTTCTCAAACTTTTCTAATCATGACCCAAACAAAGTAAAAAAAAAAAAAGAAATATATTAGACACACAAACTTTACAACTTCAGAACACAGGTAACTTACACAAAAGGTTCATTAAAAAATACTTACCCTTAGAAAGTACCATCTACTGATATTTTCTTTTTTACTTCATTCCACTCTATTATCCTATCCACTGTTTTAATTTTTTAATGCTATTCAAAACCCAGTAAAATAACTATAGGCAAAGCTAGAACCTAGTAATTTCAAATATTGTTACCCCTTCCAAGAGAATGGATCAAGGTTATCATTCAAGTGATCCTCCCATTAAGCCATGAATTATATTAATTCTATTTTATATACTAAAAGAGTGAAACTCAGAAAGGTTAGATGAGTTGGGTTAAAACAGACTCCCACAAGTTTATGATAGACTCTGAAGTCTTCTTATTCTATAGTTAAGGCTTTTTATAAAACAAACATAACCCCCACAAAAACCACATTATGATAATTCAGAACACATTTTTCAAATTCCTACTACATACCAGATACTGAAATAAGGGAATATTCGACGTGATCTAGCTCTCCAGGGCTAATAGACAACTAAGTAAGATCTAATTCAGGAAAATTAGGTGACTTGGTACATGCACTTGGAAGTCCATAGTGAGTACTTTTTGATATCAGAAGAAATAAGCTTATTTTCACTCCCCACCATCTTCTCTCTGGCCACACATTGTCTTACAAGGTAAGCACTGGTGAGAAAATACAGTATGCTCTCCTCAAACAGTATATTTCTTCACAGTAAAAAAGTCAATATTTTCCCCTCCTACTGCTTTCTGGGCATTGTAACCCTGATCTAATTCCATCTATGAGCACCAGTATTATAATATCACCGTGTCACTGGAAGGGTACTTTAATGCTCATTCCCTCTAAATAACCAATTACTAATTGGGCAGCATCTTCTGGGTGACTTTATTTCTGAGATATCATGACTTCATAAAGACAGTCTTGGCCCTGCAAAATAATCAGGAAACAACAGACCCGTGATCTAAAACATCCCATAGTCACCAATTCAAATTCAAAATCATGCAAAAATACCTGAATCTTTCTAATCTGTAACTTTTCCCTCTCTAGTTTATCTTGACACACCCCTGGCTGTGTTCACTTATGACTACTTATGACTCCTCAAGCAAGCTATGTAAGTTCCTGCCTCTATGCCTTGACTCATGTGGAATTCCCCTTTCTTCCAATTTTTCTTCCTATCTGAGCTCCAATCAACTGGCATTCCCTCCATGAAATCTTACCTACTTTCCTCAACAAGAACTTATATCTCCCTCTTCTGTGCATTGTACCACCCCTGCCCAGACACCATCCATGCTCTGCCTATCATTATCCTTTCCCACTATATTACAATGGGTAGTAAGTACTGAGACTTCCTATGAGGCAACAGACATAACAATATATATTCGATCTAGAAAGGTAATTACCTTTCTTTGTTTCTCCCAAGAAATGTAATTTTTGGCCAAGCTGGACATGTTCCAAACACTCTGGAGCGATGACTTCTGATATTGCTGAACTTGTAAACTTAGGCAAGTAGCTAAGCTTTATTTTCTACAAAAAAGGATTAATAGTACCTGTTCTAATTACATTAAAGAGATCAAACTGACACCATAGGGCAAAAATTATACAATGCCAAGTGAGTATGAGCGATGATCTCCTTGGTCACAGTTCTGTTCTAAGCAGAACTGTGTGGGAAATAGCTGAAGTTCTAGAATGCAGACTTGCTCCTCTGTTCTTGGAACACTGACAAAACCTGCTAGTACTGTTAAGATGACACCAATGGCAAGCTTGTGTCTCCAAATTTCACTCACTGGAGACCTAAGAGTTCTTACTATTGCTCTTCTAAGCTCAAAATCTTTTCTTCTTAAACTAGAAAAGTGACAAAAGAAAAAAACTGAGATTCAGGTATTGACTTACATATATAAATTTTCAATTTTTTAATAATACTAACACCTGTCCAACAAGAAGGGCCTATAAATAAAGGCATTCTGTCCACAAATATCCACCTGCCCCCATCCTGACCATTTGCCTATTCAAATCACTAATCCAATCATCTCGTTTTCATCCTTCATTAAGAGGTGTGAGATTTTCTAGGTTAAAGTATAAAGAAATATCTTCTATACCACCCGTTTCCAAATCAAACCCCCCCTCTTTGTTTTGGTACTGGGGACCAATTCTACAGCTCACACATGCTAGCCAAGCACTCTGACCATGGAGCTACATCCTGGGCCCCAGTGTCCCCCTCTTTAGAGCTATGTTTTTGCCCATACAAGCACATTCTGAAGATCAACCAAATTCTTCCAGAGCACTTGCAGGCCACATACAAATTATATACACACACTTGCAAAACGCTTGGAAGATTCTTGGTGAAGTCTTGAAATAGATTCATGAGGAAAGAGAAAAGTTCTGTGGTCTGTTTCACAGTAATGGATTTTTCTTTCTTTCTTTCTTTCTTTCTTTCTTTCTTTCTTTCTTTCTTTCTTTCTTTCTTTCTTTCTTTCTTTCTTTCTCTCTCTCTCTTCTTCTTTTTTATTTTTTTTAAAGAAAAGCATCAGGCCTACAAAATAGCTTTGGGTGGGGGGCAGATGAACTTATCCCTCTTGTCCTAGTTGTACGGATTAAATAAATGAAGTGACTCCCCTTTACATCCTTTCCATGATCACACAAAATAGAATTCAAAGTCTGTCACATTAAAAAGATGTTCTAAGATTGTGTTTGTAGTTAAGTCTTGAACTCCATCAGGAACTATTTGTATTTTTTTCATTCTCACTGGTAAGAGCAACAGGTCCCAATTTAGGACAACTTGTGAATTCATTTATTGTGCCTATTGACCCCTTCAGGCACAAAATTAGGTTTGTCCTAACACCTGTCCCTGACCCCATTTGCTACCCCTTCCCAAGTGTATGTAATCAATGATGTCAAAGCCCCTGTGGTGTTCCCCCCTTCCCCCCTTTCTCTGTCTCCTCAAATGGGAGGGTAATAAATTGAGGGCCAGCATTCTGCTCACATCTCGCACACCTCTTCACTCAATCTGATCACTTTTAGAGCTGTTTGCACTGCCAAAGCCATCCATCATCCTGCCTCACCAAGCAGAAGGAGGAAAACTGATGGCAAGTTAGAAAAATCTCATTAAGCCACTTTTTGCCTCAACCTCTTCACTGCTTCTTGAGAAATAGAACTTCAAAATTCAGCCCATTGGAAAAAGGGGCATAGAGAAAAAAGGCTGACATGGTAAAGGGCAAACATAGCTCTAAAGTCAGTTGGTTTCTGGGCAAAACTCAAGTAACCCACAAGTTACAATATACATTTTAGACAGCAAAGATTGGCCCTCATCAAGTATGCTCAAACCCCACTTTTGGAAGGGGGTACTGGAGCTTGAACCCAAAGCATTATGCATGCTAGGCAAGCATTCTGAGTGACACCCCTAGCCCTTTTTATTTAGAGACAGGGTCTTACTAAGTTGCCTAAGCAGGTAGGCACCACTGCACCTGGCATTGCAACTCATTTTTATTTCCTTTCTAGTTGATTTCTAAATTTCCTAACAGGCTCTTTCATGAAATTAAAAAATAGTACTGGTTAAAATTTTTTTATCTTCACCCTTTTTCTCTTTTGATGACTAAATCTCACGTTAATTCTAATTCCAAAGAGAGCATGGATGTACTCTGCCCTAAGAGTCACACAACTCCAGAGGATTGAGGGCTTGTTCATGTTAAACAAACAAACAAACAAACAAACAAAAAAACCACCATGTGTCAAACCCCTTGAATGCTGGTAGGAGGATGTAGACTGTGCTAGTGACACTTGTCAATTCCCAGGGGAGCATAGACCTCTTCTTTGGGGAGGGCCTTGGCCAAGAAACAGAAAGACTGACAGTCTGAAAGAGACTTAATGTTCCCTAACCACCTTCAATTTTCAGGTCCTACATATGACTTGTGCCTTCAAGTACTGTTTCTCATTTGATCCTCACAGAAACCCTGTGAATCAGGCATTATCGTCCCCATCTTAAATATGAGGAAATTAAGGCTCTGAAAGTTGAAGTACCTGATCTAAGATCACCAAATTATTAATTGGAAAAGTCAGGATTCACATCCACCAGACTCTGAAGTCCTTTGTACTTTTGGGTTCCTTTAGATAAAGAAAAATCTTTGCAGAGGCTTGCCTGTACAGGCACACGATGAAGTTCCTCCAAGGTTAGAGGGAGACTTGTTGTTCTGCAGCCTCTGAGCCAGCCTTGCCAACAAAGCACGGTAACAGAGGTATATAGTAGAAATGAAACTAATTTTCCTACATGTGGACAAGTGGATATGTTTTTAGCCCTATGTGCACATTGGCCCTCTGGGTCCTAATCACAATAAGCAGGTTGATTTCAAAACTGGAACCTTTCCTATTATAGAGGTGATTAAAATATAATCAAGCTAGAAAGTTATCCTCCCCCAAAGCCACCTAAAACAGAGCAACTCCAAAATAAAACCAATTTACATATTTTAGTCCAAATTAAAAAGTAAAAGCTAAGGATTCCCTTTTAATATACTGAATAATAAATGCACATTTATGTAAAGCTTCCTTTGGGGAACAGTTACTATGAGGACAACTTCCCCAATATTATTCATAAATATCACTTTTGTTTTGGTGTTACAGTAAGAATCTGGACTTCTAGTGGGAATTGTACTGTTTGTACCCAATGCACCAACAGAGATAATTAATGTTGAAGACATGTACAATATCCAAATTTTAGATGTGTGGTTGGCTGCATTACAAAAAGAAACATGAAAAAGGATGAATCAAATCTGGTTAAAATCACAAATTGCAGGGACTTAGTCGTTTACTCCATTTTAAGTGAGCATTTTCCTAATGAAAGTTTCATTAGTAAAGATTGCAAGTTCTCAGCCCTTCCACTACAGACTTTTAAATAGCTCTTTGAGCTAAAGTTTATCATTAGAGCTGTATTTACTACTGCTGCATCTTCAAAGGGGACATTTGAAAAAAAAAAAGTTCAACTCAGACTGTTATTTTTCATGTACAAATTAGAAAGCTAAACTTTAAAGCATTTAGATTTATGGCCTAGGAAAATAGGGATTACTTGAGAAGCCACAGTCAAGGCACACCAGGGGTCAGGGCTGTTTATAACTCACATGAATGTGCACGCACGCCTATGCACACATTTGCACACAAACGGTACACAGTATCTAGATGTGCATAATAAAGTAAACCTATGCTTTCTGCTCTCCTAGTAAACTTCCAGTTTGCACATGGGAGACCAAAGGGTCACTAGCTGTCCAACAACTCCAGGGTAATAGGAAAAGGTGTTCAAAGAAGCATTTCTGTGAAAAGCAAGGCATTAATATTTCTGTAAAACTAACAGGTTCCAGCCAAGTTTCATAGGCAACTAGCTGACTGAAAGTCAAGTTGCTTCCAACTGTCCAAACTACATCTTCCTTAGAGTGAACATCTGGATACATGGAATTGTACAGACAAAAATGTGCAAAATACCTGTGAATTCTTTCTTTGGGAATCACTCTTAGATTCGTACAAATACAAAAGGGAAAACATGCATGCATGTGAATGTTCTGACGAACCTTTTCTCATATTTTGACACAAGCCTCATTCTGTGTTGTCCAATCTTAAAACCCCTCACCTTAACTTTATCCACAAGTACAGGGAATTATCCTCTAATTATGTTTTTGGATCAGGGTCAAAAGAAAAAGAAACGGTGACCTTGAATTCTATGTTCCAAAGAAACACACCTAGTAAGTCCTCAACAAACAGCAACGAGAGTCAGTCACTACTATGAACACCATTGGCAAAACAACTTCAAGGACTAGTTGCTACAGGAGTATATAACAATCAAGGATGACTGCTTCATAGGAGTAGGAAAGGATTCGATGCCACAGAGTACAGAGGAAACCTCTGTGCTTTGGTGTGTTTTGCAGAATTCGCCATCTTGGCTGGAATCCTTTCTCTGCTTCCTCATATCCTGAAAAAAAACCTAAACTTCCTATGGAAAAGAGATTTGTTAATTACATATTTATAGGTTAAAATGAATAACTGAAAAATTGTACTCAAGTTTAAATGCTATTTTTCATACCAAGAGTTCAGGGGAAGTTATTTTCAGGAGAGGCCGATGACATATAATTTTTTTCCATTAAAGAAAAAAAATCCCATATGCTAGTTTTGCATTTTACTTTTGTGGCTAAAAATAAGGCTTTACAAAAACAACAAAAGCCAAAAATGCAAGCACAACAATTACACCAACCTTAATTCTTCAACATTTTTACTGCCTTCTCAACCAAAATTTATTTAAGGATTCCTTTACCGCTCTAAGCACTTCTTAATCATTGTAGACAGGTCTCCTTATTGAGGGGAATTATCTCTGTGTTAGTTACAACAAGGACCACCAATAATGAGCCTCCAAAATCCTAAGATGGCCTGGGTGAAGGCAGAATCTCGGGGCTGGGATGGAGAGGAAGAGACAGAAATAGAGAGAGAACCATCAGCCTATTAAGAGCACTGACATTGCATACACTATTTCTTAATGAATGTACAAGGAACAGCATAAATATTACCATTAAGCAGAGTGGATGTGAACATCCAAAACAAGCTAGCTGGCTGCCCGCTTTCTTATTTTTGTCCTTTTGTAACAATTTCATTTCCAAAGTGTTTGATTCCTAACACTGATGCTCCAAAGCTATTGTGAACACACTGCCTGAATACTTAATGAAGTAAACAACAAACAAAATGGCTCATCTCTGTGCCCCCAGCTAGCATCCCAAACTGGATATAATTAAAGGTGTGAACAAGCAAGCAAGGAAGTAATGAACCTGCAAAGTCAAGGTTCTCAGAAATTATAGGGCATCCCGCACTGCACCAGTTCAAATTTATCACTCATTATCTCCTCTATCAGAAAGGTGCAGATCCACATGTTGGTGCCCCTCTCCACTCTTGTCTTCCAGCTTTTTTCCCTTTTCACTGCTAGATAGCTAATTTAAGACAATTACTGCTGGTGACAATTCCCAGTCCTGCACCCTCCCCCCACAGGTCATTTTTTTCCTCCTTACAAAGCCACTGACCTATAAAAGCCCTCTTAACCCTTAAAATACACTAAGGTTTCAAAAATTCAAGGATAATCATTAAACACACACACATTTATAAAAACCAAAGCACAGGATGCTACACAACCACTTTTCCTCCTTATTTTTAACAGTGTAAGACTATGTTCAAATGCTTCCAAAGAATAACAACATTCCTCTTAAATACACATACACACAATTTAACTCAAACCCAACCCCTTAACTGAACGGGCAGCTTTTAGCTCACAGATATTGTTCGGGATCTGCACATTTATAGTTCTTCAAAAGCAGCTAAAGAAAGGTGTCTGGTTACTAATGGAAGTCTGTAGGATCTGCATATATATTTTTGGTTAAATATTTAAAATGTTGTATTTTTCTAATAAGAGAACTCTTGAAGTTCATGAAGGAAATAAGCTATTTATTATGGGAATCAGTCCAGTTGGGTTTTCTTTATATACTGTGCATCTATACAAGCATTTGGTAACACCAAATAAGGAAAACCTAAGACAGGTGGAGGAATTCAGCAACACACACACTGAGACACACACAGTCTCTCCCTCTCTTTTTCACACACATTCCCTTCCACACACCATCAAATAGATGGCGGAATGGATAGAAGGCAATAAAATGTTGACTTTACTTCTAAAAGGAGAATTGACCAATTCTGTACAACATGGCCGGTCAACTGGAAAATAGTAAACTAATAGTTTGATAATGTTACTGTCTCTTCTTACCCCCAAAACTCTCAATGACATTGGGAAAAAAAATACTGCATTGCAGCATTTGCCAGCGCATACTTATATATCTAGCATCCGCTGGCCAGCTCACCAAAAATGTACATATTAAATGTCCAGGCATATAAATTAAGTGCCTGGTGGCCACCGATCACTGGAACTGATGAAGAAATTTGTCAAGGCCAAAGTACTTCTGTCCATATATAATGACCTTTATCAACACCACCATTCCTTACTTGCGGTACACATAGATAATTTGTTTCTTCTTCTTCTTCTTTTTTTTTTTTAATTAAAATAAAGCATTAAGATGCTGGGGCTAAATGAAGCAGCACATCTCTTCATAGAAGAAATAGTGTTTTGTCTACACGTAGGAAGAGAATCCACCCACAATAAGGAGATAAGTGCAAAGGGAAGAAATCTAACCAAAGAAAAGGACTTGCCCTGAGGAAACCCTTTCATTGTTGGTAGTAACTCTAACTTGAGAAAAACACCTCCATTCACCCACAAATTCTTTTAGAGCTACTGCACACACACAAACACACAAAGCACCTCTAGATTTGAAATTTCAAATAGATTATCCCCAACAGAAATCCTAAATTTAAATTATCTGAAGTCGAACATGTCTTAAACCCTCTTCGCAAGACTGAGTTTGGAACCAAACTGCACACACGTAGTTCATTTTCTTTTTCTTTCTTTTTAAAAATATATTCTACTATTACTACCTCACAACAATCTGGCCTTCCTCTCACAATAAAACCTTTACATTCAAAGGACTGAGAAAGAGCTACAAGGATAAAAAAAAGTTTTAAGACTTTGCGCAAACCATTGAACAGAAGCAAGCTCATCGATATCTGGCCAGGAGGATGACTTGAATGAATAGTAGTTAGGAATGAATGGGACCAAGATCCAAATGAATGGTTAAGTTGTTTGTAGGTTATTTTTTTTTAATGAGATAAAATCACCTCATACACCAATTGTTCTCAAACTAAATTTTCAGCTACTTCCCTATCTATGCTCATTTGACTCTTTCAAAAATTTAAATATTAAATGATACAGTCATTATTTTGCTATGAGATATATAGGTGTTCTGCTTGTTAAAACTGTGATATAGTCAGGTGTTTTTTTTTTTTTTGCAGAAATATTTCCAGTCAGATGTTCACTCATTAATAAATGTACACTCAGCCTTGTGCTTCCATAAAGGCACACCTCCACAAGCAGGTTGTAGGCATTAATATTTTTTAAGACAAAGAAGCAAGAAAGGTCAGCAGCAGAACCACGTGTCTTTTTTTTTTTTTTTAACAAACCAAACCAAGATGATAGTTCTTATGGAAATTATTTTCTCCTAACAAAAAACTACTAGAAAATTCTCAGAAATTATAAAAAGGAAACTATACTAAAGATAATAAAAAAGTATCCTATTTTTAAATATGACATAGGTTTATGCATTCAAGATATGAGAACAAGTTCAAATGTAGAACCAAAAATATAAGTATATTTTTACCTCAAGAGTCAAAACAAAATATTAAAATTTACCAGGAAGACAAAACAAAAAGAAGCATCTGCAAGGAAAAAAGAATGGTGGGTGTGTGTGTGGAGATTTGCAATGAGGAGAGTGAGATTTAACAGTTCTCTTAGTAGCGCTGGTTATATTTCCTAACCTTGCAATGTATTTCAGTATTTTTTAATCTCTCATTTGGGGGATTAAAATTAGCTACCTGATTATGTGCCTATTTTTTCCCCCAAGAAGAAACTATAATAGATCTCTCTTTCAGTTATTTTTACACTATCTCCTATTTCTCTAAGTACTCTATCTTTCAGTCCTTCTGGTACCTACCATCATGGGGAAAAGACACTAGTAGTAAAGCACAGTAAGAGAGAGAGAAAAATCGAGGGATGCCTGTCACCCTGCTCACACATGGGTCCTAGATGTTCAGAGACACACACAGAAAAAAAAAATCCAGATTTTCACTCAGTTTCTGCCAAAACCAGATCCAGGACCAAATGCCAAATGGGAAACAGTGGCTGTGAGGGTGCAGCCCGATGGAGCCTGTAGCTGAAGGCATGGGGAGGGAAAGAATCAAAGGGCTAGAGAATAGCTCTTCAGTTATTAATTTTTAAAGTAATTTCTACTTGGGACATAAAAGGAGACATACAATGAACTCCTCAGAACTAGAGTATCAACATTTGATTCAGTAAAAATATCAGTATCACCTAACACAAAATCATTGCTTAGTGTAAATCTATTCTAATAATATTTTTTTTCTGATGAATATTTGCTGGAAATTTCTAAGAAATCATTTTCAGAAGCTATCAGCTGTGGGAGTTCACTATTATGCTTCCGTCAACTTCATTCAATATAATTTACATTTTTTTCAAATGGCCTCACAGGATTCCTTGCGATTTTTCGCACGTACAATTTCACAGCAGGGAAAAGGGGGGAATAAGAAAAAAAAAAAAAAAAGCAAGATTCCCTACCCTCCCTTCCCTTCCCCCTCTCCTCTCTGTTTTTTAAACAAATAAACAAAAAGAAAAACAGGAGAGACAGAACAGATGCTTAAAAATAGATTTCTAAAATCACTGTAAACCAGAGTTAGAAATGTAATTAACACCTATTTATAAAGAATAATTAAAGTTGGGCTGGCCACAAAGAACAGCAAAGATAATCGAGGTCCTGTCGCGCCCCCCCCCCTCCTTTTTTACACTGTTTGCAGTGTGTTCTCATGATAGCCACCTGCTCCCTACTCGGCTTCTCCTCTGTTCGTTTCCCCGGCAACCTTTCATTGGGTTTTCCTCCCAGCTATCGCTTTCAGTTGGGCTGCTCGGTCTAATCTTATTTGTTTTACACCCATCAAAACAAGCAGCCAGACAAAGGCAATCCTCTAAGAATGGGAAAAAGACCACAGCTTTGCTATAACGTCTTTGCAGAGCGAGAAGTCTTCCCCGGCTTCTCTAGTGAAAAATAAGTGAGATGGATATGAATTTACAGCCTCCCCCTATACCCAGCCCCGAAACCCCGAGAAAGCTATATTGCTGGTGAAAATTCAAAGTCAAAGTGGGCACTCGTGGCATCTCGTCGTGCCATTTTGTGCCATATCTTCAGGGTCAACATCGGGCGACAGGAGCGGCACTCAAGGAGTTTCCCTGCTTCTTTTTTCAGAAAAAAGATGGTGCTAAAAATAGATTTACTACTTGGGCAGAAAGGTTTTCCACTTCCCCATCCACATCCAAAAGTCCTGTTTCCCAATTGCATCTGCTGGTACTGAATCTTACCTCCTCCACCCCTCATTTCCAGCCTTCCCCATCACTCTTAGCCTGAGACTGAAAAAGAAATGTGCCTTTAACTTTAACAGTCATGTAATTCTGCTGAAGGCTCACAGAGGCGGTGGACACGCCAGCCAACAGTGACGGTGACATTGTGATTGTCAAAAAAGACACCAACCTTGCTTGGCTAAAATGTGTGTTTGATGGAAAAGGCAATGTGTGTGCCTTGTGTGCATGCAATGCCATTATACTTGGAGGTGAATTCTGGTTTTCAGAAAAAAGAAATACTAATAAACACACACATACACACACACACACACACACACAAGCGATCAGCAGAGTGATTTACGATGCACAGTCCACCATCCTTACACACACACACACACACACACACACACGACTGAAACCTACAAGCTTCCTTCCTCTTTTCACTTACCATCTTCAAGCCATTCCACTCCATCTGTGATCAGAAGAAGATGGACCCTCACACAGTGTGTCAAAAGCGGAAAGGAACGTTATGTAAAAGCTGACATTCCTTCTTACAGAGCTGCTGCCCAGAGAAGGAAGCAACAACTCAACACGCCAGGCACCGCTACACATACAAGCCGCCTCCTCTTTTTTATGAGGTCATGACAGGAAACTCTTTGAAATACAAGATGCAGCATTTACTGAAGCCCAAATAAATCACTCTCTTTGCCGTTTTGACTGCGCAGTCCCCCAAACACAACTGCCCATCTCAACGTTCAGCATCCTGGAGCTGCCTCTCGAGGTTTAAATCTCCAGCACAGAAATGGAGAGATCCTAACCCTGCTGCATCCACCCCCCAGCCCCACAAAACCCAGGCATGTAGACAAACCCCTTCTCCCTTACAAAAAAGAAAACCTTTCTTTTGCCATGATGATCTCAAGTAACATAATCTCTTTCAACAAACCAGCAATTATTTCATCCCACCCTCCACCCTCCGCTTTTATGTTGAAGGGAAAACTGACAACGACCTGTTAAAAATGACAATCTATCTCCCCACTGCTTTTCAATAAAAGGACCTACCCGCACTCTACACAAAAGATATAGTAAATGTAGGAACCACACAGCAGCAGAGAACTAAACTCTTGTGCAAGCATAAGACTGGTCAAGGTGTAGATGCTTGTCTTCCATCCAGCAACACAAACAACAGATTATAAATCTAGTCATACCTACCATAACCATTCTTATTGGCAAATATTGGGTCGCGCAGAGCTTCGACTCTTCTCTTAAAATTTGCAAAGGTTTCAGAATATATTTTTTAAATGATTACTATTGTTATATATATTTAAAGATCCACAAAACACAGTGCGGATGATTATAAAGTAAATCAATTATTTTTTTTTGGGGGGGGGGTAGTGGGGGTGGGAGAAAAAGAAAAAAAAAGAAAGAAAAGGAGCAGTGAGCTGAAACCCCCGATTCTAGGATGTAGATAAGAACAACTGAACAGAGCCTTGCTGAAATTGGCTCGAAGCTTCCCCTTTTTACATCCATTTATGGGACCATCTGTCAGCCAAAGCTAGAATCTGATTGGCTGGGGAAACGAAGGGAGGCGTTGCAACATCAGGTGCTATTTAAATTAGCTACTGCCAGATTGACGATGTTAATGATTTGGTGACCTCTACAACAACAGAGACCAGATTTCTGAACTGCTTCTTGTGTCTAGTAATTAAGGCCCGGCGGAAGCAACAACAGCCATACTTGTATTTTTACCTTTTCCCTCCTCCCAGCTCAAAAGTACTGTAACAACTGCAGGTCACTGGAGGCTTGCAAACCTTAACAGTGGGAGTGTCCTTCCTTTCCCCTGTCCTGAGGGATGCACGATCCCATCTCTCTGATGGAGGGCTTTTCTAGTGTAGAATATTTTCAACCACCTTATCTTTCTCGACAGTTGCTTTCTAGTGAAATGCATATTTAATGATCTGCCTCTAGGCTTAAAGATACAACAAAAGCACTTTAATGTGCTTACACTTTTACATTTTAACTTTATTATTTCCCAATATTGCTGATGTTTACTAAGTAATGCTTTTTCTGCAGCTAACATGGTCAATATTTCAAAAGCATGCAAGTTTGGGATTATGCTTGCTCTGTGAACTAGGTTGAAACAAGTTTGCCTCTTGGAAAAAAACAGTCCCTGATAAACAAAAAAGAAAAAAAAATCTGGAGGCAGGAGGGGGACTGCTGTCAGCCTCTACCTTTCTGCCTTCTGTCTGAGCTTTTCAAAACAGAGAATGATGAATGATTTATTTAAATGAATTTATTTCTCAACCTGGGCATGATCTGAATTTTTAAAAATCGACCAAAACACATCCCCCCTTTGCTTTCCACCGCTATAAAAGTAAAACATTCTTCTGAAATAAAAAACCTTATTTCATTACCTGAGCAGAGTGCTCATCTTGCTTAACTGAACAAGTGATTTTGCTTCTCTCCTTCAAAGGATGTCCTTTTCCTTTGGCCTCTTAAAAGATTTGCAAAGAGAGATTTAGCAAATGTGTGGTGCTATACCCAGTTTGTCTTCCTGTTCTATATTTTGTAACCTCTCTGCTATCCAGCTTTCAATAATATATATATTTTGGTTCTGCTTTGGGTTTTTAAAGTAGCTTACCTGGAAAATTTATGCCTCATACCTATGCAAAACACTATCATCACTATTTGTTTAATTTTTAATTTAATTAATTTATTCCTCAATAAATATACAGAGATAATAAACATGACCAAAGGAAAAAAAACTCAATCTTTTTCTTTGACTGAGTTGACAGTGACACAGTACTGGAGAGACTAGAAATACATGCTGAAAAATATGCTATATTTCCAGGATTCAAAGTCCAAGAATGAATGGGTTTGTGAAAAATTGTTAGAAAAGAAAATAACCTTTACATTTTTAAAGATTGAAACTATTCTCTTGGGGATAGTATTTCATGAGCACACACACACATAAATGTACATATACATAAACACACTTCAAAAAACACAGATACACCATAAAATAATATGTGTTAGGTACACTACATGAACTATTAGACTTGAATATAAATAAGTTCAACTATTAGAAATGAAGTACATGAAATAGAAAAGTAGAAGTGATAAAACTATAATCCCTTCAAGTGGAACAACACTGAATTAAGTAAACTTTTAAAATAATTTCTTTAGCAAATGTGTAAAGTCCTATAAGTCATAACAGTACTGTGGTATCTGAACTGTTAACTAAGGATGAATTTGCAAGTTAAGTGTTGAAAATGGCTCAACATAGGTACACAGGGTAGGTATATATGCCCGAATCAAGAATAGAAACTCGAGTGTGATCTCATCAACATCAAAATATTGTGAAAAGCAAATATTAACACAGTGCTGACAAACACAAATAAAAACAACTCTCTTGAAACAAAATATTTACTTGGTATTTTCGGTGCAGGTTATAAAAGATGGAATTTTTAAAAACCCTTTTCTCCCATCCACACTAACCTCAGCACACTTAGTGAACCATAAATTAACATCAGGTATATCAAAAGATATTCTGGCTATTTTTCCAAGATAATAACTGTATATTACAGTATAAATAATTAGCTGGTTTGCTTAGGCTAAAAAAAAAAATCCACGCACTTTGTATATTGATCACTTCTCCAAAAACCTCCACTCTAAAGTCTTTCAACGGAATCCTCCAACAAATGCACAAATGTCCTCAGAGGCCTTTTCTCTAAAGACAAAGGCAGAATCCTATTGTTGGGAAAAGTCAACCTTATTATCGCATTTCCAATAGTACCATTCATCTTTCAGAGTGAGGGGCTGACCGCTACATCAGTGGTGTGACATTTGTAAAGCAACAGATTCTCAATATATTATCTCAAGAATCAGGCAGGCGAGTCTCCCAGTCATGCATGATTTTTTTTTTTTTCCTGCCACAATCCACCACCACAGAAAGAAACTTGTCTCACTCAAGCAGCTCAGGCAACCTAAAAATGATATCTCAGAGCTGTGGGGCTGCCGGCGCCGCTGTATCCCTCTTACCATAAATGAGCAGTTTCTTGACTCATTAATAACAATTTCCCTTAAAAGAAGTAATCTCATATCAGTCAGCCCCTCGCCACCATGCACACATCCCAAAGGTTGCAGATATCTCAGCATCAGTCGCCGGCAGCCAGCTTTCCCACACAGAGTCCAGATGGACTGTACCAGAAGCCAATTCAGCGTTAATAACTACCTACTCCGCGCAGTGGAGAAGCCTTACGTGGCACAATGGGCAAGGAAACAGCAGCCGGCTGAAACTGCAAATAAAAAAAAAAGACAACCAAATTCTCCAAAAGCACTGAAAGGAAGAAACAGAAATGGAAGCGTGAATTGTATTTCCTTGACTTCCAGGAGAGGAAAGGAAAAAAAAAAATCCTTTATAAACATAGGGGGAAAAATGAAGCAAGGGGGGGAAAAACAGATGCTGCCCAGAAAAAAGTGACAAAATATTACCTCATTATTTAACAAAGCAGCATTAAGCGTCCTGCTGATTTCAAACATCTTGCCACAGATTTTGTTTTAAGAGAAACAGATAGAATCCTTTGCAAAGCACTCCGTCTGCAAAGGGTTCTTCAATTTTCTTGCGCGCCACGGAACAGTCAATATATTATTTCCCTAGAGTTCGCACATTAAAACCTCTAGTCAGTGAGCTGAATTTTCCCCTTATCTCACACACAGTAGACTCCTGTTATATGTACTGCTCTCTTTGCAAGAGCAGCCTGCCCCAAACATGGCTGGTGTTTAAACTACTCTTTAAAGTAACAGTTCACTATATAACCACCAGGTGGGTAGAGTGCACAGATTCAAATGAACCATCTTAAAAGACAGTGTTTTTTTTTTCCCTCCCCTTGGAATAGCTTTTGGGTATAGGATGTGACAAGAGAAACGCCAGCATCCTAACAGGCAAGATTGTCTCTTGCTGTATCTTGTCTAAATAAATAAATAAAATTCCGGCTCCCGACTTAAAGCAGGGAAACAAAACAAAACACCACCAACCAATGCTAATAAGAATTGTGAAGAATGAAACACAAACTAGCTTTGTTTCATCAGCAAAGGATGATCAAGGAAAAATACAGTTAAGTGCAGAGCAAGGGAGAAAACCAAAAACTCCATGAAAATATTTTCCTTTAGCAAAATGAGAAAAATATTCACACAATGAAAACCTGATTCAAAAGTGTACATGAGGATGAGACACACATAAGATGGAGGCAAGAGTTTAAGGTGCAACTTTTTTTTTTTCTGAGTAAAACTTTAGATTGATTTAATATGGTTCCTTATAAGAGGAAATAACAAAAACTTAAAACTAAAGACATTGAAAAAAGAAAAACCAAAAAAATTGTAAGCATCTCTTTTTAAAACACAATTATTTGAATAGTTATAAACAAGCATGAGAAGAAAACAATCATATATCTCCTCTACCCAGGGCTGTTCTTTCCCCTTAAGATCTGCCTTGAAGTGGAACATTTCTGTTGTTCACTATTTTGGATGTGTAGTTAACTTGGCATTTTCTTTGTACCACTTTATTTCAATTAATCTGTTCCTTTGCCAGGAATGAAGATTTTTGTCCCAAATTGAAAACTCCAAGTGATAGAGGAGGTATGTTAAAAGGATATAGAACCACCTGAACAAAAATAAATGTCATTACTTGAATTGTTATATGGCTTGATCTTAAGGGGAATCTTATTATTTATTAAAGCATGCATATACTTTTCTATGCTCCCACGTGTCTAAAACAGAAACCAACAGACATGGATACCTGGGATTTTGCTTTCCTGGCTGGACAAAATCAAAGCTCTGGGACTTCCACATCCTCTTGCAAACACAGATGTTGACACTGGTATTTTTCTGGCCCATCTAGGCAACATTTAGCCAGAGTGACTGTCTCCTTCATCTTTAAATCAAGTCTGCATTACTTAATATCATTTAACCTCCTCGCATATATTAAGTTTCAAGTGACAATTTTTAACTGGGGAGTGAGAAGGAGGAGTTGCTCTCATCAAATTCTGGTTGTATGAAATAAGCTAATTTGTACACTCACCATATGTCTTAAACACTAATTAAAAAAATGTCACTTTCTTCAAACATTAAAATGTAATCAGCCTAGTAAATAAAATATTCTCGTGTTTTCTTGCCTTAGTGATAATTTAAAGGGTGTTTATCTCAAGGTAACCTCTCTATCTTGATTACCAAGTAAAACTTCTGATTTGAAAGGGAGGACAGAGATACTGGGGACTGAGGGAAATGAAAAGAGAAAACCACTACTGTATGTAGCTGCACAAAGGAAAATAAGATGAAGGGGGTTTTTAAGGACCCATAGTCTTGTTACCCTAAGGCAAATCCAGCCAATCAATACCACCCATTGACGGTCTACCATCTGCCATGCTACCCAGTGATGTGGCTAAACAGACCTGCTCCATATGATTGTAGCCGGCTCATTTTCAGTCGATTAGGGCAGTTCCAGAGCATTCACGTGCAACAGCACAAAACTCCAAGTCAGGCTGAGCCTCTCTCCTCACACCAGTCCTTCCGAGCACAGCTGCAGACCTTTTCCTCCTGTTCCGGCTGTCTGGATTACCTCTACTTGCCCCTCAATTGAATTAGCAAAATGCAGTGGGAAGGTAGAGTGAACAGACACACACACACACACACACACACACACACACACACACACATACATAGAAAATTGCTGGTCCTTCTTCACTGTCATGTGGAAATCGGGAATTCCATGTGCTCTGCCCTAATATGATTATGGCACACCATTCAAATAGCGTCATCAGTGACTATGATTTGACATTTTCCTATGATTCAATTTCTTTTTATCCTCTCCCTCCTCCCTTGAAAAATAAACTTAAACTGCTGATATTTCTTTCCTTGGAGAAAACACAATCATCTGCCTAGACAATGGTATATGATATTTAAAGGCTTTTGATAAAATTTAAAGCTTAATTTTCCTTTGTTGAATTGTGGTGCTGGTTATTGTTCTTCCCCCCATCCCTCCATAAAAACATTAAATCAATTCTATAGAAAAATGCAAACATATCATAGAGTCAAGAAAGATACACCAGACTAACATGAAGGAGTTTACCAGAAGGATCAGAAATTCACTGTTGAATGTGCTCTTAGAGATATATGACCTGACTATGTGATTCCTTTTTTCTTTCTAAGTCGTTTATCTACTACTGATTATGGGAAAGAGCTACAAGAAAGCTACTGTATGGAGAAACAAACAGGTATTGGTCTGTTTAAATCCCAAGAGTTCGCCTGTGCAGGTAAACTGACCTAAGAGGAGATTTACACTTGCTCTTTCTTCACACACTCCAAAGCCTTATGCTAAAAGGGCAGCTGAAAGTAGGTTTCTTTCCAGAATCAATGTACATTTGCCTTTTCAAATGTGCTTTGGACCGCACTCTTAAAAAGCAATATGATGTATTTCTGGAAAAGAAAACTTAAAAGGACAAGAAGACTGACTTATTTACAAGATTCTCAAGAAGACAAATACACATTTATTTAAGCAATCTTATTTGGGAGGGGCAGCTGCCTAGACTTCTCACAGGTATATTCTTCACCATAGCCCACGAAAACTGTAGGATCAATGTGAAAATACACATATTCCTTTATTACAGAATTTGGGTCCTTTTCATATTTAGAAGAGCTTTACCAAAAATGAAACAAAAACAAAAGCAAACAAACAAAAACCCTAGTTTAAATACAAATTTTAACAAATCTCAGTATAATGAGTCAATTACTTATGGAATCATTATCTATACCTTTAAAGGATATAATTTTTAATTGGTTTACTACAGTTTTGAAAATAATTCAATTTTATTTAAAAAATTCTGGACTCGTTTACAATTCTGTAAATATCAATAAAAGAATCGGTGTATTGTAAGAGGCAAGGAAGGTACATCTGTAGAAAAAGAAATAGGAGAAGGAAGAGGAGGGGGAGGATAAACAGCAGCAAAGGAGAAGGAAGGTGAAGGGGAGGAGAAAAAAGGGGAAGAAGGAAAGGAGGAAGAAATAAATAATTGGACAAAAAATAAGTATAAAAAGTGCTATTTTACCAGGAGTCTACCAAACCCTGCATTGAGCACTTGACATGTACAACATCCCAGTAGTGATAACTGTTATGTCTAAGAATGCTTCTAGAAAGGTGTTTTCCTTATTTAAAAGTAAGATCTTTCCTCCATCTCATCATAGAGTAACATGCTTACTAAATATTTGTTAAATGAATGGAAACAATGAGCACAGACTGGAAGAAAAAGGAAAGAGATGGTGAAAGCCCGGCTTGATTTTTTTTTTCTCAACTAAAAAGATAGAGATTTCTTTGTAACATGCTTTCAGCTGGGTATGACCTCCAGATGTCTCATTTAATTTATCATTATGATCAGGTGTAAACTGAGAGTGGGGGAGATACAAAGGATTAAAGCAGCAAAAATTCCCGGAGAGCAAAATGAGCACCCAATTTAGTCTCCCAGCCTCACCCCTTCTTCTTTTTACAAACCTGGCCAAACTCTTTATACAGAGTAGCTGCTCAACTAACATGGCTTGAATTAACCTCTATGACCTCAATTCCAAGCAGTGCTCACTTATGGGGAATGAATGAAGATCAGTAGTCCCACTTATCATTACCTCAAATATTTTACCAAAGCTCATTTCATTTAATTCAACTAGGGCTCACTGAACAACTCTTTTGGGAAAAATGTAAGACTTAGTTTTATCCTCTGTAAAATGGGTATAATCATACTCCTCTTAAAGTTTGTTTCCACCACTGAAACAGATATATGGTTGGTGGAGGCAGCATCTATGTGATAACTGGAGGGTGTGTGTGTGGGGGGGATGCATACATTAGTCCTAGCTTCAGGGTAATTCCATCTTGTTGAGGAAGATATGCAAAGACTCAAAACAATTGAAGAATAATGAGACAACAATAACTAATAAAGTCTGAATGCTCTGTTTCAGCTTAAATAAACAATGCCTGCTGCATAAAAACATTTACTTAGTCAAGTGGGCAAAGTTCAGTACTAAATTCTTGGTGTGAAGAATAAAAAGGGTTACAAGTCATAGTTCCCACCTTCAAGGAGTTTTCAGTCTGGCTGGGAAGGAAGGAGCTTTCCTTTTTTGTTCATGAATCCTTGTAAGGAAGAATGTGAAAGAACAGTATCAAGATCTTGTGCTGTGGCTGGTGGTAAGGACGCCAATGGCATGGCAGGGAAAGGCTTTATGGAAAGAATTGTGTTTGAGTATAGGTTTCAAGAATGACAGAATTTGGCCAGAAATGCTGGGATATTTCCCATATGAAAAGTGGGGGCAGGGACCCGGAAAGGCATGTTAACAATCAGTTCATCCAAACTAGCCTGGCTCCAAGGGATCCTCTAAATCCATTCTATCCTCTGCCAACTTTTAGTTATGAACAGAGAACTATTATATGACGACTGCGAGAGGGCAGATCTTTATTCAATATGTTCTCTTACAAAGATTTAGTATTCACTGAGAACCTGAGTGTCATATAATGCATGAGGTGCTTTGCCTATAAATCTTGTTTCATTTCAGAACTCTGGATTTCCAATAAAGAAACTAAAGATTAGATAATTTAAGTGGTTTTCTCAAGATCACATAGCTAATAGGAGGCAAATTTAGGTTTCATATTTACATATCCTAACCTCAGTCTATACTCTTACTATATAATACCTTATACAGAAAACTATTGCTCTACAGAAATCTTAAGTCTTATTCTCTGTATCATCGTTATTGTTGCTTTTCTTCTTCTTCTTTTTTTTGGGAACTGGGGATTGAACGCAGGGATGCTTTGCCATTGAGCTACATCCCTAGCCCTCTTTATTTTGAGACCAGGTCTTGCTAAGTAGCCAAGGCTAGCCTCAAACTTGTGATCCTTCTGCCTCCTGAGTCACTGGGATTGTAGGTGTGCACTACTATACCCAGATATTATTCTCTGTGTTATTCTATGCTCAAAAACTAGCATTTTTAATCTCTTTTAACATCTACTGACAGTGGAAAAAAACATTAAAAAAAATTCATGAGGCTGGGGTTGTGGCTCAGCAGTAGAGTGCTTGCCTAGCACACGCAAGGCCCTGGGTTTAATCTTCAGCACCACATAAAAATAAGTAAATAAAATAAAGGTATTGTGTACAACTACAACTAAAAAATAAATATTAAAAAAAAATTCCCCACTAAACCTGGCCTGCAATTTCAGTGTTCCGCCACCAGGTGATGATAGACCTCTGGTCCTACAAGAATTACAAGGGTCATATTTTGCCCATTATTATTTTGTACCTGTGCTATTCCATCCCCCATCACTGGTGGTGGATCAGAGATTGCCTGATCTTTCGATGGAACTGTCTATTAATACCATAAGACTTTCCAAATTGTCTTCTTTCCAAATAGTCTCTAAATTTTTATTTATCAAAAATTCAACTGTGAATATAATACTAAACTTCAATAATCTTTGAACAATTCTATTACAGATTGCATTCAATGAATTATAGTGTGTTGTTACTTTCACACTGTACTGTGAGTTTGCATGGTAGAAATTGTATGTTATTTCCTTATAACCCCAACACATAGAAAATCAGTACCTGGAATACAGTGGGCACTTGATAAAAGAACATAAATTATTGACTTCAAATAATTTAGACAAATTTTTGAACTAAATTCAGGGCACAGTTATTTGGTATTTTATGCACTAATACATTACTTTTTTTTTTAAATCAAGTCACCCTTAACATTGGGTTATTATAAAAATCCTTTCCTGAGGTTGGCTATCAGTAGACGCATTAGATCAGCAACCTATAGCTGCTTTTCTCTTGGTGGCCAGGGACTTCTCTTATGCCTTAGTTGGAGTAGTCTACATCAGAGGCTCTGCCCTGCTCAGCAGCCTACCTTACCTTTCCAACCTTCTTATACCCCAAAATATTACTTCCTTTCTCTATGAGGTGAAAAAAAAATGTAAAAAAAAACAAGAGGCATACTAGATAACAGTTAGAAAGGGGAAACTCTCCATTTGACTCTTTTTAGTTTTTCCCCTTTCTGATTCCAAAGCTGGAGGAATGATTTAACTATAAAGCAGAAGAGTAAAGTTACACATTAGTGCTGAGTAGCTCATTTGCCTTAGCAACCCCATAGCAACAGCAGCTTCAAGTTCAAAATATCTCCTTGAAAAGGATCACATCTTTAATGAAGATGAGTATTTTCCTAATGTAAGGTTTTTGAACAGATGTTTTAACATTACAACCCTCACAGCCTTGTTTGCTACAAATACCTATTTCATTTTAACCACCTTTTACAATATTATGTGATAACCAAAATGATGATGGACTCCTACAAAATTCTGGCCTTAGAAAAGCCCTAATCCTACTTTGAAGTTATTCACAAATATATAACTTTTTTTTTTATCAAGGTACCATTAATCCTGGGTTTTTATAGTTACACTCAAGTATAATTCTTTTAAAAGGGTTATTGTTATTGATATCGCTCTTCAATCCAACTATTCACTATTATTCCTTTGCTGAGAAGAATGAATAATTAAAATCACAGTGTTTAAAACCTACATTAAGATTTTACCAACTATGTTATATGTAACCTAAGATTCTGTGGACACTTTAAAAGAAAAATATAAAAATGAATTCCAACTTAATCCCAGACTAGTAATTGGTAATTTTATTATTTGAAACCTACCTTGTCCACTTCATTATCCATAAAATGGATTACAGGATAATCAAATAATCATCACTTATGATTGTTTGCACACTATAGGTAAAATGAGAATGCCAGCAAAAACCTATTGCTAGCCTTCAAAACCCCCATAAATATGAGTGTGCATTATATATGATATGCATAGTGTAAAACTTCAATTTTGCTTAAGAATTTGAAACTCTAATGTCATCTTCAAGGTTTCATAATGTAATCAAATAGTGTAAAAGCTCCTGTTTGGAATTTGTGCTTTGCCATCTATTAACATGGGTAACTTGGGGCACAATAAAACAAAACATACAAGAGTTTGACACAGAAATCTTAATAGACATCTTCACTATTTAAAATTTATTATTAATTACGACCATAAAACTTGTATATGCCAATTTCAGGATATAGGTGGCTAAAAGAATTTTCCTCTCCCATCTCTGAGGAGACAACTAAACTGAGCTAATTACCAAACATAAATTTTTACACATTCCCATGTGTAAATGAACATACTTAGAACAATGGCTTTTACACACAGAAGGTGCTCAATGCTTGTTCACGAAAGTAAGATCCATTTTAATTCACTAGGGATCACAAAAGGGAGGGGTCAGACCTCAAGGACAGTACCATCTCTGTAACTATTAGTTCTATAATTATGGTGAATAATTTCTTTCTGGACTGGAATCTTCTTGAAGAAATTTTAAAAAGAAATGAAACTAGATGATTCCTGAAGCTACGTCCACCTCTTCCATGTCAGAGTTTGTACATAAGTAGTTCTAAATTAGCAAACTCAATTTCAGTTAGGTTAATTCACATTTTCAACTGACTTTACAGTGTAAGAATGCTAGCTAAAGGGAAACTAAGCTTTTGAGGGAGATTTTAAAAGCTGCTTTGAACGAAGAGCTAGGCTTGTATCACATTCCTCCATTATCCAGTTTGTTCAGAAGAGTTATTTTAATAAAATGCAGAACTGGAGTTGGTTGGTTAAAATCATTAAAACCATGTGCTTTTAAAAGTTGGAAACCATGACCTTGATCAATACCAAAGACATTCTCTGAACTTCAGTGTCATCCTATTTAAAATGAGGAAAATAATATTGACTGTGAGGATTTAATGAGATAATCTATATAAGGAATGTATTATGGGATATGGCATGCTCTTAGGTACTCAAATATGTTGACACATTTTATATTAGGTTGAAATACAGGAAATTGTTTTTATAGGTCAAAAATAGTCAAAGATTGTCAATTTTCTTATGGTTCAACCTAGTTTGTTTACTCTCCTGCTTAAAAATCCTTCCAAGATCCTCACCTCTTATATCAAGTCCAATTATTCAGCATGACATCCAAGGCTCTTTACAATCTGGCTCTCATTTAAGCTTGCTGATTTCTTGGGACATTCCCTTCCATATACACAGCTTCAGACATGACAGTCTGTTCCCACATAACACTTGGCCCTTCTGCCCCTTGTCTTTGTTCCTGCTGATTCTTCCATCAGAATGCCTTCTCTTTCTGGGAAATCAGACTCTTCCTTCAAGGCCTCAACCTCACAAAGAAAAATTAGCTTCTTTATTATCTAAGCTTTTATAGTATCTTGTTCTTCCTGTCTTCATAGAATTCATGCCAGAGTATCACCCTGATTGTTCACAGGTTTGTCTCCTCTACCTGTTTTTAAGGTACTTGGGGGCAAGAACTGCTCTTATTTTTTCTGTGTTTCCCTCTAAGTGAGCACAGTGGTTGTCATAGTTGGTGCTTGGCAAATATTTGCTAAAGTAAAATGAATATATTCACATGACATGCTGAGATATGGTCTCTGCTAGAAATACATGAAAAATAGATGAATCCAAGGATGACTCAAAAAACCCTACCTTTTGGAATCCACCCTTCCACAAAATCATTTTTGTTATGTTAGAAATTCTACCTAAGGTCTTTTTCCCCATTAGAAATGTTCAGGTGACTAAAACCAGAAGCTCTGACGTAGAAATTTCTCTTCAAGACAAATCGCACTGATCTAAAGTCATGGGCTTTCCATAGAGATAGTGTTTTATTGATAGAGATGAAAATGTTCTGGATACAAACTTATCTGGTAAAGATAACATGGAGAAGATCTCCATGATACACTGAGTTTGTGCTTCCATAGCTGGAGAGGTCTTTAATCACAGAAAACTCCAATAGGTCCTGATGATGTGGAAGACATGGAAAGGAAAAGGATACCGCTGGAGCTAACTTGGAGAGTGAATTCATCACCTGCCCAAATTACCATGACCTATGAAATCCAACCAAGACTTGGAAAAAACCTAGCAAGTACTGGTGCTTAAGATAATTGATATGTTGGGCTGGGGATGTGGCTCAAGCGGTAGCGCGCTCGCTTGGCCTGTGTGTAGCCCAAGTTCGATCCTCAGCACCACATACAAACAAAGATATTGTGTCTGCCAAATACTAAAAAATAAATATTAAAATTCTTTCTCTCTCTCTCTCACTCTCTCTTTAAAAAAAGATAGTTGATATGTTAATAGGGTATTCTAAATATTATTTAATATGCTGCTTTTCTTATTTGAAGTTACAGAAAGCTACAGTTAGCTTTGTTTCATTTATATAAAATTATACATTAATATGCATGTGTATGTATATATACATGCATACTATATAATTACATATATGTGTGTGTAGAATATATGTATGTGTGTGTGTGTGTGTGTGTGTGTATATATGTATATAACTTGAAAGGAGAGTGAAGAGCTCTGCATTATCGGAATATCAGGCTACTTAGAAAGTTTATAACTCTAGAGTATTTATTTTCAAACGTTTTCCCCAAACAAAATCTTATGAACTCCCAAGATATGAACCAATAAAAAAGTGTTGCTCTCCTAGTTGGGGGAAGAATGAGCCTCACTAAATATATACCCCACAACCACATAGTTCTTGGAGTACCTGAGGAACCCAGCAAACAGAAACCAATGTGGCCTAAATAATACTACCCTGGAAAAATCCCTGAGTACTACCTTTGGATCCAAGTCCTTATCTATTATATTCAAAGTATTTGGTAATCTCTATCCAAGACCTCAAATGAAATGCCTCAGTTCCTTCAGCCTCCCAAATACACAGGCTCCTCTCATACTTTATACCCACCTTAAAGCTTCACAATTCATTTATCTCCCAATCTTTCTTTACTTATAGAAACATGGAGTACAATTAACAATGGGACACTCCAAGTGACAACAGGTTTTACAGATACCCAGAGGGGACTTTGAAATAAATCTAGCATCTTAATCTTGTCTTGGATGATTATTATCAACATAATCCTACCTCCCATTTCCATGAACTCCATTTACCAGCCACAGTGACCCTTTTAAAATTCCAATCTAACCACATTGCTTCCTTGATTAATACCAATCAACATCCATTCCTCTTTTACTGACATTTTCCGTGAGTGGTCTCTACCCAGCAGACCTCTAACCAACCACACAAATTTATAGGACATTATTTCTTGAGATAAACGTAAGTTCATAATATTCTTTTGCATATCTGTCTATTCTAGTAAACTTGAGTTTTTTGAGGGTGGAGCTTATAATAGTTGAATATATTAACAAATGCAACCTTGCCTAAACAAAGCTTCCAAATAGCTGCTTTTCTTTTTTGAAGTTACAGAAAGCTACAGTTAGCTTTGTTTCATTTGCAAAGCACTTTCACATAATACTATAATACAGTGAGCATTTACTGTGTCAGGTACTACTCTGGGTTTTTTATATTCATTAACTCACTTAATATCAAATAATTCCATAAGGCAAGTGATATTGTTATCAATGCGTTGACAGTAAAGAAAACTAAGGCAAACATAAGGTAACAAACATCTATTATTTGGGTAATTATAATCATTCAACATTTACAGTGTTTATCATGTTATTCTTAAAACTGACTGTGAGAAAAAATAGAATATGTACAAAGATAGCTTTAAAAATAAGGGCCACAGAGAGACCATGTGGTGTTCATCCCTAGGGGTCCCTGGAGTATGGGGAATAGAGTCACATTCAATAAATATATACTAATAAGTGTTGAATTCGTGCTCCTAATATCTAGAATTGGAGTTTTCTGCAATCACTTTCTTTGACTGATGCTTAAGAAAAAGGACCCCTATTTTTCTTGTTCTAATCTAAAAACTTTTAGGAGTACAAGGAGTCTCTATTAAGAATCACAAGGAGAAATCAGGCATAAGTCAGGACTGTTCAAGGTAAACCAGGTCACATGTTCACATTACCCATGATCAAATTCTCCTGAAACCCACATATGGGTTTCAAAGGAAGGATGAGAGCAGAGGAGGCAGGTGCAACAGTGTCCACCCTATTGCAGGTGATTCAAAAGGACATCAGTTGAGAGTCCTTAGTTAAGACATGCTGGTGTGGTTAACCTTGCCAAGAAACCCAGCACAGTGATGTGCAGGGAGAAGTCATTCTTTTAAAAAATGAAAAACAATTACCAAGAAATCCCAATGATATCCACACTTTGGAATAATACCCTCTAGAAATAAATTCTGGAAAATAACATTTAGGTGAATAAAAACATATGCCCATGCATGTTTTTTTGTATGAGTTATGCTCTCTAACGGAAGCACAATGTCCCACTTCTGCCCAGTGAACACTTACTAATGCTTCTCGGTCATGTTCAAATATTAATTCCAATATGTTCATTCAGCAAATATTTATTGAGCACCTACTCAGTGCCGGACACTAAACAACAGTAAACAAGACACACAGAATCCCTTTCCTTGAGAGTGTACACTGAAATGGGACAAGCAATAGAGCTTCCCAAATAGAAGTTCCCAATGTGAGCTCTCTTAGAAGTTGTTCCTCAGATTACTCCCTTCCTCCTGGCATTGTGATAACTAACTTCCATGTCTGCTTTCACTCAAGTCAGTGAACTCTCTGAGGTTAAGAACATGTGTGTCTTCCATGCCTGGCATGGTCCTAGTTTGTCTAATTAAATGGAAATCCACATTCTTTCCCTTAACACTCCTTTAAGCTCACAGCTTGATTTCTGAATATTTTAAAATTTCCAAGCAATTCCTTGACACCCACAGTGTCCTGTTCTTAGCCTGGGATTGGGGTATGTAGTAAGGATATGACATGGTTCAGGATCTTTGAGTACAATCAGACTAGGGAGGTCAGACTTACTGATGAGAACAAAGGCAGCACAAATTACAAGAGGACATAATCAAGGGTTAGATTGTGTGGGCCAGGCCCAAACAATTCCCTAAGTGGCCCAGCAATGGGTACACGCAAGGGTTACAGAACGTCCTCTTTCCCATGTAGCTCAGCAGTGCTGTCAGTGTGCCCGTAGGTTCACCATCTCTAAAACAAAGCTGGGATATCTACACACAGGCCACATTCTCTCAAGCTTCTCTGCCTCTGCTTTGCCTGGGATACCTCTTTTCTCTTTCTGTACCTGATGTCCATATGTCTATAAGATTCAGCTCAAGTGTCACCTTTGGGACACCATCCTGATCTTCTAAGAAAGAAATCGCCATGCCTTCATCATGTTTCCATTCCTGCCCCTTCTCCGCAAACATCCCCATCATATTTCATTTGTACGTTAAATTGTATTCCTCAATTATGTAGTTTTATGTCCATCTCCCCTGATAAGGTCATTAACTAGTTGAAGGCAAAGACCCAACTCATCTCTACATCTGTAGCACAATGCCTAATGCAGAGTTTGTGGACGAACATGTGTATGATTGGATCAACTGGTGGACAGAGTCAGTTACAATGAACTGGAGTGGCCAAAAAAAAAAAAAAAACGCATCAGCTGATATTAACTTGTATAGCATAGGGTAAGAGTCTTGTGTGTGTAAGTATAGAGATTTGGGTGCTAATCCTGCATTCATGTCTCACAGATTTTCAGCAAATCCGTTAATCTTTCTGGACCTCAAGTAATCTTATCTATTAAAGGAGGGTATAGTGTGAAATCACTACCTCACACAACAATGACTTAGAATTGTAAAATGAGATGCAGAAAAGAAAGTGCTTAGAAGAAAATGTTGTTTCAACAGAACATGATTTCAGGAGGAAAAGAAAGCATCAGCCACTCTATTGTTACCTGGAGATATTTCTGATGGAGACCAATACCTTCTTTTTCCTTCTAAACTGACACATGGCGGCACTTTTTCTAGGTCTGTTACAAAACAATAGGTGACATACTACTGTGTTGGGAGTCTCTGGGATGAGTTCCTTTTTCTCTTGCTAGATGGGAGAAAGAGGATTTGTCTTCTTTATGGGTCTGGGGTTTCAACTCTCAAGGTCTAAACATTTTTGATGGCCTTGAACTAATTTCGGCCACCATCAACAGAATGGGAGTGGAAAAATCCCTACCACATCTGCCTTGTCAGGGGGTGGAAGAGAACTTTCTAAATAGCCTCATTATTGGTCCCAGCTGAATTCTGCTCCTGTTCCATGATGCCAGCAAAAGCATTTTAGTAAGATGCTGCCAGCATCAAAAGCAGATCCATTTACGGTTTCCTGTAAGCGTATCTGCAATGGCAGAAGGTGGCGGGCAGCCAGGTGTGAGCGTGCGTGCTAAAAATCTCCAATACGTCAAGCTGGAAGAACAATTTATGAAATGAAATTCAACGTTCTATTTCTACTCCAAGATCTCAGTTTAAGGCACCGGAAATTCAGCTGGGTATTTCGGCTTCAATTCTCTGCTGCTATATTGAATCAGAGAATCTTAGAGATAGAAAGGTGCTCCTCATTCTTCTATATTGTATTTTCCCCATCCTGACCTACTGAGACTTTAAAAACAAGGGTTTACTGGACTCTGCTTACCTACCTTCAATGAGAGAAGCTCACTCACTGCTTTTCCAATTTTCCCAGTCTGGGGTTAGGTCTAACTGTGGGATAGAAACTTCCAGAGTTCACTAAATACTTTTTTTTTTTTTAATCTGGTCACCCAGCTAGACTATAGTGGGGCTGAGTGACTGAGTTCTCACCAAAGAAATGCATGTGGAAATGATGCACCTCACTTCTAAGGCTAGCCCCTAAACCACTTCTGTATGTGCTCCACCTTGTGTCTCTCTCCTCTTTTGCCTACCAAGTAGATGCAGAGTATATGACAGAGAACTCTGAGACCCAAAATGAGGGCAGAGCCACTGGAGAGGAAGGGGCCTGGGCTCCTTAATTTAATGTCATTTAATGTCATGGAGAACAGCCACCTGTGTATCCATGCTGAACTGTGATATGAAGGAGAGATTACCTTGACCATGTTAAAACACTGAGATGTGAGGGTTGTTACAGGAATTTTCCTATTCTGATTAATACAAACTACTCATTCATTTTTTCCTCCTCATAGCAATACTAGAATAAGTCTCTTAGAAGTTACTGTATCACCCTCTCCCTTAAAAGCCTTGGTGGCACACAATTGTATAGAATATTTCAGAACCGCTCACTGTGTACCACTGACTCCTGAGGAGTAGAAAGGAGTAGTGCAGGAAAGTGGGCTATGGGTTATGGGAAGGAAGGAGAGAAATAGGGAAGGTCACATTTTTTTCAAGGATCAGTCAGTCTCCTCATACATGAGAATGTTACTTATTCCCTCTGACAACACTACCAGGTAGCTAAAATCATCACCACTATAAATAAACAGGAGGAAACAAGAGACTCAGATTGATGTACATAAGTGAACCTGTTTAGCTTCTGCCATTCACCACTAATTTCAGTATCAGACCCTTCTAACTGGCCCTTGTGGGCAGACATTCTTGCAACCTCCACCTGTCTCTCTGATGCCCAAATACCAAACTAAATATTTTGTACTTTACATGCTGGTACCCCAAATGCTAGGCTTTAAATGACTCTTAAAACCAATCTGAATTCCTTGGACACTGAATTTCCCCATCTGGCTGCTGCTTTCTTCTGCAGGTGGCCTTAGCAACCAGCTGTGCTCCTGGTGGCATACACTGAGAAAATGAACACCCCCCCCTCCTGTCCACTCAACCAACTGAAAGCATGAAAAAGAGGTTTTTAAAACATCAATACTTGAGAGGATGTTGAAATTAAACCAAAGTTTAAAGAATGGACCAGAAATTTATTTTTTAAAAATCACCTTAGAACTATAGAAATCATCTTGAAATTAAAAGGAAAAATTTCCAAGTTAATAGTGCTTTATCTTTTTAATCAAATCCACTCAGTTTTTAAGAACCTTCATTAGGTGATCTCCTTTCTGCTCCAACAGCCTCCTCTGCTCCCTTTCCACCTTAATTGACTTTTCACAGTGTAATGACTGGTTTATGGGCTTTCCCTTCTGCTATGTTGAGAATTCTGCAAGGTCAGAGACCATGTCTGGTTCTCCTTTTCATCCCCTGCCTGACAGTGTGGCAGAAAATATTTGAGGAGCTTATTCATTTTTAGGTTGGCTCAGAGTCACGGAGGTTCTCAATTCCTTTGTTGTGGAGACCTTAATGCCTGTTTGGGTCAGCATTATCAACTATGAAATGGGACTATATCCTACTTTGCTGAACTCTGAGTAGAAACAAATGCAGTTGAGTGGATCTGAAGCTCACTCACCAAGGTTTAATGCTGTCTAGCATTTGAAGAACAGGGTCTGTGGGAGGATATAAAAGGTGCTAGCTGGTTATGTGGGTGGGTGCCCTTTTTTGTTTCCTGGTTTCTAGTGACCTGCATTCTTGAAGGAGCCTGTCTGTCTTTAAGAGTGCAGGGCATTTGGTGGCTAATATTATAGAAGTACCATTACCACTATGCTAAGACCTGCAGACCAGAAGTTGGCTTTGTTTGTTTGTTTTATTTAAAGAAGTTTATGAGGCTTGAGCCTGCACATTTTTAGATCTCTTAGTTCAAGGTTGCAGTGTTAAATATTTGTTTCCAATTTTGAAAGCAGCTGCATATATTAGTGCAAGGGCACCAACTTTGCAGTGGGGAAGATGTGAGGCTCAGAGTTTGGTTAGAGATGCTTGAGTTGGTCCTTAGACTGAAGGCATGAGAGGAGGAATCTCTTTAAAGATTCTGTGATTCAGATGTTTTTCATAAATGTTAATGAATAACTCAGCATGGGAGGGAAGACAAAACCAGCACAGTGCTGATGTTCAGGTATTATGTGCATGTGCCTATGATTAAGTGATTTCAGGGGTAGAAAAGTGAGTTCCCAGGCCAGCAAAGGCTCTGGCTACAGAGACATCTCGATACTAATACATCCTTCACTCGTGGTTCAATAGAAGACAGGCCAGCTTCCACCCACCAACTCTTTTGTGAGCCAGGATGTTTCTCATTAACAATAAGCTATTTCTCACAATTCGAGCAAGTGCTCTGAAGCACTAGTGACTTAAATGCACAAAAGGTACCCAGGGTATAAAAGGAACCAGTGGAATGATGGTTTTCTAAAACACAGATAATCTTGTAATTTGCATGTCTACTGGATCTAGGAACCAGAATTTAATAAGACAATAAAACTTTTGTATCAGTCAACTTGGATTGCTATAACAAAATACCATATACTGGGTGGCATAAACACCCGAAATTTATTTTCTTACAGTTGTGTAGGTTAGAAGTCTGAGATTGGAATGCCAGCTTGGTTGGGTTCTGGTGGGGGTTCTCTTCCTGACTTGCAGGTAGCTGCCTTGTCCCTGCATCCTCATGTGGTAGAAAAATCTCCCTCTTTCCTTCTTATAAGACCACATATCCTATTAGATTAGGACCCCAGCCTTATGACCTCACTTAACCTTAATTACTTCCAGGAGCTCCATCTTCAAATACAGTCACATTAGGAGTTAGAGATACAAAATACAATTTTTAAGAGCATAATTCAGTTCATAGCAACTTCTCACATGGGAAGTTCAAGTTCTGCTTTAGGTGGTTACCTTTTAGGTCACATCACTAAGGTAAAATCATAAAAATCCAAATATATTCATCTTCAATGGGTTATTTTAGTCAAGATTTTAAAAAAACATAATCTAGGAGATGTAGTCTGTTTGTTGCTGAAGTTGTAAAATGTACTTCTCTGGAGAAAGACACGGTGGAAAGCACTGGAGAGGAAAGCAGGAATAGCAAGCATCTTTGCTGTATCACTAACAAGCTGTGCCACCTTGGCTAAGAACATAGCCCTCCCTGTATCTCTGTCTCCTTATCATACCAAGCTGGTTTAAGTGACAAAACACATCAATTTAAAACAGACCATGTCTCAGAATTCCATTTCTGGTTGGCTATTTTGGGATTGGAATCTTTACAGTGATTAAGAAAAGAATCTCCCGCCCCCAAAGGGGAAAATAATGGATGATAAATAAATATCCTTAAACTGTGGGTTCATTTTCTTTCATTTTAAGCCCAGAAGATAACTGGTGGGGGTTCTCTTCCTGACTTGCAGGTAGCTTCCTTGTCCCTGCATCCTCATGTGGTAGAAAAATCTCTCTCTTTCCTTCTTATAAGACCACATATCCTATTAGATACGTGATTAACCCTCTAAGCCCACCCTCTTTCTTGGTATTATTAGCATTCTCCCTTTGGTAATGTAAATGGGAACAAAGGGAATCTTTCCCTGTTGAAAATGGCAGAAGCCAAGGAGTGACTTGAGGAACTGGAATGAAGTACTGTCCTTGGACTACAGAATCCCTGAGACAATGCACTCACACTACAGCAGCCCCCATCCTTTCCAGAATGTAGTCCACAACCTCCCTTCCCTGAAAGGCAAACAACAAAGGAACACTGGCTACAATCCAATTATCTGGGGGGTGCAGCACTCCCTGGACAGCAGGAGGCAGGGGTCGGAGAGCTCAAACCAGGAAGAGCTCTGAAAATCTCTCTCTTATATAGAATGCATGCTTCTGGCTTAAAAAAAAAACACAACCCATTAATTTCATTGCAGAGAATCACCGAACAGTTTTCCAAAGATTCCCAAGATCTCTCAAACCATAAAAAGCATCCTTATTATATTAGTATGCTAAAGGGTTCCTCTGCATACTATTCTAGGAGAGAGCATAGGGGGAAAAAACTGAATGATTCCAAGGAACCAAACAAAGAAATACCTTTAGAGCTTATCTAGTTATACCTCATTTTGAAATCTATTTTTTCAAAGCCAAATTGAAAAAATATGTTCACACCAATTTTGGAGAAGATGCTGTAGAACCAGGTATTTACAACTCAAATGATTTCAATGTTTCTTTATACAATTAGAAAGCACCTTCTAAACAAGTCATGCTTATCAAACCATAAAATAGGAAAAACAATTAATACTCAACGTTTGACTCATCTAAGTTTAAAAATGATTAACAAGGAAAAATATTGATATAATTGACTACTTGTAATTCAAAACTTCAGTAAGTCAAAAACAGTAAAAATTATAAGGAAAACAAGCTGGAAAAATATTTACAAAATATGTACAAAGGGATTTCTGCTTTGACCATTTAAAGCACTCACATAAACTTGCCACAAAAGACATCAATGTTTATAGACACAGACAAAACAAATAGATAGTTAGCCAAAAGAAGACTTAGAATTGGTTAACAAACATGGGTGGAAAGATCTACTCTCACTATTAGTTTAAAAACATGTACATTAAAATAATGTTGATAAGGGGAGTCTCTGTATCTATTTCCTTCCCCCTCCATTGCCTGTCTCAGGAGGAAGCTTGCAGCTATAAATACAGTCAGGTACAAGAGTTTTTTTTTTTCTTCCTAATTGGAACACAGACTCAGTGGATAAAGTTTTAAACAATGTATTAAATATTATCCATGCTTAAGGCATCTCTTATTTTGACTTGAGAATAAAAATGGTATCTTACCTGCAAAGATGATATGCAAAGATGCATATTGAGATGGCATTTGGACAGATCTATACCAACTGTGACAAGGCAAACATTCTTATTTTGCTGGGAGCTAGCCTTTCTTCACATTTGGGTATAGATATAGGGGGGAAAGGGCAAGGGGCAACCCTGTTTTTAGGCTCGAGCTACCTCTATGCCCAGCAAAAGGAATTCTTCATAAGGTCCAACCCAGATGATAGCTGAAGAAGCCAATTGGTGCAGCTCCACTTGCTGTTTTTCCCTGTGCTTAAGGTTCTCATTGAGCTCCCAGAAAAGGGGGTCCAGAAAAGGATTTGGGTGTTCTTGGAACTCTGGCCAAAAGTCAACTTTATATCATCATTCCCTTATCAAATGAAATGTACAGAGCCCCTACAATAGGCAAGCATTGTTTGAGTCACCTATTGAAATAGCTAAGACTTTGAGAACTGGTCAAGCTGGCAAGGATTCAGTGAGACTGGCACCCTCACACAATGTTCCACATTGATACACTTTGGGATGCTGAGATGAAATTTTTTTCATTATTTTTCATTTGTTCTAATTAGTTATACATGACAGTAGAATGCATTTGACACATCATACATAAATGGATTATAATTTCTCATTCTTCTGATTGTACATGGTGTAGAGTTACACAAGTTGTGTAATCATATATGCACATAGGGTAATAATGTCAGATTCATTCTACTAGCATTCCTACCCCCATAGCCCCCCTCCCTTCACTCCCCTCTGTCTAATCCAAAGTATATATTTTTTTCTAATTATTCATGACAGTAGAATGCATTTTGACACATTGTATTCAAATGGAGCACAACTTCTCACTCCTCTGGCTGGATATGGTGCAGAGTCACACTGGTAGTGCAGTCATAAAAGTATAAAGGCTAATAATATCTGTCTCATTCCACCAGTCTTCCCACCTCCACACTTCCTCCCTTCCCCTCACTCCCCTCTTCCCAGTCCAAAGTTCCTTCATTCTCCCCTACCACACTCCCCCATCATGAATCAGCATGTGCTTATCAGAGAAAACATTTGGCCTTTGTTTTTTGGGTTTGGCTTATTTTGCTTAGCATGTTATTCTCCAGTTCCATCCATTTACCTGCAAATGCCATAATTTTATTCTTCTTTAAGGCTGAATAATATTCCATTATGTCTATATACTACATTTTCTTTATCCATTCATCTGTTGAAGGGCATCTAGGTTGGTTCCATAGTTTAGCTATTGTAAATTGAGCTGCTATAAACATTGATGTAGCTGCATTACTGTAGTATGCTGATTTTAAGTCCTTTGGGTATATGCCGAGGAGTGGGATAACTGGGCCAAATGGTGCTTCTATTCCAAGTTTTCTGAGGAATTTCCATACTGCTTTCCATAGTGATTGCACCAATTTGCAGTCCCACTAGTAATGTATGAGTGTGCTTTCTTCCCCACATGGGATGAAATTTTTGCAGTAAGATCAGGCAAGAGTCTTAAAGATGTTTCTACATTTTGACTCTGTTTGAGCCTCTATGAAATTTTTATAATAATAGAGAAAGTATGTTATGTGCAAAAATTTTCAGTGTAACATCATGGATCAGCTTGTGATAGACCTAGACCTTCAAAGATGAAGGTGACACCTGAATACAATAGAAGGCAAAATAAACTAAAGGTAAGTTGTAATGTGCTAGGAAGGAAACCCACATAGGTCTAATAAAGAGAACAGAATCTACTTGAGATAGGTAGGACATTTAGGGAAAACCTGTACATTTAGGGTGAGACCTAAAGGATGAGAAAAACTACCCATTTGATAGCTGAGGCAAGAGTAGTTGAAGCAGAGAAAATAGCCAGCGCAAAGATCCCAAGACCAGAAGGTTCTTGGCTTGGTCCAGAAACCGAAGGCCAGTGTGGCTGGAGAGTGACATGCCAGGCGGAAAGAACTACGAGATGAAGCAGAGAGGGAGAGAAGGCCAGCCCGCATGAGGAAAATGCTTATATCATTATGTAAAGTGAAAATGAGAGATTGAAAACTGGGTTCACAGCACAATATCAGCCATGAAAAAAATACGCATTAAAAAAGACTTGGAAGAAACATCCTAGAATGCTAATAGCGGTTATGTGGGACAGTGCAGGCTTTGGAACTAGGGAAAAATAGAATGTTGCATCCATGCTTCACTACCCACCACTTATTTAACCTTTCTAAGCCTTAGTTACAAAATCTATAAAATTAGATTTGTGTCACTTCCCTGGCAACAGTGGCTGACACATGGTAAGCATGCTATACTTAAAAGAGTATTTGTTATTATTACCACCTTTACTCTTGGATAAAAGGATCATGGATGATTGATCTTCTTTATGCTGTTTTTGATTGATCTTCTTTATGCTATTTTTATTTTCCTAATTTTTAACATTAAATGTGTTTCTTTCATAATCAGTAAAACACATTATTTGTTTAAATGTTCTGAAGGTTAAAGGAAAACAAAGTACAGTACATTATATCAAGAGCACTTTCACTTCAATGAATGCATTTCCATTGGTTTACTAGGCATTCAAGGTAGCCCTGAACATTGAGGGCAGGGCAACATTTATAAGGACTTTGTGAACAATAAATGTTCAGCTATGCAAACATTCAGAGACTCACAATTAACCTGAAATATCAAAAAGTTGTTATTGCTTCACAATTAACCTGAAATATCAAAAAGTTGTTATTGACCTTTTAGGAGTGTCAACAATACTGCAGGTTCTATGCAAAATACAAAATTAAGATACATGACAACTCAGTTTTGGTCCTAGAACAAATTTTAGAAACCTCTAAAAAACCACAGTAAGCATTCACTTCTTTCTACTTCAATAGGATGGATTTTCAGAGTTCCCAGAAACTGGGAAGGTGTTAGTAGCAATGCCCTGGAAAAATTCTTGATTTGATAATTTACTTTCTGGAATATGAATTTTTCTCCTAAGATTTTATGCTTTTATAAGGCCCGTGAGAATTGGTACCCCCCTGCAAGTATTTAGAAATACGTTCTTCCAGGGAGTGGGGATATGACTTAGTGGTAGAGTGCCTGCCTAGCATGTATGAGGCCCTGGGTTTGATCCCTAGCAGCACGCACACACAAAGAAATATGCTATTCCAATGAAAGAGAATAGGGAAGCGTGGAGTCAGAAACACCTGTAAATGAATACGACTCTTTAAGCTTCCAATTTCTTTACCTATGAATTACAGTACCTTGCTAGATTAGTAGTAATGTACCTAAGAAGTCTTATAGAGCAGCGGACACTTGGTAGCTGCTCAAGAAACATAAACATTTGTCTAAAATATCTTAAATCAATAATTTATATCAGTATTATTTCCCAGGAGAGTTTACTTCCTAGCCAACGCCTTTTGCCTTTTGTCTTTCCCTCTCAAAAAGGACAAAATTCCAGGTTAACCCTGTTCTTAAGACTGGATCTTCCTCATGGTTTATATTGGTTCACTGTACACAAGGCATAGATGTTAGGTAAGTGCAAAGAATGGGAAGGAGGATGGAAAGGAGAAAGGAGTCTGTTGAAAATTGTGTTTACAATACAATCTCAGCCATGAAAAAACACATGTTAAAAAATATTTGGAAGAAGCATACTAGAGGAAACATATTAGAATGTTAACAGTGGTTATGTGACTCAACAATTTCATGTATGGAAATGAAGACCACATCTTTCAATCCAAAAATCAGGGCACGAGGTCTAAAAAGGAATCGAAACAATGAATTAGGATATCTGAACTCATAAGTTCTATGCAAAGTTTCCCTAGTTGTGTAACAGACTATAAAACCTGTCCCTACTATCAGTTGTCTGAGGGCCAGATCCATTAGAGTCACTCTAGTGCACTTATTAAAATAGAGCTTCATAGGCTCCAGCCCATACCCACTAAATCAGACTCTGGAAGAGAGGCCCCCAAATCAGCATGTTAACAAAGCTCAGTATGTGATTCTTGGCATGGCAAGAGCCAGTGGTCTAGGGGAAATAGAACTTCAAGCATTCTTGTTGACATTATATTATTCAGACAGCTAATGAAAGGTGAATGTGGCACCTCATCCACCACACACCTCTCTGAATCATGTGTAACCTTTCTCTATGTACCGTTCACAACTTTCTCACTGGAATTCTGCACTCTTGAAGAATCATTTAATTTTCCAGAGACAAACTGAATTCAGTTTGCGGCATGTCTTGCCATGCTCAAAGTCTTTAAAAATCTGTAATTTTCTGCTATGGCAGCACAATGGATAATCCACAACACTGCTCTTTTTTATGTTGTTTCTTTGTTTTGTTTTGTTTTTTTAATACATTTGTCATCTTTTGGGCTCTTTTAGCACTTCCACAAGAGGGCAGTAAGGGGAAAGTTTTACTTCTGTTAGAAAGCCTACCCTTGTCTCTTCTCATCCTTGGCTCAAATGATGGTTCTAGGTTCTTAAAACCAAGAACACAATCAAATATCAAATAAATTTAGTCACACTTTTAGTGAAATACATAACTGATACATTGATTCTGTAGAATTTATGTTTTAAGTACAAAGGTTTTACATACAACTTTTCCCTTTTGTTCTCCACCTTGACCTTTTTACCTTTCCCCCAGGTCCAGGAATACATTTCCCTTCTCCCTGTGGCTCACTCTGGGAGGAAAGGCAGTATAGAGCCATAAGTATTGTTATAGAGAATTCCAGGGGTGCTGCTCACTGGAGGTGACATTTGAACTGAGCCCTGAAGGATGAATCAGCAAGGAAAATTCTTTCTTGGGAAAAGAAACAGCATGCCCTAAGACAGGAACATAAAATCCTGGTATATTGAGGCATAGATAAAGAGCTTTGCTCAGATTTTTTTAAATTTTATGATAGTGATGTTAGGGAGCTACAGGAGATATTTCTGCAGAGAAGTGACACATGAGATATATGAAACACACATGCATACGTATATATTTGAAAGAAATCATACAGTGGTGGAATTCACATGTACATACACATATACATGTATACACACAATTTGGATGCATCAGTGGGTCAGGGTAAGTGTATGTATATCTGTGTGTGAAATCAATGGCATATTACATCTTTGAACTCCTATACACAGTTCTTTTTGTAAGCAGCTGGTCCCTGGAATTGACTTGGAGTTTCTCAGTATTCTTGATCTCTGGAATATACAGCTTTCCTATTGAGGGCTATTGCCAAGGTATTCTGATGTCAGTGTCCTACAAGTCTACAGAACTGACTTCAGGGTCAGTACAAAGTTGGGGATGTTAGGGCCAGCACTCATTTATGTTTAATTAACCCCACTGATGGGAACTGTTAATGTTAGCAATGTTTAAAGACTGTGCTTAGAATTTCTCTGAGCCTATATGGAATATAAAGTGTGAAGATAGATAGATAGTCAAGAAAGTGCTTCCAGCTGCTCTAACCATCCCAGATTAAGGTCAGAGTTCAGAACAGTCATTTCAGTGGAAAGGAAATCAAATCAAACCAACCCTAGAGGTTTTAAAATAGGATGGCATAAGCACTTTTAAGACAAGATTAATAACAAAGAGAGAGGGGAAAGGGAGTCTTTGGGGGAAGTGAGAGGAATAAAAACAAGGGGGGTATACTGACTTCATGATTCTTACTGAGAAACTGCTGTAAGAAATAGACTCAAGTCAAAGAGGTATTTACTGAGCTCCAGTAATACTGCTGTTGATGTTGATAACTGAAACCATATACTCATTCAGTGCTTTATAGCATGCTTTACATGTGTCAGCTTTCCAGTAACTCTGTAAAGTTGTTTCTTCGATGGAGGCTGTGACGTGCTCCTCAGATCAGAAGCAAAGGATTTAGACCCCCAGAAAACCCTCCACTGCTAGCTCTCTTTGGAGTTGCCTTAACTGACAGTTGTCTCTCACAAGGTTGTACTCTTCTCTAGCCATAGCCAATACAGGGTCTAAAGAACTAGTACCACTCCAACTCAGGACCATTTTAAAAGGCTCTCCTCAGCTTTGGGGCTCCTCCTGGGGTATGCTGAGGCCTTTGCTGAGGCTGAACTGCAGCCCCACTTCCCCCTCTGTCTGGCCTTATCTTCTTCCCTTCCCTTCCTTTCCCTTCCCCTGGTGATGGTCCAAAGTACACTCACCAGTCCACATCCCAGAATCGGTTTCCCAGGGATTCTAACTTATCAATCCCAGTTTTAAAGATGGCGAAATTGACCACCTTGGATGGATTAATCACCCAGAGTTCACCACTTGATATAGGATGGACAATGACTACATATCAGCACTGGCAGAAGTTTCTCAATACATTTCAGCATGCTCGGACAGCGGAGATAGAAAAATGAATAAAGCCCTAACCCATCTGAACTCACAAAGCAGCGAATAGCACAAACATAGCATAAACGTGCTCAGTCACTGACAAAAACACAGAATAGGCATGAAAATGGGAAAGGGAGAGCTATTTCAGCAGGATGTGGAATTTGCACAGGGCCCTGAAGACATTCCACACATTCTGGGAGACTGCAAAGAATCCTTTGATCTGCCCTACCTACTGATCTGTGAAGATCAGTGAGTGATCACATCCACAAGAGGTCAGTGCTGAGGGACTGGGATGGATGGCTTGTTCCATTAAACTTCAAAACTATATGGGAGCGTCTATAGAGCACCTCTGGCTTTGGAATCAGGTCTCTGTTACCTTTGTTGAATCTCCTTTCCCCTGGAATTTACTTCCTGGTAAGTGAGCTTCAATTCTGACATCTGTAAAATGGATCACCTAGCTGGCACAGTTTGTAAAGAAACTACTTGTAAAACACTCATTACACAGCTTGAAATTTAGCAGTGCAGGGATCAAAAAGGGATTGGAATTCATGTGGCCCAAGCAGTGCTTTGGAAATTCTGGATTTTAATGTCTTTAAGCTAAGAGACCTTTCTCAGTTCTCTACTCATCCCATCACTTTTTATTGACTATTCTTGCCTGCTTAGCACATGGATGTCACCTGACTGATGCCTGAAGGCATCTGTTTGCTCTGTGAAATCATCAGCACCACCACTGCAACATACATATATATTATATACACATATGTAAATGCACAGCATATATGTAAATACTAAATGCCAGGCTGTGTTCTAAGCACTTTACAATTACTATCCCATCTCAGGGTAATGGAAAACGAGGCACAGAGAAGTTAGTAACTTGCTCCTAAGGTTATGCAGCTGTTGACAGTGCTGGATCTAACCATGATAGGCTGGAGGGAGGGTTAAAGTTATTGTGAGAATTATATGAAATATGGCAAGTAAAATAGATCAGCAACTGGCACACAGGAAGCACTGTATAAAAATAACTATTATCCTTAAGAAACATCAATGGTGACACACCCTTTCATCTGTACAATATGTTTTAACACGCAGCATTTCCACAGCAGGCAGGGGAGTCTACTTTATAGGTCAACTTGACCAGGCCACAGAGTGCCCAGACAGTCAAATATTACTCTCGCTCGGTATGTATGGGAAGTTGTTTTGGATGAGAATAACAAATATTCAAGTTGGAAGACTAATTAAGTAGGTTGCCCTCCCTAACTTGGGTGGCCTCATCCAATCAGTGGAAGGCCTGAATAGAACAAACAGGCTGCCCTTCCTGAGAGTAAGAGGGAATTCCTGTCTGATAGTATCAAACTGGGACATCATTCTTTCCTGCCTTAAGGCTCAAACTGAAACTTTGGCTCCTTGTGTGTCTCGGGTTTGCTAGCATTTCAATTGAAATGAACCATCAGCCCTCCTGGATCTCCACCTTACTGCCTGCACACCGGGATTTGTCAGCCTCATGGTCCCATGTTCTGACTCCTTATAATAAATCTCAATCCTCTCTTTCCCACCAAACACACACACACACACACACACACACACACACACACACACACACACACCTCTCCGCACATACACACACACACTCACTTACCACCCCCATGAATTTTGATCAGTATTTCCCCTCTTACAGATAAAGAACTAAGGCTGAGGCTCTGAGAGGTTGAATGAGTTGTACAGGTTACAACCCATCTCCACATTTTTCATCACCAGGAATCTGTTGAGTCATGCTGATTTAGACTTTCTTTCACTCAATAAACACCAAGAATTATGACGGGTCAGGCATATACCCCCAAATAATTTTCAAATCCACCTGCCCTCTCTCTATTTCCGCTCCCCTTGGTCCTATAATGGCACAGCTTGTCCTCACTTCTATAGGGCACTAAAGATTCCACACTCACCTCTCAGCCCCAGCTCTTTCCCATGGTGTACCTTTTCCTACACACTGTGGCCTCCAGGACCCCTGGGATATGTAAATTGGATCACACTGCTCTCCACTGAAATCCTTCACTATCTATCTCCTCAGACAAGTCCTCCGTATACTCTGGCCTGATACCCAAAATAGTGTGGGCTAGCTCCTGCCACACGCACATAGCTTCTTAGGCTTCCATTGCTTGAGTTCTCCTTTGGCCTTGGCGCTAAATGATGGAACAATAGCTAGAGCACCCACTTCTTGCCCTCAAGACTCTTCTAAAAGCAGAGGCCAGAGCATTTTGAGATAGATTTAATCTTTGGATTCAATAAAATGAAAATTATATTATGTGGTGGGTACAGAGGAGCTCATTTAAAAATTCCTTTTTCTTTACTATATGTTTCGAAGAATTTTTATTTAAAAAGTGAAGGGAAAAAAGTCAGGCCTTTTCTCTGCTTTAAACCTTTGATTGCTTTTCCTTGAACCTAGAATAGAATTCAAATTCCCTAAAATGTCACCTACAAGGCTTTATGTGATCTGTTTCCACCTGTCTCAATGGTAGCTTTTTAGCCCCTTGAACTTGCCAAACTCTTCCTTGCCGCGAATCTTTGCATATACACACAGCCCTCCCCATCTGGCACTCTCTTTATCCTACTCTTTTTCTGGCTATTCTATTAGGTCTCTACTCAAATATTGCTTTCTCATGAAGGCCAAATTCAATATGTTTATTCTCTTAGTGTCTTATTCTTTTCTGTCACAGCATTTAACATAATCCATAGTTAATGTTTGTGTTTTTACTATTAAATACTCTCTCCCTGGCACTAGATTATAAGCTCCATGAGGTTTTGCTCATAATTGTATTCCCAGAGCTAGCACACAGCAGGTGCTCAATGTATTTACTTAATTAATGTTCTTTATAGAACATAACTCAGCTTAGCACCTTCCCACATCTGTTTTTACTGTCCCTTCTGTTGACCTGCTCCCATCTATCTCAAATGTCTTCATCTGGAAATTTTCTATTTCACTTTTAAGACTCAGCTCTACCACGCTGTCTCTCCCCTAGGTTTATAGGTCACTTTGTGTGAATTCCCACAGCTCTTATAGCACTGGGCTCACTATACAGTAGCTGCCCTTTATCTTTTCTGGGAGCTCTCTTCAAGGTAAGAGAGCTAAGTCCCTTTTATCCCTGAGAACTCCTGAGCCAGCATAAGCCTGACATATAATCAACCCAGCGAACATTTGCCAAAAAGTTGCTGACCTATAAAACCAGAATCAGAAATCTGGACAACGAAACTGGCATCTAGAATGTGCTCAATAAATGGCAGCCATTATTGTAGTATCACTTTTGTACCTAATCTTCCTGGGAACGTTCTTTTCACCATCCTTTAATTGCACTCTACAGACATTACTAGAGTGCCCACTCTGAAGTGTAAACAATTGGGACAATTAAAATAATAAATTGGTCTGCGATTAGCTCCTCAAAAACTCACAAGATATGACAAAAATATAAGTAATTATAAAGTAAGTTCTAAGAATTTAAGAGTCTGGCTGGGCTTCAGCCACAAACTGGAAAAGCAGAACCCAGCCAGTCTGGCCATGCTATAAGTACAGCCATGGGCCCAGGACTATTAAACTTTACCAGAAAAACTTCTCAATGTGTATTATCTGGACTGATGGCCACCAAATTAACTCCCCTTTACCTACCTACATTGCTGATGACTCAGATTTCCTTGCAGCCATGCCTAACGATACATCAGTTCAGTCTAGTTCACATGATCCAGTGAAGATGTCCATAAACTATTAGAGGTGCAGGAGTTCAGAGCTTCCAAGATTTCTAGGGTCCCATGTGAGACCTGCCCTTTTCTAAGCACTTAGGGCTTTTGATGCCCTTACCTGTCTAATTTACTTAGGGTTGCCTTTATATTCAGACAAGATTCTTGGTGTTTTTCTCATCTATAAAATCACTACATCTCAAATTCCAGTGGATGACCAAAGTTAACATTTCAGGTTAATGTTTTTTTTTGTGTGTGTGTGTGTGTGTGTGCGCCCGCGCTCGCGCGCATTTTCACTAAAAGGTTAGGAATTGTTTGGTCCTTAATTCATTTTTTTTCATAAATTTTTAATGTATATTATTGATTTTGCATTGAAATGGTTTTGCAAAGCATTTTAGCTAGAATTCTTATTTAGCATCTTGCAGGCCACAACATCAGTAATAATGATTTTTTTTTACCAAAAAAAAAAGGGACTTAGATTTTTGTGACTTCACTTTAAAAAAATCAATAGGGCATTTGTGCCCCTATTAGAGATTAAAATAGTTCTTGCCTCACAATTAAGGTGAGCTTTCTTTTTCTTTTTTTTTTTTCTTAATAATAAAGGAGAATGTGTCAAAAATTCTTTCTCCTACACAAAACATTTCAAATTTCTTAAAAAGTTTAAAGATATAAAGGAAGAGAAATGGCCAAATGTGAAATTAAAGATCCTGAGTTTATATCCTAATTTCACTACCTACCATGAGGTACTGGCAGAGTGTTCCTTCCTCAGAAGGAAGATGTGGCAATACCCTCTACCCACAGGTGCTGTGAGGCTCGAGGGGACTGTAGAATGCACAGGTGGTGGCATCTTCTTCCTCAGAACTCAGGACACAGATTAGGGCATCATCCACACAGAAAGGATTTCAAAACAAATCTTAAGGACTACCATCAGAGCTGGCACCAGGCTGGGGTGGAGACTAAAGGTAAATGAGAGCTTCCACTCTTCAGAGTTCACAGGTTGGCAGAGACAATAGACAGACTGAGTTCACAGGTTGGCAGAGACAACAGACAGACTGAGGATGACAACAGCACCAGCTCTGGAGTGAGATGATTTCAGGAGACACCCCAACTCCCTGATTTTCTGGCTGGGGTAACTTGGGAATTATTTCATCTCTCAAAACTTTAGTTTCCTCATGTGTAAAATGGGGATCATGGTACCTATACCTCCCACAGTTGTGGAAGAATTCAAATAAAGAATTAAGTATAACATCTGGCATTTAGCAAGTAACCAACCTGCATATCAGGATTATTATTTTTGGCATTGGCAGCAAAAATCACAGATGAGAGGGACATTTAAGGTACCTCAGGGTCTAGCCTCTGAGAGAAGGAGAATCTGTATCCCCCTTAGTGAGCTAAAGGGCGTGAGTGACTCATCCATGTCTTGCTCTTTTCATTTTTCCTTTTTGTTTAGTTGTAGATAAACATAATATTTTTATTTTATTTATTTATTTTTATGTGGTGCTGAGGATCAAACCCAGTGCCTCACACATGCCAGATGAGCATGCTACCACTGACAACCCCAGCCCCAGTCTTTTCTAGGCCTCTTGTCATTCATTAGTAATGGTGGTGGTGAGGGGCTGCCACTGTGACAGGACTTGGCAAATGTCTCATGAAACCGTGAGAAGGCCTGGGGAGCTACTTGGAAGAAGCAAGTCCTGTCTCTACTGGGGAAGAAACACAGGGTTGCTCACATTCAGGCAGTGGTACAAAAGGCATCTCTGAATTGCTCAGGCCACATTTATTTTTCTTACTTCTGACATTTTTGCCATAGTGCTTTCTTCAGAGGATGGACAGGAATTTGATAGAGAAAGGAAATTGAAACTTGCACAGGCTAAGATTAGGTTTGGGCTTTATTTCCTTTGCTTATTCATTTATTCATTTACTTCAGGACTTTGACTCATTTCTGTCTGACTCCAGAGTCCAGATGCTTTTTTGTTGGTGGGGGAGGGAGGGAGGTACCAGGGATTGAACTCAGGGGCATTCGACCACTGAGCCACATCCCTAGCCCTATTGTATTTTATTTAGAGACAGGGTCTCACTGTGTTGCTTAGGGCCTCAATTTTTGCTGGAGATGGCTTTGAACTTACAATCTTCCTGCCTCAGCCTCCCAAAACGATGGGATTACAGGTGTGCCCCACTGTGCCCTGCCAGAGTCTATATTCTTAATCACTATACTCAAAGACCCTCCCATTCTTAAAAATGCAGAAAGGGAGCAGAAAACAATCCAAAAAGTATGCTTAAAGGAAAACTAATCATTAACACTAGTAAAACATCCGAATCTTTACCAGTGCTTCAAGTCATTTCTAAGAGAATTGATAATGTTAAATAGTAATAGGTCCAATTGTTGACTGCTTACTGGGTGCCAAACACTTTACATGCATTCATGTAAATTTATTTGAGTGCTATTTGATGCAAATTGTTATTACATACATTCTTTCAACTGCTTTACAACAACCCCTCCCCCATTCTCCTTCACCATTTATGGACCTCATTTTACAGACAAAGAAACTGAGGTAGAGGAGGTAGAACGTGTAAGGCCATCCGTACCCATTTTCTACTTAGTTTCGTGTCAGTCCCTATCATGTTCAGAGACAAAGTTCTTTATGTTCTCTTGATCTACTCAAATTCAGTTCTTCTCACCCTATCTTAACTGCTTCTCTTAAAATTGACATTCAGCAATAAGACTGCACCTAACAATTTCTACCCCAAAGGCAAGCTACCTATCTAGTAGAAGCTATAGTCATACAGCTTGGGAAGCAAATTGTCTTGGGAAGCAAATTGTCCATTGAATTTTTACTGGCTAAATTAGTAAAAATAAAAGATGCATAGCCCAGGAAAAAGGTGTTGCAAAGCTGATATTAAGAAGTTTATTCATTCTTTGTGGAATGGGTAGTGCCTGGCATGTTTACATCACAATAATACTTTCTAGGTACTGTGTGCCAGTCACAGTCGCAGGGGCTGAGGAGATGAGGAAACCAAGTCCCTGACCTCATAGAGTTTACTTTCAAGTGAAGAAAACAAACAGGCCACCAAATACTAAGATAGTTTTAGATAGTAAGTAGTATAAGGAGAAAGCATAAGCCAACAGACAGAAGAAGGTAAGAAGGGAGAGTTTTAGACTGGGGGTCAGAAATGGCTGTCTGAGGAGGGTTCCTTTGAGCAGAAGCCTGAGCCACGTGGAGAAGGAATCCACATGAGGTTTTAGAGGTGCAGGTAGAGCAGGGTGGTGCCGTGTAGCCAGCTGAGCATCCCGAAAGAAGAACAAGAAGGCCAGTGAGTTTTGAGTGGTGTGAGAAAGAACCAATGGTGATCCCAGATTAGGTCTGAGAGGCAGGCTGAGGTTGGCTAATGCTGGATATTGCAAGCCACCATTAGGAAGGGCAGAGGAATATGTGGTATTTATAGAGGAAAGAATCAAGACCTAAAAAGATTATATAGCTTTCCTTGACCTTCTGAGACCTTACCATTTAGCAGTGGAATTTTCCTATTCTACAGTCTTGCTATCAAATTAAAGAATAGGCTAATTAAGAGAAAAATGAATTATGGGGAAATGAGCCACATAGAGGATCCCACATTCTCCCTACCCCCACACATTCCAGACACCATCATAAAATGGCAGAATCTAAAAGAGGATTCAGGAAAATAAATGCAATCTTGAGCCTTTTTAGCTTTTTGTAGTTTTATTAAATCTCCCACTCTGCCCAAGAACTGCTATTCCCTCCATTGCAGTAACCTCTATTTACATCCCACATCTCCTTCTATGTCCAACACCATTAACTGTGTCAAGAAAGCTCAGGAAAACAAGGAATCCTGTTGCCTGGCAAACCCAAAGATGGCAAATACATCAATTCTATCTCGGTATAGCTATTCCCTGAAATAATTCTGTACTTAGCAAATATACCTAAGAGGAAAAAGAAACCACAGAATTTCATAGGAGATATTAATAACAGCCCTGACACTAAAACAGAAAGGATTTAGGAATGTAAATCCTAAATGTAAAATGTAAAATAGGTAATACCTTCAATCCACCTTCACTAGAAATTCACAAGGGTTGACCCCTGTGAGTTTCTAAGCATGGGGTGGGCTACAAAGGCAATCTAGCACCAAGGTGAGGAGTATGGGCTCTGGAGTCAGATTTCATGTGTTCAAAGGATGGTTTTAAGGACTTAATGATAGAATTCCTATAAAGTACTTAGTATAATACTTTCTACTCAAAAAAGCTATTATTATTATTATTATTATTATTATTATTGCAGATAAGTCCCCAGACCCTGCCTCAAGGATGGTAAGATAAACAACATCACAAGTTTCAAGGGCGTAGGGGAATCAAGAGCACTTATCCAAATTAAACTTACTGAGTAACTTCTGTAGTGGTATGGAATACAAGGAAGGTTAACAAGATGAGCCCCGTTCTGGAGGAGTTCACCATAACTTTCCTTACAGCCATGAGTGATTCCGAATCAATAAGTAGCTCACAAGTACCTACATCTAATGCTGACAAAACACTAATAAAATATTGATTTAAAACACAGCCTTTGGATCAGATGAATATACAACCCACTTAGGGAGATAAGGCTCAACCAGAGGCAACAAGAAAATAAGCTAAGCATGAGAAGGCATGGGAAGTGTATAAATGTGATATGTCAACAGAGATAGGTGACAATAATGGGGGTGGGCATGAGGTCCAGAAGAGCTCCGTCATCAGGTAGGTGTCTTAATCATCACAGTGGATAGGCCTCCATCCATCCAGAGTAGGTAGTCCCCTTAGCTGGTAAAATGATGCTGCTATTGAAGAAATTGAAATATGACACAGAGGTATGTAAACAGAGCTTACATGAAATGAAATCTGTTTCACATAAGACAGGAGGATAGTAGAAAGAACATGGACTTAGAGGCACAAGGCCTTAGTGGTTACTGTCTGTGAAATCCCAGGTAAATTACTTATTCTCTCTGAAAGAAATAAATGTTTGCAAATAAATGGAGTAAATAGAAATTAAATTGCCATACACTGTTCAAATCAGGTAGTTTTATGGTCAAGAAAATTCCTCTCAGATCCTAGGAAGAGAAAAAAACCATCATATGAAAGAAGGATTATTATTAATCCATTTCATCCAGGGAGGTCAAAACAGATTAGATCATCCTTTCTGGGAAAATTTATCTGGAGATCTCCATTTAAATTCATAGTCACCTCAACTGAATAGTCACAAGAAGATCTGTGGATTTCATACAGCCAGATGTGTGATGCTCAGAACAGCAATTCAAAAACCAACTCTTGAGCACCTACTATGTGCCAGATACTGTGATAGGCAAAAGGGAGGACAAAGACAGCACTCACAGGCTGTTAACCATACTCTTTTAACACAGTGCAAGAAGCCCTTATACACACTGCTATTAAACTGCATAGATTTTTCACCCCTGAAACCTTCAGCCATTGGTTCCAACTTGATCCTGCCTTCTCCCTCTTGAGATCTTTAATACTAGAAGATGAAAATTTGCCAACTCTCCTGAGCTCCACCCCCTTCAAGCCAGTTAAAGTAGACTGCTCTTCCGGAGAATATCTTCTTTATTTTCCATGTGTAGTTAGTTATGTCTAATCTTTATTTTCAGAAAGGCCTTAGTTTCTCCATCCCCATCTCTACATATCACTGACCTGACCACCTACCTAAAACAACTTCTTCCTACTTCCCTTAACCTATTTCACTTTCCTTATAGCACTTATTAATGAACTGAAACTTCATTATTTTATTTAATGACTTATTAGCTTATTATTTATGTGTCCTACTGGAATGAAAGCTGTGTCCTCAGAATCTACTATAGTGTCTGGATGTAGCAGGTGCTCAATCATTTTTGTTAGAATAAATAAATGACAGAACATAACAACCTCTATCATTTTATCTACACCCTTCTGAACTATATGTGTCCATTTCAACATTGAAATATTTAAATCCATATTTACCTGTATAGTACACCTTCTCTATGTGGTTGGAAACTCCTTGAATTTCCACCTTTGTATTCTCTGGACACCCAAGGTAGAGAAGTTCTTAGTTAATGTCTATTGAATGAATACATGATGTGGTCTTTTGGTTAAAGTATGTTGAATAAATGAAGTGGTTCCTTACTTGTTTCTCTTCAGACTTCTTTAATCTTGACTTTGTCAAAACTCTATCTCCATCCTCAAGGATATGAACATATTTGATAACTTGGAAAAGTTAAGGGACATTTTAACTACATTTCTGTTGCTTCTTTTTAGGAATGAATTACTTAGTTACCAAGCTTAGAAGTTCTCCCCTCCCCCACCATCCTTATCCTTCAACCTCTTATTTGGTAGGGCTTTTGCAAACACTTAACAATTTCTTGCAGAGGGTGGGGAGTGAATACCACCTTCAAAAACATGCACTCTTTCAGAGTGCACCGATCTCCGCTTGCTGTGGGTACAAGCTATTTTTATCAGGTGATACTGTGATATTCCTTTTCAACACATGATATTCACTCTTTCAAGCTGTTCGACACTGTTCTATTTGGTTTCATGTTACATCAATGAGACAGTTTGAGGGAAAAGGAAAAATGGGACATGCTATATTTAGTAGCACCACTAAAACCCTAAATAAAAACTCTAAAATCTAAGCTCCTCAGCTATCCAATTTACATTCAGGGACCCTACCTACCAAACCAAGATTGAGGCAAATAAGAAATGCCTTTATCCCAAGAGCACACTCTTAAGAATCTCAATTACATTTTCAGTGTCTCTAAACTTGAAGGGGTTAAAGTTATACATAAAGGTTATGGACTAGTTGAACAATTTCTCCATGTGTTTTGTATTTTCATAGCATTTTGGCTCTATGAATTATCAGCCTAATCATATTTCAAAATAATAACACATCTGGCTACACATCTGGACATGCTGAGCTTGAGGTAGCCATGTGACAACTATGAGGGGTTGGCCAACCAGCTGTTAGATACATTAGAACAAAGCTCCAGGAGGTTTAGACTGCAGTATCAATGTCCCTGCATACAGAACATGAAGCCCTGAAAGTAACTAACATGGGTATTAAAGAGTCAGGAGAGTATTAGGCTTGGGAGGAAACCTTGCTACTCAAAGGTTAGCAATCAAATTATGCTGGAAGGTGTGCCTAAGAGAGTATCTAGCAAATAATAAAGCCCTGCTCCCAAATGAACTCACAGTCTTATTGTAAGACTCAGTGATTAAAAGCAAAAGATCTTTTGCAATCTGTAAACCATGATACAGATATTTATTTTCATTACTTCTAGAAGGAAAATGCAATGTGGTAGATTAACTGCAAAATTTGCCACAATCTTTACCTGTCCTTGAATCCATACCCTCTGCAATGTGACTCTGCCCATGTTTCTATAAAGGGATGTAATCTATTTACTCACTCCTGTATTTGGGCTGGACTTGTGATCTGCTTTGGCCAATAGGATGGGGTAGAAATCCCACTGTGTCAGTTCTTGTTTACTTTTACCGTCTCTCTTGGAACCCTGCCCAGCCATCATGTGAATAAGATCTGGTTGTCCTTTGGAAGGAAGGAAGACAGTCCAGTGAGCCCAGTCAAGACTATCCCATAATAGTGTATAGCCCACTAACTCCATTTGTGAGAAAGCCCAGCTAAGACCAGCACAGTTGTGAACCTGCCACAGAGCTCACTTGCAAATGCATGACTGAGCCCACCTGAGGTCAAAAGGACAGCCCATCTGACTTGTGGACTCATGAGCAATATCAAACACTCATCGTTTTAAACATTGCATTTTAAAGTGGCTAGTTATACAGCCCCGAGCCTTGCCATGTGTCTGGCATTGTGCTAATAAGCACTTTACCAGAATGGGTTCATTGCCTCTCACAATAACTTCATGCAGTAAATATTATTATCCCCATCTTATAGACTATAAAATTAAGGTACACAGATGTTAAGTTTATTTGCCCCAAAATTGCACAGCTAACAAACAATGGGGTCAAAATTGAAATCAGACAGTACAACTTCAGAGGAGCATTTAGTCCAAGAAAGAGGATATTTCACTTTACCCAAATAAATAAGGAACTTTCTTCATTCTACTGTCCTACCCTTCTCATACACTTCAGATTGTTTCAACTCAAAAAGACATTTCTATAAGCAATAATGATAACAAAAATGACTTCAACCCATTTGATCCTCACAACAACTTTTGAGGTCTCCACCATCACCTGCGTCTTACAGGGGAAAGAAGAAAAAATGGGAGTGAGGCTCACTAAGACTTTGCCTCCCCAACTTACCCAGCCTATGAGTGGGTCTGATAACTCCAGAGCCTATGCCCATTTGCCTGGCTGCTCTTCTGAATGACCTCCAAGTTCTCCATGTCTTTGTGTAGCTTAATTGCCAACCGTTTCAAACATGTAACTAATATCCTCTTTGTCTCTAGCTCAAGGTCTACCCTTGGGAAGCTTCAAAACAGTTAAATTCATGGTTCCTGCCCTCAAGGAACTCATACTGTTTGGGAATCTAAGACTGAAATATACAAAAAGCTAAAGGATGCACAGTCATGCCTCACAAAATATGTTTCAATGATGAACCATATATATGATGGTGTTCCTATAAGATTATAAAGAAGATGAAAAAATCCTACTGCCCAGTGACATAAAAGTGATAGTACAATGAATTATTTGTGTGTTTGTGGTGATACATTGTATAAAAGTATAGTCCATACAATTATGTATACCTAATACTTGGCCATGATAATGAATGACAAGTTTACTGGTTTATATATATTTATTATTCTCTATGTTTTGTCATTATTTTAGAGCATACCTCTATTTGTGCCTTATTACACAAGCAGTCTCAGACATCTTGTTTACTGAGTCTCTTGTTGCATCCAGAGGTCACACTGAGTGATTGACATCTATCATCTAGATTTGTCTAAGTACACTTGATATTCACACAGTGATGAAGCCACCTAACAACACATTCTTCAGAACATAGCCTCATCATTAAGCAACACATGATTGAAAAAAAAGAAATGAAATGTAAGAGGGCATTACTTATTGTTCAATGAATGGAATAAACAGGCAAAGTTTAGAATTCAAAGAAGAGTCAGAGACATGGACTCAAACTGTCTAGCAAGGTTTCATACAGGAGGAAATATGAAGATGCCCAGAATGAGAGATTTTCAGTAAGAACCCAGTCTTCTGTTGCTATAGGTGTATGATTTTTGTTGTAGAGTTGTCATGGTGATTGTATCTTCAAGATATCCATGTGGTGACTATTTAAATCTAGTGGGTTTGGACAAGGCCAATTCCTTACATACAGGCAAAAAGGATTCATCTGAGATTCTTAAAGATTCATTTAAAAGTTGACAAAGCTGATAACTAGATCCTGGAATCATAAAGCAACCACCGTATCATGCCAATCAATAGATCAGAAAATGGATAAGTCTAGACCAGTCACATGGGGTAGGAAAAATGATGGAGAAGAGGACAAAGAAGAAATGTTAGCCATGTATAATGTATACAAAATGCCAGAAATTGATGTTTCAGCCCTTGGAATCCAGAGAAAAATTAACACAATTGCACGTAGTTAAATTTGACCAGTTTCATTTGAAATTATTTTCTTTCTGTTCTTAATATCCAGGAAAGATCTTCCTTGATCTGATACACCCTCATTTCCCAGGGATACCTCTTGCCATGTACATCCTTGAACTCCACCATGCACCAATCACACTGCAATGCTTAAGTCCCTCAGCACAACTTTCTTTTCACACACCCATGCTGCTCCCAATCTGTGGGACTCTGTACAGGTTATTCCTTCTACTGGATCTCTCATCTTTTCTAAGTACCCTACCCAATGCTGCTTCTCCCTTTCCATCGGCTAATTACTACTTCTCCCTCTTTCTTTAGTTTAGATGTCACTTCCTGTTAAAAAGAGAAAAAAGCAGGAATTTCTGTGGGGGGAAACACCATAACTGAGGAAAGAGGCTGAAATAATGGGACGAAGATTAGAAGGGATCAGTGGTTCCAGATGCAATGCAAGGTTCTAATTGAAAGCTACACTTAATAGTTTGAGAAAACAAAAGGCTGTGTGATAAAGAAAGAATGAATTCTGTCATTAGGATCCCAAACCTCAATGCTATAGGAGCTCCATGAAAGCAGGTGTGTAAAGAAAAAGAAAATGACTCACTAATGACTGGATGGAGGTAAGAACCTAGCATCTGCAGGAAGGAAAAATTGAAACAAATGAAAAGTGGCAGAAAGAAGTAAAAGCAGATGCTCCAATAAATCTTTGGTGGTTAGAAAGTGAAATGAGCATAGCACAGTAGGTCAGTGTAGATGCTGATATCAGAACAAACATCTACAAACAGTGGCCAGAGAAAGTGAATACACCAGCAGGTCACATCATGTGGGTGGTTCCAACATTGCTAGTAGTATGAGTGGCAAAAGTGTGAGTAGAAGGACACAATATCATCATTATCACCACCATTTATGAATGGTTTACTCAAGTACCAAAAGTATGTTGATAATATGCATTATTTCAAGAAAAAAGTGGCCTTTTAGGGCACCCAAAGAAACACAAGAAAGGAGCAGGGTAGGCAGCACACCATCTGGTAGGTAAGAGCATGTAGATCCACTGGACTTAATGACAAACATTCAAGTGTCCTGTCCTAGGATACATTAACTGGAGGGGTCTAGAGGACAGTCAATTGTACTTGTTGAGAACCTCATTATCCTAATAGTATGAAAGCTTCTTGTGGACACAGACTGTGATTTTTGTTTGACACTGTGTGAGCACTTCCTGGCACTATGGCAGCCATGTGGAGGACACTCTAATTGTGACAGTAGACTTAACAAACAAACAAAATATATGCATGTCTGGATAAAAAAAAATCAGCTTAACATATTTGAATCATTGGGAAACAAGATATAAAACATCTGTCCATATTCGAACCAAAATTTTAAAGAAGCAGGATAATGTCCCTGAATTCATATCTGCAGATGACAGTGGGAAATTAAGTCTGAAACTTTCAAATGAAAGGTGAAATTCATCTGCCCCCACCATTCCCCTCCCGTGCATTTACTTCCAAATCTGTTTTCTCCTCACACCTTGAAGGACTCAAACTTTGAGAGTTAACAGGTTAATTAAACAAATAATTCTCCTCCATTGATTAAAAAGCACTTCCTCAGCCCCTTCTATTAGCTAGACATGAACTAGGCACTAGTCACACGGACAAGCAAGAGAAAATCTATAAACAGACTAAGGTGGATGTGGAATGCTAAGTGTGGAGGTTTCCCATAAGAAGGCGGAGCGGTCATGGTCAGCTCAGTTTGGGAAGATTAGAGGATAACAGGCATTCAAGATGAGAACAATGGCAAAGGCTAGGGGGTCAGGAAGAGGTAAGTAGTCCATGTCACAGGAGTGGAGGAAATGAGAAATGACATAAACTAAGTTCCTCCCATCTAGACTGTCAGGGCATCCTGTACATATCTCATCGTTACACTTAGGGTACAGATTGAAGCTGTCTACTTATTTTCCTTATTTTCTCCATAAGACTATGGGCTCCTTGAGATCAGAGACTATTATTCCTCTATGGACTTTCAGCATTCAGTAGAATTTCTGGAATATAAAGGATACTTGATTGGATGAGCAAAAATTCTAGAATGGGGAGGCAACATACCATAATAGTTCAGAATATGATAAATGACATTGAAACCCATTTGACTGTAAGACTAATGTATGGACAAGTAAACTAAAAGGAAATAAGGAGGCCTGCGGTCTTTGTGGCCTGCCTTATCACTCTGCCTGAAGATATTCAGGCTAAAAATAATATCAAAGAAAATAGCTACTCTTTAAGCCCAACTCAGATTCAAACTTTTAAAATTAAAATTGCATATAATTTTATGAATAAACAAAAGTTACTTTGCAAATATATTCTACATCACTTTTGGTTATTGACAGTAAAGCACAGGATCATATAGACTCTGCTTTTCACAGTCTACACTGGTAAAGTCAATCTCTTTATTTTAGGATTGATATGACAATCTTAAGAGGAATCAAGGAATATTGAGGTTTCTTCTGCACTTGATTACTCTAAATTTTGATTTTCTAAAAAAGTACAGTGATTTTTTTTGCTCAATATTATACATGTTTGGGTTTTTTTTCCCTCTCCAACAAGAAAAACAGATAAAAAAAAAACTACCTTGAATGCTTGTGTGCTATGAGGCATTTAGGGTATCTTCCCATAGGAAGGAAGCTGACAGCTTTGTCTAGCTACAATCCAACAAGAGATAGAGTAGGTGTGGGTTATTCAAGTTGCGGGACTTAAAGGGTGGAAACTGCCCCTGAGTTCTGTAACCCATTTGAGACTTGGTGAATAACAGTGGGAGAATATTCTCACAAGTGGGAGCATTGGGGAACAGTGCAGTAGTTAGAACAGAGATTCTGCCTTGCACATTCTCAGCTACAACCTTCCCAGGTCCTCCTCCATGTGGTAACAACAGGAGCCTCTACTTCACAGGGTCTTTAGTCACTGCTCTGCATCTTAGTCCTGGATCAGTACACCTGAGGTGAGCTGCAGCTCTGCCACCAGTATTTCACAGCTTAGATGCAAAGGGCAACACCACTCATGATTTCTGAGTAGGGCATATGATGTATCCTGAGCCGACTTGGGAAACATGCTCTACTTAATTATATACACTGAAAAACCAGCTTATATTGGAAGTCAAGCTTTTGACCTACAGATGTCAGATGCCCAAATGACATTACTTGAAAAGGTCATCTTAGGGCTGGAGTTGTGGCTCAGTTATACAGTGCTTTCCTAGCATGTGTGAGGCACTGGGTTCAATTCTCAGCACCACATAAAAATAAATAAAATGAAGGTATTGTGTCCATCTACAACTAAACAACTAAAATAACTTTTAAAAAGGTCATACTTAACTCTCTGAACTCCAAAATTTTACTATCTACATAAAGAGATTTTTTTACAATGTATTCTGTTTTTAATTGCACCAAATGGTATATGACAGGCAAACTTCAAGGTATAAAATATCTTTTCATTTTATTTTGCAGCACAGTTTAATATTTTAAGGTAATTTTTATAAAATTTACATAACATAAAATCAGCCATTTTAAAGTAAACAATTCAGTGGCAGAACTTATCTACAAATCAGGTGATGGTCCATTCTGACTCCTATAGGATAACTCTTTGTGACTAGGGGGTAATCACTAAATTTTAGTTTACTCTGATCACTTTCCCCTTGTACTGCAATTCTTCCATTTGAAAAATCAAGGGGGAAAATAAAGTTTATTTTAATTTGGTTACAATGCTTTGATGCCACTATCGTTTGAAATTATTTTATTGTAAGAATACTCTAGCCTTCCATAGTTTATACCTCAAAAGAATAAATCACACCATTGAAAGTAAGAGAAATACTATTTCAATTCACAAGATTGTCCCATGCATACAAAAGTTTCTTAAGCTCTGTTCTTCAGCCATATGTCCCTAAATGGAATAGTAATCAGACCTCTAATTATAGTATAGTATTGTGGTTGGTATCATTTCCCCGGAAACACTGAATGGACAAGGAGAGATTGTAGTATGAATCTCTGATTAGTTATACAAACTTGGGGTCTGACCTCTATTACCACAGCCATGCACCTGGTACTTCTAGAACACTGGTTACAATAACCTGAATAAGATCCTCAAAACTGCTGCTCCCCAGATGAGGCTTTGTTCAGAAACTCATGCTGTGAAAACTAAAAGGACTTAATTATCCGAGACATGGGTAAAAGATGACCAACCAATCCATAAGGTGAAAAAAGGGAAAACCTCTTCTGTAATAGCAGGGCAAGCTAAAACAAACCAACCATGGTTGGATAAGAGACCAGAGATGTATAGAGTCCTATTCAGGCAGCAAAAACATGCCTCCAAGGCATAGAGTCCTTATTTAGAAACTGTGTAGTTTATGACTACTCAGAACTAATGCTGTTTTTTTCTTCTGCTTACTTTTATCCCCACTCCACCTTTCTGACATTTTAATTCAAGACAAGAAAAACAACTTCAAAATGTTTCTTTTAAAGGTTTTTATCGACTCACACTGAATCATTTGCTCGATAAATAAGTTGTTGATCTCCACTAAGTACATAGCCCTCGACTGGGCTCCAAGACCCAGAGGATATAATGATAAATAAGACCTAGTTTCAGTCTCAAGGAGCTGGACTTCTTTCTCCAACTCTGTCAGCTCCACCTGTGGGGTCCAAAAGGCTTCATTTGATATTTTCTCAACAGAACCCTGGTGGATAAATGGTTCTCTAAACAGATGACAGAACAAGGAAGATGATATCATAGGCAGAAAGAATGGCAAATATAAAAGGCAAAAGCAAACATGAAGCATGCTTTGTTAACTGCAAATAATTTAACAGTGGACCAAGTGCAGGATTTAAATAGGAGAAAATGGAGGGCTGTAAATTTAGATATAAGGGTGAAGACAGATGGAGAATGGCAAGCCAACCAGCTTGGGCTTCGTTCTGTGGTAATGCAGGACAGGGAAATAATAAGGTCAGACCTATGTTTTAGAGACAATCATTAGTATTGGTGACTTGATAAAAGGGGAAAAGACTTGAAAAAAGGACAAAGAGCAAAGAAAGTTACTTTGTTCTTTTTTCAAGTCTTTTCCCCTTTTATCAAGTCACCAGCAAAGAGATAAAAGAGGGAAATTACAGATTATTAACTATTCATACACTATCCCTACCGTTGTTCATCACCATAAATAACCAAAAGTCAATAGTCTAAATGATTCCTAAGTCTGTCTACATACTTCTATTATGAAGATATGGCATATTTTTTAAAATTTGGGGGGAATAGTATTTTTTAAAGAGTCCTATTCTTTTTTATAGTTTTATAGTTATATATAGTAATTGAATTCATACTGACAAATTCATACATGCATGGAATTCAATGTCAATTCATGATCCTTCCTTATCACTTCTCCTTTTCCATCCCATCCTCCCTCTTCTTCCCTATACTCCTATCTCTACTAGACTTCCTTTCATTAATCTATTTATTTATATTTTATATTTTCCTTCTGTCTCAGATATCCTGTCAGCATCCACTCCCATTGGCTGAATCCTTTTGGAGGCAAGATGGCAAGAGAGGTCAGTGATGCAGCCTGTGAAGGTCAGCCCCAAGGTTACTGATAAGATTTGAAAAAGGGAAGGATAGCTCTCACAGGCATATGGAAGATACTGGGGCCCATAGTGTCATAGATTTGCCGTGATGGTCAAATGAGACAATATATATATATATATATATATATATATATATATATATATATATATATATAAATACTCAATAAACTGTAAACAAAATGCATAAATATAACAATATATGATCTATCCTATAAAAAGCAATTAAGAAAGAATAATACCAGTCTATACTATAAGCCTCCCAAGGTTGACTGATATCAAAATTTTGAATCAAGCATTTTTCTAAACTGTAAATTTTTCTTTCCAGTTAAAAGTTCAAATCATGAAAACAACATCAAACAGAAAAGGAATTTTCCAGTACTAGATGGTTTGAGTGTAAGTGAAAAATGAATCCCCCTAGCAAGGGAGGAGTCACAGTGGTCAGGCAGGATTCAGAAGTCTATTCCATTTTTGCTATAGATTAGAACCAGTTTTATAAACACCAATTTATTTGCCAAAGAAACATGCAACAAGCATCTGAAGAAACAGTATGTGCTTAGCAAATAAGTTAAGCATCCATCTACTCATTGGTAGACGATACTTAGAACAATATTTATTCAGCAATACAAACCCTGTAACCCAATTTATTATCATTTTTCCTCCTCATTCATCCCTCTTAGCCACGCTGACCTTCTTGTTGCTCCTAAAACTCCTCCGGGTACACTATGGCCCTAAAGTCTTTGCTCTGGCTATTCCCTTTGCCTATTCCCCAGATAGCTACATAGTTAACTTTCTTACCTTCATTAACTGTTTTCAGATCTCAATGAGGCCTACTCTATTCAAGATTGCAATCCCATCTAAACCCTTAACCCTCTTTTCTTATTTCACTTTTTTCCCTATAGCAGTTATAACCTTCTAACATGCTATACAACACACTTCTTTATTATGGTTATTTTTTTTTCTCCCTTGCTTCCCCTGCTGACAGGAATAACTGGGTTTTGTTCAATAATGTATCCCAAGCACATACACCTGGGCCTGGCCCACACTGTACACCAATAAATACTCACTGAATCAATCAATCAATGAACCATTCAGTCAGCTACATAAAATGGTTTCAGGAGATTCAATGACATTACAAATTTTTGCCAATGTCAACTTTAAAACTCTAAGAAGTAGAGCTATTTGGGGGTTATATTTTAAATCTAATAGCCTCATCACAACTATAAATTTCTTCCAAAATTTTTCCTTGTAGGTGCAATTAGGTGCTGATTAATCACTACTATAATTAAAAGTGCCAATATTTTATTTTATTTTTTGAGAATTTTTAATATTTATTTCTTAGTTCTCGGCGGACACAACATTTTTGTTGGTATGTGGTGCTGAGGATAGAACCCAGGCCGCACGCATGCCAGGCGAGCGCGCTACCGCCTGAGCCACATTCCCAGCCCCAAGTGCCAATATTTTATTAAAGGAAATATAAGATCAAGCATCAAACTAGTACTATAGATAACAAGTGTTTGCAATTAACATACTGTGGATAACTATAAACTCCATCATTATACTAATAAAATGTAAAAATTTTTAAAGCACTGGGAACTCCGTGGCAGCTACAAAATCAACACTAGCCACTTTTACAGTTGTTCAGAGGTTGCACAAGTGAGCACAAACTGATAGTAATGCACATAAATTAATTTGGAAGTCATTCTCTAAACAACATAGGTTTAGCGATTTTTTCTTTTCTTCAGATACAATATCATATTCTGATGCATGAACACGTGGAATAGAGATGAGCCTCAAATTGATAAGGAGAATTAACTAATAAGTAGGCAGTTTAGGTACTTCTGAGTAAACTATTGCTAGGCTCTGATTTGAGTGAACCAAGGTTGTTTGTCCTGCAAATTTGGGTTCATAAGTTCATGGCTTGAATATGTAGAAAATATGCATTAAGGGATCTGTATAATTTGTTGCAGAGTACCTGGAAGGTTAAACTAAAAGCTCAAATGACAACTAGATATGGGTAAATGGTTTATTCGCAGAAAGTTAAACCTTCTACTTCCATCACTATAAAGTCAGAGAGATTAGGAAGCCACTGCACAATCATCTGTCTTCATCAATAAAGAATATTGTTACTAGAATTTTTAACAAATTAATCTCCAGTTGGACAACAACCCTAACTCTGCTTCAGTTGTAATTAGCTTCACACATAAAAGGTTTTTGTGTGTGTAGGTACTTGAGAAATACTTTTCACTTTCTCACTGCAGCAGCAAAATACATCATTTAAATCCAAATTGAACTATTCTAAAACAAGAATTAAAATGGACTTGTTGCCAGCATGGTGGTGCAAGCCTGTAATCCCAGTGGCATGGGAGGCTGAGGCAGGAGGAGAATCACAAGTTCAAAGCCAGTCTCAGCGAATCCCTGTCCTGCTTCAAAATAAAAAATAAAAGGGGCTCAGATATAAAAAAAAAAAAAACCCAAAGCAGATCTGTTTCACATTCTACATGCTGAATTATTTTGAAAGAACCAATATAACCAATAAAGGTTTTTTTTAAAAAATAAAATTCTTGTATCATTATATACATTAAATTGTGCCCCTCCCATTCATATATATTCAAGACCTAATTCCCAGTATCTCAGAATGTGATTATATTTTGAGATACAGCCTTTAAAGTGGTAATTAAGGTAAAATGAGGTCATATGAGTAGGTCCTAATCCAACAGGATTGATGTCCTTAAAGAGGAGATTAAGCCACAGAGAAGACCATGTGAAGAAATGAACAGAAGATGGCCATCTATAAGTCAAGGAAAAGTGCTTCAGAAAAACTCAGCCAACACCTTGATCTTGATCTTCTACCCTCAGAATGTTGAGGAAATATTTCTGTTGTTTAAGTTACCCACTCTATGATATTTATTATGGCAACACTAGAAAGCCTAGTTCATGGATCATCTTAGGTGGCTGCATCAAACAATGAGCATAATTTTAAAAATCCAGTTCCCCACAATGTCAATGACTGCCTCATTTATGCAGTACCATGAGGGAATAAATCGTTCTGCCCAAGTACAATCTCCACATAACTGAAGCTTGTCTTTAAACAAACCCGAGTTTATATTCTAATCACATCAGATAGAATGTTTTCTAAAATATATATTATACACTATTCCCTTTTAACCCACACTTTAAGCCTTTGTGAGAACAAAATAGAAATGTCAACAAAACCAGCAGTAATTTTTCAGCACTCTAATTATTGATTCTACCTAAGATTTTAAAACTGATTTCTCAAGTCTTATCTTTATAATCTGTCCACCCCTTGCTTCCAGCTAACATTTCTTGAAATTCACAATGTGTCTTCTTCTATCTAGCTGAGCTTCTCTGTTGCAGGTTGAGAAGCAAAGGAACAAAGTATGTTAGAACTGGCTCCTATAAGAATCAAAAAGCTTAAGGGAGGGTCTATGGAGCTTGCCTGTGAGTGAACAAGTTAATATGGCCTTTGTGGCTCTATTTTTCTTCTCAGAAACATTTTTACTTCCATTGTAGTTTTTGCCTATATTCCCAAGAGTTAACATCAAAAGCATATGACCATTATGCTTGCATAAATGAGATTTTATTTTTTAATATTTTATTAATAATTATTGGCTTGTGACTACTTCAAAAGCTTTTCACAGCATCTTTGTGGTGAATTGATATTAAAATCCATATAGTGTTGATTTCTGACCTCCAAAAGAAGGATGAATATGAATATATCAATTTTAATAACAACAACTAGCATGTATCAGCATTTACTATGTATTGTGCTAAAAGAACTTTACTTATCTCAACTGTAAACACGCAAAGAATTTATTGAAAGCAAGGAGAGGGATGTAATATCACTATGACTTTTCAGGAATTGATCTTACTGGATAATGAACATAATAAAACACTTTAATATCATTTTTTAAAAGCTACTAGTAAAATCAACTACTACATGCAAGTTCCAAATTAAATATAATCTCAGCACAAGCTAACAATCTTTCTTCTCCATGGATCACCACTCTGGACATCAACCTAAAAAATTAAAATGCCTTCTAACTTTCTTACAATTCAACATGAATTTATGAAGAATATAGACTCATGTATAAATGGGCCTCTGGAAGTGAAGATTATGGAGAATTAGGCTTCCCAAAGGTGTATACTTAACACATTTGGAGATCATTTTTTAAAAACTAAATTTGTTGAGATATAACACACATAATGGAATGCACAGATCATAAGGGTTCAGATTGATGAGTCTGACAAACAGATACACCCTTGGCCAACACCCCAATCAAGACATAGCATATTTCAAACATCTCAGGAACTCCTTTGTACCCCTTAGCGGTCAATCCCAACCCCAACTATTGCTAGATATTTTTTAAGCAGACAAAGTAGCGATGGCAGTAGCTACTGTTTATGTTTGGTTAACAATAGTAGTATTTATTGAGTGTCCATGTGGCAGGCACTGAGCATCTATGGTATTCCATTTAATTTCCATTATCAACTTTGTAAGGTTGGTATTATATCCATCCATTTATGGGGGGAAAGAAGAAGAACTAAGAAATTAATTATGCTAAGTCACAGAACTACTAAGTGGTGAGATCAGACTTGAACCTATATGACTTGAATCCCTCTTGCAAAAATTATATTTCCTATATATAAATGCTAAAGGGTTTGCTGTTAACCCAAAACACACACTAAATAGAGGAATTAGTGAGGCCACTGGCTCTAACTCACAACCCCATCTCTACTACAATACATACCCAAGTACCTTATCTTAACAAGCAAGAAAAGGTTTCTAGGCTAATACTAATGACAACTAAAGAGGATTACTTACAAGTTCTTCAACCGAAAATCTGTATGTAAATCTCTTGTATATTCTAGTAGATGGGCAAGGAAAAAAATCCTCTATGGAGTTGGGTGGGTCACAAACCCATCAGCCTTGAGGATTTTATTAGTGCTTTCAGAAATGAATAGAAGGAATCCAACCATCAATCTGCTCTTGGAAAACCACATTGCCAAAGTCCACCCTACCACAGAACCATAAGGAGAGGCACCATGCAGCATTTTACTGTCACTTTATTAAGGAAGCACCGAGGCAAACATCTGGATTGAACCTTTTGATTCTTTGTTACGTTAATTTTATTCAGTGTTTTAAATTCAACCCACTCACATTTACAAAACACTTCACACAGAATACTTCCCTCATGAATGGAGCTTCATTCACATCTCACTTAAAACATCAAACTTATTCTGAAATGACTGAGGTTAAAGCTTGTTCAATGTCAATTTGCAAGTATTATAAAAGATGAAAAACTAGGCGTACAAATGCAAGAGGGTAATGTGAGGCAGCCTCTTCAAGGGGCTCTACTAAAATCAGGCAACTAGGTAAGGGATCTGTATATGCTTTCAGGGGCCCGTGAAGCTCACGACAAACTGTGTTGCGAAGGCGGGCATTTAACTCCCTGGAGGGAAGATTTTATGAGAATTATCGCCCTTGAGCGGTATCAGCTAACAGCTTGGGAATCAGTATGATTCATTTTCCCCCAAACCTGGAGTTGTTTTCTAGAAGTCCCTCCCATCCGTTTCCCTGTGGTCTCCCTAAGTCCCTTAACATATGCTGGGGGAAGGGAAGTTTCTCTTTAGAAACGAATTAGTCTTTAGCAGATCCAAGACTTCAGACCGAGTGTTTACTAAATCCTAAATGTATGACAACCCCCCGCCCAAAGAGAGGCAACAATTAAAACACACAAATATACCCTACCCAACACCTGAGCCTCCCTTTTCTTATTTTAACAAGAGCACTGCTTAGTGCAACCAAAGAGCCCTCTCAATTTCATCTACAAATATTCTCAACCCCAGTCCACAGCAGGCTGGAATGAGGGAAAGCCAATGGGGGTGCTGTCAATTAGCGAGAGTCACACAGACGGAGCACCCCTGAGGATCGGCGCCCGCGTAACCAGCACCCTGGAGTCCGCTCTCTCGCAAGCCTCCCGGACTTTTTGGCGCCGCCAGTTTGCTCCGCAAAGCCAGCAAGAGAACCGCTCACTTTGGAAAGGAGCGGAGGGGAGTAGCGCGGGGCTGCGGTTTCTCAGCGCTGCCAGGTCGTGTCCCGCGGTTGTTTCAGTGGTCTCCCCCCAGGAGACCGAGAGGTCTCGGGGAACATCGGGGTGTGACTGGGAACCTCGCTGGGCCCACGCCTCCAGATGGGCAGTGGAGGAGCCCGCCAGGAGTCCTGGGGTCAGGGGAGGTTGTCGTTATCAGCCTCCTCCAGAGCCCTTACCCCTTCCAGGGAATGGAGTGACCGGATTGGGCGCTGGGGAGACCAAAAGCGGCCAAGTGGCCGGACAGCCGCCGGCACCGGTGACAGCGGGTGGGCGGGGCGTCGGGGACGAACAGCGGGCTCCAAGGCGCGGCTACCTGGTTCTTGAGGTGCATCTTTCCCGCGGTACAGTAAGGCGGGAGACGGTGGAGGCCAGGCGAGGCGAGGCTTGCTGGAGGACGTCCGCAGGGTCGCACCATGCGAACTAGCTGATTTGCTAGCCCGCCCGACACCGCTGTCCGCCACCCCCACCGTCGCCTCCAGGGGGCGCAGTACGCCGAGACCTTGGGACAGATCCCAGCGAGTTTGATTCGGGCTGTGGTTCTGGCGCCTTTTTCTAGGCTTAGCGTCCAGTGTAGCTTAAAAAGTGGAATGAACAAGTCCTTCTTTTCCTCCAATATTACTACCGGTGCTGCGCTTAAATTTTAAGTGAGATCGCTTCCTCCCTAGCTCAAACACACTAACACCATTTGGAGCAATGTTATTGGCAAAACAGTTGGAGGTTTATATGACCAAACTGTGGCCCTTAGAACAAAGCTTAACCTTGGAGAAAGAAACCTAAGGGAAGTGGTCTGTCTCTAGCAGGCAATGTAGACACCTTACGTGCATCTTTCAAGCAATATTTGGCTGTTTGGTGTCTAAAATACGATTGACCAAAGTAAAACGAGAAATGTATGCAGTGATAAACATCAGTAAGCCCCAAACAAAATGAACAATACTTTTGCGCAGGCAATCTCAGGTCTCAGGCCAAAACTTTTGTTTGCCTGAATGACTCAGGGGAGTTCTTCAGTTACTCTATAACCTCCTAAATGCACCAGATGTTTGAATAATACAGTATTAGTCCAGTGCTAGGTAGTGGGATGATCACCAAACATAGGAAAGTGGCTTCATTGGCCCTTCCTGACTTTATGAACTCCTACTCCTAGGGCTCAGAAACTCTTTGTCAGATTGTAGAGAATATCCACTACTGCCTACAGAAAAGCTGCCTTGATTCAAAATACAGGAAATACAGGTCTGAGTCAGAAATGCTGGGTTAAAGCATGCGTGATATTAAGAGTTAGAAATACTAAGGAGGTCGTCTTACTCAATGTCTCTCTTTTTTTTAAAAAAAAAAAAACCTTAATTTTATTCATTTATTTATTTTTATGTGGGGCTGAGACTCAAACCTAGGGCCTCACACAGGCTAAGCCAGCACTCTACTGCTGAGCCACAACCCCAGCCCCCCCCCCCCCCCATGCCTCTTTATAGATGAAGTGCTGAGGTCTGGAGACCAGCCCTCAATCTCAAAATTCTGGGGGGAAAAAAATTGTAAAAGTACTCCTGACCTTTAGATTTTTGCTTTACTTACAATTCTCAGAGTTCTCAACTTTTCCCTACATATAGTTTAGGAGTTGACTGAGATCCAAAACTTCAGAGACTCAAACTAAAAAGGAGGCCTAGATAGTAAAATGACTTGGGAAGACAAATGGAACAAATTTGATTTCAGTTTCATTATAATAGTTATTGATTGTTGACACTGTATGCCAAGTACTGTGCACTTTCTATTGTCTGTCTCATTCAGTCCAATGATTTCATTTCTAGTGCAGCCTTATAATTGAAAAATCACTGACAGCTATAAAAGCTATTTTCCTACAGTCTCTTTTGGTTATATAATACAAAAGGATTTGTTCTGGACAGATAGATTCTGCTAGCTCATATAAATTTATCTTAAGGAAATAATCATTAATGAGTTCAAAGATTTGGCTCTAAGATTGTTTACTGTAGTAGTCTTTGAAATGTGGAGATAAAGTAATGGTCAACAAAGGGAACTAATCTTTCATACAATGGAATATTCTGAAGACATTAAGGATGATAGTTGATGAATATTTATCAACACGGAAAGATGTTCACAATATATTTCAAAGTAATAAAAGCAGGTCACAAAATTGCATACTCAGAATGATTCTGTTTTCGGAAGGGTAACTGGTTATTTTGGAAGGGGGAATTATGAGTGATTTTTACTTCTCCCTCTTTTGCTTACCTGCATTTAAAAAAGTCAATAGCAAATGTTTATTATTTTGGAATTAAAGCAAATATGTTTTAATATATTACTAGCTCTGATTCCGATCAAAATGCCTATCGTGAGCAAAGTACTATGTCAAAAGTCAGCAGGCAAAAATTTAGTGCAATTTAGCACAGTAAAGAACAGTAGTTTTAGATTGGAGTGGTGGTGCACACCTGTAATCCCAGTGACTCAGGAAGCTGAGACAGGAGGATGATAAGTTTGAGGCCAGCCTGGGCAGTTCAGCAAGACCTTGCCTCAACATAAATAAAAAGGGGTTGGGGATGTAGCTCAGTGGTAAAAGCACCTCTAGGTTCAAACCCCAGTACCCCCCCCACTAGTCTTAACTACTGTAGTTAGGTTATTAATCAAAATTAATAGGGTATCAATTAAATCCTAGCTCTGTCCTCTTTAATAAAATTATCTTGAAAAAGTTGTATTTCTAAATCCTAAAAACAGTAATGACAACAATAGCTAACATATATGAAGTGTTTACTTTGTCCTAGTCACTGTGCTAAGTAAGTACTTTGTACTAGCTCATCCCCAAAGCAGCTGATGAGGAAACAGATTTAAATAGGGAAGTAAATAACTTGCCTCAGTTTACACAGCTAGATAAATACATCATAGTCTTATTGTGAGAATTAAGTGCAAGGTAGGCATTTAAAGCATTTAGCCTAATACACTAAGGTGTGTGTTTATGCCAGGTATGTCTGTATGAACTTGATATACCTTGTTGTTTTTCATGATTTAGACACAATTCTTATAACAAATTCTGCTTTTTATAACCATCTTATTACTCAAATTACTTCTTCAGGGAATCTAATTTGATTATTTAGTGTGGTGTCTTAGTTTGAATTTTAACTCCACTACTAGCTTTGTGATCTTGTAAAGTACTCCTTTTTGCCTCTGCTTTTCTTCTATTAAATGGGCATCCTATTAGGACTGACTTCATAAAGGTTTTTCTGAGGATTTAATGAGTTAACATACAGAAAACAGTAAGAACAGTCCCTAATACAGATTTTTTAAAAAAATGATAACATTTTAAGTTCCTTTAATATAAAGATTTTAGTGTGAGTTCTTTATGTTGATTAATGAACATACTGTAATTTAACACCAAAGGTTATGTAAATGCCCACCTTATGTAAATAAGGGGAAGCTGTCCATATTTAAAAGAAACAATGTAGCAGTTATTTATAAGTGACCCTATAACAAAGCAGAGGTTAAATCCAACAATGGACAAAGATTACTAGTCCTTGCAGTCTTAACTTTTTCAAAATCAGTTCAGCTGTGAATTCTTCAAAACAAACAATCTGGCTTATATAGGACTTTATTGTGCACTTTATTTATTGTATTCAACAATTAAATCTCTGGATTTGTAAAGCCTTCAAAAACAGTTGAAAAATTCCACCCAGAAATAAAAAAAATGTATCTCTAATTTTATAATTTCTGTCCAAATTATTGTGATTTCTGCAGTAATCTAAGAAAGGTTTAAGAATCAATTACATTAAGGTAATATTACTTATAAAATTTTCCATCAAAAAGGTTAGAATTAAGAACTTTGCAGGAAAAAAACACATAATTAAAAGTATCATTTAGGTTAAGCCATATTTGACACACTATCTCCCCCCTTCCATGTATGTGTGTGTGTGTGTGTGTATACATACATATATATGATTAAAAAATTAATTTTATCATTATAAAAATAGCTAGTTAAAATAAACATTTTGGAATTTTCACACAATTCCAATATATTCCAAAATATTACACTCCAAAATATAATATTAACTTATATTCCTTCACCAATATAAACCAGAAATAGAATCTGTGATAATTTTATATTTTATAGTTTTAAAATTACCAGTCATATGTGTCTCTAGAATAGTCAGTTTCATATAACAAAGTAATTAGTAAGAGCATGGAAACTTACTTTCTTCCTTTGAAATTCAATTCCTGTGTTAAGGACAATATTATTTTTCTTTATAAATCCAGAATCTCTATACAAAGGCATTGCAAGCTCATTGTGCACCTTAATTATAAGGGCACCTGTGTTTCTTTGTTTATCTGGTTGGTCAGACCTGAGCATTTGATTTGTCACACTCCTCCCCTGTCCCGCCCTATTTTCCTCTTAACAACCACTTAACAATAGCATCTTTATAACCTCCTGGCTCAAATAATGAATGGTAAAGAATGGTGGTATTAGCTATTGTGAGGGGGCACTTGTTGCTGAACCTTTATGTAAAGAACTAAAATTTATGGCTAATAAGCATAGACTTGGGGATCAATTATTAAAAAACACAAAAGTTTCAGAGCATAAAAGTCCCCTCTTCAATTCTACCCTTCTCCTCCCTGGGAAGGCAGTATGGTGTTGCATGGAGTCATATGAATCCTACTTCTGTTGTTTAGCAGCCATGTAATCTTGGGCAAGCACCTTTGTCTCTTGAGCCTCAATTTCTGTATAATAGAAATGAAAGTATTTATCTTATAGGTAGTTACAAAGAGATGATGATTTTTAACATTAGTGAGGAAAGTATGTGAAGTGACCACTTAATACAAATTTCTTCTCTTTCCCCTTTCACTTTTGTATTGGGCACATTCAAGCAAGTTCTGTGTATGCATACTCATAGAATAAGCATGTGCAAAGTTATGAATATTTGAGAGATTTAGGAATTTGATGTAAGACAGAACATATATTATTTTTATTATTATTATCAACATCTGGAAAAAAACAAAAAGGAGCTCCTTTCATTCAGCAAGTGTTCACTGAATACCTATTAGGTCTAGGCTTTGCTAAAGTCGAGTGTCTTTTATTATTTAGATGATCTCAGCCTGAGGGAATGGACAGTAGGCAAGGCAATGACAGATAGTGACAATATTATGTAGGTAACAAGTATTAAGAAAGAAAGAAGCATGAGGGACCTGAGAGCTTACTTACAGTAGAGGTAGCTAAAGTGGCCTGGGAATGCAGAAGGAGGGGAAGGAGGGCAGATCTAGGGGAGTCCTGGGAGGAAAAATGACTCTAGAATTGAGTTTTAAAGAATCAAGAGTTAGAAAACTGAACATCCAAACTTAATAAAGGTGCCTATTTACTTTAAGTAGCTGTAAATATTGTATTCCACTGTTGAATGAAGCTACATTACAATTTTGTTGATTATTATGTATATAACAGAATTTGTGCATTCTCTAATATTTCACCACATGATATTTTAATTGGGAACAATGAATAAGTGCTGTTTTCAAGTAAGCCTGTGAGCATATGTTCAGAAACATTTTATTTAGAGCCTTTGCTCTAACAGTTTTAACTATTCTCAGTTGCTCCTTAACAGTTGCAGTTTGCACTTAATAGATTAGATAATTAATTGCTTGGTAGTAGGAAACAACTTGGCCAATTGTGATATGCAAGAAATGAGAAGAAGTCTTCATGAAGGTTTTGGTCCTGGAAAGGACCTTGGAGGTTGTTCATAGCATTCTTGTCATTTTACTGATGAGTAAAGTCAGATCCACGGATCTGCCCAAGTTCATGTAACTTGAAAGAGGCAGACCCAGAAACAGAACCTATTTGGTAATGGCTATCACATACTGAGCATTTAAAATTTGCCCATATAATAACTAAAATCTCTGAATAATATTTCATTTGTTGGCATTTCTAATCTAATAATTATTTCTTGAATCATTTTAGAACAGAGCAGAGACATTAATACTTTTAAAAAGTAAATATTTATTGTGTGGGCTACAGTGAATGAAGAAGAGTGCTCACAGACAACTTGTTTTACTAGTTAGTTAATGTATTTATTTCAAAACTTACTTTAATCTATATATTTCGGATTTTGCTCCTAAGATTCTCCTCTAGGAGTTTGATTTAATTCACTTCAATTCAACAAATATTTATTGAGTTCTTGTGATAGGCAAAGTAAATCTTTCTTTTCTGTTTCATTCTGGATATGAGACTTCATGAGCACTTGTGTCATGCTAGAAAGATCTCAAGCTTGAGAGCTAAATAAGTGCACATTCAAATCACTCCTCAGATGTATTGGACAAATGACCTACTTTCCTTATCGGGAAAATAGGAGTTTGAATTAAACCTATCTGAAAGGGTTGTTCTGGGGATTAAATGGAGTGAAATATGTAAATGGAATCCATTTTGGTTTTGGCCATTTTGCCTGCAGATTACTTGTATTCATTAAGATGAGCAGAATTCTGTTAAAGATCAAGTATGTGTGGGAGACTGCATTTTCTAAATATGGCTGCAAAAATATCTCCTAATCCACCTGCTCTTCTGCAACATGACCTTGTGCTTTCTCAATAACAGGAATATCTAACTCCTCTCCCCCTGCATTTTGGTCACTTTTAGTGACTCTGGGTCATCTTATCTACGATCTCTTCTTCCAACTGACAGGAATACAGAAGTCATTGTGGGAGCTGTATGATGGGAGCTGAGATAGAAGTTGGCAGGACAACAAAGCAGAAAGACCCTGAAACCTTGATGATTATATGTGTTGTCATAGCATCTGTGAACCACACATCCAGACTTTAACATGGTAGAAGAATAAACTTATATCTTATTTAGGGTACTGTTATTTTGGAACTTCCTGTCACAGAAATCCAACCAGTATCATGACCAATATAGTTGGATGTACCATAATAAATCTAAAGTGTCTAAAGTCTCTGTCATAAAGCAGGTGCTCACTACTAATTAGTGCATGTTAGTGCATTTTGAACACCAAATCCATATACTTCCCTCCAGAGCACACTCCCAACTTTTTGGGTGATTTTTTTTCAGTGCTGGAGATCAAATCCAGACCCTGTGCATGCCAGGCAAGCACTGAACCACTGACCTACCTCCCCAGTCCTCTGAGTGATTTTTATACCTAGCTCATTGACTAAGTCTCTTCCACGTAGCCTTTCTTCCAGCTCTGTCCTCTAGGTCATCACTGACAACAATAATCCTGCTAATCCTTCAGCTCCTCATCTCCCTGTCACCACACTTGTTCTCTCACTACCCCCAACCCAGTTTTCATTCTCATATTTTTTAACCCCTTGGTCCTACCCTTTGTACCAACCATGATGATATGACTGAAATTTCTACTTAGTATGAGTCATTTGGTCAACATTTATCTGTCACCCTGTGGATCTCACCCCACTCTTCATATTTTGATGTGCCACCTGGTCAGCTCTAGCCTTGACTAGCCCAAGTGGGCTACCTCTGGCTTTTCACAGTCCCTCTACTTAGTATGAGTCATTTGGTCAACATTTATCTGTCACCCTGTAGATCTCACCCCACTCTTCATATTTTAATGTGCCACCTGGTCAGCTCTAGCCTTGACTAGCCCAAGTGGGCTACCTCTGGCTTTTCACAGTCCCTCTACAGCCCTCTATTACAATTATGTCACTCTGCTCTGTGAATTTTAGTTTGCGTGTCTGCCTAGAATGCGAGCTTTTGGAGGTTGGAGACTACTTATTCATCTACAAAACTACAACTCCCAGCAAAACACATCTACTAGTTGGAGTGTCCCAGTTTTCCCTGCTTCCATGTCTTATATCATTGGTGGCTGGGATTCTTTCCCCACTAATGCATTGCCTCATTTACAAATCCTGTAATGTTCATCTCAGATACCACCTCCAAGAAGTTTTTCCTCCTTTGAGGCTCCAAAGCATTTCATTGGTATTTCTTTGTAGGCACTTTGATTTTGCAGTCCACCTAATTACTGAACATCTTATACTCATCCAGCAATATACTGCCTGCTTAGCTGATGACTATCATTTACTCCTCAATTATATACCTAATAATCTTGTATTTTCAGATAAGGAAACTGAGGCTCTAAAAATTTAGTTGACTTTGCCCAAAATCACACAGCTAGGAAGTAGAAGAACCATGATTCATGCCCAGGTTAGAATTCATATGCTGACTTATATTGTCCTATAAATCCTTTGGACTTTTGTTCCTCGTGTAAATATTTTACCTTTCTTTTAAAGTTCTTGGTGGCAAAGTGCTGTCTAGCACCTTTGTCTTCTCTAACATCTAGCCAGGTGTTGACACTTAATGAATGTAACAGAATAAACAGAAAATAAAATACTGATTTAGGGACTCTCAGAAGACACAATGCAGTCTTTGGACTTCTCCCCCCACTCCCGTTTCCCTCTCACTGACTCAGGGGACCTGGCTGCCAATGGACTCACAACTTACCCTTGTAGGAGCAGGTGCTAATTCAAATAGCCTTATTAACAATCTGTGGGGCTCCTGCACTAATTACAGTGGAGCTTTAACTATATCCAGTTCCACAATTCAATAGCTTCTATTTTTAACCCATAATGGTAGAATCTGCAGGAAAAGGAGCAGACAAGGATCTAGTGCTCTCCCTTGCTACCCCATTCCTGTCCCAGTGTTCCCAAGGAAAAGAAACTGTCAGAAAGCAAGAAAATACATTAAATCAGTGAAATTGTGAATTATACCTTAAAGTTTATCTATTCCACAGTTGTGTAAACATAATTCTTAAAATCAAGGTAAATATAAAAATAAAGAAAATTTGCCAAACTACTACAGATCATGGCAGCATAAATAGTCACTCCTTTTCCCTGATATAGACTTACCTGATACATTAGTAATTCTAAACATTTCTTCCTTCATAAATGTCACTCCTGTGGCAGGAAGGAAGACCTACACCCAGTGAAGTCCAGTTTGGTTTGTTTTAGTATCTAATTTCATTTTGAATTTCTTGAAACTGGAACTTTATTATTTCTTATGGATCTAAGCATGCTTAGCACAAATTATGCATAGTGAATGTTTGTTGAATGAATAAATAACATACCTCAGCATTTTTCAAACTTTTTACAAATGCTGCCCAAAGTAAAATATAATTTATATTCTCTTTATATGTGTCTATATGTCTGTCTCACTGAAACAAAAATTTTATGAAGCAATATTTATGTTAACTATCTGCAATATTCTCAGTGTTTTCTATGCAAACCTACACTATCCTACTATTTCATTTATTTTAAATGTTGGTTGTGACCTAATAAATTGATTCATGACAGCACTAAGGAGTTCCAAACCCAATTTAAATCATATTGGATTAGATATGGAAGCTACACTTTATTTTATAAACATATTAATTTAGTTACCATCATATTTTTTTCTATTTTCAATTGTTAAATGAGGGCATAAATTAAAAATAAATATGTTGAGGAGCTGGGGTTATAGCTCAGCAGTAGAGCACTTGCCTAGTGCACATGTGAGGCCCTGGGTTTAATCCTCAGCACCACATACAAAAAATAAATAAATAAAGTAAAGATATTATGTCCATCTTTAAAAAAATCTTTAATAAAATAAAATAAATATGTTGGGAGAAATCTTTTGCACAGAACAGACAACAGCTGTCTTCTGTAGTGTCTCAAAATATTTAAAGTTTACCTTGGAAATACTATGAAAGTCTGGATTCATAATTAATAATTATTGCCAGTGAAGTTTTTGCAGAATATATGTGTTCATTCTTCCTTTGGTTGCTAAGTAATAATAACACCTAACATTTACTGACCACTTACTAAGTTCTAGGTATTGTTCTCCTAATTACTTTATATGTATATTCTAAAAAACAAACAAATAAACAAACAACCTTTTGGGAAGAACTATTACAGTTCATTGTATAGATGGGAAAACTGAGGCATAGAAAAGCTTTTCTTGGAAACTGAAAGTCAGTAATTGAACCTAGGCATCCTGAGCAGGCGTGTACATCCAAGCTAGATTGCTACATTCAAGACTTGTCTCTCCTTAGAAACTGTGAAATCTTAAGCTAAGTTTCTAAATAACTATGTGTCTGTTTTGTTAACTATAAAATGTAGCTGTGATAATAATAATAGTTACCATGTAAAAGATTTGTTGGAAGGATTAAAGCAGTTTATAAATATTACTTAGGATAATGCCTGGCACAAAATAAGCACTTGTTTATGCTTATTATTATGGCGTTAGAGTCTTTACCATAAAACACTGTACTATATTGCCTTTATAGTTCAGAGATGTGTTTTCCACACTGAGAAACATCTGAGCTTGAAGGGACCCTAGATATCAACTAGTTCCACTTGGACATTTTACAGATAAAGAGGGTGTGGAGAGGGGAAGGGATTTGTCTAAAGGTGTGCAGCAGAACTGGAGCTACAATTTGGTACACATTTAACCACCTAGTTCCTTTCCCGTAATGCTTCTTCTTCCTCCTCACTTGTATTTAGCCTTCAAGTTTCCTGTGAATGATGCTGTCCTTGCACTCCATGTTCTCCATTCAGTCATATTAAACCTAAGTTCTTTTTTTTAAAATCTACTTATTTATTTATTTATTCTTAGTGGTGCTGAGGATTGAACCCAGGGCCTCGCACATGCTAGCTGTCTACCACTGAGCCACAACCCAGCCCTTAAACCTAAGTTCTTGATGCTGGGAAATTCTCTTACTCCACAGGCTATACCATAAAAATCTGCTTTTTTGTATTTGCTTATTGCAAGTCTTTTTTATTCTATTTAAAATAGCACACAGGATTAGAAAATACCAAATTTGGCTCTGTCACTTCCTAACCTACATTGACTCTTCTGATATCTCCCTCATTCCCCATCTAGCCAGCTACAATGACCTTTCTCCCTCTTCTCCTGTCCCTATAATCTATTCTCATAGCAGTCTGAGTGAGCCTTTGAAAAATTGTCACCACTTCAATGCTTAAAATCTTTCAACTTTTTGTTTTGTCTTATTGTCATTATTCTTAGGTTAAAGACCAATATCGTTAGGACCTACATATTCTGGCTTTGGTCACCTTGCCTCCTTACTGTCCCTCCTTGTCTACACTCTCCTTCCAGTTCCTTGAAAGCACCATAATCTCCCCAACCACAAAACTTTCCATATTCTATCTCCTTTGTCTTAAATGTTCTTGAGTGGAGTTTTGTTTGGTAATGCCCACCTTTCTTTTCAACTCAATTATCAATCATCACTTCCACAGGGAAACTTACCCTTTTCTAAGTCATATTTGTAGAATTTATTATGTAACTTTACTTTGGTTATTCCTTGATTAATATCCATTTCCCCGAATAGATTATAAACTCTGTGAAGACAGGGCTATACCCTCCCCAACCCCCATTATAACCTGCAATGTTTAATTTAACTCTTTTTGCATCTAAGCTAACTTATTTCTAATTGTCTTTAAACATAAAGGTGTGCACTGTGGGTCTGTTATACAGATAAAGAAACTGAGTTTCAAGGACATTAAAATAACTCATCAAAGATCATATAGCTAGCAAGTAGTAAGATTATAATTCGGGCCCAATCTTTCTTGTTCCAGAAGTAATATTTGATCTGTTACACTTAATTTACTATGACTAAGGAAGTATTTAATTTTTAGTTTTTAAAATTTCTGTTGTTGTTCTTAAAAAAGAAATTTTCTTCATAGTTTGTTAGATAAGTGCTAAATTTTTCTCCTGGATATGTGAATATTTTTCATAGAGAAGATGGCACAAACTACATATCCACATGACTCTTTAGAAAACTTTTACCTCCGCAAAACTTTCATTTAAAACAAAATGTTAATAACTAGTTTAATTTATCTAAATTCCTGTGTCATATTTCCCTTATGTATTTGTATATTCACTGTGTTTTTATTTTGCCTCGGAGACTCATAGTCTTTGGGTAGAAGTTTGTTTAGGAAAAACTGAATCAGAAGTTTGAGATAGAAAGATTTAGATACTTAGGTTGCTCCATATTGTTGAGGATTAGGGAAATGTAATCGTTTTAAATGAAGTAACTTTTTTTCATAAATTCTTCATGTTTTCTTTTTCCCCCTACTCATTATAGCATTTTATTATCAGTTTGAAGCAGATTTTTCCTTTTGTATCTTGTTAGTTTTATCTTCCCAGAATTTGTTGTAAGGAAATAAATTGTAGATTTTGCTTTGATTCTGATGCCTCCCTGAACTTCAAAGGTAATAGTCCCTCAGAGAGAAGTTTTGGATTTTGATTTTTTTTTATCTCAGAAAATTATACAGGCAACATATTTGAAGTCATATGGTAGGAAATTCTAAAAGAAGAAATGAATGTATGAGCTCTCCTTTTAGAAAGGTGCTGATAAGAAAGTAAAAGGAAGAAAAAAACAGAATTGTATGAAGAAGACAGGCCTCCTCAAGCATTCAATAGTAAACCTAACAAAGTAAATGTTTCTTCCTTCAAGGTAAAAATTATCTTGAAGAAAAAAACAGCAGCTGATTTTGAAGGCAAGGAATGAAAAACTACTGTTAGTGTAGTTTTTCTTCTAAAAAAGAGTAAGCTTATGGTAGTTGTTTAGAAATGTTTTTTAGCCCCAACACTCTCTTTTGCAAGAGACTAAGTTCTGTCCCATGGAAATGCTGCTTTCATTTGGCATAAACAAAACCAAAATGGGGAGCATAACTCTCCACTCCTTACGTGTAAGGTGCACACAGTGACTTCTTCAGGAATGTGGTATGGAAAGAGGGGAAAAAGAGCAACTTTACAGTGGAGAAACCTGACAAGCACTACTTTAGCCAAAAGATCTAGATCAGCATCAACAGTCATAAATAATGTTGATATGATGTGATGGAGGTGGCACTTTACCTCTGTGACATTCTTCTCCAAAACCCATGCTCCCAGTCTAATCTTAAGAAAAACATCCGATTAAAGTCCAGTAAAGAGGCATTTTACAATATACTTGAGCATTACTCCCCCAAATCTGTCAAAATCATCAAAAAGAGAGTCAGAGAAAATGTCACAGCCAAGAATAGCCTAAGGAGACACGTCAACTAAATGTAATGTGGTACCTTGTATGAGATCTTGGAAAAGAAAAAGGAACATTAGGTAAAACTAAGGATATCTGAATAAACTCTGGACTTTAGTTGTAAATAACCTACCAATATTGTAATAAATGTACCATAACTAATATAAGTAATTATAAGTAAATAAGAATAGGAAAACAGAATGTGAGGTATATGGGACTCTATACTACTTTCTTAATGTTTCTTTAAATCTAAAACTGTTCTAAAAATAAAATACATTTTTTAAAAACCCAACAAGTAAAAATACTTTTAGGGGTTATTTGAAGAGCTTCCATGAGAATTTGGGAGAACAGAGAAATACTGAATCCTATATAATAAGATCTAACATTTATTTATGCCTCTGGAAAGCACTCATTTAATTTCAGTTGAGTGAAGTATACCCAATTAATTACTCCCATTTTACAGTTAAAAAAAGAAGAGATTAGAAGGATTATTTGCTAGAAATTAAACACTGATCTGACTCTAGTTCCAATGTTCTTTCTACTATATCCCATTTATCTTTATATTTATTATTCCCCAACATTAGCAACAAAATAGGCAATAATATTATTATTAATGCTTGGTGAACACAACCCAAGTGAACCCTTTCCTGCTGTTTGCACCAGAAACACTTATCTAAAATCTTCATTTAAGCATTGGTTAGTGGCATCTTATTACAAAGAGACAACGAATTGTATGTGCCTCTGACAACAATACAGACTAGGCTATCCTTGAGGATGGATGGTAGTATGCATGGGCAGTAGTTTATTTCTCATCAAAAAGCTTTATTTTTCAAGTCCGCACACTTCAGGAATATGACCTTTACTCAAGCACTGTAAACATCTCATTTAGCTTTTAAGAGTTTGCTGATAATAGATGGTGTTCAGTACTTTGAACTGGGGAAGTGTTCACAGGCCAGTGATGATTTGGGGATCATTTACAAAGCGTTCCAGCTGTGGTGGCCATATGCCACTCCATCTGCCTGTATTGTGTGGGTATTGTTCTGCTATGTTCCAAAGCATGCCCATTCTTGCTTTTGGATTTCAGACTCCTTGAAGCACACATGAGTTTTTTTTTAAATTTAGACCATTGTACATGTTTCAAAGCAACACATAACTCTTTTCTCCAAATAAAGGACATGTGGCTCTTAAATTGGTAAAGGTGGCAGCATTAAAAATATACATATGATGAATTGTATCTTTGGCAATCAGCTTATGGGAGGGGATTCTGAGGGGAGACTACCATATAGCTATAGTAGCCATTATTAGATGTTATTAAATATAGTTACTGTGAGATGAAATAACCATACAGAATCTGTTTCTCATCTCATTAGAGAACCTGGCTTATCATTATAAATATTTCTGGATGTCCTAGAAGGTAGTTGGCCTGAGTCTGCCAGATCTTAGTTGGAAAGTAGATGTGGGAATAGGGTAGACAGGTCATACAGAGGAATTTGGAGATGAGGATCCCCCCACTGATTTTTTTTTAATTTCCTGTATTGCTGGGAACTTTACTGGAAGGAAAGTGCAAATGATTTTGATAATTTTGGGGGGCATTTAGAAAGAGGATGGTTTTAGCATCTTTAAGACTCAAATTATTTCTAGGGCTTCTGAAATTGCACTCAACGCCTTCACCCACAAAGAGCCATTTTTACCCTCTGTTCAACTGATCGTTGTCATCCCAGATCACATTAGTTTTCTGAGTATTCAAGATGTGTTTTCTCATAACATCTGTTCCTCTCATCTCTTATTATTTCCTTGACCTCGGTTCTTTCTCTTTGTCCCTTATTTTTTTTTAAAACTCAGCTCATACTTTGCCTTCCTTGAGGAAATCTCCCCTGATGGCACTTCATTTCAACTGCAAGTTTATATTAGTTGTTCCTTTTACTTCCCAAATATTTTTTCATAGAGCTATCAAACCATTTTTTATTCACTTGCTCAATCACTCAAAAACATTTATTCAGTATCCACTATCTGTCAAAAGGTTTTCTAGATGTTAGAGGTATGGCAAAGCAGAAAAAAGAAAGATTCCTGCCCTGACTGAGCTTCCAATTAGAAAGACAGCCAAATAAATGAGTGACAAATATTAGATAGAATTTATGACTTTAGAGAGTAAAGGAAAAAATAGCAGGATAATGTAATTATGAGTGTCTGAAAGTACAAGCTATTTTTATTTGGGTCAGGGAATGGTCATCTCTGAGGAGATGACATTTGAAAAGAGACTCGAATGAAGTGAGAAAGCATTATATGAAGCTATGAGGGAAGAGCAATCCAAGAAGAAGAAATAATAAATGCTTTAAAGGAGAAACAAAATTGAGGTGCTTGAGGACTAGCTAGAAGGCTTGTTGTCCTGGAAGAGGGTGAATAAGGAGGAAGATCGTAGAAGCTGTGATCAGAAAGATGGGCCTACCAGAATCATGTAGGTCCTTAAAAGATAACGAGAAGATTTTATAGAGTAATGGAGCCAGGATTTGTACCTAGAATTATTGCTTTTCAAATCCTGTGCCTATAACAACATATTATTTATACATACCTCACTATATAGTTCCATGATGGCAAGTGAAAGCTTTAGGCTGTTCAAAAATCATGTAAGTAATATGTAATGCAAATGTTTTGTAAAATGGTAATCACATTTGTTAGCAAAAGAGAATATGATCTAGGCCTACTATTTATTATTGATCTATTTTTGTGAGGATATAGGTTTTTATCAGGATGAACTATTCTTGAAAACTGTTGGGTGCACTAAGAGAACATCCAATTCTAATGCTAGATTTAGATCCCTGATTGGGATAGTTAGCTTTCTTTTTGCATGTTTTATAAAAACAAAACAAAACCCAATGACCTAGTGTTCCAATACATAGCTTTACATTTCCAGATAGTTCTTGGATTTATGCTTGCAAACACAATTTGCAAGGGATGCTATGACTCAACAGGACAGAGTGGACACTCATATCAATCATTTCTTTTAAAATGAATAAAGGAGATACTTTTTATTTTTGTATGCATCTTAAAGTTTATACCTTAACAGCAATTCTGAAAATTTAGGTTCATTAAGTATCATTATCTGTGAATTGCTTCTGAACCTACCATTTCATTTCTACCATATACCTCGCTAAAATTTCTTATTCTTTGGAGCATTGAAAATTTCTATGGCTTCCATTTCATCTAAATGTTTTCACTTTCTTGAACAAATCAGCAACAACCTTGTTTTATTAACTATAGTTTCATGCTTGTGTGTTGAGAAATTTTGTCACATTAGTAAGAAAGACAAATCTCGATACTGGGGAAACTAACAAAATGGATGTCTTAGAACCCTCCACATCTAAGTTTCTTAGTTCAGTTCTTCAATAAGTTTAAACAATGAAAACATCTGATATTATTCAAATAAACTAAGTTTCCACATACTACTTTGTTTTATCCTCCAAATGCTCTATAAAGAAGTATCAGTTAAGGGCAAGGGCTTTGGAGAAGAAAATTGGAGATTCTGGTCTCTTTTTTATTAAACCATAGAGAATCCAGTACACCTAGTTAATACCACAGACTTTCTTTCTGAGAGGCATGAAGATTGTGCTCCACAACACTTTGCTCCTTATGGAAATAAAGTGTTGATAATAATTTCTCCCTTTTTCTATAGGTGCCTCATCTGTGACAAACACAGTCCTCTTTTCTTTGTTTAAACCAAACTTCTCAAATTTCCTCTTGGCAGATGGTTAAGGTCTATCAATTTATGTGACCTGGCTAATTGAGTAGAGCATTTGTCTCTGTAAATATTACACCCTTAATGTTTACAAGGGTATCATGTGACAGGTACTTTCACTCTGCTAGTAGCAGCATAAAAAGATGAGGTCTTTTGGGAAAAAGATTTGTAAGTATGTTTCAAGAGGCTTGAGAATTTCATTCCAATGACCCATTGACCTCTTTTAGCACTTCAAACCAAGTCATGATTAGAGATGATGATGAAAGGTATATGTACGGGGATGTTCATTTCAGCCTTAATTATAACAGGAAAAAAGTAAGATTCAACCAAATATACAAGAAAGGAATGGTATAATTAGTCATTATGCATCCCTAATATGAATATTTTACAGAAATAATGTTTTCAAAGAATACTTTATGACCTGAGAAAATTCTTGAATTATGAATTAACATTAAGTGATGATAGCAAGGCAAAAATAGTACATAGTATAAGATATCAATTTTTTAAAAATAAGCTTATTTTTTTTTACTTGTTCTAATTAGTTATATACATGACAATAGAATGCATTTTGACACATCATACATAAATGGAATGTAACTTCTCATTCTTCTGATTGTACATGATGTAGAATCACACCAGTTGTGTAATCATAGGTGTACACAGAGAAATAATGTCTGATTCATTCTACTATCCTTCCTACCCCCATACCCTCTCCTTTCCCTTTGCTCCCCTCTGTCTAATCCAAAGTACCTCTATTCTTCCCTACCCACTTATTGTGAATCAGCATCCGCTTATCGGAGAAAACATTAGGCCTTTGGTATTTGGGGTTTGGCTTATTTTGCTTAGCATGATATTCTCCAGGTCCATCCATTTATTGGCAAATGCCATAATTTAAATCTTCTTTAAGGCTGAGTAATTAGAAATAAATTTATATTAGGGTATAATGTCTATTCTAGGCTCATCTCCACTAGAGTTCCTAGATACTATGGGGATGATGAGGTCTAACCCTTGTTGAACTATTCTGTCCTGCAAATTTCATCCAAAGGAACTGCATAAAGTTAACAAAGTTAGTTCTTTATGGAATTATCTCATAGCAAAGAGAGGGGAAAACAATGTTGGAGAGACAGAGATTGGAATTCATTCTTTATCAGTCTCTTTTGTAGAAAAAGGGAAGCTTTTCAGACTTGGCCCTTCAAAAAGAAGTAACTTCTATCCTTGGGCCCTTTTCCTTTCTCAATTTAACTTACCTTTCCTATTTAGCCTCTGTTGAGGACCATGCTGGCCTTCTCTGCTTTGGGATTGTTTTCATCATCTCTGAAAGAGAACAATCTTATGCCCTGACATTTTGTATATGTCTATTTAGGCCCAGCTTTCCCTTAGCTCCTATTCTTCTCAGCCATTGCATACACATGAGAAAAGTGTATCACTGTTGATTTGCTCAGGAAATATAGCAACCACTTACTAAAGTTTGGGGATTATCATTCATATTTTCTTGGAGACAATTAAGAATGATCAAAGATAGCCTTTCCCTACTGTATTAGTTAGGGTTTTCTAGAGGCAAAGAAATTATATATACATATTCAATTATAGAAAGGTAGTTTATTAGATTAGCTTACATGACCAGAAGCTGGATGGCCCCATAATGGTGCTCTGCAGTCTGGAAAGACGGAGGAACTAGTAGCTGCTCCATCTAAGAAGTTGGAGCTTTAGGAGAAGAAAAACGAACAATGCAGTCTCCATCCAAAACTGAAGGCCTGAAAACTCCCTGGAGAGTAACTGATCAGAGTTTATTTGGAAGAATGAAGGAGTAGGTGTCCAATGTCTTCAGGAAATAAAACACTCACTCCAGAACAATCAAGCTTGTATCTGCATTGGCTTTCTTGCTCTTATACCTTTTTGTTCTATCTAGGTCCCCAACCTACTGGACTCTGCTGCCCACATTCGGGTGGGTGGGCTCTCCTCAGTTTGCTGTTCCACCTGCCAATCATTCCTAAAACCACCCTCACTGATATATCCAGAAGCCTTTTACTCTTCAGCTTCTTTTAATCCAATTAAGTTGACAATTCAGATTAACTGTCACACATACTTTTAGCATGCATTTATCCCTTGCTTTCAGAATAGTAGCTCCTGCCATTACTGTTCTAAGAACTCATTGGTGTTCTCCTAAATATGGTTTGTATTTCAAATCTACCAAACTACTTGTCAATGGCTCTCCCTCCATGCTACCCAGAAAAAGTAGTATTAATGCCTTTTAAATTCTTTTTGATGGTATGACTTTTCATGACTCAGAGATTGAAACTAGTAAGTGGACTGATTTTTTTTTTCCTATTTGAATTGTTACAACAATCTCTCCTCTTGGCAGTGAGTCTCTAAAGCTAATATCAAGTTGAACTCATTCAGATACCACCCAAATGCACCATCATGCATACAATACTCTGCTTATCAACATAAGTTATCCTTATATTATAGGTACAGACTTTGACCTTAATATGGGAAAGGTTCAAAGATTATGATGAGCATAATCTTTGGAATCAGGCCAAATCTTAACCTTATCACTATTAACTATGTTACATCTGACAACTTATTTAAACCCTTTGTTTCCTCTTACAATTTCAGACTCCTGTCATTCAAATGGGGATAAAGTCAGTCTGTTGTTGTGAGAGTTAAATGAATGTATGTAAAATGCTTGGCATGTAACAAACTCTTATTAAATAGGAAAAATTATTATAGTAAATTATACTCTGTCATAAGCCTGGCATGCTAATGAAGCCAGATTTAAAGTTAGGTAGTCAGTGTATTTAGGTAAATCGGGTCTAATACCGAGTGAAATCTAAAATGGAGGCCATGCTGGGAATGACTCAGGGAAAACACAGGACAACTCATGGAATGTTAATGAAGTTCCGAAAAGGGCCTAGGCCAAAGTCCACCTGGAAGTATTAATGAACAGCCCCCAACAGATTTGAAGACAGCCCATCCTAAAGAAATGTTAATGAGCCCATCACAAAGAAGTGATAATGAAGTCCTTCCTGCTCAGACTACTTCTTTGGCCCTCCTGTGTCCCACCCCTGGGGCCTTCTAACCTACATTCCATGACTGAAAGAACTATAAAAAGGGGAAACAACCGCACTTCCACGGATTCCACCTTTTGGGTCCCCTTCTTCCTCCGGGAGAAGTCCTTTCTTCTGTCCTTTAATAAATTTCTAATCTCTACTCTGGCCTTGCCTCGGCGTGCTTCTTTGGTGTTATTCTTCAACATCGGGGAGCAAGAACTCGTCACCGGTCAACAGCGGTAACATATTGGAGGTCCCACTGAGATATTCTGCACCGAGGTAAGCGCCTCTCTACGCACCCCATATCTGTTTGAGGTGCGTCTTTCTCTCTTTCTTTCTGGAGGGTAAAGTGGGCACCCGTCGGCTACTTAAACGCAACTAGTGCAGCCGCCACTCTACAAGTCTCGGGTGAGAGGTTTCTCAGCCTAAGCAGCTCTCAATCACCTGTTCGGTACAGAGCAGGCATGTTGGGTTCTGCCAAAGCCGTTTCCAACTTTTCTGTCTGGGCCTGGAGAGCAATTGGCGTGAGTACACAGTGTCCCGAATCCCGATCTGCCTCAGATGCGTGGAGGTGGAGGAAAGAGTTTGGAACAACTGCGGAATCCCGGTCTGGGCTACTCTCAGACGTTTCCAAAGGTTCCTTTCTCTTGAGCCCTCTCCCGACAGCCCTCAGGGGTATCTAAGGTGATCGGTAGATGAATGGCACTGAGGGAAAGCCCCAATCACATTTGCCTCCGTATGGGCCGTGCAACACTCCCAACCCCGCATCCATTCCTCCTGGATGCTTCCCTTCCTTCGCAGGTCAGAAACGTTAGCAATTCAGGTTGTAGGACTGAGAAAAAGGCATGGGATAATTAATAAGATCTGCCCAGGTTCTCTAAGGTGCATAGGTAACTTTCAATAGTCTGTTTTACCACCCAATGTTTAAAATGAGCTGTGTTCCTTAAGCTGCTAAGAGAAGCATTTTTTAGAATCAACTCTGGTAATCTGCTAGTCTACAGAGCAAAGGCAACAAAGAGCACACGATTCAATGGGTTTTTAGTGGCCGGGAGGAAAGCAGTAAGGCCCTTAAGTCTGAATCCTCCCAGGGTCTTTGGCACAGGGCAAACTGAGACCCTAGCACTTTGCTAAAGGGGACCAGAAACCCCTTGGCAAAGCCAGGTGAGAGACGGGTTTTCTGGACCGTTTAGGAAGCTCAAGGTTAGGGAGACGTCCCTAAGGAAAACAGTTTTCTCCGGCGCAGCATGGGCGCCTGAGTCCTGTTTTCCTCACTCAGACAGGAGCTTCTCTCTCCAATACGCTAGGTGCGCCACTAGCCTGCGTATTGAAAAATTGGGATAAATTTGAACCTCAGACACTCAAGAACAAGCGCCTCATTTTCTTGGCCTGGCCTCAAATATGAGAAACCTGGCCACCAGAGGGAAATATCAATTTAAATCTTTTTACAGTTTGATAAAATTTACAAAAAAGAAATGGTGTAAGGTGTTGTATGTTCAGATTTTTTGCTCTAAGGGAAATCCTAAATTGTGCCAACAGGTGTAAAGTAAACTTAGCTATGATATCTGCCATGAAAAAAAAAAAAATCTTGGACTCACTGAGGAAAAAGAATAAAAAAATTTGGGCTGATCAAAGTACATACACCCCTCCCCCTTTGAGACCTAAAGCAGATTAAAAACTGACTCTACTGGAAGGTTAGGAGATAAGCCAGATAGCCTGGGATTGGATCTATTCAAAGGAGCTAATCTTGCAAGTGAAGGGGAAACTGAGAAATTCCCAGCAGCTGCCAAAGCCATTTTCGCTTTGGGGAAATTTCCTCATAATTTCCCTGCACTGTAAGAATTACTCCACCTAAATGCAGTAAAGTCAGTCACACTGAGACCCTTGATTTTATACCTATAGTTGCCCCTACGAGAACATCTGGTCCACTCATGGGAAATCTAAGGTGCCACTGATAGGAGTCATAATTAAATGAAAGTTCAAAACCTGGAGAGATATTTTCTTATATGGTCGGTTTTAAAGGTTATTATAGATTGTTTCTTGGGGATAATCTAGGCTAAATGTGTGTCTAAAAGATGTTTCATTGTAAAATCTGGTATCTAAATGAGTTCGAAGCATTGCATAATCTTGCAGTTAAAAGTTAGGGTTAGGCAATTGTTAAGTTTGTGATTTCAGATAATTCATGCCAGAGAACTTAAATACTTAGGATAGAAAATTAAAAGAACTCTACTTCCAAGTTGGCAAGTAACTCCCAATCATTGTTTTATTTTTTCATCAATTTTTGAACTGGGTAGCCTAAGGCGATTTCACTAGGTATACAGTGCATTGATTTGGGCAAGGATAGTAAATTATGATTTAGTATCTGTTTCTCTCAGTGTGTAGGATTTAGGAAAAGTGTTAAATTAAAACATTGGTCTGGCTTACTAAAATGACATTAATTAGCAACAGTCTTGGAAATTTTCAATAATTTTAGATATACATGGTAGTGTGTAGATATTTTCCAGGTGATTTAATGTACTTTAGAAACTTCAGAACAAAAAAGTAGTTTAATGATCCTGAAGGAACTTCTTCTGATGGTGGCTTTTATAACAAGAAAGATCCTATTTTCAGTTTTGTGTGAGCAAGTTTTTCTAGTGTAGAAAGATATAAAGATAAAATTTTGTAAATTGTATCTTATTTCTACTTCCAAACCTGAAAATTGTGACTTATGGTTAAAATGCCTTAGACATAAAGTTTCTGGTCAGAATTCCGGTTTTCCCAGTCCCTTCCAGACCTCAGCCAGGGCTTACACTGATATGCAAACAGAAGCAGCCTGGAGCTCAGGCCCAAAAAAAAAAAAAAAAAAAAAAGAGTAAAAGTGTCTTTTACCTGAACTCAAACTAGATTAAACCAAAGAGTAAATTGTATGGCATTTACTAATTACTGGCTGATCAATTTTTTTCTAGGACCTTTTGTCTTTTCTTAGATTCTATATTTTTTGAGCTCATGATTTTGTTCCTACAGACAAGTTAATGTTTTTCTGATAAGTTCTATTTTTGATCAACTGGAGTTTTTTTAACATTGCAATGAGATTTCACCTGAGAAATCTGCAAGGCCTTTTGTGTTACGTGTTACACTTGTGTTAGTGTTGTATGTAGGTATGCCTGTGTGTATGTCCATATATCATGCAGTGATATGACAATTGACAGATGAGGAGCGCTCATGAAAAATTAAAATGGATCCAAATATCTTTGATTCATGTGATTCAAATGGCTCAATTTAAATTTGGTAAATAGATTAAAAAGGAGATCTTAAATTAAGCTTATAAATTATTCTAGGTGTTCAAAAAAAAAGGCCCTAATAAATGTCTATGAAATAATCTGCTCAGATTCAAAGGTTTACAAGTATTGTTTCAAGATGTGAACAGAAGGAGGTTAACAGATGAAAGAGAAACTAGAAGGTTCTAGATATGGATTTAATAGAGGGAAAATGTGTTTCTGGATTGAGTAATTAAGAGGGTTTAAGTAAGTGATAAAGAAGGTCTGTGCAAGTTGGTTATAAGTGTAAGTTTTTGAGTAAGTTACACAACTATGGTTAAACAACAACTGTTGTCTTTCAATACTTTTCTTGTGCTCTCTTGCTCTGAATAATGAAGTTCCTTTAAATCCGATTGCAGAAAGTCTCAAATCAAACTTCCAACCAGCTTCTGCTTAGGCACCACCTGCCTCTGACAGATGGACCCCCAACATCTTCAAGAGAACAATTCACTCAATGCTGAAGCTCACTACCAGGCACGATGGAATGCAGCGGACATGGGGCAGCAGGAAACAACAAATTCAGAGAACCTCTTAATCTGCCATCCTGGATTCATGAGTCTTTATGTCCTTTTGAGCTTCCTCATGGTCCTTGGTCTCTTTTCTGTCAGCCCCCCAACATGGAACTTCTGCCAGAAATTGATCTTTGCTCTAATTTTTATCTTCATTCTGTTTTTATTCGCTCTGATCTTCTTCAGGTGCTGGTGATGATATCTAGAAAAACTTGCCAATAGACGGGTTGCCTGCCATTTATCCAAGCCCTGCCATCTCCCCCTTAGTCATTTCTTTAAAAGCCAAGCTTGATTAGCATAAAATCATCAATGTAATTGTGATGTTACTGATGTGTTCATATCTTCCAGGTATACAAGTCTATAAGGTAAAAGCTTTACAAACTGGTGTTCTAAAGTTGTATGGTAATTTTAGGTTCAAAAAAGAAAAAAAAAACATGTTAGAGATTCAATTATATCATTTGTGTTCTATAACTGGACTTCTTATCAATAAGATATAAAGTTCCATGTTACATTTTACACAGAGATACAATTTTAGATGTATTTTTTTAAGTTAATGAGGTTTTATTACAAAACACAAAAGTACTTTGCTACTTTTCTACAAAAGGTTAAAAGCTTTCAGCCTTTCTTTAATTCATGTATTAGATGTGATATTATGTTGTGTTAGCTAATATTCATGTAAACTTGAGCAGCAATTTATGTAGGCTTTTAAAATGATGTCTAAAAAGCAAAGATCAGCTTCAGAACTATAGTATTTAAGACTTATGAAGAGCCCCACCTTGAGATAAGGCTCTATGTCCCATCTCACTGTATGTGAAAGTTACTATGAAAGAAATAGGCCAGATTTCAGTGCATTTAGAGTTGTGTCCAAAAGTTGGTTTTTGTCACGATTGCCAGGATCTCAAACAGGGGATTATAATGTATAACTCTGCCAGAATTCAAGGTAGCTATTACATAAACTAAATATGTTTTTATCCTAGTTAGTTTTGTTTTGTAGTTTGCTTTTAGATGGTCTAAGGATTGCCTGTTAATGTTTTAAAGAGGTACTGCTTTAAGAACTCACAACCTGGGTTAACTTAAGATAAGGAGTTATCACCTACAGGATAGAAAGATAAGTACTAAAGCCCAATACTTAGTATAAGGCTGTTGAAGTTTATTTGCTGGATGTTTAAGATTAAGTTTTAAAATTAAAATTAAATTAAAGGGGCCAAGAAAACCAATGTTTGGCTCTTGCCCTCTGAGTCAGTCTGAATCAGGGATAGGGTCTTCTCCAAAGGGCTTTGCAACTCTAGGCCACATAACCTCCTGATCAGGGAGATTAATGAGACCAATGGAGGACAGAAAGCCAATCAGTGCATTTGCTGTAAAGAGGAGGGTCATCAAAGAAGGGAGACATCCCTGATGCTTCCGAGGGAAGGCACATGGTCAAGCAAGGCCTGGACCCATCCTAGCGCAAATGGCACTAGCAGAACTGAGAAGCTGCTGTGAAGTTCCCAAGGATTCCCAGAGACTCAGCTGACTGTTAACAATAGATGAAAACAAAGTCAGTTTGACTTGCTTCATCTTAAACACTTAGCAAAGACAGTCAAAGCCAAAACATAGCTATTCCTGGACATTTTAAATAATTATAATAATTAAATGTAACCTCCAACAATAAGTAAAACTGGAGGCTACAAAAGAAATTCTTAGGTAATGAAAACTATCAAAAGGAACTGCCAGAGTAGTTTTTAGTTTAAGGCCCACAGATATTCCTAACCTACGCAGGTAGGCTTGGTGTTTGTTAGTATGGTTATCCAGCCCTAGGTAACAAAATTTAATAGACACAGGTCATACTAGTAAAAGGATTTTGCAAGATCAGATGATATTAAATTATTAAACTATCCCTTAAGGGAAAGGACATCTGTAACCCTAAAAGTTAAATGTTGTGTTTACATCGCTGACATTTCTGGCAATGTGACAAATATCCTTAAAGATTTACATGCTCAGATAGAAGTCATGTCCTCAACAACTTTGTCATGGAAACAATATCTTAACTCCTGGTTCTAGGTACTTCCTGGTAGTAAACATTGTTAGCCTTTGTCTTTGCCATCATACTCATTGGCATATTTCTGTGCTATGGCATTTATTGCTGCATCAATCTGGTTTCACTACTAATGAATTCTTGTTTCTCTTATAGACCACCCATCACTCGAATGGCCCTCCAGCCTATTACTTCTCAATTGGACTTTTAGCATGGACCACTCGATAGACCCGATATTTTTAAAGGGGACTCCAAACTGCTTGCCCCGACATCGCCCCTTTTGTCAACCTGAAGAAGCCAGAAAGATTTTCTTCGCCCCCTTTCCTTACAGCAGTAAGGAGTTCCCAAATTAGAGGGGGGAATGAAGCCAGATTTAAAGTTAGGTAGTTAGTGTAGTTAGGTAAATCGGGTCTAATACCGAGTGAAATCTAAAATGGAGGCCATGCTGGGAATGACTCAGGGAAAACACAGGACAACTCATGGAATGTTAATGAAGTTCCGAAAAGGGCCTAGGCCAAAGTCCACCTGGAAGTATTAATGAACAGCCCCCAACAGATTTGAAGACAGCCCATCCTAAAGAAATGTTAATGAGCCCATCACAAAGAAGTGATAATGAAGTCCTTCCTGCTCAGACTACTTCTTTGGCCCTCCTGTGTCCCACCCCTGGGGCCTTCTAACCTACATTCCATGACTGAAAGAACTATAAAAAGGGGAAACAACCGCACTTCCACGGATTCCACCTTTTGGGTCCCCTTCTTCCTCCGGGAGAAGTCCTTTCTTCTGTCCTTTAATAAATTTCTAATCTCTACTCTGGCCTTGCCTCGGCGTGCTTCTTTGGTGTTATTCTTCAACATCGGGGAGCAAGAACTCGTCACCGGTCAACAGCGGTAACACTAACATGATGAAAGAATAATGATTAAAATAGTAATATGTTCCCAAGCTCAAAGAATATATTTGTATTGTAAAATAAAACACATGCAGAAATTACATGCAAAAATGTAGAGCTTTTATGAATTTTCATAGGGAAAACATCTTTATAACCACCAACCAGACCAAGAGAACTTTTCCAGTGGCCCTAAAAACCCTTTATGTGCTCTGTCCTAATCATAGCTCCTTTTCTACCTGATAGAATAATCACTTCAATGTGTTTCTTTATGGTTTTATCATACAAATGTATATTCCTAAACACTATAATTTAGTCTTGCCCATTTCTATTTTTATCTGTTCCTACTATTGGACAGACAGATATAAGAAAATAAATTATAAGTCAAGTGATAGGCACAATCAAAACATACACTCAATGTAAGTGGCAGTACAATGCAAGAGCATGGGAGACCAGAGATAGCTAGCCCAAATAAGAGACAATTACTATTTTGCCTTTGAATATTCTTATGGGTTAAACAAATCTGAGACAAACAACAAATTATTAGACATAATATGGGAGTTCACTGAATTTTCCACATATTTGTCTACATGAGCAAAGCAAATGGGAAAAAAGATCATGAGATACCATTCAAAATAGCAATAAAAGCTATGATTTATCTAAGGATTGCATTTTAAAAAGCATTGTCAAGAAATACATCGTCAATAAAGTGACATTTGAGATGAGATACAAATGAAATGAGTCAGGCAGGTATATGAAAGAAAAACATTCTGGGCAGAGGAAACTACAATGACAAATAAATTTGCACCATCTCTTCCATCGAACAACAGATTATTTTCCTTTCTTTTATGTCTGGCCATGCTTTAAGTGTGCAAGTATTTTACCCAGAATTTCTATGTGTTCACATAATAAAGGATGCCATCATCATCAACTTAGCCATGTTCACCCATGCTCATCTTTCTTTATTTATTTTTTATTTTTTTTAAAGAGAGGGTGAGAGAGGAGAGAGAGAGAGAGAGAGAGAGAGAGAGAGAGAGAGAGAGAGAGAATTTTTAATATTTATTTTTTAGTTCTCGGCAGACACAACATCTTTGTTGGTATGTGGTGCTGAGGATCGAACCCGGGCCGCACGCATGCCAGGCGAGCATGCTACCGCTTGAGCCACATCCCCAGCCCCCATCTTTCTTTATTTTTGATATTTGGTATGTGGTTCCTAAATCTTTCCATGTGGAATTTCTTAATTATAACAAAATACAGTACCATAAAATGGGGTGGCTTGAAAATAAAAGAAATTTATTTTTCACAGTGCTGAAAGCTTTCAATATGAGATCAGGTTGCCACCACAATTAGGTTCTGGTGAGGTCTCTCTTCCAGGTTGCCAACTACTGGTTTCTAGCTGCATCCTCACATGGTAGAAAGAGAGCTTAGCTAGTCCTTTCTAGCTAATGCTGTCTTATAAGGGCATTATTCTCATGCATTCTCCTTAGTTCAGTATTGCTCTAAAGTGTACTTTACTCTTTATTGAATAGTCTTGTGCTATTGCAGCGACTAGTTACATGTATTTACTTGGCACTTGAAATATGGCTAATTCAGATTGAAATGTGCTATGAGTATAAAATAAACGCTAGATTTCAAAGACTTAGTATGAACAAGAATATAAAATATCTCATAATTTTATACTAGTTATATCTTGATACTGTTTTGAATAAACTGAGTTAAATAAAATATGATATTAAAACTAATTTTACTTTTTAAATTTAGCTATAAGAAAATTTAAAATTACATGTTGGCTTGCATTGTGGTTCATATTATATTTCTCTGGACAGCATTGATTGAGACCATTTACATTTACTATAATTACTGTGTTGATATAAGTGAATTTAAATCAATCACCTTACTATTTATATTTGTTAAATATTTCTGAAGGGCATAATAGAAGACTTAAAAAAAGGGAAGGTACATGCTTAGATATGATGACTCAAAATCATAAAGATATCATTTCTAAGTTAATCTAAAAATTAACTATAACTGTAATAAAATGTCATCAGGATAATTGTATTTTTTGCAACTAAGCAAACTGATTTCAGAATTTATATGGAAAGAATAAATAAGAATAGGAATGTACACGTTCTATATGCTCTGGTAAAGTGGCTGTGTTCATAGGAGGAAATGAGAACAATGTTTGGAAAGTTTATTTTCTCACAGGTCCCAGTGAGAAGATCACTGAATGCCCTTCAAAACCACAGGAGAAGCATCAAGTTTTGGTTAGGTGGCAGAAGAGAGAACAAGGGAAAACCCTAGGTCAAAGCCTTTATTGAGATTTCTGTGGGAGAGGTAAGGCAAATCAGGGTGAACTGTTTAGAATTGCTTAATCTATTTTCTGCTGCTGTAACTGAGAGAACCAGAGGCTGGAAAAATTATAAATAATACTAATTAATTTGGCCCACCTGTTTGGACCCTGAGACGTACAATATCAAGGGGCTGCAGAAGTTAAAAGCCTTCCTACTATATCATAACTTGGTGGAAGTGAAAGAGAGTAGGCATGAGACAGAAGAAAGAAACTGGGTCTAATTCAGCCTTTTTATCAGGAACTCATTCCTGTGATAAATAACCCCCTACAGTGATAAAGGCATTAATCTATTACTAATTACCTCTTAAAGGCCCTATCTTAAAACTGTTATAATAACAATTAAATTTCATTCAAATCATACCAGTTGGCTACTTTGAATAATTCTGATGGAGTTTAGCTGTAGGAGTGGTTTCTAGTTGCTTGGTACGTGGACCTGGGGTGATTTAGGCAAGAGAAAATATTGGCTTGGCGTATGAGAAGTAGATATGGATGTGGTTGAGGTTGGTTTGCATATGATAGATGTGCTGCTTCCAGTGGTGGAACCCCTTGTAATCTCTACCCCTATGTGGTTCGAACTTTTCCAAACTAGCATGCTTTTTAAGATGTAAAAATATAATAAAATACAGAAAGTTAAAAAAGAAAACAAGACTGATACAAAAGTGAGAGTGGTTCTAGCTAGATATTACAAAGTATCATAATACTTTAATCAACATGGGTGGATACTAGTGCATGAATTTATGGATATTTCAATAGAATGGAACAGAAAGCAGAGGTATCTACACAAATACAAGAATTAAGTGTATTATTAAAGTGACACCTCAAATCAATGACTAGGAAGATGTGTTGGTTATTCAATAACTGTTGTTTGGGCAAAAGAATAATCATATGGAGAAAAATATAAAGTTGAATCCATATTTCCCAATTCATAGCAATATGAAATACTAAAATAATTATTTTATAGTTTTAGCCATGCCCTTCTGCCCATGGTATTCTGCCTCACCTCAGGCCCAGAGCTCTGGAGAAGCCATGAGATGAGGCCTCTGACACTGTGAGACAAAATAAACTTTTCTTCCTCTAATTGTTATTGTCAGGTCTTTTGGTCCAGTGATGAAAAAGTTGATTAAAAGAGACTGGTAACATTTATAGATGGCCAAACCAATGTAAACAAAGCAAAAATACAAATAATAAGTTGGATTAAGAAGTATTTTCCCTTCTCTTCTTCCCATCTTACGTTTCATCTACTTGATCCCACCTCATTCTTCATATTCAGCTCTAGGGTATTTCCTCCAGAAAGGAGGAAGAAAAGATTATTCCTCTTTGGTACTTCTACACTGTATGAGCAAGCCTGTGTCAGTACTCTTACCACAAGCTTGAAGTTAATTGTAAACTGAATTTGTGCATGTTAATCATTCCTTCCCAATTAATTTGTAAACTTCAAAGGCATGGCATTTTTGATGTGAAAATTACATGGACAGGTGAATTTCATAGCATCATTCCAGTCTTTCCTGATTCTGCTACTTTCTGATATTACTTTGGGTAACTCAAACTCTCTTAAGTCTCATTTCATTTTCCAAGAAAATGATATTCATACTAATTTTATAATGTTGAGAAATAAGAGGCTTTGTGCACATAAAAATGTGAGTATACTTTGAATATTTTTCTCATTCCATTCTGTATGTAACTTAATTCAGTGGCCAGGCACATGGGAGTTGCCATTTTAATAAAGTTGCCATTTTAATAAATGTTTACAGTGGGAGTGGTGAATTCTACAGATAATGTTTTGTTTAAAGTCAGGCACCCTGACTTTCTAGTGGGTGGGCGCTATCTGTGGATGCAGATACAATAGGAGATCTCTGGGGAAGGCAGACATCCTAGAGACACTTTAATGGTATCATGGGAAAACTAATTCCTCAGAGCCCACATAGGGGGCATTTCTACCCCATTCTTCATGCTGTGCTATTTAACACAACAAAAGGGAAATCTCTGAGGACTCCAGCAGGATGAAGGAGTCTACACTGCTTCCTTCACTGTTTCTAAGAAGTAACTGACATACAAAAAAATAAAAATAAAAAGTGAATTTGGTTCTGTTAGTGAAAGAATTTTCCAGGCATTCCATCTCCTCTGCCCAGTTGGCATTCCTCTATCAACCCTCTCTAACAGAACCTTTTACAGTGATGGAGATGTTCTATACAGAAGCTGTCCAATATGGTATCCACTAGCCACATGTAGCCAGATGAGTCTAGTCTGACTAAATAATTGAGTTCTAAATTGTATTAAAATTAAAATTGAGCAGTGCAGTTCTCTACTGTATTTATTCACCTTTTTTACCCTCAACATCTTTATAGAGCCTGGCTAAGAAGGTGTATTAGGAGATGTTTGTACAATTGATTATTCCAAATATTGTAGGTTTTTAGGTTTACTGGATTTATACTTGTAAAATGCAATTTCATCCATCACCCCATTTGTGACTTAGAGAAATCTGGAGAAACTTTGTCTCAGTTTGTTGGAAAAGAAAACTGAGGCTCAGTATGTTTAAGTGATATGTCCATGATTATAAAGCTATGTTAAAGTCTTAATGGAACCCAGATCTTTCTTTTTTCTTCTATATCCTTATGAATGATGTTTGTTTGTTCTCCTCAGCTCTCAGTGAGCCTTCCCACTCTGAAATTCCCACAGCTCTCAGTCTTTACCTGTCATCAGGATTGTGAAAAGCATGTGTGCACCAATCTTCTTGTTTCTGTGGACATGATGTGAATTTTAAAATGCTCAAATGTGAAAGATATTTCTTTTTTTAAAAAACAAGAGAGAGAGGAGAGAGAGAGGGGAGAGAGAGAGATAATTTTTTAATATTTATTTTTCAGTTTTTCGGTAGACACAACATCTTTATTTTATTTTTATGTGGTGCTGAGGATCCAACTCAGCGCCCCACGCATACCAGGTACCATTTGAGCCCCGTGAAAGATATTTCTGATGAATATTTTCTTTTTTTGCATTTAATCTGAATGCAGATTTTATTTTTTATGTAATTTTTTATTTATATATGACAGCAGAATGAATTACAATTCTTATTACATATATAGAGCATAATTATTCATATGTCTGGTTGTATACATGGTATATTCACACAAATTTGTGTCTTCATACATGTACTTTGGATAGTAATGATAATCACATTCCAACATCATTAATTACATCTTGCTCCCTCCCTTCCCCTCCAACCCCTCTGCCCTATCTAGAGTTTGTCCATTCCTCCCAAGCTCTCTCTCCCTATCCCACTATGAATCAGCCTCCTTATATGAAGGAAAACATTTGACATTTGGTTTTTTGGGATTGGCTAACTTCACTGAGCATTTTCTAACTCCATCTAACTCCATCCATTTACCTGCAAATGCTACGATTCTGATCTCTTTTATTGATGAGTAATATTCCATTGTGTACATATGCCACGTGTTTTTATCCATTCATTTATTGAAGGGCATCTAGATTGGTTCCACAGTTTAGCTATTGTGAATTGTGCGGCTATAAACATTGATGTGGCTGTGTCCTTATAGTATGATGTTTTTAAGTCCTTTGGGTATAGACCGAGGAGAGGGACAGCTGGGCCAAATGGTGGTTCCATTCCCAATTTTCCAAGATATCTCCATACTGCTTTCCATATTGGCTGCACCAATTTGCAGTCCCACCTGATGGGTATTTTCACATAACTTTCTGAAGAAGATTCTTATGGTACCCACAACTTATCCCTGATTTTAGTGCAGGTAAATGCATCTTACCTCAAAGGCTTTCTGGTTCATCTTTGCTTTTTTGCCTTTAAGCTTTCTCTCAAACTCAGCAAGTTTGTTCCTCTTTGAGAAACAAATCCAGGAAAGATAAGAGAGGTTAGCTAGGGGATGGAGAATAAAACTCAACTAATGGAGATGGAAATGATATGATAAATGCCCCAGCTTCCTTGTTCTTTAGTGGGACAATGTCTAAGGCACATTCGACACAGTTCTTTAAATTTATTTTTTTACTGGTGCATTATACATTAGTGAGATTCAATATGCCATATTCATACATGTATATAATCAGTTTTATTTCTGTCTTAAGTGCTTTCCCTTGCCTATTCCCGCCACTTGATTTATTTCTCTATTACACTGATCTTCCTTCTACTACTATTTTTGTTATTTTCCACACAGTTCTTTAGAGCATCTTCAGTGACATTAAACACAGCTATCTACTGAATTGACTAAATAACAGGTTTTTCTTGGCTTTTTATATCCCTTCTCTTTTTCAGTCTCACTTGTTTCTCCTCAAATTCCCAAGTCCTTGCCTGAGGCTCTTTTTGGAGAACCCTTGTGAAGATGTTACCTAGTGATATATTGACCTCTTTAGAGACAACAGTTTTCCCTGTAGGATTTGTGTTCCACCATCCTTGACTTCTTGCAGTTTTTTGCTGATCACATGCACTTCTTTTCCTCCACTTACACAGGTCCTCTGCCCACAACACTCTTCCACTCCTCTGCCTGGCTGACATCTAGTTATTCTTCAAGACTCAGCAAGGGTGTTCATTTCCCTCTGAAGTCTTCACTGATTACTTCTCACCACTATTACAGTTTTGAGTTCTGACTCCCTGATTTAGCACTTCAAACCCAGTTTATCAAAATCATTTTCTCTTTGTTCTGCTCTGTGATCGCCTTGAGAAGAAGGGGCCTACCTAGGAAAGAACTTGTTAGAAAATTAAGTGCTCAATAAAACATGTCAGAATGCGCAGGAATGAATTTAGGAATCATTTTTCATTCAGCAAATAATTACCAAATACTTATTCTATGTCATGCATCATGCTGCCCTATGGCGTGTACACACTTGAAGAGAACAACCCCAGGTATCAGGGAACTCAGTCGAGGTAGAAAGAAGGAAATAATGCATAAAGCATTGTAAAAAAAAAAATGTTAGGGCAAGAAAATGTACAGAGAACTATGTGTAGGAGGGGAGCCAGCTAGGAAAGGATAACCTTCCAGTTTGGTCTTAGAACATAGTGACTGAAAAGAGCATCCCTACATCAACAAAAGAAAAGTCTTTTTCAGAACTGGGGGCAAGTGCGGTTGAAGAGGGGAAAGGAGCCACAATCACTGGACCTTTGTGTGTCTGGGTTGAAGTGGGCACACCACCTTTATTTTTCAAGGTAGTTAAACTGAATACACAAGTCACCTAGCATATCGAGGAATGTCAGGCACGCTAGGGGAAGAAGCACTGGGAAATCAAGAAACCTGCCTAAGGTCTCAGAATTGAGCTCTAACGATAGAAACATCAACTCAGGCTCTGTGGACAGCACCAGGCACCCGGTGCCAGCCTAGCCCACCAGAGCCCAGGTTCCCTAGGGGCGGCGGAGCATGCTCAGTTGCCTGGACGCGGTAGCTCCGACGCGGGAGCAGCGAACGTTCCCAACCCCGCAGCCACCAGGCCGGGGGAGTGGGCGGGGCCTCGGACGCACGCTCCCTCCTAGCCCGTCCCTCCCGCCCCGCCCCCCGCCACGCGCCAGCGCCGGCAAGCCGGCCGCCCGTTGCCCTGGCAACCTTCGTGCCGCGTCTTCCTGAGGGAGCTCCTGTCAGCTCTAGGATCCCACCGCCCGCTCCCCACTGCCCCGAGGTTTTCGCGTGGGCTCGGAGTCTGAGGGACAACAAAAATGGCGGAGCGGAGCCAGACGGCGCCTGAGGCAGGTCTGTGGGGGCGGTCGATTCAGGGAAAACTGAGGTGGCACTGCTGTCCTGGGCCTGGGGAAAGAGGAGACTTGGCATGATCCTATTCCAGAGTGGAAGCCCCTATGTGTTTGCGCGGTGGCGTTATGACTTCAGGGTCAGGGGTCAAGGGAGATGTGTACCCCTCTGAGTGGCGGGCAGGGACCTCGAAATCCTGCTGGCAGGGGAATGTGTGGGGGAGTGTGCACACTTTTGAGTGAGCATGGGCCTGGAAAGGACTGGGACCCCAGGGAGGACACAGGACTCTAATGCTGAGGGGCACTTGTAGTGGGGGCTAATCCTAGGGATAGGCCGCGTCGTGGAGAGGGTGTACACAGCCCGGTGGGAGCATGGGAAGGATCCCTGCAGGGTTATGATTTGGAGCTGGGAGGAGGCTCTGATTCTGAGGAGGCAGGTGTTTGTGGAAGGTGTGTTACTTCAGTTTCAGACAGTGCCATGGAAGGGGAGGTTTACTAGGATCCTCAGGATTTCCCCTGGCCACAGAGAAAGTGTACAGATCTTTGTATGGGTCTTTAAAAAGACCAGAGGCTTGAGGGGACTTCCAGAGACCCAGACCCTTTAGGAATCTGCTAAAAGGAGGTGGAGCCTAAGTGAGTGGCATATGGGATCTTGAAGGTCATTCAAAATCACAAAGGGGTGAATGTTCACTACTTTGAGTGTAAGATACCATTTAAAGGGCAGGGAGACTGACAGGGAGGTAGACCCAGGATTCTATTCCTGGGGGACTCTTGTGGCTGGGCTTAAGAGAGATAGTGACCTCAGGTGTCTTAAAGGGCCATGGAAGAAAACAAGGGTTTTTATAGTCCATGTATATGTGGGAGGGAGTTTATCCCTAAAAGGGCAGGAGGACTGAAGAACTGAAACTTTAATACAAGGGATAATATCAGTGTATGTATAGAAAATTAGTGACTTTGGGATTTGTTTGGTGTTGGGTTGTTAAAATGGTGTACACATATAACCTTGTATTTGCATCCTAATTAGGTATTTGTTAGATTATGGTTACAAGAGTGATCCACTTGAATTACTCCAGTCTCTCTCTCTCTCTCTCTCTCTCTCTCTCTCTCTCTCTCTCTCTCTCTCTCTCTCTGTTTTCTGTTGGTAAGGCTATACAGGGAATGGAACTGGAAACTACAAGAAACCACCAAGAATTCAAGGGATCATTATCTTTTAGGACCCCTTCATGGTTTCTGTCTGTCTCTGTTTTTTCAATGGCATCTTTGTTTCTTCCACAGAGTAGCTCTTTTACTCATTGTATAGTTTTAGCTCCCCCATAACTTGAACATGCTCACTTTTTTATTCATTCATGTACTCAATAAATATTTATTAAATGCTTTTTGCTAGATAACAAGTTAGGCTCTAGAAACTCTCTGATCCTGATTTTCTTACCTTGGTCTTCTTTTCCTTTTTTCCCATAGCACATATTGCCTTTGAACCTACTATTTATTTTACTCATTTGTATTTATAATTACTTCTGTCCTCCACAAAGGCTTTTTATCACATCTAGAACTTTACTTAATGTACAGTATATATAATGTCAGTATATATAAGTTTTGGCCCAGAGAGTTGAGCAAATTTATCAGTACCTGCAAAGAATTAATACAAAATTGTACTTTACCAGATTACTTTAGCATTATTTGGATTTATTATTTAGCTTTCTGTTTGTATTACAACAATTCTGCATACTGAAAAAGTCAGTCATGATGAAAATTCCTGCTATACAGGAAATAGTCTAAAATGAGCTTAATGTTCTAGCAAAATGAAGTGGAAAGAAGTAGGACTCAAATCTTTGTCTGAGTACTGTTTCTCTGTCTTATTAGATATGGACCTTGGGTTCAACTTTTCTGACCTCAGTTTTTTTATCTGTAAGTTGAGGATAATATTTGTAGGATAGTTGTGAATATTACTTATGTACCTAATAAATGTTATTTTCTTAATTCACTTGAAGCTCAAATATAAAAAATTTCAAATGTATTGAATACGCTTTAAACATAAAAGCAAGTTTTAAACATTCAATGATGAATGTAAGATTTTTTTCTTTATTGATGTAATTGTTTTGATGTCATAGGAAAAGGTAGGTACCAAGAACTATGGTACCTATCTGTGAACTGTGGAACCTGTCTCTGTGTGGGGTGAATTTTGAAGAATTTTGTGGAGGAATGAAAGGACACCTAAGATAGTTTTTTTTTTTCAACCATGTAGATAACTCTGTAAGTAGATCATAGATGCAAAAGGCAGTTTTTTTTGGGGGGGGGGGAACTTTTCTAATGAATAAGGGAATGTGCTTTGTAATCAAACACATTAATATCACATTTGCACTAAGTGAACATAAATCATTAACAGCTTCATATCAATTTGAGTCAGGTTTTGCTACCAAATTAGTTTTATTGCCTAGGTTAGGTATTTGAGGTTTTTTGAATTGTGGAAGAGGGAATGTACACTTACATAATTTTTATCTTTTTTTAGAAATGTTTTTAAAAGTTCAAATTGTTTTTGTCAACTATATATCTTCTGTAATGAAGTAAGCATAATTTTATTAAAGATGCCTAAAGTATTGGGATAGAAAATTTTTTCTTGTTGGCTAGAAAGTTTATGTGATTATTTCTCTTAAGTCCTTCTGATATTGTCTATATTCCTGAGATTTATGAATGTTACATTTGGCTTTAATTTTAGCATCTTAGCTTAGTCACTTCAATGAGAGATTCTAGAGAACTATATACTAAATTAAAAGGTCAGAAGAATGTCAATATTTTGCATCCCAATTAACACAATCACAGTTTTATCTTTGAGTCATTTAAGAACAGCACAGTCTTATGTGAGTTTCAGACTATTTTTATTAGTTGTTCAATTTCAGCAATGAAGTAGGTTTTAAGTTTAATATTGATTTAAGGAAAAATTTCATTTTTAGATGAGTTTGATGTTTCTGATTATAAAAAATTATTGCAAGTGTGAAGGCTTAAAGTAATTCATTGATAGTATTCACCATATGGGAATATCCTTATCTTTGCTTTTAATATTCCCTATTTATTTAATGGAATACATAAAATAAATTTCCTTTAAACTCTAAAGAAAGATATTTTCATTTGCCATATAATACTTAAGAACTGTTGATTTTGAAACTTGGAGTCTTTAAACTGGATTTCAAAATAATGTACTTGCATGTCAACTGGAAAAAAACAAAACAAGGAAAAATACAGAAGGATTCCTAAAATTTTGCATAGGATTGAAAATTTTTATTTAAGATTGTAAATTCCTAAATATTTTCAACAATGTTATGGGAGAAGGGAGAAGAACAAAACCTTCCAGTAATTATAGCTTCCTTACTTTTATTACAAAAGTAATATATCAAGCTCTGTGTCATGGTTCTGTAAAAGAGACCGCTATGTTGTGGAGTATAATATTCATTTTAAAAATTTTTGTTAATTCAAAAACATATTAAAATGGGAGTTCATAACCCACTTGAATCTAATGTATGAAATATGATATGTCAAGAGCTTTGTAATATTTTGAATAACCAATAAAAAACATTAAAATATCACATCTATATGTAATAAAATATTAAGAATTAAAAAAAATATTAACTTCTTTCTATGTTCTAAGCATTGTGTTAAATTTCGGAAATTTGGAGATGTATTAGACCAAGTCCCTGTTTGCAAGGAGGAGGTAATTAGAAAATTCCCATTGAGGCATAAAGTTATATGCAGAATTCTGAGACTCTAGAATGTTCCCACGACAGCCTGGGGGTGATAGAAATGGTAGTTCAGGAAGGCTTCTTAGAGGAAGGGAATAGATGAATTGAATTTTGAATGATGAGAAGGAGTTAGTCCAATGAAGGTGGTAGGCAGAGGTATTAGGAGTGAAGAGAAGAAATGAAGATCAGAGAAAGAAACATGTGCAGAGGAAAGTTGTGAAGTGAGGGAATCAGGTTTGATTAGAACACTGATGAAGTTACTCACTTTTTAACAGATTTAAAGACTAAATCCCCCAACCCCATTCTTGGGTTCGAGATCCTTTTGACTACCTGATGCAAAACAATGACTTCTCTCCCAAGAAAATGCATACTTTGTGCAAGTGCAGAAATTTGAAAATGATTTCAAGTTAAGAAATTTTCTCTTTATTAGTTATGTTCTATTTCAGAATTTGACATCTTAAAAGTGGGAGTACTTTGGTGGAAGTGGCTGATCTAACAACATGTTTATGTTAGAGTAGGTCTAAAGCAAATGCAGTCCCCTAAATTATTCAGGTTATTAGTTTATCTTATACTTTTAGCTTCTTCATAGTTTACTTTGTTTATACTTTTTCTCATTTTTCTTCACAATAGATCTGAAGAAAGAAGTTAAGATTACATAGGTAGATCAAGAGAGAGTAAGTGATTAGTTCAGGTTTTTGTGACTAAAAAGCAGGTCTTTCTAATTCCAAAGCTCAGATTCTTTCCATTCTTGCTCTCCTGCAGAAGATGTGAGAAAGATTGCAGTATCCAGCAAGAGACATATGAATTGTTATTCTTAAATTGTTAGAGTACCCAGGGTTGTACAACCAGGAAGAAGAGGAACTGTAACTGTAACCCAGTTTCCTGATTATCCTTCAATAAATCAAAAGTAATATGCTGCCCTAAAATGGGTAAAGATAAATAAGCAAGTGTCATGCAAATAACCTTTAAAAAGAAAGTTATTTCAGTAAGTCAGTTTTTTCCCATTTGCAGAGTACCTCTTTTCTGTCAGGAAGGTTTTTTTTTTTTTTTTTCCCTGATGAGGTTCTTTATTTATGAGCTGGTGACTTGGGGCTATCTCATGCATTGGCTTTAGTTCAGAAGGGAATCTCTGTGAAGAAGAAAAATTGGAGGTAGGGGGATCTGTCAGGAAGTTTTTTAAAAAAATAATTTTATTTATTTTTTTGTGGTGCTGATGATTCAATCCAGTGCTTCACGTTTGCTAGGCAAATGCTCTACCACTGAGCCAAAACCCTAGGCCCTGTTAAGCATTTTTAAAAATTAGTTCTTATCAGATATACATGATAGCAGAAAACTCTTTTCATTGTATACAAATGGAGCAGAATTTTTTGCTTCTCTGGTTGTACATGAAGTAGAGTCACACCATTCATGCAACCACACATGTACCTTGGGTAGTGATGTCTTGTCTCATTCCACCATCTTACCTACCCCCCTTTCCCCTCCCCTCCTCCTCTTGTCCCCATCCAAAGCTCCTCCACTCATCCCCACCCCCCACCTCCCGCAATTAGCAATTAGGGAGTAACCTCCACTTATCAGAGAAAACATTTGGCCCCTGTTTTTTGGTGTTATTTCACTTAGCATAATGTTCTCCAACTCCATCTATTTATCTGCACACACCATAATTTAATTCTCTTAATGCTGAGTAATATTCCATTTTGTATATATATTCCACAATTTTTTTAAATCCATTTGTCTATTGAAGGGCATCTAGGTTTGTTCCACAGTTTAGCATTTGTGAATTGTTCATTTGTAAACATTGAAGTGGCTGCATCACTGTCCTATGCTGTTTTTAAGGCCTTTGGGTATAGACTGAGGAGTGGAATAGCTGGGTCAAATGGTGGTTCCATTCCAAGTTTTCTAAGGAATCTCTATACTGCTTTCCAGATTGGCTGCACCAATCTGCAGTCCCACCAGCAAAGTTTGAGTGTGCCTGTTAGGCAATTTTTTTGTATATACTTTGTGTAAGTCTCACAAAGTTCCTGCAAGACAGGTATAATTATCTCACATTTACAGATGAGGAAATTGAGGTGCAGAAATGTTAAGTGATGTGACTAAGGCTATACAAACAATAAGTACTAGAACTAGAATTAAAATGAGAACCAGGTCTATCTGGTTGTTAAGTCCATACTGATTGATAGGACTCTTCCACTTTCTCCTGACTTTATTTCCTAGCTATGAAATATCACTACTGATACAAGGGGATGGCACATATTAGGATTAGAATAGCATATATTTTCTTCCTTAAATAGGGAGAGTTGATGCATACATTACTTTTCAGGCAAAAAATATATTAAACAGAAAGTGCACAGCTTTTCTAATTATTCTAATCATGGGGTTATCAAAATTTCTCATCTTAGAAATTCATGCATTCATCTAGTAAATTAGTTCTAGGTAGAGAATGGATTTAAGTAACAATTAACACAGGCTTGGTATATAGTGGTCATTCAATAAGTATTTGTGGATCTAATGAATGAAGACATTTTTAATCCATGAATTTAGGTTTAAATATTTAAATTTAAACACTGAGGGTAGTGACACTTAAAGGAAAAATAGAGTAACTTGCCGCAGTCTGGCTGGGCACAATTCAGGAGCCACTTGTCAAAAGAAACGAACTTTATTTTTAAAACCACACATGTCAAACCACACAGCTCTTCAGGAAAACCTTCAGAGCCCAACTGCCACCACTGGCTTCCCACAAGCCTCTCAACCTCCCCCACTCCTCCTGCTCTTGAGGCCAATTGGCTGGGTCGCATGGGCGAAGCCAAAAAAGTCCCCCAATGAGCAGCTCGGTGGTCTGAAAGGGCGGGGAAACTGTCCAATGAGCATCACCGCAGAGGAGCCAATCAGTTGGCAGCTAGAAGTTTGCTGGGGCCGCTGTGAGCCAATCATCAGCTGGCAGCTGGAAGTTTGCTGGCAGCTGGAAGTTTGCTGGGGCCCCTTTCGGCTGTGGCTCTCAACTTCTCCCCTTCTCTGTTTAAACAACAAGCATGTGGCTTAGGGACCTTGCCTGCCTTAGGTTGTCCAATAGTACATATGGTCCTTACCATTCATCAGATGAGCTGACCTCAAGGCGTCAGCCTCCTGTCTTAGGTTGGTACCATTGCAAATGGATCTTACCCGTCATTGACTACTGGTCCAGCATACAGTCACACCTGTGGATACGTCTTTGTACCAGTGGGGGGTGAGGTTCTTTGCCTCACCTCTGTTGGCCCCCAAATTTTAGTTGAACGACCATGACAAGCAGAAGGGAGGAAGATACACCAAGCCAATTGATGGCTCCTTTTCGAAAAATTGTGCCACCGATGACGCCATCAGCAAAAATACCCCAACACTACCACAAGTCGCTGCACCAACAGATAGTTCACAATGCATACAAGTGAGTTCACAATGCATACAAGTGATACATAGTCCAGGCAAGTTCTGCAAGCAGTTCAGTGATGGCTATTGTAGAAGCTGTAGATTGGTTTTATCTTTGTCTTCACCAGCACTGGGATGAAGATAGGAATTCTGGCAACAATGGCTAAAGAAAAAATTATGTAACATTCCAGAAGGCACTAAAAGAAAACAATTTTCTGAACAATTTACATTATCTTGAACAGAATTATTAAATATAATGAAAAGGAAAGGTGAAAGTAAACAAACAGATCTGTTAACCTCCTTTTTTGTTCACATATTAAAACAATTCTCAACAGCTGTTTACCCAATTTAAATTAAACCATTTAAATCACGAATAAGAAAAAAAAATTTGGATCCATTTTTTCATGAGCACTCATCATATATGATATATGGACATACGTACATACAAACATACAACATAAAACACAAGTGTGCACACATAATATGTACAACACATAACATAATAGTAAAGGCCTTATAACTTTTTACAGGTGAAATCTCCATTGCAATGTTTAAAAACTCTATAGTCAAAAAATAGAACTGATCAGCAAAACATTAACCTAGGTCTGTAAGAGCTCAAAAAAACAAAATAGAACTTCATGATGTGGGAAAGGGTAATAATAGAATAGATATTGAAAAAAGCATCCTGGTTTTGTCGCAGATGTAAGGATAGCCAAACTGGAGTTTTGGATATCAGCTGGTATGGATTTGAGCCAAATCATCTTCTTTTTGTCTGAAGAAATCGCTTTACTTAATCTTTCTGGAATCCAAATCAGCTGCTGTTCTCCCTGTGGAAACACATAAATAGACCCCCGACTCCAGACAATCACTGGGTTAGGACCTTAGTTAATCTTTCTGGAATCCAAATCAGCTGCTGTTCTCCCTGTGTAAACACACAAACAGACCCCTGACTCCAGACAATTACTGGGTCAGGACCTCTCCATTGTCCTATTAGAATATCCTTCCAAAGTACCTTGGGCTTATGTACACTTATTGGACACATATGCCTTTCTGCAGAACTAAGCCCTGATGAATCCAAATTTAAAAAGTTTAGAGTAAAAAGTGTTATTTTAAGTTTATCTTTGGGGAATATATACCCCTTCCCAATTCCTTCTTTTTGCTTTAATAAGTACATTTTAATAGATTGATGAGCTCTTTCAACTATGCCTTGTCCCTGTGGATTGTATGGGATTCCTGTTATATGAGTAATGCCAAAAGATGAGCAAAATTGTTTAAAAGAGGTAGAAGTAAAACCAGGGGCATTATCTGTTTTTAACTGTTTTGGAATGCCCACAGTGGCAAAATTTTGTAAGCAATGAGCTACAATATCTTTAGTTTTTTCTCTGGCATGAAGGGAGCCCATCAAAAATCCAGAAGAAGTATCAACTGTAACATGAAAATATTTTAACTTTCCAAATTCTGGCAAGTGTGTTACGTCCATCTGCCAAATATGGTTAGGTATCAGTCCTCTAGGATTGATTCCAAGATTAACTTGTGGTAAAAAGGTCACACAATTTTGACATTGTTTTATTATTTATCTAGCTTGTTCCTTAGTTATTTTAAAATGCTTTTGTAAAGTATTAGCATTGACATGGAACTTTTTATGAAAATTTGTAGCTTCTTTGAGTGTAGAGAAAATATGTATGTCATGTGTAGTTTTATCTGCTAATTCATTGCCCAAACTAAGGGCTCCAGGCAATCCTGTATGTGCCCTGATATGTCCTATAAAGAATGGATCTTTTCTGTGCCAGATTAGACTTTGTATAGTGGAAAGCAAAGAGAAAACAGTAGAGGAAGGGGAAATCCTACCAGCATCTTCAAGGGATACTATAGCATTAACTATATACTGACTATCAGAAAATAAATTAAATACAGAATCTTTAAACATCACAAAAGCTTGTAATACTGCATTAAGCTCTACCTTTTGAGCTGATTGTTTGGGTACTAAAAATGTAAAAGTTTGATCAGGTGTAACTATTGCTGCTGTACCATTATTTGACCCATCAGTGAATATATTTGGAGCATTCATGATAGGTGTTTTTCTTGTCATTTTTGGAAAAATTACAGGATGCAATGACCAAAAAGACAATAAAGGATTAGATGGTAAGTGTTTATCAAGTGAAACATTAGATTTGCACATGATTATTGCCCAAGTATTTAACTCATTAGCTAACTCATCAATTTGATTCATAGTATATGGAGTAATAATTTTATTGGGAGAAATTCCAAACACTCCCTTTGCTTCTTTTATTCCTTTGAGTATTAATTGTCCTACAGTCTCAGGATACCTAGTAAGAATATTGTTAGGAGAATAAGATAAATGTATCCATAATAATGGACCTTCTTGCCAAAATACTCCTGTAGGAATATTTTTTGTTGGTAGTACAATAAATAATAAAGTCAAACTTACATCAATTTTATTCAAATGCATATTTTCTATATATGTTTCAATGATTTTTAATGCCTTTCTTGCTTCAGGCGTTAACATTCGGTTGAATTTGGATCTGATGGACCTTTTAGGATATCAAATAAAGGTCCCAACTCTCCTGTTGGTATACCTAGATAAGGCCTTATCCAATTTATGTCTCCTAATAACTTTTGAAAGTCATTAAGTGATTTGAGTTGATTTGCTCGTATTTGAATTTTTGGTGGATGGACCATTGTTGAGGATAATAGAACTCCTAAATAATTAATTGGAAAATTTAATTGTACTTTATCTATTGCTATCTCTAGATTATAATTTTTTAATAAGTTTGTAAGTGTGGCATAACATTCTAGCAATGTGTTTTTATCTTTGTGTGCTAATAATATATCATCCATATAGTGAAATATTTGTAGTTCAGGATTTTGATTTCTAAGTGGCTGGATTACTTTGTTAGCATAAATTTCACACATAGTTGGGCTGTTAGCCATCCTTTGAGGGAGTACTTTCCATTCATATCTCTGATCAGGATCTTCATGATTCAGTGCAGGGATAGTAAATGCAAAACGTGGACTATCCTCAGGATGAATTGGAATTAAAAAAAAACAATCTTTAATATCTATAAGTAAAACATACCAGGTTTTTGGCAAAGCAGACAATTGAGGAATCCCCGATTGAGCAGGTCTCATAATAACCATCTCATTATTAATGGCTCTTAAATCTTGCAATAATCTCCATTTACCAGATTTCTTTTTGATGACAAAAATGGGAGTATTATGGGGAGATACAGAAGGTTGTATATGTCCTTCCGCTAATTGTTGTTTGACCTGGTCATGGGCTGTTTGTATCTTTTCTTTAGTCAGGGGCCACTGAGGAACCCATACTGGTCTTTCTGATTTCCAAGTAATTTTTATTGTCTCAGTGGCCCTTTCTGAAAATTCAACCCAAGTCTGTCTGTTCCTTGATCTATTTGTATTGGTGCTGCTATACCTTGTTCTTGTTTTTCTAATCTTTTTCCTTTCCTAAAACCTTGTCTAGCCATAATAGTGGGTGCATTTTGATTGATGTTATTTGTTAATGTCAAACCTAATTGATCTAGGATATCTTGTCCGTATAAATGTACAGGGAGATGATCCAATACATATGGTTGTATAGTTCCTTCACATACTTCAGGATCCTTCCAATCTAATACCATTGTAGTTGTATGAGGATTAATCGCCACTCCTAGGCCTCGAAGCATTTGCGTGGCTTGTTGTAATGGCCAATGTTTTGGCCATTCTTGACGAGATATGATGCTAAGGTCTGCACCTGTATCCATTAGCCCATTAAATTCATGTCCTTGAATATTTAGTTTTATCATGGGGTGAGAATCTAAATTTAAAGAAAGCACAGCCCAATCTACTCCTGTGGATACTAATCTGTTGGAACCTCTTTCTACAGTATGACTGGAAAATTTATCATGTAGACTGGGTATTATTAGTAACTGTGCTATTCTATCTCCTAGTGAAATTACTGATATACCCTTTGGAGAACTGGCTATAATTTTTATTTCACCTTCATAATCAGGATCAATTACCCCAGGACTTATCATAAATCCTTTTAGAGCAGAAGAACTGCATCCCAATAATAAGCCTACTGTTCCTTTGGGAAGAGGTCCTTTTACCCCTGTGGGAATGATTTGAACTCCCATCTCTGGAGTTAGTACTGTTCTGGCGGAGGCGCAGATGTCCAACCCTGTGCTCCCTCTGGTTTGTCTGATGAGGGATCTAATGGACAATGTGTCCTGGGCACTACCCTGATGGGATTACTGGGGTCCTCCAGTGCTCCGTATATTTGTGGTCGTGGGCCCTGGAGCACTGGGCCCTCCTGTCCATTTTTTGGCAATGGAGCCCGATGCCTTTCTCCATGAGATCATGGATAAACACCTGGTCCTTGTTCATTTTTTGATAATGGAGTACCCTCTACGGTGGTTTGAGAATGGCATTCATTAGCCCAATGTCTCCCTCTATGGCATCGTGGGCAAATACCTGGTATTCTATTCCTTTGATACCTAGTTTTGTTAAACCCTCCTCCTATGGGGCAATTCCTTTTAAAATGTCCTGTTTGTTTACAATTGTAGCATGTTCTTGGCCTGGCATCTAAAGCCAGTTTTACTGCAGCTGCCATGATTTGCCCTTGTTCATTAATGTCTCTGGCATCTAAAACCTGTTGTACTGCAGCTGCCATGACTTGCCCTTGTTCATTAATGTCTCTACATAATTTAATGTATGTGTTTAAATCTTCATGTTTTCATGGTCTAATGACTTCTCTGCACCAACAATTCACTTGCTCATAAGCCAGTTGTTTTATTAATGGCATTGCTTGTTCTGTATTCCCAAAAACTCTGGTAGCTGTTTGAATAAGCCTATCTACAAATTCAGCATAAGGTTCATTAGCTCCTTGTATTACCTTAGATAATTGACCTTGCAAACCTCCATGTCCTTGTAAAGTCTTCCATGCCCTAACTGCATCTACAGCAATTTGTGAGTATACACCAGGATCATATGCAATTTGTTGCTGCTGAATCTCATAAGGTCCCTTTCCTAACAACATATCTAGATTTCTCTGAGGATAACCAGCTGCTGCATTTCGCCTAGCTGACTCTTTGCAAAATTCCTCATTGGCGACATTCCATAACAGATATTGTCCTCCATTTAGCACAGCTTTACATATATTAGTCCAATCTGTTGGTGTCATGTTCAAGTTGGTAATGGATTCGACCATGCTTACAGTGAAGGGTGCTTGAGAACCATAGGTTGTTATAGCCTCTTTTAGGTGCTTCACTTTTTTGAAATTTAAAGCATGGTGAATTCGCTGCCCTCTTGCCTGCTCAAATATAGGGAATGTTAATATTTGAGATCCTGTTTCAGAATCCCAACTATCAACTGCAGGGGTTGGGAGCCTCCCAGCATATGGAGGTGGAGCTGTTGGTTGGACACTTACACCCTCTGGTGATAGAAAGGTGTTAGTAGCAGTCTCCTGTTGTAACTTTTCCCCTGATGGCTTTTTCTGCTCTAAACTTTCTTCCTCAGTCTGACTAGTTTGAGAGACCTTCTCTTTTACTTGAATCTTTTCCTCTGTCTGACTAACTTGAGAGACCTTCTCTTTTACTTGAATTTTTTTCCTCTGACTAGCTCGAGAGACCTTCTCTTTTACTTGAATTTTTATGTCTTCTCCTTCCTCTACCATTATCTGAACTGAAGGCTTTGGACTAAGCAAACAAGATACGAACATCCACAATGGAAACTGACAGAGTCCCTGGAGTCCCTGGGCTTTTCTTTTCTATTCTTTTTAAATCTTCACCATGATGGTTCCATTGTGATATATTTAACAACTCCTCCTTAAAAAGCCATGGGCTACATTTGTGTATTGTATCAACGTATGCCCTGACTGTTCTTGATTTTACTGTGATGCCTCCTTCCTCTAACAATTTACTTAACCCTCTTTTGGTTTGTTTTTTACTAATTTCTGATCCCATATTTCTACTATAATACAACCCAACAAGATGATGCCAAACAAAACCGTGACAGAATGAAACAAAAATGGAACAACACAAAATCATTATAGCCTTTCTATCCTCCTGTAATGTCCATCCGTCCTTTCTCCCTATCGGTTCCTCAGACGCAAATATTTTTTCCTCAGATGTGAGCGGTTTTTCTTCCGTCTCACTCATTTCCAGGGACAGGCAACTTAAAACAAAAGTGAAACAAAACAAAAGAAGAATCTTAAAATGGCTACCCATCCTCTCGCCCTGCCCTCAGGGGCAAGCTGTTTACCTTATCTCTTACACTCAGTCGTTCCCCGTGTGGCCCACCAAATGCCACAGTCTGGCTGGGCACAATTCAGGAGCCACTTGTCAAAAGAAATAAACTTTATTTTTAAAACCACACACGCCAAACCACACAGCTCTTCAGGAAAACCTTCAGAGCCCAACTTCCACCACCGGCTTCCCAGCCAATCGGCCTCAAGAGCAGCTCCGTGGTCTGAAAAGGCCGGGAAACAGCCCAATGAACATCACTGCAGAGGAGCCAATCAGTTGGCAGCTAAAAGTTTGCTAGGGCCGCTGTGAGCCAATAATCAGCTGGCAGCTGGAAGTTTACTGGCAGCTGGAAGTTTGCTGGGGCCCCTTCGGCTGTGGCTGTCAACAGTAACTTTTGGCATTTTACAAACAATATTCTAGTTGAATGTGGTACAAACATAACTGGTGAACTAGAATGAGATACACATGTTTAAAACTCTCTTTGGATGTCTGTCTCTTTAGGAAGCATAGCACATGAAAGAGGTCATGGGTTTTGGAATTATACAGATAAGATTTAAAATTTCAATTTTACCATGCAATATATAACAGTGCTTCCCTAAGCCCCAATTTCGTCATCTTTAAAATGAATATACTAATCATTTGCCTAGTAAAGTTGTGATGGTGCATCCATGCATATAGTATAGTGAAAACTCTTTAGCTAACTCACTAGATTAATTGGTGTCTTCCATTCCATGACACATGCAGCTTTCTGTATTTGAAGACCCTTTCTGATTATATAGCTACCCCAGCTGCTGCAGGAAAGCAATTTTATAAATGTGCAGTGTATGGATGGAAGTTTGGTGCTAGTGTCATAAATATATTAGGAAGAACTTAGTAGTTTAAATCAAAATTAGAAATGTGATCCTAAGTTGTAATATTCTATCTTTTCATCTTAGTCATGTCACTACCTATGTACTACCACAAGAGTAGCAGTGATTTTGGAAAATGCTTATATACTTTTTGCAGCCTGATAAAAATTGTTGTAAATGTTTTTGACTTTCCTATAAGATACTTAAAGACTTTATCTCAGTTTAGGTTTAGTGATATTATGGAGTCTTTGATTTGAATTTCAATATTAAATGTATAAAGCTAGATGAAAAATCAAAGGATTTTATAAAGGGGGTGCTTGAGTTTTATTATTTAATAAGCTTTCTTTCTGTTTGAGTGACAAAAGCACACTTATCTTGTGGGTTCTTTTATTTTGACTTAATTAAAGAATATGTGTATTCAACTTCATGAAAGCAACATTCCCCTTTATTCTGAGGAGGGGCTTTTGGTATAGTTTAGTCTTATTAACTCCTATAACTTGATTTAATAAGGTCCTAAAGAAGAGAAATTTTCCTTCCATTGAATCCATATTTGTCACATTTTTCCCAGTTGTGTTGAATAAGCTAAACCCCTTTTTGTTACTTGACGAATTTCATTGTAACTAGTTTGGTATATTTTTGATTGATTTTTTTTTCAGTTAAGGGACTCTAGATAATTGAGGTATTGCATGTATATATATATACACACACATACATATATATACATATGTAAATATAGACACACATATATGTATGTATATGTATATATATATATATATACATATATATATATATACATATATATATATATATTTTATGGGAGGGAGTACTGAGGATTGAACTCAGGGCACTCAACTAGTGAGCCACATCCCCAGCTCTGTTTTGTATTTTATTTAGAGACAGGATTGCTGAGTTGCTTAGCACCTTGCTGTTGTTGAGGCTGTCTTTGAGCTTGCAATCTTCCTGCCTCACCCTCCCAGGCTGCTGGGATTATAGGCGTGCACCACAGAACCTGGTTTGCATATATTTTTAATTGAAATATGAAGGGTTATGTTCTGAGAGATTGGATTATTTAACTTAACTAGTAAACCACATTATGATCCCAGGAGTTAGATTGCTTTTGGGGAAAAAGGGAAGGTGGGAAAATATTCTTTATTGTTTGTACACCCTCACCTTTAAAGTGGTTTCAATTTGGCAAAAAGTTGTTCCCAGAAAACTTTACACTTAATGTACATGGGATTCTGATGAAATGTAGTAAATGAAATTTTCTTTGGTTATCTAATTTTAATGCCATTTCACATTTAGATTATCAAAAGTTGCTAACTTACCCATTATGTGTTAGTAAAAACACATTACCCATTTAAAATAATGTGAATGAGATTTATTTCTATTAAAATGACAGAAGTGTCTTTATCCTGTGGGTGTCTGCTCTGAATAATATTTTGAAAATTTAGAAACTTTGATCAATTATTTTCAGAAGCAGGGTTCAGTATTATCAGCTGAATAAATTCTTTTTGTTTTGGTCCTAGTAGGCTAAATGTTTTTATGTAGCTGATTATTATGTTTTAAAGATTTGTATCTTCTTAAGAATCACATCATTTTCTTTTTCAGAGAGACTAGAAATTAGGAAAACTCTCTTAGCTCTAGATTTACTTGAATTTTTGTGCTATAAGCTTTGCCTACCCCTATCTTGCTCCAGTTATATAAAAAAGACTAGCTTACTGAGTAAACCCTAGATCTTTGGCTCTTTCTTCCTTCTATTCTTCATTGTTCTCTTTCTTTTATTATTTGGCTATAATTTATCTGGCAGGTGAACAGAAGTCTCTGGTTCTTAGCTAGTTCAGTTCTAAAATGGATATGCAGTTTACCATTGCCAACTTAACTCGAGTTTTATGAAACTTTAGTGCCAAAGAGAAAAAACAGGCTAGGAAATATAATTTAAAAAAATACTTATGTATATAAAATTTCTAGAAATCAAGGTTTTCTTTTGAATACTGCAGTTTTTAAAATGAGAAATCAGGGCTTAAAATCCACTTTCTATTCATATTAGTTTTCTGAATCTGAGTAAATTGCTTTTGATGAAAAGTAAACCAATCCTTGGATGCATCAGGGAATTACTACATTTCTTAATTCTGAAGCTATCTTTTTCTTTTCCTTGCAAATTTTAATTACTTATTTTGGAAAAGCATAAATAGTTTCATGGAATTTAAATAAACATATTTATTTCAAGTTGTTTAATTATATAGCCTTTTTTTGAACCATACTTACACATTTTTACTTGCATTCCAGTTATTTTGTATTTATCTTTCTTCAGTTTGTATATTTTTTCTTATGAGATTATAAGCAAATTTACCTCAGGCACTAAGTAGTGCGTGAGTGAATTTCTGACTGGATTTATGGGTAGAACCTTCCATTTCCTACCACATTAACTTCCTTGGGCCTTGGGAATGTAACTTTGATTATTTGTTATTTTAAGATATTTATAATTTAAATTGGCTTCCATAAAAAAGTAGAAGTATAAGGAACTTGAGGTTCTTATCAGTGTTTTATGTGGTATTAATCAAAAAGGGTAGGAGCATGAAGGTGAAAGGTCTCTTTTAGTCTCTATGACCATATGTTAGAAGTGGGACAGACACAAGAGAAATAAACCTGAGTAAACTAGTGCAGTTTCTGGGCTGCCTTAGGAATATTGTATCTTTTTAACTGATTTTGTAAGCAAAAGATAAGGCAATTATCTTTGGTCCATCTGATTAATCTATTCAACTGAAACTTATGACCACTCTTTCAAATTAATTTAGTAGAGTCTTATTTAGTGAAGCCTTGTTTTTGGATGAGAGAATGAATACATGACAACTGCCTACAAAGGACTGAACTTCAATAATTTACAATAAGAACATCAAATATGGAGGTGAATCAGTAGTGTTTCTTTCATCTCAGTGGCTATTGACAATATAAATTTTTGCTCTCAGGAATGAGGTAGGATACATCTCCTTTCATATTTATTCATATACATATATTGTGTGTATATATATATACATATATATACATATATATACATATATACATATATATACATATATATATATAAAATCATAGCATGTAATATTTCTTCATATTAAATATCTAGTTAGTTTTTAATTTTATTATTTTTATATGGTTTCTTTGCTACATCTTTATTTTCTCTTGCCACTTTTTTAAGAAGGCAGGTAGTTTGCCTGGATTTTGCTGATTGCTTTCACATGATAAGTTCAACACATTCTTCTATCTTCTGTATTTTATTTTTTAAAAAATATTTCTTTTTTAGTTGTAGGTGGACCTAATATCTTTACTTCATTTTAATGTGGTGTTGAGGTTGGAACCCAGTGCCTCACATGTGCTAGGCGAGCATTCTATCACTGAGCCACAACCCCAGCCCCCTGTCTTCTGTATTTTCTATAAATTATTGGATATATATATATGAAAACTTGATTATCTTTAGACTTTTTAAAAAATCAAGACCATTTCAAAAGTGGTATTGTGTGCTACCATTATGAAGCACATAATGTCTGGCTTGCTATTTTTGTGATGTTAGCAACAATTAAATAACAATGCATAATTTATGTTTAAACAATAATAATTCAAAAAAAGTACAGACTACAATTGCCCAGTAAATGTTACAACTTAACTCTATGAATTTAGGGGAGGAAAAGTTAATTCAGGACTAAAGTTGTCAATGAAAATGTTATGAAGGTAGTTGGTCTTCGGATAGGTTGTAAAGAATAGGGATAATTCTAGTAAAATATGATATATTAGCCAGTTTAGGTTAATTTATCCAGTGATAATAAATCACTAAAAATGTCTCAGGGATTTATAACAACAACAAAGATGCATTTCTTGCTTCCATTTACGTGTCTATTATAGGTTAGCTACATTATTGTTTCACATTTTCTTGTCAGGAGTCAGCCTGATAAGAGTAGCCTCTATCTGGAAGGTTGCTGGTCTCATGTAAAAAGAAAAGAGATGATTTTGAAACAAAACAGTGGTTCTTAAAGCTGCGCAGAAAGAGTGCATGTCACTTTTGCTCACATTTCTCTTCAGGTCTTAGAGCAAGCCTGATATTGACAAGGTAGGGTATATAATCCTGTCCTACTGATAGGATTGTGGGATAGCAGTATTTGTCTTAGAGGAAAAAGTGGGAAGAGAAAGGGTATTTTGGGTAGGAAGAATCATTAATGCACATGGAATATTTGAGGATTAGCAAGAAGTGCCACAGTCTGTCTGGGCACAATTCACGAGCCACTTATCAAGCAGAAACGAACTTTACTTTTAGAACACGCATTCCGCACCACAGAAGCTCTTCAGGAATTCCCTCAGAGCCCAGCTGCCACTACCAGCTTCCCATGAGCCTCTCAATGCCCCACTCCTCTTGCTCTTGAGGCTGATTGGCTGGGTTGTGTGGGCGGAGCCAAAAGAGTCCCCCAATGAGCAGTTCTGTGGTCTGAAAGGGCGGGGAAACAGCCCAATGAACATCACCGCAGAGGAGCCAATCAGCTGGCAGCTGGAAGTTTGCTGCGGTTATGGTGAACCAATCAGTTGCAAGTTTGCTGGGGTCGCTGTGAGCCACTCAGCTGGAAGTTTGCTGGAGCCCCTTCGGCTGTGGCTCTCAACATCTCCCCCTCTCTGTTTAAACAACAAGCGTGTGGCTTAGGGACCATGCCTGCCTTAGGTCCTTACCCATCATCAGATGAGCTGACTTCAAGGCGTCAGCCTCCTATGTTATGTTGGTACCATTGCAATTGGATCTTACCCATCATTGACTACCGGTCCAGCATACAGCCACACCTGTGGATAGGCATTTGTACTAGTGGGGGGGTGAGGTTCTTTGCCTCACCTCTGTTGGCCCCCAAATTTTAGTTGAACGACCACGACAAGCAGAAGGGAGGAGGATACACCAAGCCAATTGACGGCTCCTTTAGGAAAAATTGTACCATCGATGACACCATCAGCAAAAATACCCCGGCTCTACCACAAGTTGATGCACCAACAGATAGTTCACAATGCATACAAGTGATACATAGTCGAGGCAAGTTCTACAAGCAGTTCAGTGATAGCTATCATCTTTGTCTTCACCAGCACTGGGATGAAGATAGGAATTCTGGCAATAATGGCTAAAGAAAAAATTATGTAAAATTCCAGCAGGCACTAAAAGAAAACAATTTTCTGAACAATTTACATTACCCTGAACAGAATTATTAAATATAATGGAAAGGAAAGGTGAAAGTAAACAAACAGATCTGTTAACCTCCTTTTTTGTTCACATATTAAAACAATCCTCAACAGCTGTTTACCCAATTTAAATTAAACCATTTAAATCACGTGAATAAGAAAAAAAAATTTGGATCCATTTTTTCGTGAGTGCTCATCATAAATGATATATAGACATACGCACATACAAACATATAACACAAAACACAAGTGTGCACACAGAATATAATACATACAACACATAATAGTAAAGGCCTTATAACTTTTTACAGGTGAAATCTCCATTGCAATGTTTAAAAACTCCATAGTCAAAAAATAGAACTGATCAGCAAAACATTAACCTAGGTCTGTATGAGCTCAAAAAACAAAATAGAACTTCATGATGAGGGAAACAGCAATAATAAAATAGATATTGAAAAAAGCATCCTGGTTTCATTAGCCTCCAGGTGTGGGAGAATCACTGTCGCAGATATAAGGATAGCCAAACTGGAGTTCTGGATATCAGCTGTTTGGATTTGAGCCAAATCATCTTCTTTTTGGTCTGTAGAAATTGCTTTAGTTAGTCTCTCTGGAATCCAAATCGGCTGCTGTTCTCCCTGTGGAAACACACAAACAGATCCCCGACTCCAGACAATCACTGGGTCAGGACCTTTCCATTGTCCTGTTAGCATATCCTTCCAAAGTACCTTGGGCTTATGTACATTTTTTTGGACACATATGCCTTTCCACAGCACTAAGCCCTGATGAACCCAGATTTAAAAAGTTTAAAGTAAAAAGTATTATTTTAAGTTTATCTTTGGGGAATATATACCCCTTCCCAATTCCTTCTTTTTGCTTTAATAAGTACATTTTAATAGTTTGATGAGCTCTTTCAACTATGCCTTGTCCCTGTGGATTGTATGGGATTCCTGTTATATGAGTAATGCCAAATAATGAGCAAAATTGTTTAAAAGAGGTAAAAGTATAACCAGGGGCATTGTCTGTTTTTAACTGTTTTGGAATGCTCACAGTGCCAAAATTTTGTAATCAATGAGCTATAATATCTTTAGTTTTTTCTCTGGCATGAAAAGCCCATCAAAAATCCAGAAGAAGTATCAACTGTAACATGAAAATATTTTAACTTTCCAAATTCTGGCAAGTGTGTTACGTCCATCTGCCAAATATGGTTAGGTATCAGTCCTCTAGGATTGATTCCAAGATTAACTTGTGGTAAAAAGGTCACACAATTTTGACATTGTTTTATTATTTATCTAGCTTGTTCCTTAGTTATTTTAAAATGCTTTTGTAAAGTATTAGCATTGACATGGAACTTTTTATGAAAATTTGTAGCTTCTTTGAGTGTAGAGAAAATATGTATGTCATGTGTAGTTTTATCTGCTAATTCATTGCCCAAACTAAGGGCTCCAGGCAATCCTGTATGTGCCCTGATATGTCCTATAAAGAATGGATCTTTTCTGTGCCAGATTAGACTTTGTATAGTGGAAAGCAAAGAGAAAACAGTAGAGGAAGGGGAAATCCTACCAGCATCTTCAAGGGATACTATAGCATTAACTATATACTGACTATCAGAAAATAAATTAAATACAGAATCTTTAAACATCACAAAAGCTTGTAATACTGCATTAAGCTCTACCTTTTGAGCTGATTGTTTGGGTACTAAAAATGTAAAAGTTTGATCAGGTGTAACTATTGCTGCTGTACCATTATTTGACCCATCAGTGAATATATTTGGAGCATTCATGATAGGTGTTTTTCTTGTCATTTTTGGAAAAATTACAGGATGCAATGACCAAAAAGACAATAAAGGATTAGATGGTAAGTGTTTATCAAGTGAAACATTAGATTTGCACATGATTATTGCCCAAGTATTTAACTCATTAGCTAACTCATCAATTTGATTCATAGTATATGGAGTAATAATTTTATTGGGAGAAATTCCAAACACTCCCTTTGCTTCTTTTATTCCTTTGAGTATTAATTGTCCTACAGTCTCAGGATACCTAGTAAGAATATTGTTAGGAGAATAAGATAAATGTATCCATAATAATGGACCTTCTTGCCAAAATACTCATGTATATTATTCTAGATAGAAGAGTAAAAGAATCACACCTGGGGAAGGGGAGGAGTGATCAGTAGAGTTCAAATTTCAAACTCATGTTTAGGTAACCTGCTATTTTGATGAATGCTAAATTTCTGGCTTGAGCAATTTGGGATGGAAAGTGCTAGCTCAGCACTGCTCAGTAGAAATACAATTTGGACCACAAATGTAATCCATATATACAATTTAAAATTTGAGGGGGCTGGGGATGTGGCTCAAGCGGTAGCGCGCTCGCCTGGCATGCGTGCGGCCCGGGTTCGATCCTCAGCACCACATACCAACAAAGATGTTGTGTCCGCCGAGAACTAAAAAATAAATATTAAAAATTCAAAAAAAAAAATTTGATAGTAGTTGCATTAAATTAAACAGGTGAAATTAACTTTAATGTATTTTATTTAACAATATACTTCACTCAATATTTTGTTATGTTTGCTTTTCAATTATGGTATTCCCAGAACTCAGTGAAGAAATAACAAGGAATTATATAGCAGCTTTCTGTAAGTAGGAAAAACATAGCTTGATTTTTATGGCTGGACTCCAAGAGAAAGCATTTCTTTTCTATTTTTTGGGGGGGGGGTATTGGGGATTGAACTCAGGGGAATTCAACAGTGAGCACATCCCGAGCCCTATTTTGTATTTTATTTAGAGACAGGGTCTCACTGAGTTGCTTAGTGCCTCACTTTGCTGAGGCTGGCTTTGAACTCATGGTCCCCCTGCCTCAGCCTTCCAAGCTGCTGGGATTACAGGTGTACACCACTGCACCTGGTGAGAAAGTGTTTTTGATAAGGATGGATTAGTAATTATCTGTAAGCAAATGTGGGACTGAGAATACTAGTCTTCTTCAAATTCTAGAGATCCTAGGATATAAAAGAAAAAATAATCAGCCACCTCATATGACTACAAGGCAAAGAGTGTCCTGTGGGGCGAGCAGGATATTAGAGTAAGGAGATAGTTGGAACACTCAATGAAGCGTATAGGAGCAGTGGGGAGGATTTATAGGAGATAGTCCTAGAGACTATATTAGTGTTAAAAGACAGGGTAGAGCTAGACTGTAGGAGAGCTAGTAGGGCATAAGAAGTATAGGTTATGAGGAAATGGTAGAAAATATTGTATTAAAATCTCTCAGAGAATCCATAGGAAATCATAGAGAATCATAGGAATGAGTGAGCATGTTAAAGTGTGGAAAGAAGGAGCTTGGATCTGGAGTGAACAATTCAGGATTCTGAATTGATGAGAAATAGTTTCTGTGTTTTGGGTATCTAGTATGCCAGGTAAGAAAGAGGCCTCTAGATATTTTGACTCTTTGCAGCCATTACCTCAGATGGATGGGGATTTGGATGAAACTTGGAGATATAATTGAGAGGACTTAGACTCAGGATATATCTCAGTGGTGGAGCACCAACATGTGAGGTCCTGGGTTTGATGCCTAGTACCACTACCATCACCACACACACACACACACAAACCAAAACCAAACCACACCAAACAAACAAACAAAAAAACCTTCAGAAAAAGTGAAAATGGGATCATTTCCAAGAAAGGATCTGTAATTTTGTTGACTGGCTATGATGAAGAAAGAGAAATTGCTTTATCAATATTATGAATTCTCCCTAGATCCTAGACACCTTATATACTTTGTATTTAAAATTTACAAAATCCTACAAGGTGAGATGAATTTCTATTTTTATAGACAAAGAACTTGAGTTTAGAATGGTGTGACAACCTGCTTAAGCTCATATGATTAATATGAAGTAGAAACAGGACTAACCCAGATTCAGGTGACTCCAAAAAACCCTTTGCTGTCCCTTATATATGACATCATCTTTCCAGAGAGAGAAGGGGATAAAAAATACATAGTTAATAAACTTGGTTACTCATTAACAGAAATGAAAGAATCAAAAGGAAAATGTTTTTGTGGAAAAGATAGGTTTATTTTAGTCACTTTGAATTTGAGTTAATAATGGGATAGCCTTGGGGACATGATGAGGATTCAGTTAGAAATGTGACTCGACTCTATATAAAAGAGCCAAGAGAGAAGATAAAGCTATTGAGAGTGTGTGTGCCGAGTATGTAAATATGGATATATTTTCCAAAAAGTAAGTTTGATATAAAAATGAATTTTTTATTTAATATTTTGAAAAGCTTGGATATGTAAAATTTTTGACAAAATCTGAATATTATAAAGGTTACAATATATTCATTTTAGAACCTATTTTGTGTTGTATGTGCAGAAATTTAAAAAATTATCTACATATGTTAAAAATTTTTAAATATGTGTATGATTGTTAATATATGCTGAGAACCAATGTTTTACAAAGGGCTGTCATATTATATTGGGTCTAATAACATTCCATGAGAGTCTTTGGACTCAAAACATGAATAATTGATGATTTTAATATTCAAAATAATATTCTGGCTTATAAATGAAAGGTTATTATATATAAATATTGCAGTCATATAATAGTCTGGACTAGATAGTATACTAAGTGTCCCAGGCCTCACTGGGAGTTTCACTTGTAGACATTTATTGAGAGCCTGCTTTGTGGTACACATGTCTTTTAGTTCTCTAATGACCTTATTAGGTTTGAGTTTTCTTTTTTAAATAATAAAGATTATGCTTATAATATTTCATGTGATATTTTATTGATGTTAATAGTGCCATTTTTACAACACTTTAGAACATACACAGAAATTTCATATGCATAATTCATATTAGTACAAGTTATTGTGTTAAACATGTGCTATATGCTACAGAATTCTGAAAAATATTTAATCATTATAGACCTTTTGTGAGGAAAGTATTATTATCATCCTTCTTACAGTGAGGAATGTGAGACTTATGTAGTTAAATAGTTTGGCCAGGATTTCACAGCTAAGTTGACATCACAGAAGAATTAAAGTCTGCCCATTACAGCTAGTACCACTATCAGCTTAGGCCCTGACAAAGATTAGAGAAAGTAGCTAAGAGAAAATATAATGTGACGAAAATGTTATTTTCACATTGGTATTACATTTATGTTTGTGATTAGTCCCATGCTAGAAATATTTCCAATATATCATAAATGTTGAGAGGTTTGCTTTTAGTTTATAAATTATTTTAGATTTCTTTAGAAAATTGTTTTTAAGCTACAATTACGTTTAGAGACGGTGATTTAACAAATGATCTGCAGGTGCCCTTACCCCTAATTCCCTATGTATTTCACAAATTTACTATTTCTAGAAAGAAAGAAAAGGAAAATTATACTTGAAGGCATACTCACCAGGAAATAATTAAAAAGTACCTTGGTTCTTTAGGTACTGTCTTGCATTTTTGTATTATACAATTACTATCTTAGATTAGGTAGAAGGGAGTGAAGAGAGGGAAGGGGAGGGGATACCGGGATAGAAAGGATAGTAGGATGAAACAGACATTATTACCTGTGTACATATATGATTGCATGACTGATGTGATTCTACAACACATACCATCAGAAAAATGATAAATTATACCCAATGTATAGTGCATAAATGCATTCTACTGTCATGTATAACTAATTAAAACAAATTAAAAAATTAAGATATATAGTATGTGTTAAGAGATAACACCAGGAAGAGTGAATATTTTTGAACTAACTAGAAATGACATTTTACATTTAAACTCATTATTATTATTGATACCAGGAATTGAACTCAGAGGCACTTGACCACTGAGCCACATCCCCAGGCCTACTTTGTATTGTAGTTAGAGACAGGATCTCACTGAATTGTTTAGCGTCTTACTTTTGCTGAGGCTGGCATTTAACTTGTGATCCTCCTGCCTCAGCCTCCTGAGCTGCTAGGCATTTAAATTTATTTTTAAAGAGCAAGGATACAGAAGTACACTTGTTGAAATTTTTTTAATTGGTTAAGCAGCAGCTCTCAATTTAAAACAAAGGAAGCATTCTGATAGTCCTTTAAGTGATCTAAGTAGAGGCAATTACTTCACTGTTTTCACTTTTGAGTATGTTTGATCAAGCCCTGAATGAGAGGGTATCTGCTTTTTCTTTTGATGTTGTGAGGAAAAAAAAATAAACTCTTTAACTGGTAGAAAGTAAGGAACTAAACCTTTACTACCACAACAGGCCTAAATTAAGTTGTAAAAGCTATTTCTCTATGTAACATGCCTTTCCTGGGCTTGTTCCCTTCTTATTTCTCACTGCATACACCCTCCCTCCTCATTAATATCCTGTGGAGCTTTTTTATCCTGGACAAGGCATCAAGCTCAGATCTTCCTACAATGTAAATTTCAAATGTACACATCTTGTTTATGTCTCCCTCCAAATTGTGCTGTGTGTTTTTTCTTCTGTGAAATTAATCCATTATTTTATTTTGATGTGTAATCATCTCTTAATCCTTTTAGCTCTCTTGGGAGTAGCGGTAGCTAGCTACAGTGTATTTACATAAAAACTTGGTTGAGGATTTGAATGATAACTTAGTCCAGCTATGTGATCTTGGGAATGGAATGTATGGTAACCTTTCTGAGTCATCGTCTTTTATGACAAATGACACAAATTCAGGTTTATACCTGGGGCTAATTATATAGTGTTAAACATATATAAGGTCTTATCACTAATACATTTTTGTTAGATTATATGGACACTCAAGAAGTAAATAGGAATTTCTGGTGCTATGGTTTGCTTTAGAAGGAAGTATTTTTGATTATACATGACAAAATTTAGTTTGGTGGGGCTGGGGATGGGGCTGGGGTAGTATGCTCACCTGGCATGTGTGTGGCCTGGGTTCAATCCTCAGCACCACATACAAACAAAGATTTGTGTCCACCGAAAACTGAAAAATAAATGTTAAGAAATTCTCTCTCTCTCTCTCTTTAAAAAACTTTAGTTTGTACTAATATGAATTCTCTTGCAGTCACCATTTTTCATATTTTTAGAAATTAGGAGGAATTAGTATTTACATTGATCTTGAAGTTATATTTTCAGCTGCAGCACCAGTTTTTTTTCCAGATATTCTTTGGATTCTTCTGAAAAGGTGTGACAATCTTAAATATATTTGATTTAGAACTACTTATTTTAATTGTGAAACCAGTCAGGGGAAGTAAGGTCATTATGAGTGGAAATCTGTTCAAGAGTAGGAAAGCAAATACTTGGATGGTTCTTTCTTTTGCTTCATGAAGGAAAGACTTTTTAAAATAAGTTGACTCCAACACATTTTCATTTTTCTAGAAACATTCAATATCATTGAGGGGAAAAGGTCTACACTAGTGAGGACCTATCTCTATCATAGCCAGGCAAAGCCCTGGGAAATACAAGGAAAATAAAATCCCTGAGCACAAAATTGACTAAATGACCTTAGAGTTCTTTTATATCTTTTTTTCCTCACTGAAGAATACAGTGAAATTGTTTTGGTGTTCTCAGATAGTATACTTATAAAACATTAGATAAATGGACAGATTAAAAACTTGATGTGAATTGCATCATTGATGAAAGAAAAAAATAGAGAACAAGTTCAAACTATTTTTATTCTTTCAGAGTTCATAGTTATGAATTGTAAAAAAGCTTTGTATTGTTCAAAGATTTATTTTTGGAGTTTCAATATATTTTTAAAATTGATAGTTTGCTGTTTTAAGCAAACTTATTATGCATAGAGCAAAGGACCATATTTCTTGCCTTTGAATCTTTTTATAAACTTTCTTTAATTCCCAAGCAGATATGAAATAAACCTCAACTTTATTATAAAAATGAATAACAGTTTATTTTTTCTGGTTATATTCACACATGTATTTATAGTAATTTGTGTGATTAAGAGCATAAGTTTGAGTCAGACTATCTGGGTTTAGACTCTTCATTTACCTATAGTTGTTTCAAGAATTGATTAAGTAATTATTTGTAATGCTCGTAGTATATAGTCTAGAGCATACAATGTATGTTTATTTTTTTTAAACTAATTTTAAAAGCTATAGTGTGAGAGATCAAATGATCTTAAAGTTCCTATATAATATTTGAAAAAAGTATGAACTCAGTGATTATTTTTGGATTTGTGATTGCCTTTAACATAATATGTACTTGGCAAATTTTAGATGAATAATGCCAAAAAAATAGGGCTCACCATTATTTCATTTGTTCTTGTATAACTTCTTGTCATTAATTTTAGACACATTGAAATATATTTGATTTTTGTTTTGGTACTGATAAATGACCTCTTGAATCTCATCTCCTTAAACATAAGTCAGGTTGGCCATTTATTTGTTAAAAACTATTGAATTGACTTGCCTCTTACTTTGTGTCCAAAAGAGAGAGAGAGAGAGAGAGAGAGAGAGAGAGAGAGAGAGAGAGAGAGAGAGAGAAAGAAAAAAAGCTAAATATTTTAGCTCTTGCTATCATAATGCTAATGTAAAAGTATTAACAATATTCAAAGGCTCCTTGGCAAAAGGGCTTTTTTTTTCTTAAGAAATGGGATAAATAATTTAAAACTTCTGTGATTGAGATGACTATTTTTCTCTCTTTTCTTGACATTTGTGGATAAAATTAGAATTACTTTAATGATTAGACATGAAGTATTAAAGAAAGCCTTGCAAAGTGTTAAATATAGTTTATAGTCATGATAGTATATGCCAATGCGTTATAGATCTATTTTTTTCTCCCCAAAGTGGTTGTACTGTGTATAGATCATTTCCTTTAGCAGCAGGGATGTGGTTTCCTAGAGGAATAAGTCACTAACCCATCAAATCCTTTGTATATTTTGGCAAATAGATGATGTTAGATAGACATTGCAGGTATTACACAAATATTTTTTACTAAGAGATGTGAGGAGAGAAAAAGAAAGATTATATTTTAGAATAACAGAGAACTCATGTATAAAATACATTTAAAGTACATTTATGAATATCGTTTTGCTGTTTACTATGGGCAATGGTATGATATAAGTAAGTTAACTCCTTAAGTTTAGTAAAATAGTCTGGGAGTTTTGGATTCAGTAAAGGAGAAAGATTAGCAAAATAATTTATTTTTAAAAGGTGCATTAATAAATAAAAACATGTGACAAGCTGTTGTAAAATATTTTCAAAATATACTTGCCACATAGGACTAGGAGCTATGAGAACTCTTAAGTGCTGTTTGTATAACCACTGGAAAACAGTTTGGGTATATACATATTCTATGACTTTTGCTAGGTGTATATTCTTCCCCTAGACATGCACATATGTGTGCTTAAAGCTTGGTACAAGAATGTTGCTAGTTTTATTATTTTGTAATAGCTGAAAATTGGAGTGACATAAAATGATAGGAGATGGATAAGTTATTATATATTGTTATGAGGGAATACTTTATGACAATGAAAACCATTGAACTGTACAGAGTATAATGTTTAGGTAAAGAAATGGGTGCTAAATAATGTATACTTTTTAAAATATAAAGCCTAGGAGCAGGAAAAACTACTCTGTGGTGTTATAAGTCAGTACAGGGTATTCCTTTGTATAAGAGTAGAGGAAAATAATTGTCAAGGGGCAAAATTAGACCTTTGGGGTACAAGAAATGTTCTATTTCTTTTTAAAATGAGCACATTAATTATACGTATTAATAAGATTCACTGTATTTCCATACATGTATACAGAGTGCAGTGATCATATCCAACTACCCTTCTTCCATCAATGTTTCCCCTCTATGGTCCTTCCCTTTTCTTAGTCCCTAGTAATAACTATTCTACTTTTAGGTTGACTTTAGTAAATTTTTAAAAATTTTTCTCATTTAAGAGATAACATGCAATATCTGAATTTCTGTGTCTGGCTTATTTCACTTTACATAATATCTTTCATCAGTATGGAGATTCCTCAGAATACTTGTAATGGAACTGCCATTTGACCCAGTTATCTCACTCCTTTGTTTATACCCAAAGAACTTAAAATCAGCATACTGTAGTGAAACAGCTATATCAATGTTTATAGCAGCATGATTCACATTCACTAAACTCTGGAACCAAACTATATGCCCTTCAACAGATGAATGGTTAAAGAAAAAGTGGTATACACAGTGGGAATATTACATAGCCATAAAAGAGAGTGAATGGATAAAACTGGAGAATATCGTGCTAAGTTACATAAGCCAATCCCCCCAAACCAAAGGCTGAATGCTCTCTCTGATATGTGGATGCTGACACACAATAAGGAGAGTGGGGAAGAGAAGAATAGAAGTTCATTGGGTTAGACAAAGAGGAATGAATGGAAGGAGAGTGTATGGCAATAGGAAAAACAGTAGAATAAATTGGCATGACTTTCCTATGTTCACATATGAATACACGACCAGTGAACCTCCATATCATGTACAACCATGAGAATGCTATCCTAATTAGAATAAGTTATATTCCATGTATGTATGTCAAAATTAGTTGACACTATACTGTTATATATATCTAAAAAGAACAAATTAAAAAACCAAAAACATTTTATCTTTTATTTTCATCCATTTTACTGAAAATGTCAGGATTTCATTGTATTTTTATGGTTAAATTGCTTTATTTAAAATGTGTCCTAATTAATTGTGCATGACAGTAGAATGCATTTAGACACAGTGTACTCAGTGGAGCACAACTTTTCATTTCTCTGGTTATACATAGTGAAGAGTCACTCCAGGAATTACACATGTATAAAGGGTAATAATGTCTGTCTCATTCTACTGTCCTTCTGACTCCACAGCTCCATCCCTCCTCTCACTCCCCTCTACACAAACAAAGTTTCTTCATTCTTCCCTACCCCCTGCCCCACTATAGACCATCATTTGCTTATCAGAGAAAACATTTGGCTTTTAGTTTTTTGAGATTGGTTATTTCACTTAGCATGATATTCTCAAATTTCATTAATTTTGACCTGCAAATGCCATAATTTCATTCTTCTTTAAGGCTGAAAATTTTCCCTTGTGAATATGCATTGTGTTTTTTTATCCATTTATCTGTTTATAGGCATATAGGTTGGTTCCATAGTTTGGCTATTGTGAATTGAGTTTCTATAAACATTGATCTGGTGGTGTCACTGTAGTATGCTGATTTTAGGTCCTTTGGGTATAAACTGAGGAGTGTTTTCTATGGTGGTTCCATTCCAAGTTTTCTGAAGTATCTCCATGCTGGTTTCCATAGTGGTTGCATCAATTTGTAGTCCCACTCCCAATATATGAGTGTATCTTTTCCCCTATATTCTCACCAACACTTATTATTGCTTGTATTCTTTATAATTGCCATTTTGACTGGAGTGAGATGAAATCTTAGAGTAGTTTTGATTTGCATTTCTCTAATTGCTAGAGATGATGAATCTTTTTAAAATATGTTTGTTGATCAGTTGGATTTCTTCTTATGTGAAGTGTTGGTTCAGTTCCTTAGCCCATTCATTGATTGGGATATCTGTTTCTTTTTTTCTTTTTTGGTACTAAGTTTTTTTGAGTTCTTTATATATCCTGGAAATTAGTCCACTATCTTAGGTACATGTGATAAAGATTTGTTTACAATTCTGTAGGCACTTTATCATGTTATTGATTGTTTCCTTTGCTGAGAAGAAGCTTTTTAGTTTGAATCCATCCCATTTATTGATTCTTGATTTTACTTCTTGTGCTTTAGGAGTCTTGTTAAGGAAGTTAGTTCCTAAGCTGACATGGTGGAGAATTGGGATGCTTTTTCTTCTATTGGGCACAGGGTCTCTGTTCTAGTGTCTAAGTCTTTGATCCACTTTGAGTTGAGTTTTGTGCAGGGTGACAGAGATTTAATTTCATTTGCTTTATATGGATTTCCAGTTTTCCCAGCACCATTTGTTAAATAGGCTCTTTTTTCTCCAATGTATGTTTTTTGCAATCTTTGTCTAGAATGAGATAACAGTATTCATGTGGGTTTGTCTCTGTGTTTTCTGTTTTGTACCATTGGCCTACATTTATATTTTGGTACCAATAACATGATGTTTTTGTTACTATGGCTCTGTTTAAGGTCTGGTATTGTGATGCCTCCTGATTCACTCTTCTTGCTGAGAATTCCTTTGGCTATTTAAGGTCTCTTATTTTTCCAAACAAATTTCATTATTGCCTTTTCTAGTTCTATGAAGAATGTAATTGGGTTTTTAATATGACTTGCATTAAATCTGTATAACAGTTTTGGTAGCATGCCCATTTTGACTATATTAATTGTGCCTATCCAGGAGCATGGGAGATGTTTCCATCTTTTAAGGTCTTCTTCAATTTCTTTCTTTAGTGCTGTGTAGTTTTCATTGTAGAGGTCTTTCACCTCTTTTGTTAGATTGATTCCCAAGTATTTTATTTTTTTGAGGCTATTGTGAGTGGGGTGGTTTTCCTAATTTCTGGTGTAGTAGATTCTTTGCTTATATATAGAAATGCATTTGATTAATGGGTATTAATTTTATATCCTGCTACTTTGCTGAGTTCATTTATTATTTCTAGAAGTTTTCTGGTGGAGTTTTCTGGATCTTCTAAATATAGAATCATGTCATTGGCAAATAGTGATAGTTTAGTTCTTTTTTTTACTCTGTGTAACCCTTTAATTTCTTTCATCTGTCTGAATACTCTAGCTAGAGTTTCAAGAACTATGTTGAATAGAAGCGGTGAAAGAGAGCATTCATGTCTTGTTCCAGTTTTTAGTGGTAATGCTTTCAATTTTTCTCCATTTAGAATCATGTTATCTTTGGCCTAAGCATAGATAGCTTTTACAATGTTGAGGTATGTTCCTGATACCCCTAGTATTTCTAGTGTTTTGAACATGAAGAGGTGCTATATTTTGTCAAATGCTTTCTCTGCATCTATTGAAATAATCATATGATTCTTATCTTTAAGTCTATTGATGTAATGTATTGTGTTTATTGATTTCTGTATGTTGAAACAGTCTTGTATTCCTGGGATGAACCCCACTCGATTGTGGTACACTATCTTTTTCATATGTTTTTGTATGTGATTTGCCAGAATTTTATTGATAATTTTTGCATCTGTGTTCATCAAGGATATTGGTCTGAAGTTTTTTTTCCTTAATGTATCTTTGTCTGTTTTTGGTATCAAATTTATGCTAGCTTCATAGAATGAGTTTGGAAGGGTTCCTTCCTTTTCTATTTCATGGAATAATTTGAGAAGTATTGGTATGTATTTTTCTCTGAAGGTCCTGTAGAACCTGGCTGAGAATCTGTCTGGTCCCAGGCTTTTCTTGATTGGTAGGTTTTTGATGGTGTCTTCTATTTCCTTACTTGAAATTGAACTGTTTAATACAATCTGCCCAGATTGAGTTAGGAAGACACACACAATTTAAACAGACCAATAACAAAGGAAGAGATTGATGAAGCCATCAAAAGACTACCAACCAAAAAAAGCCCTGGACCGGATGGGTATACAGCTGAGTTTTACAAAACCTTCAAAGAAGAATTAATACCAATACTTTTCAAGCTATTTCAAGAAATAGAAAAAGAAGGAGCTCTTCCAAATTCATTCTATGAGGTCAACATCACCCTGATCCCGAAACCAGACAAGGACACTTCAAAGAAAGAAAACTACAGACCAATATCTCTAATGAACTTGGATGCAAAAATTCTCAATAAAATCCTGGCGAATCGAATACAAAAGCATATCAAAAAAATTGTACATCATGATCAAGTAGGATTCATCCCTGGGATGCAAGGCTGGTTCAATATACAGAAATCAATAAATACTATTCACCACATCAAGAGACTTAAAGACAAGAACCATATGATCATCTCTTTAGATGCAGAAACAGCATTTGACAAAGTACAGCATCACTTTATGTTCAAAACACTAGAAAAACTAGGGATAACAGGAATTTACCTCAACATTGTAAAAGCCATATATGCTAAACCTCAGGCTAGCATCATCCTAAATGGAGAAAAACTGAAGGCATTCCCTCTAAAATCTGGAATAAGACAGGGATGCCCTCTATCACCACTTCTATTCAATTTAGTTCTTGAAACACTAGCCAGAGCAATTAGACAGACAAAAGAAATTAAAGGCATAAAAATAGGAAAAGAAGAACTTAAATTAACGCTATTTGTGGATGACATGATAATATACTTAACAGACCCAAAAGGGTCTACAAAGAAACTGGTAGAGTTAATAAATGAATTCAGCAAAGTGGCAGGATATAAAATCAACATGCATAAATCAAAGGCATTCCTGTATATCAGCAACAAAACTTCTGAAATGGAAATGAGGAAAACCACTCCATTCACAATATCCTCAAAGAAAATAAAATACTTGGGAATCAACCTAACAAAAGAGGTGAAAGATTTATACAATGAAAACTACAGAACCCTAAAGAGAGAGATAGAAGAAGATCTTAGAAGATGGAAAAATGTACCCTGTTCATGGATAGGCAGAACTAATGTCATCAAAATGGCGATACTACCCAAAGTTCTCTACAGGTTTAATGCGATACCAATTAAAATACCAACGGCATTTCTTGTAGAAACAGATAAAGCAATCATGAAATTCATATGGAAAAACAAAAGACCCAGAATAGCAAAAGCAATTCTAAGCAGGAAGTGTGAATCTGGAGGTATAGCGATACCAGAGTTCAAACTGTACTACAAAGCAATAGTAACAAAAACAGCGTGGTACTGGTACCAAAACAGGACAGTTGACCAATGGTACAGAGTAGAGGACACAGAAACCAATCCGCAAAATTACAACTTTCTCATATTTGATAAAGGGGCTAAAAGCATGCAATGGAGGAAGGATAGCATCTTCAACAAATGGTGCTGGGAAAATTGGAAATCCATATGCAACAAAATGAAACTGAATCCCTTTCTCTTGCCATGCACAAAAGTTAACTCAAAATGGATCAAGGAGCTAGATATCAAATCAGAGACACTGCGTGTGATAGAAGAAAAAGTTGGCTACGATCTACATACTGTGGAGTCGGGCTCCAAATTCCTTAATAGGATGCCCATAGCCCAAGAGTTAATAAAAAGAATAAATCAATGGGACTTACTTAAACTAAAAAGTTTTTTCCTCAGCAAGAGAAACAATAAAAGAGGTGAATAGAGAGCTTACATCCTGGGAACAAATTTTTACCCGTCACACTTCAGGTAGAGCCCTAATATCCAGAATATACAAAGAACTCAAAAAATTAAACAATAAGATAACAAATAACCCAATCAACAAATGGGCCTAGGACCTGAACAGACACTTCACAGAGGAGGACATACAATCAATCAACAAGTACATGAAAAAATGCTCACCATCTCTAGTAGTCAGAGAAATGCAAATCAAAACCACCCTAAGATACCATCTCATTCCAGTAAGATTGGCAGCCATTATGAAGTCAAACAACAATAAGTGTTGGTGAGGATGTGGGGAAAAGGGTACACTTGTACACTGCTGGTGGGACTGCAAATTGGTGCAGCCAATTTGGAAAGCAGTATGGAGATACCTGGGAAAGCTCGGAATGGATCTACCATTTGACCCAGCTATCGCCCTCCTCGGACTATTCCCTGAGGATCTTAAAAGAGCATACTATAGGGATACTGCCACATCAATGGCACAATTCACAATAGCTAGACTGTGGAACCAACCTAGATGCCCTTCAATAGATGAATGGATAAAAAAAGTGGCATCTATACAAAATGGAGTTCTACACAGCAATAAAAAATGACAAAATCATAGAATTTGCAGGGAAATGGATGGCATTAGAGCAGATTATGCTAAGCGAAGCTAGCCAATCCCTAAAAAACAAATGCCAAATGTCTTCTTTGATATAAAGAGAGCAACTAAGAACAGAACAGGGAGGAAGAGCATGAGGAAAAGATTAACATTAAACAAAGACGAGTGGGGGGAGAGAAAGGAAGAGAGAAGGGAAAAACATATGGAAATGGTAGGAGACCCTCAATGTTACACAAAATTACATAGAAGAGGATGTGAGGGGAAAGGGGGGGGAAACAAGGGAGAGAATTGAACAACAGCAGATGAGGTAGAGAGGGATGATGGGTGGGGAGGGGAGGGGGGATAGTAGGGGATAGAAAAGGTAGCAGAATACAACAGTCACTTATATGCCATTAGGTAAAAATGTGAGTGTGTAACTGATGTGATTCTGCAATTTGTATTTGGGGTAAAAATGGGAGTTCATAACCCAATTGAGTCAAATGTATGAAAGATGATATATGATGAGCTTTGTAATGTTTTGAACAACCAATAAAAATATAAAAATAAAAAAATAAAAAAAATTAAATTAAAAAAAGAAATTGAACTGTTTAAATTGTGTATGTCCTCCTAATTCAATGTGGGCAGATCATAGGTCTCTAGAAATTTGTCAGTGTCTTTGAGATTTTTCTATTATGTTGGATTATAAATTTTCAAAATAGTTTCTAATTATCTTCTATATTTCAATAGAGTCTGCAGTGATATTTACCTTTTCATCATGAATTTTAGTAATTTCAGTTTTCTCTCCTTCTTTTCATTAGGGTGGCTACGGTTTTATCAATTTTATTTATTTTTTTCAAGTAACCAGCTTTTTGTGTTTTTAATTTTATCAATTGTTTCTTTTGTATCAATTCATTGACTTCAGCCCTGATTTTAATTATTTCTTGTCTTCTACTATTTTTGTTGTTGATTTGTTTTCTGTAGAGCTTTGAGATGCAATGTGAGGTCCTTTATTTGTTGACTTTTTATTCTCTTAATGAATGAGCTCAATGCAAGGAACTTTCCTCTTAGCACTGCCTTCGTAGTATCCCAGATATTTTGATATATTGTATCAGTGTTATCATTTCCCTCTAAGAATTCTTTTTTATCTCCTCCCTGATGTCTTCTGTTATCCATGTCATTCAATAGTGCATTGTTTAGTCTCTAGGTGTTGGAGTAGCTTCTATTCTGTATTTTATCATTGATTTCTAATTTCATTCCATTGTGACCAGATAGAATGCAGGGTAATATCTCATTTTTTTTTGTATTTGCTAAGACTTCCTTCATTCCATAACATATGGTCTATTTTAGAGAAAGATCTATGTGCTGCTGAGAAAAAACTGTATTTGCTTTTTGATGGGTGAAATATTCTATATATGTCTGTTGTCTAAATTATTGATTATATTATTGAGTTCTATAGTTTCTTTGTTTAGGTTTTGTTTGAAACGTCTATCCAGTGGTGAGAGAGGTGTATTAAAGTCACCAGTATTATTGTGTTGATTCTTGAAATTGAGAAGGGTTTGTTTGATATACATGGATGCTCCATTGTTTGGGGCTTAGATAATTATGATTGTCTTGTTAATGTATGATTCCCTTAAGAAGTATGACCTTCTTTATCCCTTTTGATTAACATTGGTTTGAAGTCCACTTTATCTGAGAATGGAGATCTCTGCTTGTTTATGTGGTCCATGTGAATGATATGTTTTCCCCATCCTTTCATCTTTAGTCTGTGGATTTTATTTTCCTATGAAATGAGTCTCTTGAATGCAGCATATTGTTGGGTCTTTTAAAAAGATACAATATACTAGTCTATGTCTTTTAATTTAGGCCATTAACATTCAGGATTATTATTGAAATATGGTTTGTATTCTAGGCCATTGGTTTATTTTTGGTTTTTAACTTGACTTGGTTTCTCCTTTGATTGACTTTTCCTTTAGTGTAGTTTTTCCCTTTGCTGATTTCATTATTATTTTTCATTTCCTCCTCATGGAATATTTTGCTGAGGATTATCTGTAGTGCTGGCTTTCTCACTGTAAATTCTTTTAAATTTTGTTTATCATGGAATGTTTTTATTTTGTCATCAAATCTGAAGCTTAATTTTGCTGGTGTAAGATTCTTGGTTGGAATCCATTTTCTTTCAGAGCTTGGTATATGTTGTTTTAGGATCTCCTAGCTTTGAGGATCTGGGTTGAAGAATCTGCTGAGATCCAAATTGTAATCTGAAATGATATGTAATCTGAAACTTTTCTCTTGTGGCTTTTAAAATTCTATCCTTATTCTGTATGCTAGGCAGTTTCATAATAATGTGCCTTGGTGTGCATCTGTTGTAATTTTGTACACTTGATATCCTGTAATCTTCTTGTATTTGATTTTATAATTCATTCTTCATGTTTGGGAAATTTTCTGGTTATTGTTACATCAAAGAGATGTTTCATTCTTGTGTGCTTTCCTCTATCCCAATAATTCTTATATTTCATCTTTTCATGTTTCCTGTAATTCTTGGAAGTTCTTTTCATGGTTTCTTACCATCTTCACTATGTGGTCAAGTTTATTTTCAAAATTATGTACTTTGTCTTCATTGCCCGAGGTTCTGTCTTCCAAGTGATCTAGTCTATTGGTGATGCTTTCTATTGAATTTTTATTTGGTTTATTATTTCCTTCATTTCAAGTATTTGTGATTCCCCCCCCCCCAGAATCTTTTTTTCTTGAAGTAATCTTGCTACGTGTATGTGCTCTCTTATCTGTTTGGTGGAGTGATCAGTTGTTGCCTTTATTTTCTCTTTTATATCATTCTTTGCTTTGCAGATCATTTTTAATTATGTAGATTCTGAATTCCTCCTCTGACATCTCATCTACTATGCTGTCAATGGATTCTATTATTATAGAAGCTTGGTTTCTTTGGGGCACAAACTCTTGTTTTTTCATGTTGTCCATGTGTCTTCCTCTCTAGCAATGCAGATCCGAGGTATTATAGTTTCTACCTTATAACATTATAGTGTTCCTGCACCTTACCAATAGCTCACTTTAATGGGGGATTGGTATCTAACTTAAAGCACCCAATGCAAACAATATGCAGCTTTAAACCATATAGCTCCTATTTAGGCAATTACAGTTTTGTTGTAATAAACAGAAATGATGTATTCGATTAATGTCTACAATATAAATAGTAGGTTTGCATAAGGGCCTACAGTGTCTAATGGTGTACAAAGTGAGATCCCGGGGTTTGGTGGGTTGTAGGATGTGGGGTTTATGAGATAGGAGGTGAGAATATAGAGTTTTAGATCACAGGAAGAGTGAAAGAGGACTCAAGAAAAGTAGTTTTATAGGAATACCTCTGGTTTAACCAAGCTTTCAGGGACCTTGGTGATGGTCTTCCAGGTCCTGGCTGTTGTCTCTAGCAGGCATGTTCCTAATCAGTGGCAGTAGTGGCATCAAATCTGTATGTATCGTGATGTTAGGCTTCCAGGCCCTTGCTGGTGTCCTAAGATGGAAGCTGCCCCAATTAAAGCTAGTGGTTGTGGCAGAGAAGGTAACCCAAGATGTGGCAAAGGTGTACCAAGATGGAGGCAACTGTTTTAAGAGATGGGGCTGAGACAGCAGGCTTTGCAGTGGTGTTGGGCAGCCTGTTTGGAGATGCAGAGGTGTGGCATGCAGTGATGTGGCAGACTGCTGCCTCCAGGTCCTGTCCATTGTACCAAGGTGGAGGCTAACTTGGTGGGGAGGGGAGCTATGAATATGGCTGCAGTGTCCCAAGATGGAAGCAGGCTAGGAGAGCCATGCCTTGGTGGTTGTTCTCCTCCTCCTCTGCCTGGCAGGCTGGGTTCACTGTTCTCTTGACAGGATGGCATCACTCTCAATAATTTCTTGATATATGTGATTGTTATGTAAGTTATTCATTTTCCTAATCCTTTGGTCTTCATACTTATGATTTTTGTACTATTATATATGCATGTTATATCTCAATTAAGTGTTAAATATTTATCTGTTTTAGAGACTCAGTGATTTTCTATACATCTGGAATATCCTTAATAGAGGAATAGTAAGATATAACTGAAAAGATGAGCAATTGGACTTTTTCTTTTTTCTGTATTTTCACAAGAATCTTGGTACCTTCTATTTTGGAGCAAATTATTTCCCTTCACTAAACCTCCAGTACTCATCTGTAAATAGAGAAAATAATATCTGTATAGCTGGACAGCACATTTGATATTAAAGTATTGTAAAATATGGTATGATTACAACTGTTAATGTTAAATGAATCAAAGAAGTATCAAAGATCACCAGTCATTCCACTCAGAGATGAACATCTGTAGGTAAAAATAGACACTGTATTCAAACAAGCAATGTTTATGAAAAGCTGAACAGCAAACACATGGGTTGTTAAAGGGTGTGCAGCAAACCCACTCTCTGTTGGTTTTTTTTTCTCATTATATGTAAGGATCTTGAACTGTTTCTCATCTACAGAGCAGCAATTATGTTCCTCAAATAAACACCCCCCTACATACTGCTTTATAGCTAATCTTTTTAAAACAGTTTATAGTTGTGGTTTCTTTTTCCTCATTTCCTTTTTTTGTATTTATTTTAATGTATTTTTTTAGTTTTATTGATTTTATTTTTTAAATACACCATAGCAGAATGCATTACATTTCTTATTACACATATAGAGTACAGTTTTTCATAACTTTGTATATAGAGTATGTTCATACCAATTCATGCCTTTATACAGGTACTTTGCTTTTTTTGCATTATAATACTTATTACACATATACCACAATTTTTCATATCTGTTTATATATAAATTATGTTGACAACCAATTTGAGTCATCATACATGTAATTTGGATAATGATGTCCATCACATGCCACCGCCCTTGGTAATCCCCTGCCCCCTCCTTTTCCCTCCCACCCCTCTGCCCTATCTAGAATTCATTTATTCCTCTCATGCTACCCCTTCCTACCCCACTATGGATCAGCCTCCTTATATCAGAGAAAACATTTGGCATTTGTCTTTTTGGGATTAACTTCGCTTAGCATTATCTTCTCCAACACCACCCATTTACCTGCAAATACCATGATTTTGTTCTTTTTTAATGCTGAGTAAAATTCCATTGTATATATATGCCACATTTTTTTTTATCCATTCATCCACTGAAGGGCATCTTGTTGGACTCCACAATTTAGCTATTGTGAATTGTGCTGCTGTAAACATTTATGTGGCTGTGTCCCTGTTTTTAAGTTCTTTGGATACAGTCTGAGGAGAGGGATAAGGATAGTTGGGTCAAATGGTGGTTCCATTCCCACATTTCCAAGGAATCTCCATACTGCTTTCCATATTGCCTGTACCAATTTGCAGTCCCATCAGCAATGAATGAGTGTACCTTTTTCCCCACATCCTCTTCAACACTTATTGTTGTTTGTCTTCATAATAGCTGCCATTCTGACTGGAGTGAAATGATAAATCTTAGAGTAGTTTTGATTTGAATTTCTCTGATTGATAGAGATGATGAGCATTTTTTTTCATATACTTGTTGATTGTCTATTATTTTCTGAGAAGTGTCTGTTTAGGTACTTGGCCCACTTATTGATTGGGTTATTTGTTTGTTTGGTGCTTAGCTTTTTGAGTTCTTTATATATCCTAGAGATTAGTGCTCTATCTGATGTGTGAGGGGTAAAAATTTGCTCCTAGGGTGTAGGCTCTCTGTTCACCTCATAGATTGTTTGTTTTGCTGAGAAGAAACTTTTTAGTTTGATTCCATTTATTGATTCTTGGTTTTAATTCTTGTGCTATAGGAGTCTTATTAAGGAATTAGGGGCCTAATCCCACATGATGAAGATTAGGGACTACTTTTTCTTCTATTAGAGACAGAATCTCTGGTCTAATTCCTAGGGCCTTGATCCATTTTGAGTTAAGTTTTGTGCATGGTGAGAGATAGAGGTTTAATTTCATTTTGTTGCATATGGATTTCCAGTTTTCCCAGCACCATTTGTTGAAGATGCTATCTTTTCTCCAGTGCATGTTTTGGCACCTTTGTCTAATATAAGATAATTGTAATTTTGTGGATTAGTCCCTGTGTTCTCTATTCTGTACCATTGGTTTATTAGTCTGTTTTGGTGCCAATACCATGCTGTTTTTGTTAATATTGCTCTGTAGTATAGTTTAAGGTCTGGTATAGCAATGTCACCTGCTTCACTCTTCCTGAAAAGGATTGCTTCAGCTATTCTGGGTCTTTTGTTTTTAAAGATGAATTTCTCAAAGCCTTAGAAAGAGAAGAAAAAATCAGCTGCAAAAGCAGTAGAAGGCAAGAAATAATTAAAATTAGAACTGAAATCAATGAAATTGAAACAAAAGAAAGAATTGAAAAAATTGACAAAACAAAAAGTTGGTTCTTTGAACAAATAAATAAAACTGGGCTGGGGATGTGGCTCAAGTGGTAATGCACTCGCCTGGCATGTGCGGGGCACTGGGTTCAATCCTCAGCACCACATAAAATAAAGATGTTGTGTCCACCAAAAACTGAAAAATAAATATTAAAAAATTCTCTCTCTCTCTCTCTCTCTCTCTCTCTCTCTCTCTCTCTGTCTCTCTCTCTCTGTCTCTCTCTCCTTTCTCTCTCTCTTTAAAAAAATAAATAAAAATTGAGAGACCCTTAGCCACACTAACAAAGGGAAGGAGAGACAGAACTAAAATTACCAGCACATATGATGAAAAAGGTAATATCACAACAGACACTACAGAAATACTGAGGATAATTAGAACTTATTTTGGAATCTTATACTCCAATAAAATAGAAGACATTGAAGGCATCAGCCAATTTCTTAAGTCATACGATTTGCCCAGATTGAGTCAGGAAAATATCCATAAATCAATTTAAACAGACCAATATCAAGTGAGGAAATGTAAGAAGCCATCAAAAGCTTACCAACCAAAAAAAGTCCAGGACTGGATGGATACACAGCTGAGTTCTACAAGACCTTTAAAGAAGAATTAATATCATACTCTTTAATTTATTTCAGGAAATAGGAAAAGAGGCAGTAAAAACAAACTCATTATATGAGGCCAATATCCCCTTGATCCCCAAACCAGGTAAAGACACATCAAAGAATGAAAACTTCAGATAAATATCTCTAATGAACGTAGATGCAAAAATTCTCAATAAAATTTTGGCAAATCAAATGCAAAAACATATCAAAAAGATTGTGCACCTTGATCAAGTGGGATTCATCTCAGGGATGCAAGCTTGGTTCAACATATGGAAATCAATAAATGTAATTAGTCACATCAATAGACTTAAACATAAGAATCATATGATCATCTCAATAGATGCAGAAAAAGCATTTGACAAAATACAGCACCACTTTATGTTCAAAACACAAACTAAGGATAACAAGAACATATCTCAACATCTTAAAGACTATTTACACTAAGCCTCAGGCCAACATCATTATAAATTGAGAAAAATTGAAGGCATTCCCTCTAAAAACTGGAATAAGACAGGGATGCCCTTTTTCACCACTTCTATTCAACATAGTTCTAGAAACACTGGCCAGAGCAATTTGTCAGATGAAAGAAATCAAAGGGATATGTATAGGAAAAGAACTTAAATTAGCACTATTTGCTGATGATATGATTCTATACCTAGAAGACCCAAAAAACTCTACCATAAAACTTCTAGAACTAGTAAATGAATTCAGCAAAGTAGCAGGATTTAAAACCAACATCCATAAATCAAAGACATTTCTTTATATCAGTGACAAAGCCTCTGAGAAGGAAATGAGGAAAACTATCCCATTCACAATAACCTCAAAAAAAGATACTTGGGAATAAACTTATCAAAAGAGGTTAATGATCTATACAGTAAAAAATACAGAACCCTAAAGAGAGAAATCAAAGAAGACCTTAGAAGATGGAAAGATCTACCTTGCTCTTGGATGGGCAGAATTAATATTATAAAAATGACCATATTATCAAAAGCACTATACAGATTTAAAGCAATTCTGATCAAATTCCCAATGGCATTCTTCATAGAAATAGAATATTCATCTGCAAAAATAAGAGATCCAGAATTGCTAAAGCAATCCTTTTTCCACGTTTCCTTTCCTCAACTTTTCATTCATGTTCTAAACATCATTGTAAGGACAATGCACAATAAAATCATTAATCATTTTTTAATTGACAAGTCCAAGTTTCCCAACCCTCTTCTTACTTGAGCTCTTAGTAGCAGATAACACTGTTACTTTTTGAATCACCTCCCCTTGTCTTCCATAACACATCTTTCCCCAAAACTCAATACTGAAGGTAGGAAAGAAGTCCTGGTTGGATGATAGAATGAGTGATATTTCTTACAATTTTACTAGATGGATTTTCTCAACTTTATCTAAAACTTTTCTTTCTCTTTTCTGGTGTTAACTGGATAGTCAGTTAACACCAGAATAGAGAAATAAGAGTTTTTGCATTGTAGCATTTCCATACAAGTTATCTGGGTCAAATTACTATTATCTTCTAGTAGTCTATATCCTTTTTTAAAAATAATCCTATTAAATGCATAGTTTCCATCTTCTGTTTCTGTCTCTGCAGTGATTGTTCCATTTCAGACTTCTCTTTTGAGTTTCAGACTCATTTTCAAATGTCATTTGGCTCTTTGATCCCATTTAGTAATCTATTTTTGTTTAAGTTATACAGTATTTTATAATTTCTGGTGGTCTTAGTTTTATACACCATATGTGAACATATAATATAAAACATATTGAAATATATTTTATATATATATATATATAGTATATATATACAGATGCATATATTTGTGTATATCATGCATATAAGTGAATGCATGAATTTATGTGTGTGTGTGAAAGTTTCTTTTATTCAATGTATTATTTTTATTTCCCCCACATTTTTTCAAATTTGACTTTGTTTTCTTGGTAAAGACTTTTCAAAAATGTCTGGCCATCTTGGTTATATTTCTATGTTTAACAGTGAAACACTAAAAATCTGATAAGAACTTTTGTGTTTATAAGGTTTATTACTCAAAAGAGGGTAGTCTCTGTGAGCCTTTCTCCTGGGGACCTCTAGTTATCAGTATCCATAGATAGTTTCCTTGGTCTAGTAATTTTACCCAGAGAAGAATCCTTCAGTATTCTCCCTAGTATGGAAATGCTACAATGCAAGAACTCTTATTTCTGAGTGAGGGAAGGGGGTGAGGAAACTTAAGATTTAGCAGCTAAACTTTCACTTAATCTCTAAAGTTTTAGTAAGGTTTTCCTGCTTTGAGCTCTGTCTGGTATTCTTAAGTCCAGAGTTCAATGAATTAAGAAGTAATGCTTTTCACAGTTATTTTTCTTCCTCCATTTAAGGTTAAATATATTCATGTGATATGTTTTGGCTAATGAAAAACAAAAGGAAGTGATGCAAATCACTTCTGAAAGGAAATATGTTGATTGCTCAAGTGGGACTCATTCCTACTGTGAAGCATATGTTGATATGGCCAGCATGTGGAAGATAGATGCCCTATAGAATTGCTAGTCTGAATAAGAAATAAACTAGCATTGTGTCAAAGTTTTGGAGTTGTGCAATATAATCTAGCAGATGTATTAAAAATTGTGGAAAATAAATAAGTCTTTTGCCAGAAGGGGAGATGTGTTCTAGTTTTGTGGGAACAGAGGAGATCTGAAGAGTCTAAACTTTTCTCATATAGTGTCTCAACTGATCTTTCTGCTTTTATCTCTACCTGATCTTCCTTATTCAGTAGGCTTCTGGGCTTCTATAATTACAGGAAGCCTGCTCCTGGGATTTTCCCTCGGGTATCATACTTTTGGACTTCTTTTTCTTACTTACCAGTGATTTATTAACTTTCCAGCCTTGGAAATTTTGCTGCCATCATTTCCTTTTCTATTCTCCCTTTGAGTTTGTGTGATTTTACTCCTCTTAACTGTCATTTTAATGATGTTTTCAGAAGAGAGCTGTGATAAATAACAGTATTCAACACATGGTTTCTAAAGCAAAATAACTTATAACTTGATCAAGTTATTTCATATCTGTGGTCCTTAGTTTCCTTATCTGTGATAACAAATTATTTGGATAGTAATCATTGTCTATGTAGGACTAGACATTACAGTGTTCTTAGTCTTTGGTAGATTATAAACAAAAATTTAGTAGACTAAAACAAAAATGTCTTATCATTTCATATTTTTAGTGCCCAAGACATTTCACACATTATGACAAACAAACCTCCATCATTAATGTTAGATACATGTTTTGTTTATGGCAGATTACAAATCTTTGAAAGTATAGAACATTATTTTTACATTTTAATTTATTCAATAGTGTTTGCTTCTTGTATGTATTGTTATACAAAATAAAAGCTTAGTGTTACATTGCCTGATATAAGAATTTTCTTTCTAATCTTTGTATCATTTACATATGACTTTCAAGTTTAGGTACAAAATGGTATTGGAGTCTTGTAATTTACATAGTCTTAGTATTTTATTTGCAATGATATTTATATTCTCATTAAATCTTTTAGAAAATGATTCTGAGAGTCATAATATCACTCATTGAAAATTTAGATATATACTTACATATAAATGGAAAAGCACTGTCAAGAAATCTATTCTGAAGTGCAATTTTTATGATTTCAGAAGTATTTGAACTTCATCTGCTGTTCATTTACCTTAGAATAATAACTCTTGTGATTCAAGGGCAGGGAGTCATGGTGAAATACTTACTGTAAAACCAGATATACGTAACTGATATATGAGTGTGCTTCAATGTTTTAAAAATATTTTCTTTATGAATTTCTATAAATTTGAACAAAATTGAATAAATGTTCAGTTGGGTATTTATAGAATATTAACTAAATTACAATTTTACTAAGTTTTATATAATGTTGGGACACCAATTAATTTTAAATACCTCTGAATTATTATCAATCATCCATATATACTATTTTTAGACTAGTCTTTGAAAAATTATCACTTCAAGAAAAACCTGAAGTAGACAGAAAATAGTACTTTAACTGCAGTATTGAAGTTTCTGTACCCTGACAGTGAATTTCATGTTTGAAACAGAATTTAGCAAATGATTTTAAATTATAAAAGGGGAAATTTAAGGACATAAGGAAGAAAATCCTCCTGGAAAGATTATAAAATAAGTAAAAGAGGCAAAAATAGAATCCATTTTCTGGATTTATTTATAATTATGGCATTAAGTTGTTGCTGATTAGAAAATGGTTTAGAAGCTTACTTAATTATAATAGTGTACACTTATTATCTGTCTGGCACAACCCTAAAAAGTAAACACCATTATTATTTTTATGAGGAAACTAAAGCACAATGATGTTAAGTACATTACCATTTAACAAGTTTTTGCCAAAGTTTTTGATTTAAACCCAGTGGTCTGGATTCATTATTTATGTATGCATATGTAAATATATTTATATCTATATCGATATTTATCTATATATCATCTCTATTTATGAATAAAATATTTAAAAATGGTAATAGGGTAACATATATCTTATTTGGAACAATCTAAATTGATGGTTAATTGGAAAAGTCTGCTAAAACAGTAAATGATAACAATGTTATTACATACTTTGATGCATATAAATTTAAACTCATTCTCCAATCTTTGGATGTAGGTCAAAGGCTTTCCCTTTGGTATTGTTCTGATGATTGGAATTTCATATTTTTGTTATTTTGGTATAAACTACAGCCATATACATTGCCTACATTTTTCAGGTTTTCTTTCTTTCTTCAAAGTTGAGCAAAAATTAAAATTTAAAGATATTTGTTAATCAAGCTTTGTACAGAAGTCTTCTAGATTGCTATATTTTAAAAGTGTTTTAGAATTGTCTATTCTGTACTTATTCCAACCGATTTTTAGCTACTTAAAATTTCCTTAAAATTTACACAAGCATTCAACTTCATTTCTTTATAAATGGCCCCTTTCACATTGTAATTCAACAGTTTATGAAATATCTAATTAAAGTAATTAGAATGCCAAGTGCAAACTGACATAAAGAAACCTGCTATCAGATAAAACTGAATTGTTAGAGAACCCTATAACTTGACTATTAGCAGCAGAAGTGTAGAGCAGTTAATGTGCCATGGAATTGGCTGGAGTATATGGGGTACACCAGTTCATTTTTATATTTATGAGGAAAGCAGTTTTATTTTTTATAGTTGTTTTTTTTTTTTTACAAAATTAGTGTCTTGTGGATATACAATGATGGTGAGACTCACTGTGGTATATTTATATATGTTATGTACATAGGTAAATTAGGTCAGATTCATTGTCTGTTCTTTTCTTATCCCATCTCCCCTTCAGTTTCCTTTATCTACTCGACCAGTTTTTGCTCTATTTTTTATCCCTTGCTCTTATTTTGAATTAGCTTCTGCATATCAGAGAAAACATTCAACCTTCAACTTTTTGGAACTGGTGTATTACACTTAGCATGATAGTCTCCAGTTCCATCCATTGCCTGTCAGTAAATGCCATAATTTCATTCTTCTTTATGGTCAAGTAATACTCATTGTAATATATACCACATTTATTTATCCATTCATCTGTTGAAGGATAGCTAGATTTGTTCCATAGGTTGGCTGTTGTGAATTATGCAGCAATAAAAATTGATGTGCCTGTATCAATGAAGTATGTTGACATTATTTCTTTTGGATATATACTGAGGAATGGGATAACTGAGTAATATTTATTGTGATTCCATTGTCATTTTTAAAAATACCTTTGTTTCACTTGTTTATTTTTATGTGGTGCCGAGAATCAAACTCAGGGTCTGGCACATGCAAGGCAAGTGCTCTATCACTGAGCCACAATCCCAGCCCCCACCATTCCTGTTTTTTAAGGAGTCTCCATACTGAGAAGGAAAGTAAATTAATTAATTTGGTGGTGCTGGGGATTTAATCCATGACCTTGTGCATGCAAGACAAGCACTCTACCAACTGAGCTATATCCCCAGCCCGGAAAGCAACTTCAAATGCTACTCTTTATATAGCCCAAAGAATTGAAGATGGGATATCTAAGAGATAGTTCCACATCAGTGTTAACAGCAGCATTATTCACAATAGCTAAGAGGTAGAAACCCAAATGTCCATTGACACATGAAAGGATAAACAATATGTGCAATAGTCATATAATTTCATTCTTAAAAAGGAAGGAAATCATATCACATTCTATAACATAGATAAATCTTTTTTTTTTAAAGAGAGAGTGAGAGAGGAGAGAGAGAGATAGAGAATTTTTAATATTTATTTTTTAGTTCTTGGCGGACTCAACATCTTTGTTTGTATGTGGTGCTGAGGATCGAACCCGGGCCGCACGCATGCCAGGCCAGCGCGCTACCGCTTGAGCCACATCCCCAGCCCCAACATAGATAAATCTTGAGGATATATACTAAGTGAAATAAGTCACAAAAAAGATAATATTTTATTATTCTATTCATATGAGGTATCTAAAGCAGTCGAATTCATAATGCAAATAAAATGAGATTATGAGGGGCCTGGGGGCAGGGAGAAATGTGAAAGTGTTAAATGAGTTAGAATTTCATTATTGCAAAGTTAACACCAATAAATTGTATGTACAATTAATAATGGTTAAGATGGTAAATTTTATATGTGTTTTTGACCAAAAGTAACTCAAAAAACTTCAACCATCTTATCTTTTCTTTTAATTGCTAACATGTACTTTGTTAAAAAATATGAAAGGAAATCACCCATAAATACATTTTCTCTAGTGTAGCTTTTGTTAATATTTTAACCTATATCTTTCTGTTCTTTTATTCATGCATGCAGGAGTCTGTATATGTATATATACATATTTGTGTATGTGTATATACAGTACATATTTAATTTGTATTTTGAGTAAAATGAGATATATATACACTTATAACTGTTTTTTGGGAAACACTTAACTGTTTATTGTGAACATCTTTCCTTATTCTCTCTTTGTCATTGTATCTTATTGTTTTCTACAGTTTCGATAGACCATGATTATTATATCTTATTTAAATTTATCCTATTGATGGGCTACTAGATTTTTTTTTAAGTTTTACTTACTTAAAACAAACCCCAAATGAATTCTTTTTATACATACCTTTGGCCAGAAAGAAGTGAACTAATACCTTCAAAATTCCAAAAGAAGTTATTTACAACTTTGAATTTTAAGTTCAGTCAAATTTTCACTCAGATTTGTGAAAAGATTAAAGTTATTTTCAAATGTATGTGAAATCGGGATATTTATTTCTGAGGTTTTCTATCTTAAGAAGTTGCTTATGATAAAAACCACCAAAATTCAGGGTAATTTGCAGAAAGAGAAAGGTGGATTCAATCTTAAATGGTAGTAAAGGAAAACAAGATGATGGTATAGAGAATGATCAATTTCTATTTGAACAGGAGGATAGAAGATTCTTAGAAGAATGCCTCTAGAGAAAAAAGAATACTTCTAACCATCTATGCAATTAATTTTTAGGCTGAAGGTAAATTGTTTATTTGCAAGTAAGGAAAAGTAGAAATCTAATTAAAAACAATAGAAAAATGAAACAGAACAAAGAATTTTAATAATGAAATGAAATAAAATGTGGTACATCTTAGAGCAATTGGTGGAGGTTGAAAAAAGATAACACGTTTTACCATGATGCAAAGAATATTCTCTTTCAGATGGTCTATGGGTTGTGGCATTGGACTCATAAAAAAGGAAATGCAATCTTAACACCATCTGGCCCTGCAGTGAAAGTTGTTTTTTTTTTTTTTAACTCAGTTAAAGTGTGTTAACTGACTTATAATAAACTTTCAGACAGAATATGGTAGTCATAATTTTGTCTATGGAAGATAATATAAAAGTAAAAGAATGTAAAATTGACAGTTTGAAAATAAGACATAGCTCATGGAAGCTGGGAAGTTGGAAGTGAAGTGGAATAAGGATAGAGGATGAGTAGGAACAATACTTTAATTTTTTAAAAATTTATTTATTTTTTATTATTTCTTACATCACAATAGAGGAGTGCATTACATTCATAATTTTTTTGCATTGCAATTCTTAATACATTTTTGTACCACAATTTATCAAATCTCTGTATATAAGGTATGTTGGCACCTTAATTTTACAGTAAAGGAGAGTTGAAAAGGCAACTATGTGAAAGAAAATGAGGAGTAGAAATATGAGTTATTCTGTATGTTATAAAGATAACATATAAATTATAGAAAGTATTGGCAGAGGGTTATGTGTGTGTACATTTGTATGTATGTGTATATTAGGTTAGTGAGCTACAGCCTAATGTTTTTTTTAATTTTCTAATTTGTTATGTATGACAGTAGCATTTATTTCAATTAATATTACCCATATAGAGCACAATTGTTAATATCTCTGGTTGAACACAACATAGAGTCACAGCATTTCTGTCTTTATACATGTACTTAGGATATTGATGCCTATCTCATTCCACTGTCTTTTCTTCCCTCATGCCCCCTCCTTTTAACTCCCTCCCCTTTGCCCTATCTAGAGTTTATCTATTCCTCCCTTCCCCCTTGTCCCCTTTCCCATTGTGAATCAGCATTCATATATCAGAGAAAACATTGGGAATTTGTTTTCTTGGGATTGGCTTACTTCACATAGCATTATGTTCTTGAACTCCTTCTATTGACCTGCAAAGGCCACAATTTTATTCTCTTAATGCTGAGCAATGTTCCATTGTGTATTACATCAAAGTTTCCCTATCCATTCATCTACTGAAGGGCACCTGGGTTGGTTCCACAATTTAGCTATTGTGAATTGTGTTTACATTGATGTGGCTGCAACCCTGTAGTATGCTGTTCCATTCCCAGTGTTCTAAGGAATCTCCATACTGCTTTCCAGATGGCTGCACCAATTTGCAGTCTAATCAGCAATGAGTATGTGTGTGCCTTTTTCTCCACATCCTTGCCAACACTTATTGTTGTTTGTATTCTTGATAGCTGCCATTCTGACTGGAGTGAGATGAAATATTAAGAGTAGATTTGATTTGAATTTCTCAAGCTAGAGATGTTGAACATTTTTTTTCATATATTTGTTGATTGATTGTATATCATCTTCTGAGAAATGTCTGTTCAGTTTCTTGGCCCATTTAATGATTTTTAAAAAATTTTTGGTGTTAAGATTTTTTTAATTCTTTATATATCCTAGAGATTAGTGTTCTATCTGATGTTCATGTGGTAAAAAATTTCTCCTATTCTGTAGGCTCTCTATTCACTTCACTGATTGTTTCTCTTGCTGAGAAGCTTTTTAGTTTGAATCTATCCCATTTATTGATTCTTGATTTTAATTCTTGTCCTTTAGGAGTCTAATTAAGGAAGCTGGGGCCTAATCCAACATGTTGGAGATTTGGGCCTACTTTTTTTTTTTTTTTTAAATTTGGCACAGGGTCTCTGGTTTAATTCCTAGGTACTTGATCCATTTTGAGTTGAGTTTTGTGCATGGTGAGAGATAGGGTTTTAATTTCATTTTATTGCATATAGATTTCCAGTTTTCCCAGCACCATTTGTCGAAGAGGCTATCTTTTCTCCAATGAATGTTTCTGGCATCTTTGTCTAATATAAGATAACTAGTGTTTTCAACATGAAGGCGTGCTGTGTTTGTTGAGTGCTTTTTCTGCATCTATTAAGATGATCATATGATTCTTATCTTTAAGTTTATTGATGTGATGGATTACATTTCCCCTATGTTGAACTAATCTTGCATCCCTGAGATGGACCCAACTTGATTGTGGTGCACTATCTTTTTTATATGTTTTTATATTTGATTTGCCAGAATTTTATTAAAAATTTTTGTATCTATATTCATTGGAGATATTGGTCAGAAGTTTTCTTTCTTTGATGTGTCTCTGCCTGGTTTTGGAATCAGGGTGATAATGGCTTCATAGAATGAGTTTGGGAGTATTCCCTCTTTTTCTATTTCATGAAATAATTTGAAGGATATTGGTATTCTTTTTTTAACTTTTTTTTGGTACCAGGGATTGTATTTACTTTTTAAAAATTTTATTATTTATTTATTCTAATGTGTTATATGTGATGACAGAATGTAATTCATTTCATATTACACATACAGAGCACATTTTTTCATGTCACTGGTTGTACACAAAGTATTTTCACACCATTTGTGTCTTCTTTCATGTACTTAGGGTAATTATGTCAAACTCATTTCACCATCATTCCTACCCCGTTGGCCCTTCACTTCCCCTCCCTCCCCTTTGCCCTATCTAAAGTTCCTACATTCCTCCTATGCTCCCCTTCCATTGCAGTTATGAGTCAGTATCCTCATATCAAAGAAGACATTTGGCCTTTGGTTTTATGAGATTGGCTTACTTCACTTACCATTATATTCTCCAACCTATCCATTTACATGCAAATGCCATGATTTTATTCTCTTATAATGCTGAGAAATGTTCCATTGTGTATATATACTAAAGTTTCCTATCCATTTTTTTACTGAAGGGCATCTGAGATGGTTTCACAATTTAGCTATTGTGAATTGTGCTGCTCTAAACATTGATATGGCTATGTTTCTGTAGTATGCTCTTTTTAAGTCCTTTGGGTATAAGCCAAGGAGAGGGATAGCTGTGTCAAATGGTCGTTTCATTCCAAGTTTTCCAAGGACTCTCCTTACTGCTTTCCATATTGGCTGCACCAATTTGCAGTCCCACCAATCATGTACAAGTGTGCCTTTTCCCCCACATCCTTGCCAACACTTACTGTTGTTTCTATTCTTGATAGCTGCTATTCTAACTAGAGTTAGATAATATCTTAGAATAGTTTTGATTTGCATTTCTCTAATTACTAGAGATGTTGAAATTTTTATCATATGTTTGTTGATTGTGTATGTTTTTAAAAATTGTGTCTGTTCAGTTCCTTGGTCCATTTATTAATTGGGTTATTTGTGTTTTTTTGGTGTTAAGGTTTGTGAGTGCTTTGTATATTCTAGAGATTAGTGCTGTATCTGAGGTGCTCGTGGTAAAGACTTGCTCCAATTCTATAGGCTCTTCATTTACCTCACTGATTATTTCTTTTGCTGAGAAGAAGCTTTTTAGTTTAAATCTATCCCATTTATTGATTCTTGGTTTTAATTCTTGTGCTATAGGAGTCTTATTAAAGAACTTGGGGCCTAGTCCCATGTGATAGAGATTTGTGCCTACTTTTTCTTTCATTAGGTACAGAACTCTAGTTTAATTTTTAGGTCCTTAATCCACTTTGTGTTGAGTTTTGTGTATGGTGATAGAGGTTTAATTTCAATTTGTTACATGTAGATTTTCAGTTTTCCCAGCACCATTTGTTGAAGAGTCTATCTTTTCTTTTCTTTTTTTAATAATTATTTTTAAGAGAGAGAGAGAGAGAGAGAGAGAGAGAGAGAGAGAGAGAGAGAGAGAGAGTTTTAATATTTATTTTTTAGTTTTCAGCAGACACAACATCTTTGTTTGTATGTGGTGCTGAGGATCGAACCCGGGCCGCACACTTGCCAGGCAAGCGCGCTACTGCTTGAGCCACATCCCCAGCCCCTATCTTTTCTTTAATGTACATTTTTGCCACCTTTCTCTTACATAAGATAATTGTAATTATGTGGGTTAATCTCTGTGTCCTTTATTTTCTACCATTGGTCTATAGGTGTATTTTGTTGCCAATACCATGCTATTTTTCTTATTATTCATCTGTAGTGCCGCAGTCTGGCTGGGCACAATTCAGGAGCCACTTGTCAAAAGAAATGAACTTTATTTTTAGAACACACACACCAAACCACACAGCTCCTCAGGAAAAACCTTCAGAGCCCAACTGCCACCACCAGCTTCCCATAAGCCTCTCAACCTCCCCCACTCCTCCTGCTCTTGAGACCGATTGGCTGGGTCGTGTGGGTGGAGCCCCAAAATGTCCCCCAATGAGCACCTCCGTGGTCTGAAAGGGCGGGGAAACAGTCCAATGAGCATCACCTCAGAGGAGCCAATCAGTTGGCAGCTAGAAGTTTGCTGGGGCCGCTATGAGCCAATTATCAGCTGGCAGCTGGAAGTTTGCTGGCAGCTGGAAGTTTGCTGGGGCGCCTTTCGGCTGTGGCTCTCAACACTGTAGTATAGTTTAAGGTCTGGAATAGTAATGCTACCAACTTCACTCTTTTTGCTAAGAATTATGTTGGCTATTCTGGGTCTCTTATTTTTCCAGATGAATTTCATGATTGCTTTTTCTATTTCTATGAGGAATGTCATTGGGATTTTGATTGGAATGGCATTGAATGTGTATAGTGCTTTTGGTAATATGGTCATTTTGACAATATTAATTCTGCCTATCCAAGATCATGGTAGATCTTTCCATTGTCTAAGGTCTTCTTTATGTTCTTTCTTTAGTATGCTGTAATTTTCATTGTAAAGTCTTTCACCTTTTTCATTAAGTTTATTCCCAAGTATTTTATTATTTTTTTGGAGGCTATTGTAAATGGGGTAGTTTTCTTAGTTTCTCTTTTTGGGGATTTGTTGCTGATGCACAGAAATGCCTTTGACTTATTGGTATTGGTTTTATATCCTGATACTTTGCTGAATTCATTTATTAGTTTTAGGAGATTTCTGGTGGAATGTTTTGGGTCTTCTAAGTATAGAATCATATCATCTGTAAATAGTGATAATTTGAGTTCTTCTTTTTCTATCTATGTCCCTTTAATTTCTTTCATCTGTCTGATTTCTCTGGCTATAATTTAAGAACTGTATTAAATAGAAGTGGTGAAAGAGGGCACCCCTGTCTTGTTCCAGTTTTTAGAGGAAATGCTTTCAATTTATTTCCATTTAGAATGATATTGGCCTTGGGCTTAGCATAGATAGCTTTTACAATGTTGAGGTATGTTTCTGATATTCCTCGTTTTTCTAGCATTTTGACCATGAAGTGTTGCTATATTTTATCAAATGCTTTCTTTGCATCTATTGAGATGATCATATGATTTTTATCTTTCAGTTTATTGATGTGATGAATTACATTTTATTGATTTCCATATGTTTAACCAACCTTGCATCGCTGTGATGAATCCCATTTGACCATGGTGCACTATCTTTTTGATGTTTTTATATTCGATTTGCTGGAATTTTAGCATCTATTTTCATTAGAGATATTGGTCTGAAGATTTCTTTCTTTGATGTGTCTTTGCTAGTTTAGGAATTAGAGTAATATTATCCTCATAGGATGTGTTTGGAAGTGTTCCCTCTTTTTCTTTTTCATGAGATATTTTGAGAAGTATTAGTGTTAGTTCTTATTTAATGGTCTTGTAGAACTCAGTTCTGTATCCATCTGGTCCTAGGCTTTTCTTAGTTGGTAGGCTTCTGATAGTGTCCTCAATTTTCTTGTTTGAAATTGATCTGTTTAAATTGTGTATATCATCCTGATTTAGTTTGGGCATATCATATGCTTCTAATTTTCTTCTAATTTTCCTGGATATAAGATTCTTGGTTGGCATCCATTATCTTTTAGAGCTTGGTATATATTGTTCCAGGATCTCATAGCTTTGAGAGTCTGGGTTAAAAAATCTGCCTGAGATCCGAATTGGTCTTATAGGTATCTGATTTTTCTCTCTTGTGGCCTTTAAAATTCTATCCTTAATCTATATGCTAGGCATTTTCATTATAATGTATCTTGCTGTAGATTTGTTGCAATTTGGTACATTTTCTGTCACATAGGCCTCTTGTATTTGATTTTACAGTTCATTCTTCATGCTTGGGAAATTTTCAGATATTATTTCATTGAAGAAATTGTTCATTCCTTTGGTTTGAATCTCTAAACTTTCCTCTATCCCAATAAATCTTAAATTTGGTCTTTTCATGGTATCCTATAATTCTTGGATATTCTGTTCATTGTTTCTTAATATCTGCACTGTGATGTCAACTGTATTTTCACGATTGTGTATTTTGTCTTCATTGTTTGAGGTTCTGTCTTCCAAGTCATCTAGTCTGTTGGTGATGCTATCTATTGAGTTTTTAAATTGGCTTATTGTTTCTTTCATTTAAAAAATTTTGGTTTGGTGTTTTTTTTTCAGTATCTCTCTCTCTCTTTTTAAAAAGTATTTAATTTTAGCAATATGTGGACACATGTTTTGTTTTTATGTGGTGCTGAGGATCAAACTTAGTCCCTCAAGCCTGGTAGGCGAGCATTCTACCTCTGAGCCACAACGCCAACCCTGTATCTCTTTCTTGAAGTAATCTCTTGCAATCTGAATTGCCGGGATGAAGAATAGAACTGCATATCAGTATTTTTAAAGTATCCATTTTGTTGGTTAAGACAAAAAGAGTAGTATAGGAACTATATATTCTTTAAAGGATTGATATTATTGTAAACCTCTGAGATACTAATACCATTTTGTAGCATGAGCTTAAGTAATTCTGGAGGTGCTTTATTTTAAACTTTTAAAACAGCTGTCTTACATGAGGAAGTATTTTCTGTACCTAATCAGGAATGACTCAGTGTTTCCAAAATTGAGTACAGTCTTGCTTGAATTAGAAGGTTAAAAAAATTGATCTCCCAATGATTTCCTCTGTTAGAAGTAGTTTTGTTCTTCTGAACTATCATGGTACTTTATCTGTATCTCTACTAGAATATTTGTAAACATATATCTAGTATAGTTGTTTATATAAATATACATTATCACTTGCCGCAGTCTGGCTGGGCACAATTCACGAGCCACTTATCAAGTAGAAACGAACTTTATTTTGCCGCACCACAGGAGCTCTTCAGGAATTCCCTCTGAGCCCAACTGCTACCACCAGCTTCCCACAAACCTCTCAACTCCCCCACCCCTCCTGCTCTTGAGGCCAATTGGCTTGGTTGCGTGGGTGGAGCCAAAAGAGTCCCCCAATGAGCAGCTCCGTGGTCTGAAAGGGTGGGGAAACAGCCCAATGAGCATCACCGCAGAGGAGCCAATCAGCTGGCAGCTGGAAGTTTGCTGGGGCCACGGTGAGCCAATCAGCTGGAAGTTTGCTGGGACCCCTTCAGCTTTAGCTCTCAACAATAACTCTCCAATTATTTTTAGTCTATACCAGTATTTAAAAGCAAGGGGAGGGAGCTTCGTGTCATATTTTGTTTATATAATAAATACCTTTCATGTAGTAATATTTATTTTTCAATTATTGGACACATATTTGAGTACCTGTTATGTTTTAGGTAGCTTTGTAGACTTTGAATTTGCAATAACAAAGTGAGCAGACACAACCCTTTCCCTTGTTGAAGTTACATTCTAATGGAGGAGGCAGATTAAAAGTAACTGATTTGAATGTGTTCCCCCAAAAGCAAGTGTTAGAGACTTAATTCCCAGTGCAACAGTATTGCTAGGTAGGTTCTAATGAGAAATGTTTAGGGCTTGAGGGCTCTAGTCTCATGAATAGATTAATGCTGATCATAAGAGAGTTTGTAAATTTGACTACCCCTTTGAATGCTGTTTTGTCTTTCCTTCTTAACTATGGGATGATGCAACAAGAATGTTCTTATCAGCTGCCTGTCTCCAAACTTGGACTTTCCAGTTAGCTATGAAAAATAACTTGTTTTTTTATATGTTATGCATTCTGTGGCATTCTGTTATAGCAACACAAAATGGATTAACACAGCAGGTAAAATAAAAATACAATTGTTATCAGTTAACCATTATTGCTGAACAACCACTGTAAAACGCAGAGGCTTAAATAACAACCATTAATCTTTTCTACAGTAAGTCCACAAGTTGGCTGTGTGATAATGCTTCTATAGGCTGTTGTTGACCAATGTTGCTTTACTCATTTATGTGTCTGGGATAGTTTGGCTCTTTTTCATGTAGTTTCTTATTTTCCAGTATGCAGCTGAAACTTGTTCTTATGATAAATTCAGAGGAGCAATAGAAGTAAGAGAAATACAGAAGTGCTTTTTAAAGCCCAGGTCACATCTAGTCCCATTGCTAAAAACAATTTACATGGCTAAGTATATGAGTGCATGGCAAAAGGCATGGCACAGGGAAACCATTAATAGAGACTAATAATGCAATCAATCTACTACAATGTAAATTCAAGGAGAGAAGTGCTATGCATGTGCTTCACTATAGAAAAAGTGGTCAGGTAAGGCTTGTCTGAGGAAATAATGCATGAACACTACAACAGAATTTACAGTTTAAATTAAATTTACAGTTTAAATTAAAAAGAATAAAATAATAAGCAAATATGCTTGTTAGTTGGCTTCATTTAGGGAAGCCTCTCCAGAGTGAAGCCTGTCTATTCTAATGTGTAAGATAGGTGGAGCAGGTGAGATAAACAGATGAGCCCCAGCAGTTCAACTTTACAGGCAAATTCCAACCAGTTCTATTAAATAGATATAACTGGCACTCTTAGCTCTATTTTTCAATGAACCCATAAGGAAGACTGCATAGACATGCCAAGAAAAGGAGCCAAAGTAAATAAATGTTATCATGTTTTTGCTTTCTGCCATGGTAAGTCTCATAGTGATAACAATAATGGTTTTAGTAGTAAGAGTAGTAATAAAAGGAGATATTAGGTACTAAGAACCAAATATGGGTAGAAACCATGTATAGGCATTGCACAAAAACACTGTTAATCCTTGCACTGATCCTGTAAGGCAGGTAGTATTTTTGCTTCACAGGTTTAGAGAGGTTAAGTATATTGCTTAAAATATCATAGTAAATATAGAGCTAGGATTTGAAACGTGGTCTGTTTGACTATAAAGTCTGTGATATTTTCAAAATGGCAAATATTAGGAGAACATGCAACCCTCAGGAGTCTGGACCTTAGCTCTGCAGGCTAGGAGAAAGCAGTAGATAGGTAGAACCTTTCTTGCCCATTAGGTCATGTCACTTGCTGTAAATTTCATAGGTTACTTGCTGGTAATTTTCTGAATATTGATCTCATGTAGACAAGCCTTTGGGGGAATACTTTATGCTTGCCCTGAATTTATACCACAACTTGCCCAAACAGGGAAATTCTCAGAAATGTTTTCACTGCATGCAAATGAGTGCTTTTCCATGTAGCAGTAGAATGGTACAGAGTTGTGTAAGTTTTTATTATCAGACAGAATTTCATTATACCCAACTATATTGTATTTAAGCAAAGAGTTGCAATTAGGTTTGTAACTGCCACTGGTTTTACACATGAAAAGGTATTCTTAATATTTTGTCTTATTTTTTATAACAATTATAAAATCAAATACATAAATTTGGTTTAGAATAGTAATTGCATTTCAAATTTGAATTTATTTTATGCAGTTATTTAATCTGAGTTTCATTAAAACAGAATAGTTTCTATAGCAACTGTAACATCATTTGATATCTTTGGAATCTCTGAAATATGGAATATTTTTATTACAATGTGCACACTATATTATGAAGACTTCTATATAGGTTTAAACATTTACAAAGTTATTTCTCATATGTTTGTTTTTTCCAGTTTTTGTGACATTTATTCTTTTTTTCAATTCCAGTATTTTTCCCATTTAAAAAATCCAAGCATATGTATTTAAAAATAAAATGTCAAAAGAATTCAATGAGGAGGTGGATATTGGAGAGGAAAGTAGGAGTAAGTGTGAACTTCTTTCTGAATGAACTCCATCAGCACACATGTTACTTCCTTCTAGGAGGAAACCTTTTAGTATATCTCTGGAGATATCCTATTAGGGTCATGAAAATCATTTCCAGAAAAAGATGATGACATGGCATCATGAAAACCAAAGTCAAAAGAAAATAGAATGCTAGATTGGTGCCAGATTTCTGTTCTGTTCCAAGGGTGGTTTATTCTCTCTCTCTCTCTCTCTCTCTCTCTCTCTCTCTCTCTCTCTCTCTCTCTCTCTCTTTCTCTCACGCACTTTTTTTATTTTTTATTTTTTTGGTTGTGATGGTATTGGGAATTGGACCCAAGACCTTATTCATTCTAGCAAGTGCTGTACCACTGAGCTACATCCCAGCCCTTTTCATTTTAGTTGAGACAGTCTTGGCAAGTTGTTCAGGCTGGCTTTGAACTTGAAATCCTGCCTCACCTCTCCAAGTAGCTGGGGTTACAGCTGTGTGCCACCATACCTGCTTTTTATTATTACTTTGATTTTGAAAAATGCAATGCTAAATAATGTGTACTGCCCATGCCACTTACCAGCTGAAGAAAGTCTGTTTCCACACCTGGAAATAAATATTGCTTTTTGAAATCTATTCTGTGAAGTTCTTTTAAATTTGGCCTCATTTATATCATTGCAGTTGTCTAAACATCATCTCACATCAGTGTTAAAATTCTCTTAAAATTTCTGTCACTTTTGTATAGTTATTATTACCTTTTACAAATCACCTGGTATCACTGGACATATTTTTATATATTAATATTTTCTCATCACTCTTTTTTTCCTCACAATTTGATTTCTCCTCACTGAGCTTCTTCTCATTTTACATGTTTTTTGCTACTGTGGAACTAAAGTAAAAGTAATGAAATATTTTATGTATCTTCTCCTAATATTCTTTTCTTTTTTAAATTGATTTTTTTAAAAAAATAAATGACAGCAGAATACATGACAATTCTTTTTTTGCATTACAATTCTTAATACACATATATACCACAATTTTTCATATCTCTGTTTGCATATAGAGTATGTTGACACCCAATTCAAGTCTTCATACATGTACTTTGTATAATGATGTTCATCACAGTCCACCATCCTTGCTAATCCCCTGCCCCTCCCTTTTCCTCCCAACCCTCTTACCTATCTAGAATTCATCTAATTCTCCCATGCTCTCCTTCCCTACCCCACTAAGAGTCAACCTCTTTATATCAGAGTAAACAGTCAACATTTGTTTTTTGGGGGATTGGCTAACTTCACCTGGCATTATCTTCTGCAATGCCATTCATTTACTTGCAAATGCCATGATTTTCTTCTTTTTTAATGCTGAGTAAAATTTGATTGTGTATATATGCCACATTTTTTATCCATTCATCCACTTAAGGGCATCTAGGTTGAACTCCACAATTTAGCTATTGTGAATTGTGCTGCTGTAAACATTGATGTGGCTGTGTCCCTGTGGTGTGCTGTTTTTAAGTTCTTTGGGTATAGTCTGAGGAGAGGGATAGGGATAGTTGGGTCAAATGGTGGTTCCATTCCCAGATTTCCAAGGAATCTCCATACTGCTTTCCATATTGCCTGTACCAATTTGCAGTTCCATCAGCAATGTATGGGTGTACCTTTTTCCCCACATCCTCTTCAACACGTATTGTTGTTTGTCTTCATAATAGCTGCCATTCTGACTGGAGTGAGATGATAAATCTTAGAGTAGTTTTGATTTGAATTTCTCTGATTGCTAGAGTTGATGAGCATTTTTTATATATTTGTTGATTGATTGTATATCATATTCTGAGAAGTGTCTGTTCAGGTCCTTGACCAATTTGTTGATTGGGTTATTTGGTTTTTCAGTGTTTAGTTTTTTGAGTTCTTTATGTACCCCAGAGGTTAGTGCTCTATCTGATGTGTGAGGAGTAAAGATTTGTTCTCGAATGTAGGCTCTCTGTTCACCTCACAGATTGTTTCTTTTGCTGAGAAAAACTTTTTAGTTTAATTCCATCCTAGTTATTGATTCTTGGTTTTAATTTTTGTGATATAGGAGTCTTATTAAGGAAGTAGGGGCCTAATCCCACATGATGAAGATTAGGTCCTATTTTTTTCTATTATATGCAAAGTCTCTGGTCTACTTCCTAAGTCCTTGGTCCATTTTGAGTTGAGTTTTGTGCATGGTGAGAGATAGGGGTTTAATTTCATTTTGTTGCATATAGATTTCCAGTTTTCCCGGCACCATTTGTTGAAGATGGTATGTTTTCTCCAGTGCATGTTTTTGGCATCTTTGTCTAGTATAAAATAATTGTAATTTTATGAGTTAGTATCTGTGTCCTCTATTTTGTACCTTTGGTCTACTGGACTGTTTTGGTGTCAATGCCATGCTGTTTTTATTACTATTACTCTGTAGTATAGTTTAAGGTCTGGTATAGCGATACCACCTGCTTTACTCTTCCTGCTTAGGATGGCTTTAGCTATTCTGGGTCTCTTATTTTTCCAGATGAATTTCATGATTGCTTTTTCTATTTCTATGAGTAACCCATTGGTATTTTCATTAGAATCACATTAAATCTGTATAGTTATTTTGGTAGTATTGTCATTTTGATAATATTAATTCTGCCTATCCATGAGCAAGGAAGATCTTTCTATCTTCCAAGGTCTTCTTTGATTTCTCTCTTTAGGGTTCTGTTGTTTTTATTGAATAGATCTTTCACCTCTTTTGTTAAGTTGATTCCCAAGTGTCTTTTTTTTTGAGGATCTTGTGAATGTGGTAGTTTTCCTCATTTCCTTCTCAGAGGATTTGTCACTGATATACACAGATGCCTTTGATTTATGTGTATTGGTTTTATATCCTGCTACATTGCTGAATTCATTTACTAGTTCTAGAAGTTTTCTGGTAGAGTTTTTTGGGTCTTCTAGGTATAGAATCATATCATCAGCAAATAGTGCTCATTTAAGTTCTTCTTTTCCTATACATATCCCTTTGATTTATTTTGTCTAATTGCTTTGACCAGTGTTTTAAGAATTATGTTGAATAGAAGTGGTGAAAGAGGGAATCCCTGTCTTGTTCCAGTTTTTAGAGGGAATGCCTTAAATTTTTCTTCATTTTAGAATGATGTTGGCCTGAGGCTTAGCATACATAGCCTTTACAATATTGAGATATGTTTCTGTTATCCCTAGTTTTTCTAGTGTTTTGAACATAAAGCGGTGCTGTATTTTGTCAAGTGCTGTTTCTGTGTCTATTGAGATGATCATATGATTCTTATCTTTAAGTCTATTGATGTGATGAATTACATTTATTGATTTACATATGTTGAACCAACCTTGCATCCCAGGGATGAATCCCACTTAATCATGGTGCACAATCTTTTTGATATGTTTTTGTATTCGATTTGCCAGAATTTTATTGAGAATTTTTGCATCTATGTTCATTAGAGATATTGGTCTGAAGTTTTCTTTCTTTTAAGTGTCTTTGGTTTTGGAATCAGGGTGATATTGGCCTCATAGAATGAGTTTGGAAATGCTGCCTCTTTTTCTATTTCCTGAAATAAATTAAAGAGTATTGGTATTAGTTATTTTTTAAAGGTTTGGTAGAATTTGGTTGTGTATCCATCTGGTCCTGGGCTTTTCTTGGTTGAAAATTTTTTCATGGTTTCTTCTATTTCCTTACTTGATTTTTGTCTGTTTATGTTGTGTATATCTTCCTGACTCAACCTGGGAAGATCATATGACTTAAGAAATTTATTGATGCCTTCAAGGTCTTCTATTTTATTTATTTTTTGAAAGAACCCACTTTAATTTTGTCAATTATTTAAAATTTTTTGTTTCTATTTGATTGACTTCTGCTCTAATTTTCATTATTTCTTGCCTTCTACCACTTTTGATGCTGATTTGTTCTTCTTTCTCTAGGGCTTTGAGATGTAGTGTGAGGTCATTTATTTGTTGAGTTTTCTTCTTTTAAGGAATGAACTCCATATAATGAATTTTCCTCTTAGTACTGGTTTCATCATGTCCCAGAGATTTTGATATGTTCTGTGTTCTCATTTACCTCTAAGAATTTTTAATCTCCTTCTTTATGTCTTCTGTAATCCATTGTTCACTCAGTAGCATATTGTTCAGTCTCCATGTGATGCAGAAATTTTTATTTTTTATTTTGTCATTAATTTCCAGTTTTATTCCATTATGATCTGATAAAATACATGGTCATATATCTACTTTTTTGTATTTGGAAAGAGTTCCTTTGTGGCATAGTATATGGTCTATATTAGAGAAGGATCCAGGTGCTGCTGAGATGAAAGTGTGTCTGCTTGATGCCAGTTGAAATATTCTATATATTTCAGTTAAGTCTATGTTATTAATTGTGTTATTGAGTTTTATAGTTTCTTTATTCAACTTTTGTTTGGAAGATCTATCCAGTGGTGAAAGAGGTGTGTTAAAGTCATCTATGATCATTGTTTTGTGGTCAATTTGACTCTTGAACTTGAGAAGAGTTTGCTTGATGAACATAGATGCATCATTGTTTGGGGCATACATATTTATGATTGTTATGTCTTGTTTGTGTATGCGTCCCTTGAGCAGGATGTAATGTTCATCTTTATCCCTTTTGATTAACTTTGGCTTGAAATCTACTTTATTTGATAGGACTATGGATACCCTGCTTGCTTCCGTAGTCCATTTGAGTAGTATGATTATTCCCAACCTTTTACCTTCAGTCTGTGTATGTTTTTTCCTAACAGATGAGTGTCCTGTAGGCAACATATTGTTGCTCTTTTTTTTAAAATCCAATCTGCTAGTCTATGTCTTTTGATTGGTGAGTTTAAGCCATTAACATTTAGCGTTACTATTGAGATATGGTTTGTATTTCCAGTCATATTTGTTTATTTTTGTTATTTAACTTGACTTGGTTTTACTCTTTGATTAGTTTTTCCTTTAGTGTACTACCTCCCTCTCCTTGTTTTTATTGTTGTTTTTCATTTCCTCTTCATGAAATATTTTGCCAACAATTTTTTTTTTTGGTGCTGGTTTTCTACTATAAATTCTTTTCACTTTTTTTTATTGTGGAAGGTTTTTATTTCATCTTCAAATCTGAAGCTTAATTTTGCTGGATACAAGATTCTTGGTTGGCACTCATTATCTTTCAGAGTTTGAAATATGTTGTTCTAGGATTTTCTAGCTTTCAGGGTCTGTGTTGAAAAGCTAACGTTATTCTAATTGGTTTATCCTGATTTCTTTCTATTGTGGCTTTTAAAATTATCTCCTTATTCTGTATGTTAGGAATTTTTATTATAATATGTCTTGGTGTGGATCTGTTTTGATTTTGCACTTTCAGCATCCTGTAGATTTCTTGGATTTGGACTTGCGTTTCATTCTTCATGTCTAAAGTGTTCTGATATTATTTCATTCAGTAAATTGCTCATTCCTTTGGTTTAGTCCTCTATGCCTTCCTCTATTCCAATAACTCTTAAATTTGATCTTTTTATGCTATATCTCCATATTGTTATCTCCATATTGTTTTTTCCATATTGGTTGTACCAATTTGCAGTCTCACTAGCAATGTTTGCATGTGCCTTTTCCCCCACATCTTTGCCAACACTTATTCTTGTTTGTATTCCTGATAACTGCCATTCTGACTGGTGTGAGATGAAATCTTAGAGTAGTTTTGATTTGCATTTCTCTATTACTAGGGATGTTGAACTGTATTTCATATGTTTGTTGATTGAATATATAACTTCTTCAAAGAACTATTCATTCCGATTCCTAGCCCATTTATTGATTGGGTGATTTATTTTTTTGGCATTAATTTTTTTGTGTTCTTTCAGTATCCTGGAGATTAGTGCTTGATCTGACATGCATGTGGCAAAAATTTGCTCCCCAAATGTAGGTCTCTCTTCAACTCATTGATTGTTTCTTTTGCTGAGAAGAAGCTTTTTAGTTTGAGTATACCCTATTTATTAATTCTTGATTTTATTTCTTGTGCTTTAGAAGTGGGGGCCTTATCTGATGTAATGAAGATATGGGCCTACTTTTTTCTCTATTAAGTGCAGAGTCTCTGGTATAATTCTTAGGTTCTTGATTCATTTTGAGTTGAGTTTTGTGCATGGTGAGAGATAGAGGTTTATTTTCATTTTGCTGCATGTGGATTTCCAGTTTTCCCAGCACCATTTGTGGAAGAGGCTATCTTTTCTCCAATGTATGTTTCTGGTGTCTTTGACTAGTATGAGATAACTATATTTATGTGGGTTTGTCTCTTTTGTCTTCTATTCTGTCCCATTGGTCTACATGTCTATTTTGGTGCCAGTATCAAGTCATTTTTGTTACTTTAGCTTTGTAGTATAGTTTAAGGTCTGGTATTGTGATGCTTCCTACTTCACTGTTCTTGTTAAGGATTGCTTTGGCTATTCTGTGTCTCTTAGTTTGCCAGATGAATTTCATGATTGCTTTTTCTATTTATATAAGTAATGACTTTGGGATATAAGTAATTAATTAGAATCACATTGAATCTATATTGTGCTTTGGGTAGTATGGCCATGGAGACAGTATTAATTTTGCCTGTCCAAGAACAAGAGAAATCTATCTTCTAAGGTCTTCTTCAATTTCTTTCTTTAGTGTTATGTAGTTTTAATTGTAGAGGTCTTTTACCACTTTCGTTAAGTTGATTCCCAAGTATTTTATTGACTATTCTTCTAGTTTAGTTCCTATCTTTAGTGACTTTTAGTTTTATTTTAAAAATTCTTTTTCATGAAATATTTTGCTGAGAATGTGCTATAGTGCAGGCTTTCTTGTGCATTTTTAAACTTTTGTTTATTGGAAGGTTTTTATTTCATCATCAATTCTGACACTTAATTTTGCTAGGTATAGTATTCTTGGCTGGCATTAATTTTCTTTCATAGCTTGGTATATATATATATATATATATATATATATATATATATATATATATATTTTTTTTTTTTTCACATTCTAAAACCTCTTCCTTTGAGTGTCTTGGTTGAGAAATCTACTGAGATCCATATTGGTTTCACTCTAAATGTGAACTGTCATTTTTCTTTGGCAGTGTTTAAAATTCTATCCTTATTCTGTGTTTTAGGTATTTTCATAATAGTGGCCTTGGTATGGGTATGTATAGTATGGTATGGGTCTGTTCTAATTTTGTGCCCTTGGCGTTCTGTAAGCTTTCTGTATTTGATTTTCCATTTCATTCATAAAGTCTGAGAAATTTTCTGATATTGTTTCTTTGAAAATATTGTGCATTGCTTTGGTTTGTGTATCTGAGCCTTCATGTATCTGATAAATATTAAATTTGGTTTGTTCTTTCAGCCATATTTGTTTATTAATGCTACTAAACCTGATTTGTTTTCCTCTTTGATTATTTTCCCCCCTTTACTGTCCTACCTCCCCCTGTTGGTTTTCATTGTTGTTTTCCATTCCCTCTTCCTGTAATGTTTTGCCAAGGATTTTTTGAAGAGATGGTTTTCTAGCTGCAAATTCTTTTAACTTTTGTTTATCTTGGAAGGTTTTAATTTCATCTTCCATCCTGAAGCTTAATTTCGCCGAATACACGATTCTTGGTTGGAACCCATTTTCTTTCAGTGTTTGAAATATGTTATTCCAGGATCTTCTAGCTTTCAGAGTCTGTGTTGAGAGATCAGCTGTTATCCTGATTGGTTTACCCCTAAATGTAATCTGCTTCCTTTCTCTTGTAGCTTTTAAAATTCTCTCCTTATTCTGTATGTTGGGCATCTTCATTATAATGTGTCTAGGTGTGGATCTCTTATGATTTTGCACATTCGGCATCCTGTAGGCTTCTAGGATTTGGGATTCTGTCTCATTCTTCACGTCTGGGAAATTTTCTCGTATTATTTCACTGAATAGATTGTTTATTCCTTTGGTTTGGATCTTTGTGCCTTCCTGTATCCCAATGACTCTTAAGTTTGGTCTTTTAATATTATCCCATAATTCTTGGATGTTCTGTAAATAGGGAGCCTACATCATGGGAACAAATCTTTACTCCTCACACTTCAGATAGATCCCTAATATCCAGAGTATATAAAGATCTCAAAAAATTAGACAATAAGATAACAAATAACCCAATCAACAAATGGGCCAAGGACTTGAACAGACACTTCTCAGAGGAGGACATACAATCAATCAACAAGTACATGGAAAAATGCTCACCATCTCTAGCAGTCAGAGAAATGCAAATCAAAACCACCCTAAGATACCATCTCATTCCAGTAAGATTGGCAGCCATTATGAAGTCAAACAACAATAAGTGCTGGCAAGGATGTGGGGAAAAGGGTACACTTGTACATTGTTGGTGGGACTGCAAATTGGTGCAGCCAATTTGGAAAGCAGTATGGAGATTTCTTGGAAAGCTGGAAATGGAACCACCATTTGACCCAGCTATTCCCCTTCTCGGTCTATTCCCTAAAGACCTAAAAAGAGCATGCTACAGGGACACTGCTACATCGATGTTCATAGCAGCACAATTCACAATAGCAAGACTGTGGAACCAACCTAGATGCCCTTCAATAGACGAATGGATAAAAAAGAATGTGGCATTTATACACAATGGATTATTACTCTGCATTAAAAAATGACAAAATCATAGAATTTGGAGGGAAATGGATGGCATTAGAGCAGATTATGCTAAGAGAAGCTAGCCAAGCCCTAAAAAACACATGCCAAATGTCTTCTTTGATATAAGGAGAGTAACTAAGAACAGACAAGGGAAGAAGAGCATGAGAAGAAGACCAACATTAAACAAGGATGAGAGGTGGGAGGGAAAGGGAGAGAGAAGGGAAATTGCATGGAAATGGAATGAGACCCTCAGGGTTGTACAAAATTACATACAAGAGGAAGTGAGGGGAAAGGGAAAAATAATACAAGGGGGAGGAATGAATTACACTAGTGGGGGTAGAGAGAGAAGAGAGGAGGGGAGGGGAGGGGGGATAGTAGAGGATAGGAAAGGCAGCAGAATACAACAGACATGAGTATATCAATATGTAAATCAATGGAAGTGTAACTGATGTGATTCTGCAAGCTGTATATGGGGTAAAATGGGAGTTCATAACCCACTTGAATCAAAATGTGAAATATGATATATCAAGAACTATGTAATGTTTTGAACAACCAACAATAAAAAATATTAAATTTTGTCTTCACATTATCCCAGAGTTCTCAAACGTGCTGTTTATGGTCTCTTAACATCCTTTTTCCATGGTCAGTTTATTTTCAAGATTAGGTTTTTTTGTTTTGTTTTGTTTTTGTCTTCATTGGCTGAAACTCTGTCTTCCATGTGGTCTAGTGTGCTGGAGATGCTTTTTATTGAAGTTTTAATTTGTTTTATTCCTTTGTTTTAAGAAATTTCAGTTAATTTATTTTTATAATCTATTCTTTTTGAAGTGGTTTTTCACTTCTTGTACTTTCTCTCTGATTTCACTCCTTACATCATCCTTTACCTCATAGGTTAGTTTAGTGTCCACTGTGGTATCCATGGATTGTGTTGTTGAAATATCTTGGTTTCTTTTGTGTGATTTGTTCCCTTGCTTTTTTATGTTGTTTTTGTGCCTACCCATCTAACAGAATGGATCTTAGGCAGAAGAGTTTCTACCCTGTGGATGTATAGCATTCCCAAAGTTTTCCAGACCTCATTATTTAAGAGGAGACAAATAAAACAACAACCAATGCAAACAGTATACAGCATTAAGTCAAATAGTTATTTCTCTGACATCTTTAATGTTAATTGCCACAATAAGCAAATGATATGATCACTTATACCATAACATTAAAAACAGGATTTATACTTTTGAATGTTGTACAGGAGAGAACTGAAGTGATGTAGGATGTGATGATTATATGGGAGGAGGAGAGAAGATAGAATTAAAAATTTAAAGGAAGAATGAAAGAGAAAATAATAGAGATTGACTGTTAGTAGAAGAAAAGCAAGAAGGAGAATCAAGGGAAATAGATAAATTATATATATTTGTTTATATTATATATATAATATATTTATATATAATATAATTATATTATACTTTATGTGCATATATAAAATATGCAGACACACAAATAAATATACATATATTTACATATATATTTTTACATATACATATGTATATATATACATATATATGTAAAAACTTTAAAATGAAAAATAAAAATGAAAAAATACAAAGCCAAACTGGAGTATACTAACCAAATATCCTAGTCCTCAAAAATACTGATTCATGAATAATAACTGGCTTCAAAAGTGCTAGAAATGAGAAAAAATCCAAATATGGACATATATAAATATGCATGAACTGGGTTGGGGATATGGCTCAAGCAGTAGCGTGCTTGCTTGGCATGTGTGGGGCGCGGGGTTTGATCCTCAGCACCACATAAAAATAAAAATAAAATAAAGATGTTGTGTCCACCAAAAACTAAAAAAATAAATATTAAAAATTCTTTCTCTCTCTCCCTTAAAAAAATGTCCATGAACTATTAATGTCACAATTAAACAGAAAAGAAAAATAACAAAACATATCTTGATGAAAAATTGAAAATTATTTCCATTGGAGTTCAAAAGATGCTCAGCAATGTTAGGTGGGGTTGTAGAGTGAAAAAGCAATCCTGTTGGTGGAATTCCTGGAGGTGGGGTTTACTCTGAGTTAGGCTCTATGTTCTTCACTGAATGCCAGTTGGTCTGGAGATTTTAAATTAGTGCATTGTGTTTCCTAGTCTTGGGTTCAGTCTCCAAATTCTATATGTCCCACTGCAGCCTCTTTGAATTCCTGGCCAGGCATATGTCTCCCAGCAGGTCCTGCAAGCAGCTGGATTGGAGGGGGTGGGGGAGAGCTGGGTGGGTTTTCATGACCAGTATTCCCCTGTGTAAAACCCTCTCCATGTTTGATTTTCTTCTTGCCACTTAGGCACATTCTATGTCTTGCAGTGTAGGTTTGCCACCTCTGTATTTATGGCCAAACTGGTGTTTGCCTGAAATTGGTTCCCTCAGCTACTGGCTCCCATGCTGTGGCTACAAAATGTTTCCTTCCTCTATCCCCCTATTGTGATTGGGAGAGATGTGACTTCTTTCCTGCATAAGGTTATTGTGCAGCATGCCTTTCTGTTTAGTGGGGCAGTGTCTTTGATCTCTCTCCATACGCAGACATGCCTCAGTCCTCCTAAAAATGCTGGTTTCTTTATTTCCCTTATCCTTCCACTTTGCTTGCAGTGGAACCACCCTCTTGGTGCCTCCAGCTGTGGCAGCAGTAGTGGCCCTGGAATTTTCTTCCTTATTTTATTATATCCAATCTCTTGAGTCCCCCCGATCTGCATTGATTGTGCAGTATTAAGTTCCAGTAAATCCACTTCACCCACTTTGCTGAGAACCTGCCTATCTGCTTTCTTGGTGTCCTACCATGGAGCAGCCAGGAAATTGACCTCCTCTATTCCACCATCTTGAAAACAACAAGAACAATATTAGAGAAGGAGGAAAGATTACTTGATGCTTATGGTTTCACAGCTTTTCCTTTTGTGTTTTTCAGTGTTATTGACTTATAGTTTTATTTTTTTGTTGGGTCTTTGGTTTTGCATAAGGATAATACTGATATTATAAATAAGTTTACAAGAATTTCTTCCTCCTCACTTCTTTGGAAAAATTTCAGAAAAATTAGTGTTAGTTTTTTTTTTAAGTGTTTGGTATGAGCAGTTAATGTGTAAGATTCTGGACTTTATTTGATAAGAATTTTTTTTATCATTGCTTTAATTTCTTCAGGTATTATTGGTCTGTTCAGGTTTTCTATCTCTTCATGATTTAATAGGTTAGATATGTCAAGGAGTTTACCCATTTCTTTTAATTTGTTGGCATGCAATTATTTATAATTATATCTTATTATCCTTTATATATATTTTTTAATTTTTTTTTGTTTTTGGTGGACACAACATCTTTATTTTTATGTGGTGCTGAGGATTGAACCCAGCGCCCTGTGCATGCCAGGCGAACGAGCTACCTCTTGAGCCACATCCCCAGCCCTGATCCTTTATATTTTTGTGGTATCATTTGTAATGTCTCATTTTTATTTCAGTTCTTATCTTTTTAGTCTTCTTTCTTTTTTCTCTAAATCTGATAAGAATTTGTTGATCTTGTTTACTGCTTCAAAAACCATCTTTTTGTTTCATTGATCCTTTGTTTTTGTTCTTATTTATTTCTGCTCTCATCTTTTTTATTTTTTGGTGGTGGTGGGGTTACCAGGGATTGAATTCTGGGCCACTGGGCCACTGAGCCATATCCCAATTCCTGTTTTGTATTTTATTTAGAGACAGGGTTTCACTGAGTTGTTTAGTGCTTTGTTTTTGCTGAGGCTGGCCTTGAACTCATGATCCTCCCACCTCAGTCTCCCAAGCCACTGGGAATATAGGTGTGTGCCACCATGCCCAGCTCATCTTTTTTTTTCCTACTAATTTTTGTTTCAGTGTGTTCCCACCTTTCTAATTTTGCAGTATCTAATCTGAATTTTATTCTATCCAATATAATTTTATCTCATTAATTGATATTTTTGTCTCAGAAGTACAGCTTTAAATTTTGTACATGTTCCATGTGTCTACTTAGCAAGTACAATATTTTCTATAATTATTTGAACATATGGAGTATGGCTCAAATTTAACCATTTTAATGTCTATGTCTTCTGTTTTAATTTGGGGTCATCTTTAACTGACTAATTTTTCTCTTCATTATGGGTTGTATTTCTTGCTTCTTTGGTTGATAGTACTTTATGATTTGGTGCTATATATTCTGAATTTTAATTTTAAAGTATTTTATTCTAGATATTTTTGGTTTTGTATAACTATTCTGAAGGGTTTTTTTCCTGGGATATATTTAAATTAGGAGGAAAACAGTGTGATAATTTGGGACCCTGCTTTAAACTTTGTTATATGGAAGCAGAGGTATTCTACTGTTTAGTATACTTAAAAATTTTCGGTATACCTGATCCCTTGTAAGTTACAAGGTTTTTCATTTTGCTTGAGGGAAGCAGGCACTATTTCTGGCCTATAAGATTTCTGAATATGTTCACTCTTGTCCTTTCTGGCATTTATTTCCCAGCCTTGGCTAGTTTCCACATAATATGTGATAGTAGTACTCTGCTGAAAACTTTATAAATGCAAAGAGTTATCTTTGCAACTTTCTCCTCTTTGGTTCTATAGTCTACCTTTTTGACTTGGCCTTTTTGGATTTTCATCTTAATGTTTTAGCTTCAGGGAATCATCCACATTCTACCTAGATTCTTCTTTGCCCTGGAATCTGGTATACAAGGCATCTTACTAGTAGATTTATATGCTTTCTTTTTTGCTACTATTTTGCATAGGAAGTAAAATTGCATTTTAAAAAGACAGCATATTGGTGCATGAAAATTATACAGAATAGTGACTGTCATTGTGTTGTATTCATACATGTTCACAACATACTGTTTTAGTCATTTTTCTTGTGTCTGTGACCAGAAGGTCTGACAAGTATAATTAGAAGAGGAAAAGTGTATTTGACTCATGATTCAGGGGTCTCAGTTCATAGATGGGTAATTTAATAGTTTGGGGCCCAAGTGAGGCAGAAAGTCATAGAGGAGGAAAGCAACTCAAGACATGGCAATAAGAAACAGAGAATTCGGCTCACCAGGTACAAAATATAAACCTCAAAGGCACTACCCCAGTGACTTACCTCTCCCAGACATATCCTATGTACTAATAGTTACCACCTGGTAATCCACATCAGTGGACTAATCTACTGGTTACGTCTTGACTCATAACTGTCTCACACGTGAGCTTTTGGGGGATACCACATATCCAAACCATAACATACATTATACAATTTCATTCCTCAGTGCCTCCTTTTGTCCCTCTTTTCTCCTTCCCTTTCTACTCTACCAGTGTCCCTTCTGTTTCATGGGAACCTGTCCCCCCACACACCGTTGCTGTTTTCTTTTTTTCTCTCTAGCTTTCATATGTAAAGGAAAATACATGAACCTTGACTACCCGAGTCTCTTATTTTGCTTAAGATGATGCTTTCCAGTTCTATCCATTTTTATGCAAATGGGATAATTTTAGTTTTCTTTGTGGCTGATTGAAATTCCATTGTGTGTGTTTTCTTTATTCATCCATCTGTTGAAGGACACCCTGGCTAATTCCATGACTTAGCTCTTGTGAATTATAAGACTATGTGCATTTTAAAGATTTTAAAATGGGGGCTGAGGTTGTGGCTCAGTGGTGGAGTGCTTGCCTAGCACACATGAGGCCCTGGGTTTGATCCTCAGCACCACATAAAAAAATAAAGTAAAGATATTGTGTCCATCTACAACTAAAAAATAAAATATTAAAAAAAGATTTTAAAATGATCTAAAAGATGGATCTGGTCAAAGAACTTACATAATATTTGTTCTCTATTTAGAACATTGTTGGATTAATTTTCAATGGCAAAATATGAGAGTTAGATTTGGTTTAAATATTATTTTATGAAACTGTTGGGGATAGACCAAATCCCCACCCCTATTTTTATGTCAGTCTGGTTCTCTTATAGACTGCAGGTATTACTATCTCACAAATGAACATTGTGTTATTGTAATGGTTTCCAGTGCCCTTCCACATACTTAACTGTTAATTTATTCATTCTTGTAGAATAACTTTGAAAAGGTATTATTAATCTCATGTCACAGGATTAAAGCTTGAGACTTAGGGAAGTGATTTTATAAGGTGATATAATGGTAAAGGCCAACTCTAAAACTCTAATTAAAGTTTGTTGATGGTACAGCTAAAATAGTTTCCAAAGAACTATTCAATAAGCATTATTTATATCTTATTGAAATATCCATATCCATAAAACTACCTTGTGTAATATGTGATTGTGAACTTGCCTGGCTTTCATATTATCATTTGCAGAAGTGGAGGTGGTGGGTCTAAGAGCTCAATGTGTTTCTCACAAGATTTTTATCACCTCTTCCTCTTAGGAATCCCAGAATGTACTTATTCTTTCCTTTTCTATTTACTTCTGTTACTAAATACCATTTTTTCCAGGATGTTTCTTATAACCCAGGCTCTCATTTCTCTAAGCCTCCGTATAATCCCACCCTTAGATCCTATACGCATCTCTCTAATTTCCTAGAATTTTTCACTGTTTTTTCCCCCCCTGGGACTCATGATCCTTCTCAGCAAAATCTACAATCTCAATCTTATCTATGAACTTCTATTGTACCAATTTTATGTAATTGAATTCTAAATATTCCCTTAGAATGGTGTCCTTGATATTAAAAATATTGGATTTCTCTTCCAAAACTTTCATTCATCTCCTCGTTACTTCTAGAGAGTTGTCCTAAATTCCTCTTTATAAAAATTTAGCTTCGAAGGTTATGATAATGCATTATAACATTTTCATCCCACACACTCTTCCAGTTTTTGTCCAATTTCTTTATTCTCCTTTCTCTTTCTGAGCAGAACTCCTCAGAAAGAGTTATATGTACTTTATATTCCCACTGTCCTCCAATTCTGTTTGAACTTGCTCTACTTAGGCTTTCAACTCCCCCCACCAAGTTCACTGAATTTATTGTAAAGGTAATCCTTGACCTCCATTTTACTAAATGCAATAGTCAGTTTTTCTCACACTCCATCTTATTTGATCTTGGCAGCATTGGGCACAATTAACTGTCCTCTACCTTTCTGAAACACACTCATCGCTTGGCTTTGGAGACTCCACTCTCTGGCTATCCTCCTAATTCACTGGCCTGTCTTTATTTTTTCTCTTATTTTCTTTTTATTCCTCTTCATCCTTGTGCTCTTTAAATGTTGAATTACTCCAGCATTTAACCCTTGAAAATATTCCCTATCTATTTCCCTAAGTCATCTTATTTTGTTAAGATGCTTTAAGTATCATCTAAGTGCTGATGACTCTCACATTTCTACCTAAACTTCTCTACCAAATTTACTATTTGTATATACAACTTCCTATTTACTTGGGTAGATAATAGGCATCCCAAACTTACATGTCCAGAAATAAACTCCTGACTTTCTACCCCTCAAACACATTTCTGAGGAAATAAATGCTATAGTTTATGCTTCTCCGCCTGAATACCTTGAAGTCATTCTTAACTCCTCTCTTTTCTGTAAGGTTCATCAGCAAATCAAATCTTGATGGATAGATATTTCTTTGTATACCATTTTTGTGTTCTTAAAGTTTTCCAGATTATAGTCAGAATAATTATTTGATACATATATATTAGCTTGAAACTTCTGATGGGCTGACATCTGACTTAGACTAAACTTGAAATTTTTTCATTGACCCTAAACTCCTTACATGATCATATACTTTTCCAACTATTACCTATTTTTGTCAACATTGTTAACTGTGTTCAAACCATACTGATCTTGCCTTTATTGAACATGCCAGACCCACATTTTCCTCAGGACATTTGCCTTTGCTGTTCCTTCTTCTTGGAATACATGTGCTTCAGTTATGTGCAGGGCTTACACCCCTTAGTTCCTTCAGGTTTCTGTTAAAATTCTCCCCTTTTTAAAATATTTGTTTTTTAGTTGGACACAATTATTTTATTTATTCATTTCTATGTGGTGCTGAGGATTGAACCCAGGGCCTTTCACATGTTAGGAGAGCACTCTGCTTCTGAGCCACAACCCCAGTCCCAATCAAATTCCCTTTTAATGAAATATTTCCTCACTACCCTAACCAAAATAGCAACCCACCTTTATCTTTCTATCCTCTTTGCTTCATTTTTCTTTATAACATTTATGAAGAAACCTTGTATACTTATATGTATATGTATATATATATATATATGTGTACATATATGGAGTATAGGTATGTATGTATATGCCTGTATGTATACATATATATTTAACACTTATTTAAATATTAACACATGCTAGGGACTTTAAAATAGTAGATAGTAACTTATTTATTCCTCATAATACGTGAAGGATGTAGGGGAAGTAGGCGTGTTATACTACTTTACAAATGGGGAAACTGAGAAATAATGGTGTTAACTTGTTCAAGGTCAAACAACTGGTGGTAGCATATCTGGAATTTAAATCTAGACCATCTTCTAGTGTGCACTTAACCATTATGTCCTGTGCCTCTACTACATGGTTATGTATAGATATAGGGGTAAATAGATAGTTAGATATAGGTATGTATGCAGCAATTGTCAATGGTGAAATTAGTTACTAAAAGAGTAGAAGCTTTAAAATAATTCATTCAATATTAACTATTATCTGATATTATTTTTACTATCACTTAATAACAGTTAATAGTCTGATTATCAAATAATCTGATTACTGGAAGTGTATTATTTTCCAGTTTGAGACTCTTTCTTAACAAAGTTTTGTTTATCTCAACTACACTTCTTACTAGTAAATTACATGTGATAAGTTACTTAATTTTTCTAATCCTTAGTATAATTGATATTTTTAAATTAAAAAAGATTTCAGTGTTTTAAGAGCAGTTTTAGGCTCACAGCAACATTAAGAGGAGATATTTCCCATATACTCTCTGCCCCAACATATGCAGAACCTCCTCCATTATTAACATCTGCCGCCAGAGTAGTACATTTGTTGCAATTGATAAACCTATATTGATGCATTACTATTACCCAAAGTTCATAGTTTGCATTAGGGTTCACTCTTGGTATTGTACATTCCTTTGGTTTGGGTAAATTTATAATGACATGTAGCTATCACTCCCCTAAAAATCCTCTGTGCTTCATCTATTTATCCTTTTCCTCAAACCTCCTAACCTCTGAAAACCATTGATCTTTTCATGGTCTCCATGGATTTTCCTCAGGAATGTTACATAGTGTGAATCATAACAGTATGTAGTCTTTTCAGTTGGTTTCTTTCACTTAGTAAACATAATCAGTTTTTTAAATGAGGATAATGATTTCTACCTCAGGACATTTTTAAAAGAGATTTAAAGTGAGATTTAAAGAAAAAAATGTATGAAATCACAATGCCTGGTACCAGCTGTCAGCTCATGTTAATTGATATTAATGAAGTATAAGTGAACAATTGCAATAATTATACTACAAATAAGATTATATTCTTTTGGATTTGGTAGAAATAGTGTTTCTTTGAGATTTTATATTCTTAGATAGGAGAGGCTTTTAAAAATCAGTCAAGGAAGAACTTCAGAACGGAAGATGTTATTTTTGTTAATTATTATGGGTCTCACACCAACTATGCATTAAGCTAAGTCAAATGAATTGTGGTCTCCTGTATATTTTGGCAATTACTTTAGAATTCAATCTAAAACTTTTGTTATATAATTAGTGATTAATTTGATATAGCTCAGAAAATGTTTGGCATGGACAGTACAGGCTTCTGAAATAATCTAGTTGTTCACATGAAAAGGGTTTAGAAACTTTAGCACTGACTCAAGAAGAAAAAGAATGTTTAATACTCCAAGTCTTATGTTTAAAGATAACATTTTTGCTAGCCTTATAAAAAAATGTAGATATAAAGAAATTCTAAGAATTTAATGCACATTGAAATAGTTCCTTGCAGGTTCCCTTTACTGTTTCTTCTGTTCAAAGCTTTCATGTGCTACTGGAGGAAATTAAAGACTGGCCTATTAGTAAATTACCAGTCTTTACCAGTTTGAAGGGCAGAAAGTCATGATTTCTTTCTTTATATGTTTGCTAGCATATGCATCATGCATGTACACACACACACACACACACACACACACACACACACACACACCTTATTATTGGAAATGGGCTAGCAATATTTTTCAGTGGATTGTTAGCATATTCTGACCAAGACATTTGACCTTTGAGTTGTACTTTACATAACTATAGGATTTTGCAGGTATTGGCTATTAGCTAATAAAGGGAGTAGATATAAATATTGGCTAGTAAGAAAGAATTGGGTTGAGTGACTTTGGGTTAAATATGTATCTCTGATGTGAATAATTGTATAACTTTGGAAAACTTATAAGCATGAAGATATAAATTATCTCTTTTGGACCTTAATTTTTATATATGTGCAAACTGAGGGAAGAGAAGAAACCAGTTTTTCTCTAAGATTTCTTGCCATACAGTGACTTCTAGTTTTACATACTGTGTTTATATATCTATTTGTTTATGCCTTTGTAAGTGATTACATGCTTATGTATGTGTTTCAGCGTAATATACCTGCAATAAATAAATAAATAAATAAATAAATAAATAAATAAATATTTCCCCCAAATAATTGTGGAAAAAACATTTTTATATAACAATCTTATTTAATTAGATAAAGAGCAAGTTTTACAGAAATAGACATATATACATTCATATTTCTCCTTATGTCAAGATATGAAATTATAGCAACAGTGACTATATATACCCTAACAATTTATATATATTACCCTATTTAATTCCCATAAGATCTTACCAAGTAGGACCTTGAAAGCAAACTCCAATTTCAACTAAGGGAGAGTGTTGCAATTTGACTATAATTCTGCTTTAAAGCTTAATAACTACATCAAACCTTAAGAAGTAAGTGTTAATATGAATTTTATCTTAACATACCCACTTATGCATCTGTACTTCATTTATTTTTAAGGATATGCTCAATTGTTATCCATATCAATAATTCTTATAATCATAGTATAATGTGTTTCCTAGCCCAAGATACCTGATTGTGGGTTAATTTTAATTTTAAATGAGAGATTTTTCCCTTAGTTTAGCTAGACTATGGTTTTATTCTTTTAACCATAATGAATAGCCAGTAGATGTAGACAAAAAGATCATGTTTACAATCTTTTATTTCCAATAAAATTCAATGACCCCAAATATTTAAGTACTATCTGTTTTTAATTTTATGCTACTGTTGACTTTCTTTCATAGTCTGAATCTTCTTGGACCAAATTCTAAACCATCCTGGACAAAGGGCATGGTTTATCTTGTTTCATATTGGATATGAACCCAGGTTTTATCTATAAGTCAAATCAAATCACCATAAGTATAATCATGATTATTTAAGGGAAAGGGCTTTCATTTTCATTCCAGGGCAGAAATTACAGGCTAGTGATGAAATCTACTTATAGTCTCCCTATGATTTAAACTATTCATATCAAGTCCCAAAGGACTTTGCTCAGGTTAAATTCATTAGATATTAATCAAAAGACTAGTTTTTCCTAAAAAGATTAGAGAAACATTTGTAAAGAAAGGTGAATTCCTAAAGAAACTATATATATTTTAGGAAGAATTATGTTATATTGTGAAGTTGTTATGTCATGAATTTTTACCTGAAAATAAATTTATTTTTGTCTAGTCATCACAATGAATTCAGTTAGACTTTTATTTTTCAAAATTGAAGAATACTTGGTTGCAAAACTTGTTTTGTTTTACAGAGGAAATATTTGATAGGCCTTGTCATATATCTTTATTGCTCTTGTAACATAATTCTCCAAAGGTAGCCCCATAACTGCTAATTTCATTATTTCTTTAGTGTCTCTGTTACTAACTTGGAACTTGTAGCCATGCTTGTCTTTTGCCTAATGTGGCATGAGTGTAGTCTCTGGCAGCTTGTGTGGCAGAACTCAAACTATCAATAGCTGGAAGCAGACTGTTTACCTTTTATGTAAGATATTAACAGTATGTATAAAATACAACTTTCTTGAAAACCTCCACAACTTAAAGAAATGTTATTATGCTACTTATGGGCACAACCATCTATTTTGATATTTGCTGCAGTTACTATTGAAAGCTGCCTGAATTAGAAACATTGGTGTTAGAATTTTCTAACTAACACTTTCTTTTGTAATTTATTTTATTTATTTTTATGTGGTGCTGAGTATCAAATCCAGTGCCTCACGCAAGCTAGACGAGTGCTCTATCCCTGAGCTACCCCAGTGGTAACCAACCCTTTTAAAAATAACTCATTCTTATACAAAAGTCTCTATAATTGGCCTTCATTTTGGTGAAAAAAGTCTGTATGAGACTATATGGTTTTCTGAGATTATATGATTTTTATTTTATTTATTTTTGTACTAAGGCTGAATTTCAAAGAATCATGACATGTCAGTGTCAAATGCCTCTATGTATCATATTGCAATAATATTGGAAATTCAAGTGCACTAGGAGAGAGATCTAAAGTGTGTTTTTATTTCAAATATGTCCCTTAATTTCTCTGGGACAGGCCTCAGTTTCATCACCTATAATATTTTATGAAGTGTTCAAAGGCAAAATGAGCTCCAAGGTCCTTTTAGTTCTAAAGTTCTATCATTGTTTTTAGGGACAACTTTGTGAATACATTGAATTTCTTTTTTTTTTGAAAGGCTGAGATGACTCCATATGAAATATTTTAGTATGATGTAGTGGGAAGAACATGAGATTTTAAAATCAATTATAACTTAAAGTGAATACCATGTGATGTTAGCTTAGTTTAAGTATCAAATTTCCTATTTGTAAAATTACATTATAGGATTATTGTGGGGATTAAATAAGGTAATGTATAACATTGTTTATGCAGTGGCTAGTACACATTGAACACTCAAGAAATGTTGGAGTTTTCTTTTCTCTCTTAGTTCCAAATGTTTATGAACTTGAGGAATAAAGAACACTGATCTGTCTGTGGTCCTAGGCTTTTCTGTATTCAAGCCTGCTCTAAATGATTTGTCCTGTAGTGGTCTTTTCTAAAAATATCTTTTCAAAATAATATCACTTTAAATTCTCATATCATGATTATTTATATTTATGGAATATAATGTGATGTTTTGATATTTAAAAACAATATGAAATGATTAAATCAAACTAATTAACATATTTAATGACCTCGCTTGTATTTTTATGTTAAGAAATTTGAAATTAATAGTTTATAAATCCACATTTCTGCTCCTGTATGTTATATATTATGATTTCCTATGATTTTGTAGTTGAAGCTATTTCTGGGTCTTGCTGAGTCTGTTCACCTTTGCCCATTTGAGTATGGGTTACGTCTATCTTAGTCAAAATCCACAGTAATTTTTCCAGAGTATATAGAAGAAGAGAATAAGCTCTGAAGAACTCACGTACTTAAATACCAGATGAAAGAAGAGAAAGAACAGGAAAAAGATTAAGTAAAAGATCAATGGACCAAAAAGTTTGTATTTAGAGGAAAAACAAGACCAAGAAAACACAATATTTTGAGACAGGATATCAAATAAATTTACCTAAGTATGTCTTACTTTTAAATTTGAACATCTTTGTGGGCAGGAACAATGTCTACTTTACCATGTATCTTCAGCATCAGTCAGAGCCATTGACAGTAAGAATTTAATGTATGTTTTCTTAATGAATGAATATGCCCAGTGTATGCTACTTGCAACCAGGTGTACCTCATGTATGGTAGTAACCTGGTAATTATTTGTTTTAGTTTCCAGAACTACCTTCTGGAAACTTTTTGGGCTTAAAACCACTAAAACTGACTGCATAACTCTTTGAAAGATTGGTAGTTGAAAATGACTTGTTTCCTCACATCCTGAAATGTTCCTCAATATTTGAGACTACTAGTCAAATCCTATGTAGAATCCAGGGCTTTGTTTTGACATCCAGATCTGAAAACACCATACCTTTCTATACTTTAGCTATACATTTTAAAACTCTCAACTTTATATGGTTATGTTTAGTACTCAAATCATATATAGGTGCAATGGACTGATTTTTTTTGTCAGTCTAAAATTCATATAATCCTAGTTGAATAGTATTTGCAAGTGGGAACTTTGAGAAGTAATTAGTTGATGAGGGTAAAGTTCTCATGAAAGAAATAATGAACTTTATAAGTAGAGGCCAGAGAGAGAGCTCTTTATTCTACAATGTTAGGACAAAGCAAGATGATGGCTCAGTAAAGCAGAAAGAAGGCACTCCTCAAGCTCCTCACAATGCTGACAACTTGATGTTAGACTCCAATCTCCAGAGTTAGGAGAAATAAAAACTTGTTCTTTAAGCCACCCCATCTGTGGTAATTTATTATGGCAGCCTAAACTAAGACAATGTGATCAGTAATAATTATTGTAGAAAAAGTATTTCTTAATAACAAATATGAAGTTATTTCCTGGTATTTATACTATGTGTTTCATCTATTATTCATATAATTCTTATAAAAATGTATGGTATAGTTAGCATTAATTTGTTTGAACATTTGGCAGAAACTGGTTCCTATACACCCATTAATGAATCAGCTGAAGGACAAATTAGGGAAATCTCACACACAATAGCCTCAATAAATATTTGGGAACCAGTATAACAAAAAGATGAAAGACCTCTACAATGAAAACTATACAACATTAAAGAAAGAAATTGAAGAAGACCTTAGAAGATGGAAAGAACTTCCATGTCTTGGATAGACAGAATTAATAATGTCAAAATGGCCAGATTGCCAAAACTGCTATATAGATTCAATACAGTTCCTATTAAAATTCCAATGATGATCTTCATAGATATAGAAAAAGAAGTAATAAAATTTATATTGAAAAATAAGAGATCCACAATAGCCAAAGCAATCCTTAGTAAGAAGAGTGAACCAGAAGGCATCACAATACTAGACCTTAAATTATACTACAGAGCTATACTAACAAAAATGGCCTGGTATTGGTACCAAAACATGCATAAAGTCTAATGGAACAAAATCAAAGACACAGAGACAAACCCACATAAATATGGTGGTAAATTTTCTCATATTAGACAAAAGTGCTATAAACATACTTTGTAGAAAAGATAGCCTCTTCAACAGATGTTGCTGGGGAAACTGGAAATCCATATGTAGTGGAATGAATTTGAACCTGTATCTCTCACCTTGAGAAAAAGTCAACTCAAAGTGAATCAGAGTCCCAGGGATTATACAAGAGACCCTGGATCTACTGGATGAAAAAGTAGGCCTAATACTCCATTGTGTTGGCCTAGGAACTGATATCCTCAACAGGACTCCTAAAGTGCAAGAAATAAAACCAAGAATCAACAAGTGGGATGGTATCAATCTAAAAATCTTTTTCATAGAAAAGGAAACAAGCAAGAATATGAAGAGAGAGCCTACATAATGGGAGAAAATATTTGCCACTTGAACTTCAGATAGAGCATTAATTACCAGGATATATAAAGTACTCAAAAAACTTAACATCAAGAAAACAAATAACCCACTCAACAAATGGGCAAAGGAGCCAAACATTTTATTGAATAAGAAATATGAATGGTCAACACATATACAAAAAGAAGTTCATCATCTGTAGAAATTAAAGAAATGCAAATTATAACTACACTAAGATTTCATTTTACTCCAGTCAGAATGGCAATCATCAAGAATACAAGTAACAATAAATGTTGGTGAGGATGTGGGCAAAAAGATATTCTCATACATTGCCAGTGGGACTACAAATTGGTGCAACCACTTTGGAAAGCAATATGGAACATCCTCAAAAAACTAAGAATGTAACCACCATTGACTCAGTTATCCCACATCTCAGTATATACCCAAAGGTCTTAAAATCAGCCTACTATAGTGATGCAGTCACATCAATGTTTATAGCATCTCAATTCACAATAATTATGGTATGGAACCATCCTAGGTGCCCTTCAATAGATGAATGGATAAAGAAAATGTGAGATATATATGATGGAATATTATGTAGCCATAAAAAGAATGACTTTATGACATTTGCCCAGTAAAGGGATAGATCTGGAGACTTTCATGCTAAGTTAAAGAAGCCACTCCTCCCAAACCAAAAGTTGAATGTTCTTTCCAATATATGGATGATAACCCACAGCAAGGGGGAGGAAAGGAAGAATAGAAGTTCATTGGATTAGACAAAGGGCAATGAAGGGAAGGGAGGGGGATAGGAATAAGAAAGACAGTGGAATGAATCTGACATATTTCTTATGTATATATGCGAATACTCCACAGTGAGTCTCAACATTATATGCATCTACAAAACTGGGATCCTAACTATAATAAGATATATTTCATGTTTGTATAAATTATAATAAGATATATTCCATGTTTTTATAAATATATCAAAATAAATTCTACTGTCATGTTTAATTAAAAAGAACAAATTAAAGAAAGATCTTAGGTAACTTTCTGAAAGTTACACAGACTAAGTAGTAAAAGTTAAAAATTTGAGCATAACTCTTTTGACTCTGAAGCCTTTTCTTTTTCTATGTTACACTATCTCACATAGATAAAACAATAACAGCGCAGCAATTCTTTATAAACAAAATCATAATCCATGTCTTTCTCAGGTTAGTACTATGCTGAATGCTCTGCATAGGGTACCTTATCACTTTTATGTGTATTTAAAGAGCAACTGTCAGCCTTTAATAGTACATATCAGAGCAGTGTTTCTGGGAAGTAAAAGGATATTCTTAGCCTGTTGCAATGGGAGAGTTTCCCAGGAGACCACAAGCACATTCTGACATGAGCTTTCAGGCCCCTTGTTTCATCTTCTGGGTCTGTTCTGCTCTGTTCTTTTGAAATCAAAATGTGGCTTTAGGCATTGGTGTAATATTTGATGTATGTCAAGTATGCAGGAAAGGTGTTGGGAATATGAAGAACTCTGCCCCTTATTCCTTGTCTTTATAAAACTCTTGACATCAGCAGACACTGGCTTTTGCACTGAAGAATCAATATGCAAATGACTTTCCAAGATACTAGTATTGTTTAACATTACTGCATTTGATCTTTTCAGAGTCATTAGCTATTTCTCAGACTTATTCCCTCTACCACACATTAAGCAAACATTTATCACACACTATCTATGTACCACACCAATTAAATCATCCCAAGATGCACAGAGTCCCATCTTACTCAAATTAATTAGTCATTTTGACATTATATGTAAAAGTTATTCAACAGGTCATTTAATTTGATGTCCTTTGTTTTACAGATAAAGAATTAAGTTTATCTAGATGGAATGAGTTTCTTTAAGATCACACAATAAGGGACATGAATCTAAGTTTCTTATTTTTACATCAGAAATTTTCCAGTATACCTGCTGCTTCTCAGCTATACTGAAAGGCACAGCTGGTTATAACAATGGAAAGGAAGACATAATGCTATAGATTTTTCTACATTCTCCTCACCTTAGTAGGATTGTTGCTTTTCCATTTATTAATGTTTGATTCATCTGTTTGTCAGACAGCTTTATGAAGATTCTGGAATGCCTATAGTATATTGCATTGAGTATCTCCTGAGTAGATTCCTACTTAAGTATTTCTAAGATTCTGAGGAGTTAGACAAAAATGTGACACATTTGGAGACAGGGACTGGAGTAACTCATAGAGCAGCAGTTAGTAGCAGATTATCATGCATAATAATGTAAACTGAAGATATGAGATAGAGAGGAAAAGGCAAAACTTATTGAATTTGAAAGCTAAGAAGCAAGTGTGAAGCAGAAAAATTTGAAGTATAGGTGACATCTTGTCTTATCTACAAATTAGGAATAATAACACTTATTCTTTCTATTTAATAGTATTTTTTAAGAACCTTAGGGAGAGGTTTTTGAAAACTCTAAAGCATAGTGTACTATTAAGGTAATGATACTTCATTAAAATAGTCATGCTTAAACATGTAGTAGGAAGGAAAGAGATAACAAGAAGATAGAATAACCATGGACAATATAGTGATTAGCAAAAAATATTGGCATATAGGAAAGGAAGTAATAAATATATTAATAGATAAATTAAAATAAATTAATGGATAATAAATAGATAAATTTAAAAGGATGTCATAAGTTGGATGCACTAATTTAAGAGCTTTTAAATGCATTTTTTAAAGCCTCATGAAGTCACAGAGAGGCAGATGGATTTCATAGAGGATGGATATAGAAAAATTGACAATGATCAGCAATACAGTCAGTGTTTTGGCTTGCAAATGAGTTGTAACCCCAGAACTCTTTATGTTAACACAATAATACTCAGAGGCAAAATGATTGGATTGTGAGAGCTTTAACCTAAGCAGTCCATCCAACTTTGAATAGACTGGCTGGTAATTGTAGGCAAGTGGGGGTGGCTGATTGAGGTAGATCACTGGGGGCATGCCTTGGAAAGGTTCATCTTTCCTATGGCCCCTTACATTTCCCCTTACCTTTCCCTCTCTTTCTACTTTGTGACTGCTAAAAGTAGGCCAGCTTTCTTTTACCACACCCTTATACCATGATTTTCCTGATGGTGGGCAATGGAGTTGGCCTACCATGAACCAAACTTTTAAACCAAGAGCCTAACTAAACTTTTTCTCCTCTAAGTTGTCCTTGTCAGGTATTTGTCACAGTGACAAATAGCTGACTAAGACAGTAAAAAAGAAAAAGAAAAAAATGTCCATTAAATTGTGCTTAACAAACTCAAAGCAGGGTGCTTAGGTTGTTGAGTTGAGATGAGATTTTGCTGGTATTTCTAGGTGAATTTCAGGAATGGAGATTATTTTTGCATTTGCTGTTCTCTTGTTCATTGATCTTAGTGCATGTTTTTGGAACTATCTTATTCAGCAAGTGGAATTTGTAATGTTTTAAAGTGGATGATGTATCTATTAAGGCAGAGGCTTAAAATTTAAGCTTAGTTTTCATTTAATGTAAGAAGAATGCAAACAACATGAACAGTGGCATGGAAATGAATGGAGAGATCAGTATTACTGGAGTGGAGGAGGGTGCGTGTTGTCAATTCCTTTTTGTTTTTCCATGCTTTCATCTTTACTTTTCTTTTGGTAGTTTCTATATGCCTAAAATATTTTCCTGCTGGCCTTTGGGTTGCAAGTTTATTAGCTGGATCCATTTTCTCCTATCTACCAAAGTAATTTATTCAACTTTCAGGGTTTATATCAGGATTCCCTTTCAAGCAGTTTTTCTGGATTTATTAGGATAAGATATGTCTCAACCTCAACATTTTAGTCCAGATAATCCTTTGTTATAAGATTATTCCTAAGCATCCCTTGTCTTCACATTCTAGCTGCCAAAAATAGTTCCTCCCACAATCATGACAACCAAAAATATCTTCAGACATTGCCAAATGTTCCCTACAAGCAAAACTAAGTCATTGATATAGTTAAAAAAAATAAGAACTTCTCTTACACATCTTTATTTCATCCCAGTGACATTTTGGAAGAATGAAAGTTAATCTTCTTGCTTATTTTTTCATTTTGGGTCAAAAGCCTACAATTAAACTCCATATGGAACAGTGTGCACTTAGTTTTTACTAGTTTTTCTGTCTGAAGCATTGCAAGTTTGATTCTGCTTTAGGGACTTTATACTCGTTTTATTTCTTCCACTTGTGATGTTCTTTCCCAGATCTTCACAGGGATCACTGCCTTACTTTACTCAGTACCAGTAAATATCATTTCAGGAAGTTCTTCCCAATTTCTTTAAAATAGTACCTTTTCTCTTTCAATTCCATTACCTGTTTTTTCTTCATAATTTCTTCTTATTATATCTGCTTCAATAAAGTAGGATTACTTTTAAGATAGACAACCCCTAAATTTCATTGACTTAACAAACATTATTCCTGACCATAGTTTTGTGAGGATCATTTAGTTATCTAGCCAAATGCTTTCTCTCACATTATTCCTCTGTTTGCTAAGGTCTTGACCTTCTCTGCTTTTGGTAGGTTGGGAGGAAAGAGATAAGAAGGATTGTATTGAAAATAGGTCTAGAAAAGAATAATTTCTTTTTTCTACAGCTACAATGGTTAATATTTAGTTTTATGTTCTTATTTAACTGCAAGAGAAGTGGGAAATGTAGTCAGATTATATATACAGGAGGAAAAAGGGAGTGGAATTTCCTTTTAGCCATTGTATCATGTCTGTCACAATATATTTATAATATTTATACATTTATTGAGTGTGTACTCAATTAGAATAGAAATTCTATGGAGGCAGGGATATTTTTGGGGAGTACCAGGCTCGAACTCAGGGTCACTTCCCCACTGAGTCACATCCCTAGCTCTATTTTATATTTTATTTAGAGACAGAATCTCACTGAGTTGTTTACTACCTCTCTTTTTGCTGAGGCTGACTTTGAACTCACTATCCTCTTGTCTCAGCCTCCTGAGTTACTGGGATTACCAGTAAGCATGAGGCAGGGATTTTGACTATTTTGTTTTCTGTGGTATACTAAGTGCCAAGAACAATGTTTAGCCTGTAACTGCTGATAATATTTGTCTTTACAGGATTACTGAATGAATGGTGTTTGTGTAAGCTGCTACTGTCTTCACACTTAGAACTATTCCTGGTATGCAATAAAGATGTAATTGTATATCTAACAATGGGTAGTAGTTTTGAAATCAGAGTGGAATTTAAATTATGGCTTTTCCAATTACTAGTATAATACTGGGAAAGTTACTTAGCTATTACAGGACTTGGTTTTCTCATTTGTAAAATGAAGGAACCAAGAAACATTTTGTAGGATACTTGTCATATGAAATAATACAAAAATGCTTAGTCCAATGTCTCACACATCATAAGTTCTCAGAAAATTATACTTTGAATCCTGATTGATTCATTTTTGTCTATAGTGGTTCAATGCATAATAATTTTCATGTTTAACTTATTGAAATGATATAAACATAATCTTATATATTTGTATTCTTTCACTTATAACTTTATTTATCTATTTATTCAACTGTTTATAGCTCATATTCTACTTAAGATACTTTTTTAAAATTTTAAATTAATAGTACATTTCAATTCATAATATACACATAGAACACAATTTTTTGTCTCTGGTTGTTTACGAAGTAGAGTCACACGATTCATATCTTCATATGGGTACTTAGAGTAATGAAGTCTATCTCATTCCACCATATTTTCTATCCCCATGCCCCCTCCATTCCTCTTCCTACACTTTTCCTCATCTAAAGTTCCTCCATTTCTCCCATGTGCTCCCCTATACTCATTATGGATCAGCATCCATATATCAGAGGAAAACATTCGACCTTTGGTTTTTTGGGAATTGGCTTACTTCACTTAGCATAATATCCATCTCCATCCATTTACCTGCAAATGCCATGATTTTATTCTCTTTTAATGCTGAGTAATATCTTATTGTGTATGTGTATATATATATCTCACAATTTCTTTATCCATTCATCTACTGAAAGACATCTAGATTGGTTTCAGAGTTTAGCTACTGTGAGTTGTGCTGCTATAAACATTGATATGGCTGTGTCACTGTAGTATGCTGTTTTTAAGCCCTTTGGATATAAACTAAGGAGTGGGATAGTTGGGTAAAATATTGGTTCCATTCTAAGTTTTCCAAGCAATCTCCATACTGCTTTCCAGATTGGTTGTACCAATTTGCAGTCCCACTGCAATATATGAGTGTGCCTTTTCCCCCACATCCTCACCAACACTTATTGTTAGTATTCTTAATAGCTGCCATTCTAACTGGAGTGAGATGAAATCTTAGAGTAGTTTTTATTTGCATCTCTAATTGCTAGCAATGATGAATTTTTAAATATAATTTTTGATTGATTGTATATCATATTTTGAGAAGTGTCTGTTCAGTTTCTTAGCCCATTTACTGATTGATTTTTTTCTTGGTGTTAAGGTTTTTGAGTTCTTTATATATTCTAGAGAATAGTGCTTTATGTGATGTGCACATGGTAAAAAAAATTGCTCCCATTGTATAGGCACTCTCTTCACCTCAGTGATTGTTTATTTTGCTGAGAAGATTTTTCAGTTTGAATTCATTCCATTTATTGTTTCTTGATTTTATTTCTTGCACTATAGGAGTCTTATTAAGGAAGTTGAGGCCTAATCTGTCATGATGAAGATTTGGTTATACTTTTTTTTTCTATTAGGCACAGGGTCTCTGGTTTAATTACTAGGTCCTTGATCCACTTTGAGTTGAGTTTTGTGTTTGGTGAAAGATAGGGTTTTAATTTCATTTTGTTGCATATGGACTTCCAGTTTTCCCAGCACCATTTGTTGAAGAGGTTATCTTTTCTCCAATGTATGTTTTTGGTACCTTTGTCTGGTATGAGAAAACTGTAATTTATGTGGGCTTTCCTCTGTGTCCTCTATTCTGTACCATTGGTATACCAGTCTGCTTTGGTGCCAATACCATATTGTTTTTGTTACTATTGCTCTGTAGTATAGTTTAAGATCTGGTATAGTGTTGCCACCTGCTTCACTCTTCTTGCTAAGGATTGCTTTGGTTATTCTGGGTCTCTTATGTTTTTCAGATGAATTAAATGATTGCTTTTTCTATTTCTATGATGAATGTCATTGGAATTTTGATTGAGATGGCATTAAATCTATATAGTGCTTTTGGTAGTATGGGCATTTTGACAATATTAATTCTGCCTATCCAAGAACAAGGTAGATCTTTCCATCTTCTAAGACCTTTTTTAATTTCTTTGTTTAGTATTCTGTAGTTTTCACTGTAGAGGCCTTTCACCTATTTTGTTAACTTGATTCCTATTTTTTTGAGGCAACTGGAAATGGGGTAATTTTCCTACTTTCTCTTTCAGAGTATTTGTTAGTGATGTACAAAAATTCCATTGATTAATGGGTTTTGATTTTATATCCTGCTACTTTGCTGAATTCATTTATCAGTTATAGAAATTTTCTGGTGGATTTTTTTGGGTCCTCAAGGTATAGAATCATGTCAATGGCAAATAATGATAGCTTGAGTTCTTATTTTCTATCCATATCCTTTTTATTTTTTTCATCTGTCTAATTTTTCTGGCTAGAGTTTCAAGAACTGTGTTAAATAGAAGTGGTGAAAGAGGGCATCCTTGATTTTTTCCAGTTTTTAGAGGGAATACTTTCAATTTTTCTCCATTTAGAACGATGTTAGCCTTGGGCTTAGGATAGATAGCATTTACATTGTTGAGCTATGTTTCTGTTATCTATAATTTTTCTAGTATTTTGACCATGAAAAGGTGCTGTATTTTGTTGAATGCTTTTTTTCTGCATCTATTGAGATGATAATGTGATTCTTTTCTTTAAGTATTGATGTGATGAATTACATTCATTGATTTCTGTATGTTGAACCAACATTACATCCCTGGGATGAACCCCAGTTGATTGTGGTGCATGAACTTTTTGATATGTTTTTTTTGTTTGTTTTTGAGAGAGAGAGAGAGAGAGAGAGAGAGAGAGAGAGAGAGAGAGAGAGAGAGAGAGAATTTTTTAACATTTATTTTTTAGTTTTCAGTGGACACAACATCTTTATTTTATTTTTATGTGGTGCTGAGGATTGAACTCAGTGCCCTGCACATGCCAGGTAAGCGCATTACTGCTTGAGCCACATCCTCAGTCAAATATTTTTTTGTATTTGATTTCAGAATTTTATTGAGAATTTTTTGCATCTATGTTCATTAGAAACATAGGTATAAATTTTTTCCTTTGATGCGTCTTTGGTTTTGGGATCAGGGTGATATTGACCTTATAGAATGAGTTTGGAAGTGTTCCCTCTTTTTCTACTTCATGATATAATTTAAGAGTGTTTTATTAGTTCTTTTGTGAAGGTCTTTAGAACTTAGCAGTGTATCCACGTGGTCCTCAGTTTGTAGGCCTCTGATGGCATCTTCTATTTCATTGCTTGAAATTGATCTGTTTAACTTGAGTTATATCATACTGATTTAGTTTGGGCAAATCATAAGACTCTATAAATTTGTCAATGCCTTTGATATTTTCTATTTTATTGGAGTATAAATTTTCAGAATAATTTCTAATTATCTTCTGAATTTTTGTAGTGTCTATTATGATATTTTCTTTTTCATCACATATGTTAGTAATTTGAGTTTTTCCCTTTCTTTCTCTTTAGTAGCTTGGCTAAGGATTCATCAATTTTATTTATTTTTTCAAAGAACCAACTCTTTGTTTTGTCAATTTTCAAGTTCATTGATTTCAGCTCTGATTTTAATTATTTCCTGTGTTCTACTGCTTTTGGTGTTGATTTTTTTCTTTTTCTAGGGCTTTGAGATTTAATATTTGGTCATTTATTTGTTGACTTTTTCTTTTTTTTAAAGAATGAACAACTTCATGCAATGAACTTTCCTCTTAGTACTGCTTTCATAGTGTCCCAGAGATTTTGAGATGTTGTATCAGTTTTCTCATTTGCCTCTAAAAATTTTTAAACCTCCCCTTTGATATCTTCTGCAACCCATTGTTTATTTAGTATCATATTATTCAGTGTCCAGGTGTTGGAGTAGTTTTTATCATTTATTTATAATTTCATTCCATTATGATCTGATATAATTCAGGGTAGTTTTCTCTATTTAGATGCTTTTTAAGGAGAGAAAAGAATAACATTTATCATGGAGTTCAAATTTGAGGATTATTATGCAGTGTGTTTGTTCTTATTTGGCTAACATATTCAAGGATAAATATGGGAAAGTTTATTTTTTTTCTTATTGTATTGAAATATGCTTAGTCTATAAGTATATATAAGTCTATAAGTATATATAAGTATATATAAGTATATATAAGTCTATAAGTCTATAGACTCTCATGGTCTTAGTCATGAGACTACCATATTGGTTATGTAACATAAATATCCTTCCCATAATTATGTGAATCTCCTTTGGAGTATTACCCCCACCTTAATGTCTAAAATATTGTGTTTTTTTTAAATAAGGTATTGTTTGCCAGTAATAGTATAAAAATGGCCTGAGTATATTTAGTCGTTTCCTTATAATTTCATTTTTCCATAGATATTAGAAAGTAGAATATATGTCATAATTTCAGCAAATTGAAAAAAAGGAACAAAAAGATTAACTGATTATTTGGTTGATGAAAGACACCAATGGTTGTGCATCCTTCAAGGATTAACCTAATTCCCACCAACTACAAGCTGCCATGACAATGTGCTAATCTTTTATCTTGGAAAGTATACTGTTTGTTATTTAATCATTCTTATTTTTTTTACATCTATTAAAACATTAATTGAAGTCTCTCAGTTTTCACATGAACATGTTTAGAACAGAAAATATATCTTATTCTTCCTTTATTTAGTTAGTTTGTTTTTAATATTTCTTACTGGCTGTGCATATAGTAGACACTTAGTAAGTTTTTTGAATTATAGGTTTTACAGGATAATTAGAACATCTTATGCATCTTGCTACTCAAGGAAGACCTTTTATAGAAAAAATAATCATCTAGCTTCTTCTTTGAGTATCTTTCATAAAAAAGAGATCATTTTTCTAGAGCAGGTTATTTCACTGTTGTATACTTATATTCATTAGATTTTTATTTTTTCAAATATTGAGCTAAATCTACCCATTGGTGGCCTAGCCATGTCAAATAGTGCAAATTTGATAGTTCTGTCTCCCCTATTTTTTTTCACTTGTTAACTCTTCAATTTTGGAATACACTTATAATGTACCTCTTTAGTTTTAGCTTCTCATTGCTTATTAAATGTTAGGAGTACCTCCTTATTGTGGATATGAAAAGACACATTTATTATTGTTGCTTATCAAGTTTTTATCAGCTTTCCATCATTAAATATGGATTTCACATGACTTAACAGGTCATGATTCCCTAAGGAACTTGTGCTTCTTTAAAATGTAAACTTGAAATGGGCCAAAGTTGTTCAGATGTGGCCTGATCAGTACACAATGCATTACAATTTATTTTTTATGATCAGGAGAACTTTTCTTAATGTTGTCATAAATTTTATAATACTGATCAACCAAAACTTTGAGATTTTATTACCACATTTTCTTTCATAAGGCTGGATCAACATTTTTTGCATTTGATTATTTTGCATAAGCTAAATGTAGGATTCTGTGTTTACCTTCATCAATTTTGACTTATAATCTTTTCTTATGAAAATTGAATTTTGAATTTGGCATCTATGCTATGGCCTATGTTTGAAACATAAGAAAAATGATGAAATAAGCACTTGTTTTGTTTAGTCTTGAATAAAAATATTTAATTTATTTGAGTAATGCTTTTTCCCAGGAAGTTTGATGGATATTTCCCATATTTGTAGCTTGATGTTTCTTGATGTCCATCATCTTTTCTTATGTTACCATTGATATATTATTATCACTTCTAATGAAAGAGAAATGTACTCCCAAGGGTGGGATTTGAAAATAAGGAGGATATAAACATCAAATTATTCAGTAAGACTGTGGATATCTCTTATTTTATCTCTATGGCTTTTATTTTAGTTCAGATACTCACCATCTCTCTTATAGATTGTAGCTTTAGCATCTCAACTGCATATTCTGTATATCTCATTCTTCTCTAACACATTGTATATTTTATTGCTGGAGGGGTCTTTCTGATATATAGTAAATATTTTAATTCACTGCTTAAGATCCATTCATAATTTCAATAGTTTGGGGATAAGGTACACATTTCTGAATATACATATAAGATTCTCCAGTGTCTGACTTCTAACTCTTTAGACTACTTTTATTGCATCTCTGGGTCACTTCTTTGAGAGCATTTTATCCTTTTACAACTCTGCCTATTGACTTTCTTTTGGGAATCTACTAAAGATTCAGTTCAAGTATCATATGTTATCTTTTCTCTAGAATAGTTTTCTGTATTCTTTTTCCCCCTTACCCAATATAGGGTTTTATTACTTCTTTTAGATCTCCATTTAACAATATGTTCACCAGAGATCTTAAAACATATTATTACACTTGTTTACCCCACATCCCCTGCCTATCTCCTTGAAGGTTATTCAAGTCTTATTCATTCCTGGATCTCAGTCACCTTAGCACTAGCATAGTGCCTAGCACAGAGTGAGTACCCAGTGTATGTGGAGGGAAATTTATGAAATCCACCAGAAACATTTAATAGGACACAGTTTGGAAAACACTTCTGGAACACTTTGAATATTGAATCTGGTAGAAATAGATTAGGAAAACCAGCCAGATGTTGTTCTTAAGGGCTCTTTTTTTAGCATGTAAATTAAAATTTCATTTAGAAGTACAAGTCTAATTTGGAAACCAGAATGAGGTAGTAGAATTTTAGAAGATTACATATGTAAATTCTCTTTGGAATATCATCATGCCTTCTTGAAACAGTACAATCTGTGTGGAAGGAGAATGTTTTCTGAGTCTGCATGACAGGGTAATCCATTTCAAATTCTGTGCTCCCTTAGCCCTCCTGCTGGCTTCATGCAGTTACTACCAATTGATCTATTCTGCTCAAGTCACTGTAGAAGCAGCTTCCTCATTTTCTCTGAAAAATACTCTGAATTTTATTCCCCAAAGCTAGATTGTATGATTGTCCTGCTTTAGATCCTTCAGGGATAGGTTTTTAACTACCTTCTATATAAAATCTAACCTTAATGTATCATTTAATGTCTTCCACCATCTAATTCCTGTCTCTCCCAATTCAACACCTTGTTTCTCCATAATAATCTTCCTGGAACTATGTTTCACATTCTTTACCTGCCTGATTTTTATACATATTTTAAGGAAGTTCAGGTGGGATGCCTTTTTGGAAGGGTGTGAGTAAGGTATAGATACTGGTTCTCTGTGTTCTTTTGGGGTACCTTGAGCATTGTACTAAAAGTCATGTTTTACTTATTTGCCTCTGTGTTATCAGAACTTAACATAGTGGGGGCATAGTAGTCATAAATAAATGTTTTGTTAAATGAATTAATAACTCCATGCCTATAGCCAAGGAGTAATATAAAATTACCTCCATTTGATATATAATACTACTTTTTAGAAATTCTTTTTCAATTGAATGTTCAGTTAACAACTATTTATTGATTGCCTCGTATTAAGTATGTTTTTTAGTTCTACAGTGAATATAGGGGTCTATCTGAATAGTAATCAAAGAATATATAGTTCTTTTCATTATGACTAATACATAAGGGAAAAGTCAGTATTTTAGTGACTGATGTGTAGACATTAAGGCATAAACAATTAACTGTAATACAAAATAGAGAAGGTATAAGAAGAGATCTGTGTAAGATCATGGGAGGGAAATAATTTATCGCAAAATGTTAGGATATTCAATACAAACTATTCTTTCAAGGAAAGACTAGCAAACCATTTCCTTCGAACAACTGGGAGATGAAAGTAGAGATTTCTAAGACCATGGCAAGACTGAATTTGGGCTCATTAATGGTCATACAACTAAAAAGTTGCAAACAAGAATTCAGCCTTAAGCCCAAATTTCTTCAAATCCCATGCCACCATACTATACTGTCTGTGATGAATTTCCCCTTCTTTCAGAAATTGAACATTTTTTTTCTATATATAACTTCTTATTTTGAGTTTCAACATTTATTAGATGATTAGCTTTTTGAGAGTGTTAATAGGGTTTATGTATTCAGTTCTTTAATTGAATGATGAATTCAATTATAGCTTAGGCATATACTCCATTAGTTTGGGCACAAGATAAGGTGAGTGTAAAAATACATCATTAGTAATTTATTTGGTAATCAAAACATCCTGTGATCAATTATAGTTTAACAGACCTAGATCTCTTGTTTGTGTTGTAGATGCATGTGGCTAAGAGAATTAGCATATGTGTATTTGGAAAATTATTGTTATTTATTTTTTATTTATTTGTGTGATTTTATGTAGTATCCTCTATAAATACATTTACAGTGAGAACAAATGTGGAAATATTTTATAATATATTTAGGAATAAGCTCTGTAATGAGTATGAATTCACTGAGATTAAGGCCACTAAATGAAAAGGTTCTCTTTCTTAAAATATTCTTAGGCTGAATTTGGGATTTATTTTCTTGACTGAGAATTTGTGGGTTAAATCTCATCTTTAAAGTAATTTTCTCTCAACTTCTGAAGCCCTAGAAATATGACTTTAAGATGGAACTTTTGGTAGATTCCTTTAACTGCTTGTCAATGGCAGAGGTAGTTTGTTAACTCTTCAAAGGTGTTTCAATTTGTGAGGTAGAATACATGTTCTATATAAGGTTAGATTTAACTAATAGGATGTTTTATTCACTTTTGACCAGTATTAATTGCTCATATATTTTTTGTGAAGTAGTTTTCAATGTGAAAATAAAACAAATTGAGCTTTTATTATATCCATCAGTAGTATAACCCATTAAATGTTAAAAATGTTGCATTGCATGGAAGTCTATTTATAGATGTCTCAGTAGTCTTATTTATCAGAGTGAAATAAGATGTAATTATCATATTGTTTCACCAGGTACATGCTACATTTAGAGATATATATCTTTCTTTGTCCTCCCCAAATATATTCATAATTTTAATTTCTAAATATTTGTTTCTCTTCTGGTATTTTTCAAAAGCTGTGGAACCAACATCAATAAGGCATATTAACTAATAATTTCAGAATTAGATCTTTACATCCTTACAAATAAACCTCAATTGTTTTATTAAATCATATGTTTTTAACTTCCTTAAATTGAAAAAATTGTGTTCCCCTCTCTCTGTTTGCAGTAAAATATTTTACACAATAAAATAAAGGTGTTTTAGTGTTTTAATGCTGAATGTAGCAGTATTCAGTATTTGCTTCAAAGAGGAAACTTGCAAAAAGATATCTTCATGGATTTTAATTTAAATTATTTCCTTTTTAAAATCCTCCCTTATGCGTTCTATGTTAAATCTTTTATTCTTTTTTGAATCTTATATTCTTTTTGTTAAATAAATACATATTCGAGATATAGGTGTCTTAATAACAACCTACTAGTTATTGGGTAAATTTTGTTATTGGTTATTTACATGTATTTTCTCTAACCCTAAGAAAATCAAGATGAATAAATAGGTTTGGAGAGGTTAAATTACTTAACAAAAGTCCTAGTCACATTATAGAATATTTTGAGTTAAAGGAATTCAATATCAAATTTATGTGACTGAAATCTAAATTCTTAGTACTAATTCATGCTTCTTTAGTTAAAATTGAGTTATTTAAAAAAAAGAGTAAAGAATTCAATTCTAAAAATTTGTGTGAAACAGCCATGTGGTTGGACATTAAAATGCACAGAAGTTTTGAGATTAAAGTTACTATTTCAGAGCAATGATGACTTTTTCACCTTGAATTATTTTTGTCCTAAGATAAATGCTTCTATTTTTAGTAATTTTATATGCATGTTGATTATAATTGAGACATGATTTCTCTGAGAATAATGATTTTGCATTTCTTTCTTTTAAATGGTAAACCATATATTAACTTTGCAGGCTATAGTTTTTTTTTTTTCCCTCCCTTTCTGTCTTTGTGTCAATATATGCATGTTTTGTGATGTCTTGCTTTGAGTATTGGGTCTTGTTATAAATATTTATCATACTTACTGTAAATGTAAAATGCTATTGTTCTTTTGATGAGTTTAAAATATGACATATGGTCTCCTATGCTCTCAACAGCAATAAACAAACAAACAAATAAATAAATAAATAAAGGTCAATATCACATCAAATTTAGCTCCCTGATGTTCTTTTTTATTTTAGGGTGGAAGGGAGGTAAAGTGATGAAAAGATAAAAATATTAATCTGTTCTAATGACAAGTTATAATGACTATGGTTAAAAAGACAAAAATTAATGAAGTAGGAATGATGTAATAAAGTATAAATAATATGCTACGGGAACACAGAGGAACAATGATTATCTTTGCATAGGGAAGGTTGAATAAGATTTCTCCACGAGGAAATGGGGTACCATATATGCAGGCAAATAGAAAAAATAATAAAGAATTCAAATATTTGCTTGTATGTATAGATTTGCTATAAATGTAATTGCTAAAAGTGTTGAGTGACACAGGCTCATGGTATTAATAAACCAAATATAATGAATGACACTAATGGTGACATGTTTTCTAAAATGGTGATATGGGTTACTTTTGGGTAAAATTATGAACAAATCAATTATAATCTTTTTAAAATTAGAGCTTTATAGTCATATATAGTAGTTCTGTTTGTCCTAACAAACTCATACATGCGTGAAAATTGATTTCAGTCATTTCAGTTTGTGATCCTGTTCTTTTTCCTTCTGCCCTCCCTACCCTCTCCCATTCTCCTTCCTCTATGTGATTAAATTTCTTTTTGCTATATTAATTCATATTTTATTGGTTTTATGTTATTCTCTCTTCTTCTTGTCCTTTTTTTAAACTCTAGATTTCATGAGAAAACATTGAACCTTCAAGTTTCTGAGTTTAGCGAATTTCATTTTGCATGATATTCTCCATTTCTAATGACTTACTGGCAGATGTGATAATTTCATTCTTTTTTATTTTTATGTCTCAGTAGTACTCCATTTTTTTTTGTGTGTGTGTGTGTGTGAGACAATATTTTAATCCCCTTCATCTACTGACAGGGATTTGGGATGATTCCATAATTTAGCTAATGAATTATGCTGCTATAAACATTGAGGTAGCTGTATCACTGTAGTATATCATTAAATTTTAGATCTTTGGGGAAAATACCAAGGAGTGGAATAGCTGGGTCATATCATAGTTTTATTCCTAGTCTTTTGAGGAATCTTCATACAACTTTCCAGAGTGATTGTACTAGTCTTCAGTCTCAACAATGTAGAAATATACCTTTAACCCCAAAACCTCATCAGCATTTATTATCGTTCGGATTCTTGAACATTGCCATTTGCACTGGAGTAGATGAAATCTTAGTGAAGTTTTGGTTTGCATTTCCTGGATTGCTAGAGATGATGAACTTTTTAAAATGTATTTGTTGGTCATTCATTTGTTTTTTTAAGTTAGACATGACTATAGAATATATTTTGGCAACTTATACATTCATAAAGTATAACTTATTCTATTTAGGATCCCATTCTTGTGGTTGTACATGATGTGGAATTACCCTGGTTGTGTACTCTTATATAAGGCTAGGAAAGTTATGTCCTATCAATTATATCATCTTTCCTGTTCTTTTCCACCTTCTTTTCCCTTTGTTGCCCTTTGTCTAATCCAGTGGATTCTATTATTTCAGTTCCCAACCTCCCTTGTTTTGGGTTAGCATCCACAAATCAGATAGAACATTCAGCTTTTGGTTTTTTGAGATTGACCTATTTCACATAGCATGATATTCTCCAATTCCATCTCTTTGCCGGCAAATACCATAATTTTATTATTCTTTATGGATGAGTGATATTCCATTGTGTATATATACCAGATTTTCTTCTTTTACTATTAATTTTTTATTTATATATGAGAGTGGAATGCATTACAATTTAAGTACACATATAGAGTACGATTTTTCATATCTCTGGTTGTATATAAGGTATATTCACACCAATTTGTGTCTTCATACATATACTTTGGATAATAATGTTCATCACATTCCACCATTGATTCTAAACTCATGCCCCTCCCTTACTCTCCTTCCCCTCTGCCTTATCTAGAGTTTATCAATTACTCCCATGCTCCCCCTCACTAACCCACTGTGAATCAGCCTCTTTAGATCAGAGAAAACATTTAGCACTTTTTTTCATTTGGGATTGACTAACTTCACTTAGCATTATCTTTCCTAGAGTCATCCATTTACCTGCAAATGCCATGATTTTATTCTCTTTTATTGCTGAGTAATATCCCATTGTGTATATATGCCACATTTTTCTATTCATTCATCTACTGAAGGGCATCTAGGTTAGTTCCACAGTTTAGCTATAGTGAATTGTACTGCTATAAACATTGATGTGGCTGTGTCCCTGTAGTATGCTGCTTTTAAGTCCTTTGGGTATAGACCAAGGAGAGGGACAGCTGGGTCAAGTGGTGGTTCCATTCCCAAATTTCAGGAAATCTCCATACTGCTTTCCATATTGGCTGCACCAATTTGCAGTCCTGCCAGCAGGGTAGGAGTGTACCTTTCCCCCCACATCCTTGCCAACACTTATTGTTATTTGTCTTCATAATAGCTGCCATTCTGACTGGAGTGAGATGAACTCTTAGAGTTGTTTGGATTTGCATTTCTCTAATTGCTAGCCACGATGAACATTTTTTCATATATTTGTTGATTTATTGTATATCATCTTCTGAGAAGTGCCTTTTAGGTCCTTGGCTCATTTGTTGATTGGGTTGTTGTTGTTATTATTATTTTGGTGTTTAGCTTTTTGAGTTTTTTGTATACTCTAGAGATTAGTGCTCTATCTGATATATGAGGGGTAAAGATTTTCTCTCAAGATGTAGGCTCTCTATTCACCTCACAGATTGTTTCTTTTGCTTAGAAGAAGCTTTTAGTTTGATTTCATCTCATTTATTGATTCTTGATTTTAGTTCTTGTGCCAAAGGAGTCTTACTAAGGAAGTTGGGGCTTAATCCCACATGATGGAGATTAGGGCCTACTTTTTATTCTATTAGACACAGAGTCTCTGGTTTAATTCCTAGGTCCTTGATCCATTTTGAGTTGAGTTTTGTGCATGGTGAGAGGTAGGGGTTTAATTTCATTTTGTTGCATATGGATTTCCAGTTTTCTCAGCACCATTCATTGAAGAGGCTATCTTTTCTCCAATGCATGTTCTTGGCACCTTTGTCTAATATAATTGTAGTTTTGTGGGTTAGTCTCTGTGTCCTATAATCTGTACCATTGGTCTACCAGTCTGTTTTGGTGCCAATACCATGCTGTTGTTTTTACTATTGCTCTGTAGTATAGTTTAAAGTCTGGTATAGTGATACCACCTGTTTCACTCTTTCTGCTAGGGATTGCTTTAGATTTTATGGGTCTCTTATTTTCCCAAATGAATTTCATGGCTGCTTTTTCTATATCTATGAGGAATGTCATTGGGATTTTGATTGGAATTGCATTAAACCTGTATAGTGCTTTTGGAAGTATGGTCATTTTGATAATATTAATTCTGCATATCCAAGAGCAAGGTAGATCTTTGCATCTTCTAAGGTCTTCTTTGATTTCTTTCTTTAGGGTTCTGTAATTTTCATTATATAGATATTTTAACTATTTTGTTGATTCCCAAGTATTTTATTGTTTTGAGGCTATTGTAAATGTGACAGATTTCCTTTTTTCCATCTCTGAGGATTTGTCACTGATATACAAAAATACCTGTGATTTATGGTTATTGATTTTATATCCTGCTACATTGATGCTACATTTAGTAGTTCTAGCAGTTTTATGGTGGAACTTTTGGGTCTTCTAGGTATAGAATCATGTCAGCAGCAAACAGTGCCAATTTGGGTTCTTTTTTTCCCTATGTATATCCCTTTAATTTCTTTTATCTAATTGCTCTGTACAGTGTTTCAATAACTATGTTAAGTAGAAGTGGTGAAAGAGGGCATTCCTGTCTGGTTTCCATTTTTAGAGTGACTGCCTTCAATTTTTCTCCATTTAGAATGATGTTGGCCTGAAGCTTAGCATAGATAGCTTTTATGATGTTGAGATATGTTTCTGTTATTTCTAATTTTTCTAGTTTTTTGAAAATAAAGGGGTGCTGTATTTTGTTAAATTCTAATTCTGCATCTATTGTGATGATCATATGATTCTTTAAGTCTATTAATGTGATGAATTACATTTATTGATTTCTATATGTTGAACCAACCTTGCATCACTGAGAGGAATCCCACTTGATCTAGGTGCATGATCTTTTTGATATGTGTTTGTATTTGATTTGCCAAAATTTTATTGAGAATTTTTCATCTATGTTCATTAGAGATATTGGTATGAAGTTTTTTTTTGGATGTGTCTTTATTTGGTTTTTGAATAAGACTGATAATGGCCTCATAGAATGAGTTTGGAAGTGCTCCCTCTTTTTCTATTTCTTGAAATAAATTGAAGAGTATTGGTATTAGTTTTTTTAAAAGGTCTTGTAGAATTTGGCTGTGTTACCAGCTGGTTCCTGGCTTTTCTTGGTTGGTAGGCTTCTGGTGGGATCTTCTATTTTATTGCTTCATGTTGGTCTGTTGTATATATTATCCTGATTCAATTTGGGCAAATAATATGACTTAAGGAATTTGTAAATACCTTCAATATCTTCTATTTTCTTGGAGTACAAGTTTTCAAAATAATTTCTAATTATCCTGTGTTTTTCTGTAGTGCCTGTTGTGATGTTACCTTTTTCATTAAGTATATTAGTAATTTCAGTTTTCTCTCTCCTTCTCTTCATTAGTGTAGCTAAAGGTTTGTCAATTCTATTTTATCAAAGAACCAACTTTTTTTCTGTCAATTTTTCAATTGTTTCCTTTGTTTCAATTTCATTGATTTCAGCTCTGATTTTAATTATTTTCTGTCTTCTGCTTTTGGTGTTGATTTGTTCTTTCTTTTCTAGGGCTTTGAGATGTAATGTTAAGTGATTTATTTGTTGATTTTTTTCTTCTTTTAAGGAATGAACTTTATGCAATGAACTTTCCTCTTAGAACTGCTTTCATAGTTTTTTTAGAGATTTCAATATGTTGTATCTGTGTTCTCATTCACCTCTAAAATTCTTTTTAATCTCCTCCTTGATGTCTTCTGCAACCCATTCTTCATTCAGTAGCATATTATTTAATCTCCAGGTGTTGGAGTAGCTTTTATTTCTTATTATATCATTGATTTTTAATTTCATTCCATTATGATCTGATAGCATGCAGGGTAGTATCTTTACCTTTTTATATTTGCTAAGAGTTGCACTGTGGCATAATATATGGTCTTTTTTAGAGAAGGGTCCATGTGCTGCTTAGAAGAAAGTGTATGCTCTTATTGATGATGAAATATTCTATATATGTCAGATAGACAAGTCTAAGTTATTGATTGTATTATTGAGTTCTATAGTTTCTTTGTTTAGCTTTTGTTTGGAAGATCTATTCATTGGTGAAAGAGGTGTGTTAAAGTCACCAAAAGTTATTGTGTTGTGGTCTCTTTGAGTCTTGAACTTGAGAAGTGTTTGTTTGATGAATATAGAAGCTTCATTGTTTGGAACACATATATTTATAATTGTTAAGTCTTGTTGGTGTATAATTCCCTTGAGCAGTATGTAGTGTCCTTCTTTATCCCTTTTGATTATCTTTGGCTTGAAGTCTACTTTAGATGAGTCTATTGTAGTAGCATATTGTTTTTTTTTCCCTGTTATCCAACCTGTTAGTCTATTTTTGATTGGTGAGTTTAGACCATTAATATTCAGGGTTATTACTGAGACATGATTTGTATTTCCAGCTATTTTTGTTTATTTTTGGTATTTAATGTGACTTGGTTTCTCCTCTGATTATATTTTCCTTTAGTGAAATACCTTCCTCTAGTGATTTTCATTATTGTTTTTCATTTTCTCTTCATAGAATATTTTGCTGAGGATGTTCTGTAGAGTAGGCTTTCTAGCTATAAATTCTTTTTAAGTTTTATTTATCATGGAGGGTTTATATTTTATTATCAAACGTAAAGCTTAATTTTGCTGGATATAAGATTCTTGGTTGGCATCCATTTTTTTTCCTTCATTTCAAGGATTTCTGAATGCTTTTTTTTCCCAGAGTCTCTATCTCTTGAATTAATCTGTTGCAACCTGTACTTGCTTTCTTATCTTTTTGTTGGAGTGATCAATTTTTGCCTATATTTGCTTATTTAATTCATTCTTTAATGCACAGATCATTTTAATTATGAACCTTCTGAACTTCTTCTCTGACATTTCATCTACTTTGCATTCTATGGGTTCTGTTATGGTATCCTGGTTTGTTTGGGGCGCTTTCCTTCTTTTTTTTTTTCATGTTGTGTATATGTCTTCCTTTCTTGCAGTGTGGATCTGAGATATGACACTTTCTACTCTATATTCTTGTAGTACCCACGCAGATTGACTGTATCTCACCTTGATGTTGGTCTTCCAGACCATGCTGGTGTCCTTCAATGTATGCTACTGCAACTTAAGATGGTGATGGCAATATCCGAGGTGACCCAACACGGATGCAATATCTTATAGAGATAGGGCTGAAAGGGTGGGCCTTACACTCCCTTTGGAATGTCTGCTCCTAGGTGCAGCTGCTTCTAGGCCCTATCTGTTGTCAAAAAGGTAGGGGAGACTGTGTGAGGAAGGCTATGGAGATGACTGCAGTATTCTAAGATGCAAGTGGGTTAGGCTTAGGCTCCCAGGCTAGGTGCAGGCGAACTCAGACCTACCCCGCGCCTGGGTCCTGCACAAGTCGGTGTGGGTGGATCTGGGTCACTGGACCTGACCACCTTGTGGTATTTCTGCTGGTTGGAAGGGGCGGTCCCATGCCAGAGGCTGGGCTCAGGCAGGTGTCTTGGGCAGGATGGACCTGGGCCTAGTGTGAGCCTGGGTTCTGTGTTGGTTCTCCACATTTTCTTTATTCATTCATCCATTGAAGGTCACCTCATTTGGTTCTATAGCTTAGGTTTTGTGAATTGAGCTGCTGTAAACATTTGATATGTCTGCATCACTGTACTATGCTGTTTTTAAGTCCTTTTGAGTATAGACTGAGGAGTGGGGTAACTGGGTCAAATGGTGGTTACATTCCAAGTTTTCTAAGGAATCTCCGTATTACTTTTCATAGTGGTTGCATCAATTTTTAGTCCCACCAAATAATGTATGAGAGTACCTTTCTCCCCACATCCTCACTAACATTTATTACCTGTATTTTTATAATTGCCATTCTGACTAGAGTGAAATGAAATCTCAGTGTAGTTTTAATTTGCAATTCTCTAATTGCTAGAGATGTTGAACATTTTTTTCCATATATTTGTTGACCATTTGTATTTCTCCTACTGTAAAGTGCCTGTTTATTCCCTTTGCCCACTAATGATTGGGTTACTTATTTTCCTGGTGTTAAGTTTTTTGAGTTCTTTATATATCCTGGAAATTAACGCCTTATCTGAGGTACTGGTGAGAAAGATTTTCTTTCATTTTGTAGGATCTCTGTTCATGTTCTTGATTATTAGTTGCCATACTTGTGGATAGGCCTTTGTACCAGTGTGGGGCTGAGGTTCTTTGCCTCACTTCTGTTGGCCCCCAAATGTGGCCTTTGCACCAGTGGGGAGGGTGAGGTTCTTTGCCTCACCTCTGTTGGCCCCCAAATTTGGCCTTGGTGCCAGTGTGTGGGGGGGTGAGGTTCTTTGTCTCACCTCTGTTGGCCCCCAAATTTTAGACTATCACAAGTAGAAGGGAGGAGGATGCAAAATGCCATGACTCCAAGCCAATGATTGCTCTTTTTGGAAATATTGTACCACTGATGACACCATCAGCAAAGATGCCACAGCACTACCACAATTTGCTGCACCAACAGATAGTTCACAATGAATACAAGTGATACATAGTTGAGGCAAGTTCTGCAAGCAGTTCAAAGCAGAGGAATCCATCAATATGTCCATTTCCTCCCAAAGTAAATCGGCTCCTTGATTGAGCATCACTTGTTGAGTTATTATTCATTGATGCATCAGTTTATACAGTTTACTATGATAGCTATCGAAGAAGCTGGAGTTTGGTTTTATTTTTGTCTTCACTGGCACTGGGATGAAGATAGGAATTCTGGCAATGATGGCTAAAAAAAACATTATGTAACATTCCAGCAGGCACTAAGAAAACAATTTTCTGAACAATTTACATTATCCTGAACCGAATTATTAAATATAACGAAAAGGAAAGGTGAAAGTAAACAAACAGATACATTAACCACCTTTAAAAACAATCTTCAACAGCTGTTTACCTAATTTAAATTAAACCATTTAAATCACGTGAATAAAAAAATATTTGGATCTATTTTTTCATGAGCACTCCTCATATATGATATATGGACATACGCACATACAGACATACAACACAAAACAGAAGTGTGCACACATAACATACAACACATAAGACAATAGTAAAGGCCTTGTAGCTTTACACAGGTGAAATCTCCCCATTGCAATGTTTAAAAACTCCACAGTCAAAAAATAGAATTGATCAGCAAAACATTAATCTAGGTCTGTATGAGCTCAAAAAATAAAATATAACTTTATGATGTGGGAAAAGGCAATAATAAAATAAATATTGAAAAAAGCATGCTGGTTACCACCTGGGTTTGACTTTTTTTTTTTTTAATCTCATCCTTCTTCCTGTAAATTGCATACGGGTCTGAAGGTAATCCCACAAGCAAGCCCCAAGGTTTTTAACATTTGAAATAGGCCTTAATGGTGTTCATTATTCATTAGCCTCCAGGTGTGGGAGAATCACTGTTGTAGATGTAAGAATAGCCAAGCTGGAGTTCTGGATATCAGCTGTTATGGATTTGAGTCAAATCATCTTCTTTTTGGTCTGTAGAAATCAGTTTGGTTAGTTTCTCTGGAATCCAAATCGGCTGCTGTCCTCCCTGTGGAAACACACAAACAGACTTTGGACTCCAGACAATCACTGGGTCAGAACCTCTCCATTGTCCTGTTAGGATATCCTTCCAGAGTACCTTGGACTTATGTACATTTATTGGACACATATGCCTTTCTGCAGCACTAAGACCTGATGAATCCAAATTTAAAAAGTTTAGAGTAAAAAGTGTTATTTTAAGTTTATCTTTGGGGGATATATACCCCTTCCCAATTCCCTCTTTTTGCTTTAATAAGTACATTTTAATAGTTTGATGAGCTCTTTCAACTATTCCTTGTCCCTGTGGATTATATGGAATTCCTGTTATGTGAATAATGCCAAATGATGAGCAAAATTGTTTAAAAAAGGTAGTGATATAGCCAGGGGCATTATCTGTTTTTAACTGTTTTGGAACACCCACAGTGGCAAAATTTTGTAAGCAATGAGCTATAATATCTTTAGTTTTTTCTCTGGCATAAAGGGAGCCCATCAAAAATCCTGAAGAAGTATCAACTGTAACATGCAAATATTTTAATTTTCCAAGTTCTAGCAAGTGTATGACGTCCATCTGCCAAATATGATTAGGTATCAGTCCTCTAGGATTGACTCCAAGATTAACTTGTGGTAAAAAGGTCACACAATTTTGACATTGTTTTATTATTTGTCCAGCTTGTTCCTTAGTTATTTTAAAACGCTTTTGTAAAGTATTAGCATTGACATGGAACCTTTTATGAAAATTTGTAGCTTCTTCTAGTGTAGAGAAAATATGTATGTCATGTGTAGTTTTATCTGCTAATTCATTGCCCAAACTAAGGGCTCCAGGCAATCCTGTATGTGCCCTGATATGTCCTATAAAGAATGGATCTTTTATGTGCCAGATTAGACTTTGTATAGTGGAAAGCAAAGAGAAAACAGTAGAGGAAGGGGAAATCCTACCAGCATCTTCAAGGGATACTATAACATTAACTATATACTGACTATCAGAAAGTAAATTAAATGCAGAATCTTTAAACATCACAAAAGCTTGTAATACTGCTTTAAGCTCTACCTTTTGAGTTGAATGTTTGGGTACTAAAAATGTGAAAGTTTGATCAGTGGTAACTACTGCTGCTGTACCATTATTTGACCCATCAGTGAATGTATTTGGAGCATTCATGATAGGTGTTTTTCTTGTCATTTTTGGAAAAACTACAGGATACGAAGACCAAAAAGATAATAAAGGATTAGATGGTAAGTGATTATCAAATGAAACTTTAGATTTACATATGATTATTGCCCAAGTATTTAACTCATTAGCTAACTCATCAATTTGATCCATAGTATATGGAGTAATAATTTTACTGGGAGAAATTCCAAACACTCCCTTTGCTGCTTTTATTCCTTTGAGTATTAATTGTCCTACAGCCTCAGGATACCTAGTAAGACTAGTGTTAGGAGAATAAGATAAATATATCCACAATAATGGACCTTCTTGCCAAAATACTCCTGTAGGAATATTTTTTGTTGGTAGTACAATAAATAATAAAGGCAAACTTATGTCAATTCTATCCAAATGCATATTTTCCATATATGTTTCAATGTGGGGTGAATTTGGATCTGATGGATCTTTTAGGATATCAAATAAAGGTCCCAACTCTCCTTTTGGTATGCCTAGATAAGGCCTTATCCAATTTATGTCTCCTAATAACTTTTGAAAATCGTTAAGTGATTTGAGTTGATCTACTCGTATTGAATTTTTGGTGGATGGACCATGGTTGAGAATAATAGAACTCCTAAATAATTAATTGGAAAATTTAATTGTATTTTATCTATTGCTATCTCTAGATTATAATTTTTTAATAAGTTTGTAAGTGTGGCATAACATTCTAGCAATGTTTTTTTATCTTTGTGTGCTAATAATACATCATCCATATAGTGAAATATTTATAGTTCAGGATTTTGGTTTCTAAGTGGCTGGATTACTTTGTTAACATAAATTTGACACATAGTTGGGCTGTAAGAACCATTAGAACTTTGTAAGATACTTCAGCTTAAAGAATGTGGGAGAGAAAATTCCCCAGACATCAACTGAGTCCCAAAGTAGGCATGTTCCTGGACAGTAACCCCTATCGAAATAACAGAGAGAAATAGCACAGGGTTTGTGGAAACTGCATTTATAAGGAAACTCACATACCCTATCAGACTATATACATTGCTGATAAGACCGTAGAGGTAGCCATAGACGATATACCTTATATAGTCTGCTCCCTACTCCATACCTCCCTGAAGTACCAGAGGGACCGCACTCTTGATAGATTTATAGAGAAAGCATGTTCCTCAGGATCCAAAAGAGTATGAATTATGTCAAAACTCTCTAATTATAGTCAAAGAAGCCACATGAAAACAACACAATGAAGACTAATTGGAATTAAACTCAATATTACACTCTTATGCTGTATCCTTGTTCATATAATCAAGAGAAGGCTGCTTACTGAGAAGGACCTCACATAAAAGTGGAAGAGATATCCATCCTAATAGGTGCACAAATCTCCACATAGAAATGCAAGGAATATGATAAATTAAGGCAACATAACACCTCCTAAAGTCATAACTCTGTGGTAACTAATTCCAAACATAGTAAAGTAGACAATGCTAGACAAAGAATTCAAAAGAATGACTTTTAATAAAACTCAATGATTGTCTAGAGGATATACATAAATAGATGGATGAATTCAGAAAGACAATGAAGGATGTGAAAGAGCAAATAAATAAAGAGAGATTTTGTAAAAGAATCTAAGAAAAAATTTTAGAAATAAAAATGTTAACAAGTCAGATTAAAAACTTAGTTGAAAACCTCTCCAAAAGACTAGATCAAGTAGAAGAAAGATCCAGGACTCAAAGCCCTCTCACATTCAGATAGTAATTAGAAAAGAAAAGAAAGAGTGAATGAACAGAACTTAAAAAGATCACTGGGATACCATTAAAATACCAAAAAGTAGTGTTCAACCAGAGATATGAAAAATTATATTGTATGTGTAATATGAATTATGATGTATTCTTTTGTTATACATAACAAATTAAAAACAAAAACAAAAACAAAAATCCACATAAATAGAATAGACAGGGAAGAAGAACCGCAGGCTAAGGCATAGAAAATGTATTCATCAAAATAAAAATTCCCCTAATTTTGGAAAGACATGGACTTTTAGGTATAGGAGACATTTAGAACCCTGAGTAGACAGGATCAGGAAAGAATACCTCCATAAAACATTAAAAACTGCCCAAAATACAGAACAAATAAAATAGGTTAAAAGTTGTAAGAGAGAAGCAACAAGTCACATTTGAAGATGAGTTCACCTGAATTATAGCAGATTTCTCAGGAGAAACTCTAAAGATCAGGAGAACATGGAAGGATGTATTTTAAGTTCTTTAAGAAAATAATCACCATCTAGTTTACTATATCCAGGTATTCAGAAAAGTTATCTTCCAGAATTCGAGGTGAATTAAAGACCTCCCATGATAAATATAAAATAAGAGAGTTTATAACCCCTAAAATAGCAAGGTACTTAAGGGAATCCTACACCTAGAAGAAGAAAGAAGATAAACACAACCATGACAGAAAGGTAAACAATAAATCTTACTATAAGAGTAGATGAGCAAATGACTACTAGGAAACAATCCAAGATTGTTAATTCAGAAAACCATTGAACTTCTAAGTTGAAAAAGAGAGGACTATATGCACATAGGCTATTCAAAACAACAATAACAACAACAATAAAACCCAGCAAAATGATAGGAACAAATATATTACCATTAAATAAAATGCTGAATATAAAATATTTTATTTCTTTGGTTAAAATATATCAGCTGCTTGGATTAAAAAACAAGGCCATACACATACTGACAAAGAAAGGATGGAAAATTATATTCCAAGCAAATGGAATCTTAAAACAGGCAGGATTAGCTATATTCATATCTGACAAAACAGATTTCGAGACAAAATCACAAAAAACAAAGTAGATCAGTACATATCACAAAAATAATTCATCAAGGAGATACACTATTGTAAATATTTATCTATTTAACATCAAAACACCCAATTTTAGAAAACAAATACTATTTGACATAAAGGAAAAGATAGCCCCAGCATAATAATGGGTAATTTCAATACCCCATTTTCACTTGTAGGTCATCTAGAAAAAATCAATAAAGAGACAGGACAGAGAAAACAGTCCTAACAGAAACATACAGATTTTTTCATTCAACAGTTGCAAAACACATTCTTTTCATCAAACGTATTAAACTTTCTACAAAATAGATCACATTTTAGGCCTTAAAATAAGTCTTAACAAATACCAAAAAAAGTGAAATAATTTCTTATATCTTATCAGACCATGATGGGATGAAACTTGAAATTAACAGTGAGAGAAACTTAAGAAATTATACAAACACATTGATAGTGAACATTACACTTTTGAATGAACATTGAGGAAACTGGGGCTAGAGAGAGGGAGTGGTGGGATTTAAAAGTTCCCAGTGGCCTGTGAAAGTGGAAACAATTTACCAGACAGAACCTGTGGGGACAATTATAGCTATGAATGCCTATATTAGAAAAATAGACATCATATATCACAAATACATAACTTAATGGTGCATCTCAGGGTCTTTGAATAAAAAGAACAAATCATACCCCAATTTAGTGGAAGGAAAGAAATAACAAAGTTAAATGTTAAAATTAATGAAACAGAGACAAAAACAAAACATCAATAAAACAAAGAGTTGGTTGCTTTAAAATAGAAACAAAATTTGTGAACCTTTAGCTAAACTTAACTAGAACAAAGAGAGAAGACCTGTACAGATAAAATTATAGATGAAAAGAGGACAATTTCAGATGCTACTGAAATTCCTAGGCCCATTAGGAAATATATGTCAAAGCTCTTTACCACTAAACTGGAAATTCTGGAAGAAAATGGACAAATTTCTGAAAATATGACCTTCCAAAACTGAACTAAGAGAATATAATAAACCTAGATAGATATATAACAAAGATATTGAATCAGTAATATAAAGTTTCCTAACAAAGTTCTAGAACCATTTGGATTCACTGCTGAATTTTATAGAAGAAATAATACCAGTCCTGCACTAATTAATACACAAAACAGAAAGATAAGGAACTCTTCCATATTCTTTCTTTAGAGCCAGTTTTACCTTGCTACCCAAACCTGATAGGACCACAATAAAAAAAGAAAATATTTGATATTCTTGATGAACATAATGCAATATTTGTGCACTGAATTCAATAGCACATTAAAAAGATCATGCATTGTGATCAAGTTGGTTAAATTCCAAGGACACAAGAATGATTTAACATATATAAACTAATGTATAAAATTAATAAATATAATAAAGCACAAATAGAATCAATGATAAAAATCACTCGATCATCTAATATATGCTGGAAAAGCTTTTAATAAAAGCAAGTCCAGCTGGGCACTGTAGCACATGCTAGTAATCCCAGCAGCTTGGGAGGCTGAGGCAGGAAGTTTGCAAATTCAAAGCCAGCTTCAGCAAAAGCAGGTGCTAAGCAACTCAGTGATACCCTGTCTCTAAATAAAATATAAAATAGGGCTGGGGATGTGGCTCAGTGGTCAGGTGCCCCTGAGTTCAATCCCTAGTACCAGAAAAAAATTCAATGTTCCTTAAAGATAAAGCTCTAAACAAATCAGATACTGAAGGATCATAACTAAACATAGTAAAGGCTATGGTTGACAGACCATTAGCCAACATCATACCGAAAGGAAAAAAAAATCCAAAAGAATTTACTCTAAAATCAGGTGAAAGACAAGTGCACCTACCCTCACAACTTACTCAATATAGTACTTAAAATTTTGATCAGAGCAACTAGACAAAAGAAATAAATAAGAGAAATACAATAGTAAAAGAGGAATTAAAAAATCCATTTACAGACAGGTATGGTGGCACATGCTTAGAATTCCAGTGGCTCTGGAGGCTGAGGCAGGAGGATTGCAAGTTCAAAGCTAGCCTCAGCAATAGCAAGGCACTAAACAACTTGATGAGACCCTGTCTGTAAATAAAATACAAAACAGGGCTGGGGATGTGGATCATTGGTTGAGTGCCCCTGCGTTCAACCCCTGACACCCCCTGCCCCCTCAAAAAAATTTATTTACTGGTGACATGATTCTATATTTAGCAAACTCAAAGGAGTCTACCGAAACACTCTTTGAACTGATAAATTCAGTAAAGTAGCAGGATACAAAATCAGCAGATAAAAATTATTAGCTTTTCTACACACTAATAATTAACTAAAAAAAATCATGAGAGAATACTATCCATAATACCCTCAAAAACCAAAAAGTAAAACACAACAACAATAGCAAACAATCCAATCTACCATCCCCCAGAAAATTCCTAAGAGTAAAATTATCCAAGAAGGTGTATGAGTTTTACAATGAAATACTTCAATATTGGAAAATACTGAAGAAATGTATTGGAGAATATTCTGGAAGATGAAAAGGTCTCCCATGTTCATGTATTGGGAGAAAAAATATTGTCAAAATGGTCATACTACCAAAAGCAAACTACAGATTCAATGTAATTCTCATTAAATAAGGTTTTTTTTTCCCCACAGAACTAGGAAAAAATCCTAAAATTCATATGGTAGCACAAAAAAACCCCAAATAGATAAATCAGTCCTCAGCAAAAAGACTAATATTGAAGGCATCAGAATACCTGATTTAAAAACATGCTACAGAATCATAATAACAAACTATCAGCATAAAATAGTGTGGTATTATTATAAAAGCAGTTGTAGACCAATGCAATAGAATAGAGGACTCATAACTAAACCCATGAAAGGAGGGTGAATTGAGTCTAGACAAAGGTGCTGAAAACATACTTTGGGAAAAAGATGGGCTTTTCAATGAAGGTGCTGGAAAAATTGGATATCCACATATAGAATATTTAAACTAGGTCCTTATATCAGCCTATACAAAAATAAGCTCAAAAGATCTCAATTTAAGAACTGAAACATTTTAATTATTAGAAGAAAACATGGAACTTTCAAATTATTGTCTTAAGAAATTATTTCCTGAATAGGACTGCAGTAGTTCAGGAGCAAACTATAATTGATAAAATGAGATTACATGAAATTATAAAGCTTCTGCATAGTGAAGGGAACAGTCAACAGAGTGAAGAGACATCTGGGAGAAAATCCTTGCCAACCACTTGTCTGACAGAGCATTAATATCCAGAACATATAAATAAATAAAAAATCTTAACAATGAAAGAATAGGCAATATAATAAAAAATTATCTGAGCTAACAATTTTCAAAAGAAGTACAAATGGCCAGTAAAAAAGTGGAAAAAAATGCTCAACATCTTTTGCTATCAAAAATGCAAGTCAGTGCTGGGGTTGTAGCTTAGTGGTAGAGTGCTCATCTTGCTTGTGGAAGGCACTTGGTTCAATCTTCAGCACCACATAAAAATAAAATAAAGGTATTGTGTCCATCTATAATTAAAAAATATTTAAAAAATGCAAATAAAAACCACATTGAATCTTTATCTCAGTCAGAATGGTTAATATCAAAGTTCTTTATTGTATGTTCATCAATATATGCATGAGTAAAGAAAATATGATATATATACAAGGAAGTAATATTCAGGTATAAAAATAAATCCTTTTACTTGAAGTAAAATGGATAGAAATAAAGAACATCATGTTAAGTGAAATAAGCCAGTCACAGAAAGACAAGTTTTGCATATTTTTTGCATTGTGATAACTAAAAATAAACAAAAAGAATAAAGGTAAGAAACCATCAAAAACAACAACTAAAAAGATGACCTAGAATTAGAAGAGGGACTATTAAGAACTTTTATGGAATCAACAAAGACCAGGGGTATGGGGAGAAAGGTTAAGGTAAGAGGTGGGGAAGGATTGGTGGATTAAAGCATGATACATTCATGTATGGGATTATCACAATAGAACCCATGAATTTGTGCAGTTAGTATTTGTTAATAATTATAAGAAAAAATAAAGCTTATACTATAGTATTGTGTGTTATAGCATCATCTCTAAAAACAATGTATATACTTTTGTTAAAAATACTTTGTTGCTCAAAAATACATACAACAGTCACTAATATGCCATTATGTAAAAATGTGAGTATGTAACAGAAGTGAGTCTGTATTATGTATTTGGGGAGTTCAAAACCCAATTGAGTCGAATGTATGAAAGATGATATGTCTTGAGCTCTGTAATGTTTTGAACAACCAATAAAAAAAAAAGAGAAAAAAAAACAAATTAAAAAAAATACTATCATCTGAGGTTTCAGCACATTGTAATTGTTTTGTTGGTGGAGGGTCTTGCCTCAGTGTTAATGACTGCTGAGTGATCAGGGTGATGGTTGCTGAAGGTTGGTGGGGCTACCAATTTCTTAAAATAAGGCAATAATGAAGTTTGTCACATTGATGAATTCTTCCTTTAATAAAAGATTTCTTTATGGCATGCAATCTATTTGATAGCATTTTACTCAAAGCAGAACTTCTCTCAAAAATTGGAGTCAGTTCACTCAAATCCTGTTTCTGCTTATCAACTACTTTACGTAATATTCTAAACCTTTTGTTGTTAATAGGTATGACACATTATGCTTGTTGATGTATATCTCCATCAGAGAACTCTTGGGTGACCAGATGAATCTTCAAGAATAGTCATATTTTAAAAATAATCTTCTTTTGTGAGCAGCATCTCTCAAAAGTGTACTTCAAATATTTTATAAACTTATGTGGTTTTATCCACATTTTGTTGTTTCATTTACAGAGTAAAGGCAGAGTAGATTTAGTAAAAATTTTTAATTGATTTTATTTTTAAAATACATGAATGTATTACAATTCTTATTACACATATAGAGAACAATTTTTCATATCACTGTTTGTATATAAAGTATGTTCACACCAATTCATGTCTTCATACATGTACTTTGGATAATGATGTCCATCACATTCCACCTTCCTTACTAATCCTCTGCCCCCTCTCTTCCCCTCCCACCCCTCTGTCCTATCTAGAGTTCATCTGTTCCTCCTATGCTCCCCCTCCCTACCCCACTATGAGCCACTCACCTTATATCAGAGAAAACATTTGGCATTTGTCTTTTTGGGACTGGCTAACTTCACTTAGCATTATCTTCTCCAACTCCATCCATTTACCTGCGAATACCATGATTTTATTATCTTTTATTGCTGAGTAATATTCTATTGTATATATATGTCACATTTTTTAATCCGTTTCTCTACTGAAGGGCATCTAGGTTTAGCTATTGTGAATTGTGCTGCTATAAACATTGATGGGGCTGTGTTCCTGTAGTTTTAGCAAAATTCTTAAGGCCTGAGATTTTTGGATTTGTTAATGAGTATTGATTTCAACTTACAATCAAATGCTGCATTAACCCCTAAGGAAAGTCAGCCTGTCATTTGAAGCTTCAAATCCAGTCATTGACTTATCCTTTCTAGCTATGAAAGTCTTAGATGGCATGTTCTTTCAATATAAGGCTATTTCATCTCACTAAAAATCTGTTGTTTTGTGAAGTCAACTTCATTATTTATCTTAGCTAGATCTTCTGAATAACTTACCTCAAGTTCCATATCAACACTTGTTCTTCACTTAGCACTTTTATATTACAGATATGGTTTGTCTTTTTAAAATTCATGAACCAACCTCTTAGCTTCGGATTTTCTTCAGCCTTCATAGAATTGAGAAGAGTTAGGGCCTTGCTTTGCAATAGACTGTAGGGGAATTTTGTTGGTTGGTTTGATCTTTTATCCAGATCACTAAAACTTTCTCCATATCAGCAATATGTTTAGCTTTCTTATTATTTGTCTGTTTACTGGAGTAGCATTTTAATACCTTTCAAGAACTCTCTTTTGCATTCAAAACTTGGCTGTTTTGCACATGAATTTTAGCTTTCAGCCCTTCTCTGCTTTTGACATTATTTCCTTACTAAGACTAATCATTTGTAATTTTCTATTTAAACTGTGAATTATGCTACTCTTCTTTTACTTCACCATTTATAGGATATTGTAAGATTATTAACTGATCCAATTTCAATTTCACTTGAATATTTATAGGCAACTGTAAAATTATTAAAATCATTGGTTCAGCTTCAGTGTTATTCTGTCTCAGGGAGTAGAGATGGCTGAGTAGAGATTCATGGGGAAAAGGACAGTCAATGGAGAAGTGAGGATACATACAGTATTACTAAAAATGTGGCACAGAGACTTGAAATGAGCACGTCATTGGAAAAATTATCAATTGACTTGCTCTGTATAAAGTTGCCACAAACCTTCAAGTTGTAACAGATGCAATATCTGAAAAATGCAGTAGAATCAAGCACAACAAAAGAGGCATTCTTATAATTAAAATAATATATCTTAAAAAGCCTGTTAGAGAATCAGAATAAAGTACACAAGGCATTCCCTTATATTAAGAGTGTCAATGTATACATTTAGATGTTAATAAATTTAAAATATAGATGTTTAAAGATCTTGTGTACAATAACACACAAACTAAATCCAGAAATGCTTAATATTTGCAGGTAGGAAATGAGAACGAGTTTTTAAAAAATGAGTCATAGGCAGTCTTATTGTGTGTGTATGTGTGGGGATATATATATATATATATATATATATATTTAATTTTACTTATTTAACATATATCACATGAAGCTAGAATCAATTATGATATTAATATTCATTACGATCACCTTCACTTTTAATCATTTAATAGCAAACTTTATTGAGGTATAATTTACTTGTAATAACAATTTTTCTTGTTAAGCATGCAATTTAATGAATTTTGGCAAATATATATACACCCATGTAAATTCCACCAATATCAAGTTATATAACATTTTAATCACCCAAAAAAGCTCTCTTGTGCCCATTCTTAGTTATGAGTTTTCCTTTCTTTTATGGTTAACATTTTTTTGTGTTAATTATCTAAGAAATCTTTGCTTATGCCATGGTTGTAAAGATTCTTCTTTGCTACAAATTTCACAGTTTTAGCAGTAGGTCTGTGACCAATTTTAGGATAATTTTTGTGTAAGGTGAGAGGTACAGGATGATTCATTTTCCCCTAAAAAGATGTTCAGTTCTTCTAGCACTATTTGTAAAAATCATTTTTTCCAGATTAAATTACAATTGCAGCTTTGTTAGAGTCTGACAAAATGTGTGTAGATATGCCGGACTCCCCATTTTTTTGTTGTTGTTTATTTGTTTGTTTGTTTGTTTGGTATTGGGGATTGAACTCAGGGGCACTCACTTGACCACTGAGCTGCATCCTCAGCCCTATTTTGTATTTTATTTAGAGACAGGGTCTCACTGAGTTGCTTAGTGCCTTGCTGATGCTTAATCTAGCTTCAAACTTGTGATCATCTTGACTCAGCCTCCATAGCCTTTGGGATTACAGGCTTGTGCCACCACACCTAGCTTTCTGGACTCCCCATTCTTATACACTGATTTATATGTCTATTCTACTAAACTCACCTTGATTACTGGAGCTTTAAAGTATGTCTTGATATCATATAAGCTCTTCAGATTTTTCATTTTTGAAATTGACTATTTTAAATCTTTTGAGTTTGCTTATAAATGTTAGGATCAACTTTTTGGTTATTTTAAAAACCTGTCGAGATTTTGATTTAGATTGCATGTAATCAGAGATCAATTTTTTGAAAGTTATTGTTTTAACAGTGAAGAATTTTATAATCTATGAACATGATATATCTTATTATTTCATTAGGGAAACTTTATTAATGGTTTAGATAACAGTAAGACTAGAACAAAATGGTTTAGATAATGGTTTAGATAATTTTATCCATAAAATTTAGATAACAGGTTATATACAAATTAAGAGAACATTCCACTTGAAAAAAGAGAAGTAGATGGTAAATAATTGATTACTGATGATAATTTGTTTGAAATTAACAGAGGCACACTTTGTATACACACTTTTGGCACATTTTCTTAGATTCTAAAGTTACTTTTAACAGTTGCAAAATGCATATGAAATAGTCACATTGATTGGGTAATAATGGTCTTTAATTTTAAGAAATATTTTTTTTGTTCTTGTCTCACCATTAACTATGATGGTAAGTCTGTAACACTCAGTACATAATTGTAATTTGAAATTCAAATAATACACAGAAACCCACATTGTGTGCTCTAATATCCTAAGCAATATAGAATTTTACAAAAAGAAGAGAAAACATCCCTCTAACTTTTCCTTAAATTAAAGGGAGAAACACAAAGTGTATGTGTTTCATTTTAATACAATCTGGTGGTTAGGTATATCTCACTGTGTTCATGGATCAATACAAGATTCATCTTCTTTTAAATTATTTTATTTTAAAATCTAATGTTCCTAGTGCTAGGTAATGAATTACATAGTGCCTATTCACAAATTAATCACACCCACTTTTACAATGTGTAAAAGATACTTATAATTTCCTTTCATTGAACCAGTGTACTAGAACAATCCACTGTAAAACTGAAGGAGTAATATGACAATCCTTAAGATTTTTACCTACAGAAGGATGTCCACACTTTTGGCAATTTTCTTAGATTCAAAAGTTACTTTTAAAAAGTAATTCAGTAGATTGACTTGTAAATAACCATTTTAGATTTTAAATCTTCAAAAATCCATTGTATTCCTATTGGGGCAGACTGAGATAAGGCTAAATTTTTTCCAAGTTAATATATTGAGAAAATAGAACTGTAAGTATGCACTAAATCAGTTTTGCATTTTTTAAAAAAGCAAACCAGTGAAGGAAGGGAAAAATTGGTTTACTTATATATTTATGAATGGAAAAATTTTATAATGCAAATTCACTCATTAAAAGACTTAGGTATAAATTACATTACACATAATGCTTTTTGTTTTGTTTTGCATGTATACCTTAGAGACTCACCTAGACTGAATATGTCAGGTAAGTATTACACAAATTAGAAGCATCTTAGAATTTTTAAGTATATTTCAATACATATATTTTTATGCATGCTTTAAACTATTTTAAAAATGAGAATCTAAACAAAAACTATGACTAGCACCAACATTTATGTTTTCTTTTTAATATTAGTCTTATATAGTATTAGTAACTATGCACACTGAAACATGTAATGGTACAATCTGAATAATGATTTGTTAAATATACCCTGATTCCCCAGAAAATGTAGGCTGATCATAAAATTAACAATGTGTACTACATGAGCATAAAAGATTTATACATACAGGTGGACATTAAATATACTAACAAAACAGCATGTTCTGAAAATATGTGCACATTTTAAATATCAAGAATTAACCATAATAGTTTCACAGTATGACTCAATAATAAGAACCTACTTTAAGAGAAAAAAATGAAAGAAAAGAAATAATTAATCAGCATAGTGCATGATAGATTCAACGTAGTTCCAAGGGAAGAGACCAGTCACTCAGTTGTAGACTCCTTCATAGTAGGCATCATCATTCTCCTTTATTCCATAAATGATTGCACCATCCATAAATGACAGGGTTTTTTTGTATAAACTTTTGTATAATCATATGTTGCAACAACTTTCTAAATATAATTCTTAGGGGCCCAGACAGGATTTCCATCTGCATATGGATCATTATACTGAAACTACTGCAGCTTTCCTCATCTTCATAGTCCACTGAGGAAGAGGGAGTGAGGGTAGAAATTCATTAAACTTGGGAATGTCATCTAGTGGCGATGAAGGTGGTGGAGTTTGGTCTATCAGCTATTGAATTTTGGGAATACAGTGGACTTCCATTAACATGAGGCTGAGCAGAAAATTGAGCAGTCACAGAGGGAACAGTTTGTCTGTATACACCAGTAGATGTCGAAGAAGTGGTAGAAATCTACCTGGTCATTGTGCCATACTGGGAACCAGGAGCTGATCCAACAGTGGGTGGTGTAGGTGTAGGCACAGCAGTGGGAATGCCACCAATACTACTTGCCTCCATTATTTTCTCAACTTCCGCTTCCTCCATTATTTATACTGTGTGTCCTTGGTGTCTTATTTAAAGAAGCTGTCCTGCCTTAACTATGCTGATTTCCAAGTCTTGCAGGACTGGTTATATTGTCATTAGGAAATGTTGGGGGTTTATCAGTTCCAGGGATTTATAAGGAGTATTCCTTCCCAACGTTCCCTGGCCTGAGACATTGGAAGACTTGTTGTTTTCTGAGTAGGAGGATTTGTTCTTAACAGTGTGACAGTTCTGGCAGACCAGTTATTTATATGCTTGACGCCATGGCTCACATCATCCAGAACTGTGTACTTGATAGATTTCCAAATATATCTTACAGGGTGCTCCATATTTGCAGGTGCGAGTATTTTGTAAGTTCTTGATGTATTCTTATTTTTGGTCAAAATACCAATCTCTCTTTGAGATACTTTCTCTTTATCAATATACACAATCTATGAGGTATGATTGATGGAAGATTGTGTTTTCTGAAGGTAAGAGGACTGGATGTCCACCAGTTGGAATACATTGTTGGCCAATGCATTTATTTGATAGCTAGAGATTGTGTTGCATATGCTTTGGTGTCTTCTAAAGCTTTTGTCTTGTCTATAGCCAGTGTGTAGTTGTTGTCACAGTAGTCTGCAACCTGGGTCAGGTTCTGGTACTCTATCAGTGCCCTCTTACCAGTTGCAGTCTCCTCCTCTGGTAACATCTCCAGCTCTACCATTTTCCACCCCTCTCCATCGCTTCTTCTTGCATTAAAGAGACAGAGGCAGCAAGGTCCACCAAGGCTTAGAGCACCTCACAGCCCAGTTACAAACTCCTCATTAAGAATTCTTTAATTTCTGTTAGCAGTATTTTTTTCTGCATACAATTTTATACATAACTTGCTACGTTTAAGATTGTATTTTATGTTTTTTGATGTACCTAGACATGTTTCAACTTTCAGTTTCCAAGTGTTCATATCTAGTATCTATCTGCTATCTAAAGTTTTAAATATGAATTCTTCACTCTGGCTGTTGCAACTTGAAGTTTACCAGCACTGCATGCATTTTAGAAATTGTTTAGTCTATAACTTTTAGGTCATTTGTTGCCTAGTTTTGTGAAGTTTCACTCTATGTGACTTAATATTCAAAGATTCAGGAAGTTATTATGCAGGTTTGCTCCCTCTTCTTCAGTGTTCTGACCCCCAAATATAAGTTACCTCAGTCTCTTCAAAGTCATTTCTGTTTCCTCAACTCAGAGAACCCAACATATTCAGCTTAGGAACTCTTTTTACTGCATCATCTTTTAGAAAGGGTCACTATTTTAAAATATGGGACTATTGTCAGCCTTACTTCGTTTCATACATTCTTTAATGCTTCACAGGTTTGCACTGTTTGTCATCCAAGTATGAAAGGAATTATTTTTATATGCAGTTGTCTAATTCTCTAGTAGTTAATGAAAGAAGTATAGGTCCGGTCTTTGTTATTTTCTCATGGCTAATACAAGTTGTCTTAGCAACTGCCTTCTTCTCCACTGTCCCTATGAGGACCTTAGGGATATTCTTGGAATAATTTTCATATCATTGTTGCAGACCTAACCCCCTACACACTCAGTACGCATTCTAGCAGATGAGATGATGTTCTGAATAACTTAGCTAAGGTATTTAAGGGTTCAAAATTTTGATGACATTATAGTCAGTTCCCTTTTCTTGCCTGCATATCTAAACAGTGATTTTTTAAAAATACTTAAGGTTTTGACTTTTCCAAAATATTATATAAACATATCATAATGGATAAAGCCTTTTGAGACAGACTTCTTCCACTTAGTGTAATATACTTGAGATTCAGTCTTATTGTCATAGGTATTAGCAAATTACTCATGTTTATTGCTGATTACTATTCCTTTGTATGGAAGTACCATCAACTGCTACTACATTCATCAGTTGAAACCATTTGGATTGTTTCTGGGTTTTGGTAATTATGAATAAACTTCTATAAACAGTCACATATAGATTTTTATGTCTCTCAGATAAATATCTAGGAATGGAATACTAGGTTGTATATTTAACTTTATAATAAAATACCAAAATACCAAACTATTTTTAAAAGCAGCTATGCTATTTTGCATTTCTTACTCAGAATGTCTAAAAGTTTCAAATGCTCTTCATTATTATCAACCCTTTTCCTTTGATTTTAACTTTTCTAATAAGTGTATGGTAATATTACATTTAGTTTCAATTTGTATTTCCCAATTGACTGTTAATTCTTTTAATGAATTTATATTACACCCATACACCCATATATATTCTGTAGAGAAGAAGAGTCTGATATATGTGTTGTAAAGTTATTTTTCAGTCTCAATTTTTAATGTTGATAAGGTACAATTTATAACTTTTTTATTTTGTGGGTTGTGATCTTTGTATCTTATCTATGAAATCTATCTATCTATCTATCTATAAATAAATTTAAAAACACTTCCTATTATTTCATGTTTTAGAATTTGGGGTGATTTTTTTTATTGTGGTAAAATAAACAAAACATGAATTACCATAGTAAGTGTAATTTCATTGGTATAAAGTGCATTTGTAATTTTATATAACCATCATTCATGTCCATTTCCAGAACTTTTTCATCATTCTTCATAAACTTTGTACCTATCAAAGAATAAATTTTCATTATCTTCTCCTCCTAGCCCCAGGTAAACTCTATTTTACTTTCTTTATGAATTTTAAAATTCTAGGTGTCTCTAGTTATCTTTTTGTATCTGGATTATTTCACTTAGAACAATGTTTTCAAGTTTCATCCATGTGGTAGCATGTATCAAAATTTGATTAGTTTCATGGCTGAATAATATTTTGTGATATGTGCATATCTCATTTAAAAATATTCTTTGTTTATGGGCATTTAAGTTGTTTTCATCTTTTGGCTATCATGAGTAATGTTGCTTTATATACTAGAGTGCATTGTGTTTGAATCATTGATTTCATTTCTTTTGAGTATTTACATACAAGTGAAGATACTGAATCACATGGTAATTTTATGTTTAATTTATGAAGAGCCACATAAATATTCCCATCAGCAATTACCAACACTTGTTTCCTTCCTCCCTCCCTCCCTCCCTTCTCTTTCTTTCCTTCCCTCTCTCTCTCTTTCAAATAATGGCCATTCTAGTGAATGTGAAATGATATTTCATGTTGTTTTTGATTGGCATTTTTCTGATGACTAGTGTTGATGATCATATTTTCATGTGCTTTTTGATCATTTGCATTTTTTCTCTTGAAAATTTTTCATTTAAGTCCTCTATTTTGTAAGTTTTGTTGTTGTTACTGAGCTTTAGGAGATCTTTATATATTCTTTGTATTAATCCTTTATCACATGTGATATGTGACAACTCATTGCCAAATTATAAATCAATATCATGAAAAATTTTCTTAAGTTTATTTCAAGAATTTGCTAGTTTTAGCTCTCAAATTTAGGTCTTTGATCCATTTGAGTTAATTTTTGTATATAATATAAAGTATGTATCCAACGTAATTATTTTGTGTATATTTAATCCATATATTTTCTTTTTAGAGGTTTTATACTTTTATGTTTCACATTTAGGTATTTTATTCATTTTAATTTTCATGTATTATGTAAGGTTACTTTTAGATTATGCATTACTGATTATGAATTAGTAAATATTATTAGTAAACATTGAATTGCTTTTGTATTCTTAAAAATTAGCTGAAGAGATGTCTATTCTCCAACCTCTTGTGATTCTTTTAAAAGTATTGTATTTTAATTATACATGTTTTCCATATAAATATTAGATTCTGCTCACTGAGTATTTTCTTGTGAGGGTGTTGAATTTGCAGAGCATTGACATCCTGTTGCTATAGTTTTTATCTGAAATGTCCTGGAAAGGCCCATATGTTAAAGGATTGGCCTTCCACCTAGCTGTTAATGGGAGGTGGTGAAAACTTTGACAGGGCATTTGGAACAAAGTTAGGTCATTTTAAGGCATGCACTTGAAGGGAATATTGAGGCTCTTGCTCCTTTCTCTCTTTTTGCTTCCCATGAAGGCCTCTCTGTCATGTCCAGCCGTGATGTTGTACTTCCATGGAACCATAGCCACAGGGCCAATTGATCTTGAACTGAAATCACTTAAGTTATAAATCATAATAAACTGTGGGTTTTTAATATTACTTATATAGCTTAAAAATTATTCTATTAGGTTCTTTGTGGATCTGTAGCTGAATATCTTTTATAATCTGGAAAATTCTTAGATGTTGTAATGTCAGGAAGTTCTACCCATTTTCTCTCAAATCTCTTCTCGAATCCCATTTATACATATAGCTTTTTTTGATTTTGTTTCATAGTTCTTGTGTGGTATATTCTCTGTCTCTTTTTCTTTTCTCTTTCCTGTTTCTTGCTGTTCAGCTTATTTCTATACATCAGCTTATTTTTCAGCTATGTCAAGTCTACTGATAAGTGCTTTAAAGACTTTTTAAAAATATTTACTACTGTATTTTTTAATTTTATCAATTCTTTTTAGCTTATTGTTGTGGTTTCTGCCTTTCTTATGAAATTTCTCATTTTTATTAGTTTATTCTCCTTTTTCACTCACTAGAGATTTTAACATATCAATCTTAATTAAAAAATTCATCCAATATCTGGTCATTTCTGAGTCTGGTTTTGTTTACTGTATTCTCTCCACACAATAGATTGTTTATTCTTGACTTTTTGTATGTTCCACAATTTCTTTTTAGATATTCTTAGTTATAAGTTTATTTCAGGCAGTAGCAAAGACTCCAAAACATCCTGAGTAACATGGACTAGAAAACAGTTTATACATGTCAGCAAGATGGAAACTCCTAGAAGGTTTTCCTTTGTCAGACTTGGCTGTAATAAGTTGGTTTCACAATTTTTGATTAAATACTGAATATATAGTTGAAACAGTAGAGAATTATACAAATACTGTTTTTCCTAGGTCATTGTGTGGATTTATGTCAACCTAGTCAGGAATTCAGCTGTTTTTGAGTTTTATTGTTACTATGGTTACTTTCATTTTGCCACTGGCTTCAAATTCTTCCAGCATTATTTTATTCTTGAGGGTAGAGACTGGCTGAGGTGATTGAGAATTTTTCTTCAATGTTCTGTTCCACTCTAAACTTTGTGTTTTCCTAGTAACTGTGCCACATGGGCATTTCTTTCTATGCTTATGTTCATACTCTAGAAGTAGATGACCATTGCGTATTCCGTGCTAGCTAGTTTTGTTTTGAGAGAGCAGGAGTATGTTCTGTTGTATTAGTCTAGCTTCAGTATTAGAAAGGACCTATATTCCCTGGTTTTGTGGTGGGTTTTAAAAATGATCCTGCTTCTTTTTCCTGTGCCATCAAACTTTGCCTTAATTTTGGTGGATCTTGTGTGAAAATGACTTCTTTTCCTTCCCATGATGTAGGAAGCCTCTAAAAGTCTCAGTGGAGAATCCTGGGCCTGGGACTGTTTCCTGCTTCTCCTCTAGGTATAGAGTATGTTACTTTTATTGTTCCTCTTCCTGAATTGTCTCTCACTTGTGTACTGAAATGATAAAAATTGCTGTTTCTCCCCTAATGGCATAAGGCCTTACTTATGATAAGAGACAAGAACATTGGAAGAGCTTCATGTCTTTTGATAACAAAAGCCACCCCTCTTCTTTGAGCATGTACCACAAATAAGTGCAGTTTTGAGTCTAGTGCTCTGGCTCTGATCTCTCTCTAGAACAAGTGATAGGGGCCTATATGGAAGATTCTGAAAGTGGGTATGAATTCCTCATATGTTTGTGATTCCCAGTATTCTATAAGCTCATGTTTCCTGTATTAACCTTTCATAATTAAAAAAAAAACTACCTTAAGATTCTTATTTACTTGCAAGGGGAACCAGTATTTCTTCTTCTAGTGCCCTACCATAGAAGAGTCAGTGCTTGCATCCTCTCTCTTTTTTGTGGGGTCTGATTTTCTTTGATATTTGGTGATTTGCTTTAATTTCTAATGTCAGTTCTGTGATGGATTTGAGGAAGTTATGGTTTAGCATTTCATTGGGATTTTTTTGTAAGTTGAAAATTATGTTCTTTCCATTTTTTTACATTTTAAGTGGATTAAAACTTTTAAATGTTAAAAAAAATCACTTTAAGAAAACTTCCAACCTAATATAACACCATATTTCTCCATATAATTGTCACAGAGTTTTAGTGAATTATTTATCAAAAGTAAAGTATTATCATTATGGGAAGATTTTTTTATTTTCCCCTGATTTTTGACCAAATTAGCATAAATACCAAGCTTATTTTAGTATCAGCTTCTAACATTTGATGAATTTATGTCTCATACATACATTTGTCAGTGAGATATTGAAAGTATCTTTATATACATGTATATATAGATATTATGAATATATATAATATTTCTTTAATATATTTAAGTATACTTGTAGTCCTTAAAATGCCAATGTATCTATTCTTATAATTTTGAAAATGGGAAACCTAAAATATACACAATAGGTGCTAGAATTTATCTGATTGGATGCCATTTTAATGCACATTTTTTAGCTGCTAATATTAATTTACTCTCATACTCATTGCCAACATTTGTAAATTAAAAGGGGTGACCTTTATGTCAACTGTTAAAGTAAAGGTGAAAATCATGCCCACCTAATGTTTTCAGAAGCAGTATGTCTCTCTATTATCTATTTATCTATATTTGGTGTCCACCTCTTATCTTTTTTCTAATCATATATTTTTAGATGAATCTTTTTTAATTTGTTCTTTTCAAATATACAAGACAGTAGGTACCTTTTGACATATACACAGAGTATAACTCATTCTAATTGGGATCCATTTTTGAGGTTGTACATGATGTGGAGTTTCACTGGTTATGTTTTCATATATGAACATAGGAAAGATTTACCATATTCATTCTACTGTTTTTCTGATTCTCATCCTCCTCCCTTATTTTTAATCCCTGTTTGTCTAATCCAGTGAAGTTTTCTAGAAAACTTCTACAACTCATAAACAAATTCAGCAAGTAGCAGGATTTTAAATTAATATCAGTTGCATTCATATATACCAAAGATGAATCAGCTGAAAGAGAAATCAGGAAAACTATCTGACTCAGAATAGCCTAAAAAAATAAAATACTTGGGACTCAATATAAAAAAGAAGTGAAAAGACTCTACAAGGAGAACTATAGAACACCAAAGAAAGAAATTGAAGAAGACTTTAGAAGATAGAGAAATCTCATATTTTCTTGGATAGACAGAATTAATATTGTCAAAATGGCCATACTACCAAAGGTGTCATGCAGATTTAATGCAATTCCTATTAAAATTCCAATGATGTTGCAGAGAAATGGATGGCATTAGAGCAGATTATGCTAAGTGAAGCTAGCCAATTCCTAAAAAACAAATGCCAAATTCTTCTTTGATATAAGGAGGGCAACTAAGAACAGAGCAGGGAGGAATAGCATGAGAAGATTACCATTAAACAGGGACAAGAGGTGGGAGGGAAAGGGAGAGAGAAGGGAAATTGCATGGAAATGGAAGGAGATCCTCATTGTTATACAAAATTACATATAAGAAGAAGTGAGGGGAAAGGGAAAAAACAAGAGACAGAAATGAGTTAGGATAGATGGGGTAGAGAGAGGGGAAGGGAGGGGAGGGGAGAGGGGATAAGAAGGGGATAGGAAGGGCAGCAGAATACAACAGACACTAATATGACAGTATGTAAAAACATGTATGTTTAACCGATGTGATTCTGCAATCTGTATACGGGGTAAAAATGGGAGTTCATAATCCACTTGAATCAAATGTATGAAATATGATATGTCAAGAGCTTTGTAATGTTTTTAACAACTAATAATAAAAAAAGAAAAAAAAGAAAAAAAAGAAAATGCGATGTCCTGCCCAAAGTTAAAAAAAATTCCAATGATGTCTTCATAGAAATAGAAAAAGCAGTCATGAAATTCATTTTGAAAAATAAGTCCTAGAATAGCCAAGGATATCCTTAGTGAGAAAAGTGAGGCAGGAGGCATCACAATACCAGACCTAAAATTATACTTCAGAATTATAGTAACAAAAATGGAATGGCATTGGTACCAAAACAGAATGAAGGTCAATGGAACAGAATAGAAGACACAGAGACAAACCCACATAAATATAGGTATCTCATACTAGATAAAGTTACATAAACATACATTGGAGAAAAGATAGCATCTTCAACAAATATTTCTGGGAAACTGGAACTCCAAATGTAGTAGAATGAAATTGAACCCATATCTCTCACCCTGCACAAAGTCAACTCTAGGTGGATCAAAGACCTAGGCATTAGACTACAGATCCTGTGCCTACTAGAAGAAAACATAGGTTCAACTCTCCATTATGTTGGCTTAGGAACTGACTTCCTCAACACGGCTCCTAAAGCATAGAAGTAAAATGAAGAATCAATAAATGGGATGGTATTATACTAAAAAGTTTCTTTACTGCAAAGGAAATAATCAAGAATATGAAGAGAGAGCCTACTAAGGGGAGAAAATCCTTACCACTTGCACCTCAGATAGAGCATTAATCTCCAGGATATATAAAGATCTCAAAAAACTTAACACCAGAAAAATAAATAACCCAACAAATAAATGGACAAAAGAACTGAACAGGCACTTTACAGGAGAAGAAATAAGAATGGTCAACAAATACATGAAAAAGTGTTCAATATCTCTAGAAATTAGAGAAATGCAAATTTAAACTACTCTTGTATTCCCTCTCCAGTCAGAATGGCAATCATTAAGAATAGAAGCAACAATAAATGTTGGCAAGGATGTGGACAAAAAGGCTCACTCATATATTGCCAGTGGGACTACAAATTGGTGCAAACACTCTGGAAAGCAATATGGAGATTTCTCAGAAAACTTGGAATTGAACCACTATGTACTCAGTTAGCCTACTCCTTTTTTATATACCCAAATGACTTAAAATCAGCATACTACAGTGATGTGGACACATCAATATTTATAGCATCTCAATTAATGATAGCTAAGTTGTGAAACCAACCTAGGTGTCCTCAAAAGATGAATAAATACATAAAATGTGGACATATTCACTATATAATGTTATTCATCCATAAAGAATGAAATTATGGCATTTTCTGGTAATGGGTGGAACCGAAGACTATCATGCTAAGTGAAATAATCCCCCCAAATCAAAGGCTGAATGTTTGCTATTTGGATGCTAACACACAATAAAGGTGAGGAAGGGAAGAATAGCAGCGCCCTGGATATGTGAAGCTGTTTAAAAATATTGTTGTAGTAGTACTTAAAATCATTTATTACTGAATTTTCTTTGCTAAAATATTAGGATGCATGGGATATTTGTGAATGTACTTAATGCAGTGGTGATGATTATGTGGTAAAATATTGTAAATATCAAATTGTTTTTGATAATAGAACATTCAGAAGACACAATGCTACTTATACAATAAACTAAATTGAGTATATATGTGACAAATTAGATACAATATGAATTATTAAATAATTGATACAATTTGATGACCCATTCTTGGATTTCAGTAATGATACTAGATATTTTTAAATCTAATTTTCATAACACAGCTTTGGAAAATGGGTTGTACTATTCTCTCTCTCTCTCTCTCTCTCTCTGTTTTTTTTTTTTTTTTTTGTACAGGGGATTGAACCTAGGAGTACTTAACCACTGAGCCACATTCCCGAGCCCTTTTTAATATTTTAAAGACAGGGGTCTAGCTGAGTTGCTTAGGGCCTCTCAAAGTTGCTGTGGCTGACTTTGTACTCATGGTCCTGCCATTTCAGTCTTCCAATCCACAGGGATTACACGAGTTTGCCACCAGGCCCCATCTATCCTCTTTTTCATTAATTAGAGGAACTGAGAGTTAAGGGTAGTAGGTTGATTACTTTGGTTCACGGAAAATTAGTATGTAGTAGAGGTCAGATCTCAGCTAATATCTTTCTGATTTCAGAATGTATCTCTTTCTCTGCATCACAATGTGTTTTTAATTGCTCCCCCCACCATGAGTGGGAAAGAAGGTAAGTTAGTGGTAAAAATCTTATTGGACTTGTATTGCTAACTATATTTCAATTTCTGTTTCATGTGATCTTTTTTTTTAAATAGGCAATGATACGGGAAATGATGATGCCATCGGAGGAAATGTGAGCAAATATATGGTGCTTCCAACTGGATACTGTGGACAACCCAAGAAAGGACATCTTATTTTTGATGCTTGCTTTGAAAGTGGTAAGTATATTAAAGACTTTTGCCTTTTTGAGTTTGTCTGGGGTGAGACTCTTTTTTTTCAGAATTCAGTTCCACCTGACTATTCAGAATGATTCAACCCACTGACAGAATTAACTTGGGAACATTTAATTGCTAAAATTGATAGTATCATTAATTTGGAATAAAACTGTATAATTTGACTGTATTATAAATTGTTAGTTATTGGATGTTTACTTTATAGCGGGATCTATCATAACGTGCTCATAGAACATAGTCTTTGGGATAAAGGAGATCTTTCTTATGAAAAATTATTATGGAACAGATTTAATTGAATACAAACAAAAGACCAAAATTAATATCACTGTATAAGTAACAAATGTTGTGGATTTTCTGAAAGGGGTGGGGATAAGGCTTTTATTAACCTATTTATGTCCTGAAACTTATACTCTGAAGGACCTATAGTAGATACTCAGAAGGTGTTATAAACATTAATAACAAATAGGTATGGGGCTGGGGATGTGGCTCAAGCGGTAGCGTGCTCACTTGGCATGCCTGGGGCACTGGGTTTGATCCTCAGCACCACATAAAAATAAAATAAAGATTACTTCGGTGTTGTGTCCACCGAAAACTAAAAATTAAATATTAAAAACTCTCTCTCTCAAAAATATAGATATAATTTTATTTTATAAATAAGTTTAAATTTTCTTTGGTTCTGAATAATGTATGCTTGTTTGTGTGCATGTGTGTGTGTGTGTGTGTGTGTGTGTGTGTGTGTGTGTGAATGTGTATGTATGTATGTATCTGTCTGTTTGAAGGTATATCCCAGTTTCAGTTTTATGACAGTTCTTTGAATCTTAAAAACATAGGTTATTTATATCAAACAATTGGAAATTTATTTTTTGCATTGTCTCGACCTTTGATTATTCCACATTATGTTATTTCAATATGGCTGGCATAACAAAATTACAAAAAACAAGTAGAAGATTAAACAACATGAATCTATTGTCTCTGGTTCTGGAGGTTAGAAGTATGAGATAAAGATGTTAGCAGTGTTAGTTCCTTTTAAAGGTCATATGGAAGAACATGTTTTATGCTTCTCTTCTAGATCTGATAAATTGTTAGTATAGGCATCACCCTGATCTGCCTTCATCTTCATATGGTTGACTCCATTTATGTGTTTCTCTTTCCAAATTTTCTCTTTTTATGAAGGTATCAGTCATATTGAATTATAACCCCTTCAATTTATCTCATTTTAAGTTGGTTACTTCTGTAAATACTTTGTCTTCTAGTAAAGTCATATTGTAAGGTACTTGGTTTTAATATTTCTATATTATTTTGAGGGGACACAAATCTTTCCAGTCAGTTCTGAGTAATGTCCACATAGTTAGAAACAATATCCTCAATTTTTAAAGAAAATATTGTACTATCTACAAGAAACTTAAAAATAATTGTGCATAAATGTCAGAAAGATAAATAGAGGGAAGGGAGCAGGAGACTGGGAGAGGGAAGGGGAAGAAGAGGTACTGGGGTCTGAATTAGAACAAAGTATATTCCATGCTTGTAAAATTATGTCAAAATGGATTCTACTGTCATGTAGAACTAAGAAGAACCAATACAAATATGTCCTTATGGCTTTGATTTTTTTAAACTTAGTTATAAGACTAGAAGGCCTTTATAATAAGGGATCATGAGGATTGGGTTTATTTTTACTTTAAAGATTGTCTTGGTTTACCTACAGCTTGAAATAATTCATTTTTCTTTCCTAGACATCTTTTCATTAACCATACTACAGTCTTTTTTTCATACCTTACCAGAATTCTCAGTATAAGGATTTGTCTAATTTGACCACAAATTCACCAAATGAATAATAAATATTTTACTCACAATATATGAATAATTGGTTCTATCACTTAGATCTGTGCTAATCTCATCCAGAAACATCCTGACAGACAGACCAAAAAATGATATTTAATCTGGACACTACTTGTTTTGGTTGAGTTGACAAATAAAATTAACCATCATAGAAGTAATAGTCAAAAGAAAGTTCTGTTGGATGAGTATAAAAAGGCAATGTATGAATTTCTATCAGTTTGCTATAGGTAGTCTATAAATGTAGTTGTGACTTTTCTGGAAACCAGTGCCTTGAAATAAAATTAATAAGGTCCTAAAAACTGATAGAAATTATTCCAGTTTGGCTTTCTAAAATGGATACTGAAATGTGATGAACTGTGATATAACTCTGGTATTCACTGCAATATAGTTCATCAGGGCACAACTTGTAACATCCTTCAATGTAGGCTGAGGGCATAATACTAAAAGGCATTTTAGTGAAAGCAATTCAATTGCCATTTAAAACAATTTGTTTGACATATGCATGTTTCATCTGACCTAGTTTAATTCAATAATTTATCTTAGACAATTTAAAATAGGGATGTCAGAGAGGTTCTCTCTTATGTTCAAGTCTTGTGTGCTACTGTGGCTGACTCATGTGCTATGTTGTAAAAGATTCTGAGGATGCATCCAGATGTACTAATAAGGTATGAGTGTTTAATTCAGTCAATGAATTGAGAGCATTGGTTCACGTGAATGAACTATAATGCTTCCAGACAGACAAGCCTTCATAGGTATTATTTTTTTCTTTCAGAGTTTTAAAAGTGTGTAAAGTGCCTAGCACATTCCAAGGCATCTAGCTGGTGGCTAATTAATCTGTTTTTCTTGTAAGAAATAAGGCCTGCAGGTTAAATATAAACTCTCCTGTGAATCATTGATCTCTTTTTTTCATATTTCCTCTCTGTAGCTATTGTTTCCCTTGGGGAAATAGGTGTACCATCCTAATTTTGTCATTCTAGAAATGCTTTGCACATCATATTTTTAAACATCTTTTGGTTCTCTACCAGAATATAGCCTGCTTCCGGACAGAATCTGAGTGTGATCAAACCAAGCAGATGCTTACAAAATGAATACTCAATTAATATTGTATTTGTTGAATGAAGTCATGTAAACAACAGAAATATGGGGAATGCTAACTTTCGTTCCCCAAAGCCATCTTATTCCCAAAGATATCTTTGATAAAAAAGCCATTTTAATTGCTTGTCATTCTCTAATTCTTCATGTTTTCTCAAGCTCTAACACCTTTGAAGACACTATTTTCTTTGTGCCCCAGTTCCCTCTCTCTACCTGGTAGTACCTGTTGGGCAGGTTTAGTTGTCCCTAACTCTGTGTTTATACACATTGCTTTGGGGCTTTTTAATAGCTCATATTGCATTGTAATCATTTAATTGTCTCTTACCTCTTCCTCATTACTGAAGTCAGAATAAATCTACAATGTAGGAATCCTAGATTGTTTCTTCCCTGTCAGAACTTAAGTAAGCGTTGTATATTTAGATGGGGATCTCAGGAAGCTCAAGGGAGAGAGTATGGAGAATTATCTAGTGAAAGAAGAAAAGCAAATAAAGATTGTATACTTGAAAACACACAGCAATGGCTGTAGGCAGATTAGCTGTGATGAGAGGAAGCCAATGCCATAGGACTCATGTATAGTTTACCTATCTCTGCCTCCATGCTAATTTCTTCTTTGTCCTGTTACATGATGCTGACTGATCACCTGGTTTTTCAGTGTATAGTCTGTGGTAGTGTTTCCTTTAGAACATTTATTATCTTAAACATATATTTTTCTGGATAGTACTTCAAAATCAAAGATCTGCATGCTTTGTACTCATTTTCATAGCTTGATTAATAAAATCTTTCCTCAAACTTTTATGTGTCCAGTCTTCCAACTTCACTATCTCCAGTCCCCCAAACAACTCATTGCCAAGCCATTTGCCATTGACAAAAGTCCATGTATATCCTTACCTCATACTACTTTCCCCTCCCTACAAAGTATGTGAGTATGAAAACTGCTCTAACCTATGTCTATCGGAATATTTTCCTCCAACTGAAGTCCTATAAAGACCCCTATATGGGACCACCAGGTAACAATGTGTAGAGAACAGAGGCCATAGATATGAACTTCTTTTGAGGCCATAGGTATGAGTTTAGGAAAAGGTATTGGTGTAACAGGTAGATGGCATGAGAGTCTGGGCCACCTGTCACTTAAGTTGAACAGTTACTTGATGTGTCATGGTCAGATGCTTGGCATCTAGTAGGCCTAGGACTTTGTCAGCAGCTGCTTTTGAACTGATAGTTTCATTCTGCAGAAAGCATCCCTTGCTCTAGAACTCCAGAGGTCTTCTTGGTATATATTCTTTAGTATTTTTTCTAATTCACTTTTGCCTACTCAAAATTTGCTGCTTTCTGAGTCTCCTGATAATGTGGGCAAGGCAATATTACCAAGAATGGAATAGGCCACAAACACAAAGAGATCTGCCAACTACTGTGTTTCTTTTTTCTTCTCCCCAGTTTTATTAAGTATAATTGACAAAAATATAAACATTTAAGGTATACGATGTGATGTTTTGATATACATTGTGAAATGATTGTCACAATAAAACTAATTAACATACTTATTAACTCACAGAGTTACCTTTTTTCTTTTTTTTGATGGTGAAAACATTTAAGATCTGCTCTCTTAGCGTTTCAAGTATACAATATAATTTTGCTTCTTTTTTAGTGGTAGGAGATGCACAGTGTAGTAACTTGTTTTTTTACCTTAGGAATATCCTGGCTTATTTCTTTGGATACCTTAAAAACTCATCCTCTGAGAGACAGCTGAATCTTTGTAAGATTTATATTTTATAACCTGGCAAGTATACATCTTAACCAGGAATTTGTGGGTTGAATTGTGTCTCTCGTTCCTCAAAAGAGATGCATTGTATAGTATGCCAAAATACATCTACTTTCATGTATATTTAAAAAGAACAAATGAAAAATATAAAAGAAAAATAAATAAATAAAAGAAAAAAGTGTGATGCATTGAAGTCTTAATTCCTGATGCTAGGGGTGAGACTTTATTTGGAAATAGAGTATTTTCAAATGTAATCAATTTAAGATGATACTGGAGTAGGATAGGGCCCTGATCCGATAGTTATTGTTCTTATAGGGAAAGAGAAATTTAGAGATACATATTCACACTGAGGGAAAGTGAGCATGTGAAGATGCAGGTAGAAATTTGAGTGGTATAGGTATAAATGAAAAAATGCTAAGGATTATTGGTAACTATGGTTGGCAACAATATTCAAAGCAGAATGGATTTATTATATGAGATTATAGAATCCAGAATCTGACTATATTATCCAAAAGAGCCCAGACATTCCTTCTTTTTACCAAATCAATATACAAAATAAACTAGTATCATTGAGAAATTCATGGACAGAGGCTTCTTTAGATTAATGTTGATGATAGGAGTTTTGCTATGGAATTTGACTTCTTGGTGTTAATAAATAGGATTCCATTCATATCTGCATATTTTTGTGATACTCTTCAACACTTCTCCAATATGTTCCCAGTACCTTTCTCCATCTCTCATGCACTATGATCCCTTATTATGCCTAAAATTTAAGGAATCATAGAGTAGAGAATTAGGATAGTTTCAGATTTATTTGCCAGGACATAAAATCCTGAGTCATGGGAGAGTTTCCTTATGTGAATGAATTATGCCTTATCTAGTGTTTGATTTCTCTTCCAGTCTGATGCATGTACTAGTTCACATCCCTACTGTTTCTGATGATACATGTTGGTCATAACTTATAACCTATTTTGATGAATTTTGGATTTCTTTGAGCTGTTTCCGCGTGTGGTAAGGTTTATATTTCTTTGGCCTGTGCCAAAATCTGACTGAAGATATTGGTCAAGGTACTTCAATTGCTTTTGTTGAATAACAAATCACTCAAGAAAGTATTAGCATGAACTAACAATTTTATTATATTAAAGGATTTGTTGGGTCAGGAATTCAGAAAGCGCCCAGAGGAAGATACCTTGTCTTTGCTTCACAATGTCTGGACCCTCAGCTGGGAAAATTTATATCTGGATGTGATTCAAAAGTTATATGGCTTATAGCTACATGTATTTTGAAGATATGTTCTCTAACATGTCTTGAACTTGTATTGGATATTGGATGGGACCTTAGATGTGGCTGTACCAGAGCACCTGTATGTAGCCTCTTCCTTTGGCTTGGCTTTTCTCACAGTATGATGACTGAAGGTACTGGAGTTTTTGCATGGAAATTAGGGATCCAAGTGTGAGTTTGAAAGCAATTAAGGTGGAAGCTGAGTTATCAATTAGCTGGGAAGTCACACAGCATCCTTTCTACTACATTACATTGGTCACTACAATCTATCCAATTTAAAGAGACCCCATGAGTTGATAGGAGCATTGAGGATAATAAAAAAATGAGGATAATATTTTTTAATTACCACATTAGGAAATTAGTGAAGGAGAAAATTTTTGAAGAAGGTAAGCATTGTTTTGGGAGGATTCCTTTTTATATGAGGTCTATTCATAGTTTCTACACAATGAAAGGCTTATTTTCTTTACCAAGGAAAATCTGTGATGCAGAAAGAGAGCCCTATTTCCCTTACTTGGTATTCAGGGGAAGACTGCCATCCTGTTAAGGAAGAAGAGACTATTCAAATCAAGGCAGGACCTGATCTTTGAAGTTTGGACATCAAGCCAGGTTAAGATAATAAACACTTATGCAAGGAAACTAAGACAAAAATCTTGAGACATAAATTAAGGTTTGGGCTGACAGTGTTGGTGATTGGCTTATGGGAACAATAGAACATCTCTGGCTATAGACCCTTAAAGATCTATAGATTACAGTCAGGATGATTAGAGGCTGGGAACCAGGTAAGGGCTTGTATGATTATAGTACTGTTATCCTATTAGTCTTATTTGAATTTTTTTTATCCGAAAATCCACTTTAGATGAACCAAACCAATTAGAAAGCAAAATTTGTTAATCTGGTATATTACAGAAACAATACTTAGGAATATATTTAAGACAAGTAGTCTAACAATTGTATATATGGAGTTTGATGAAAAAGTATGAATACTTTTTTCTTCATATCTGAATCAATAATAAAGTAGATCAATACTTCCAAGTTTGGTTCTTTACATCCTAATCACCAACAAAAATACCCAAGAAAGCATAGATATTTTTCGGTTTATAACCTTGAAACTCATTAATAATACTATCGGACCTCAAACTTTCTCTAGTCATTGGTAAGTTTTCTCTGTGTGAAAAATCCTCTTGGATGTAGTTTGAAAGCAATAATTGAAAAAAATCTATTCTAGGTCTCTTGTTTTTCCAGATGAATTTCATGATTGCTTTTCTATTTCTATAAGGAATGCCATTGGGATTTTGATCGAAATTGCGTTTTATATATATATATATATATATATATATATACACACACACACACACACACACACACACACACACACACACACACACACATATGCTTTTAGTAGTATGGTCATTTTGAAAATATTAATTCTGCCTATCTAAGAGCAAGGTAGATATTTCCATCTTCTAAGGTCTTCTTTGATTTCTCTCTTTAGGGTTCTGTAGTTTTCATTATATAGCTCTTTCATCTCTTTCGTTAAGTTGATTCCCAAGTATCTTTTTTTTTTTTGAGGTTATTGTGAATGGGGTAGTTTTCCTTATTTCCTTCTCAGAGGCTTTGTCACGGATATACAGAAATGTTTTTAACTTATGGGTGTTCATTTTATAACCTGCTACTTTGATGAATTCATTTACTAGTTCTAGAAGTTTTCTGGTAGGGTGTTTTTGGGTTTTCTAGGTATAATATTATATCGTCAGCAAATAGTGCTAATTTAAGTTCTTCTTTTCCTATATATATTCCTGTAATTTCTTTTGTCTGTCTAATTGCTCTGGCCAGTGTTTCAAGACTATATTAAATAGAAGTGGTGAAAGAGGACATTCCTGTGTTGTTTCAGTTTTTAGAGGGAATGCCTTCAGTTTTCTCAATTTAGAATGATGTTGGCTGGAGGCTTAGCATAGATAACCTTTACAATGTTGAGATATGTTCCTGTTATCCCTAGTTTTTCTAGTGTTTTGAACATCTGGAAAAATAAGAGACCCAGAATAGCTAAAGCAATCCTTAGCAGGAAGAGTGAAGCAGGTGGCATCACTATACCAGACCTTAAACTATACTACAGAGCAATATTAACAAAAACAATATGATATTGGCACCAAAGCAGACTGGTGGACCAATGGTACAGAATAGAGGACACAGAGACTAACCCACACAATTACAATTATCTTATATTAGACAAAGGTGCCAAGAACATGCATTGGAGAAAAGATAGCCTCTTCAACAAATGGTGCTGAGAAAACTGGAAATTCATATACAACAAAATGAAATTAAACCCCTATCTCTCACTATGCACAAAACTCAAAATGAATCAAAGCCTTAGGGATATAACTAGAGACCCTGCATATAATAGAAGAAAAAGTAGGCCCTTATCTCCATCATGTGGGATTATGCCCTAACATCCTTAATGACTCCTGTGGCACAAGAATTAAAATTTCAAGAATCAATAAATGGGATGGAATCAAACAAAAAAGTTTTTTCTCAATAAAAGAAACAATCTGTGAGGTTAATAGAGAGCCTACATCTTGGGAGCAAATCTTTATCCCTCACACATCAGATAGAGCACTAATCTCTAGGATACATAAAAAATTTAAAAAGCTAAGCACCGAAACCAAATAACCCAATCAATAAATGGACCAAGGACCTGAAAAGACACTTCTCAGAAGATGATGTACAATCAGTCAACAAATATATGAAAAAGTGTTTATCATCACTAGCAATTAGAGAAATGAATTTCATCTCACTCCAGTCAGATTGGCAGCTATTATGCATACAAACAACAATAAATGTTGGGGAGAATGCAGGGAAACAAGTAGACTCATACACTGCTGGTGGGACTGCAAATTGGTACAGCCAATATGGAAAGCACTATGGAGATTTCTTGGAAAATTGGGAATGGAACTACCATTTGACTGAGCTTTCCCTCTCCTCAGTCTATAAAATCAGCATAGTACAGGGACAGAGCCACATCAATGTTTATAGTAACACAATTCACAATAACTAAACTGTGGAACCAACCTAGATGCCCTTCAATAGGTGAATGGATTAAAAAATGTGTCATATATACAGAATGGAATATTACTCAGCAATAAAAGAATAAAATCATGGCATTTGAAGGTAAATGGATGGAGTTAGAGAAGATAATGCTAAGTGAAGTTAAGTCAATCCCCAAAAAACAAATGCTAAATGTTTTCTTTGATATAAGGAGGCTGATTCATAGTGGGATAGAGAGTGGGAGCATGGGACGAATAGACAAACTCTAGATAGGACAGAGGAGTGGGAGGGGAAAGGAAAAGGCATGGGGTTATTGATGATGGTGGAATGTAATGATCATTATTATCCAAAATACAGGTATGAAGGCACAAATTGGTGTGAACAATTTTTCATATCTATGGTTGTATACAAAGTATGAAGACACAAATTGGTGTAAACATACTTTGTATACAACCATAGATATGAAAAATTGTGCTCAATATGTGTAATAAAAATTGTAACGCATTCCATATATATGGAATTCCATATATAGGTCATATATAAATAAAAAATATAAGGTGAATACTAAAGTAATTGCTAAATTTGTACTTGAAAGACCTCATTCTTTCACAGATAAGCGAGGCATTTTTCTATAACGTTCTGTTCTTGTATCTGTCTTTTTTGTCTATATGGGGTGGAATTATTATATAAGATAATGGATATCTGATATTATCCCTTGCTGTATCATGAAATTACTCTCATTGGATATTCTAAAGAATCCAAAAAGAAATAGATTGACTTGATTTAATATTTATCTTACTCTGCAATTTGTTTCTTCATTCATAATCTACACCTTTATCAGTGGAGGTCTGAATTTGAATTGTCCCTTAAATGTGGGAGGACATAGTTATTTAAAACAAATGTGTTGGAAAAAAATGTCTCATAGGGCTGATTTCATTGCTACATTTACAAACAAGTGCTTGAAATCATATGTACTGGTAATTCTTTCCTAATATATTTTGTGTATTTATTTTTAAAAACTTCTGTATACTAAACAAATTAGAGTGGGTTTATCTTTTATCAATTTTCATCATTATTCCTGAAGAGTCCTCCAATCCAGGAAAAAAATGATTGTTTTACTTATCAATGTACACAAGGAGATATTGAAATAGCTATAAAGCATGATATAAAATATAGTTCTCATTTTAATATATTGATTGTTAAAAATACTTAATGGGAGTCCTATCTTTGGAAAGAGATGGTTCTGGTTATATGTTTTAAAGTTTTATTAACTGAGTGACCTTAATTTAATTGCTGTATTAGTCAATATTTTCCAGAAAACAGAACCAACAGTCTGTATATATGAGTTTTTTATGGTATTATCTTGGAAGTTTATGAACGATGGCAGGTCCAAAATCTGTAGGTGGGCCAGTAGGCTAGAAATCCAGGGAAAACCCAGTGATTTAGCTCTAGTCTGAAGGATATCCATTCGCAGAATTTTCTCTTGTTCAAGGAAATCAGTAGTTTGTTCCATTCAGGCTTTCATCTGATTGGATGAAATTTCACCCACATTATGGAAAGCAACCTGCTTTACTGAAAATCTATTAAGTGTTTCTCATCCAGAAGAGGCTTATAGAGTCATTCAGAGTAATGTTTGACCACATATCTGGGCTTTGTAGCCCTGCCAAATTGACATATGAAATGAGTGTTCACACTTAGCCTTTCTGAACTTTAGTTTTCTGGAATAATAGATTATCTTGAAGAATGTTGTGAAAATTATATGAGGCAATGAATTAGATGCCTAACACATTTTATTTTCTCCATAAATATCAATTATTATTAACTTACCTTGACCTTACCCTCTTCTTCCTTTCCCCTACTTCCTTCTTCTTTCTCCTCCTTGTTTTCATGGACTAGAAATAAGATCCATAGTTGGCATGTGATGCAGAATATTCCTATATGATTTAAAAGAATACATCACATAATCATTTGTTATTTAGAAAAACAAAAGAAAATTACTCTTTTTAAATCAGTAAAAGCTAGATTCATTTATAATGATTCATTAACCAAAATAGTATTTTAAAAATGTATTAAGTATTCACTAAATTCTGTCTGAGTCTCACTGGGCAGCTAGAAGTCAAGTGACACTCCTTAAGGTGGTTGCTTCCTGGAAAAAAATAAAATAAAAGAGGCTGTGTTTGAGTGAAAAATCTTAACAGCATTTAAAGTTTGATATGATTTGACCCCCTACCAACATTTCCAGGCTTTTTTCTTACCGCTCTATGCTTTGGTGTTGGATTCTACTTATTAGTTCCCACATGTATGATGTAGTTTTATACTTCCTTGCTTTGCCTTATATGATTTCCCTTGCCTTGAGAGCCATTCCTACTTTTCTTCTTAAGACTAATTTGCATTTATCCTTCAATAAAGCTCAATTTTCTAACTAGGAAGACTTCTCAGAAGCCGTAGGTTGATTTAAGAGAATTGTCTTCATTACTTCCGAAGTGCAGTTAGTTTAAGTGAGTGACTTCTTTGCTTCTAATCTCTATATTATGAATTACTTTTGGATTTATTTGTTGATGTATCTTACTAATTTTTTGATTCAGGTGCTATACTTCATTCATTTTATAACTTCTGAGAATCAAACAGAGAATTTAGTGTTGCTAATAAACATTTGTCAACTTGTACTGTAAGAATTTTTTTTTCTTAGAGAGAGGTTGCTTTTATAATTTGATACCAACCCAGGAGTGATATCCTATACTTTTCTGTATATCCCATATACCTGGAGCTTTATGTTTTATGATGACTTTGGTTTACATTTCCTTCCTTTTGGTTTCCCATGTATCTTGTTTTTTACTTTCAGCTTTGTGTCATACTTGATATGGAATTTAACTTTTCTTGATGTCCACAAGAAAACATATGTGTTCCCATGTGGTATTGTGGGTGTGTACAGATATTGTCGATTATTCCCTCTCTCATGGGTCCCTATTTCAAATCCTCCCCTCAGTTTATGGAATAATTTATTTAATTTCACTGGCTCAAGGTTATTCTTGTTTCTAACTTTTTAAGATTTAAATGTAGCTGGCATTTCTATTCTGCTAGGCTTCAATTTCTTGAATTTGTTTTATTCCCTTTAATTTTGCTCAAAAACTCTTCAACCATTGCTTGATCTCATCTTTTCTTATAATACCTGGAAGGAACAAACACATATTAACATGTATCTTAAAATTATGTCTCCTAGATTTACAGTCTCATTAGATCTATGATCTTCCTTCCAAGTTGTCAAAGTGTATATTTTTACTTTACAGGTAGCTATCTCTCCAGTCTGGTAAATTGATTTTCTTACTGCCTGATTGCTAAGCTGTTGCCACATGTTTGAGGGTTTTGTTGAGAATCAACTTGAATTTCAGTCAACAAATTCTGCATTGGTTTACATAGCCTTGACTCCTGTAACAAATAGATTGTAAAGTATATAATGGTGCAAATAAGAGAGAAAGTTTTCTCTTGCTCATGTTAGAGTCTAAGGAAAATAAATATTCATGGTTAGTGAGAAACTCTTTTACATGATGACTCAGGATTCTAGTGTCCTTCCATCTGGTCTCACTGTTTTTAATATCTTTGTCATCATCAATCTGTAATTTGTTGAGGGAGAAAGGATAAGGAGGAGACTCATCTGATTCTTAAAAGCAGATACTGGCACTTTAGTGAAGATGATTTAGCAAACTATATTATATGCATGTATAAATATGGCATAATGAATCCAACTATCATGAATAATTATAACGCACCAATAAAAAACTTAGATGAGAGTGCGCCGTGTCACTGAGTGGGAGAAAGACGAGGTGAAACGGCTGAAGGCTAGCTTTTTGGGAATTTCCAGTGAAATTGAGGTGCTCCAGAATCTAGTGGACGGATTTCCATTGCGCGAGGTTCGGCTGCGGGAGCCCGGTCGAGGGCGATTTCTCCGCACGGAGGGTCGCATTGCCTGATGGGGGAACGCCCCGCAGCTGGAGTCTGCAGCGAACTCGGGGAAGCGGCGAGGTGCCGGAGTGGGGGTGCAGTGTTGCGGATTCTGGGGGCTCCCGCTAGTGGTACAATGGCCGCGCTTAGTGCTGAGTTCCGGCTTTGAGACAGAGGAGAGAAGCGGTCCAGTTCGGTTCCTGACACCGGTCGGACCACGGAGGAGGACAGCAGCCGCCATCTTGGAGAAATGATGTAATCATCCCTGTTTTCCTACTGATCTCAGCACATTCAGCTACGGAACAGGTGATTTCAGGCTGGTATTTGCCTGCGTCTCCCAGACAGATCGCTCAGGCTTGGGGCTGGAGAACCTGTGGAGAATACTCCTGGGGGCTTGTTCCTGGCAAGGCGTGTGCCGGGCTCTGAGTGGCCGGATTCTGGTCCCCGGGGCTGCCTTGGCTCAGCGTTGGGGAACCTGCGGAGACTGCGTGTGGAGGCCAGCTCCAAGTGGAGTGTGCACTGAGCTCGGGGTGGCTGAGTTCTGACTCCCGGAACAGTTTTGGCCCGGGGCTGGGGAGCTCACGGGGACTGCGTCTTTGTGCCTGCGCCCAGCGGAGTGTGCACCGAGTTTGGAGAGCTTGGAGCGGCCGGGCTCTGGCTCCCGGAGCTGCTTTGGCCTGGGGCTGGGGAACCCGTGGGGGGGGGCGCTCCTTGGAGCCAGCCCCCAGCGGAGCGTGCATCGGGATCGGAGAGGCCGGGTTCTGGCTCCCGAAGCTGCTTTTGCCTAGGGCTGGGGAACCTGCGGTGACTGCTTCTCAGTCAGGGTCCTGCTGGGTGCTGTGGGGGCGGGGGGGGCAGAGTGGAGCTGCCACCTGTGCCCAGAGTAGGCCAAGTGACCCGCCGGCGTGGTATCACGACACCCCAACTGCAGCTGGGGCCGAAGAGAGTAGCCGCCCACGCCTAGAATAGGACCAGCGACCCGATGGCATGTAGCCAAGTAACTCCATTTGGAGTAGGGGCTGTGCAGAGCCGCCGTCTGAGCCTGCAAAGTAGACAGACCTGTGACCCACTGGCAGGACAGGCCTGGTAACCTGCCAGCATGGGGGACACGTAGCACCGAGGCCGTCATGTCACACTGGTTGGAGTGGAGGTGGAACAGGGCTGCCGGCCGTGTCCGGAGGGGGCTCAGCGACCCGTTGGAGAGGCAGTCAGGTACCCCCATTGGGAGTGGGGGCTGTGCAGAACTGCCGCCCGAGTCTGCAGGGTGGGCAGACCTGCTACTCACCGGCGGAACAGGTCTAGAGGCCTGCCAGCGTGGTAGACACGTCACACCAATTGGAGTGGGGATTGAGCAGAGCCACCACCCACATCCGGATCAGGACCAATGACCTGTGGGCGTGGTAGTTAAGTCACCACAATTGGAGTGCAGGCAGAGCAGAGTCGCCATCCGTCCCGCAGGGGGTGCCAGACCTGCCACCAACCAGTGTGGTAGACAGACCACCCTAATTAGAGGAGGAGCACAGCCACTACTTGCCCTGCAAGGGAGACTTCCCAACTATACAAGAGCAATATAAATAAGTAGGGGGTAAATTTCAAAAACACAACAGTTTCACCAAGCAGAAAGAAACACGAGCAGTATGAAAAGACAAGGAAAGAAAGGACCACAAGCAATGCAGGTCAACTCAACTTTAGAATAGGTAATAGATGCAACAGATGGAATGTCAGATAAAGAGTTCAGGATATACATGCTTCAGATGATCTGGAGTCTCAAGGAAGACATGAGACAGCAAAATCAGACAATGAAAGATCACATTGACAAGGAACTACATAAACAAATCCAGGAAGTAAAAGATCAATTTCACAGGGAGATAGAGGTAATAAAAAACAAACAAATAGAAATCCTAGAAATGCAGGAAGCAATAAACCAACTTAAAAACTCAGTTGAGAATACTACCAGCAGAGTAGATCACTTAGAAGATAGAACATCAGACAATGAAGACAAAATATTTTAACTTGAAAAGAACATAGACAGCTCAGCAAGTCTGCTAAGAAACCATGAGCAGAACATCCAGGAATTATGGGATAATATTAAAAGACCAAACTTAAGAGTCATTGGGATACAGGAAGGCACAAAGATCCAAACCAAAGGAATAAACAATCTTTTCAGTGAAATAATACGAGAAAACTTCCCAGACTTGAAGAATGAGACAGAATCCCAAATCCTAGAAGCCTACAGGACGCCGAATGTGCAAAATCATAAGAGATCCACACCTAGACACATTATAATGAAGATGTCCAACATACAGAATAAGGAGAGAATTTTAAAAGCTACAAGAGAAAGGAAGCAGATTACATTTAGGGGTAAACCAATCAGGATAACAGCTGATCTCTCAACACAGACTCTGAAAGCTAGAAGATCCTGGAATAACATATTTCAAACACTGAAAGAAAATGGGTTCCAACCAAGAATCGTGTATCCGGCGAAATTAAGCTTCAGGATGGAAGATGAAATTAAAACCTTCCACGATAAACAAAAGTTAAAAGAACTTGCAGCTAGAAAACCATCTCTTCAAAAAATCCTTGGCAAAACATTACAGGAAGAGGGAATGGAAAATAACATTGAAAACCAACAGGGGGAGGTAGGACAATAAAGGGGGGAAAATAATCAAAGAGGAAAACAAATCAGGTTTAGTAACATTAATAAACAAATATGGCTGGAAGAACAAACCATATCTCAATAATAACCCTAAATGTGAATGGCTTAAACTCACCAATTAAGAGACACAGGCTAGTTGAATGGATCACAAAACAAGACCCAACAATATGCTGCCTACAGGAGATGCATCTGATAGGAAAAGATATACATAGACTGAAGGTGAAAGGTTGGGAAAAATCATACCATGCACATGGACTGCGGAAACAAGCAGGAGTGTCCATACTAATATCTAATAAAATAGATTTCAAGCCAAAGTTAATCAAAAGGGATAAAGAAGGACACTTCATACTGCTCAAGGGAACCATACACCAACAAGACATAACAATCATAAATATATATGCCCCAAATAATGGTGCAGCTATGTTCGTCAAGCAAACTCTCCTCAAGTTCAAGAGTCTAATAGACCACCATACAATAATCATGGGAGACTTCAACACACCTCTCTCACCACTGGACAGATCTTCCAAACAAAAGTTAAATAAGGAAACTACAGAACTCAATAACACAATTAACAACCTAGACTTAATTGACCTATATAGACTATACCACCCAACATCAAGTAGCTACACTTTTTTCTCAGCAGCACATGGAACCTTCTCAAAAATAGATCATATATTATGTCACAGGGCAACTCTTAAACAAAACAATATAAAGGAGTAGAGATAATACCATGCATCTTATCTGATCATAATGGAATGAAACTGAAAATCAATGATAAAAGAAGGAAGGAAAAATCATGCTTCACTTGGAGAATGAACAATAGGTTACTGAATGATCAAAGGGTTTTAGAAGACATCAAGGAGGAAATTAAAAACTTCTTAGAGTTAAATGAAAACACAGACACAACATATCGGAATCTATGGGACACATTGAAAGCAGTTCTAAGAGGAAAATTCATTGCTTGGAGTTCATTCCTTAAAAAAAGAAAAAACCAACAAATAAATGATCTCATACTTCATCTCAAAATCCTAGAAAAAGAAGAGCAAAACAACAGCAAAAGAAGTAGAAGGCAAAAAATAATTAAAATCAGAGCTGAAATTAATGAAATCGAAACAAAAGAAACAATTGAAAAAAATTGACAAAACTAAAAGTTGGTTCTTTGAAAAAATAAATAAAATCGACAGACCCTTAGCCATGCTAACGAAGAAAAGAAGAGAGAGAACCCAAATTACTAGCATATGGGATGAAAAAGGCAATATCACAACAGACACTTCAGAAATACAGAAGATAATCAGAAATTATTTTGAATCCTTATACTCCAATAAAATAGAAGATAGTGAAGGCATAGATAAATTTCTTAAGTCTTATGATCTGCCCAGATTGAGTCAGGAGGATATAGACAACCTAAACAGACCAATAACAATAGAGGAAATAGAAGAAACCATCAAAAGATTACCAACTAAGAAAAGCCCAGGACCGGATGGGTATACAGCAGAGTTTTACAAAACCTTTAAAGAGGAACTAACACCAATACTTTTCAAGCTATTTCAGGAAATAGAAAAAGAGGGAGAACTTCCAAATACATTCTACGAGGCCAACATCACCCTGATGTCAAAACCAGACAAAGACACTTCAAAGAAAGAAAACTACAGACCAATATCTCTAATGAACCTAGATGCAAAAATCCTCAATAAAATTCTGGCGAATTGGATTCAAAAACATATCAAAAAAATTATACACCATGATCAAGTAGGATTCATCCCTGGGATGCAAGGCTGGTTCAATATACGGAAATCAATAAATGTTATTCACCACATCAATAGACTTAAAAATAAGAACCATATGATCATCTCGATAGATGCAGAAAAAGCATTCGACAAAGTACAGCATCCCTTTATGTTTAAAACTCTAGAAAAATTAGGGATAACAGGATCATACTTCAACATTGTAAAAGCAATCTACGATAAGCCACAGGTCAGCATCATTCTGAATGGAGAAAAATTGGAGGCATTACCTCTAAGATCTGGTACAAGACAGGTATGCCCTCTCTCACCACTTCTCTTCAACATAGTCCTCGAAACACTGGCCAGAGCAATTAGACAGACGAAAGAAATTAAAGGCATAAAAATAGGAAAAGAAGAACTTAAATTATCACTATTGCAGATGACATGAATCTATTGCTAGCAGACCCAAAAGGGTCTACAAAGAAACTATTAGAGCTAATAAATGAATTCAGCAAAGTGGCAGGATATAAGATCAACACGCATAAATCAAATGCATTCCTGTATATCAGCGACAAATCCTCTGAAATGGAAATGAGGACAACTACTCCATTCACAATATCCCCCCCAAAAATAAAATACTTGGGAATCAACCTAACAAAAGAGGTGAAAGACTTATACAATGAAAACTACAGAACTCTAAAGAGAGATATTGAAGAAGACCTTAGAAGATGGAAAAATATACCCTGTTCATGGATAGGCAGAACTAACATCATCAAAATGGCGCTATTACCAAAAGTCTTCTATAAGTTCAATGCAATGCCGATCAAAATCCCAACAGCATTTCTTGTAGAAATAGATAAAACAATCATGAAATTCATATGGAATAATAAAAGACCCAGAATAGCAAAAACAATGCTAAGCAGGAAGTGTGAATCAGGCGGTATAGCGATACCAGACTTCAAACTATTCTACAGAGCAATAGTAACAAAAACAGCATGGTACTGGTACCAAAACAGGTGGGTGGACCAATGGTACAGAATAGAGGACACAGTAACCAATCCACAAAACTACAACTATCTTATATTTGATAAAGGGACTAAAAGCATGCAATGGAGGAAGGATAGCATCTTCAACAAATGGTGCTGGGGAAACTGGAAATCCATTTGCATCAAAATGAATCTGAATCCCTTTCTCTCACCATGCACAAAAGTTAACTCAAAATGGATCAAGGAGCTTGATATTATATCAGAGACACGGTGTCTGATAGAAGAAAAAGTTGGCTATGATCTACATACTGTGGGGTCGGGCTCCAAATTCCTCAATAGGACACCCATAGCGCAAGAGTTAACAACTAGAATCAACAAATGGGACTTACTCAAACTAAAAAGGTTTTTCTTAGCAAAAGAAACAATAAGAGAGATAAACAGGGAGCCTACATCCTGGGAACAAATATTTACTCCACACACTTCAGGTAGAGCCCTAATATCCAGAGTATACAAAGAACTCAAAAAATTAGACAATAAGATAACGAATAACCCAATCAATAAATGGGCCAAGGACCTGAACAGACACTTCTCAGAGGAGGACATACAATCAATCAATAAGTACATGAAAAAATGCTCACCATCGCTAGCAGTCAGAGAAATGCAGATCAAAACCACCCTAAGATACCATCTCACTCCAGTAAGATTGGCAGCCATCATGAAGTCCAACAACAACAAGTGCTGGAGAGGATGCCGGGAAAAGGGTACACTTGTACATTGTTGGTGGGACTGCAAATTGGTGCAGCCAATTTGGAAAGCAGTATGGAGATTTCTTGGAAAGCTGGGAATGGAAACACCATTTGACCCAGCTATTCCCCTTCTCGGTCTATTCCCCAAAGACCTAATAAGAGCATGCTACAGGGACACTGCTACATCGATGTTCATTGCAGCACAATTCACGATAGCAAGATTGTGGAACCAACCTAGATGCCCTTCAATAGATGAATGGATAAAAAAAAAATGTGGCATTTATACACAATGGATTATTACTCTGCATTAAAAAATGACAAAATCATAGAATTTGGAGGGAAATGGATGGCATTAGAGCAGATTATGCTAAGTGAAGCTAGCCAATCTTTAAAAAACAAATGCCAAATGACTCCTTTGATATAGGGAGTAACCAAGGACAGGGTAGGGACGAAGAGCTTGAGAAGAAGATTAACATTAAACAGGGATGAGAGGTGGGAGGGAAAGAGAGTGAGAAGGGAAATCGCATGGAAATGGAAGGTGATCCTCAGGGTTATACAAAATTACATATAAGAGGAAAGGAGGGGTAAGACAAGATAATACAAGTGGAAGAAATGATTTACAGTAGAGGGGGTAGAGAGAGAAAAGGGGAGGAGAGGGGAGGGGAGGGTGGATAGTAGAGAATAGGATAGACAGCAGAATACATCAGTCACTAGAACGGCAATATGTAAATCAATGGAAGGGTAACTGATGTGATACAGCAATCTGTATACGGGGTAAAATTGGGAGTTCATAACCCACTTGAATCAAACTGTGAAATATGATATATTAAGAACTATGTAATGTTTTGAACGACCAACAATAAAAAAAAAGAAATAGTGAAGAAAAAAAAGACTGACATGTAAGTGGCATGGACTGGATCAAGATAAAATCAAAGGTTTGCCTCTCAAAAAAAAAAAAAAAGAACTTAGATGAAAAAATGCAATCTGCCATACTATCATCCCCAAAACTTTAAACTAGAAATATATATCTTCTCAACTTATAATCAGTTGGTGATAACTCACCATAAGGACATATCTAAAGACCATAGAGACAGAAATACAGTCTATTTGTGTGTCTAGGAAGAACAGGAAATAGATATTTTGGCAATAAGCAGCGATCTCTGCCACACTGATCTTAATTCCCATTTCTTCAACTCCTATACTGGTACATTCATTTGTGAAGCAAGATAAAACACACCTAGCCTATTAAACAGCAGAATAAAACCATTTATACTTTAGTACCAACTTGTACAAAGAGAATGATAATGGTGTAGAAATTAAGGAAGATACCAGTGTGGATTGAGATATAGAGGCTTCCTGGAGATGGACATTGAAGGATTTGGAGAATTTTATTCAGGAATCAGGAGAAAAAATAACTAATGTTTTGTTGTTAACCTGGCTGAAAATATGCCTTAATATTTTAATTTAAAAACCTCAGAATCTATGTTCAGAAAATTTTAATAAAAAAGGACAAAATTCTTATGGAAAGAAAATATGACACAACATTTTCTTGTTGCCATGTGTTTTGAAAAGAACTTTGGGCTTGGATAGGGATCCTGGTCATATATTCAGAAAGAAATGTCAAAAGTGTTTCAGTTTAGTTGGGTCAAATTAATCTGACTCTGGATTTCTATCTATCTCTGGGTTTGGGAAAATTTAGTTTCCCATATTCACTGAGGCTTTCTTTCTTTATAGTTATGTACAATTTCATGAGCTGTATATGATACTTGGGCATTGAGGTAAGATCTTTTGATTCTGAAATGCATCTTTACATCCTTATTATTTAAGCTCATGCAACTCCTTGAATGTGAGAAGCTGTTTTTACTGACTGTTGCCTTGATTCAGAGTCCTAGTGCTTAAGGTTGTTCCTTTATAGGTAACCTGCATAGCTACTTCTTATTGAAAACTGCCAGGAAGCACTAATTCCTTCCAATCACTCATGGAATTTTTGACTTCTATTTCTTTTCCAGTGTATAGCACTATATTTTTTATTCTCTGCTTCCAGTGGAAGTTTCTGTTTCTACTAGTATAATCTGGGATATGGTCAAGAAAAGAAGTGGAGGCTGCCTTTGCTTTCTTACTTCTACACAAACTTCCCTTACAGTAGAGGAGCTCAAAATATCTGGAGACAAGTGTAAATTTGTGTGTGTGTGTGTGTGTGTGTGTGTGTGTGTGTGTGTGTGTGTGTGCGTGAATAGGCGATGATCGCCGGGGGTGGGGAGGGAAGGGTAGAATGTGGTGCATTAAGTACAAAACACCAACACAAATCAATATCTCAATGAATTCTCCCAGAAATAATTATTGTCAATATGGTATAATTTTTTCCTATTCACACATTGGTAATACCTAGATATCTGAAGACCTGGTGCATATCATCTATATACATGGGTATGAGAGAAATTACTTAACTTTCCAGAATGTGTGTTCTTAATGCTGAAATGGAGTAATGAAGCTTATTCTGACTAATTAATGATATTGTGACTACATGAATTCATGGAAGTTAAGAAAAATGTTCTGCAAGTTCTTAATATTCTACATAGTCTAAGGACTTTAGATGTCATGAATTTGTGGCAAAAGAGACATTTCTTGGTATGCTTTTAAGTAAAAAAAATCAAGTTATTTTAAAGTAACAAACAACTTCTCAGAAGAAGCAAAAAAAAATACATTTACCCTTGTTTTAGTTAGATTTTTTGCTGCTATGACTAAAGGACCTGGCCAACACAACTGGAGGGTGGAAGGAGCTTATTTGAGGGCTCACAGTTTCAGAGGTCTTAGTCCATAGAAGGCCAGATCCATTCCTTGGCACTCAACCTAAGGCAAAACATCATAGCAGAAGAGTGTGGCAGAGGGAAACGTCTCCCATGTTGATCAGGAAGCAGAGAGAGAGACAGTCTTCACTCTCTAGATACCAAATACATACACAAAGCCATGCCTCAATTCCCACCTCCTCCAGCCATACCCTACCACTTCAATTACCACTCAGTTCATCCTTATCAGGGGATTAATTCACTGATGGGTTAAAGACTCTTATAACTCAATCATTTCTCCTCTAAACCTTCTTGCATTGTTTCATATGTGAGCTTTTGAGGGATCCCACATCTAAACTATAACAACCCTGCACTGGGTAATACATGTCATGGCTGTGTCTATTTTGAAGGGGGCAAAAAGTGAAATTTTCCCATGTTCTCTGAAAATGAACAGGGTAAGGATAATCAGAGAAGTGTTAAGCATTTATTACATGCCAGATACTATGCAAGAAAAATATCGTTTATCTCTAATTCTAGGGATTCCATGAAATAAGTTTTTTTTTTCCCAAGTAAGGAAGGTGATGGTCCAAAGTTAAGTAACTGTTAGTAAATGACAGAACTAGGATTTGACATTAGTCTTTATGACTCAAAAGCCTGGGTTCTTTATATGGTATCACACATTTCCTTTCCTCTGTAATTTTGCTAGTCATAGATGGAAGGTATAAGTTTAGGTTAATAATTATTAAGTTCATATTTTTTAGGCATTAGGAGATCTGAGCTCAAATGTCTGGGTCTTTTTAATTTTCTCATTCTGTATAATGAAGAAATTTGGAGCTAATTTTTGGGGGTTGGTAAGTGGTCTTTAAGGTACTATGATGGTTAATTTTATGTATCAACTTGAGTGGCCACCCAGACCTTTAGTCATACATTATTTTGATATATCTGTGAGGATGTTTCTGGATGAAATTAACATTTGAATTGGTATACTGTATAAAGCAGATTTCCCTCCCTAATGTGAGTGGGTCTCATTCAATCATTTGAGGGTATGAATATTATATTGGAACTGCACCACAGACTTGCCTATGTCTCTTTTTTATCAACTGTAGATCTTGGAACATGTCAGAATCCATAATTATACAAGCCAGTTCTTAATAATAAATCTTGAGATACACACATGCGCACACGCACACATACACACACACACACACACACACACACATACACACACACATACACACACACATACACACACAGGGTACCCTGTTGGTTCTGCTTTTCTGTTGAGTCCTGACTAATATAAGTACAAAGAACTCTGATATTATGTGATAATGAAATTCAGCAGTAACAATGAAGAGCTGTTATTTAAGGGAAAAGCTCAGACTTAGTTCTCCTTTCAGGCAGAACTTTATTTAGAATCCTGAATGGAGTCTTTTTGTTGACTTATTTACACATTTTCTTATGTATTTAGTAGTTGTTACCACCAGGAAGTTAATTGGTCAATTTTTTTTTCTTTTCTGAAAATGCTGTTCTGCTAGAGTGGATTCAGTTATTGTATTTTGGGCAACATTTGGCTTACTTTCCTTAAAACAAATCACAAGAAATTAAGAACAGAAACATTGATTCTTTTCCAAATTTTGTATTTTCTCCTGACATCTCCTCTGCAACTCCAGGCATAGATTAATGAATGGAATATTCACAAAGTGACATCAGCTCACATATCTGACATTATTCAGATGTCTCAAACTCCGGAAAAAGCATGTGCATGATTTATGGAATTGATATTAATCTCTTTCCAGTAAATGCATTACTTTGGATACACGGGAAATTGATGTTACTACTCTAATGCCAAATTAATTTCTTTCTTGCTGGATCAGCATTGTAAATGGAATTAGATGTTAACCTTTTATATATCTAAACAGGGTAAATTATGGAAGGTAATTTTATAAGTAAAATTTGGATGCCCACTGCTGATGGGAAGGATTTTTTTTTTTGTGTGTGTGTGTGTGATTGCTTCTTTCTGAGATGTGTGGATTCAAGAATATAGTATGATATTTAATGTATGGCTTAATGTAATTTATGAATAGAACAATTACAATTGAATCTGAACATTAAGGACTATAAATAATACTATTGTAAATGAGAATTGTTATTAAAGACCTCCAAAATTCTAGATAATAAGAGTATTTTTCAAGGGAAATTTTATCTAAGAATTCTCAATCACTAATCAATGTTTTAAATCCAGATTTAATGGGTAAAGGTAACTATAAACTTTAACAGGCAGCATCCTTTTTCCTTTAAATATATAATGGGCCTGCATAATCTAGAATCCATTTCTCTCCAAAAACTTTATATTCTATTCCCTACCCTCCAGGACATCTTTCTTTCTAAGATTTTTAGTTTCTGTTTCAAACTTGCTAAGGCATTTGGTGACCATAGGGTTGTCTTGTTTATTTAACTTTTTATTAGTGCATTGTCGTTCTACATAAAACTGGGGTTCATTTTGACATAACTATACAAGCATGGAATATAATTTGCTCCTATTTAGTCCTCAGTACTTCCCCTTTTCTTTTCCTTATATCTCCCCCTGTTCCCTTTTCTCTATTCTACTATTCTTTCTTCTATTTATTTATAGTATTTTTGTAAATTAGTGCATTATATATCTACCTAAAAGTGAAATTCACTGTGGTATATTCATGTTGTACATAGAATAGTTTGGTCTGTTTCATTCCACCATTCCTCACTCCCCCTCAGTGTCCTCTGTCTTCTCTACTGGTTTCTCCTTATTTTCATGGGATCTCCCCACTCCCCCCACCATTTTGATTTAGTTTTTGCATATGAGAAAAAACTTGAACCTTGACTTTCTGGGTATGGCTTATTTCACTTAGCATGTTCTCAAGTTCTACCCATTTAGCATCTAATGCCATGATTTTATTCTTCTTCATTAAAACTTCATTGTGTTTATATACCATATTTCTTTATTCATTCTTCTGTTGATGGGCTTCTGGACTGCTCTGTAACTTGGATATTCTGAAGTGCACTACTATAAACATTGATTTGGCTATATACTATATATCATGCTGATTTTAGACATATACCAAGGAGTGGTTCTCAGTTTTTTTTTAGAAATTACTTTTTTTATTTTTTAGTCTTTTGTTTTAATACATGAGCACTCTTATTATTAGTAGTATTTTTTGCATTACAATTCTTAATACACATTTATACTATAATTTATCATATCTCTGATTGTATATAAGGTATGCTGACAACAAATTCACATCTTTATACATGTATTTTGTATAATGATGAGGGTCTACTTCCACCATCTATCTATTCCCCTTCTCCCTCCCTTAATCTCCACCCCTACTCCGTATCTAGAGATGATCTTCCTCCCATGGTCTCCCTTCCTACCCTATTTTAAGTCACCCCCCTTATATCAGAGAAGACATTAGGCATTTGTGTTTTCAGAATTGGCTAACTTCACTTAGTATAATCTTCTCTAGTGCCATCCATTTCCCTGCAAATGCCATGATCTTATTCTTTTTTAATGCCGAGTAGTATTCCATTGTGTATAAATTCCACATTTTTTTTTATCCATTCATCCACTGAAGTACATCTAGGTTGGCTCCACAGTTTAGCTATTGTGAATTGTGCTGCTATAAACATTGATGTGGCTGTGTCCCTGTAGTATGCTGATTTTAGGTCCTTTGGGTATAGTCCAAAAAGAGGAACAGCTGGGTCAAATGGTGGTTCCATTCTCAGATTTCCAAGGAATCTCCATACTGCTTTCCAAATTGGCTGCACCAATTTGCAGTCCCACCAACAGTGTATGAGTGTTCCTTTTTTCCTGCATCCTCGCCAGCACTTGTTGTTTGTCTTCATAATGGCTGCCACCCTTACTGGAGTGAGATGGTATCTTAGTGTAGTTTTAATTTGCTAGAGATGATGAGCATTTTTTCATATATTTGTTGATTGATTGAATATCCTCTTCTGAGAAGTGTCTGTTCAGGTCCTTGGCTCATTTATTGATTGGATTATAGGTATAGATATAGATATTAGAGCTCTATCTGATGTGTGAGGGGTAAAAGTTTTACTCCTCTTAGTTTTTTTGAGGATTCTCATACTGCTTTCCATGGTGGTTGTCCTAATTAGCAGTCCTACCAACAATGTATAGGTATACCCTTTTCCTCCATGTCCTCACCAGCATTAATTATTATGTGCATTCTTGATAATTGCCATTCTGTCTAGAGTGAGGTGAATCTCAGTATGGTTTTGGTTTGCATTTCCCTGATTGCTAGAGATGTTCAAAATGTTTTTTACATATATTTTGGCTATTTGTTTTTTTTCTTTTGAGAAGTGTCTATTCAGATTTTGCCTATTTCTTAATTGGATTAGTGTGTGTGTGTGTGTGTGTGTGTGTGTGTGTGTGTGTGTGTGCATGCTAAGTCTTTTTGAGTTCTTTATATATTCTGGAATAAGAGGCCCACAATAGCCAAAGCAATCCTGAGCAAGATGCTGGAGGCATCACAATACCAGACCTTAAATTATACTGTGGAGCTGTAGTAACAAAAATAGCATGTTATTGGCAACAAAACAGATATGAAGACCAATGGAATAGGATAAAAGACACAGAGACATATGGAATACACAGTCATCTGATATTTAACAAATGTGCCAGAAACAGGTTTTGGAAAAATGTGGGAAAAAATGGATATCTATACGTAGAAGAATGAAACTTGATCCCTCTTTCTTCACCCTGCACAAAACTCAAAGTAGATCAAAGACCTAGGAATTAGACTAAAACTCTGCAACTTCTAGAAAAAAATGTAGGCCCAACACCCCAACATATTGGCATAGGCACTAACTTCCTTAACAAGACTTCTGAAGCACAAGAAATAAAATGAAGAATCAATAAGTGGGATGAAATTAAGTTAAAAAAACTTTTCTATATAAAGGAAACAGTTAAGAGTGTGAAAGCCAGCCTACTGATGGGAGAAGATCTTTGCCATAGGATTGTCTTTGACCTACTCAATATTATCTCAATATTGTATTTTAATTCCAAATTTCTGGAAGGAAAGTATGATTGGCTCAGCTTGCATCTGCTGTACTGTGGTCAAAGAAAGTAGTTGTATGATATGCAGGGGTACATTTCCTGGGATATGGGAAGGACAAATAAATTTTTATGAAGAGATTGGGAGTTGAAGGAGGTAAAACATTTGTAGCATAGTTGCAGATTTACTGATTTGCAGTGGTTCTTCCAACTTGACAAATTTGATTTTTGGAGTATCTTTCACCTCATATCTTACCTTTCTCTTCTTGGTTTCTAGCATTTAGATCTACTACCAATAGGCCCTAACTTTCCTTACAGTCTACCTCATCCTTTTGCCATTCTTGACCAATGCATAGTGTCTACTAACAGTAACAGAGCTGCTGCTAACTAGTCTTGTTATTTGATGTGCAATAGACCAAATATGATCACTTGTCTTTAAGTTGTAGACAGTTCCTGCATTATTTATATTGGCATAGTTTACAGAACTGGGATTTTTTTCTTGACACTCCTTTTTCCATGCCAAAGTATTATTAGTCACCCAGTTTTGAGTCTTAGAATTAGTATGTCTCTACACCTGCTATATTTCCTGAACCCATCTATGCTCATGCCCAGATGGTGTGGTATGCCTATTTTCATTATGTCTATACTGAAACCCACTTTTCATTTTCCTAATTAGTAGCTGAGATCCAGATGTGAATAGACATGTTTTTCTGGACCACTAAATGGAAAAAAAATGTTTAGTATACATATTGCATATGTCTACCACAAGATGTTTTGGAATCATTTCCAACTGAAATCATGTCTGAGCATCCTGTTTTTTGGGCCACTGTACAGTCAGACCTTGTGATTCTCCTTGTTAATTCACTCTCTGCTGACCCAGCTCTGGATCTTGAAAGTATACTCTAATTATCATAGTATGACTTTGGTACCAGTGAGAGTTAAGGGAAATAGTGATAGAAACTAGGTAATTACCTTAACTAAGGAATGGATACTTTTTAATATTTTCGTAGGATTTGTTTCCAAAAAGAAATTTTTGATCTTATAGGATTTCTGTGTTTATTCCCTATTCAAATATCTTGGCAATACTGCAACAAGATATTTCTTCAGTGATTTTATTTTTATTGGCTTGATAGTGTATTAGTACCACACTCTGCTGGGCCTTAAGGATAGGTATGGACTATGGAAGAAGAGAAAAAGATAAATCTGATATAGTCCTTGCCTTCAGAAAATCTGGGAGCCTATTTAAGATTTCAGCAGATATTCATCAATAATACTAAAGAGGGAATCAAGCAAGGAAAGGAAAGGTTGAATCTTTACTCATTAATTTATTACTCAAACATTTATTGAGAATATACTGTGTTAGAATATATGCAAGGTAATGGAGACTCAGAGGTAACTATGTTAGGATCCTTGCGGTCAAGGAGTTCACAGTATGAATACAAGTAACTAGAAAGCTGTAGGGGCTAGTAATGTTCAAGCCACTCTTATCAATTTGCTCCTTAAGTACTATTTGCATGTCCTTACCCTAGAGCCTTTGTACTTCTACCTAGAATGTGCTGTCTTGAAGATACTTACATGGTACATCTCTTAATTTATTAAATTGTCTAGTCATATGTCATCTTGTTAGGAAAGTCTTTGTGGCTTTGCAGCTAGTGTAGTACTCTCCATCTCCTCTACCCTGTTACCCAACTTTGTTTTTGTTCTTAGCATTAATCCTTACCGGACTAGTTATATTTTTTTCTTTAACTATTATTTATCTAACCCCTCTGAATGTAAACACCATTAGAACAGGATTTTGTCTGTTTTATCAGTACTTTATATACTTAGAATCTAGTACAAAGTATCATACTTAATGGGTGGTCAAAGATTCTTTGTGATTAAATAGTTTAATGAATATATAGAGAGTCTTTTCCTAAGGAGGGAGTAGTCATTTTTACCTGCCTATAGTGACTGCCCAGTGGTCCATTCAAATTTCACTAATGAGGTTATAAACTTAACTCTTCAGTCATTTACCTCTAAGCATTGTTGCATTGCCTAACATGTGAAATGTTGGGGGTACATTCCAGATCCAAACCAAAATCTTGGCTATGAGTCCTAGAAAAAAATCAAAATCAAGTTACATATATCTAATATACAATAACACAGAGTAGGTGTCCTATTAAGGAAATTGAGGCCTAATCCCACATGATGGAGATTAGGGCCTACTTTTTCTTCTATTAGACTCAGGGTCTCTGGTGTATTCCTAAGTCCTTGATCCATTTTGAATTGAGTTTTGTGCATGATGAGAGGTAGGATTTTAATTTTATTTTGTTGCATGTGGATTTCCGGTTTTCCCAGCACCATTCGTTGAAGATGCTATCTTTTCTTCAATGCATGTTCTAGGCACCTTTGTCTAATATAAGATAATTGTAATCTTTTGGGTTTGTCTCTGTGTCCTGTCTTTTGTACCATTGGTCTACCAGTCTGTTTTGGTGCCAGTCCATGTTGCTTTTGTTATTATTGCTCTATAGTATAGTTGAAGGTCTGGAATAGTGATGCCACTGGCTTCACTCTTCCTTCTAAGGATTGCTTTAGCTATTCTGGGTCTCTTATTTTTCCAGATGTATTTCATGATTGCTTTTTCTATTTCTATGAGGAATTCCATTGGGATTTTGATCAGAATTGCATTAAATCTGTGTAGTGCTTTTGGAAGTTTGGTCATTTTGATATTATTTCTTCTCAGCAAAAGAAACAATCTGTGAGGTGAATAGAGAGGCTACATCTTGGGAGCAAATTTTTACCCCCCATGCATCAGATAGAGTACTAATCTCTACAGTATATAAAGAACTCAAAAAGCTAAACACCAAGAAACAAACAAACAAACAAACAAACCAAAAACCAAAAAAAACCCCACAAAAAACAAACAAACAAACAAAAACAAAAAAAACAAAAAAAAGAATAACCTAATCAATAAGTGGGTCAAGGACATGAACTTTTCAGAAGAGGATATACACTCAATCAACAAATATATGAAAAAATGCTCATCATCTCAAGCAATTAGAGAAATGCAAATCAAAACTACTCTAAGATATCATCTCATTCCAGTCCGAATGGCAGCTATTATGAAGACAAACACTAATAAGTGTTGGCGAGGATGTAGGGGAAAAGGCACACTCATACATTGCTGGTGGGACTGCAAACTGGTGCAGCCAATATGGAAAGCAGTATGGAGATTCCTTGGAAATCTGAGAATAGAACCACTATTTGACCCAGCTATCCCTCTCCTTGGTCTACACCCACAGGATTTAAAAACAACATACTACAGGGACACAGCCACATCAATGTTTATAGCAGCACAATTCACAACAGCTAAACTGTGGAACCAACCTAGATGCCCTTCAATAGGTGAATGGGTAAAAACAAAATGTGGCATATATACACAATGGAATATTACTTAGCAATAAAAGAGAAAAAATCATGACATTTGCAGGTAAATGAATGGCATTGGAGAAGATAATGGTAAGTGAAGTTAGCCAATCCCCCCAAACCAAATGCCAAATGTTTTCTCTGATATAAAAAGGCTGACTCATAGAGGAGTAGGGAGGGAGAGCATGGGAGGAATAGATGAACTCTAGATAGAGCAGAGGGGTGGGAGGGAAAGGGGATTAGTAAGGATGGTGGAATGTGATAGCATTTTTATCCAAAGTACATGTATGAAGACACAAATTATGTGAACATACTTTATATACAAACAGAGATATGAAAAGTTGTTCTATATGTATAATAAGAATTGTGATGCATTCTGCTGTCATGTATTTAAAAAATAAAACAAATATAAAAATAACAGAGTAAACATTCCTATTCCAAAAGGGAAGAATCAGGGTATAGAAAGAAAGAATGGGACCAAAACAAGATCAAAATTCAGCTGGGTAAATATTAAATTCTGTAGCTTCAGTCTGGCATCTGGGGCATGTGTTGGTGAAATGTGTGTCTCGGAGGACTTGGGCAGCCCTACACTTATTGCCTTTCTGATTGCAGACTACTTGGCTTCTTAGCCTCTCTGTGTTCTCAGTTTGTAGCTTTCTTCAGAGTTACTTCCACATTCCTTGTATTCCTTAATTCCAATAGTCTCCATTGCAGCTTTGGATTAACTTTCACAGCTTCATGCCTTGCCCTGACAGGGGCTGCCTGCAGGGATTTCAATTCTGCTGCATGATGCTTGGCCTCCCTGACCTTCCTTCAAAATCTCAGTGGAAGCCTCTATGACCCAACTCCAGCATCCTGCATACTTGTAGAACCAGTACCATATGGAATACAATAAGGTCTGATGCCATCTTGAGCAATAACCAGACGCCCTTGGACCATGGCTGCAGTAATCTCTGAGTGCCTTTTCGAATGAGCATGGTGAAAGAAATCCTGGGAAAACAATTTCCTAGGCAGCTCTCCTGCTTTCTTCTCAAAACAAAGCCTTTCAAACAAGTTTTCACTTTTATATCTTTGAGTCTGCCTGAGTGGGGTCTGGCTGCTTCCTGAGATAATCTCAAGGCATTTTTTCCTATAGCTTCTGTACAAAGACTTGGTACAATTTAATGACACTAACCTTAGCACGTATAACTTATTTGGCCCCAATTTTACATAAACTTTTCTAGATAAACTGCAAGTTTTAAAAATCTTTTCCCCTGCTTTCAGCTCTTCATTATCACAGTAAATCTGGCTAAAAGCTGCTGGCAATACCATTGCTACTTCCTGGATGCTGTATTGCCTTGAAATTTCCTCTGCCAGATTCATTAGTCCATTGCTTTTAAATTCAGCCTCAATAAAGTTTCAGGGTATGGATAAAACATAGACATGATTATTTCCCCAGAATTTAACACCAGTGGCCTCTAGTCCAGTTCCCAATAGAGTGCTCATTCCCATCTGAAACCTCATGAGTGTAGTCTTACACTACACATTCTTAGCATTATTCAGGTCTTCTAAGCTCACAGCAGAATTGTCGATTAAATTCTTCTTGCAGTATTCTAAGGCTTCTCCAGGTTGTATCTTCAATCATTTCTTACCTCCTCCCACAAAATGATTTCATGTTTCAGAACCACATGATCATCTATAATCACAGAAATAACCCTGCTTTCTTTATAATTTGTATGTTCATTAGCTTTTTATCACTGTGACTTAGATATCTAACAAGAAAAATTTAGAGGAGGAAAAGTGTATTTTGGTACATGGTTTCAGAGATCTCCACCCATGGTTAGCCAACTCCATTATTTGGGCCTGAGGTAGAGCAGAACATCATGGTGGAAGGGCATGGCAGAGGAAGGATGCTCACTTTATGGCATCTGGAGGAGAGAGGAGAGAGGAGAGAGAGAGAGAGAGAGAGAGAGAGAGAGAGAGAGAGAGAGAGAGAGAGAGAGAGATAGATAGATACAGACACACCAAGGACAGATATTATCCCTAAGACTATACCCCACTTAAGCCTGAGCCACATCCCTGCTACCTATAGTTGCCACCCACTAGTCCATTCAACACTTTAAAAAAATATTTTCAGTTGTAGATGTACACAGTACCTTTATCTTATTCATTTATTTTAATATGGTGCTGAGGATTGAACCCAGTGCCTCACATGTGCTAGGCAAGTGCTCTACCACTGAGCCACAACCCTAACCTCCATTCAAATCATTAATCCACCAAATGGATAAATTAACTGGTGAGGTTACAACCCTTATGCTGCAATAGATGCATTGCCTAACCCATGAGGCTTGGTGGGTGGGGTGTCCAAACATAACACAAAGTAAGGCAATATAGTTGTTAATTGAATGCTATAAATAATATATGCCATCAAATTCATAAATGGGTGAAATGCCAACTTGGATTATTATTATTCTACTTCCTTGGGATTCTGTATCAGAATATCTGCAGATCATACTTTGAAATACTTTCTTCCAAAGAATCCCATCTAAGACAGTGGTTTTTCTTAGGAAAAACACATTATTTTTATCTCATGATTATATATTTTCATTTTATATTATGAAAGTTTTTGTTTTATGAAAGTCATTTAGTACTTAGGATTAATATTTGAGCTGTAGACTTGAAGTTCTCCAGTCATGTAATTTACTCTTCTTTACTGCCTTAAATCAAAAGGTATGGAGTCCTGCTGGGTTAATTGCCTTTATTTTCTTACTGTTCCCCCCTCTCAATTTTTGCTATGACTTTCTATCTTTTATTTTTTTATTTTTTAATTTTTATTTATTTATTTTTTATTGTTGGTTGTTCAAAACATTACATAGTTCTTGATATATCATATTTCACACTTTGATTCAAGTAGGTTATGAACTCCCATTTTTATCCCATATACAGATTGCAGAATCACATCAGTTACACTTCCATTGATTTACATATTAACATACTCAAGTCTTAGTTCATGCTGCCAGTAGTGTTGCTATGCCTTTCTAATGTGGCTTCTCACCTCAAGACTATCCTTTCATTATGTTGTATATACTTTTGCCTACATCCTTTACCTGAAGCACAGCCTGAATCACATCCCTCTCTACTCAAAAATTAATTTCCTGATGCCTTTTAAGTAAAACAAAATTTCCTCAGCATATCACTAAAGACCCTTCAGTTTGGATTTAGTTTCTTTTTCTAGTCTACCTTTATGTAACTCTTTTTTATATTTACTAGTGCCCTATTCAATTAAAATATCCATTGTGTACTAAACATGACTTTTATGTAGTTTTTCTTCATTATTCTCTTTACTTAATTATTCAAAAATAAATAAATAAATAAATAAAAGAAAGGCCTCTGACTTTTTTGAAATTTAAACTTTCATGAAATCTGTGATCAGATGTGTGAGTCTTCCTGTATTAAACTAATTATGTGAACTTCTCTTATATCCCATTCTTCTTGTTGAATATTGAAGTTTTCTAGAATGGTGTAACTTATTTTCTATTCCACGATGGACTTTAATATAACTGTGTATATACTAGTGAGTTATAGTAAGAGACACTTTGGAATCAGGCAGACTTAAGTTCAAATTTTGCTGCTTACTGTTTGTGTGACTTTGTGTATATTGCATAACTAAACCTTAGTTTCCTCATCTAGAAGGAGAACTCTCACCAATCTTTTGGGAGAAAGGTATATAATATGTAAGGCATTTGTAACAGATTTTATATAAAATTACAATTATGATCATTTAGAAGCACACTGCTGTTTTTTTACAAAAATGAATGTAGCCATTTGGAAACCAAATATTTTGCATTGCATGGGAGTGTTTGGAACCCCATTCCCCCCCACCAAGCCACAGGACATAGTACTACAGAGTCAACTAATCTACTTGATAGACATGAATTTGAGAAATCACAATTTATACAACACATTGTATAGTACTTTCAAGTTTAGGCAGAAGGATTTCATTATAATATCTCAGAATCAGTACTTCAGAAAGACAAGGCTCAATCCTTGATGTAATTCACATCATTTTCTCTGGTTGTTACCATTTCTTCTCATAAAATCTTCAGTATCACATATGGAGAGTTTAAAGATCATATTAATTTTGCATTCTTCAAATGAAACTATTTTTTATTATCGTAAGAATACTTACCATGTCTATTCTTTAAACAAATTTTAGATGTATTTTAATGTCTTTTAGCTAAAGAAAAAATGTACAACAGAATATCATTTAGTTTTGACAATAAAATTATTTGATTAGGAAGTTAGAGAATATGTCATAAAGCTCCTTTTGTACTTTGGTTTACAGACCTGTAAGTTTATAGTTCTAGTAGAATATTACTACCAAAATCTTTTTTTAATTTCTGTAGCATTGTGTTGTCCAAATCATCATTGTTGGTCTCCTTAGAGTGTCACTGGTTACTGTTAGAAAACATTTTTTTAGCATTTTTCAAGAAAAATGTTTAAACCTATATCTATAGCAATAAAAAAGTAGTGTCAAATAGTGTTATCCATTGGTAGGACATAACTATTCATATTTATACTGATTGATTCTCCTCAATGCCTAACTGCCTATTGGGTTCAGAATTTTCTGTTAATTTTGAGTTAGTATTTTTATTTCTTTAAGCAAACAGGAATAACCCATATATTTTCACTGCATGTTTCTTTTAAAAGCTATTGAGAACTTCAGAGTCTATTACAATGGAATAATGTGGAGGTAAATTGTCATTATATAGAAGGGATTTTCATATCCTAGCAATTTTCTATAGACTGCTAACTTGAATCATACTAATATACAAATTATCGGGATACTATGATGTCAGAAACATAAATTAGCTCCTTCCATGTTAGGAACAGGGCATTTTTCTGATATATTCAACATCCTTTTTCTAATATTTATACATATTTAGGAATAGTAAGTTTTCTTATGAAAGATGTGTGACATTTTAAACTAATTTTAATTGTTTAAATTCTGATACCCCATGGGAAGAACAGAAATATAATGAATGACACACATAATATGTACAGTAATTTTTATAATTACACTAGTGATGTAGACGGATGGGGTAAAATGCAATGACATTATATTTATTGGCTCACCCTATATGCAACTAAATTTATCTTTGTTCAAAATTATGAACCAAGTTGTCTAAGAGACATCTCAAATTCACTGTGCCCCAAATTCCTAATCTCCTTAACCTTGATCTTCTCTCTTCCCCGAGTCTATGGGCATGCCCATCTATCCCATCACTCAAACAAGAAATCTAAATTATAATCTCTGAAATGCTGGGACCAGTCTTTGTGTGCTTACAGCCTAGCACATACAGCTAATAAATGGAGAAAACACAACCAAACTTCCAAAACTCCTACAATGATATTCTCTGACTTATTTGAATATGTGCCATTTCTCTTTCTTTTGTTCTCTTATTGGGGGATATTTTTCTATTCTTATCTTAAATTTGGTTATCCAATTGCATGTTATGCCAGTTTTAGTCCATTTCCATAACAAAATACCATAAACTCTGTAGCTTTTAAACAACAGAACGTATTTATCACAGTTATGGAGGCTGGGAAGTCCCTGATAGAAGCACTGACATGTTTGGTGTTTGATGAAGGCCCATTATCTGGATCATTTATGGTAACTTCTTTTTGTGTTCTTACATGGTGGAAAGGGGAAGGCAATGAGCTCTCTGAGGCTTCTTATGAGGGCATTTTTTCCAATCATGAGGACTCTTCCCTCCTGACATAGTTATCTCTTAAATGTCTCTAACTCCTGACATTTCAACATTTGAACTTTGAAAGGACACAAATATTCAAAGCATATTATTCCTCCTCTGCCCCCCGCCAAATTTATGCCTGTTGCCATATGTAAAATGTATTTATTCTGTCCCAGTAGCCTCAAAGTTTAAATAGTTCTAGCATAAACTCAAAGGTCTAAAGTCTAGAATCTCATCTAAATATCATCTAAATCAGGGAGGAGACTAGAGTTTGATATTGAAAGCAAATTGCTGTCCAGCTGTGAGCCTGTGAACAATCATGCAGTTTGTTTCCAAAATATAATGGTGAGATAGGCAAAGGATAGCAACTCCCATTCCAAAAGGAAGAAAGGGGTAACATATTCAAGTAAACCCAAAATCTTAAGGATAGAGAATAATCTTTGACTTGAAACTCTATCCTCCAGGTTTACTGCAGAAGAGATCTCACCTCTTCAGCTTTTCCAGTAACAGATTGGACCCTCAAAGCTCTAGGAAACCCTGTTGTATTAGTCAGCGTTCTCTAGAGGAACAAAATTAGTAGGGTATATATCATTGTAAAAAGGGTGCTTACTAGTGATGAGTATATGGCTCAGTTGCTAGAGTGCCTGTTTTGCATGCACAAGGCCCTGAGTTTAATCCCCAGCACCACACACACCCATACACACACACACACACAAAAAGGTACTTATTACATTGGCTTACATGATCAGAGCCTGGATATTCCTACAATGCTGGTCTTCAGACTGGACAGCTGGAGGAAAAAGTAGCTGCAAGAAAATGGAGCCTCAGAAGAAGAAGGACAAACCTCCCTAGAGAATCACAAGTTAGACTGTGATTTGTAAGAGTGAAAAAACTGGAGTCCAATATCCTCAGGCAATCAAAGCATCAATCTAAACAACCAACCAAGAAGAATCACATTTACCTCTGCATTGGCTTCCTCCTTCTTCCACCTTTTGTTCTATGCAGGCACAAGCCTATTAGATTATGCTGCCTACATGCCAGTCGTTTCTGGGAATACCCTCATGTATATGCCCAGAAATCTCTTATTCTTAGACATTTCTTAGTCCAATAAAGTTGATAATCCAGATTAACCATCACACCTGCCTTATGGCCTTGCAGTTTTCTGGGTTACAGTTGCCTATCTGTGGCTCTCTGAAGCTGGAACCACATACTAGCGGCTCTACTGTTGTGCATTCTAAGAAATGACTGTACTAGGGCTGGGGATATAGCTCAGTTGATAGAGTGCTCACCTCACATGCACAAAGTCCTGGGTTCAACCCCCAGCACCACAAAAAAAAATAAATGACTGTACTTACTAGACTTTGCCCTAGTGGGTGCTCTCTTCAATGGTCCTGCTCTAATAGAACACTATCCCAAGGTTTCATGTTGCTCTATCCCTTGAAATCTAGGTGGAGGTAGATAAATCTCTATAGCTTTCTTGTATTGTCTTACTCATGAGTTTTTGGGTGGTACCTCATATTTAAACCCTAACAGTAGGCTTTTTCTACCTTCAAATTCTTCCAGCCTTTATCTATAATTCAAAGTTGCTTCCGCATTTTAGGTATTTTTTAATAGCAGCACTTTACTCTTGGTACCCATTTTTCTTTTAGCCTGTTGGGTTGCATTTTAGTCAGCTTGGAGGAAATGTTTATTTAGGGCTCATGATTTCAGATATCTCAGTCCATAGACAGCCAATTTCATTGTTTTGGGCCCAGGCCTCAGTATATGGGGAGTGGGGCAGGGGTCAGGAAGCAGTGGTAGAGGGGGGAAATAGAAGAGAGAAAAAGCAGCCATAGGAAGAACAACCTTTCCAGAATTCACCCCAAATAATCCACATCTTCTGGCCTCTCCGCACCTGCTTATAGTAATCACCCAGTCTATTCAAACTAGAATGGACTTATTAGGTTACACCAATCACGATGTAGTATTTCATCTCTGAAAATTCTTTACATATATGTTGTTGGGGATGTCTCATGTCCATAAACCATTTATATTGTTTTTATAACACAGCACCATCACCAACAAAATTTATTTAGCTTTTAAATAGCAAAAAATTTACTTCTTACAGTTTTAGAATTTGGGAAATCTAATATCAACAAGCCAGCAGATTTAGTATCTGGTGAAGGTTCAGTTTAGGTTCATAGATGGTCTTCTGCCTGTGTCCTTGCATTGTGGAAAGAATAAGACTGCTCTTTAAGGACTCTTATTAAGGTACTAGTCCTATTCATAAATGCTCTACCCTTATGACCTAATAACCTCCCAGAAGCCCCACCTCTTAATAACATCACATTACTGATTAGGTTTCATATGAATTTGAGAGAGACAGAAATATTCAGGCACAGCAGACCCCATTTTCTTTTACCTGCTCAAAACTTCACTCCTATGAGCCTTCTATCTTTTTTATTATTTTCTTTTTATATCATTTTCACTAGCATCTAAGCATGCTGAAATATAAGAAATATCTCCTTTCTTTAAACACCTTTCTGTTTGCCACATAGCCCCACCAGTTACTACTTCCTTTTTCTGTTCCAGTTGACAGGAAAAATAAAGAAAGTATTGAAAGAGTTGCCTGGCCCTAACTTCTTTTACCCTGGTTCTCATTCAATCAGGCTTTCATGAACCATATTACTCCTCCATCATTCTCAGGCCAATGATGACTTCCTATTTGCTAAATCTTGGTCCTTATATTCTTATAGTTCTAACAGGAGGATTTGAACCAGGTGACCATTTTCATTCTCTCCTCATTGATATACTTCTTTCCTTGTCTTTATGTATCAATTCCCTAATATTCTTCTCTTTGAAAGTCCACTTTATATTTGTTGGTCTTTACCTTTTAAAAACTGAAGTGTTTCAAGGCTTGCTTATTCTTTTGTCTTCTCTGTCTACAATTATTCTTTTAAGTTATCTGATCTGATAGCTTGGTTTAAATATAATCAAAACCTTGATGTCCTCTAGACACATGTATTAAGAGTTGAGCCTGCCAGCTAACCCCTGAAATGGAAAGGAATAATGCAAAATATTTTTGTTAAATACCTTGAAGTTTTATTTTGTTTTATTATGAAGCTATGGATACACTAATGGAAAGGTAGATTTCATCATCCTGAAAACTAATTTAAATGTATGAACATTCTGATATTCAAAATGTTTGATTTATTTGCAGGATATATTAATAGATTCCAGTTTTATCTGTAAATACAAATGCTATTGATTCATTAAAATGAAATTGGTATTTTTTCCTCTAAAAGAGTTTATTATTCCTGATATATAATATTAAAAATCAGAATAACAATTTCATTGTCTCCTTACAGAAAGAGAAAAGAGTTATATTTGTTAGTTCATTACTACATTTCATGACCAAGTTGGAACCAATTTTATGAATCATTCAGCATGTTCAGTCTTTGGTAATGTAACAAAACTATTAGTGTTTTCAAAACTAATAAATGAAGCAAATTGAGCACACTTTTTTATTCCATAAATCTGAGCCATTATAGTATGAATTACTTACATATAGATGAAATTATACTTCATAATAAACACTGAATATACCTAAGTAAATAATTTTAATTTACTCATCATCTTTCCTTTTTAATTTCATGCATGTGTATGATATTTAGAGAAAGTCTTTTAAACACATTGATAGCCCTTTATGTGAGAACAAAGAATGCTTTTAAAAGTTTATGTTTTAGCTGGGATTATGGCTCAGTGGTAGAGCACTTGTCCTGCATGTGCAAGGCCCTGGCTTCTATCGTCAGCACCACATAAAAATAAATAAATAAAATAAAGGTATTGTGTTCAACTACTTCTAAAAAATAAATGTTTAAAAAAAAAGTTTGTTTTAATACCAAAAGAGCATATAGGGGCTAGGGTTGTGGCTCAGTTGTGGAGCACTTGCTTGGCACATGTGAGGCACTGGGTTTGATCCTCAGTACCATGTATAAATAAATACATAAAATAAATGTATTCTGTCCACCTTCAACTAAAAAATTACTTTAAAAAATTTAAAAAAAGAATGTGTGGTTTTAGATTTGAAGGAGTCTGTTGTGGGAAGGTGTAAGTAAATTGCCAAGTTTTAAGTATTAAAAAAATATGTAAGGCTTCTCAACACAGAATTTCTAGAGATTAGCAGTACACTTAGTTGAAGAGCATCCAAAGGTGCAATCTTTGAAGCATAAATATAAACCACATTTCTTAGAATAAGCAGTCAACAATTTATATTAATTTCTTTTTAATAGCTGTATCTTTTGTTCCTTCAAAGATATGGTAAAACAAACAAAATGTTGGAAATATTAATTATCAAATATTTCTGTTGACATGAGATTAGAAAAAAATGGGTTAGTCAAGATAGCACAATTATTGTAGCCTTGTCAATTATAATTATTATAATAATAGCAATGATTCCTATTTGTTAAATATGATAGTATCATCTTCAAAAATTTATGATTTACTCATTTTATTATATTAGTAATTACTTGAAGCAGATACTTGATTGTCATCATCATCATTATTATCACACTCATTTTGGACCTCAGGAAACTGTAGGTTGGATAAGTAGAGTGATTTTTTTCTTAGGACATATACCTGACTAGTGGTAGAACTTTGACTAGGACTCTAAATCCTTATAAATCTCTTTAATGCCGGTAAATACTCAATGCATTTTTTAAAAATTTTTTAAAATTTTTTTTATTGGTTGTTCAAAACCTTACAAAGCTCTTGACATATCATACTTCGAGCAATAGTTTCAAGTGAGTTATGAACTCCCATTTTTACCCCAAATACAGATTGTAGAATCACATAGGTTACACATTCACATTTTTACATAATGCCATACTAGTGACTGATGTATTCTGCTACCTTTCCTATCCTCTACTATCCCCCTCCCCCATCTTCTCTTTCTATCCCATCTACTGTAATTCATTTCTCTCCTTATTCTTTCTTCCAATTCCCCTCACAACCTCTTTTATGTAGTTTTTTATAACAATGAGGGTCTCTTTCCATTTCCATGCAATTTCCCTTTTCTCTCCCTTTCCCGCCCACCTAGTGTATCTGTTTAATATCAATCTTTTCTTCCTGCTCTTCCTCCCTACTCTATTCTTAGTTGCTCTCATTATATCAAAGAAGACATTTGGTATTTGTTTTTTAGGGATTGGCTAGCTTCACTAAGCATAATCTGCTCTAATGCCATCCATTTCCCTGCAAATTCCATGATTTTGTCATTTTTTAGTGCTGCATAATACTCCATAGTGTATAAATGCCACATTTTTTTAATCCATTCATCCATTGAAGGGCATCTGGGTTGGTTCCACAGTCTAGCTATTGTGAATTGTGCTGCTGCGAACATCGATGTGGCAGTATCCCTGTAGTACGCTCTTTTAAGGTCTTCAGGGAATAGACCAAGAAGGGCGATAACTGGGTCAAATGGTGGTTCCATTCCCAGCTTTCCCAGGAATCTCCATACTGCTTTCCAAATTGGCCGCACCAATTTGCAGTCCCACCAGCAATGTATAAGAGTACCCTTTTCCCCACATCCTCTCCAGCACTTGTTATTGTTTGACTTCATAATGGCTGCCAATCTTACTGGAGTGAGATGGTATCTTAGGGTAGTTTTGATTTGCATTTCTCTGACTGCTAGAGATGGTGAGCATTTTTTCATGTATTTGTTGATTGACTGTATGTCCTCCTCTGAGAAGTGTCTGTTCAGGTCCTTGGCCCATTTGTTGATTGGGTTATTTGTTGTCTTATTGTCTAATTTTTTGAGTTCTTTGTAAACTCTGGATATTAGGGCTCTATCTGAAGTGTGAGGGGTAAAAATTTGTTCCCATGATGTAGGCTCCCGATTTACTTCTCTTATTGTTTCTCTTGCTGTGAAAAAACTTTTTAGTTTGAGTGAGTCCCATTTGTTGATTCTTGCTATTAACTCTTGTGCTATGGGTGTCCTGTTAAGGAATTTGGAGCCTGATCCCACAATATGTAGATCGTAGCCAACTTTTTCTTCTATCATACGCAGAGTCTCTGATTTGATATCAAGGTCCTTGATCCATTTTGAGCTAATTTTTGTGCATGGTGAGAGGAGAGGATTCAGTTTCATTTTGTTGCATATGGATTTCCAGTTTTCCCAACACCATTTGTTGAAAATGCTATCCTTCCTTCATTGCATGCTTTTAGCCCCTTTATCAAATATAAGATAGTTGTAACTTTGTGGATTAGTCTCTGTATCCTCTATTCTGTACCATTGGTCCACCCGCCTGTTTTGGTACCAGTACCATGCTGTTTTTGTTACTATTGCTCTGTAGTATAGTTTGAAATCTGGTATTGCTATACCACCTGATTCACACTTCCTGCTTAGAATTGCTTTTGCTATTCTGGGTCTTTTATTTTTCCATATGAATTTCATGATTGCTTTATCTATTTCTACAAGCAATGCCATTGGAATTTTGATTGGCATTGCATTAAACCTATAGAGGACTTTTGGTAATATCGCCATTTTGATGATGTTAGTTCTGCCTATCCATGAACAGGGTATATCTTTCCATCTTCTAAGATCTTATTCTACTTCTCTTTTTAGGGATCTGTAGTTTTCATTGTATAAGTCTTTCACCTCTTTTGTTAGGTTGATTCCCAAGTATTTTATTTTATTTTTTTTTGAGGATATTGTGAATGGAGTGGTTTTCCTTATTTCCATTTCAGAGGTTTTGTTGCTGATATACAGAAATGCCTTTGATTTGTGCGTGTTGATTTTATATCCTGCCACTTTGCTGAATTCATTTATTAGTTCTAGTAGTTTTTTTGTAGACCCTTTTGGGTCTTCTAGGTATAGAATCATGTCATCTGCAAATAGTGATAATTTAAGTTCTTCCTTTCCAAATTTTATGCCTTTAATTTCTTTCATTTGTCTAATTGCTCTGGCCAGTGTTTCGAGAACTATATTGAATAGAAGTGGTGATAGAGGGCATCCCTGTCTTGTTCCTGATTTTAAGGGGAATGCCTTCAATTTTTCTCCGTTCAGAATGATGCTAGCCTGAGGCTTAGCGTAAATAGCTTTTACAATATCAAGGTAAGTTCCTGTTATCCCTAGTTTTTCTAATGTTTTTAACATAAAGGGATGCTGTACTTTGTCGAATGCTTTTTCTGCGTCTATCGAGATGATCATATGGTTCTTATCTTTAAGTCTATTGATATGGTGAATAACATTTATTGATTTCCGTATATTGAACCATCCCTGCATCCCAGGGATGAATCCTACTTGATCATGGTGCACAATTTTTTTGATGTGTCTTTGTATCTGATTCGCCAGAATTTTATTGAGGATTTTTGCATCTAGGTTCATCAGAGATATTGGTCTGTAGTTTTCTTTCTTTGATGTGTCTTTGTCTGGTTTTGGAATCAATGTAATGTTGGCCTCATAGAATGAATTTGGAAGGACTCCCTCTTTTTCTATTTCCTGGAATAAATTGAAAAGTATTGGTATTAATTCTTCTTTAAAGGTTTAGTAAAACTCCGCTGTATACCCATCTGGTCCTGGGCTTTTCTTGGTTGGTAGTCTTTCGATTACTTCTTCAATTTCATCCATTGATATTGGTCTGTTCAAATCGTGTGTGTCCTCCTGACTCAGTCTGGGCAAATCATATGTCTTAAGAAATTTATCGATGTCTTCACTATCTTCTATTTTATTGGAATATAGGTTTTTAAAATAATTTCTAATTGTCTTCTGTATTTCTGTGGCGTCTGTTGTGATATTGCCTTTTTCATCCCTTATATTAGTAATTTGAGTTCTCTCTCTTCTTCTCTTCGTTAGCATGGCTAAAGGTTTGTCAATCTTGTTTATTTTTTCAAAGAACCAACTTTTAGTTTTGTTAATTTTTTCAATAGTTTCTTTTGTTTCAATTTCATTGATTTCCGCTCTGATTTTAATTATTTCTTGCTTTCTGCTGCATTTGCTATTGTTTTGCTCTTCCTTTTCTAGGGCTTTGAGATGAAGTGTGAGCTCATTTATTTGTTGGTTTTTCCTTTTTTTGAGGAATGACCTCCAGGCGATGAATTTCCCTCTTAAAACTGCTTTCATTGTGTCCCATAGATTCCGATAGGTTGTGTCTGCATTTTCATTTATTTCTAAGAATTTTTTGATTTCCTCCTTTATGTCTTCTGTAACCCTTTGATCATTCAGTAACATATTGTTCATTTTCCATGTGATATTGGATTTTCCCTTCCTTCTTTTATCATTAATTTCCAGTTTCAATCCATTATCATCAGATAAAATGCATGGTATAATCTCCACCCCTTTATATTTATTGAGGGTTGCCCTATGGCATAATATATGGTCTATTTTTGAGAAGGATCCATGTGCTGCTGAGAAAAAAGTATATCCATTCTCTGATGGTTGGCATATTCTATATATGTCAGTTAAGTCTAGGTTATTGATTGTGGTATTGAGGTCTATAGTTTCTTTATTCAACTTTTACTTGGAGGATCTGTCCAATGGTGAGAGAGGTGTGTTGAAGTCACCCATAATTATTGTGTTGTGGTCTATTTGATTTTTGAACTTGAGGAGAATTTGTTTTATAAACTTTGAAGCGCCATTATTTGGTGCATAAATATTGATAATTGTTATGTCTTGTTGTTTAATGGTTCCTTTTAACAGTATATAATGTCCTTCCTTATCCCTTTGGATTAACTTAGTCTTGAAGTCGATTTTATTCGATATGAGGATGGCCACCCCTGCTTGCTTGCGAGGACCGTGTGCGTGGTATATTTTTTCCCAACCTTTCACCTTCAGCCTGTGTATGTCTTTTCCAGTCAGGTGAGTCTCCTGGAGGCAGCATATTGTTGGATTTGTTTTTTTGATCCATGTTACCAGCCTATGTCGCTTTATTGGAGTGTTTAAACCATTAATGTTTAGAGTTACTATTGATATATGGTTTGTACTTCCAACCATGTTTGATTATTTATCTCATTTTTTTTAATTGCGTTTGTTTCACCATGATTAGTTTTCCCCCCTCCGTCTGTCTTTACTGAGGTACTTCCCACTGTTGGCTTTGGTTATTGTTTTCCGTTTCTTCCTCTTGAAGTGTTTTGTTCAAGATGCTTTGCAACGCTGGTTTTCTGGCTGCAAATTCTTTTAGTTTTTGTTTATCGTGAAAGATTTTTATTTCATTGTTGTATCTGAAGCTTAATTTTGCTGGGTACAGAATTCTTGGTTGGCATTCATTGTCTTTCAGTGTTTGAAATACGTTGTTGCAGGATCTTCTCGCTTTCAGCGTCTGAGTTGAGAAGTCCATTGTTAACCTTATTGGTTTACCCCTAAATGTAATCTTTCTCTTTTCTCTTGTAGCTTTTAATATTTTCTCTTTGTTCTGTATATTGGATATCTTCATAACAATGTGTCTTGGCGTTGGTCTACTGTGATTTTGTATGTTCAGTGTCCTGTGTGCATCTACAATTTGTATATCTGTTTCCTTTTTTATTTCTGGAAAGTTTTCTGTAATTATTTCATCTAGTATATTACTCATTCCCCTTGTTTGAATCTCTATTCCTTCCTCTATCCCAATGACTTTTAAATTTGGTTTTTTTATATTATCACATATCTCTTGTATGCTTCTCTCATGATTTTTAACCAGCCTATCTGAGATGGCTAGACTCTTTTCCAGATGATATTTTTTGTCTTCATTATCTGATGTTCTAGCTTCTACTTGCTCCACTCTATTAATGATACTCTCATTTGAGTTTTTAATTTGGTTTATAGTTTCCTTCATTTCTAAGATTATGGTTTGATTCTTTTTTATAGTCTCTATCTCCTGATAAAGATGCTTAACTTCTTCCTTTATCTGTTTGTGTAATACATTCTCAATGTGTTCTTTCGCTGCTTGAATTTGCTGTCTTGTATCCTCTTTAAGGTTCCGTTCCATCTGTCTCAGGTGTTCCATGTGTTCTTTATATGACCATTTTTCTGGTGACTCTATATCTTCCTGAATATTTAGGCTGCCCTGCATTGTTTGCACTCCTTTTCTTCCTTGCTTTTTCATGCTGTTCATATTGTTTCTTGTTCTGTTTGACTGCTGAATTATTGTTTACTCCTATAAATATATTTGAAGCTTGGGAGGAAAGGTATTAGAAGGGGTGGGTAGAAGTCACTAAAGAGAATAAGAGTAAGCAGGTAGAATTCAAGGAAGGGGGAATAAGAGAATTGGAAAGAAATGTAAAGACAGGAGAAAAGAAGGATAGAAAAAAATAGAAGATTAAAAGGGATTTAAAGAAAAATAATAATAGTAGAAATGGAAAATGAAATTAAAAAAATAGAATAAAATAAAATAAGATGGATTAAAAAACATTTAAAAAGACAGCAAAAAAAAAATGTATAAATGCAGTCCTAGAATTTGATTAACTGCTCTTCCAGTGGATGGAGCTATGCCCACCGGGCCAAGTTTCTCCTCTCAGTAGGCGGGAGTCAATCACTGTGCAGTGGTTCTTCCTCCCGGATTGGGCGGGTCTCCATTCCTGCTGTTCGCCGTGTGGGCGGGGCCTTTTGCAGAGCTGGTCAGGGGTCGTTTGCAGCACTGGGTTGGCAGGGTGGTTGTCTGCAGCTCCAAACCGCCAGAGGAGGTTCACAGAGTTGGGCCGGCGGGCCGGGCGAGCAGCGCCTGCTCCCCCACTCACTGCAAGGGTGTAGGCAGTGGCTGCTTGGCGGTAGCCAGCGGCGGTTCACAGAGCCGGTCTGCGGGGGCCCAAGAAGGCAGCGCAGGCTCCCAAGTTCACTGCACCGTGTGAGCGGCGGCCAGCTGCGGTTCACAAAGCGGGGGGGTAACCGGCAACGGCTCCCAAGTTCGCTGCTACGTGTGGGCGGTTCACAAAGCCGGGCTGCGGGGGCCCAGGCAGGCAGTTCCTGCTCCTAAACTCGCTACAGCATGTGGCCTGCGGCCGGCTGCGATTCACAGAGCCAGCTCGCGGGGGCCCAGGCAGGCAGCTCCTGCTCCTAAACTCACTGCAGCGTGTGGGCGGCGGTTGGCTTGGGTTCACAGAGCCCGCCCGCGGGGGTCCAGGCAGGCAGCAATCGTTCCCAAGAACGCTGCAGCGTCTGGCCTGCGGCCGGCTGCGATTCACAGAGCCAGCTCGCGGGGGCCCAGGCAGGCAGCGACCGTTCCCAGGAACGCTGCAGCGTGTGGGCAGCGGTCGGCTGCGGTTCACAGAGCCCGCCCGCGGGGGTCCAGGCGGTCAGTGTCCGCTCCTATGTTCACTGCAATGTGTAGGCAGCGGCCATTTGGCGGCCCCGGCGGGACTGTGCCCCTGCTCTGGGTTGCCGAGATTCAGTATTCTGTGACAATCTGACACCTCCTATTAAACTTACTAGTTCCAGGAAGGTCTCCTTTCAGAGGAATTTTGCTTGAAGTTTCTCAGCAGGACGCATGTGGGTGTATTAATGAGTTTCTCTGATCCCCTTACCATGGAGGCATTGTATGTGCTGCCTCTTCGCTGGCAGCCATGTTCTTCCCCCCTACTCAATGCATTTAAATGTCAAAGAAATTGATAACTAAAATAACTAAAATATCTTTAAAGAAAATGAAGAATGTTATTTTTTTTAGACTTTTCCTATGGATTTTTAATATACTAAGTGATGGGTAAATGGTCCTTTCTGAAGTGTTAGAGGCAAAAGTGGAGAGAACACATGAGTATCATAGTTTGAAGATCTGAGTTCAAGTTTCAGTTCTGTGTTTAACTATGTTTATAATCTTGGGCAAGTTATTTTATTTTGTGCCATTTAGTCTCCTTATTAAAGAGATAGGATCCATATATTTTCAAGATTGAAAGGAAGAGAATGAACAAACACTGTTGAATAAAAACCATAGACAGTCACAGTCTAGAGGTTTTACAATTAAAGCTTCATTAAATAATTTTTCTTATGAAAGTTTAGCATGGGTTTAGCATGTGCCAGCTGTTCTACATATGTGGTATAATCTTTTGCAAGTTAGCTATTGTTTTCCTTTTGTAGATGTGGGATGACTCAGGCTCAAGAGGAAATACAACTTGTTTAATGTCACACATATTTTCTGTGGCAAAACTAGTGTTGAAGTCTATCAGTCTGAAATGCTTTTTTTCCTATGAAAAATTGTCTATTGGTATTTAGCATATGTATTGGTGTAGGGCATGATGTAACATGTGGGGCATGCAACATGTATGGCATGTTGCATCAGAAAAGAAGAAACCTAACTTGCTGGCTGTTACCTGCTTCCCGGTCCTAGGGCCACATGTGGCTAAGATAGTACCTGGTGATCAGCCAGAAGGCGTTGCTGTGATGAAAACCTGGACCACCTCTAGGTTAGGGTCAGAACACTTCCGCCCTGGTGGACAGCTCATGTCTCCCATTACTGCCTGTAGGATGGGTGTACACATGAACTCTCCCCACCCTGCTGACCTTTATCCTGATTGGCTCCTGTACATTATATTAGCTGTGTGTGTTTTCTCAGTATACTGAGATCCTGCTTTGACTGGTCTCCCTGACAGCGTCTCATTGTTCAGCAAGGACTGGGTGTGGGCGGTCAGTCAGCCCTTTCCTTTCTTGGCTCATCCATGTCAGGGCGTGCTCTCCCTATCTCTCCCACAGTTCAGGAGGGAAGGAGGGCTATAAACCCTGACATATTTGTATTTTCATTTTGCCTTCTTCTGCCACATGTTTACATGTGTTCCTCCCTTATTAGTTCATAACTTCTTTGAAGGTAAAATACATGCTCTTTTTTATACCTCCATCTTCCTTTGCCTTCCAGTGTCTAGTAGAGTCTTGCAAACAGGTGGCCTTCAGTAATGTTTACTGAAAGAAATGAAATGAAATGAAACCTGTTAGGGCATTTTTTAAGGACACAAAAATTATGGTATATGTAAACATATTTGCACACATTTATTTGAAAATATTTATTGTATATATAACATGCACTCACCATTATCTTAGCATAACTTTGTGCTTAAAGATATTCAAACAGACATTTTTGCTTGAATACTAGCTCTGACTCTTACTTGTATGATGTTAGCCATGATACTCACCCTCTTGCATCTACCATAGTTTTTGCTTTATAATATTAATTTAAAACATGACTCTAGGGAATGAAATTAGGTAATAAGTATAAAGGACTGTACCTTATTGTTCTATGTGTTGTATGCTTGATAAATGTTTCTTTGACAATTTTCTTCTCATCCATCATTTCAATTCCCTAGTAAAACATTAATAGAGATGATTCTTAAATCTGAATGGCTTTATTATATTTATTGTGGTTTTATGATTATATTTAGATATTACTTTCCAGAATAAAAAGTATGAAAGTTGGTGAGTCAAAAATTATCTCCATAGTAGACTTTTTTTGGTTCTCATTTCTTTATTTAAAACTGAAATAATATAACATAGTAGACTGGAATGTGGCCTTGGTATTAAAATTGCTTATTTTTCCAAACAAGACTATTCTTGGAGCTTTATTCTATAATGATAAATCAAAAACATTGATCAGATACTGTTGATTTTAGGTACAGAAATTCTTTGAAAAAGTCTCAATTTGCTGTACTTCATTTCTGAGATTTATGTGTTTTGGAAAATCTCGTGAAGTTAAGTCTGTGGATTTTTCTATTTGATTTACAACCTTGGCTTCCAAACTTCTGATCACATTTTATTTTCCCATAGTGAAGAAGAGCTAATTATTAGAGTGATAAAGGAAGTCATACATTTTAAAGTTGTCTGTGTGGCTAACGGGTGCTTTTAATGAAAATTAACTTTAGTAAGACTTTTGCCATGCATATGCTGCACCACTGGTAGAGTAATTTATTTTATATTCTTACTGAGAATCTGAGGCCATTATTTCATAGCACTATTTTTATTATTTTAATTTACCTGAGGCTAATGTAGATTGGATAGTATACTAACAGATTCTTTGTTTTCAGAACTATTTTTCTGCATTCTTAGTTTCTTAGCTGTCAAAAAAAGATAAGTAGGTATGATTTTGAAGGATTAATGTGAATTATTTTATCTGCAACAAAACATTTAAATATCTGTTGACATTTTCTGTGAGAGATTAACATTTAATTTATGAAAAAGTTAGAAATCTTTGAAATAAAACAAAATGCTTCCTGGGTTTATAAAGTGAAATAACAAACATTTAGTGCAAAGACCTTTGAATATAATATTGTAATTGTCATATAAAAAGTTCTTTGGTAGCATTTAAAATTTCAATATTGAATTATCAGTCTCAGCCACATCAAGTAAGTAATCTGAGTTTAGATAAAAATAACTTAAATATATCAGACAGTAGATGATATAGATGCTTCATGGGGAAACATTTGGAATTATAGTTACATTCTTCAGCACTCAAATTTGACAATGAGATAATAAAAATGATATTTTATGTTTTATACATTAAGAAAAATTATAAACTAAAAATTTTAAAGAGAGCTACAATTAGAGAAATTTAAAGGCATCTGTTAGTGGAGTAAATTAAACATTTTGGTGATTAATAATTATATATTACTAAGAGAAGTATTAAGGGAACTATTCACTACTAATATCACTGACCATTTTTATTGAACACTAACTATATACCAAAGCACTGGTTTAAGTGCTGAACATTGCTTAACTATTTAAATCTTTAAAATAGCCCTCAGAGCAGTTATGTTATCATCATTTTTAAAGATAAAGAGTAAAATGACATTTCCGTCTCAGAGCGTAATTTAAGTACAACCAAAATTTCATTGTCTTTTACCTAATTACTTAATTTGATCATCCATCATATTCTGTTTTTATGTCTCTGTGACATTCTTTTTTTTATCTTTTGTTGATCAAGAGCACTTCCCAGAGTAGGGAGGCACATTTTAAAGAAAATTACATGTAGACTTATGAATTTATTTTTGATAATAGCTTTTAAAATAATTAATATAATCATTCAATTATATTATACACAGTTACAATCTTGGCTTCTATAAACATTAATATTGTGAGATTCAGAAACTTTAATATCAGAAGAAGCTAACTAAATGAATGCAAAGGGATCACTAGTCTATCATCATTTTGTGCAACATTAATGGTAAGCTAATTTAGGAATTTCCCAAACCTCAGAATGCTGAAATTTAACTAATTCTTAAAATATTCTTGTGAGATTGTCAGAATTTGCTAATACTGCATTATTTTTATAGAAGGAAAATTGATAAAAATATTTGCTAGAGATTATGTAACCAATTTAGACTATGTATGTATTAGATTCTAATATCAGAAAGAGCAACACAATTTTCCTGTCTCTAATAAAGGCATAGTGGCAGGCTGTGAAATATATTTTTAAAATTTTCATTAGAGAAATAACATATAAGATCTACCCTTTTAACAAAAATATGAGTGTTTTATTAGTCAGGGTTCTCAAGAGGAACAGAATCAACAGGAATAATTATTATAAAAAGTGGCTTTATTAGATTGGCTTACATGACCAGAAGCTGGATAGTCCACAATAGCCATGTGCAGGCTGGAGAGCTGGAGGAACCAGTAGCTATGCAGTCCAAGAGGCTGATGCACTATTGTTAACTATATGCATGATATTGTATAATGTATCTCTAAAACTTCCTCATTTTCATTTTCATTCATAACTGAATCATTATGACCATTGAGATCACTTTTAAATATTAAAATGCTAAAAATATTAGAAAAGTATAAAAGAAAAAGTAGAGCAAAGCAAATAAAAATGATCTATAATTTGAAAACCATATTCTACCACCTTGAAACAAATTCTAACAACTTGTGCATTAACTTCCAATTTATGGAAAAACTCTAAAGTATGCAATTATTTTTTACAGGGTTGAGATTATAGATAGGTAAAGAGCAAAAACTTTCTGTGCTTTTTATCTTCCATTACAACATGAACAATTTAATACATAATTTTAACAATCCATATGACAGAATGTTATGCTGTAATGGCAATTACTCAGTGGTTTCTTTATTGTTAAACATTTATTATTTAATGTTGCTTTTATGAGTAATGCTGTTCTTAATATCTTTGTAATATCTTGCAACTTAGCAAGATCCTGCCTCAAAATAAAACAATTAAAAGGATTGGGGTGATAGATCAGTGATAGAGAATCTTTGGGCTTACTCCCTAGTACTGCACAAAGGAAGAAAAATTATGATATGTTTGAATTTACGTAATTTTATATATTCAAATATATTAATTTTTCATTTTATAATTTTTTCCTTTGCTTTTATATTTGATTTTTACAAAACAGAAAAATGTTTACTTAAGTTTGCTTCTAGCTTTTTTATTGTTTTGCTCCACATTTATTTCTTTTTTCCCCCACATATTATAGTTGTACATAATGATGGAATTTGTTATTTTCTTCATATATATAATATATATTATATATATATGAATAAAATTTGACCAGAATAATTTTGTAGCATAATTCTTATCAAAATTATGTTAGCATATATTGTAATCTGAAATCCTAATTTAAAATTCTCAGAATATGTATTTTTTATGAATTATATTTTTAAGAATCCATCTCTTTACTACTAATTTGTGATTCTTTCCTTTATTATATGTGTCTGTCTGTCTTCTCTCTCTCTCTCTCTCTCTCTCTCTCTCTCTCTCTCTCTCTCTCTCTCTCTCCCTCTCTCCCCTCTCTCTCTCACACATTTTCTAGTCTGTTGGTTATAATTTTTTCCCTTGATCTTCTAACCAGACTCACGTAGGTTATTTAATAAAATATGTATTTCTTGACTCTAACTCTAATAAATAGAAACTCTGCAGATTCACCTCAGGAATACACAAGACACCAATAATTTGTAATCCACAAACTTTATACCATCCTCACTTACTTAACTTTCTACATAAATTTTTGAGTCAATTTATTTCAAAACTATAAAAGAGATATTTTTACTTATTCCCAAATGGGCACTACATCAAATCATACATTAATTTGCAAAACCATGGAAGTGTTGTGATCATCTTCTGATCCAGGTATATAGTATGACTTTCTACTGGTTAGTAGCTTTTTTATCTTAGAAAAACTTAGAGGATTTCAATTTAAATAAACAACCTCATATATTTAGTATAATACTGCTGTTTTTTAAAATCTCAGTTTAATGTTTAATTTTAGGTCAGTTTATATGACTACATGTAATATTCAGTATTCCAATAAAATTTTATTTCATTTGTTTTTATCCCTGTCTTTCTTCTTATAGTATGTTTATCATATTTCCCCTTTTTATTTTTTAACTTTATTTTCCTATTAAATGAAGACCTCAAAGGTAGAATTTTTTTTTAATTTTTAAAATCATTCTTTAATTTTTTATTTGTTCTTTTTAGATATACATGACAGTGGAGTCTATTTTAACATACATATTTAATTAGGATCCCATTCTTGTGGTTGTACACAGTGTGGAGTTACACTGTTGTGTATTCATATATGAACATAAGAAAGTTATGGGGGATTTGTTCTACTGTCTTTCCTATGCCCCTGCTCCCATGCTTCCCTTGATTTCCCTTTGTATAATCCAATGAATTTTTATTCTCCCATGCCCCTTATTGTATGTGTAGCATTCCCATATCAGAGAAAACATTTGTCCTTTGGGTTTTTTGGGATTGACTTATTTCACTTAATATGTTAATCTCTGTATCTATCCATTTAATGGGAAAATGTCATCATTTCATTCTTCTTTATTGCCGAGTAATACTCCATTGTTTATACATACCACATTTCTTTATGCATTCATTTGTTGAAAGGCACCTAGGTTGTTTCCAAAGCTTAGCTATTGTGAATTGAAATGCTAAAAACATTGATGTGACTGTATCACTGTAGTGTGCTGATTTTAAATCTTTGGTTATATGCAGAGGAGGGTGCTAGGAGCCACTGCAAAAGTATTATATTCATATGGAAATTGGACTCCTGCTGTTCACCTAGGCCCGTTTGGGAACTCAAGTTATGGGACTCCCGGAGAGTTCCCATTGGTTGGGGAAGGATGGTAGGAGGGTGTTCCGGGGGAAGTGGAGCCCCCCCCCTCCGGTAGAGACACACGTGTGTGGACCGGCTTGTTAGCAGGACGCACACGGCCTCTTACAAAATAAAACGTTGTTTCAGTTTGACTGGCTTGTGTTTTTGTGCCCAGCCGGGTTGCAGGATTGCAAGCCAGCGTGCACTGACAGCGACCGTGCGGAGGTGCCCAGCAGGAAGGCGGCAGGCGGTGCACAGTGAGAGCAGCGGCAGGAGCGGAGCTCGGCAGAGCCCACGCGGCCTGGCCGTGCAGCCTGCAGCAGGAGGGGATACCTGGATCAATAGTGGTTCCATTGCTAGTTTTCTGAGGAATCTCCATACTGATTTCCAGAGTGGTCACACCAATTTGTAGTCCTACCAGAAATGTATGAGAGAGCCTTTTTGCCAACATTTATTGTTGCTTATATTCTTGATGATTGCCATTCTGACTGGAGTGAGATGGAATACCAGAGAAGTTTGTATTTGCATTTCACTAATTGCAAGACAGGTTGAACATTTTTTCATACATTTGTTGACCATTCATATTTCTTCTATGAAGTGCCTGTTCAGTTCCTTTGCCAATATATTGATTTGGTTATTATGGTGTTAGTTTTTTTTTATTTTTTATCATGGTGAATACTCTATTTGAGGTACAAGGTGGTAAAGATTTTTTTTCTCATTAGTGGACTCTTTCTTTTCATATTCTTGATGAATCACATTTGATTATGGTGCACTATCTTTTCCATATGTTTTTGTATGAAATTTGCCAGTATTTTATTAAGAATTTTTGCCTCTAGGTTCATTAGGTATATTAGTCTGAAATTCTCTTTCTTGATGTTTTTTTGTCTGGTTGGGTATCATACTGATGTTCATTTCATAAAATGACCTTGGAAGGGTGTACTTCTTTTCTACTTCATGGAATAATTTTAGGAGGATTGGTATAAGTTCTTCTTCTTTTTTTAATATGCCTAATGAATTTATTTATTTATTTATTATTAGTTGTTCAAATCATTACATAGCTCTTGACATATCATATTTCATACATTTGAATCAAGTGGGTTATGAACTCCCATTTTTACCCCGTATACAGATTGCAGAATCACACCGGTTACACATCCATGTTTTTACATACTGCCATACTAGTGTCTGTTGTATTCTGCTGCCTTTCCTATCCTCTACTATCTCCCCTCCCTTCCCCTCCCCTCCCATATTTTCTCTCTAACCCATCTACTGTAATTCATTTCTCTCCCTTGTTTTTTTCCCTTTCCCCTCACTACCTCTTATATGTAATTTTGTATAACTATGAGGGTCTCCTTCCATTTCTATGCAATTTCCCTTCTCTTTCCCTTTCCCTCCACCTCTCGTCCCTGTTTAATTTTAATCTTCTTCTCATGCTCTTCCTCCCTGCTCTGTTCTTAGTTGCTCTCCTTATATCAAAGAAGACATTTGGCATTTGTTTTTTAGGGATTGGCTAGCTTCACTAAGCATAATCTGCTCTAGTGCCATTCATTTCCCTGCAAATGCCATGATTTGGTCATTTTTAATGCTGAGTAATACTCCATGTGTATAAATGCCACATTTTTTTTTATTCACTCATCTATTGAAGGGCATCTAGGTTGGTTCCACAGTCTAGCTATTCTGAATTGTGCTGCTATGAACATCGGTGTGGCAGTATCCCTGTAGTACACTCTTTTAAGGTGTTTAGGGAATAGTCTGAGAAGGGCAATAGCTGGGTCAAATGGTGGTTCCATTCCCAGCTTTCCCAGGAATCTCCATACTGCTTTCCAAATTGGCCGCACCAATTTGCAGTCCCACCAGCAATGTAGAAGTGTAACCTTTTCCCCAAATCCTCCCCAGCACTTGTTGTTGTTTGACTTTATAATGGCTGGCGTCTTACTGGAGTGAGATGGTATCTTAGGGTGGTTTTGATCTGCATTTCTCTGCTAGAGATGGTGAGCATTTTTTCATGTACTTGTTGATTGATTGTATGTCCTCCTCTGAGAAGTGTCTGTTCAGGTTCTTGGCCCATTTATTGATTGGGTTATTTGTTTTCTTATTGTTTAATTTTTTGAGTTCTTTGTATACTGTGGGTATTAGGGCTCTATCTGAAGTGTGAGGAGTAAAAATTTGTTCCCAGGATGTAGGCTTCCCATTTACCTCTCTTATTGTTTCTCTTGCTGAGAAAAAACTTTTTAGTTTGAGTGAGTCCCATTTGTTGATTCTTGTTATTAACTCTTGTGCTATGGGTGTCCTATTGAGGAATTTGGAGCCCGACCCCACAGTATGTAGATCTTAGCCAACTTTTTCTTTTATCAGACACAGAGTCTCTGTTTTGATATCAAGCTCCTTGATCCATTTTGAGTTAACTTTTGTGCATGGCAAGGAAAAGGGATTCAGATTCATTTTGTTGCATATGGATTTTCAGTTTCCCCAGCACTATTTGTTGAAGATGCTATTCTTCCTCCATTGCATGCTTTTAGCCCCTTTGTCAAAAATAAAATAGTTGTAATATTGTGGATTAGTCTCTGTGTCCTCTATTCTGTACCATTGGTCCACCCGCCTGTTTTGGTACCAGTACCACACTGTTTTTGTTACTATTGCTCTTTAGTATAGTTTGAACTCTGGTACCACTATACCACCTGATTCACGCTTCCTGCTTAGAATTGCTTTTGCTATTCTGGGTCTTTTATTTTTCCATATGAATTTCATGGTTGCTTTATCTATTTCTACAAGAAATGCCATTGGATTTTGATTGGCATTGCATTAAACCTATAGAGAACTTTTGGTAATATCGCCATTTTGATGATGTTAGTTCTGCCTATCCATGAACAGGGTATATTTTTCCATCTTCTAAGATCTTTTTCAATTTCTCTCGTTAGGGTTCTGTAGTTTTCATTGTATAAATCTTTCACGTCTTTTGTTAGGTTGATTCCCAAGTATTTTATTTTTTTTGAGGATATTGTGAATGGAGTGTTTTTTTTCATTTTCGTTTCAGAAGTTTTGTTGCTGATATACAGGAATGCCTTTGATTTATGCATGTTGATTTTATATCCTGCCACTTTGCTGAATTTATTTATTACCTCTAGTAGTTTCTTTGTAGACACTTTTGGGTCTGCTAGCAATAGAATCATATCATCTGCAAATAGTGATACTTTAAGTTCTTTTTTTCCTATCTTTATGCCTTTAATTCCTTTCATCTAATTGCTCTGGCCAGTATTTTGAGAACTATATTGAATAGAAGTGGTGAGAGAGGGCATCCCTGTCTTGTTCCAGATTTTAGAGGGAATGCCTTCAGTTTTTCTCCATTTAGAATGATGCTAGCCTGAGGCTTAGCATAGATAGCTTTTATAATGTTGAGGTAAGTTCCTGTTATCCCTCGTTTTTCTAGTGTTTTGAACATAAAGTGATGCTGTACTTTGTGGAATGCTTTTTCTGCATCTATCGAGATGATCATATGATTCTTATCTTTAAGTCTATTGATGTGGTGAATAACATTTATTGATTTCCATATGTTGAACCAGCCTTGCATCCCGGGGATGAATCCTACTTGATCATGATGCACAATTTTTTTTGATATGTTTTTGTGTTTGATTTGCCACAATTTTATTGAGAATTTTTGCGTCTATGTTCATTCAAGCTATTGGTCTGAATTTTTTTAAATTGATTTTACTCTGGTTTTGGAATCAGGGTTATATTGACCTCAGATAATGAGTTTGGAAATATTCCCTCTTCTTCCATTTTTTTGGTAATAATTTGAGGAATATTGATATTATTATTATTTTTGAAGGTCTTATAGAACTCAACCCTGTATTCATTTGATACTGAGATTTTCTTGGTTGACAGGCTTCTGATGTCATCTTTAATTCATGTGTTTAATTTGTGTATGTCATCCTGACTCAGTTTGGATAAATCATATGATCTTAGAAATTTGTCAATCTTTGATATTTTATATTTTATTGGAGTACAAATTTTCAAAATAATTTCTAATTATCTTCTGTATTTCTGTAGTGTCTATCATAATATTTTCTTTTCATCACAGATTTTAATAATTTGATTTTTTCTCTCCTTCTCTACACTAGCATGACTAAGGATTTATCAATTCATGTTTTCAAAGAACCAACTTTTAAAATTTTTTTTCAGTTTTCTCTTTTGTTTCGACTTCATTGATTTCATCTTTGATTTTAATTATTTTCTATTTTCTACTGCTTTGGGTGTTGATTTGTTCTTCTTTTTCTAGGGCTTTCAGATGTAATGTTAGGTTATTTATTTGTTGACTTTTTCTTCTTTTAAGGAATGAACTCCATGCAGTGAACTTTCCTCTCAATACTTCCTTCATATTGTCCCAGATTTTTATATATTGCGTCAATGTTCTCTTTTACCTCTCAGAATTTTTAACCTCATCTTTGATATCTTCAGCTATCCATTGTTCATTCAATAGCATATTATTTAGTCTCACGGTGTTGGAGTTGTCTCAAAAGCATACACTGGAGAAAATATAGCCTACTCAACAAATGGTGCTAGCTCAGGAAAACTGGAAATCCATAAGTAACAAAATAAAATTAAACTGCTATCTCTCACACTGCACAAAACTCAACTCAAAGTGGATCAAAGACTTAGGTACTAGAATAGTGCCTAATAGAAGAAAGTGTAGGCCTTAATCTTCACCCTGTCAGTTTAGGAACTGACTTTCTTAAGAAGACTCCCAAAGTGCAAATTAGTTTTAATTCTTTTTTCTTCTCCTTTTATTTGTTCTTTTTAGATATATATATGACAGTAGAGTATATTCTGATTTATTATATATGCATGGAGTATAAATTTTCATTTTTGTGGTTGCACATGACATGGAGTTACAGTGGGCATGTATTCATATATCAAAATAGAAAAGTTATTTCTGATTTATTCTACATTTTTTCTGTTTCATTCCCCATTTCTTACATATATCTCCCCTTTGTCTGACTCAATAAATTTATATTCTTCCATCTCTGTATTTTTTGTTAGCATCTGCATGTCAGAACATTCATTCTTTGGTTTTCTTGGATTGTTTTATTTCACTTAACATATACAGATGATTATCTAAATAGATGCAGAAAAAACATTTGACAAAAATCAGCATCTGTTCATGTTCAAAACACTAGAAAAAGTAGGGATAGTAGGAATATGCCTCAACATTATAAAGCCTATGTATGTTAAACCAAGGCTAACTTCATTTCAAATGGAGAGTAATTGAAAGCATTACCTCTAAGTACTGGAACAAGAGAGGGATGGTTTCTTTTTCCATTTCTATTCAACTCAGTCCTAGAAACTCTAGGCTGAGAAAATAGCAAAAATGGAAAAAATTAAAGGAACATGAATAGGAAAGAATGAGCTCAAACTATTCTTATTTGTCAGTGACCTGAATCTAGATTGATAAGACTTAAAATAACTCCACAAGAATACTTTGAGAACTCATAAAAAAATTCATCAAAGTAGCAGAATATGAAATTAATACTCATAAATCAATTGGATTCCTATACATTAATTATGAATCATCTGAAAGAGAATTAGGAAAACTATTCCATTTACAAAAGCTTCAAAAATATTTTGAAATCAATCTAACAAAAGAAGTAAAAGACCCCTACAGTTAGAACTACAGAACTCTAAAGAAATAAATTGAAGAAGTCCTTAGAAGATGGAAAGATCTCCCATGTTCTTGGATAGGCAGAATTAATATTGTCAAATGGCCATACTACAAAAAGTGCTATACAGATTTAATGCACTTCCTATTAAATTCCAATGATGTTTTTCATAGAAATAGAAAAAGCAAATATGAAATACATTTGGAAAAATAAGGCCCAGAATACCAAAGCAATTCTTAGCAAGAAAATTGAAGCAGAAGGCATCATAATACCAGAACTGAAATACACTACAGAGGCATCGTAACAGAAATGGTATGGTATTGGCACCAAAACAGACATGAACACCATTGGTACAGAATAGAAGACAAAGACAAACACACATAAATACAGTTATCTCATCCTAGACAAAGGCACTATAAATATACGTCATAGAAAAAATAACCTCTTGGTGCTGGGAAAATTAGAAATCCACCTGTAACAGAATGAAATTGAACCATGATGTCTCACCCTGCACAAAATTCAACTCAAAAGTGTATCAAGGATGTAGTCATTAGACCAAAGACCCTGTGCCTATTAGAAGAAAAAGTAGGCTCAACTCTTTATCATGTTGGCTAAGGAAATGACTTCCTCAACAAGACTCATAAAGCAGAAGTACTAAAATCAAGAATCAATAAATAGGATGTTATCAAATTAACTCTGTTTATATTATGGATGAGTAAACTCAGACCATAATACTAGTACTTGACAGAGCTGGGATTTAAATGCAACCTGGCTGTATGTATTTCAGTGTTTTAAGTCTTTTCCACCTTCTCCCATCAGCTACTTTCCAGAGACAGTATAGCACACTTCTTTTGTTGACCCTTTCAATGAGCTGACTTTTGATTTTCTTTATCCTTTTTCTGTTCTCTGTTTTATTCATTTGCATTCTAGTCCTCTTTAGTTTCTTGTTTTTGCATATTCTTCTTTATCTCATTTCACATAATGGTTAGGTTATGGCTTTGAGATATTTTTTCTTTTCTTAAAATATGGGATTTTATAGTTATATATTTTCCTTTAAGGTTTGTTTCAGTTGCATTCCACAACTTTTAGTATTTACATTTTTTCTTTCATTCAACTCAAAGTATTTTCTAATATTTTTCATCTTTTTTTGACTAGTTGTTTAGAAATTTGTTTTCTTAATCTTCATATATTTTTGACTTTCCCAAATTCTTCTCTGAATTAATTGCTAAATTAATCTTATTACTCCCAGAAAACACATTTTATAGTATTTTAAACTTTAAATTTTTGTTAGGACTTACATGCTGGAGCAAGTTCTGTTTACTTCCTCAGTGAGGTGGTCTTTTAGGCCTGTTTGCTTTATGTTTTCTCATGTTCTGCCTATTTGTTCTACCCATCATTGAAAATGGAGTGTTGAAGTATCCAAATAGTACTTTTAAAAAATATTTTCTTTTAGTTATAGATAAACACAATACTTTTTTTTTTTTAACTGTGGTGCTGTGGATCAAACCCAGTGCTTCACATATACAAGTCAAGAGCTCCAGCACTGAGCAACAACTCCAGCCTTAAACACTACTCTTGAATTGCCCATTTCTCCTTTTTACTTCTGTCATCTTTTTCTGTTTTTGTTTCTCCTTGGTTCAGGGGAGTTCAAGGTAGATAAACCTTGGAGTGTGAGACTGGACTTTTCAAATGTGCCTGCCATAATTAAAAATTACTAGTTTCTTTTAATCCTAATTTCTTAAATGTGTATATTTATGGGATCTAGACTTGAGAAAAAGGTGTACTATTAAAGTTTGTGCTTTAAACCCTAAAATATTTTAGTGACTTCTACATTTTTAATATACCAAATTTAAATGATTCCTTAAATTATATGTGATTAAACAATAAATGAAAGTTAAAAATAAATTTTAACTATCTCTTGGATTAGAAAAATGAATACTGCACTCCTCAAAAATAGTTGTTTGTAAGTAATTTAAAAAGTTTTACAAAGCCAAATTGTAACACATTTAGGAGACTAAATTATTATGTTTTTTTAAATCAGAAGAATTAATTAAATATCTTTTATGAAATGATTGTTATGTGTCTCATTTTGTAATACTGGGGGAAAGAAAACATATTTTAAGCCTGTGTCTCAACATTCATCTCATAGTTTCTAAGCTGTACCAATTTTAACTTCATGTTATTTTCAAACACTTTTTATACCTTCTGTTCCTTTTCTCTTCCACAAGTAATGCACTCAATACATATTTGCTGAAAGCTTCTTTGCTAATAGGCACTGTTGTCTATACAAAAATGCCATTCTCTATCCATTTCTTCACTAAACATTTATGACCATATATCTGGAGCACATACTGTGTTTAAGTTGTACAAATACGGTAAGGACAAGAAATGGTCTGAGCATTCATGAAGCTTATAGTCTTGTTGAGTAAGTAGATACTGAATATACAATCAAGTAAATAAATGTATGGCTACAACATAATGAACATTTAACAGTGTTATGTATAAAAAGCACAGTGTTGTAGGAGCAGCACTAATATGAATGAAGGTCAGAGAACACTTTATTTTAAGAATGACAATTAAACTGAATCTAAAGACTAAATGGAAATTAGTCGTGTGAATAATAATGAGGAAAATTAGCCCAGGAAGAGGGAGACACAAGAGTTTTGAGATGGGAAAAACTTGGTGATTTTTGACATTAAGGTGTACTGTGATACGAAAGTATTAACCCAAGATGCATCCAGAGTGATATTCAGGGTACTTATCATATAAGGCTCTTATAGCAGGTTTAAATACTTTGGATTGTTTGAGATTTTCAGATTTTTTTTTAGAGAGAAGGCATTGAAGGTTTCTTCACAGAATAGAGTTTATCATTTTTACATTTGAAGGTGTTCCTGGATACTGATGGAAAAGATAGGGGAGAGGTTATTAGGACTACAGTTAAGGCAAATAGTTGGGATGCTATTGCATGAGATCAGAAGATACATAGGATGAGGAGAGCATTGATGGAGAGAAATAGAGGATATCTCTCCACTTATTTAGTTCTTTGATTCATTTTATTAAATTTTGTTTGCATGCAAAAAGTGCATATTTTTAAATGTAATGTTCCATGGGGTTTGATAGCATTCAACTTTTTGAAAAATATTTATTTTTTAGTTGTAGTTGGACACAATACCTTTATTTTATTTATTTATTTTTATGTGGTGCTGAGTATTGAACCCAGCACCTCATATGAGCCACAACCCCAGCCCAGCATTTCAATTTTTTAAGATATTTTTCTCTAGAATATCTGTTTTCTCAGGATAAGTCCCTGGAGAGACAACTTTTAACTCATCAACTCTAGTGGTTTTATACATAGTAATAGCATTTTGCTCTCAGCTTTATAGAGAAGGCAGTTTAATGTGGTTGCTATTACATTGCACATTATATAGCTTATAATGGAAATATTTGAACCCCAATATTTAGATCAAAAGAGGCAACTTCTCCAGCTACCCAGAAGTGACATTTACTGAGTAGGAAGGACTTTTAGACCAGAATTTAAAACTAATTTGTTCTACAGTTGTAGAGGGAACTTCAAATGGAGGTCCTTTGGTGACAGTGTACTTATTTAAAGATTTTTGGCTTCTCACCATGTGTCACCTTAGTTGGACAACTTTCCCATTCATGACTTTATATCTTCATCTATATAAGGACTGTATAGACTTTCTATTTCTCATCCTAATATATTGTGATCTTGTTTAACAGATTTTTTATTTTGACCCTCCTTCTTTTCTTCCTGTTGGGGAAGAAAGTGTAATTGTGGTTTATTTAAAACAGTCCCTTGCTCTTCCTCCCTTCCCTTTTGGCTTCTGTCTCTTTGTAGTCCTTTTTCCTGAAAATAAGCCTTTCCTTAGATTTTATATAACTAGTCACAGGAGGCTAAAGTCCACTGCAGATACTCCTGCCAAAAAAAGAAGAAAGAAATAAACCTGTGTGAATGATGAAGACCCTCCCCAGCACATGGATTTTTTCCCCATTGTCCCACTGTACCTTCTTTTCTTTTGTACAATCCCTCATTCACTGAAATCCCCCAAATTGATATTTAATGTGGAAATATATAATTTATTTTCCTTAGAGTAGGCCTTGAATAAACCTGTTTTTTTTTTCATTGACTTCTATCTCCAAAGTCTTGTGTTGAGTGACAAGCAGCATCAATTTTTGATTTTTGGTATTGAAAGAAAAACTTAGATATGTATGCAACAAATTGAAGGAAAGACTGTCCTTTGGATTTAATAGGAAGCATTTTGGTAAAGAGTATAGACCACCTTGCCTTATTCCAAAGCTATATTACTTGGGGCAAGTTTGTTAAATTTTTTAATAGGCAGGGCACATATGGGAAGAGAGAGAGATAGTGAGGAGAGGCTCAGGAACTGATAACAGCTGGGTATTTTTGTCTTATATGCTAAGCTGTGTGTTGTTCCCCTCCCTGAGTCAACCAGATTGAAGACCCTTTTTCATTTTTCCCATTGGTTATTTTATGATATCTAATTAGAATACCAACACTATTGTCCCCATTGATTACTTTACTTTCACCTAATTAGAATACTGAATCAGTGGCTGGAGTTGCAATGGACCATAAACCCTCAATGGTGGGAATTGTAATGGTAATAGTACTTATTGCAAACAGGGAAAGAAGACACACCTCTGAATGATGAAGACCCTGTCCAGCACATGATTTTTTTTTTTTGCCAATTGTGCCACTGTTCTTACTTTTCTCCTATAAAAGGGCTCATGTCTTAAAACATCCAAAGATGGAGATTTGATTTGATATGGAAAAAGTCTTGTACGCTGCCTCTGCCATCTTGAAATCCTTAAACTCTGATCTAATATTTCCCCCTGAGAGACATAATCCCCAAATTATTTTGGGGTGGCTGAAGTGCTGGAGAGCTCAACTTTTTATAGCTACTTCAGGTGTACAGGTACCCACCTGTTTTGAATTAATGAAACCCTCACCCTATTTGTTCAAGATGAGACAGTGTGGTACCAGGTCTATTTATGGTATTGGTTTAGAATCTTGCTGTAGTCCCAGCTTGAGTTTGATGGCTTCTAGATGAGAAGAAGTAAACCTAGAAGATTTACCAGGCAGTGTCCAAACAACAAAGCCAGATGAAGCATCAGAAGGATCCATGACAATGGCTGTAGATTTTTTGAAGGCATGATATGTTAATTTCTTTGCTGTATCCATTACAATTTCATGATGGTTTGCATAAAAGCAGCATCCTTCCTTCAGTAAAAGATATAATCCCCCTTTTCTGCAGTAAACAAAGCTAGTCCCTTCCTCTTCTGGAGAGTGACTACTGTCAAGTAATCTATTTAGTTTTGGAGGGTAATTTATGCCTTTTGCTATTTCCTCCATCAGAGACATAGACAAACCATGAGAACAGGAGTGGGAGGTGAATAATCCTCTTAACCCTGTGTTCAGTTGTTATTCTCAATCTTATCAGGAAAGGAATTATTATTGTTTTGTCCAGTTAGGTCTAATGGATATTGTGTTCAGGGCTATATCAAAAAGAAGAAACAGATCACAGCTGCCTATGTAGAAGATAGGAAGATTTGTAGGTTTGTGATATTAGTTTCAAACTGACTCAGGATAAACTTTTAACTCTGTCACACATGAGTTTATAATCTCATAGCTTCACTTACTTTTTGGAAGACTGACACAAGTATAAATCTCAAGTTACATTAAAAGAACTGTTGGTCTTTTTTTTTTCCATGTCCATATACAGTAGTGCTTTGGTTATACTTTCCTGTCAGGTTTTTAAGACCAAGTTGGTCAAAAATAGACCTTGTTTTTAATCTATTGTTAGGATAATCTGAGATTCCTCAGAGGTCACAGTTGGGAACTTGTGAGAGGCCTCTTGGTTTCTTTAGATTTCCTATACCAGTTATGCTGTCTGCCAGGATTGGTCAGGTTGTTGCTGACCATACATGACTTCCCTTGGAAGTATCAGGGACATTTTATTTTCCTTTGACACTCCTCTTTGTGGAATGTACACTGGTTGACTATGGTCAACACAGTTTTCTGGGGTCCTCACAATTCCCCTGATTGGGAGGTTGGTTGACTAACCAGTTTTCAGGCCCTAAGAGGCATCCCATTTTTCCCTGGTTCCTTTCTGAAATTAGAAGGAAAGGGCCCAAGTGTTGGCTGTGTTTTCTCTAGACCTTTTACTTCTTTGGCTTTGGTCTCAAAGCAGGCTAGTATCACCATTCTTGAAATGGTAGTAATGGACTTTAATTATCTATAATTTTACAGTTACACATTTCCTTTAATTAGGATCAATATTGAAAGCAAATGAAAGAGAATGCAAAAGAGAAAGAAAGGGAGACAAACCTCAATGAACCAGTGATGCTTTATTAAGCAATGGAGGGGCACATTTTCAATCGCTACCACAAGGGTCTGAGTTTTCTAGGATTTAGCAGGGCCACATTATGGGAGAAGTTTCTAAGATAATTTTGGTGGGATTACTTTTGGTAGGCAGGGGAACTTTGGCAGATAAGGGAAAATGCAAAAGGTCAGAGTTCACCTCAGTTTTCTTTTCCCCCCAAGGAATTGTAAGTTTCTACTTCTTTCATTCCAGACTGTAAAAAGGATATAATGAGTTGGGGTGAAGTCATCATAACTGGCTACCTCTTGCTGAAGAGGGGCTGAGTAGGGGATACCCAGTCAGCGATCTGGAAGAGGATAATGAGGTGGTATTTTTGGCTCCTATAAAGTCCTGGTGATTGTGGCTTGAGGGAGTGCAGAGGGAGGGAATTCCAACATTGTTGTGTGTGATTCATTCCTTATGGTGTTCAGGAGATTCACATTGTGAATGAGGAGGAGAATGGCTTTTGCATGTTCTTGTGAGGTAGTCTGGATTAGATGGATCAACTTGTCAAGAAATTGCTTCTGTATAAAGTTCAGAAAGCGGAAAAGAAAGGTTATTACAAGAGTATTATATGGGTTAAAAGAGGGAGAGGCCAAGAAGTCCATTATTTTAAGTATCCCAATGAGGCCTACCAGAAGTCAGCTAGTTCTTATCTCAGCTGTTCCAATTCATCCTGTAGTTGTTTAAGCTTATCCCTTGCCAGTACTGATTGATTTAACATTCTTCATTGAGGAAGAGACAGAGGCTACTTCATTTGGTAGTAAGAAGATCTAGGCCATGATTATTTTGTAGGATGAGAGATGCTATGAATCCAATTGATTTTGTAAAGTCATTACTGAATCAGCCACCTGTTGAATATCTTCAATAACTTGTTCTGACAACTTTTTATAGTTGTGAATAGAGATTCCTAATTCTGGTGCTCTTGTGCCAATCTCAGTGGATATCTCTATGAGTAAGGCAATAAACTGAAGGGCACTCTTGTGTGTTGTGTGCTCCATTATTAAGATAAGTAAACTTTGTTTTTTAGGTAAAACATCAATTTGAGGAGTAAGGAAGACCAAGATACACAGGCCAGCCCATGTTTTGACAATCAGGGATAAATATGAGCCTTACAAAGGAAAAGTTCCTCTGAATTTTGGGGGCCCAAGGCTATGGGGCTCATATAATTGTCTTAAGTTCCATTGAAAGAACTATTGTCTTTTCTTTCAAATGCTCAGGTATGGCTATACTTTGGTTTTATATGTTTTTTTTAGGTATTTAAGACCAAACTGGTCAAATTGACCTTGTTCTTATCTGTTGTTAAAGAATCAGCTGAGTTCCCTCAGGACATCTTATTTGGGACCTTGAGAGCCACTTCTTAGCTCCTTTTGTGCCCTGCCAAAGTAGGTCAGGGTTTCATTGACCATGAGGTTGCCCTTGGAAGCCTGAGGGACATTTCCTTCTACAATGACATTCTTCTTGGTAGCATGTGTACTGGTTTTCTTTCTTTTCTCCAGGGTATCATTGATTCCCTTGATCAGGAGGTCTTGTTGCTCAAGAGTCACAAAGAACAAAGTTTCTTTGTTCCTGGGTTCAGGCTGACTCAGAAGGCAGGAGCCAAATACTGGCTATTTGTTTTTTTTAATTCCTTAACTTTAGTCTCCAAGTTTTGGTTTTAAACCTCCAGCAAGCTAGTTTCCCCAGTTTTAAAGTAAGAGTACTGGGTTTTAATATTAATGTCTATAACTTTACAGTTATTTACCCCTTCTATTTAATTGGGATCAGTATTAGTGCTTGAGGTTAGCCTTACTTACATCATCCTGTCTGTCCTGTAGGTGATGGCCTCATCTCAAATTAACTTAGATTGTTATAGTAGAAATTATACTTCTGTAAGGAACTAATAGATAACGGTTAAGATTTACAAGGAAAATACAAAATGAAACCAAAAACAGTACAAACGTGTTTAGTTTGTGTAATAGCTATCAACCAAGAAACATAATTTTTGTAATCCCAAACCTTACTTTAAACTATAGTTTGAAGAATACCAGCTTGGTAAAATGTTCTTCTAAACCTTATACTTAAAAGACTTACATACTTGGAAGATATGACAAAGAAGCCAATAACAGTCCCATGGTTACACTGATGTTCTTATATTAACCAAGTTTAGCTTTCAAAGAAAAGTTCATAATCATAATGTAGTATAATCCTCTAAAATAACAGTTGTTTATCCAGTTGTACAAACCTTAATTCCTCTAAGATTAGTTTCTCTAAAGAATAAAATTTAACAGACACAAGAAATTTCTTGATAGATAAGAGCAGATGAATGTTTTAGTAAATCCTTGTTACTTCAACCCAAAGAGGATTAAACTTTGGTTTATATCAATATATTCGACCTTAGGGAAAAGGCCTTAAATGACTTTAACTGATTGTGCTGATTATATATAAACTCTTTATGTATACACAAACTTTTTGAAATTTACCCTTTATAAGCCTTCTGCAGCTAACTTAGATATTCTACAACTTTTTGACACACAAAAGACTTTCTTATTCATAGGCAGTTTATACTAAAACATATTTCAATACCTAGAGTTTTCTTTTTTTAATATTTATTTTTTAGTTGTGATTTATCTATTTCCTAGCTGTTGATCCCTTTTAAAATTTACATTCTCAAACAATCTGCATGAAATTTCTGAAATTTTTCCAATTACTCCTCTTAATAGTGAAATACTTTATGCTATTTATAGCACTTTAATTGAAACACAGCTGAAAATTTTTGGACCCTTTGCATATAGAATTATACCTGTTAGAACTTTAATTCTTAGTATCCTAGCTTTAGTGAACACCCTGAAAAAAGCAATCTTAAACACTTTTTTTCATTTACCAGTTTATAAAAACACATTTAATGTTTAAATATATTACCCTATGGAATTTAAGAAGCAGTTTATGTTTGTGTATTTGAACTTTGTAAATTAATCAGATGTCTCCTCTAGCAAACACAATTATGATTAATCCTATTGATATTGATGTTAAATCTAATTTACTCATTTTTAATGGTAAAACCCCAAACCCAGATACCAGACAAGTGTAGTTAACAGTACTAGCAATATCTTCCCTGTTGAAGAAAAATCCTAGAAACAATGGAGATTACATTCTAGATATTTCATAGAAAGCATCACTCTGTTAATTGTTTGACAACCTAGAAAAACTAGTGTAATTTTAAATAGAGCATTACTCCCCTCTGTTTACCTAATTTAAATTGAACTTTTTAAGTCATGTGAACTAAAAGAACTTAGATCTATTTCTCTTTTAGATTTTAATTTATGAGTGCCCATTTGTCTGTTAATTTTGATACCAGGTACATGACATGTGGACACAAGCATATTTGTGGACACAACAACACAATAAACAGTTGTGCACACATATATAAGACAGGAAACAGAGATCTTGTGTTTTTTGATAGATCTTCACGGGTAGGAGGCAATGCTATAGATGTTTTGTAAAGCCTCTATTAGATTTAAACTGTTAGAAATTAAAATACAGCTTATCAGACATTTGTATTATGACTTAAATTTACAGAGGCCTGTGCAATTGGAAATGCAATTGGAAATGCTAAAATCGAATGAATCACTTTGTCTATGTTCATTTTTAGGATTTTGTAAAAAAGATTCCTCAATGTATTTGAGAGTTAGTCCAACCTCTAAACAAAGGCAGAGTGCAAAAACCTCTACAGTTAGATAAAATAAGACTCACCAGAAAAATATTTTAATTTAGGCATGCAGGATCAAATGTGAATTCACCATAAAACCATGAGCTCAAAAATATAGAGTTAAAAAAAAAGGAGTCCTAAAAAATGGGGAAAAAAGTGACACATTCATAATTAGTAAAGGAGCATGTGTGCATTTGTGGCTCATATTAGAGTCAGTTTAGATATTGAAAGAATGAGAGAGCCTTGAAATTCTTAGGAAAATATTCTCAAGGTAAAGAACACTTGATCATTCTATTTTTCTGTCTCTGTGCTGAAGTGTGTAAGGAGGAACTTGTTAATAAAGCAGGGTGGTATTGTGCAAGAGCAGATAAGATAGCCAGACATTTAGGTTTGAATTTAAAAGTGACACTTTTTTTTCTCTTTTGTTTCAAACCAATTTTGGGCAATCTCTTCTGCAAGCTCTCTATACCTTTAAGAGAGGAGAGAGAGAGAGAGATCTGGCAGAAGCTAAGAAGTAAAGGAAGCAGCTGTTTTGAGCTAGAGAGGAAAAACCCTATACATAGCACATTTTAACCGTTTTTTTCTTTTGTAAAATCAGTCTCTTAAGGTGTGGTTCTATAGTTTTTGTTTTCTCCAGAGGCCCTTTTTCATTCCCCAGTTGGTAATCAGGCTACATTGAATGTGCAAAATTGTTAGGCATCTCATTTATCTCAACTATGACTATGTCATCCTCTATTATTACTTTTGAGGATGAACAAAAATTTTATTTATTTATTTATTTTTTTTTTTAAAGAGAGAGTGAGAGAGGGGAGAGAGAGAGAGAGAGAGAGAGAGAGAGAGAGAGAGAGAGAGAGAGAGAGAATTTTTAATATTTATTTTTTAGTTCTTGGCGGACACATCTTTGTTGGTATGTGGCTGAGGATCGAACCCGGGCCGCACGCATGCCAGGCATGGCGCGCTACCGCTTGAGCCACATCCCCAGCCCCGAACAAAAATTTTAAAACAAGAGAAAATAGTACATGGTGCCAGTGCCAAGAAAACTTTCTCTTTGTCTAGGGGACATCTCCCTGATTCTGGAGCCTCTAGGGGTTAGCAGTTTCTGCCTTTTCTTCCATAACATCTGGTAGGTACCTCACTCATAATGGAGGATACTAACCAAATCTTTGATAACTATTTTAATTTAAGGGAGGACATTTGCCAGCTAGTTGTGCCCTTAAAATTTCTTACATGTTCTCTTTGGTCCTTTTGGATCCTCATATTCACAGAACCATGATTTCATATTATGCTCTTCAATTAGAAGTGGGAGGAAAACCTGTTAGTGCTCTGGGTCATATCTCCAGTAGAGAAAATAAATAATTTGGATTCCTGAACTATTACGGATGAGGGGTAGTGTTATAATTGAGACAGATTTTCTGTTTTTTTTTCTTTCCTGATGAGGGGAGTACCGAAGAAAATGTGCCTTATGAGAATCTAGAGAAGGTAGTATAATTTTAAAGGTAGTATAATTTTAAAGAGATTCTCTATCTTGAGAATCTCTCATAATGTGCCTCTGTATAAGAGGCACACAATGTAGACAGAATTGAGGTAGAAGCATTTCTGAAGAGGGAAAGGTTGCTTGACTCACCCTCTGGGAATTAATGGGTTAATTCTTTCCAAAATACCTCATATCAGACTGAGATTTCATCTCAGGTTCCAAGGTTCATTGGGTGAGGATGCCTTCCACCATCAGGCCAAGTCAATCAGAAACAGAGATAGTGGTTGATGTTTGGTACCCATGAAGGCTGTTGTGGTCAGATTCAGGACATGAAGACCTTCATGCAGCACCAGGGATGGCCCAGCCAGCTGCCTTCAGTTGCCTCAAGCCTTCCTCTGTCCCACGCACTGCATTTCTTCCACAGAAAAGGAACTGAAGCAAGTCAGGACCAACGTTCCTGATACCTATGTAAAGGGAAATCCAACCCACCTCTGGACTTTTGTCTGATAGTAGGGTGACATCAGCTTTACAAGTCCTCACCAACATGCCAACTCTAGGTGACCTTGACCTATGCTGATCAGTTCTAATTGAATTCCTAACCATATATTCTTACAGATATTATGGTTAGGAAGAACTACCTTTATCTTCCAGAGTTTCAGGAACTGGTCATGGAAGTCTTCCACTTCAGGGAAACTTGGATTCCTTTTATGAACATTATTTTGGGCCTGCATTTTTCCTGCAGTAAATAGGTAGTTTTCTAAGGAATGTGACATATCCTGTCCACAGAGGGCAGGCAGTGCTGCAGGTAAATTGTTTCTTGAAAAAGAAATCATGTAGGGGTCAGCACAGTGGGCCCATTTAATAGAATTATTATCCATAACATTTAGCTTTTTTAAAAATCACAGGTGTCCCCATAAGCTGTAGTTAGGCACTCTAATGCCATTTGATTTTTGCAAAATACCTTTCTTTTGGCATTACTTCAGTGTGTAATAGAGATCCCTTTATCTGTGTTAATTAGGGCTTTCTTAGGAGTTTTATGTGCCACATTACATCTTTTAGACTAATATGAGGGATAAATATTGGCGCTAGGTAATCATACTAGCAAACACAGAAAAGTAGATCAAGCCTGCCTATGTAGGAAGTTAGGAAGATTTATAGGTCTAAAATTGACTCAGAAAAAAAGCTTGACTCTGACAGTCTCTTTTGATAGTTATCTATGAAACTTTCCTTTATAACTTACAGCTTTACTTACTACTTGTGGGGGTTCATCTGCTATTTTGGGGGAAGTAAATGAAGAAGAGGGCTGGGTTTCAGGACCTGATCTAGGGGACTTATGGAGTTGGGGAGTCATTGAGAATTGTAGAGCAGAGCAAGGCTGGCATATACCTTGAGCAAAGGTAAAGGAAAGCTTGGAAGTAAGAAACCTCAGGCCATTAGCCATTTTGTTGGAGAAAATTATCTAAGTCTCAGAGGAATTTTGGGTCAAAGATCCCGAATTCTATATTTGGGTCATCAACTTAGGTTGTCTAATTTAGATTGCGGCTAGATCTCTGTAGTCAGCCTAATAAGGCATTTACTTTTGAGATCAGATTGGAAGTAAAGGATTTAAAAAAAATTTAATGAGACAACCTAAGAGGGAGTCCTCGGGGATGAACTGGTTAGCCCGTGTTTCAGGTCGAATCGAATATCAGCTGTAGTTGAGCTACAGTGGACTTGTAGAGCCTAAGGGCCTCCTTCTTCCAGGATGAAAAAAGGAAATAAACAGAAGGGAGAAGAAAAAAGACAGTACAGGTGTCTTAGGATAAGGAGGGGTAGAGAGACCCAAACCCCATCCTGGGTTTTGGCACTAAATGAAAGCTAATAAAAGAGAATGCAAAAAGAAAAAAAAGCAAATAAACAAAAAACAAAACAGGGAGACAGAACTCAATGGATCAGTGATGCTTTATTAAGCAATGGAAGGGCACATTTTCAAGGGGAAAATAGCAACTGGCTACAACAAATATCTGAGTTTTCTAGAATTTATCAGGGCCACATTAGGAGAGGAGTTTGTCAGATACTTTTGGTGGGTTTACTTTTGGCAGGCAGGGGAACTTTGGCAGATAAGGGAAATTGTAAAAGGTCAGAGTGCTCAGCTTCATTTTTCCCCTAAGGGGTTGTTAGTTTCCACCACCTTCAAATGTTAGTACTAGAAGTCAGCATTATATATTATCTGTCCTGTAGTTGATGGCTTATTATATTAAATTAACCAAGGTTGTTCTGTTAGAAATAGTACTTCTGCAAAACACTAGCAGGCAATAGTTACGAAGTTTTACAAGGAAAATACAAAATGAAATTAAATTAGCAAGAGCAAAACTATACTTTATTTTTTAATATCCTTGAACCCAGAAACAATTTATAACACTAATATATCTTCATTGTCTATTTAGTGTATACAAAGACCCATATATTTATTCTTAAAGATCCATATGTTTATCAACTGAATCTCATATGCCCTTCACAAATTTTGGTTTGTTTTAAAACTCTTTTATAATTCTTAAATACCTTTTATATTTTACCCAAAATTTAACTTAATTTTGTATTACATCCCCTTTTGATATAATAGTCACCTTGTCAACAAAAATCTTTTGAACATAACTTTAAATGAATTTAATTCTAGTCTACTTTGGAGCTATCCTAACATGGAGTAGGGCAGGAGGCAGAGACTTATCTCATTTGAGGCTGCCTCTTGACAAATCTAAAAGTGTTTTAGTTTTTGATCTAAACTTTGACCACAAATATGTAGCAGAAAATTTCTGGTAGCAATCCTACAATCTCTCACAGGCCAACCTATAACCGGGATATAGTATAGCCTTATGATCTAAAATTTGGGCCTCATGATTTTTGCCTTCTTTTAATATATCATTTTACAAAGTTATCATACATTGTTTCCTGAGTCCATTTGAATATCAGTTGATACAACACAATGTTACATCTGAAACATGAATTGAACAGAAAGACTGATACCTCTTAACTACTTTTTTTCTCCTTTTGGAAAAAGTAGCAAAATGTTATGTTCTACATTGTCATAACCTTTAAACAAATTGGACACTGTTTATTACCTTTCCAAAAACATATCTAAATTCCCTTTTGGGGAAAGTTTAAGAAAAAATTCCCTGATTCACTTTCCTCATTAGTCAAAATAGTGTAATAATGAACTGACATTATTTTTCTGTTGTAAAGATTGAATTAATATCTTCATCTATATCTATCTCACATAAAAGAGCTATGTAATAGCTATTATTATGTGAAGCATATGTACTACATGATGTGAGAGACAAGGAAGCAGAAGTAGAAACAGTGATAGCTTTACCAAGTGGAGACTTTAGTGGCAACCTTATTGTCAGCCCCTATGTGGTTTTGGTGAAGAACTCATCCCTTCCTTACATGAGAAATTACAGCTCCATTAATTGTGAAGTCTTTGAACTCAAAGGCACCACTTAATCCAAATTGTTTATGACAGTAACATAAAGAGAAAGATATCATGAGGCCCGAATTTTAGATAATAAGGCTATACTATATCCAGCATATAGGTTGGCCTGTGAGAGATTGCAGGATTGCTATGAGAAATTTTCTGCTACATTTTTGTGGTCTTTTAAGGTCCTGGTTTAGAAGTACTTACAAAAGTTCAGGAGGGAAGATCTAGGTAGCCTGGTGAAAACAAAGACATAAGGCAAGAGGCAAGGAAAAATCTCTCTGTGTATACTTTTCTGATGAAAATTTGTGAAGACATTATTCTAGGAACCTGTATTTTTATGCCTACAGGCAATGTCTAGTTCATTTTCCATGTAGCAAGTATTTCCTGAGTGCCTGTTATGAGCCAGGCATGTTCTGGATTGTTATTATTTTTTTAATGGAGAAGAGTCAGATATGATCTTTTGCAGAATTACAGACATATATGTACTTAAATGGATCGTTAAAATACGTGGAAAAAGCAAGAACATAGTTATAAGAGTTACAGCATGAAACTAAATGGCCTGGAGATTGATTAAGAAGAATATCTAAGAGAACTGACATTTCAATTGAATATTTAAGAAGTAGTGGATTGTCAGCAAGACCATAAAGGGATGGAATAACATTGACATAGAACCAAAAGAAATTGTTAAGGCAGAAACTTTTGCTTGTGAAGCAAAAAGAAGAAATTGAGTAGGATGTTATTTTAAAATAAACTTTTAAAATTTTGATTTTTGTTGCCATGGGTTTAAAAATATGCTTAACATTTTTAACTTAATATATAATAGCTACATATTTTTAGCTTTATTAGTAAATATTCTTATGTTTATTCTTTAATCAGTCTCACTCGATCTTCAAATTTTGCTATATTCAGATTAATTTTTAGGTAGTTCCCTATTTACTATTACTGATTCCACATCTCTTCTCTCCCTCTCCTAAATTTTATGTTTAGCATATTTATGTCTCTTTTAACTATTATTACGTTAGTAATTATGAACAATTTTTATCATTATTTTATATATAGTATCCTATAGCGGATTTATTCTTAAAATTAGATATTTAAATTTTGTCTAAATTAGTACATATATTAATTCTTATACTACTGAATGGTATTGAATTATATAACTGTACCACAACTTTTTATTCTTCTGTTAGCAGATAGTATTTTTTTTTAATGAAGCTACAATGAGTACCGATTTTTCCTTAATTTACATGTTCTATACCATGGTGTAGTTCTGCAGGTACAATTGCTGATTCAAGAGTAGGAAAATTTTATAGTTTATTTTTTAATTGATCATATAAGCCATTGCAACATACCTCCCACCAGTTGTGAATGAGTGTTCTTATTTTTCCATAGTTTTGGATTGTGTCGTAAGATTTTTATGTTCTGTTTAATTCTTTTTCTCTGCTACCAAACTAGTTCTCCTTGTATTTTTCAATGTCTCTCTAACTGATTTTACAAGCTGATTTTACAGTTTGAACTTATAATGGGTATTTTGAGTTTCCTATCCTGTATTGATATTGGAATATCACAGATATGGACACTAAATTAGAAAAACATCTTATTACTAATAACTGCAGTAGAAGAGAGCAACATTTTTCTTTCAAGTCATTGAGTACCATTCTAGAGTTAGACTTGAAAGAGAAATTTTAAGTTTTAATTCATGGTTGAACAATTTTAGTCCTTGTTGCACATAAGAATAAAACTCCTGGCCTCCTTGGTCTACTTCCCAAAATGCTCATGTGTTCTACCTCTACTCATTCCTAACTGTTTCTTTCACTGTAGTTCAAAGAGATGTTCATATTTTTTTATCTGTGTAATTGTATCTATCATTGGTATATATTTGGAGCAGAGTGGACTGAACTGAACTCTCTAGATAAGAATTCAAAATTTCTTATTTTAAAGCAATGTAATACCTATTGTAGTGATATTACCAAAATATTTATTTGGAAATTTCAAATAATTTTAAAGAAGAGGAATAGTCACAAAAGATTGGGAAACACCAGGCAGGGTGACCATCTGGATTAAAATCCTAGAGTAGAGTTTGTTTTTTGTTTGTTCTTGCCTGCCTGACTGGAAGGCCCCACTCATGCTTGGATGCCCATATATTCTATAGTTGCCCAGGTTTCCTTGACTACTCTAACATTAGTCAACCCCAAAGATTTGTTCTAAACCCAAGCAATTCTTTTGTTTTAAGGAATAATGTAGGTCAACAAACACATTAAACAATTCTTTTATTTTAAGAAATAATGTAGGTCAACAAACACATTAAACCAGCCCATTATATAAATAAGAAATAAAAATTGTACACTTTCAATTGAAACAGAGATTAAAGGGAACTCGCCAATAAAAAAATTAGTTCTCCATCAGAACGCTATAAAAATGCCTGTAAGAGAGTCACTGATGGAACCCTTTTTGGGACTTCTTCCTTGCTATGGAATCTTTCCTTGCTTGCTTCTATTAAACCTGAATATTTACCTTCTAGTCATCTGTGTACTTCACTCTTAAGGTACATGAGATAACTACCCTCTAGTGCTCATACAACCCTGTGTTACAACAGGGTAATAAAATGTTTGTAGTAATGTAAATTTGGGGGGATAGGCCAGAGCATTGGAGAATAAGGATGCATTGTGGGGGATAAGGCTAGAAATAGAGGTACTAGATAAGGACAGCTTTGAGTACCATGCTGAGTCATTGATTAGCCTGACCATCTACCTTGTAGATTTAGGACTTCTAGCCTCCACAGTCATATGAATCAATACCAGTTCCTTGAAGTTGTGCTCTCCCTCTTTTTCCATTGTTTCTTCCTTCCCCCTACCTCTCTTCTTCCCTCCCTCTTCTCCCCTGAGTTCTGTGTATGCAGTATCTCTCTGTCTCTCTGTCTCTCTCTCTCTCTCTCTCTCTCTCTCTCAATGGTTTCTCTAGAGAATCTTGACTAATAGTTACTGAGCATTTTCTAGATAAAAGGTTAATTTTTATGTCATATTGAAAAATTTTTTAAATGTTTCATATTCACTTGTTATTAAATATGTGTGTCCATACTAGGAACTATGGAAGACATGTCAATAAATTAGGCAGTGTATCTACCCTCAGTAAATTTTGAATATAATTGTGAAGACAAGCCTTAATTTAATAATCAAAAAACATGAAAATTATTATAAAGACTCTGATTAGTTGACAAATATTAGTTTTGAAATTAAATGCTATTAAATACAATTGATCATTGTGATCAATTGTATTCAATGATCAATTGTATTTAGTTGATAATTGTGGGTTAGGAAAAGCTTAAGAAAGGAAAAAAAGCCAGTATGAATTAGTTTTAACATATAATTTTAGAGAATCTTCACAATTGCTCTTGTGAGATCCAGGATTAGTATCTCTGTATTAGTCAGAATTTCTCAGTGGTTATAATTGTTCTACAGCCATATAACTTTAATATGTAAACCTGGAATAGTTTTCTTTTCTTTCTGATTCGGGAAGAGGACCTTGAGTTTGGGTATGCTATTTGCAAAGTTGTGTAAACAGTGAGCAAACAACAGTTATAGGACTCAATTCTGGTGTTCTCCTTTATAGGAGCTTGTGGGAAAGGAATGAGGAAGAAAAAATTATTGATAAGAATAAGAAAATAACATACTAACTTTTTCTGAATATCAAAGCCTTGAATAATTTCACAACAGTGTGCCATAAAGTGGTTTTGACTAACAGACTGAGGTTTTGGTCCTCAATTATGAGAATAACTGACCTGTTTTTTATAGTGGCAAGTGAGATAAAAGAGCAAAGTATTTTATTATCCTAGAAATGTTTCCTTGCTGTCTGGAACAGTGGATTGTGCTTGGGCCTATCTGTGAGTTTCTGCTGACTGTGATTATATCGTAGATAATGTTTTTCTAACATATTGCTTAGTTTACCTTAGTATGTTGGAAAAATTTATGATTTTATCTAAAAGCAATTAATTATTTGAGCTAGAAAATTCCTTGGAAACATATAGTTGTAACTGGTTTGATCTATAATCCAATGTGTTTCTGGTCCACAGGAACTGATGAGAATTGGTTTTTTCTTTTATCTACAGCATTTGTATGGAGTGCTTTAGTCATTGGCTCAACAAGAAATGTCGTTGTTTATTCACTTTGCTTTCAAAATATTCAAAGTTAATATTAACATATCTCTAAATATCTGACTCCTCTATCTAGCTTCCCAAGAAACGTTGAAGCACTAGCTGGTGGTGGGCAGGTGGAAGAGCATTTTGAAATCTATGCTAAAGATAAAAATAAAAGACCCAAAATACTTGGATTGAAAAAGCTGTTAATGATCCTTTGTAAAACAACGATCAGGATACTATGTTGATCAGGCCTGTATTAAGTATAGTTCTTGGCACTAGACATGGGTAAACTAGACCACTTATCTAGGAGATGATCAGGGTACTGTGTCAGAAGAAGATGAGGACACTTAAAGAGTAGCTGAAAGTTTGGAGAGATTAAGTCGGTAGAAGAGAGAACTTCAATTGAATATGATAGATTATCAGTAAGTATTTATCATGCACAAGCAGTCATAAAATTTTTCTGCATGATTTCTGAAAACCTAATTCAAATCAATAGGTAGAAGCAAAGTTCACTTCCATGTAATTAAATAAAATGTGTTTTCATTCTCATTTAATGTAAAATATATTCTAATTTCCCTTATTATTTCTTCTTTTATCATTTGGTTTCTTAGAAGTATGTTGTCACATATTTTTTAATTATCCAAATTTCTCTCTTTAAGAATTTGTAATTACATTTCATTGTGTTTAAACAACATATTTATATTATTTTAAACTTTTATTTTCAAACCTAATTGTGGTCTCTCCTGGACCATGTGCTGTGTTTACTTGGATTGATGGTGCATGCTACAGTTTTGGGGTACAGTGTCCTAGAATGTTTCATTTGGTCTAGTTGCTTTTTAATATTGTCCAACTCTTCTATTTACTTCTTTTTTGGGAGGATAGGTACCAGGGTTTGAACTCAGGGGCACTCAACCACTAAACCACATCCCCAGCCCTTTTTGTATTTTATTTAGAGACAGGCTCACTGAGTTTCTTAGTGCCTTGTGATTGCTGAGGTTCCCTTTGAACTCAAGATCTGCCTGACTCAGCTTTCCTGGCTGCTAGGATTACGCTAGGCATTGCTACCATGTCTGGCTTGTATTTACTTCTTGATATTTTGTTTTCTCTGTCCATTATTATAAGTGGGATATTAAAATTTAAATTATCAGTGAATTTTCTTTTTCTTCCTTTAGTGCTAATAGTGTTGCTCCATGTATTTTTGGATTCTTTTGATAAGTGCATACATGTTTTTATTTGTTATATATTTCTGATGGTTGATCATTTTTTAATTATAATAAATGCTTTCTCTATTAAGACTTTTTTCTCAAATCTATCTTGTCTGATATTAGTATAGCCATTATACTGTCTTTTGTTTGTGTGAAATATTCTGTTTTACTTTAAACTATTTATGCTTTTGAATCTGAAGTGTTAGATCATTGGATCATGTTCTTTCTCTCCCTCTCCCCCCCCTCCCTCCCTCCCTCCCTCCCTCCCTCCCTTTCTCTCTCTCTCTCTCTCTCTCTCTCTCTCTCTCTCTCTCTCTCTCTCTCTCTCTCTCTCTCTCAATAAGATTGTTTTCCTAGTGAGAGATTCTGTGCTTTTACTTAAGGATGTCTTAATTTCTTTGTTCTTTGAATTTTGGTTTTGTTGGATATAAAATTCTTGGTTGAAAGTTTTTTCTTTCAGAACACTGAATATGAGGTACTACTGCCTTCTGAGGCCTGCATGATTTCTGATGAGAAATCAATTGTTAATTTTATTGAGGATTTTTTTTATAAGTGACAAGTCACTTTTCCTTTTGGTTTCCTTCCGGCCTCTCTCTTGATTTTAGCTTTTAATTATTTCATTATATTGTATTGAAGTGTGGCTCTCTGAGTTTATATATGTCTGGACTTTGAATTTCTTTGGTGTATAATTTTTTTTCCAACCAAAAAGTTTTCAGTATTATTTCTTCAAATATTATTTCTTCTCTTTTTTCTATGTCTGTTCCTTTTGAGATTCCTCTTATGTATATTCTCATATACCTAGTAATGTCCCAAAGGTATCTGAGGCGCCATTCACTTTTCTTTCTTTTTTTTTTTTTCCTGCTCCTCAGACTGGATATCTCAGTTGTTCTGTTTTCCAGATTTCTGCTTCTTTCTTCTGCCTGGTTCATTGTTCATACTTTCTAGTGTTTGACGCCCCCATTTTAGTCATATTTTTAAACTTGAGAACTGCTTTTGTTTTTTAAAAACAACTCTGTATTTTCATACATCTCTATATCATTTTTTCAGCATGCCTTTTTTTTTGTATTTGTTTTGATTTTTTCCTCCCCGCAGGGTTACGATAGAACCTAGAATCTTGTACATGCTATGCGGCTCTACAACTAAGCTATACCTTCAGTCCTGTAGTCCCTCTTGAAAATTGGTGTTAAATTTTAATGGAATCTGCAGATTATTTGGGGGGTTATAAATAATAACACTTTGGCTAATATAGAATCACAAAGATTTTTTTTCTTTAAAATTTTGTAGTTATTATATTAGGTATTTTACTTATATGATGTTTTGTTACTATAATTAAATACTGAAATATGTGGAACTTTATATAGAAAAGAGGTTTTAGCTGGGTGTAGTAGCACACACCTATAATCCAAGCAGCACAGGGGGATGAGTCAGGGGGATTGCAAGTGCAAAACTGGCCTCAGCAGCTTAGAGAAGACCTATGTAACTTATCAAGACCCTGTCTCAAAATAAAAATAAAATAAAATAAATGGGCTGGGGATGTTGTTTAGTGGTTAAGTACCTTTGGGTTCACCCCTTATCAAAACAAGCAAGCAAGCAAACAAACAAACAAAAGAAAAGAAGGTTTTATTAGTCAAGTTCTAGAAGTTCAAGGACATGACATTGGTAAGGACTTAAGGCAGATGGCATCACAATGGCAAGATCATATTATAGGAGGAAGAAATCACAGCTTGAGACAGGAAGCCAGAGGTCGATTCAGGAGTCAGACTCAGGCTTTCATAACAACTTACTCTTATAAGAACTGTCTCAAGAGTTGTATAAAAATTTCCTTAATCTCTCCTTAGAGAAGCATTTCCAGTGACCTAAGGTCCTCTTACTTGGCCTTACCTGTTAACAGTTTCATATCATCTGTATACTGCTAATCTGAAGACTAAGCCTCTAACATGAACACTTGGGGCACTAACCACATCCAAACTATAGCATGCTATTCTTGGCCCCCAAGGTTTTTGTCAGTCTCATAATGAAAAATATATTGATTTTCTCTAGGAGCCCCTCCCCCCCGCAAATTTTAACTAATTCAAAAATCCAAGTCCAAAGTCTCACCGGAGAACCAAGGCAAATTCTGCTGTTAGCTCTACAAAAATAAAAAGAATTACATAGTTTCAAGATACAATGGCAAAATAAGGGCAGGGTAAATATTTCTATTCTAAAAGGAGGAATAGAGGAGTAAGGAACAATCAGCCCAAAGCAATATCAAAACCCAGTAGGTCAGTAATTAAATTATAAAATTCCATGTCTGGAATCTTGTGTACATTGTGGCAAGGTGTGGGTCCTGCAGGCCTTGGACATACCTGATACTAGGACATTACTGGTTGCTATCTTGGGCTGATTTTTACATTCTGCCTGAAGTTTTTCCTGGAAGGCATTATGTGTTATTTTTTCTCCTATTTGTCTAGGAACTTATGGCAACTCTACTTCCTTGTCTTCACTAGACATTTCCTCACCAAAGTCTTTTGGTAAACAACTCTGATCCTGTGTTAGATTTCTGCCTGGTTTCCAGGGCTTTCTTTGAAATCTTGGTAGAGGCCACCACAACTCCCTAACTTTTGTATTTTGCTTGCCTGCAAAACCAGAAACTTTAGCATGACTTGATGATCTTCCACCATGAAAAACTCGTTTTAAAATCATGGTCCCAAATACAGCAACATTCATAATTAGGGCTCTTAGACAATGATTATATAATGGTGCCTATAACATCACCAGTGTATTTGGTGGTTTAATAATTTGAATGGTCTACTGGGTGGTAACTATAGGCAGGTGGAACAAGGCTGGAGAAAATAGGGCATTGGGGGCATGGTCTTGGACTATGTCTTATCTCGGACTCATTTTCTCTCTCTCTCTATCCCTCTCTTTCTCTCCCTCCCTCCATCCCTCCCTCTCTCCCCCACCCTCTGTGTGTGTGTGTGTGTGTGTGTGTGTGTGTGTGTGTGTGTGTGTGTGTGGTATTCCTGGCTACTGTGAGCTGAGAAGCCCTCCTCTGATAGGACTTTCTGCCATGATTCTTTGTCTCATCTTTGACTCTGAGCAATGGAATTGGCTGACAATGGACTGAGCCTCTGAATCCATAAACTCTAAATAAAATTTTCTTATTCTAAGTTGTTCTTGTCAGATATTTTGGTCATAGTGATGAAAAGCTGATTAAGACAATATCTATGGACTTATTTGCTGACTCAAAGCAGGGAAACAAATCCCAAGCCTGTAGAGAATGCTCTAGACTCAGAACCTGAAACAGTTCTGCCCTAGACACCCTTTGGGTATGAGATTAGAGGGGAACCTTGAAGATATCTGGAATGCCCTTACAGCTTGTTTTCCAATTGTCCTAATGATTAGAACCTGAAATTGATCTCTTAGCTATGCCTTCTTTCCTAAATATAACTTTTTGCCAGGCTGAAATTTTCCAAATGTTTCTGTTATATTTCTTTTGACCCAGAGTCTCACTGTAAATCTGCCTAAAAGTTTCCAGTAGTACCCATGCCACAGACTGAATGCTTTATTGTTTTGAAATCTCCTCTTGCCAAGCAAACTCTTCCATCATTCTTAATTTCAGACTTCTATAAAGTCTATGGCATAGACACAAAGTAGCTAGGTTCTATGCAACAATATAACAATATTCCAATTATATTCCAGTTGTCAATGGAATCTTCATTTCCATGTAAGACTAGTTTGTTAATTTTGTCTTCTGACCCCCGATGACAAGCATCTATAATGTTCTGCTCATAGCATTCAAAGCTGTTTCTAGTCTGTTCCTCCAAACTCTCTGTTCATACCTATTTCCAAAGCTACCTCTATGTTAGAATAACCAAACTCCTCAGTACCATTTTCCTATATCATTCCTTTCTGCCACTATAGAAAAACACCCAAGTCTGAGTAATTTGATAAATGTTTTTTTTTTTTAATTTAAGCTCACAGTTCTGGAAATTCAAGGGCATAGCATAAGCATAGTTTGGCACTGGTAATGACCTCATGGCAGATGATGTCACAATGTTGGTAGTGCATGTGAGGAAGAGATCAATATCAACATAGGAATCCAGAGACTTAGGGGTCAGACTTATCCTTTTATAAAACTTGTTCTCACAACAACTAGCTCAGGGGTTATAAGAGAACTACCTTATCCCTTCTGAGGATAGTACCCAATGATTTAATGTTTTCCATTATGGCATTCTTCATCACCAAACTGAGGGACAAGCCTCTAACATGTGAATACTTGGTAGATAAACCACATCTAAACCACAGGATGTCTATAATCCATTTAAATTAATTTTTCTGTATCTGCTCAGATAAATGCATTAATTTAACAAATTTCATGTCTTAGATCAACATACATTTATTATATTGTGGCATTATTTTTCATTTATTTATATGGGATCTTCTTAATTATGCATGATAATTGGATTTATTTTGACTTAATTACAGGATGGAATATAATTTGTTCTAATTTAGACCCCAGTACTTCTCCTTTCTCTCTTATCCTCCATCCTCCTGTTCCATTCACTTGACTCTACTGGTCTTTCTGCTATCTACTTTTAATTTTTTTAAAATTAGGGTCTGGTGATAGTCAGATTCACTGTGGCATTTCATATATGTACATAGGAAAGTTAGCTCAGATTCATTCCACTTTCTTTTCCTATCCCATCTCTTTTATTCCCTTCATTCCCCTTTGTTTACTCCACTGATCTTTCTTCTATTTTTATTTATCCCTCCACCATTATTTTGGATTAGGTTCCACATATAGGAGAAAACATTCAACCTTTGACTTTTTGGGACTGGTTCATTTCACTTAACACAATAGTCTCCAGTTATATCCATTTACTAGCAAATGTTATAATGTCATTCTTCTTTATGGCAGAGTAGTATTTTATATATATATCACATTTTCCTTATCCATTCATCTGTTGAAGGGCACCTAAGTTGACTCCATAGTCTCTCTGTAGTGAATTGTGCTGCAATAAACATTGATGTGGATGTATTATTGGACTATGTTCATTATAAAACCTTTGGATATATGTTGAGGTGTAGGATATCTGGGTCCATTCCTAGATTTTTGAGGAATCTCCATACTGCTTTCCAGAGTTGTTGCACTAGTTTTTAGTCTCAGCAACAATGTATGAGTGTACATTTCCCCCATATCCTTGCCAACATTTATTATGTTTTGTTTTATTGATAATTACCATTCTGAATGAAGCGAGATAAAACTAGTTTTGATTTTTATTTCCCTAATTGCTAGAGATGTTGAAAATTTTTCATGCATTTGTTAGTCATTTGTATTTCTTCTTTTGGGAAGTGTCTTTTTAGTTCTTTTGCTGATTTATTGATCAGGTTACTGTTTTTTTTTGTTGTTGTTGTTAAGTTTTTGAATTCTTTGTATAGTCTAGATGTTAATGCTGTATCTGAGATGGTGGTTTAGATCCTGTGGTTTAGATGTGGTTTATCTACCACTTTGCAGATGGCAAAGATGTTTTCCCATTATTTAGGCTCTCCATGCTCTTAATTGTTTCCTTTGCTGTGAAGAAGCTTTTTAATTTGATACCATTCCATTTATTGTTTTTTTTTGTTTTGCTTTGTGTTCAGGAGTCTTTTAAGGATGTTGGATACTATGTTAACATATTGGAGAGTTGGGTTTATGTTTTCAGAGTTTCTAGTCTAATTCTTAGATCTTTGATCCACTTTAAGTTGAATTTTGTGCAGGGTTGATTTCATTCTCCTACATTTGGATTTCCAGTTTTTCCAGCACCATTTGTTAGAAAGGCCATCTTTTCTCCAGCCTATGTTTTTGGCATGTTTTTCTAGTATGAGATAACTGTATTCATGTGGGTTTGTCTCTGTGTCTTCTATTCCACTAAACTTTATGCCTTTTTAGGCTCTGTAGTGTAAGGTCTGAGAATAAGATGCCTTCTACTTTGCTTTTCTCATTAAGAGTTGCTTTAGTTATTCTGGGTCTCTTATTTTTCCAAATAAGTTTTAGAACTGCTTTTTCTAATTCTGTGAAGTACGTCTTTGGAATTTTGATGGGGATTGCGTTGACTCTTTGTAGAGCTTTTGGTAGTATGGCCATTTTGACTATATTAATTCTGCTTATACCAGAACATGGGTGGTCTTTACATCTTCTAAAGTCTTTTTCAATTTCTTTCTTTAATATTCTATAGTTTTCATTGTAGGGGTTCTTCACATCTTTTATTAGATTGATTCCCAAGTATTTTTTATATTTGGTAAGATTTTCTTTGTTACCTAAAGTATGGTTTATCTTAGAAAATATTCTATATGCTACTGAGAAGAAAATTAATTCAGTCTTTGATGGATGAAATATTCTGTGGACATCTGTTAGGTCTGCATTATTAGTTGTAGTTTTTAGTTTTGTAAAATCTTTACTTAGTTTAAGTTTGGTTGATCTATTTAGTGGTTAGTTAGGTGTATTAAACTCACCCAGTATTATTGTATTGTGGTCTATTTGATTCTTAATACTGAGGAGGGTTTGTTGTATATAATGTAGATGCACCACTGTTTGGGGCATAAATATTTATGATATTTATATATTGTAGTATGATTTTCTTACACTATAAGCAGTGAACCCTTTGTCTCTTCTAATCTTGGCTTGATGTCCATTTTAGCTGGTATGAGAATAGCTATTCTTGCTTGTTTACAAGTACCATTTGAATGATATTTCTTTCTCCATCCTTTCACTTTCAGTCTGTGAATGTCGTTGCTTGCAAGGTGAGTCTCTTGAAAATAGCATATTTTTGGATCTTGTTTTTTTAATCCTCTCTGAAAACCTATATATTTTGATTTAAAAGTGTAGACCATTTACATTGGGCGCTATTATAGAGAGATGATTTTTATTTCCTGCCATTTTGATTATTGTCATATTTGAATCTGACTCGATTCTCCTTTAGTTGACTATTCTTCTAGTATAGTTCCTCCCTATGCTGGTTTCCTTTATATTTTTTATTTATTCTTCGTGAAATATTTCATTGAGTATGTTTTATAGTTCATGCTTTCTGGTTTTGAGTTACTTTAGTTTATCATAGAAGGTTTTTGTTTTGTCTTCAATTCTGAAGCGTAATTCTTCTGGGTGTAGTATTCTTGTTTCACATCCATTTTCTTTCAAAGTTTGGTATTTCTTATTCCAAGCCCTCCTAGCTTTTAGAGACTTGTCTGAAAAAGCAGTTGAAATCTGCATTGGTTTACCTCTTAATGTGACCAGCCATTTTTCTCTTGCAACATTTAAAATTTTGTCCTTCAAAGATGGCCGCTGTGTACAGGGGTTGCTGAAGTGCTGAGCGTGGGGCTCTGAGCAGCGGCTTTAATCGAGATTTCACACAGCTTGTTAGAGCTCCTATCACCATTAATCTGTAGCGGACCACCTTGCCAAGCAGCAGAAAAAACAAAGAGATTGAAAGAGAGACGCTTTTCTGCTCAGAGCCGCGGGCGCTCCACGCCCATCTACTGCCTCTTTCAATTCGCTCCCTGCAGAGAAGCTGAATATGTAATCAGCAGTGGATTGTAAGAACCTGACAAAGAAAGCTCAGTATACCACCTTTTTTTTTTTTAATATTTTCTATACAAGGAGAGTTAGTGGATTGGGGTTGTTGGCTTGTCTGTGGTTTTGGGGCCGAAAATCCACTCTGCAGGAGCCGCCATTTGCTTCCTGCATGCTGTCTTAATGGCTCTGTCTACATGGTCCAGCTGCCGCACCTAGAGACAGGAACTGGGCTGCGTGCCTAGTCCTAACCTCCGAAGGCTGGACCACGACCCCGAACGCAGCGGTTGCTTGTTTCCTGCTGCACCTTTGGGCAGAAACTGTTCTGGGGTTGTTTGGCAGTCCCCTGCAAGGGGACCCGTGCTCCGGAGGGAGGGGCCGGAGAGCCGCAGCAGCAGCCGCTTGGACCCCGGGAGCCAGGCACCTAGCCGAGGAGCGACGGAGGTCCTGGCGTCACTGCTAAGGCCGCGGACAAGCGCAGCGCCCGAGCGCAGCCCAGAGGTGGAGGCGACGGCAGCAGGGTTTCAGTTCTAGAAAACTGGACTAGAAACAGAAGCAGCAGTTTGTATAATCCCAAGATCTTGCTTATGCCAGGAAACTGTAAGGGTAACATAAATATCATTGAGATGGTCTAACATGGTGGCAGGCGCGGAGAGATCAAGTCCCTGACCTCTTCAATTGCGCAGACATAGGGAGCTGTAAATTATCTAAAGCCTGCTTGCTCAGGATCAGTAGGCAAAGCTGAGCTGACGTGGAGCTAAGGCGTACAGCCTGGGCCCCTCAGAAAACACACACTGAGCACGAATCAGCTGCATGCAAGCTCTGGTTCGCCTGCTTCTCGTGTCTCAGCACTAACGATCCCACTGAAATAACTAGTCCCACCTGAACTCACAGAGGTAAAAACTAACTGAGCACCATAGCTGGACCCAGGGAATCAGGAGGGACGTGGGACCTGCAGCGCAGAAGTCCCGGCTATTGCTTCCACCAGTGCTGACAACAGAGGTCCCTTGCACCAGATACCAGGGGAGTTGCTACCTGAGGGCAAACAAGTTCGCTGGGGCCCTCAGCCCCAAGCCATACAAACTTGGGGTCTGAGGGAGGCAAACAGAAAGGGTGTGGCCAGGAATCCATGAAAACAGAGCTCCCAGGAGCAGCAGACCCAGCGTGTAGCCAGTATTGTGGTAAGCGTCACAGGTGAGCGGGGCCTGGATTGAGGAACCACAAGAGAAGGCCCTAAGCACTCAGAATTGGAGACCCGCACAGTCTGGGAAGAAGAGCTGAGACACAGTGATTGGTTCCCACCTATCAAGAAGAGAAGCCTGGCCCAGTGGGCATAGCTCCACCTACTGGAAGAGAAGTTAATCGAGCTCTATGACTGCATTTATTATTATTATTATTTTTTAATGATTATTATTAGTACTTTTTTTATTTTTTTACTTTTTGTTGTTGATTTAGTTGTTGTTCTTTAACTTTCTTATTAATGGTTTCAATTTTTTAAATTCTTTTTATTCTATTATGGTTACTATTATTTTTGAAACTTTAATTTCCATTCTTTATTATCACTATAATTTTTTTTTGTTTTAAATTTTTAATTTTTCGTTTTTTATTTCTTTCTTTTCACTTTTTTCTTCTGTCTTTTCATTTCTTTTCAATTTTCTTACTTCCCCTTTCCTGAATTCTACCTGCCTACACTCATTCTCTTTAGTGACTTCTTCCCTTCCCTTCAAATATCTCTCCTCCCAAGCATCAAATAAATTTATAAGAGTAAACAGTAACTCAGAGGTCAAACAGAACAAGAAGTAACATGAACATAAAAAAGCAAGGAAGAAAAGGAGTACAAACAATGAAGGACAGCCTAAATATTCAGGAGGACTTAGAGTCATCAGAAAAATGGCCATATAAAGAACTCAAGGAACACCTTAGACAGATGGAAAAGAACCTTAAAGATCACATTGAAAGTGAATTACAGAAACAGATAAAAGAAGTTAAGCATCTTTATCAGGAAATAGAGATTATTAAAAAAAACAGACAGTAATTCTAGAAATGAAGGAAACGATAAACCAAATTAAAAACTCAATCGAGAGTTTCACCAACAGAGTGGAGCAAGTAGAAGCCAGAACATCAGATAATGAAGACAAAATATATCATCTTGAAAGGAGTCTAGCCAACTCAGATAGGCTGTAAAAAAATCACAAGAAAAACATCCAAGAGATTTGGGATAATATAAAAAAACCAAATTTACGAGTCATCGGGATAGAAGAAGGCACAGAGATTAATACCAAGGGAATGAGTAACCTGCTGAATGAAATAATTACAGAAAACTTTCCAGAAATAAAAAAGGAAACAGATATACAAATTGTAGATGCATACAGGACACCGAGCACACAAAATCACAGTAGACCAACGCCAAGACACATTGTTATGAAGATATCCAACATACAGAACAAAGAGAAAATATTAAAAGCTACAAGAAAAAAGAGGCAGATTACATTTAGGGGTAAACCAATAAGGTTAACAACGGATTTTTTATCACAGACGCTGAAAGCGAGAAGATCCTGGAACAACGTATTTCAAACACTGAAAGACAATGGATGCCAACCAAGAATTTTGTATCCAGCAAAATTAAGCTTCAGGTATGACAACGAAATAAAAATCTTTTAGGATAAACAAAAGCTAAAAGAATTCGTAGCCAGAAAACCAGCATTGCGAAGCATCTTGAGCAAAATATTACATGAGGAAGAAATGAAAAACAATAACCAAAACCATCAGTGGGAAGTGCCTCTATAAAGCCAGAGGGCGGGGGGAAAGCTAATCTAGGAGAAACAAATTAAAAGAAGATAAATAATCAAACATGGCTGGAAGTACAAAGCATACATCAATAGTAACTCTAAACATTAATGGCTTAAACTCTCCAATAAAGCGACATAGGCTGGTAACATGGATTAAAAAAACAAATCCAACAATATGCTGCCTCCAGGAGACACATCTGATTGGAAAAGACATACACAGGCTGAAGGTTGGGAAAAAATATACCACGCACACGGTCCTCACAAGCAGGCAGGAGTGGCCATCCTCATATCAAATAAAATTGACTTCAAGACTAAATTAATCAAAAGGGATAAGGAAGGTCATTATATACTGTTAAAAGGAACCATTCACCAACAAGACATAACAATTATCAATATTTATGCACCAAGTAATGGGGCTGTGAAGTTCATGAAAGAAATCCTCCTCAAGTTCAAGAATCAAATTGACCACAATACAATAATTATGGGTGACTTCAACACACCTCTCTCACCATTGGACAGATCTTCCAAACAAAAGTTGAATAAAGAAACTATAGAACTCAATATCACAATCAACAACCTAGACTTAACTGACATATATAGAATATATCATCCAACATCAAGTGGCTATACTTTTTTTTCAACAGCACATGGATCCTTCTCAAAAATAGACCATATATTATGTCATAGGGCATCCCTCAGTAAATATACAGGGGTGGAGATAATACCATGCTTTTTATCTGATCATAATGCAATGAAAATGGAAATCAATGATAAAAGAAGGAAGGAAAAATCCTACATCAAATGGAAAATGAACAATACGTTACTGAATGATCAATGGGTTACAGAAGACATAAAGGAGGAAATCAAAAAATTCTTAGAGATAAATAAAAACACAGACACAACATATCGGAATCTATGGGACACAATGAAAGCAGTTTTAAGAGGGAAATTCATCGCCTGGAGGTCATACCTCAAAAAAAGGAAAAACCAACAAATAAATGAGCTCACACTCCATCTCAAAGACCTAGAAAAGGAAGAGCAAAACAACAGCAAATGTAGCAGAAGGCCAGAAATAATTAAAATCAGAGCGGAAATCAACGAAATTGAAACAAAAGAAACTATTGAAAAAATTAACAAAACTAAAAGTTGGTTCGTTGAAAAAATAAATAAGATCGACAGACCCCTAGCCATGTTAACGAAGAGAAGAAGAGAGAGAACTCAAATTACTAACATACGGGATGAAAAAGGCAATATCACAACAGACACAACAGAAATACAGAAGAAAATTAGAAATTAGTTTGAAAACCTATATTCCAATAAAATAGAGGATAGTGAAGACATCGATAAATTCCTTAAGTCATATGATTTGCCCAGACTGAGTCAGGAGGATACCCACAACTTAAACAGACCAATATCAATAGATGAAATAGAAGAAGCAATCAAAAGACTTCCAACCAAGAAAAGCCCAGGACCTGATGGGTATGCAGTAGAGTTTTACAAAACCTTTAAAGAAGAATTAATAACAATATTTTCAAGTTATTTCAGGAAATAGAAAAAGAGGGAGCTCTGCCAAATTCATTCTATGAGGCCAACATCACCCTGATTCCTAAACCAGACCCTCAAAGAAAGAAAACTACAGACCAATATCTCTGATGAACCTAGATGCAAAAATCCTCAATAAAATTCTGGCGAATCGGATACAAAGACACATCAAAAAAATTGTACACCATGATCAAGTAGGATTCATCCCTGGGATGCAAGGATGGTTCAATATATGGAAATCAATAAATGTTATTCACTACATCAATCGACTTAAATATAAGAACCATATGATCATCTCAATAGACGCAGAAAAAGCTTTCGATAAAGTACAGCATCCCTTTATGTTCAAAACACTAGAAAAACTAGGGATAACAGGAACTTACCTCGACATTGTAAAAGCTATTTATGCCAAGCCTCAGGCTAGCATCATTCTCAATGGAGAAAAATTGGAGGCATTCCCCCTAAAATCTAGAACAAGACAGGGATGCCCTCTATCACCACTTCTATTCAATATAGTTCTCGAAACACTGGCCAGAGCAATTAGACAGACAAAGGAAATTAAAGGCATAAAAATAGGAAAAGAAGAACTTAAATTATCACTATTTGCGGATGACATGATTCTATACCTAGAAGAACCAAAAGGGTCTACAAAAAAAACTATTAAAACTAATAAATGAATTCAGCAAAGTGGCAGGATATAAAATTAACACGCATAAATCAAAGGCATTTCTGTATATCAGCAACAAAACCTCTGAAATGGAAATGAGGAAAAACACTCCATTCACAGTATCCTCAAAAAAAATAAAATACTTGGGAATCAACCTAACAAAAGAGGTGAAAGATCTATATAATGAAAACTACAAAACCCTAAAGAGAGAAGTAGAAGAAGATCTTAGAAGATGGAAAAATATACCCTGTTCATGGATAGGCAGAACTAACATCATCAAAATGGCAATATTACCAAAAGTTCTCTATAGGTTTAATGCAATCCCAATCAAAAGCCCAACGGCATTTCTTGTAGAAATAGATAAAGCAACCATGAAATTCATATGGAAAAATAAAAGACCCAGAATAGCAAAAGCAATTCTAAGCAGGAAGCGTGAATCAGGCGGTATAGCGATACCAGATTTCAAACTATATTACAGAGCAATAGTAACAAAGACAGCATGGTACTGGTACCAAAACAGGCGGGTGGACCAATGGTACAGAATAGAGGACACAGAGACTAATCCACAAAGCTACAACTATCTTATATTTGATAAAGGAGCTAAAAGCATGCAATGGAGGAAGGATAGCATCTTCAACAAATGGTGTTGGGAAAACTGGAAATCCATTTGCAACAAAATGAATCTGAATCCCCTCCTCTTGCCATGCACAAAAGTTAACTCAAATTGGATCAAGGAGCTGGATATCAAATCAGAGACTCAGCGTCTGATAGAAGAAAAAGTTGGCTACGATCTACATATTGTGGGGTCGGGTTCCAAATTCCTTAACAGGACACCCATAGCACAAGAGTTAATAACAAGAATCAATAAATGGGACTTACTTAAACTGAAAAGTTTTTTCTCAGCAAGAGAAAGAATAAGAGAAGTAAATAGGGAGCCTACATCATGGGAACAAATTTTTACTCCTCACACTTCAGATAGAGCCCTAATATCCAGAGTATACAAAGAACTCAAAAAATTAAACAATAAGAAAACAAATAACCCAATCAACAAATGGGCCAAAGACCTGAACAGACACTTCTCAGAGGAGGACATACAGTCAATTAACAAATACATGAAAAAATGCTCACCTTCTCTAGCAGTCAGAGAAATGCAAATCAAAACCACCCTAAGATACCATCTCACTCCAGTAAGATTGGCAGCCATTATGAACTCAAACAACAACAAGTCCTGGTGAGGATGTGGGGAAAAGGGTACTCTTGTACATTGCTGGTGGGACTGCAAACTAGTGCAGCCAATTTGGAAAGCAGTATGGAGATTCCTGGGAAAGCTGGGAATGGAACCACCATTTGACCCAGCTATTGCCCTTCTCGGACTATTCCCTGAAGATCTTAAAAGAGCTTACTACAGGGATACTGCCACATCGATGTTCATAGCGGCACAATTCACAATTGCTAGACTGTGGAACCAACCCAGATGCCCTTCAATAGATGAATGGATAAAAAAAATGTGGCATTTATACACCATGGAATATTACGCAGCAGTAAAAAATGACAAAATCATGGAATTTGCAGGGAAATGGATGGCACTAGAGCAGATTATGCTTAGTGAAGCTAGCCAATCCCTAAAAAACAAATACCAAATGTCTTCTTTGATATAATGAGAACAACCAAGATCAGAGCAGGGAGGAAGAGCAGGAAGGAAAGATCAACTTTAAACAGATACACTAGGTGGGAGGGAAAGGGAGAGAAAAGGGAAATTGCATGGTAATGGAGGGAGACGCTCATTGTTATACAAAATTACACATAAGAGGTTGCGAGGGGAATGGGTAAATAAACAAGGAGGGAAATGAAATACAGTAGATGGGGTAGAGAGACAAGATGGGAGGGGAGGGGAGGGGGGATAGTAGAGGATAGGAAAGGGAGCAGAATACAACAGTTACTAATAGGGCATTATGTAAAAATGTGGATATGTAACAGATATGATTCTGCAATCTGTATTTGGGGTAAAAATGGGAGTTCATAACCAACTTGAATCTAATGTATGAAACATGATATATCAAAAGCTTTGTAATGTTTTGAACAACCAATTAAAAAAAAGTAAAAATAAAATGGAAGAGTAAGAACAAAAAAAAAAAAATTTTGTCCTTATTCTGTTTGTTGCCATTTTCAATTTAATGTGTCTTGCACTGAATCTATTGTGATTTTATATATTTGGAGTCCTATATGCCTCCTATATTTGAATTTCCATTTCATCCTTAAGGTTTGAAAATTTCTGTGATATTATTTCATTAAAAAGATTGTGCATCCCTCTAGCTTGTGTATTAGAGCCTTCATCTGCTCCAAGAATTCTTTTATTTGTCTTCTTGATGTTATCCCAGATTTCTTGAATATTCCAGTCACAGTCTCTTAACATCTTTTCTGCATGATCAACTTTATTTTCAAGATTATATACTTTGTCTTCATTGTCTAAAAATCTATCTTTAAAGTTGCCTAACCTATTGGTGATGCTTTCCACTGAAATGTGTTGATATTTTCTTCACAGTTACTCAAATTCAGATATAAACTTGTAGTCAAATTCTGGAACTAGTCAAAAAATTAGTTATTAATTTTTCTAAATAATTAGGGCTAAAAAGGGGGAAGAAAAAAGACTGGATAAATGGAAGAGGGAAAAATAGAAACAGAGAGAGAAGGTGGAAAATAATTCATATCTGGATAGATAGGAAGAATGGATGGATGGCGGGTATTTGAGGTAGTAGCTGATAATGCAAGAGAATGAATAGGTTTAAGAGGAGCAAACATAAACTAGAGATAGGAAAACAAAGATAGGAAGAGTGGTTTCAATTAGTGCTTTAAACTCTTAGTTGAAATACATTCAAATGGGTTGAATATAATGTTTGTTATATTAGGGTACACATTAGCATTCAGGTTAAAGAGTTATTAATGAGTTCAAAGTTGACATTAGCATTATTTATAGTAAACCATGCCAAGGTGAAGAAAATTCTTGTAGAATATTGGCTTGGATTTCATGTGGATAGAACATTTAGCACATGTCTGTCATTCTTTGCCAGTGGGTCTAGAATTACTGGGGCATAGGAACTACTTCCTTTGGACTTTGAACCAGCTGTGTTTGGTTTGTCAGCTCAGAGGCCTATTGCTGACTTCTTGGAAGGTGCAGTGTTGTATGTTGGTTGTTTTAGAGCAATTCATGATATAGGCTCTGGAGTGTCCCTGTGATTGGCATAGGTCACTCTGCACCATGCTCCTCTCTACAGAATGCTCTTCATGGTAGTGTAGATACTGGTGGCTGTCTGTGAGCACAGGATATCTGGTTGTGGATCTTCCACAGGTGTTCTGCAGTGCAGAAGTATTCCCCAGGCCAATGCCACTTTCTGAGTTACTGTAGTAAAGGGATTCAGGTGGTTCACCTCAGTTCTAGTTTCCACTCTCCCAACTTGTGAATTGTGGGTGTTGATTCCTCCCATTGAATTTGACTAATGTAAGGTTCAGCCAGTCTAAATAATATCTTTTTATTTGCCAGTTATGATCACAGGTGAGTCTGGGAGGTAATTAAAACTGGGAGCTACCATTTCCTGTTGCCTTGGATCAAGCATTTTTTTTTGTACCTTAACTGATCTCCCACTGGCTATCTTTTGAAGATGGTAACACTGAAGTTTCCTGAGGTATTCAACAAACTTCTAGCATGCTTCTGCCCAGTGGCTGCCACCATCCAGAAACCAGATATCCATGTGATTGACTTATTCAGGCTTTCCTTAGATATAGCCTTGTGATTAAAAGAATAGTCCCTAGACTTTGCACAGTGCCTCCCCTCAATGTCAATGGTTGTTGTGGGCTGATATGACCCTGATGGAACTGCTTTCCTCTGCTCAGAGCCAAATCTGGTTTGCTGTTCTGTCACTGCCTGGTTTGGTGGATACTGTTCAGAGCTTTGCCCTTTGTCTGAATTGTAGAGGGTGAACAGAGTGCTGAGTTAAAGCTCTCTTCCTGGCATAGGTACACTCTGCTTCACTCCCCTTATTCACATGGAGGGGGAAGGGAGAGAATTTCAGCAAATTTCTGCTAGTAGTGGTCCTTCTAGAAGTTCTTTCTGGCCAAATTCTTAAGAGGTTCCACTGCAGAGAACTTCTCTGTGATCTAATTTGCATGCATTTGGATGTGGGAAGATGCCATGTTGATTTAAGGACTAGTTGGGTGAGGTAATAGCTCTCTATTGTAAGTAGCTTAAGCTCCCTAAATTTTACTCAAAACTTTGGAAATTTTTCCTTTATTAATTTGGCCCAAATTATCCATTTTCAAGTAGATCATTTGTTTTAGCTAGGATCTTTACTGACATTTACAGAGATTATTTTGTAGGCCATAAGACACTATACAAAAGGCTTATTTATTTATGTTGTTGGTTGAACAAATTATGTGAGATATGCCTAGCACACAGCAGATTACTAATAAATATCTGCTGGACTAATTAATATAAATTACACACAGTTAAGGTTTGGGGATCAATGCTGGCTTTTAGAAGATGGTGGAAGGGAGCTGGGTATTGACTTATGATCTCCTCACAGCACAGAAAGAGGCAATGAAAGAAAAGAAAAATTGAGAGGTGGATGACTAAATAAATGCTCTAAGTTCAGTATCACAAATTCTGAGACCTGGACTGACTTAAAGTTCAGTTACCAGAGTAGAAAAGAAGTAGAGAGTTCCCTAACCCCAAACCTAAACCAGGGTAAGGGGAGGGGAAGTACAACAGAGAGAGAAAAAGAGAGGGAGGGAGGGGAAATTTTCTTAACTTTACCCACTTAAAAACATTTGGAAAGGCAGACAATATTTAAATGAGAGGAAGTAGTTACTAAGAGCCATAGAGATAACTGAATGTACAGAGGACACTTAACAGAAACTTTCGTTCCTCAGACCCTTTGGACTTCATAATAATAGCCAACAACTTGGCAGGGAAGGAATCAAGGGAATAAGTACTCTGTCCTTACTCCCCATTCCTTCATCTTTGACCCAGTAAGGGGATCCACTGATGCAGACCATAGAAGTCAACCTTCTGAGACCCAGCTATGGAGAAGAGAGTAGAGAATGACCCTGGAGGGGCAAGTGGAAAATATTTAGCACACCATCTTTATTAATTTATAATCTCCTTAAATCTTTGTACAAAATTTATCATATATATGTCTTGTTATTTTTTATTCTCACTAAAACTTTTATATTATTTCTTGTCTCATCATCTCTTGATTGTTTCAAACAATCTCTATCCTTTCAGACCCCCATCAAATATATATTGCTTACAGTTAAGCTGGAATTTATACCGTGATTTTCTGACATCAAAATTTTCTTTGTACGTCATTCTTGCCAATCCTAGTTTACTGTGTTCTCTTTTCAGAAATAAAAGAATTGGGGGTTCTTTCTTTTTTTAATTTCAATTTTTGAGAAAAATCCTTCTTAAATTTACACTCTTGAAGTTATAATGTGGGTCTTTTTTATATTTTCTCATTTGTTTTCATTTAAAGATTTGTTGAAAACTTTTATTGGAAATATGAAAATTGTGTTTTATAAATATCTTGAACTTGTGGCCCAAATGAAGCAATTTTAATTGGCCAGGCTATTCATTGATTGTTTTTTGTTTAAAGAATTTTATAGATTAAAATGCAGCTGCAAGTATATTAGTGATTTTCTGTTGTTTACTTGTCAAGATTTGTATTGTTTGGATGAAAAATAGTATTTCAAAACCTGGCAGCATATTGACAAAAACAGCATTTTGTGTCATTCTCTTTTTGGAAAAACTACCTCTTTAAAAGACAAAGATTAACTCTAATACTTCTATTCACATGTATCTCCAACAATAGATTTATTGACAGCTCTACAATAAAGTTTAATTCTTTACCCTCCCTCATTCATCATAGCATATGCATTTCTTCATGGAGAGAGACAGATTAGAGACCTATAAGTGAACAAAAAATATGGAGGCATCCTAAGTGTATAGGAGAAGCATTTGACATTTTGTTACTAATCTCTGACAGATGCAGGACTTTTTGTATTGTTCATTCTATTTTTGTGTTGAATATTTTAATTTTAATTTGAGAATGCAAACTGACCCTTGAGACTAGCATTCTGTGGAACTGCCTTGGGGAAAGGGAACAGACAAGTGAGCTAGGTAATCCCTGAGTGTACCACACCATATTGGCCACTTAGTCTTCCTGAAAACCTTGGCTACTTCTTAGGAAAACATTAGAAGATAGCTTCCTAATGTTAAGCTTCTCTTCTCCTTTGTGTCTCCCTCTCCTTTGTGTCTCCCTCTCATTCCCTTCTACCTCACCAAAAGTAAAAGTCTACTACAATTTCTGAGCTGGGAATGGCACATTTTCACACATTTGTTTTCAGTATCATTCCTGACAAACTCATTACAAAGTACCCATGGCCCACACTCAAGTGTACTTCCTCTGGGACCAATAGCTGTGTAAGGAGGAACTGCAAGCTGCCTGATAAATTGTTGTTCTGAAGATAGCAGTGCTTTTTAGCAGCATATCTAACCTTTTTTCATATTGCCTGAGGCCTGTCTAAGACCCTGAAGGTCTATTCTCATCTTAAAAATCCTCTGTAGGAAACACAGTGTGTGGCTTAAGAATATCTTTAAATTGCTTGGCATGTCTCTATTTTCTATGCCTTTAAAAAAGTGATAATTACAGTTATGCTGGGTAATCTCTTTATGATTTTGCAAAACGTATTTTGTTTCTTCCATTAACAGATGCTTTTTATTGACATGGGAAGCAACATGTTGAATTTTTTATGAAGACTAAATATATAGGGCAGGAGAGGTAAAGTACTTTCATATATATGGAGACAAGGAACATTTTATGAAACCTGAAGATTACTTTGAGCCTGACAAAACCCTTAAGCTTACTTATTTATTATTATATCAAGGTAATTATCAACTTTAATTTGAATGGCTGTATAAAACCCCTTCTTCAATATTTTGGGATTTTTTCCCTTTTTATTTTTTTTTCTGTTGCTATAAATATCTTACTTAACAATGAAATGGTGAGTTTTAGGAAATATCATTTCACCTTGGGGAATGTAGTCACAGAAATTAAGAAGCCAAAATATTTAAGTCTACTCATTAGAACCTTAGAACCTCTATAGTGTTAGATGCTCATCATAAGTTTATATGTGTATAGTTTATTGTTGTAGCAATAATTTATATTTATATATATATATACATATATACAAATTATATATATATATATATATATATATATATATATATATTTTTTTTTTTTTACTATAAATTGTTTCTGAAATTCCGAAGAATTGAAGTATTGGTTTCCAAAGATGGATGCCAATAAATTTTCTTCTAATAAGCAGTTCTTTAGATATACTTAGAATTAGTCTATGTGATTAAAGTTGTCTTCAGGAAAGCAAACCTTGTGTTTGGGAGATGCACATTGTGTTGTGTTCACCTAAGCTATTCCTCTTTTGTAAAAGTAATGCCTTTCATATACCTTCCTCCCTTCCTTCCCCCTCTCTCTTTTCCTTCTTTTTTTTCTCCTTTCTTTCTCCCTCCCTCCCTTCCTCCCTCCCTTCATTACTTCTGGTACCTGGAATTGAAGTCAGAAACACTTAACCACTGAGCAATATCCCCAGCCCAGCCCTCTTTATTTTGAGACAGTATCTTGATAAATTGATTAGGACCTCACTTTGAACTTGCAATCCTCCTGTCTCAGCCTCCCAAACCACTGTCGATATGCATTTCAAGAGATATTTTCAAACTTTCCAACTTGTGCAAAATTCTGCCAAAAGATCTTCAAAGATTCTATTTTTAATATTTATTTTTTAATTGTAGGTGGACACAATACCTTTATTTTATTCATTTATTTTTATGTGGTGCTGAGGATCCAACCAGGGCCTTGCACATGCTAGGCGAGCACTCTACCACTGAGTTCTTAGATTGTATCCCTCATGAATAAGGGGGCATTTTAGTCAGCATTGTTGTTGCTATGACCAAAGGACCTGACAACTAAATGGAGTTAAAGTTTATTTTGGCTCATTCAGAATTTTAGTCCATGGTTGGCTGACTTGATCTCTGAGCCAAGCTGATAGAGAACATCATGGCTGAAAGGCTTAGAGGAGGAAAGCAGCTCAGGACATGTCAAGCAGGAAGCAGAAAGAGAGAGAACTCTGTTTACCAGTAACAGAATATCAATATTAAAATCATACCCCCAGTGGCCTATTTCTTCCAGCCATACCCTACCTGTCTTCAATTTTGACTCAGTTAATCCATGGCAGTGGATTAATGCACTCATTAGGCTGCCATAATCTAATCATTTCACCTCTGAAAATTTTTGCATTATCTCACACATGAGCTTTTGAGGTACACCTTATATCTAAACCATGACAGAAGGACATCTACATACACAAATTTATGGGAAAAAATAGTGGTTATTGCTAGGTAAGTTGTCACAGGCCTATATGATTCTAGCAACTTGGGAGACTGAAGCAGCCTAGGCAACTTAGTGAGACACTGTCTCAAAATAAAAAAAAATAGGAATGGAGGTATAGCTAAGAAATAGAGCACCCCTGGGTTCAATCCCCAAAATAAATAAATAAATAAGAAATAAATAACAATGATTTTTAAAAGGTCTGGGAATGCAGCTCAGAAGCAGAACACTTCTTGAGTTCAATCCCAAGTATTGCAATGAAAAAAAATAAATAATAAAAATAAAATAAATAATAAAAATAAGTAAATTAAAATTTTAGTGGTTATTGAATATTGCCATTTTAGAGATCCATGGAAATCATAATCCTGACATTTCTTTAAAAAGTTCTTCATACCATCTTCTCTTCCTATACCACCTAATACAATTAATACACATTAGTCTTCTAGTCACCAAGCTTGAACTTTTGACTAGTCATTTTCAACTAATCTTTTTCCTACTCTCCAATTCTACAAATTGATATGGCTGCCTCGATGAAATTGATCTGATTTCCCAACCAATAACAGATTACATTTTTCTGACTAAGGGGGTCAGCAGATACTAAGAGTAAGTCATGGTGTTCTGTCTAGTAGATTGGTTTGTGGAGTGGGCATGTGACTTTAGTTAGGTCAATCAGAACCTTCCTTGAAAGTTTTTATATTTTATGTTTCAAAAACTGATAAAGAAGAAACACTTTCTTCCTTCAGGGTCATAAAACTAGAAGAATGATTCAGGGTTTTCTGTGGGCATAGTTCTTCATATAGAGTAAATTTGTGTATGAAAGTAGAGAATTAAGTGATTAGACATCAATGAAAGACAAGAGATAATGCAAACAGCTTTTAAATTCTCCATGACATTCTGAATTCCTTAGAGTTGTGCTGGTACCTGAAATTTTTTTTGCCCTAACAACTTCTAGTTTTGGTTTACACTAACTTGAGTTGAAGTTCTGTCACTTGAAGCTAAATAATTCCTGACCTCTGCATTCATTTAGTAAGATGAGATTATATTTCCTAAATTCATTAGCATCCTCTTATTTTCATTCAAATTTCTACTGCTTTGGTTCATTTCTTATTATATTATGCTTGCACCCTCCCTGCCATTCTCTAACCCCACCCTGCCAGTCATTCTTACATTCAATTGAACTATAATTCTAAACATGTCAATATATTATTTTCTTGTTAAAAATTCCTTAAAGGTTCCACAATTTAAATTTCTAGGCCTGGGTTATAATGCCCTTTAAGATTTGTCTTTCATTTCCTACCTTTTAACATATTTTCCCCTAAATATTCTACTCTCTACCTACACTAAATAAAATTGCTTCTTTTTCTTATGCCCTTCTAGTTTGCATGTTTATGATTTTGCACACATTTCCCCCTTTGCCTAGAATTCTGCCATCCCTAAATTTCAATCTTACTGATCTGCTGAATTTCTATCCCTTAAAGCTCAAGTTTCTCTATACAGGATTAATTATTCACTATCATTGTTATTATTGTATTTATAGTGATTTCTTTATACATCTCTCCCTTAAGCCTCAAAAAACATCCAAAGTATGAAAGGTTTAAGAACAGAGACTCTATCAGAGGCACCTTTTTGTTTCAAGAATCCAGTGGGATATTTAATTTCCTTTATCATTTAGAGATCATTTTGTCTGAAGCTTTCTAAATTGTGTGGATTATTTTTCAGCATATATTTATTCTTTTTACTCTCACACTATAGGTCATATATATGCATTCCTGCTCATTTGATTTGGGCTTTAGAAGATGATGTTCTTGGGTCATGACTCCAACAGAGGCTTTAAGTATGTTTTGTGTAATTTGACTTGGCCTTAACATGCTGGTGATTTGCTTTGAGAACTGGTATATGAGACATGTTGAACACACCTTGATTCAACCTTATTCTAGAGCTTAGCCTGACCTACTTTCAGTCTAAAGCAGAGTTACCAAGAGGAGTACATATCAACCAAAACACAACCTGAAAACCTATAAGTTTAAGAATAAATGTGTATTGTTGTAACCCATGGAGGTTAGGTGTAGTTCGTTACAAAACTTTATTTTGCTATTAGTGTACAGAAACTTGATTATTTTATTGATTTGGAAAAATTTGATAACTAGAATTTTTGTCATGAATTAAGCAATCGCTTATTAGTATAGGCCTGAAAACCTGATTCTACTTCCTCTTCATTTAATTTCTTCTGGTTTTCATGCATATAACATGTACCATATTCACATGGCCCCCTTAGTAAATGAAATCAATATTTCATAAAAACTAATTAAATTTGCCCAGATTTATATACATTAGTGTGTGGTAGAACTAAGAGTTGAAACCCTGTTTTTCTGACTCATTGCTATAGTCCTTAACCACTTTGCTATGCAATGAGCATTATAATTGATGTATTAAAAAAGTAAAATGAACTAGATATGGTGTTTTATACCTGTAATCCCAGGCTGAGGTAGAAGGATCACAAATTTGAAGCCAGTCTCAGCAACTTATCAAGACCCTAAGCAACTTGGGGAGAACATATCTCAATGAAAAGAAGCTGGGGATGTGCCTCATTGGTTGTTAAGTACCCCTGAGTTCAGACCCTGGAATTAAAAAAAAAAAATTTAATGGGGAAAGATTAATTCTGAAAGTCATTTTGAAATAGGTGGAAGTCTTAAAGGCTTTGATGACCAGACGTAGCTGGTGAGAGGGCTCCAAACTATGGTAAACTATGGCTTGAATAAGTGTATCAAGCTAGTATGGAGACATAGTAAATAAAAAACCATCAAAGGCAACTCAGTGAAAATTGGATTAAAAGAGAATAGAGGATTTGATGGGGCTAAAAATGAGAGCATGAAGACCAAGTTGAATTTGTTACTACAGATTGAATGGGAAAAGATTAATTGGGAAGGAACTACAGTTGATATGAGAATCTTTTCAGAGTTAGAAAAGATGCTAATACTATCACAGGCTCAAGGTCACAAAGATAATCAGTGATAGATCCAGAGCTACAACAAGGTCTTCTGATTATCATTCCAGTCAATACCACACCACTTAAAATATGTGCCACAAAGCATTTTTAATCTTTAAAGAATGATTTTTAAAATGTCACACAACCTTCTAATCTCATTTATAGTTATAATATAATGAAACGTACAACATCAATTATTCACCATGTATTTAATATTTGCTTACTGATTAATATATCTTAATATATATTTAAGGAATGCCCCCCACTTGTTTGCTTACTTAGAGAATAAATTTCTATAGATTAAGATGAAAACTCTAGGAGTGTAGGGCACATCACATCAGAGAAATACAAACCTGTGATGGAGAAAAGGAAACCTAACTTGCAGACTAATGCTCTCTTCCTGGTCTTGGGGCTGCACATGGTTAAGACAGTACCCGGGGATCAGCCAGAAGGCGTTTCCATGATGAAAAACTGGACCACCTCTAGGATAGGCTCAGAACCCTTCCACCCTCGTGGACAGCTTGTGTCTCCCCTTACTGCCTGTAGAATGGGTGTACACGTGAACTCTCCTCACCCTGCTGACCTTTATCCTGATTGGCTCCTGTGCCTTATATTAGCTGTGTGTGCTTCCTCAATAAAGGAGCTCCAGCCTTGACTAGTCTCCCTGAGGCATCTGATTGTCCTCCAGTGAGGTAGGGCTGGGTGCCGGAGGTCAGTCGATCCTCTCTCCTTTCTTGGCTTTTCCTGGCCAGGGCACGTTCTCCCTTTCTCTCCTGCAGGTCAGGAGGGAATGAAGGCTAAAAACCCCAACATAGGAGTCAGACTATGGCTTTCTCCATATCTGAGTGCCATAGAAGTCCCAGGCTGGATTTAAAGTCCATTTTATGTTTTCTGTGACCTAAAGTTTATGTAATTTCAAATGGTCCTTTTAATGACATATTACATAAAATTATTTCTATAAAACATCTGGAAAAAAAGAAAAATCACAATCAATTACTGGCACCTTGGAGTTTCAAGTTATTTTCTATTGAAATTTATTTAGGCTACTTACCAGAACTGCTTTGAAAAAGTGCAGTCTTGCTTTTCAAACTTCATATTCCTAACTCTCTACTACCCTTAGCCCTCACAAGTGCTCTTATAAGTGAAGAACTTTAAGGCTTAAATTTCCTTTGCTTCTCAGTTAATCTACCCCTGAATTTCTAAGTCAAATCTGCCAAAACATCATTTACCCTTTTCTTCAAGTTCAGAAATTTCAGTATTACTATTTTTCATAAAAATTATTGGTTTTCCGTGAAAGTCAAGTATTGAAATAAAGTTATCAAGTTGAAAGAAGAGTTTGATTTTTAAAGTCATCATGAATTCTTGCGTGACCCATTGCATTATATTGCTATGTAGTTGATTGCTACTTTTCTCTCTGGCTTCTCTAAGTCCCTCATTTTATCTTTATAGCTACTGGATAAAACTTTTAAAACTTAAATTTTAAGTGTTACTCATTTGCTTATAATCCTCTAATGGCTCCCTGTTTCTTTACTCCCATCTTCTTCTTTAGCTTCATGTCCTAGATTTCCTTAAATTTTTGAACCCTGGACATACCAGTGATTTTCTATTTTGACTTTCCTGTCTTGTTACTTAGGGTTCTTTCACAGATGATCTTTTCAATCTTCTTTCATTTGCCATCTGGAAGATACCCACTCATCCTTCAAGCATAATTTACCATTTCTGTTGCATTATAGACCAATCAATGGTTTGACTTTTCACTTGTATGTCCCCGTAATACTTTCTACATATCATGACTATGATTCTCACCCTCCTTTTATTATAATTTGATTTTTCTCTCCATTGATTTCAAAATTCTTTTATGCATATCCACTACTTTTATCCACTGGGAACTATTCTCACCCATGCACCATCTAATTTAATCCTAAAACTTCATGAGTTCATCCTTGGAGTACTAAAATGCAGTATCTAGTCCAAGGACACAAAACTACTAAGGAATAGAGCTGATATGAAGCCAGGCAGTCTTATTCTGGATTATAAGCTTTTAATCATTATTCTGCATCAAAAATAGAATATCCACTGAGTAGCAAAATTCCTGTTATATAGCAAGTGCTCAATAAACATCTGTTGATTGAACCAAGGAACAAAAGATGTCTTTAGCTTCTTTTGATAGCTAAAATATATTACTGTATTGCTATAGCTGGATATCTAGAGATATTTAATGCTGAGTCAATATTTCTTTTGGTTTCATTCTTAGACATGTGTATTTTGATGATATTCATATAATAATATGCAATTCTCAAGTTTTCTCTCAGTTTCAGCTTTTCCTGGAGGAAGGCCTAATTACAATTCTGCATTACTGCTGATTATTAAAGTAAATAGACTACAGTGCAACAATGATGAAAGATGACTAAATTAATTATTATTTGTTTTCTCTGCTAGTCTTTTGATCAAGCAAATATACAGATTTAAAGGCTTCACTTTTTATTTTATTTTATTTATTTATTTTTGTTGGTTGTTCACAACATTACAAAGCCTTTGACATATCTTATTTCATACATTAGATTCAAGTGGGTTATGAACTCCCAATTTTTGCCCCAAATGCAGATTGCAGAATCACGTCGGTTACACATCCACATTTTTACATAATGCCATATTAGTGACTGTTGTATTCTGCTACCTTTTCTATCCTCTACTATCCCCCCTCCCCTCCCCTCCCATCTTCTTTCTCTACCCCATCTACTGTAATTCATTTCTCTCCTTGTTTATTTTCCCATTCCCCTCACAACCTCTTATATGTAATTTTGTATAGCAATGAGGGTCTCCCTTCATTTCCCTTTTCTCTCCTTTTACCTCCCATCTCATGTCTCTGTTTAATGTTAATCTTTTCTTCCTGCTCTTCCTCCTTGCTCTGTTCTTAGTGGCTCTCATTATATCAAAGAAGAAATTTGGTATTTGTTTTTTAGGGATTGGCTAGCTTCACTAAGCATAATCTGCTCTAGTGCCATCCATTTCCCTGCAAATTCCATGATTTTGTCATTTTTTAGTGCTGCATAATACTCCATGGTGTATAAATGCCACATTTTTTTATCCATTCATCTATTGAAGGGCATCTGGGTTGGTTCCACAGTCTAGCTATTGTGATTTGTGCTGCTATGAACATTGATGTGGCAGTATCCCTGTAGTACGCTCTTTTAAGGTCTTCAATAGTCTGAGAAGGGCAAAAGCTGGGTCAAATGGTGGTTCCATTCCCAGCTTTCCCAGGAATCTCCATACTGCTTTCCAAATTGGCTGCAACAATTTGCAGTCCCACCAGCAATGTTCAAGTGTAACCTTTTCCACACATCCTCACCAGCACTTGTTGTTGTTTGAGTTCATAATGGCTGCCAATCTTACTGGAGTGAGATGGTATCTTAGGGTGGTTTTGATTTGCATTTCTCTGACTGCTAGAGATGGTGAGCATTTTTTCATGTATTTGTTGATTGATTGTATGTCCTCCTCTGAGAAGTGTCTGTTCAGGTCCTTGGCCCATTTGTTTATTGGGTTATTTGTTATCTTATTGTCTAATTTTTTGAGTTCTTTGTATACTCTGGAAATTAGGGCTCTATCTGAAGTGTGAGGAGTAAAAATTTGTTCCCATGATGTAGGCTCCCTATTTACCTCTCTTATTGTTTCTCTTGCTGAGAAAAAACTTTTTAGTTTAAGTAAGTCCCATTTGTTGATTCTTGTTATTAACTCTTGAGCTATGGGTGTCCTATTAAGGAATTTGGAGCCCGACCCCACAATATGTAGATCGGAGCCAACTTTTTCTTCTATCAGACGCAGAGTCTCTGATTTGATATCAAGCTCCTTGATCCACTGTGAGTTAACTTTTGTGCATGGCGAGAGGAGGGGATTCAGATTCATTTTGTTGCATATGGATTTCCAGTTTTCCCAACACCATTTGTTGAAGATGCTATCCTTCCTCCATTGCATGCTTTTAGCCCCTTTATCAAATATAAGATAGTTGTAACTTTGTGGATTAGTCTCTATGTCCTCTATTCTGTACCATTGGTCCACCCGCCTGTTTTGGTACCAGTACCATGCTGTTTTTGTTACTATTGCTCTGTAATATAGTTTGAAATCTGGTATCGCTATACCTCCTGATTCACACTTCCTGCTTAGCATTGCTTTTGCTATTCTGGGTCTTTTATTTTTCCATATGAATTTCACGATTGTTTTATCTATTTCTACAAGAAATGCCATTGGGATTTTGATTGGGATTGCATTAAATCTATAGAGAACTTTTGGTAATATCGCCATTTTGATGATGTTAGTTCTGCCTATCCATGAACAGGGTATATTTTTCCATCTTCTAAGATCTTCTTCAATTTCTCTCTTTAGGGTTCTGTAGTTTTTATTGTATAAATCTTTCAAGTCTTTCAAGTCCCAAGTATTTTATTTTTTTGAGTATATTGTGAATGGAGTGTTTTTTCTCATTTTCGTTTCAGAAGTTTTGTCGCTGATATACAGAAATGCCTTTGATTTATGCATGTTGATTTTATATCCTGCCACTTTGCTGAATTCATTTATTAGTTCTAGTAGTTTTTTTTTTGTAGATTCTTTTGGGTCTTCTAGGTATAGAATCATGTCATCAGCAAATAGTGATAATTTAAGTTCTTCTTTTCCTATTTTTATGGCTTTAATTTCTTTCATCTGTCTAATTGCTCTGGCCAGTGTTTTGAGAACTATATTGAATGAAAGTGGTGATAGAGGGCATCCCTGTCTTGTTCCAGATTTTAGAGGGAATGCCTTCAATATTTCTCCATTCAGAATGATGCTCACCTGAGGCTTAGCATAGATAGCTTTTACAATGTCGAGGTAAGTTTCTGTTATCTCTAGTTTTTCTAATGTCTTGAACATAAAGGGATGCTGTACTTTGTCAAATGCTTTTTTTTGCGTCTATCAAGATGATCATATGGTTCTTATCTTTGAGTCTATTGATGTGGTGAATAACATTTATTGATTTCCGTATATTGAACCATCCTTGCATCGCAGGGATGAATCCCATTTGATCATGGTGCACAATTTTTTTGATGTGCCTTTGTATCCAATTTGCCAGAATTTTATTGAGGATTTTTGCATCTAGGTTCATCAGAGATATTGGTCTGTAGTTTTTCTTCTTTGAGGTGTCTTTGTCTGGTTTCAGAATCAGGGTGATGTTGGCCTCATAGAATGAATTTGGCAGAGCTCCCTCTATTTCTATTTCCTGAAATAACTTGAAAAGTATTGGTATTAATTCTTCTTTACAGGTTTTGTAAAACTCTGCTGTATACCCATCCGGTCCTGGGCTTTTCTTGGTTGGTAGTCTTTTGATTGCTTCTTCTATTTCATCCATTGATATTGGTCTGTTCAAATTGTGGGTATCCTCCTGACTCAGTCTGGGCAAATCATATGACTTAAGAAATTTATCAATGTCTTCACTATCTTCTATTTTATTGGAATATAGGTTTTCAAACTAATTTCTAATTGTCTTCTGTATTTCTGTAGCATCTGTTGTGATATTGCCTTTTTCATCCCGTATGTTAGTAATTTGAGTTCTCTCTCTTCTTCTCTTCGTTATCATGGCTAAGGGTCTGTCAATCTTATTTATATTTTTGAAGAACCAACTTTTTTTTTGTTAATTTTTTCAATAGTTTCTTTTGTTTCAATTTTGTTGATTTCCACTCTGATTTTAATTATTTCTGGCCTTCTGCTACATTTGCTGTTGTTTTGCTCTTCCTTTTCTAGGGCTTTGAGATGAAGTGTGAGTTCATTTATTTGTTGGGTTTTTCCTTTTTTTGAGGAATGACCTCCAGGCAATGAATTTCCCTCTTAAAACTGCTTTCATTGTGTCCCATAGATTCCGATATGTTGTGTCTGTTTTTTCATTTATCTCTAAGAATTTTTTTATTTCCTCCTTTATATCTTCTGTAACCCATTGATCATTCAGTAACATATTGTTCATTTTCCATGTGATCTAGGATTTTTCCTTTCTTCTTTTTCATTGATTTCCAGTTTCATTCCATTATGATCAGATAAAATACATGGTATTATCTCCACCCCTTTTTATTTACTGAGGGTTGCCCTATGGCATAATATGTTCTATTTTTGAGAAGGGTCCAGGTGCTGCTGAGAAAAAAGTATATCCACTTGATGATGGGTGATATGTTCTATATATGTCAGTTAAGTCTAGGTTATTGATTGTGATACTGAGTTCTATAGTTTCTTTATTCAACTTTTGTTTGGAGGATCTGTCCAATGGTGAGAGAGGTGTGTTGAAGTCACCCATAATTATTGTGTTGTGGTCTATTTGATTCTTGAACTTGAGGAGAATTTGTTTTATGAATGTTGCAGCACCATTATTTGGTCCATAAATATTGATAATTGTTATGTCTTGTTGGTGAATGGTTCCTTTTAGCAGTATATAATGTCCTTCATTATCCCTTTTGATTAACTTAGTCTTGAAGTCGATTTTATTCGATATGAGGATGGCCACCCCTGCTTGCTTATGAGGACCGTGTGCGTGGTATATTTTGTCCCAACCTTTCTCCTTGAGCCTGTGTATGTCTTTTCCAATCAGATGTGTCTCCTGGAGGCAGCATATTGTTGGATTTGTTTTTTTAATCCATGTTACCAGCCTATGTCACTTTATTGGAGAGTTTAAGCCATTAATGTTTAGAGTTACTATTGATATATGGTTTGTACTTCCTGCTATGTTTTATTATTTATCTTTTTTTTTCTAATTTAGTTTGTTTCTCCATGATTAGCTTTCCCCCTGTCCTCTGTCTTTACCGAGGCACTTCCCACTGATGGTTTTGGTTATTGTTTTTCATTTCTTCCTCGTGTAGTGTTTTGCTCAAGATGCTTTGCAATGCTGGTTTTCTGGCTGTAAATTCTTTTAGCTTTTGTTTATCATGAAAGATTTTTATTTCGTTGTCGTACCTGAAGCTTAATTTTGCTGGATATAGAATTCTTGGTTGGCATCCATTGTCTTTCAGTGTTTGAAATACGTTGTTCCAGGAACTTCTCGCTTTCAGCGTCTGTGATGAAAAATCGGTTGTTAAACTTATTGGTTTACCCCTGAATGTAATCTGCCTCCTTTCTCTTGTAGCTTTTAATATTTTCTCTTTATTTTGTATATTGGATATCTTCATAACAATGTGTCTTGGCATTGGTCTACTGTGATTTTGTGTGCTCGGTGTCCTGTATGCGTCTCAATTTGTATATTCGTTTTCTTTTTTATTTCTGGAAATTTTTCTGTAATTATTTTATTCAGCAGGTTACTCATTCCCTTGGATTGAATCTCTGTGCCTTCTTCTATCCCGATGTCTCTTAAATTTGTTTTTTTTATGTTATCCCATATCTCTTGGATGTTTTTCTCGTGATTTTTAACCAGCCTTTCTGAGTTGACTAGACTCTTTTCAAGATTAAATATTTTGTCTTCATTATCTGATGTTCTGGCTTCAACTTGCTCCACTCTGTTAGTGATACTCTCATTTGAGTTTTTAATTTGGTTTATAGTTTTTTTCATTTCTAGAATTATTGTTTGATTTTTTTATAATCTCTATCTCCTGATAAAGATGCTTAACTTCTTTTATCTGTTTATGTAATTCATTTTCAATGTATTCTTTCACTGTTTGAATTTGTATTCTTTCAGTTTGGATTTGCTGTCTGGTATCCTCTTTAAGTTCCATTCCATCTGTCTAAGGTATTCCTTGAGTTCCTTATATGACCATTTTTCTGATGGCTCTAGGTCCTCCTGAATATTTAGGCTGTCCTGCATTGTTTGTACTCCTTTTCTTTCTTGCTTTTTCATGCTGCTCATGTTACTTCTTATTCTGTTTGACTGCTGAATTACTGTTTACTCCTATAAATTTATTTGATGCTTGGGAGAAAAGGTATTATAAGGGAAGGGAAGAAGTCATTAAAGAGAATGAGAATAAGCAGATAGAATTCGAGGATGGGGGAATAAGTGAATTGAAAAGAAATGAAAAGACAATAATAAAAAAATGAAAATCAAAATTAAAAAAATTAAATTAAATTTAAAAAAATTAAAAAAAATATTTACAAAACAACAACAAAAAAATGAAAATGAAAAAAAAACCCAAATTAAAAAAAAATTTATAAATGCAGTCTTAGTGTTTGATTAATTTCTATTCCAGTAGGTGTAGCTATGCCCACTGGGCCAAGCTTCTCCTCTCAATAGGCGGGAACCAATCACTGTGCAGCAGCTCTTCCTCCCAGACTGGGCGGGTCTCCAATCCTGGGTGCCTAGGTCCTTCTCTTGTGTCTAGACACTTCCCCTCTTTTCCTCAAGCCAGGCCCCACTCACTGGTGACACTCACCACAATATTGGCTACACGCCAGGTCTGCTGCTCCTGGGAGCTCTGTTTTCATGAACGCCTGGGCACACTCTTCTTGTTTGCCATTTCATCATACCATAAGTTTGTAGAGCTTGGGGCTGAGAACCCCCAGCGAATTGGCTTGTTCTCCGTTAGCCACGCCCCTGGTAGCTGGTGCAAGGGACCTCAGTTGTCAGCACTGGTGTAAGCGGTAGCCTGGAGTTCCACACCTAGAGTCCCGAGCCACTCCTGATTCTCTCGTTCTGGCTGTCGTGCTCAAGGGAGATCTGGGAGGGGGGAGGGGCCCTTAAGGTTTCCCCGCTGTGTGGAGAAGGATGGCTAGGGGATTACACACCTGTTGCCGCTGGTTTCAATAAAGTTATCTCCTCCACTGTGTTTTGGTGACGTCAGTTCTCCGCCATGGTGGTATCCCATGCAAATGGTGATAGTTCGTTCCCTTTGCCGGGTGACCAATGCAACGGGTGGGTCCTGACTGTCTCTCCCAAGTCCCGTTTCAATCCTGTGGCCACTGCCTATGAAGGCTCAGTTGGCATTTACTTCTGTAGGATCAGAAGGGCTGACCAGTTGTTTCGGCGGGATCGTTAGTGCTGAGTCATAGCAGGCGAACTAGAGCTTGAATGCAGCCAATCCCGGCTCGGTGTGTGTTCTGAGAGGCCCGGACTGTTCACCCCAGATCCATGTCAGCTCTGCATTTCCTAGTGATCCTGAGCAAACAGCATTTAGACAGTTTACGACTCCCTATGCCCACGCTGCTGAAGAGGTCAGAGATTTGATCTCTCCGCGCCCGCCGCCATGTTGGATCTCCTTAAAGGCTTTTTATTAAGGTGAGCCAGGATTACAAATTTGTTTTCACACACACACACAGACACATACACACACACAGGGGAAGTAGGAACAATTTGGTAAATTGCCTTATCCACAAATCTAAATTATTATTTATCTATTTCTCTCACATAGATGAGTACTTTATTTTCTGAGAGGATCTATCCTATCCAAGAATTTCAATCAGTGTAGTTATTTTCATAAATCAGGTGAGATTTTGGAAATGAATATGCTTCAAAGGAAGGGAAAGTCATACTCTTCACTAGATTTTTAGCACAATGAGGTGTTTATTTTTCTTCCTTATTTCCAGAAGCTCCTTCTCTTTAATTCACATTCCAATGATTGTTTCTCATTTGATTTGGGTTTTCTTCTTCCACAATAAACTGTAGCTGAAAGTAGTTGCAGAGGGCCAATTGCAAGGAAACCCCCAGGCCAATTTACCAGTTGCAATGGATATTTTAATTTAGATTATCTTACATCCTGTTCCTTGTCTTCTTATTAGATAATTTAAGATAGTTTTCAGATCAAAAGCTCTTGGGTAAGATATGTAAAAAAAAGATTAATAAAACAGAACTTTTTAGAAAATATAAAGGGAAATATATTAGTTTGTAGTTTTTTTTTTTCTGAAAATAGGAAAAAATTCACACATTTTGTAGAGAGGCTTTTTTTGTGAGAGCTCCTTATACTCTACTTTAAATTTTTTTAAATTTGTTCTTTTTAGTGATACATGACAGTAGAATGTGATTTGAAATATTATACATATATGGAGTATAAATTCCCATTCTTGTGGTTGTATATGATATGGATTTACACTGGTCATGTATTCATATATGAATATAGGAAAGTTATGTCTGATTTATTGTACTATTTTTTTGCATTCCCATCCCTGCTGTCTTCCCCAACCCCCACTGCCCAATCTAGTGTACCTCCCAACTTCCTCCCCCACTCCCCTGCCTATTGTGAATCAGCATCAGAACATCAGAGAGAAAATTTGACCTTTGTATTTTGGGATTGGCTTATTTCACTTAGCAGGATAGTCTCCAGTTCCATCCATTTACATGCAAATGCCATAATTCTATTACTCTTTATGGCTGAGTAATACTCCATTGTGTATGTATACCACATTTTTTTCTATCCATTCTTCCACATTTTTTTCTTCCATTCTATCCATTCATAGGTTCCATAGCTTAACTATTGCGAATTGAGATGCTATAAACATTAATGTGGTTCATAATATGCTGATTTTAAGTCCTTTAGGTGTAGATTATGGAGTAGGATAGCTGGTTCAATTCCAAGTTTTCTGAGGAATCTGCATATTGCTTTCCAGAGTGGTTGCACCAATTTTTCAGTCCCACTGGCAATGAATGAGTGTTTCTCCCTCATCCTTGACAAAATTTGTTTGTTATTTGTATTCTTTATAATTGTCATTCTAGCTTGCATGAGATGGAACTACAGTGTAGTTTTAATTTGCATTTCTCTAGTGATGTTGGACATATATTTGTTGACCATTTATATTTCTTCTTCTGTGAAGTGCCTGTTCAATTCCTTTGCCCATTTATTGATTGGGTTATTTGGGTTTTTTTTGGCATTTTAAAAGTTCTTTTTATATCCTGGACATTAATGCTCTATCTGAGGTACAGGTGGCAAAGATTTTCTCCCATTCTGTAGGTGCTCTTTTCATATTCTTGATTGTTTCATTTGCAGTGAAGAAGCTTATTAATAAGTTTGATACCATTCCATTCATTGATTCTTGACAACAAAACATATGAGCATATCAATACATTCAGTAAAAAGACTTGATAAAATTCAACATTCTTTTAAGATAAAATAATAAATTAGATATACAAGTATTGTATCTCAATACATGCCAATAATGAATTATTTAAAAAGAAATTAAGAAAGTAATCCCATTTACAATATATGTGTATGTGTGTGTGTATATATATATATCTTAGAAATAATAGCATATATGTATTTATATATAAAATTAATTATATATGTGTGTATGTGTGTGTGTCTAGAAATAAACTTAAATAAGGAGGAAACACTTCTACAATTAAAATTATAAAACACTGATAAAAGAAATTATAGAGGACACATATAAATAGGAAGACATCTCATGTTCATGAGTTGGAATAATTAATATTGTTAAAATGTACACTTACCAAAAGTGATTTACAGATAGAATTCACTCATCAGTTGACAGGCACTTAGACTGATTCCATATACTGGTGATTATAAATAGGGCCCCAATAAAAACAATTCTTTAGGTATCTCTTTGGTATGCTGGGTTCATTTCCTTTTGACCATATACTGAGAAGTGGTCTATCTGGGTCACATGGGTAGTTCTATTTTTTAGTTCTTTTGAGGATCCTGTATTCTCTTTTCTATACTGACTATACTAGTTTACATTCCCAACATCAGTGTATAGTGTTTCATTTTTTCCACATTGTGGCCAGCATTTTTGTTTTGTTCTGTTGTTTTGCCCTGTTTATTTTGTTAGTGAAATCTGAATTTGAAGTGAAACTATTCTCTGCTTCAGTTGGTGGATGTAACCTATGTAAACGGAAGGTGATTGCACTGAATCTATAGATTGCTTTTGGTAATATGGCCCTTTTAACAATATCAGTTCTCCAAATTCATGAATATGAGAGGTCTTTCTATTTTTTCTATTTGGGAGGTCTTTTATATTTCAGAGTATTTAAAGTCTTTGGTTTTTTATCATTTTATAATTTTTGTTGCAGAGATCTTTTACCTTCTTTGTTAGGTTTATTCCTAGATATTTTTAAAAGACTGTTGTTAATGGAATTTTTTTCCTGATTTCTTTTTCAGAGTTTGTTTCTCTTAAATGGAAAAGCTACTGATCTTTCTTTTTTTGTGATGCTTTTCTATTCAAGAGAAACAAACTCTAGTTATTTTGATTCCCTCAGTGCTCTAGATTAGACATGTCAGAAGATGATCCCTTACTAAGTGCCTCCACAGACTCAGTAGTCAGATGCTCATTTCACTCTTTATTTCTCCATTGGAAAAATTACAGGCTAACAGGATCTTTCTCTGCCCTCTACTGTGCTAATCTGGAGTAAGGGTAATAGGGTAAAGTAAAATATAATTTTTACCTTTTGAATACTTCTATTCTCAATTCTGTGCTTTCCCAGTATTATGCTGCAACCTCTCATTTGGATTCTGCAGTTCTCATAAAGGAATAGTTGTCCAAAGATGTTTGCTAAATCAATGTTTCTTTGGGGACACAAGAGCTAGAACCTACTATTCTACCATCTTGCTGATGTCACTTAAAATTTTTAAAAAATTAGTTTCTTCTTTTTTGTCTGTGAAATTTGGTGGAGTTTGTTAATATTAAAAATATTACTAAAACAGCCAATTTTTACATTTTTAATTTCTTTTATATTTTCAATTTTTTTGAATTAAACTTTTCTTTTCTTTTCTATTTGCTTGCTTCTGCTTTTTAGTTTAATTTTGAAAATGCTTTTTTTAATTTTTCAAAGTAAAATATTTTAAAATAAGCTTGGTGCAGTAGCTCACACCTGTAATCCCAAAAGCTTGGGAGGTTGAGGCCAGAGAATTGCGAGTTCAAAGTCAGCCTCAGCAATAGCGAAGTGCTAATAAGCAACTCAGTGAGATCTTGTCTCTAAATAACATACAAAAAATAGGGCGGGATATGTGGCTTGGTGGTCGAATGCCTCTGATTTCAATCCCTGGCACCAGAAAAAAAAATAGAGGCATGATTCACTCACTCTAAAAAAGATGCAGAAATCCAAGAAAATCAATCATATCTATCTGTCTATATCACTGTGAATATACATCTTATAAAGGATTTGCTGCATCCCACAAATTTTGATTGTTGAATATTGAACATAATTTAGTTAAAAATATTACTATGATAAAAGAACATACACAGTATAAGACCTTTGAAATTTGTAGAGACTTGCTTTATGGACCAGCATATAATCATTTTTGAGAAGTATAGTAGAATGTGCATTTGAAATGAATTTATATTGTTTAGTTTTATAAATGTCAAGTGTTCTATAGTTAAATGTGGATAGATTATAAAGTCATATTTTCAAATTGTCTCTCTTTATTGAAAAATTTTTTTATTTATTGGTATTGGTATGTTAAATTTCTCACCAGGATTCTAGATTATGCCATTTTTTAATCTTGTCAAATTTTGGTGATATGTCTTAAATACCTATTATTATGGATATTTACTTTTAAGTATTTTTATAGGTTGTTAGTTAAATTACTCTTTCTTTTGAAGTTAAGGAAAATTTTTTCTTTTTAGATATACATGACAGTAGAGTGTATTTTGACATCATACACACACACACACACACACACATACATGGAATACAATTTATTTTAATTAGGATCCCATTTTTGCAGTTATACATTATGTGGAGATTCATTGGTCATGCATTTATATATGAACATAAGAAAGTTTTGTCCTACTCATTCTATTGTCTTTCTTATTCCCATCTCTTTACCTTACCTTCATTCCGTTTTGTCTAATTCAATGAACTTCTGTTCTACCCCCACACACATGTATGTGTTAGTATCGACATATCAGAGAGAACATTCAGCCTTTGTTTTTGGGGGGAATTGACTTATTTCACTTACCACAATAGTATATAGTTCCATCAATGTATCGATAAATATTATAAAATCATTCTTTTTATGGCTGAGTAATATTAATTTATGGCATCTAGGTTGGCATAGCTTTGATATTGTGAATTGAGATGCTATAACCATTGATGTGTATGCTGATTTTAAGTTCTTTGGGTATATACTGAGGAGTGGATAAGAATATCAAATAGTGGTTCTACTCTATGTTTTCTGGGGATTCTTCATACTGCTTTCCATAGTGGTTGCACCAATATGCAGTCCCACCAGCAGTGTATGAATATGCCTTTTCTTCTACATCCTTGCCAACACTTACTATTGTTCTTATTATTGATAATTGCCATTCTGACTGGAGTGAGATGGAATCTCAGTGTATTTGTGATTTTAATTTCTCTAATTGCTAGAGATGTTGAACATTTTTCCATATATTTGTTGGCTGTTTGTATTCTTCTTCTGTGAAGTGTCTGTTCAGTTCCTTTACACATTTATTGATCAGGTTATTTGGTTGTGTGTGTGTGTTATGTGTGTTAAGTTGTTTGAGTTCTTTGTATATCCCAGAGATTAATGCTTTGAGGTGCGAATATTTTCTTTCATTCTGTAGGCTCTCTCTTCGCATTCTTGATTGTTTCCTTTGCTGTAGAGGAGCTTTTTTTTTTAACTTGATACCATCCCATTTATTGATTCTTGAGTAAATCTTCCTTAAAACAGGAAACATCCTTACTCATTTTTAGTAATATTTCTTAAAATTTATCTCTCTGGTATATTTCTTATTGATAGTGTTGTGCTGCTATAACTTTTCATTTTTTCAATCTTTTTGTGCATGTAATGTATAGTTTATATTATAAGAAACATATCCACAATAAAACATTTGCCTTTTACTTAAACTATTTTATTATAAGTATTTAGGATGGATCACATGATGTTTTGAAATATTTATACATAGTTGAGCATATTAACATATCCATCATATCACATAGTTTCTCACTCTCATATGTCTTTGTGTTGTAAGAGTATCTAAAATCTACCCCTAGAAAATTTCCAGTATGCTGTACAATATTGACTATCATCATAATGATGTACATTGCATATCTGGACCTATTTAACTACACTTCTGTAACTTTATACCTTTTAACTTATTTCCCCCATTTTCTCTCTCAGCCTGAGACTTATGGTAACCACCTCTCTACTAATTATTTTTATATATTTGCCTTTTTTTCCAAAAAGATTGCACATAAAAGTGATATCATATAAGTGGTTTTCTTTCTTAGTCTGGTTTATTGTACTTAGCATATTGTGCTCCAGGTTTATCCATTTTGTATTAATTATAATGTTTAACCAATTTAAATTTAATATATTTAGTGCTATATTTGGGTTTAAAATTTATATCCTGTATTTTGTTGAATTTTTTATGTGTTTTAGATTGTTCTTTGCTTTCTTTCATTGCCTTTCATTTAAATGGAAGGGAAATTCATGATGATGTTAGCTTACTTTCATGTAGATATTTCTGGATTGTTATAACCTGATACTTCGCTGAAATATTTCAGAAAATATGAGGAAAGTGTTGTTTATACACTTACACATACAGAGAATATTCCTCACAGAAATGGTGGAAAACTTCAACTTATTTATAGAAAACCAAAGATCAGATGCTTATTCTTTGCCTCAGTGAGCACAAAGATAATACCTCATTCATTTATTCTCTTGCTTATTTAATAGCACATAGTATAGTATTTTTTTGATGAATAACTCATTAAATGGATGAATAAATGAACTGGCTGCAGTTGTGGTATATTTGAAAGAGCAATATTTTGGAGTCAAAAGTCTTTAAGGTTTTTTGTGATGTTTAAAATCATGTAATAAGGAGAGTACTAAACATTCCTGGGTTTCAATTTATTCATCATTGGTTCCTGACAAGTATTTAATAATATAAATTGTGTCAAATTATTTTAAAAGTGTACATTTCTGGACACGTCTGCTGTATTGTTATAGATACTATATGCAACAGCAATTTTAAGATATGGTATTTGTTAGAACTTATTTATACTGTTCCAATATTAAAAATAAAGTAAAAACCTTCTGTCTTGAATATTAAAATGTATGTAAATATTTATTTTTTTAAAATTTTTATTTGTTTTAACTAGTTATACATGACAATAGAATGCATTTATACACTTTGATACATCATACATAGATGGGATATAATTTCTCATATTTCTGAGTATGCATGTTGCAGAATCATGTTGATCATGTAGTCAAATATGTACATAAAGTAATAATGACTATTTCTTTTGACTATCTTTTCTATCCCCACATCCCCTCCACTCCCATTACATCACTTCTCTCTACCTAATCTGATTTAATGCTATTCTTCTCTAGTGCGCCCAACTTATTGTGAATTAGCATCTGCATTTTAGAGAAAACATTTGGCCTTTGGTTTTGTGGGATTTTCTTATTTCACTTAGCATGATATTCTCCAACTTCATCCACTTACTAGCAAATGCCATAGTTTCACTCTTTTTTGAAGCTGAGTATTATTCCATTGAGTATATATACCACATTTTCTTTATACACTCATCTATTGACGGACACCGAGGATGGTTCCATAGTTTAGCCATTGTGAATTGAGCTACTATAAACATAGCATAGCTGCATTATTGTAGTATCCTGATTTTAAGTCCTTTCAATATAAACCGAGGAGTGGGATCCCTGGGTCAAATGGTGGTTCCAGTCCAAATTTTCTGAGGAATCTCCATACTGCTTTCCATAGTGGTTGTACCAATTTGCAGTCCTACAAGGAATGTATGAGTGTACCTTTTCTCCCACATCCTTGCTAACATTTATTGTTACCTGTATGCTTTATGATTGCCATTCTGACAGGAGTGAGATGAAATCTTAGAGTAGTTTTGACTTGCATTTTTGTAATTGCTAGAGGTATTGAACACTTTTTCATATATTTTGTTGATCAATTGAATTTCTTCTTGTGTGAAGTGTCTGTTTAGTATCTTTGCCCATATATTGATTGTGTTATTTGTTTTTGGATTTTAAGTATTTTGAGTTGTTTATATATTCTAGAGATTAATGCTTTATCGGAGATACAAGTGGTAAAGATATTCTCCCAATTTGTAGACTCTCTCCTCACTGTATTGTTTCCCTTGCTAAGAAGAAGCTTTTTAATTTGAAGCCATTCCATTTATTTATTATTTATTTTACTTCTTGTGCCTTAGCAGTCTTTTAAGGAATTCAGATCCTAGGCTGACGTGAAGATTTGGGCCTATTTTTTCTTCTATTAGGCACAGGGTCTCTATTCTAGTGCCTATGTCTTTGATCCACGTTGAGTTGATTTTTGTGCAGGATGAGAGATAGTGGTTTAATTTTATTTTGTACATACGGATTTTCAGTTTTGCCAGCACCATTTCTTGAATAGGCTACCTTTTCTTCAGTGAATGTTTTTGACACCTTTGTCAAGTATGACATAACCGCATTTACATGAGTTTGTCTCTGTGTCCTCTATTCTGTACCATTGGTCTACAAGTCTATTTTGGTGCCAATACCATGCTATTTTTGTTACTATAGTTCTGTAGTATAGTTTAAGGGTCTGGTATTGTGATGCCTCCTGCTTCACTTTTCTTGCCAAGTATTGTTTTAGCTGTTCTGGGTGTCTTATTTTTCAAAAACATTTTATGATTGCTTTTTTATTTCTATGAAGAATCTCATTGGTATTTTAGTAGTAATTGCATTAAATCTGTATGATGCTTTTGGTAATGTGGCCAATTTGGAATATGGCCAATTTTGACAATATAGCCTCTCCAGGAGCATGGGAGATCTTTTTATCTTCTGAGATTTTCTTCAATTTCTTTCTTTAGTATTCTGTAGTTTTCATCATAGAGGTCTTTCACTTCTTTTATTAGATTGACTCCCAGGTATTTTTTTGAGCTATTGTGAATGGAGTAGTTTTCCTAATTTCTCTTTCATCATTGCTGATGTGTAGGAATGTGTTTGCTTTATGGGTGTTGATTTTATATTGTGCTACTTTGCTGAATTCATATATTAGTTCTAGAAGTTTTCTGGTGGATTTTTTTTGGGTTTTCTAGATATAAAATCATGTCATCAACAAATAATGATAGTTTGAGCTCTTCTCCATGTATTTGAATTCCTTTAATTTCTTTTGTCTAATTGCTTTGGCTAGAGTTTCAAGGATGATGTTGAATGAAAGTGATGAAAGAGGACATCCTTATCTTGTTTTAGTTTTCAGAAGGAATGCTTTCAATTTTTCTCCATGGAGAATGTTGCTGGCCTTGGATTTAGTATACAGAGCTTTTGCAATGTTGAGGTATGTTCCTACTATCCCTAGTTTTTCTAGTCTTTTGAACATGAAGGTGTGCTCTATTTGGTCAAATGATTTTTTGGCATATATTGAGATGATCATGATTCTTGTTTTTAAGTCTATTAATATGATGAATTACACTTATTGATTTCTGCAGTTGAACCAACCCTGTATCCCTGGGATGAACCCCACTTGATCGTGCTGTATTATCTTTTTAATATTTTTTGTATGGTTTGTGCCAGAATTTAATTGAGAATTTTTGCCTCTATGTTCATCAGGGATATTGGTCTGAAGTTTTCTTTTCTTGATGTGTCTTTGTGTGGTTTTGGTATTAGAGTGATATTAGCCCCATAGCATGTGTTTGGAAATCCTTTTTTATTTCATGGAATACTTTGAGATGTATGGTGTTAATTCTTCTTTGAATGTCTTGTACAACTTTGTTGATAAACTCTCTGGTCCTGGGCTTTGCTTTCTATTTAATTACTTGAAATTGATCTGTTTAAATAGTGTATGCCCTCCTTATTCAGTTTGGTTAGGTCATATGTCTCTAGAAATTTGTCAATATCTTTAATATTTTCTATTTTATTGGAGTATAAATTTCAAAATAGTTTCTAATTATCTTCTGTATTTGAGATATATCCATTGTTTTATATTTTTCTTCATCTCATAATTTAGTAGTTTGAGTTTTCCCTCTTTTTCTCTTCATTAGCATGGCCATTGATTTATCAATTGTATTTAGTTTTTCAAAGAACCAATTTTTTTGTCAATTTTTTCAATTGTTTCTTTTGTTTTATCATTGATTTTAATGTCATTGGTTTCAGCTCTCATATAAATAGTTCTAGTCTTTTACTGCTTTTGCTGTTGATTTGTTCTTTTTGTAGGGCCTTAAGAGTAGTGTTAGGTCATTTATTTGTTGACTTTTTATTCTTTTAATGAATACACTCAATGCAATAAACTTTCCTTTTTGTACTGCCTTTATATTGTCTCAGAGATTTTGATATGTTGTATTAGTGTTCTCATTTATCTCTAAGATTTTTTTGTTTCAATTTTATTTCTTTTACTATCCATTCATCATCCAATAGTGTATTATCTAGTCTCCTTTTTTAACAATAGCTTATATTTTTATTTTATCATTGATTTCTTATTTCATTTCATGTGGTCTGATAAAATCTAGGATATTATGTCTGTTTTTCTGTATTTACTAAGAGTTGCTCTGTGGCATAAGATATGGTCTGTTTTAGAGAAGGAGCCATATTCCCCTGAGAAAAAAAGTATATTTGCTCATTGATGGATGAAATATTCTATATATATTTATTAAGTCTAAATTATTGAGTGTATTATTTAGTTCTATAATTTTCTTATCTAGTTTTTGTTTGAAAGATCCATCGAGTAGTGAGAGAGGTGTGTCAAAGTATTATTGTATTGTGGGTCTATTTGAAATTGAGAAGGGTTTGTTTGATGTACATAGATGCTCCATTGTTTGAGGCATAAATATTTATGATTTTTATGTCCTGCTTATATATACTTCCCTTAAGAAATATGAAATGTTCTTCTTTGTCTCTTCTGATTAACTTTGTTTGAGGTCTACTTTATCTGAAATGAGAATGAAAACCCTTGCTTGTTTATACAATCCATATGAGTGATAAGTTTTTTTTCCCATCCTTTCTTTTTCAACCTGTAGAAGTCTGCCCATAATCTGAATCTCTTGAAGACAGCATATTGTTGGGTCTTGCTTTTTAATCCAATCTGTCAATCTGTGTTTTTTGATTGATGAGTTTAAGCCATTAACATTCAAGGTTATTATTGAGATATGATTTCTATTCCCTGTCATTTTGATATATTTCTGGTTTCTTGATTTGTCTTAGTTTCTCATTTTGTTGAATGTTCCTTTAGTGTAGATCCTCCCTTTTCTGGTTTTTACTTTTTATTCACTTCATCCTCATGAAATATTTTGTTGAGAATGTTTCATAGTGTAGGCTTTCTAGTTTTAAATTCTTTTATTTTTGTTTATCATAGAATGTTTTAATTTCATTATCTGAAACTTAATTTTGCTGGATATAAAATTCATTTTCTTTTAGAGATTGAAATATATTATTCTAGGACCTCCTAACTTTCAGGGTTGAGAAATAAGTTGAGATCCGAGTTGGTTTCCTACTATATAATTCGATTTTTTTTTCTCTCAAAGCCTTTAAGATTTCATCTTCATTCTCTGTGTTAGTCATTCTCATGATAATGTGTTTTGGTGTGACTCTGATGTAATTTTGTACATTTGGTGTCCTGTAAATTTCTTGTATTTAATTTTCTATTCCATTCTTTAGTTTTGGGAAATTTTCTGCTATTATATAATTGAAAAGATTGTGCATCTCTTTGGTTTGTATCTCTGCTCCTTCATCTATTCCGATAACTCTTAAATTTGGTCTTTTTATGTTATCCCATAATTCTTGGGTGTTCTGTTCATGGTTTCTTAATGTCTTCTCCACATGTTCAACTCTACTTTTGAAATTATTTATTTTGTCTTCATTGTCTGAGGTTCTGTCTTCCAAGTTGTCTAGTCTGTTGGTGATGCTTTTTATTGAATGTATAATTTTATTTATTTATTCTTTCATTTCGAGGATTTCTGATATTTTTTTCATGATCTCTAACTCTTTATTAAAGTGTTATTTCACTTCCTATATTTTTTCTTTGATTTCACTCCTAATACTATTCTTTACTTCACATATTAATTTATCTATGTACAATCTGAACTCCTTGTTGGTCATTTCTTCTACTGTGTTATCAGTGGCTTCTGTTGATGAAGCATTTTGATTTTTTGGGGGCACTTTATCCCCTTGTTTTTTTTTCATGTTGTTAGTGTGTTTTCCCATCTAGAAGTATGGATCTAAGCCAGCATAAATTCTACCCTGTAGACCTATAGTGTCCCTGAAGGTTTCTAGCACCTCACCTTTAATGGTAAGACCAATATCAATAGCACCCAGTGTAAACAATACATATCCTTAAGACTAATAGCTCCCACTAAGACATCTACTGCTTTCTTGCATTAAGCCAAAATAGTGAGTTCAATATCTAGCTATAGTACAAAGAGAAAATTTGTTAAAATGGTTTACAATTTCAAATGGTGGATGAGAGAACAGTGGTAGGGTAGCACACAAAATTCTTTTGGGAGGAAGAGAGAAGCTAGATGTAAAAATTCATGGGAAGAGTGGAAGAGGAGCCAACAGAGATTTGCTATTGGTTGGAGAAAAGTTTGAAAGAAAATCCAAGAAAATAGACAAGAGAGAGGAAGTACACAAAGAGAAAAAAAATCAATAAAAGTACAAAACACCATTCATATATTATTGTCTTCCACATACTGATGCATAAAAAACATCCTGTTCCAAATATGGTACAGAGATTAGTGAATATAAAAATAAAATAAAATAAATCTTCCTGGAAAGTTGAACTGTTTCTGTTAGTGTTCAACAGTTTCTTAGCCCTGTTTCTGATGTCTCTTGGGATCACCAAACCCAGATCAGCCCTCATAAACCCAGTCTCTATCCCACCCATCTGGGCTTCAGATACCTCAGGATAGGCCACGCTGCAGTCCCAAGATCTCAATGCTGCTCCTACTTGCAGAGAGAGACCACCAGGAATACATTCATGCAAAGGAGCAACCCAGAGATGCAGCAGCAAGACAAGGGCCACCAGCCCTCTCAACAGGAAGACTCCAGGCTCCTCCAAACCTGCAGGCACCTCCACACTGGACCTGCAGGTCCCAGCTAGAGTCCCAGATAAAGGCTTTGTGGTGCTAAACCTGCTGGCACCCAGGCCCCAGGCTCTGGTTGGTGTCCCCAGATGGGTGCAACCATGTGCAACCAAACCTGGAATCTCCCCCAGAGAAGTCTTTTAGGCTGTAGTAGTAGCAGTAGTGGTGGTGGTTTTTGGCAGCAGGCAGTGGTGGCTACAGCACTAGCAGCTACAACTATAGCTGTGGTGGCGGCTTCATCAAGAGGTCTCTGGGGTTTCAGCAACAGTGTCAGCTTCAGTTGCATAAGGGGCAATGATGTCTTCTGTGCAAGCAGCACCCAGAAAGAGACTTCCAGGTGTCTTCAGGCTGGCAGCAGTGGAATCAGAGGCAGCAGCAAAGGTGGCAGTGGTGCAGGTGGCAGTTGATTGACAGGAGACTTCCAGTTCCACGGAGATAGCATCAGAAGCAGTGTCTGTAGTAACCAAGGCTGTGCCCAGAGAAGAGACCTCCGGACTGGGCAGGGGTGTCTAGGGCAGCCAATATTTAATTTTTAGATCATGAACTTTTAGAGGGAAAAATATTACCTTTTTTACTTGTTTATTTAAGGATAGTAATTTTATTAAACATTGTAACTTATAATGTACTTTTAATTTATATATCTCTTTATTATTTATATCAGCTCTTTCTAGTGGTCAGCGTTATATTGCCTGAATTCAAAACCCAACTATGACTTTTACTTCATTACTTGCTGTACAGTTTTGAACAAGTTATTTATTTGTCTATGCCTTGTGTGTAAATTGGGAATAGCAACAGAGATTTCTGTAATCTGTAACCCACTAATGCCTAAGAATGGGGCTGAATACTTTTTAACCACAGAATTATCTTTTTAGCAACAGACTTATCAAAATAATTAAGGATTAAATAGCCTAGTACAGTAGTGTTTAGGACAGTATATAACAGAAATTCTCAGAAAATGTTGTTTTTTTACTAAATTTAATGTTGATAGTAACTGCAAAATGATTAAAACTAATTGTGTTTAATATAAGTATAAAACTTTCATACTTCAATTAATCTGATTCTCACTCTGAGGAAACATAAGTGACAAAGGAAGGTCATCCAGTGAGTGACAAAACTAAAAGCAACCCAAATCTTCTGACTCCACATGTATAGTCATTGTGTAGTAAATACTATGCCTTTGACAACAGAAGGTTTAGTAAATGTTTTGGGGTGCAGTTAGTTGAAAGAATCAAGTTAATTGAGGAATCTCCCTTGGAATTCTGAATACAATTAAAGTAGATAAAATAAGATGATAGTCTGTGGTTCTAATTTGCTCATGTTTATACTTTGATATCAAGGCAAGTTTTCAATATATGTATACTTAGCTGGACCTAACTGTTCTGGTCCTGCAGAGTGCAATAAATAAATAATGAGAAGAGAAAAATAACCTAAAGTAAATTGGTGTGGGTTATGTTATCTTGGATCACTGTCTGATCAACCCTAGAATCATGCAGTTAAAGAAGGTTACTCCTGAATGAACCTTAGAGGTTATATAATTCAATATCGTCTTCATTTTGCAAATGAGACCCTGAGAAGGTGAATAACTTACTTATTATCACATAGTAAACCTGTTGAATTGGAACTCAGGTTTTCTGCTTTCCAGACTTGTTCTCTATCTATTGTTGTCCAATTGATGCTCATAACAACATAAACTTCTATTAAAGTTGTCTTAATTTTTTTTTTTAACCAGGTAACCTTGGCAGGGTGGAGCAGGTCTCTGAGTTCGAGTATGATCTATTCATTAGGCCAGATACCTGTAATCCGCGCTTCCGAGTCTGGTTCAACTTTACTGTTGAAAATGTGAAAGAATCACAGGTGAGAGAAGTAGTGGAAAATTTCAATGTGTTTTTGGTAAGAAGAATATACTTTTGTTTGTTTTAGGAATATCAAAATACTAAGTCAATATTAGACTATGTTCTTGGATATCTTTAGCAATGATAGTGCCCCCCCACCCCAGGAGATAAAGAGAAATAGGGAAGGTATGCTGACTTTTGTTATCTGATGTTTTTTAAAATAATACAAATATTTTAAGTGTTATTATTGATTGAACAATTAACATATACTAGGATTCCTTAAGGGACACTATAAAGAAACATGTGAAGTGACTTGCTATTATTTTTATAGACAATGTTATTGTTTATTATTTCTTCTTTGTAAACACCTATGAAAGGCATTTCTCATAGGCCTTAGTTTCAGAAAAAGCTGTTCTTTTCCTGTACAACAGCAAGTTTATATTTTTTAGACAATATGATTCTTGTAACTGATGCCATTTTCCTTTTGCTTTGATTTCTGGGAAACTCAGAACATATTTTATAGCCCCTCTCTTAGTGATAATGGAAAATATTTTTGTTGTGTTTCTGTGTACTAATTTTTTAAAAATTCTGAATGTATTAATCTGCCAGTAACCCTGATTTCTTCAGCTTGTTTATAGTGGTGCATGTTTTTATAACCCATTTCAAATCTTGTTTTACATGAGAATATGAATGAAAATGGAGAGATAAACACATGTGATTTGAATAAAAAATTAGTAAAAATCTAATGCTAAGGAGCTGGGGTTGTACCTCAGTGGTGGAGCACTTGCCTAGCACATGTGAGGCACTGGGTTCGATCATCAGCACCAATAAAAATAAATAAATGAAATAAAGTTATTGTCTCCATCTACAACTAATTTTTTTTGAAAAATGTAATCCTAAGAATCAGTTCTCATTCTGTTATATTGAGATAATCAATCATGAAAAATACAAACATTGCACATATAGTGATTTTATGTTTCTTTTAAGTAGATGAAATCATAGATTTATAAACCAACATTTACCTTCTTATGTCAGGTTGTCTTTGTAGGGTGTTTGGGAGAAATTCATGAGTTTGTTTAATTTCCTCTCATGTAAATCCATCCTGCTCGCCATTCACCTGGTTGGCTGCTTCTCTCCATTTCTCTCAGCTGTAACTTGAATTGGGTATCAGGCATTGTCAGTTCAGAATTTATAAACTCCGAGTCTTCCTGGACACAATTCTGTTATTGGCATACTGGCTTCAGCAAAAGATGGGTATAGCCATTTCAATGTACTACTAATTATTGTAATTCTCTACAACACCACTGCCACAGAAATGGAGAATATGCAATGTTACTGAAGTTTAGGGGCTAATTGGAAGGAATCAAACATCAGAGAGATCCTTGTATATTGTTTGCCATGTATGACTTATCAAAGAATTTTAGGATCAATGGTAGAAATAAAGAGTTAAATTCTATATAGAGACCCCCCTCAAGGACAAATTTAGTTCCTAGGTGGGCTTCTTAGTTTTACTTAGTCTCCAATGACAAAGTTTCTTTTTCTATTTTTCACAAATCATATTTCTTGTCTCTCCTGACCTTAAGAAAACTCACATTTTACCTATATGAGTTTGTTTGACCCTAGGATGTCCTTAAGTTTCAACAAAATAATCAATAATCTTCAAAGTGTATTTCTGAAAGTCCATGCTGCTGTGTTTAGACTATAACTTATAATAGGAGGTGTTAGCCACATGTATTAGATTGAGTCTTCACATTTCAAAATTGGGCCTTATAAAAACTTCTTGTTATCATGAGGTAAAAATGTGCTTTCTCAATCTACCATTGGTGTTCCTGCTTAATGTCAGTAACTTATAGTTGTAAGATACACACATCTCTGAAAATAAAAACAGAACTCTGGAGTATAGTTAATTCATGTGAATGAAGGACAACATTTTATTAGAGTCAGTATAATCTGACAAGATTTCTAAATTTGTAAAAGAGATTTCTGTTTTCTTCTTTTTTTTGCACAGCCTATGTACATTGTTCAGCTGGCCTACTGCATCCAGGGAACCCACTAATGCCTAAGAATGGGGCTGATTACATTTTAACAACAGAATTATCTAGCATCATTATGCCCTTTACTAAATAGAAACTTAGCTGAAGCTCTGAAATTATACTATTTCTTTAACTTTGAGTCACATTCATTACTGGTCTAGTTTTTCTTTCACTGTAATCTCTATAAAGACTGATTTTCTACAGCTTATTCTTGTAAGGAGGGGAGTAGAGGATGCAGTGATTAGGGAGTTGAGAGAAATGTGTTCCTTTAGTTATAACACCTGAGATAGTTTTTTAGACAAATTACTCATGCATTTAAAATTTTCTTATTTACTCTTATTATGTGCTTATAGGGATATTATTTTTATTGTTTATAATGTCATAGTCATAGTGTTGTAACTTGCACATTACCTGTTAAAAGTATACAGCCTTTATGGTGATCTTGCCTATCAATTAAATAGCAAGAGACATGAATGTGTTCCAAGGGTTATTCTAATAAGGGAGTTGAGTATGTTTTCTGGATGCATATTTTTAACGTTTTTGGAAGTAATATCTTCTCTGTTTTTTCGGGTTCTATGTACATACTCAGTGCTATCCTACCGTGTTACCATTAGAAATCATAAACATGTTCATCTGGTTTCCAGGATCCTGATGTTTTATCAGACTCTTTCTATGGGCCACTGCTTCATTAACTGTAATAATATTATATAGTTATGAAAATCTGTCTCAAGAAGGCATAAGATCTACTGAATAGATACAATATATATGCCTAGCTCACAGGATATTTGTTTTCATGGTGTCTACATAAAAGAGAATGGTTTTACTATTAACTTTGACTTGTGAAGTCTGGTTTTATAATGTCCCTTCCTATAATCTTTTTCATCTCTCTTCAATTTCCTTTAAAGTGAGAGCTGCATGAATGTAATCTAGTCAAGAACATTATTTAGGGCATGGTAGTGGCAGAGAAAAAATATTAGTCATCACAGGCTGACTTGATTAAATGAATGTTAAAAATTGAAGCATGAAGTACACTGTATACACAGATCTAGCTTTGGGATTAATTTCTTTGATGTTTTTAAGAAGCAATAAAAGCTTGGAACCTGTGGTACTCTATCTCAGGACCAATGTATTAATCCCTCCAAAATAGTTGCTAAATAGTGTATTTGTAAGAGTCAATGAACGTCTGGAAACCTTTATGAAACAGTCATTTTCCCTCTGAAAAAAATAATTTTAAATATTCTTATGTGGAAATTTATTACTGATGCAGTAGAACATTTGTGTGATGTGAAAGCAAATCTTTGAAATTTATAATACTTATGATAAAATTTTAACCAATAAGAGGAAATAAAGTGGTATACATGGATTTTTTAAACTCTGTTTTCTTGATAGTATTTTTATCTATTTGCATTTAATTTCCATTTAAAAAGTAGCCAATGCTCAGTGTAGTAATTTGGAAAATATAATTACTAGAAGCAGAGAAAAAGCACATACACCCATGATCTTACTGGCTAGAAGGAAATACTATTAATTTTTACCACATTTATTTCTAGGCTTATTTACTTTGTTTTATTTTTGGAGAATAATCAAAATTAAAGTACACAAACACATATATGTGTAGTTAAACTTTAATTAATTATATATAATATAGTTTAATTATATATGTATATGAATATGTGTGTATATACACACATAATATCTTGCTTCTAAAGAAACTTAACATATCACAGCAATTTTCTATCATTAAAAACTTGACAATGTATATGTAATGTGTCAAAATACATATTACTGTCAACATAACTCAATAGAACAAATAAAAACTTCTAAAAAACATGATAAACTTGGCTCTTCAATAGCTATTTATTATTGGTCTACTTTCATACTCTTGGGTGTAAAGATTATTTTCTATTAAATGATGTTATGAATAATATAGTAGTGACCATCTTTATTCAGGTGATATTACCAAAATTTGTTTTCCTCCTTTAGGAGAAATTCCTAACAGGGGAACTGATGGTCAAGGACATGTATATTTTGAAGACCTTTATGCATATTTCTAAATTGCTGCCCAGAAGTTAATACCACCTTTTTTTCTCCTGGATATAGCAGTGAATGAGATGACTTTTCCTGAATATTTTGCTGTGAATTGTTTAAGAACTTAGATGTTCACACATCCAGAGAAAATCATTTATTTTTTCTCACTTTGAAACCTCACAGATCAATGGGTTATGATGCCGTGTCTCAGACCTCTACTAAAAAAAAAATTAATTGCATTCTAGAAATAACATGAGATAGCAAAACAGATCCACTTTATTTTCACTTTTTTCTCAACTCATCGATCATGTTTTATCTGAGTATGTCAAGAGAATATCCTATGAGGTATGAAAAACAGAATAATGAAGCATACATATCCTGTTCCAGGTGTGGTGGCATGCACCTGAAGTTACAGCTACCTGAGAGAGAGGCTGAGGGTGGAGAATTGCTTCATCCTAGCAGTTCAGTGCTTCCTGGGAAATTTAGTGAGACTGTTTCTTTAAAAAGGCATTTCCTGGATTTCTGTTAGCTATAATACAGTTTAAACACACACACACACACACACACACACACACACACACACACTCTCACACATTTTATGTACTTGTGTTTAAATTTTTTCCTTTTCCTCTTACTTAAACTTTTTTCCTCTTTCATTCAAAGTCTATTACTAATTATCCTAATCATTATCAGGCAAAATGTAATTAACTCTATTAGACCAAGGTGTGTTGTAAGCAACTCTGCAACTTACAATCTTTGTGACATTGGGAAAATCTTCAATCAATTTATCTAGCAATATTATCAATTTCTACATTACTGAATGATGTTAACAGTAGTAATTAATAGGATTGACATAAGAATTATAAGTAACAATGCATATGAAACACCTAATTTAGTGCTTAATGCATGTAGTAATACATAAGTAGTGCTCAATAAATGTTAGCACTTATTAGTAATGTATTTGTAATGATACTTCTACAAAACAGAAAACTGCTTATAATTTTTTCTGTCATTCAAGTTGTAGTAATAGCTAACATTTACTGAATACTTTCATATTATAGGTACTTTTCTCATAATTTATTTTAATTAATTAATTCAATCCTTAAAACCATTTTTTTGAGTAAATACTATTTTACCACCCACCCCTTTTACATAACAAAGAAACTGAAAACAGAAAGGACAAATAGCATAACTTACTCAAGGTCACAGGACTTGTACCTAGGTAGTCATTGTAGAAATTGTCACTGTAGGAAATTTGAAATACATAGATAAATATTGGAAAAAATGAAAAAATAATACCCTCAAAACTGTAATCCTAGTACTTAGAAGAAATTACTGGAAACCTTCCTTGAAAAGGAAGAGAATAAGGAGTAAAATAGAATAGAAAACAGTAATAGCTTTCCAGTACTACAATTTTAAATTCAAATTTAATTTAAACATATTTACTCTTATGTTTACTTATTTTTTATTTATATTTTGTTGTTCCAAATATTTCTCTCTTAATCTTTTGCTCTCTTCCCCCTTTCAAACATCATCCCAATAGCTGTATAAAAAATTAATAGCTAAAATTTACTTCCCATTCAAACTAAAACCCATAGAAAACTAAGGTGAGAAAGAAGCTTCTTAATCCAATGAGGAATCTCTTCCAAGAGATTGAGCAAATATTATACATAATGATGAAACTTTAAAATCATTCACTTTAAAATTAGGAAAAAGAAAAGGATGAACTCATGACATACTTTTCAGATTTGAAGTGAAGTCTCTAATGCAATATGACATGGTAATTAGACAAGTGGTATGATGATTAGAAAGAAAGATGCATAATTATAATTACTTGCAGTTACATGATTGGCTAAAATAAAATCTGAAAGAACCTAGACAAAATATTAGAATACAGAACTGATCAATGTTCCAAGATACAATATCAATATGTATCTTATATCTCAGATTGAATCTCCCCAGAATTCATTTTTTTAATCTTAACTCCAAAGTCATGGCATTAGGGGATTGGGCCTTTGGCAAGGGATTAGGTCATGAGGATGGAGCCCTCCTAAAGGATTGGAATGCTTTTTAAAAAGATTCCATTTATTGATTGAGTTACTTTATAAAAAAGAGATCCAAGATATCTGCTTTTCCTGTTTCATTATAGTAGGACACAGTACAGAGATGCCATCTATGAACTAGGAAATAGATGTGGAAACCAGATGTGGAATCTGCTGGTTCCTTGATTTTGGACTCCATATCCTACAGGACTATAAGAAATGGATTTCTGTTGTTTATAAGCTTCCATGTCTGTGGTATTTTATTACAGAATTAATTTTGATCAGAGTAATACAATGTATAATTTAAAATTTTCATATTTATCAGCAATAATAAGTTAGAAAATACAATAAAAATTCCATGTGTTATGAGAACAAAAAACAGCTAAGATACCCAAGAGTAATAGGGATATAACCTTTCTGAGAAAAATTATAAAACTTTATTAAAATACATCAAGACCTGATAGACCTAATAGTTAGGAATGATATGTTGTCTATCCAAGATATTTAATGGATGCCTCTCTATTAAGTACCGGGTGTATAGTAATCAAGATGTAAAAATATGCTAGCATTTGAGAAGTTTGTATTCTAAGTATGTGGTTGGAGGCAAGGAGAAAGACAAACATAGTATAAGTCAGTTCATAAGTAAATTAAGTCAGATATCAGAATGTGATAATTGCTATAGAAAAGAAGTAGAGGAAAATAAGAGGGATGTATATGAAGGAGAACAAATTGAATAGTCATCATGGTAGGCCCCATTGAGAAGGCTGCATTTTGATCAAAGGCAAAGAAGTTAAGGAAATTGGCTATATAAATATATAGAAGAATGTTTCTACAACAGGGAATAGCCATTGTCCTAAGACTGCAGCCTTGGAAACATTCCTGATTTTTAGAAGTACAGCAGAAAAGACTGTGTTATTAAAGCTGAGTAAGCAGAGTAGCACAGGGCCATAGAGACTGAGGTCAAAAAATTGAGTGTGTGGCTGGGGTTGTGGCTCAGTGGTAACGCACTTGCCTAGCATGTGTGAGGTACTGGGTTTGATTCTCAGCATCACATGCAAATAAATAAAATAAAGGTCCATCAACAACTAAAAAATATATTAATAAAAATAATTGTGTATGTCAGGATAGAGGTGGGTGGATTGGAGTGATAGTTTTGTGATATCTGGTTCACTATTGTAAACACATTGTTTTTGACTTGAATTTTAAAAACATTAAAGGCTTTTAACAGAGTAATCACATGATATATTATATCATAAAATTATTCTGGTTTCCCTGTTGAGAATAGACTTTAAGGGCTGGATGGGCCAAAGATTCTAATAAGAACGCAGTTAGAAAACTTTTGTAGTAAAGTAAGTGAAAGTTGATAGTGGTTTGAACTATTACAATAGCAGTTTATGTAGTAAGAAGTGGTGTGAAAATACAGTCAGAGAACATCCTGAAGGATTGGAGATGTGCAATACAAGTGTCAATGATCACTTCAGAATTTTGACGAAAGTCTCTGCAAGGGTGAAGCTATCTTATCTACAGATAAGGGTAGCTGCTAGAGGAGCAGGTTTTCAAGGGAAGACAAGAGATTTAATTGTAGATTAAAAGTGAAGTACCTATTAGATATTCAAATCAGCTACTAAATGGATATATGGGTCCAGAGAGAGAAATCAGAATTTGAAATACACATTTAGAAATTGTTGGCATATAGATAATATTTAAAGCTATGAAACATGATAATATTACCAAAAAAGTAATATAAATCAAGAAGAGAAGAGATGAGAGGAGGATTAAGGAATGATCCTAAGAGTGCTCTAAACAAGCAACCAGCAAAGGAACCTGAGAGAGACGAGATTGTTTGTAGGAGAGAATTTATGATGGAGAAGAAACCAACATACTGTGATAGGTCAAGGAAGTAAGTTGTGGACTCAAGGTTGATTATTGTGCTTGAAAGGTAAAGGTAATTGGTATCTTTGACAAGAGCAGTTTTGGTATATATATTTGCTATAATAGACATAAGAGAGAATGGGAAAAGAGGATTAGAGACATGTAATGTGGGTAACATTTTTAAAAATAAGTTTTCCTCAAAGGGAGCAAAGAAATATAATGGTAACTGATAGACAAAGTAGGCATAAGAAAAACTGATTAGACAGGGGAAATGCATGTTTGTATCCTGATTAGTATGATCTAGTACATATCAGTTGATAAAGGAGAAAATAGGGATAAATTTTGGAGTGATATTCTTATGTATCAAGAAAAGGTAGCTCATATATTGAAGGATTAATTTTAGATAGAAGCACAGAAACTTCTTGTATCACAATAGGTTGGAAGGAAGGGAAATTTGGAACAGATGCTAGTAAGTGGATAGTTGTAGTGGAAATTATCTTTGGAAGTTTTCTCATTGCTTCAATTTTCAATTCTCTCTTGAAGTAGGAGGCAAGGTTATCAGCTGATATTGATGGAGACTATGGAGACTTGAAGTAAAACAAGGTATAACATAGTCATCAAGGAGGGCAGAAAAGTAAATGAACTAAGGTGCAATAATTCCTGGCAAATAATAAAGGTAACACTGAGATACATAAACACAAATTTTAAGGCACAAAACTAGTGTGACTGTGTGTGTTTTCATCTATTCTCTTTAGCTACAATGCTTCAGATGCAGAGTAGGAGAAAGTTTGATTTAACCATAGTTGTATTTTTACTTTTTCTGAAGAAGTAGGATTTTATTTTGTAATTTTACTTTTATTTTTTAAATCAACTTGTTGGGATATAATTTTCAAGCAATTGGATTTTAAAAATCCTACAAAGTTATCATCCCATAAGGTCTTTTATACCACTTTACTCTTTTTACCAAATGGATATATCCTTTTAAATTACCACCACCAACATATGAGAGTTTCTAGTTGGTTCTTTTTTTAATATATATCTCTAATTTATATCATTATGTTTTTATTTTCTATTAAATCCTTGAATATATTAATGAAAGCCTTGAATATATTTTTAATAGCCACATAGAGACCTTGTCAGATAATTATTTTTTAATTTCTAGGTATTCCATAGATTGATTTTTCTCCTGGTTATAAGTCACACTTTTTTCTTGTTTGCATAACTATTAATTTTTTGTTGGAGCTGGAAATTGTGATTGTTACATTATGAAGTGTTTAGATTTTGTTTTATTTCTTTAAAAATCGTTGAGATTTTTTTTCCCCTGGCAGGCTGTTAAGTTACTTGTGGAACAGCTTGATCCTTTTGAGAGTTCCTTAAAAGCTTTTTAGGGCAGGCATAGTGTAGGGATGACAGTTTAGCCCTACTGCATAGACAGAACCCTCTGGATTATCTACTGAATGTTTCAGATGTTTGTTGGAGGCTCTCTTTCCTATCTGATTATAACCTAAACATATCCCAGCTCTGTATCTGGAAAGCCAGGTTAAATATAGGAATGATTTCATTTGTTTCCCTTTTCTTAGGGAATCCCAGCATTTTTATGGCTACTGTCCAGCATTTGAAAAAGTGGATGCATATATTTTATTGTATTTTAAGTTATTGTATTTACTTTTAGTCATTTGGGTAGGACCGTAGGTATGGAACCAATTACTTTGACTTGGTCATCAGGCTGGCTTTTTAAGTATTGCTAAAGTGGGTGTAAAGTAGCCTTTATTTTAGGGCTATGGTAATAAGGTGTGATCCCTTTGGAATCTCTACTGAAGTGTTTTTTGAAGTTTTCTGCTCTGATTTTTTTTTATTTGAATGTCTTTCATCTCTTGGTGAGTTCTGGGAATTGTTATACCTAGAACAACTTTCTAGGAATTGTTCTTTGCTTATTTTTATGGATTCTTACTTATGCTTACTTAACTTAGCCACAAAATCGCCTAGAACCCATACGTTTTTCCATGCCACATTTTTTTTTCTCCTCTGTCATTCTGTCCTATCAGCAACAACATGCCTTCCCCCAATCCTTGGACTCCAGCTTCTGTTTCTTCACCTTAGTGTGATGTCCATGTTTTACACAAGTTCCTTTTCCTTGTATCATAGTTCAGAATGAGCCTCCAGTTAGAAAACCTTAGTTATCATAGGGTTTATTTTATTTGTTTTTCTCTTCTTGGGGTTTAATCATGAGTTGCCTGCTGTCCATTGTCTATAAACAGCCATTTTATGTATTTTCCCTATTGTTCATTTTATTTGTAGTGGGAGAATCAATTCAGAACAATATTAAATTTGGAAGTAGACTATGATTTGATTTTTATCAATGTGTACCACACAGAGAGGGATGAGACAGTATGGGGTATATGCAGTAAATCTGAGAAAGGAGAGAATGTGTGAAGGGAACAAGGAATATTGAAAAGATGAGGGATGGTGAAAATATGATAGATAAATGCACTGAAGATAGAATGACCACATCATCCAAATATGACCAGTTTTGAAAGTGAAAAGACCCTTTACTAATTACAACTGGACAAAGTCATAAACAATTCAATTTATAAACACTGCAATTTCATTTATTTTTGTTGGACTTCATTTTCTGATGAAGTCATAGGAGTTTGGGAGTCAGCGTATTAAGTTGTACAGAGAAGAGGAGGTTGCTAGAGTAGGATGAATGAAAGTTGAAGGAATTAGTTATTACAAATATTGGTAATCACAAAGTGTAGATTATCACAACAGCAGCAAGCTAATTAAAATAAAACAGAGAACAAAATCATTGCAGAGTAAGAACCTAAAGTGGCCAAGTGTTGGAAAGATTATCTCAGTATATTTTGGAAAAATGACAGAGAAGCCTGAGCAATAATCATTGAGAAATGAGCAGGAATAATGAAGGAATAGAGAGTTGACATTAATAAATGAGAGGCAGTGGAGAAATAATGTGAAGAAATGAGATAAAGCTGTATTTATGGAATTGAATTCTCAATATTATAAAGACATCAGTTTTCTCAAAATCAACCTATAATTTTAATACAATTCTAATCAGATTTCACCCTCCAAATTTTTACAATAGGTTTAACAAAATAATTTATGAAGAATAGCAAACAAACATTCATTACTAGCCAAGTCAACTTTGAAAAACACCAATGAATTTGTATGTATTTATTTTTGAAACTTATATTTCAGGTAACCATTTTTGTTTATAGCAATAGTAATAAAAATATCATGGTACTGTCATTAGAATAGATAAATAGTTTAAATGAACAGAATAAAAAAGAGAAACAAGGCATTTTATATAAGGATCTCCTATGTGACAGAAACCATATTACATAATAGGAGTACCATGATGTATGTGTAGCAAAATACCATGAACACACTGCTTTTTAAAAATATTACAGATAGATTAAGACTTAAATATGAAAAGAAATTAAAAATTATACTATGAAATGTATTTAAAATTTTTACTCTCTTTGGGAACAGAATTTATTTTTTTATACAAGATACAAAAAAACTAAATAATTTATAAATAGACTGTTTTGTGTGTTTGTTAAAATATAGTATGACAAAAGATTCAAATTTGAAATTATCCTGGAAAAATTTGTATTATTTTGTATTATTTGCATAACTTTGTATTATTTGTATTATCCTGAAAAAATATGTTTACATAATATACATAAATGATTGATATTCAAAGTATACAAAGAATTCTTAACAAACAGATCTGAAAGAAAAAATTTAAAAACAAGATAAAGAAAGCAAACAAACACACACAAAATAAGCTATGTGTAGTGGTGTGCACCTGTAATCCTAACTACTTAGTAGGCTGAGGCAGGAGGCTCATGAGTTTGAAGGTAGCCTAGGCAATTTAGTTTGACTCTGTCTCAAAATAGAGAGTGGGGGCAGGAGGGGTAGGGGGAGGAGGAGGAAGAGGAGAAAATAACAATGACAACAGCAAAACAACCTCTTTTGCTCTGTTCTACATGTATTCTATTTTGGAATGAAGGGTTACTTGGTGCTAGAATAACAAATGAAAAAAGAAAAAGAAAACAACCCAATAGGAAAAAGAAAGAAAAAGAAAATCAAACAAGTCAAGGAAATAAATAGGCTACTCATAGAAGGCTATGTGATAAAACAAGTAGAATTGTTCTTATAAAGTCTGGGCAAAGGGGAGAAATTTTCTTGACAATAAAAAAAAGAAAGGAAAGAGGCAAAATCTCTCAATTATAGTGCCATTCAAAAGACAGGATACTATTAAATATATAGAAGATATGGAAATTTTTAAAAATCTGCATATCAACCATTTTAATGCCATTTTAGGCTAAATGCTGCATGTGTGAATCATTTTCAGTCTTTCACAATGATTTCTATTATTTTATGGAGATTAGTTTTAGTTTATTGGAACATATAATAAGGCACTACCTGAAATTATTTGCTTGTATATTTATAATCATTAAATAAGTAAAGAAACACATTTGTGGGGCTGGAGTTGTGGCTCAGTGGTAGAGTGCTTGCCTTGCATACATGACGGTTCTATCCTTAGCACCACATAATATAAATAAATAAGTAAAACAAAGGTATTATTTCAATGTTGAACTAAAAAATTTTTTAAAAAGAAACATTTGTGTTTCCAATATTTGTATGCTCTTTTTAAAATTTATTGGTCTGTTTAGTTACATATAACAGCAGAATCCATTTCTATATAATCATACAAGCATGGAATATATCTTATTCTAGTTAATATTCCCATTCTTGTGTTAGTATGTGATGGTGGGATTCACTGTGTTGTTTTCATATATGTACATGGAAAATTATGTCAGATTCATTTCACTGCCTTTCCTTTTCGGATCCCCTTCCTCCTCCCTCCATTAGTCTAATCTGAATTCGTATTCTTCCTTTCACTCCCCCTACCCATTGTAGGTTAGCTTCCACATATCAGAGAAAGCATTTGACCTTTGGCTTTTGAGGACTGATTTCACTTAGCATGATATGTACTCTTATGATATCAGTTATACTAGATACTCTTAACAAAATTTAAAATGAAATGAATCATCCAGGCATAGTGGTTTATGCCTGTAATCCCAGCAGCTCAGAAGGCTGAGGCAGGAGGATGGAGTGTTTAAAAAAGCCAGCCTCAGCAACTTAATGAGGTCTTTACATCTCAGTGAGATCCTGTCTCTAAAGAAAATACCAAAAAAAAAAGGAAAATAAGAAATAAACCAAATATAAATTTAGCTGGCATTAAACTTTGTAGTATTTATTAAATAGGCATTTCACCATTATAATAGTCATGAATGATTCCCATTATTGTTAAACTCAATGGATATATTGTGCTACATTCTTAATTTATCTTGAATTTGGTACTGAAATATCATTAGTATATTTCACTTTAAGAAATTCTGTTATCTTGGCTTTCATAATATTCTTTTCTGATTCTCCTCCTTTCTGTCTATTTCTTCTGTTTGTCCTTTGTAGGATTTTTCTTTCCCACAAATTTCTTAAACATTGATACTCAAAATAATTCTATTTCATATAATTATGTCTTGCATCTTAAAACTTTTCCATAATTCCAACCGTATCTTTGCTTGAAAGTCTCTCCTGGAGTCAGCTGCCTATATGGTATTACTACTTAGTGTTCCTTATCTTGCCCTATAAAACTGCCTCCATATTTTGTATTCCAGTGAATATTACTACTATCCATGAAGCCATTTAAATCAGAAATGTGTGGTTTACCTGATGTGCCTACTTTGTGGATTCTTATCTAAAAATAATAATCATGATGTTTTCTGGCATATTAATGTTATACCATTTATTGATCACCAATGCTGCCATTTAGTTTTGTTTTCTAGTTATTTAAAAAGCCTTTATTTTCCCTCTTTTCTGACTGTCTTGTGATTGTCTCTAGTAGTATTCTTTGATTACTTACTATTTTTATTAATTTTTTATTTATATATAACAGCAGAATGCATTACAATTCTTATTACACAAATAGAGCACAAATTTTTCATATCTCTGGTTGTATACAAACTAAATACACACTAAATCATTTCTTTATACATGTACTTTGGATAATAATGTCCATTACATTTCACCATCATTTCTAATACCATACCCCCTTCCTTTCCCTCCCACCCCTTTGCCTTCTCTAGAGTTTGTCTATTCTGCCCACGTTCCCCCTCCCTACCCCAGTATAAATCAGTCTCCTATGTCAAAGAAAACATTTGGCATTTTTTTGGGGATTGGCTAACTTCACTTAGCATTATCTTCTCCACTCCACCCATTTACCTGCAAATGCCATGATTTTATTCTCTTTTATTGCTGAGTAATATTCCATTGTGTATATATGCCACATTTTTTTTTATCCATTCCTCTACTGAAGATAGGTTGGTTCCACAGCTTAGATATTATTTATTATGCTGCTACAAAAACTTTGATGTGGCTGTGTCCCTGTAGTATGCTGTTTTAAAGTCCTTTAGGTATAGACCGAGGAGAGGGATAGCTGGGTCGAATGGTGGTTTCATTCCCAATTTAAAAAGATCATTGGTGATTACTTACTTTTATCCTTTGTGTATCTACAGTAGGATTTTGCATAGTGGCTATCATGAAGCCTACATAAAACATCTTGTAATTATTATATATGGTTGTATCTAATAATAACATAAATTTGTTGCATAAATATTATTTTATTCTACAATCAATTTCATTTTTTGATGTCATAGTTTACACTTTTAAAAAATATTTATTCTTAAGTTTTTAAGTAGATACAACATCTTTGTTTTACATTTATGTGGTGCTGAGGATCAAACTCAGTGCCTTGTGCATGCTAGGTGAACACTCTACCACTGAGCCACAACCTCAGGCCCCAAGTTTATACTTTTTAAAAAATATTGTTTTAGTTGTTGATGAACCTTTATTTTATTTGTTTATTTATATGTGGTGCTGAGAATTGAACCCAGTTCCTCACACATGTGAGTCAAGTGCTCTACTACTGAGCCACAACCCCAGCCGTTATGTTTCTTCTAGTGTACATACCTTGCCAAATTATTCTATTATTCTATTATTATTATTATTATTATTATACTATAGTATTATACTATTTTTTCTTTTTACCTTTGGATTTAATATACTGTTACACTAAGTATTCCCAATTTGATTTCACCAGTGTGTCCTATATTTTTATTTGATTTTGTGTTATTAATCAGCATCTTTTCTTTCAGCTTGGAGAAATTATTTCAGCATTTCTTGTAATACAGATCTGGTAGTGCTTAACTCCCTTAGCTTTTGTTTGTTTGGGAAAGTTTTATCTCTTCATTCTCTCTCTCTCTCTCTCTCTCTCTCTCTCTCTCTCTCTCTCTCTCTCTCTCTCTCTTTCTGTACTGGGGGTTGAAACCAGGGGGCACTCTACCACTGAGCTACACCCCTGGCCCTTTTTAATTTGGAGAAAGGGTCTAGCTAATTTATCCAGGTTGGCTTTCAAATTTGTAACCCTCATGCCCCAGCCTTCTCAGCTACAGGAATTACACGTGTGTAATTCCAGATCCAGCTCCCTTCTTCATTTCTGAGGCACAGTTCTGCCAGGTAGCTTATTACTGGTTTGTAGTTTTTTCCTCCAGCAAGTTGACTATATATCATCTATTGGCCTTAAGTTTTCTGCTGAGCAGTCTGCTGCTAATCATGTTAGAATTCCTTTTTAAAAAAAGTTGTAGATGAACAGAATGTCTTTATTTGTTTATATTTTTGTGGTGCTGAGAATTTACCCTGTGCATCACATGTGCGAGGCAGGCACTCTGTTACTGAGCTCTAGCCATAGCCCTAGAATTCCTTTACATGTAAACTTTCTTCTTTCTTGATATTTTCAGGAGGCTGTGTTTTTCTTTAACAGTTTAGTTTGTCTTTGATTCATCCTCTTTGAATTGAGTTCAGTTAGAGACTTAACCTTCTTAAACCTATACATTTGTTTCTTTTTCAGATTTGAAAGTTTTTTTGCTGTTATTTCTTTAAGCTTTCTAAAACTTTGTCTTCTTCTTAACCCTTGTAACTGAAATATTTGTTCTTTTGATGCTTTCCTGTGATTGCCATAAGCTTTCTTTTCCATCACAATCTTTTTTCTCCTCTAACTGTATATTTCAAATAATCTGTTTTTGAGTTCACAGATTCTTTCTTTTGCATAATAAAGTCTGTTGATATTGTGTATGCATTTTTAATTTCATTCATTGTATTTTTGGCTTAAGAATTTCTGTTTTGATTCTTAAAAATAATTCCAATCTCTATTAAATTTTCATTTGGGTCATTTATTATTTTTATGATTTCATTGAGTCATTTCTGTGTACATCTTAAAATTCACTGAGATTCTTTAATTCAATTACTGTGAATTCTTTGTCACATAGTTTGTATATCTCAATTTTTTGCAGTCAGTTACTCAGAAATTATTATGTTGTATTGATATCTGCACATTTAAAGAAGTAAAGACTTACCCTGATCTTTGAAGACTGGCCTTTTGGGGCGAAGTCTTTCACTAGTAAGACCAACCAGAGATTTGGAGCAAGCAGAGATGTGATTCATGGGTAAGCTTGTTTCTTCAATCTTTAAATAGACTGGATTGGAGCCTGATTTATCAATGACAGGGCCTGGCACCTGGGTCTATGGGATTGGGCCTAGAACCTAGTTTTATTGCAGGTACATATTGATTGAGTTTTGTGGCGATATGTGTGGAACCTTAGTCCATGGGGGATGATCAAGCACTGGATTGAGCTTTAAGCCTGAGTCTTCAGTGGCTAGCCAGGTGCTGAAGAGGGCCTGGTACCTGAACCCACTTTGATACACATAGAGAATGAGTTGGTCTGACACTACAGTAAGCCTGGGACCTAAGTACAAGAGAATAGGGTTGAGTTCTAGGTCTTCAGGAATGGATTTGTAGCTCATTTTTTTGTGGGTGTGGGGGAGGGTAGGGGTCATGGCTCCAGCTCTACTGGCATGGACTGGATCCGGGCGCTGTTGGAGCTTTTGAAACTTTGGCTTGCTGGAGGTCTAGATTAGTTGGAACCTGGGGAAGCCTTGGAACCCGGCTCCACAGAGTCTGGCCTGGGTGTTGGGTGGGCCTAGAGTGCTTTGGGAGTTGGCCTAGTATTGGAGGCAGTATAGAACCTAGGGCTACTGGAGTCAGCCTTTTGGGAAGACAGTCCAAGAGACCATGTCTGAAATAGACCAGGAGTTTGGGCTATGGATACTGCTGGCATCAGAAAAAGCTTTGAGGCTCAATCCTCAGATTGTGTGTGGTATGTGAGGATGTGGGAAGCTATTTGGCACTGGGTTTTACTGGGGCACATCCAGTAATGGGAACTAAGACAAAGTCTATCCTTTGCCTCTATTTACCCCTAAAGAAGGATATTATCTGCTGCCTAAGTTTGGGAGAGATATGATGTGAGTAATGTATATCTATCCTTCCTATGAATCTTTTCTTATTTCTGTGTTATGTCAGAGTACCATGATCTCTCACATAGTTTACATAGCTCTTTTATAGGTATTTTTGTTCATAGATAGTTTTTTTTTTTAATTTATGTTTCTGGTGAGGGAAGAGTACTAGAAAGTCTTTCATTGACATCTGTCCTTTCAAAAAACCTGAGGCCTGCACATTTTTTATCACCTGAAAATTGTGTTCTTTGAGTAACATGATGATTTTCTTTTACTGAAAATATGATGTGGCATAGAGTCTTTACAATAATCTCATTTGTTTAATTGTGTCATTAATCTAAACAATAATTCTGTGAAGTAAATATTATTAGTAGTAAGAAAAATGAGACTTATAAAGGATAAGTAATTAGTGGAAAGCTAGGAATCTAGCCACTAGTGAAAATTTTACATTCTTATAGTATATGTATTGTTTTAACCTATTAGTCAGATAGTGCCTTTATACTCTTGATGTTAGAAAAATTTGCATAATTTATTTTAGATGAAATATCTGAGTTTCAGAATGATAAAGTGATTCACTTAAGGACATATATCTCATTTATGGCAGAGCTAATCTCATAGACTAGGCCCTTGACATTCATGATAATTTTTTTTGCCATTTCATTAATGTATGCACTGATTTTCATTGAAAATATAGCCTTCATTTTCTATTATTATTTTTTTCTGAAAATTCATACATATTAGAGACCTTGCTAGCCTTTGCCTGGTAATATCCCGAATAGAGTTTTTTATAATTTTTACTTTTAAAATTTATCACATTAAATTCAGTTTTATACACCAAATCGCTTTCATCTCATTGATTGATGTTGCTAAAGTGAATTATGTTACAAGAACAGTGCATAATAACTATATTTGGTGTTGATGCCCTGTTATATGTTGGCAAAAGAATTGAATATGTTTTTTTCTAAATTATTTTTTTTCATAATACATAAAACAACTCAGATGTTAATCTAATCCAGAGATTTTAATTTGTCATATCTAAAAGATTTAACACAATGCAGAACTTTTTTTCTTCAACCTATGGAAATATTGCATTATTAGCTTTATGTCATTAAGTAAAAATATTAGTGTATAAATACAAAGAATAATAACAACTAAATAGGGAAGCATTTCCTCTTCCTTTTAATTATCTTTTTCATTTTCATTTAAAGTAAAAGGTTTCATCTATTTATGTACTAATGTTTAATCCAACAATATTTATTGTATTGTGTTACAAAAGCATGAATAAACAAATACCTGTTTAATTCAGGGTATTTTACTTACTCTTGTATGTCATTATTAATTGAGTTCATTTTTAAAAATTCTCTTGATTAGTTGATTGTTTGCACTTGATTACCTAATTTCTAGTAACAAAGATAGGAAGAAGTTGGGAGCAAGGAGTATATGCTATTTTCACTCACTGAATGTATCTGAGTCTCTAATCAATGTTTAAGCTGCAGTATATAAGAGAGAATAGAATCAAATAATGTTGATTTTTTATTCAAGCTTAGCTATTACTAGGTTTTGACTTTCAGCTAGTAATGAAAACTCTGAGTCTTAGTTTGAATATGAATAGTACTTCAAATTGTTTAAGTTAAATATGTAATTATGTTTATTAGTAAGTTTAAAATGAAATAATAAGCATGTAGTAAGGTTCCTGGTATATGGATTAATTTTATAAAATATTTGCTAAATTGATTCAAGAGATATTTAGAAAACACTTAATATATGTAAGGCTCTAAAATTTATTGACAAAGAAGGATGTCATTCGTATGCTTCACAGCCCTTATATTTCTGTGGAAAAACAGAGGGATAAGCAGATAAACATAAAAAAATAATAATTTGTTTTAGTGTTAAGCTTTATGGGGTGATTAAACCTTATAACTAAATTAATTTAGAATTTTTGATAGGATGGTAGTAATACTGTCTAACTCTTACATGTAGAGTCAAGTTCAAATGAAAAATCACAAGACAACATTGTTGTAATGTTTATGGAATAATAATTCAATGTTGATGAAAGCTAGACTGTGGTTAGGGAGATTTATTTATTTATTCATTAAATACTTTAGAGATTCACTATGAAATCAAGGTATTTCAATTATTTGGCCTTTTTGCACTTGTAGAGCATACAGTCTAGCAAAGAGGATGAAGTAAGTACACAAAACCTATAAACCAATGTACAAAATACTAATTTTAGTAGTAGAAAAAGAACAAAATTATTATAACAGCTTAACACTTTTAGTTGGGCTAGGTATCAGGTAGGAGAGAATTGAAAGTTTCAGAGGGAACACAGTACCTGAAGACTTGAAGCTAGTCTTGTTATAGGAAAATTTCATTTTAGTCAAATAAGTATCATAAACCTGTTATGATAGCCAAAACCTTCCATGAAACAGTAAAAAAGTGGTTAAACACAATCAAATCCCATAATGATGCCAATTTATGTAAAGTAAAATGTAGTTTTGCATTTTTATTAAGATTGCAAAGTTAATCTCAGAACAGAATTGCCACATTTCATCATTTATTTTACTTTATCATCAACATTAAATCATGTGACATGCCATAGCTACTTGTTCATGAGGAAAACTGAGATGAACTTCACATTGAGGTATTTTATGCTGGAGTTTTTACTTTTGTGTGTGGATTTTTGCTGCTGAACAATTAAAAAAAAAGACCCAAATTTAGACTGGAAACTTATTGTGACACAAACTTATAAATATTGCTGTTGCAATATAAATAAAACACAGATGTAGAAAGTGAAAAAGATCTTTATGCAAATGAAACTCTGGGTACTAGAAACAGAACATCTTAGGCTGAAGGAATCTTAAAGCTATGGATTTGGGGCTGATCTACTGCCAAAAGAATGAGAGATTGATATTTAAATTTTATGCAAAATTTCATGGGTAGTCTAAGCCTTTCTTTGGCAGAACAAAAGCAATAAAATCATAAGAAAATGGCATTGAAACTTTCATAGGCTTTGCTTTACTGAATGTATGGGAAAAATCTTTGGAGTTTAACTAGATTAACGGTCAGATGCTCATATATTCCCTTAAGAATCTAGAATAGGGCCTGGGGATATAGCTCAGTTGGTAGAGGGTTTGCCTTTCATGCACAAGGTTCTGGGTTCAACCCCTAGCACCACCACCACACACACACAGACACACACACACACACACACACACACACACATGCACACACACACACAAATCTAGAATGTTCAAAACTGCTTGGAGCCTTCATCTACCGTTTTTATATCATTTTTCAGGGTGACAAGCTAAATGCTGATGAGTCCTTAGTTTTTTTTATTAGTTGCTCATGACAATACATGATCTTCTCATATCACACATTTGATTCAAATGGGGTATGAATTCTCATTTTTCCAAGTGTACAGGTTGCAGGAACACATTGGTTATACGGCCATATATATACATATAGCAATACTAGTGTCTATTGTATTCTACTGTCCTTCCTATCTCCCTCTTCCCTTCCCTCCCCTTCCCTCCCATCACCTCTCTCTACCCAATCTACTGTGACAACTTTCTCTCTCTCTTTTTTTCTTCCCCTTCACATCATCATACATGTATTTTGTATAATGATGAGGGTCGCCTTCCATCTTTGTGCAATTCCCCTTCTCCTTCCCATTCCCTCCCACCTCTCTTCCCTATTTAGTGGTAATCTTCTTCTCATGCTCTTCCTCCCTATTCTATTTTGAATCACCCCTCTTATATGAGAGAAGACATTCAGCATTTGTTTTTTAGGGATTGGCTAACTTCATTTAGCATAATCTGCTCTAATGCCATCCATTTCCCTGCAAATGCCATGATCTTATTATTTTTTATTGCTGAGTAATATTCCATCGTGTATAAATGCCACATTTTTTTTATCCACTCATCTATTGAAGGGTATCTATGTTGGTTCCACAGTCTAGCTATTGTGAATTGTGCTGCTATGAACATTGATGTGGCTGTGTCCCTGTAGTATGCTCTTTTTAGGTCTTTTGGGTATAGTCCAAGAAGGGGAATAGCTGGGTCAAATGGTGGTTCCATTCCCAGCTTTCCAAGGAATCTCCATATTGCTTTCCAAATTGGCCGCACCAATTTGCAGTCCCACCAGCAATGTACAAGTGTTCCTTTTTCCCCGCATCCCCACCAGCAATTGTTATTGTTTGACTTCATAATGGCTTCCATTCTTACTTGAGTAAGATGATATCTTAGAGTAGTTTTAATTCGCATTTCTCTGATTGCTAGAGATGGTGAGAATTTTGTTTGTGTATTTGTTGATTGATTGTGTATCCTCCTCTGAGAAGTGTCTCTTCAGGTCCTTGGCCCATTTATTGATTGGGTTATTTATTTTTTTGTTGTTTAACTTTTTGAGTTCTTTATATACTCTAGAGATTAGAGCTCTATCTGAAGTGTGAGGGGGTAAAAATTTGTTCCCAGGATGTGGGTTCCCTGTTTACCTCACTTATTATTTCTCTTGCTGAGAAAAAACTTTTTAGTTTGAATACATCTCATTTGTTGATTCTTCATTTTAATTCTTGTGCTATAGGTGTCCTATTAAGGAATTTGGAGCCCGACCCCACGAGATGGAGATTAGGGCCAACTTTTTTTCTGTTAGATGCAGAGTCTCTGGTTTGGTTCCTAGCTTCTTGATTCATTTTGAGTTAATTTTTGTGCATGGTGAAAGAAAGGGATTCAATTTCATTTTGTTGCATATATTTTTTCAATTCTCCCAGCACCATTTGTTGAAGATGCTGTCCTTTCTCCATTGCATGCTTTTAGCACCTTTGTCTAATATAAGAGAGTTGTAATTTTGTGGATTGGTCGCTGTGTCCTGTATTCTGTACCATTGGTCTACCAGCCTATTTTGGTACCAGTACCATGCTGTTTTTGTTACTATTGCTCTGTAGTATAGTTTAAAATCTGGTATCGCTATACCACCTGTTTCACTCTTCCTGCTTAGAATTGCTTTAGCTATTCTGGGTCTCTCATTTTTCCAGATGAATTTCATGATTGCTTTTTCTATTTCTTTGAGAAATGCCATTGGGATTTTGATTGACATTGCATTAAACCTATAGAGTAATTTTGGTAATATGGCCATTTTAATGATATTAACTCTGCCTCTCCATGAGCGAGGTATATCTTTCCATGTTCTAAGGTCTTCTTCTATTTCTCTCTTTAGGGTTCAGTAGTTTTTGTTGTATAGACCTTTCACCTCTTTTGTTAGGTTGATTCCCAAGTATTTTTTTAAGGATATTTTGAATAGGGTGGTTGTCCTCATTTCCATTTCAGAGGATTTGTCACTGATATACAGGAATGACTTTGATTTATGCGTGTTGATTTTATTACTGCCACTTTGTTGAATTCATTTACTAGTTCTAGAAGTTTTTTGGTAGAACCTTTTGGGTATGCTAGGTATAGTATAATGTCATCCAAATAGTGCTAATTTAAGTTCTTCTTTTCCTATCTTTATGCATTTAATTCCTTTCATCTAATTGCTCTGGCCAGTGTTTTGAGAACTATGTTGAATAGAAGTGGTGAGAGAGGGCATCCCTGTCTTGTTCCAGATTTTAGAGGGAATGCCTTCAATTTTTCTCTGTTTAGAATGATGCTAGCCTGAGGCTTAGCATAAATAGTTTTTACAATGTTGAGGTCAGTTCCTGTTATCCCTAGTTTTTCTAGTATTTTGAACATAAAGGGATGTTGTACTTTGTCAAATGCTTTTTCTGCGTCTATTGAGATGATCATATGGTTCTTATCTTTAAGTCTATTGATGTGGTGAATAACATTTATTGATTTCCATAATTGAACCAGCTTTGCATCCCAGGGATGAATCCTACTTGATCATGGTGCACGATCTTTTTGATAGGTTTTTGTATCCGATTTGCCAGAATTTTATTGAGGATTTTTCGTCTACATTCATTAGAGATATTGGTCTGCAGTTTTCTTTCTTTGAAGTGTCTGTCTGGTTTAGGAATAAGGGCGATGTTGGCCTTGTAGAATGAATTTGGAAGTACTCCCTCTTTTTCTATTTCCTGAAATAGCTTGAAAAGTATTGATATTAGTTCTTCTTTAAAGGTTTTGTAAAACTCTGCTGTATAGCCATCCAGTTCTGGGCTTTTCTTGGTTGGTAGTCTTTTGATGGCTTCTTCTATTTCCTCAATTGATATTGGTCTATTTAAGTTGTGTATATCCTCCTGACTCAATCTGGGCAGATCATATGACTTAAGAAATTTATCGATGCCTTCACTATATTCTATTTTATTGGAGTATAAAGTATCAAAATAATTTCAAATTATCTTCTGTATTTCTGTAGTGTCTGTATTTGAGTTCTCTCTCTTCTCTTTGTTAGCATGGCTAAGGGTCTGACGATCTTATATTATGTTTTCAAAGAACCAACTTTTAGTTTTTTCAATTTTTTCAATTGTTTTCTTTTATTTCGATTTCATTGATTTCAGCTCTGATTTTTTAATTTATTGTCTTCTACTGCATTTGCTGTTGATTTGCTCATCTTTTTCTAGGGCTTTGAGATGAAGTGTGAGATCATTTATTTGTTGTTGTTTTTTTACTTTTTTTGAGGAATGAGCTCCAAGCAATGAATATTCCTCTTAGTACTGCTTTCATAGTGTCCCGTAGATATGTTGTGTCTATGTTTTCATTTATCTCTAAGAATTTTTAATTTCCTCCTTGATATCTTCTGTAACCCATTATTCATTCAGTAACATATTGTTCATTCTCCAAGTGTTGTAGGAGTTTTTCTTCCTTCTTTTATCATTGATTTCCAGTTTCATTCCATTGTGATTGGATAAGATTCATGTATTATCTCTACTCCTTTATAATTGCTAAGAGTTGCCCTATGGCATAATATATGATCTATTTTTGAGAAGGATCCATGTGCTTCTAAGAAAAAGTATATCTGCTTGATGATGGTTGATATATTCTATATATGTCAGTTAAGTCTAGGTTATTAATTGTGTTATTGAGTTCTATAGTTTCTTTATTCAACTTTTGTTTGGAAGATCTGTCCAGTGGTGAGAGAGTTGTGTTAAAGTCACCCATAATTATTGTGTTGTGGCCTATTTGTCTCTTGAACTTGAGGAGAGTTTGTTTTATGAACATAGAAGCACCATTGTTTGGGACATATATATTGATGCTTGTTATGTCTTGTTGGTGAATGGTTCCCTTTAACAGTATATAGTGTCCTTCTTTTTCCCTTTTTATTAACTTAGGCTTGAAGTCAATTTTATTTGATTTGAGTATGGCCACCCCTGCTTGCTTCTGAGGTCCATGTGAGTGGTATGATTTTTCCAACCTTTCTCCTTAAGCCCGTGTATGTCTTTTCCTATCAGATGAGTCTACTGAAGGCAGCTTATTGTTGCATCTATTTTTTTAATACAGGTTACTAGCCTGTGTGGATTAATTGGTGATTTTAAGCCATTAATGTTTAGGGTTACTATTGATATATGATTTGTACTTCTAGTCATGTTTGTTCATTTTTTTTTTAATTTGGTTTGTTTTTTCCTCTTTGATTAGTTTTTTTCCCTTTACTGAGCTACTTCCCACTGTTGATTTCATTTCCTCTTTGTGTAGTGTTTTGCCCAAAATGCTTTGCAGTGCTCGTTTTCTGACTGTGAATTCTTTTAACTTTTGTTTATTGTGGAAGGTTTTTATTTCATTGTCAAACCTGAAGCTTAATTTTGCTGATTACAATATTCTTGGTTGGCAACCATTATCTTTCAGTATTTGAAATACATTTGTTCTAGGATCTTCTCTCTTTCAGTGTCTGTGATGAAAAATCAGCCATTAACCTAATTGGTTTACCCCTAAATGTAATCTGCCTCCTTTCTCTTGTAGCTTTTAATATTCTCTCCTTGTTCTGTATGTTGGATATCTTCATAATAATGTGTCTTGGTATGGGTCTCTTGTGGTTTTGTACATTCAGCGTCCTGTAGACTTCTTGGATTTGGACTTCGTTTCATTCTTCATGTCTGGAAAGTTTTCTAAAATTATTTCATTTAATAGATTGATCATTCCTTTGTTTTGGACCTCTATACCTTCCTCTATCCCAATGACTCTTAGTTTGGATTTTTTATGATATCCCATATCCCTTGGATGTTTTGTTCCTGGTTTCTTAACAGCCTTTCTGAGTTGAGTAGACTGTTTTCGAGATGATGTATTTTGTCTTCATTGTCTGATGTTCTGACTTCTACTTGGTCTACTCTACTGGTAATAGTCTCATTTGAATTTTTAATTTGCTTTATAATTTCCTTCATTTCCAGGATTTCTGTTTGAGTTTTTTTATAACCTGTATCTCCCTGTAGAGTTGTTCTTTTGTTTCTTGGATTTGTTTATGTAATTCATTGTCAATGTGATCTTTCATTGTTTGCATTTGCTGTCTAATGTCCTCTTTAAGACTCCATACCATCTGAATCAAGTATGTCTTGAAATCTTTAGCTGACCATCTCTCTGCTTCCTCTAGAATCTCCCATAATTTTAAGCTGCCCTGCATTGTATATGTTCCTTTTCTTCCTTGTTTTTTTTTTTTTGTGATGCTTCCATTTATTTCCAGCTCTGTGTGACTACTGTGTTATTATTTTCTTCTATGAATTTGTTTTGGTTTTGTAGAGCTCCAAGATCTCTCCTTTGTGATGGGAGACAATGTCTAGAGATGTTGGGTTTAATTGTAATTTAAAGTAAATTCACTAGTTTCATAAAAGGCATATAGATTCTGATGGTGTATAGAGAACTGAAGTTTGGTCTTAGGACTTATGTGTAGGTCAGTAGATGTGATGGTATGGGGGTTATTATATCTTAGCTACTTTGGAGGATTGCTCTAATGAAGGGGGATATTAACAGGAGAATAGACAGGAGTATTTGGGGGTAGCTATGTACTTAGGAGCACTATAGACAGCCTTGGAACATTCACCTATATGCATTTAGTAAATTACATGTAATAGAAGTAATAATGTTTGGGAGGAAAGGTAGGGGAAAGGGAAGGAAGAAAACAAGAAATAGAAAGAATGAGAAAAAAAAGAAAAAGAAAAGAAAAATAAATGTTTAAAAAAATGCACTCTTAGATTCTATTTTCTTTTCTTCCAGTAGGTGGAGCTGTGCTTTCCGCACTAAATTTCTGCCCTCAGGATGTAGGAAGCAATGTGTGTGAGGCGGCTCTCCCTCCCCAGGCGTGTCTCTCTAATCCTGGTTTGGGTTGCTCCTGGTCTCTAGCCCCCTCCATTCTCCTGCCTGCCAGGCCCCACTTACTGGGGCACTTCTCCACAATTCTAGCTACACTCTGGGCATGCAGTTTCCTGGATGCCCTACTCTCTTGAATGACTGGGTGCTCTCTTTGTTTGTCAGGTGCCTTTTCTGTTTCTCTCGGCTCTGATATTCATGCCCATGGAGAGCCGGGGAGAGATTCTTTGAGTCATCTCAGCTGTATGGGGTGGGGGCTGTGGGTCACACACCTCTTCTGTTGCCAAATTCGCTGTGGTGGGATCCGATCTACCGAACACTGATGACATCAGTTCTCCAATATGGTGGCCACTGGTTTCCTCGATGGGGTGTCTGGTAAGGAGGGTAGATCTGGGCCGTTTCTCTCCTAAGTCCCAACTTCAAATCTCGGTCTGGTGCCCTGTGGAGGCGCGGTTGGCATATCTTCACAGGATCCGAAGTTCCCTTTCTCTGCTGCTGGCAGGTCTCTGCAGCGCTCAAGTGCCTCCAGCTGTGGCGGGTTGCTTTTCAGCTAGCCAGTACCCCCGCACAGGGGGTGGTTTCCGGTTCACTCACTTCTGAGCCACATTGTTGCCCCTCAGATGCTCAAACTCTTCCCGTAGGTTTCATTGTAGACGAACTTCGCTGAATATTCCTGAAAAGACAGCATCCGGGCCATTCTAAACTCACTGCTGGCGCAGGGGTGCAGGTCACAGGGGTGCTATCTTCCTACCTGCCGCCATCTTCCTCCTCCCTGAGTCCTTAGTTTTGAACTCTACTTGCACCGTGATCCATCTTTCCAACTACTTACCAGACACTTTCATATCAATACTGAACAGCAACTTTTCCTCAAGCTTGTATCCTTTCCTTGTAGTCTTTATTTTAATTTATTGTACACATTAAGAGTGTACTTAATTGCACAAACTAGAAATTTGGGATTAATTCTTGATCATACATTCAATATTCATATTGTCTCCTCTATCTGAAAGGTCTTCTGTATTTCTTACTTTACTTACTTTTATCATTTGGATATGAAGTGTTCCTGAAGAGCTCCTGTGTTAATGCAGGAGATGACATGATTAGATTATGAAAGCTGTAATCTTAGCAGTGGATTAATTCATTTTAAGGATTGATAGTTTGAAAGAACTAACTAGGTTTTAACTACAGGCAGGTGCTGCATGGCTAGAGAAGATGGGTCATTGGGACATGCCCTTAGGGATTATTTCTTAGCCCCCTGGCTCCATCTTCTCTCTTTCTGCTTCCTAGTTGCCTTGAGTTGAAAAGCTTTCTTTCACCATGCCCCTTGGGTATGATTCTCCACCTCATTTCAGATCGAGAGTGTAGAGTCAGCCAGCCATGGACTGGATCTCTGAAATCACGAGCCCCAGATTAATTTTCCTCCCCTAAGTACTTATTATTGGGTATTTTAGTCACAGAAACAAAAAACTGACTAACATACTTACCTCACAAAACCTTTAAGATATGGGTACTCTTTTTCTCTTTTTCTGAGAGGCTTCTCCTAAATTCCACTCTGTGTTCTCATAGCTAGCTACCTTTGCTGATTAACATAGTATGATTACTATATCATGTTGTGAGTGATGGCTTGTATATCACTCCTCATCTCCTCGGTTTTTAGCAACTTTATATTAGAGATTAAGACTTTTAATTTCTATAAAATGAAGCTTGTTTTAAGGATTGAATAACCTAGTACTAGGGTATAATAAGCACTTCAACCATTTGGTACCATCATCATCATCATCATCATCATCATCAACTTTGGTTTTCTCAATACTTAACACTATCCCTTGCTTTTAAAAAATATTTTGATAAAATGAGTATGTTTAACCCTGTCTCTTCTGTGGCAATCTGGTACTGACTCCTTTCTGAGATCAATATTCAGCTTTTCTTGAACAGCCAGATATTCTACCCAAATGGATCTGATTCTATATCCAGTGCCTTTTATTCCAGAATTTGTAACTGAACACAGAGGACTGACATATTTATTTCTTCTTTTTTCAATCCAATAGTATTTAAGGATCTTGGAACTGATAAATTATATTTGTATGTAGATAGGAGGGCAGATTTGTAAATTAGTAGCAAAGAGAATGGTTAATCATTGACAATATAGAACAAATATCAATTGAAAACTTGCTATAGATTTTAGAACTCAGCATAAACACGATGAGGTAGAAGCTTTTTATTCACCCCATTGACTGGTTTGGTATTTACTCTGTGCTCCTGTATCTCTCTTTATCATTATCAGTCATTACTTAACATACCTTGATGGAATATTCTGTTTATACTATGAGACTATGAGCTTCTTAGGGTAAATTTTCTTTTTGTCTCCATAGAATAGGATGAACAACATAATTTGTGGGGCACATGAAAAATGAAAATGTAGAGACCATGTTAACTATTATGAAGAATTGCAAGATGATGACATTAAAGCATTAAATTAACCTGGAGCACTCTGAGTATGGGACCTTATGTAGCTGTAGAAGTCACATATCTATAAACTTGCCTCTTCCCAAGGACCCAGCTATTTGCCCTGGTATGTAGTTGTTGGATAAATGAATAAAGTATTAAAATCCAAGATATTGACAATCTGTAATAAGATGGTGCAATTTCAGTTGCTTAAAATGAATAAGCAGATAGGTTTAGTAGATAGGTTTTTTAAAAAATGATCATTGATGAATCTGTGTAAGCTATGATTTTATATCCTATCTATGTTTATTTATTTTTTGAAAATATTTTTTAGTTGTAGTTGGATACAATACCTTTATTTTATTTATTTATTTTTATGGATGCTGAGGATCAAATCTAGCACCTCACATGTTCTAGGCAAGCACTGCACCGCTGAGCCACAACCCCAGTCCTGTTTATTTATTTTTCATTTTTTAAATATTCATGTTTTAGTTGTAGTTGGACACAATACCTTTGTTTTACGTATTTATTTCTATGTGGTTTCAAGGATTGAACTCAGGACCTCCCACAATGTGTTAGGTGAGCGCTCTACCACTGAGCCACAACCCCAATACCCCAGCTTATTTTTTAACTGAGAAAAAATATCTAGACTCCTAAGTTACTAAATAATCATATATAAATTCTTGATTCCAGAAGGCTTTTTTTGGGAAGAAATAGTTTACTATACCTCTTTTAATAGAGGTCAAATTTAAAAAAAAGCCATCGTTGATTTAAGTGGAATTGTGCCTTAAAGGTAGGCACAGTCTTCTCACCATCACAATTTCTGGAAAATTGGGAAAATGTATTTTGTAATAGACATGAAATTTACTCTTTTGTTTTTCAAAGCCAAACATAAAGGTATTTATGAGGACATAGGGAAAAATGATCTTTCATAGAGGTTTACAGGTACATCATATTAGAAACACAGAACTCTCCTTACCTTCCAATGTATACACATATTTTTATATGGCTTTCTCTTGTTAAAGCAGATTGTCTATGATTCTGCTTCCAGAAATATGTTCTAGATGTATTTTCCCTCTGTCTCTCACAAAATAGAACTAAACCCCTGGATATTTGTGTAGAATGGAAACAAAAGAATACCTTGGATAAAGAAGACAGACCACCAGCAACCTTGGGATGTGAGGAAGGATAAGGCACTGGAGTCTAGTAGGGTATGGAGGTCAGTTCCCACCTTTACTCAGAAGTAATGGAATCTCCTCTTTCCTATGGGTATTAATAAAAGATAAGTGAGGAACTTGGACTTCTACCCATACCTGGATAGAAAGGGTAGCATCCTACTACTCCCCACCAGGACGATGTTAGAGAGGATTGTTAAAACAAGATTTGTGAAAGATTTAGAATCTCATAATACAAAAATATTGAGGTTGATTTAAAAACCACTTGTCTTATCAAGATCCATGAAAATCTAAATGTGAAAGGCAATCAAAATCAGTTGACACCAACAGAGGTGATACAGGTGTTAGAATTATCTGACAAACTTTTTAAAGAAGCTGTCATAAAAATACTTCAACAAGCCATTACAGATATACTTAAATGAAAAAAAATTCAGTAAAGTATTAGAAAATATAAAGAAAAAGCACATGGAAGCTTTGAAATTAGAAATACAATAAATTAAATAAAAACCTAACAGTATCATTAATCAACAGCAGTGAACATTTATAAAACACTCTACCTATGTTTTTAAACTGCCTAAGGCACATATATCCAGATAGATTATGTCCTGGTACATAACACATACTTCAACAAATTTCAAATAATTGCAAACATACAGAGTACATTTTCTGACTTTAGTGCATGGAACCAGAGATCAACAATAATATAACAACAACAACAACAAAAGTTCCAAGCATTTAGAATTCTTGGAAAAAACAAAACTTTGTTTGTTCATTTGTTTTTAAACTCACAAATCATTTAGAAGTATTTGTTTTTAAACTCACAAATCATTTAGAAGTGAAGTGCACTTCTAAATGATTTGTGAGTTTAAAAACAAATGAACAAACAAAAATAAACGCATACCACTCATGCACACACACACACACACACACACACACACACACACACATATATATATATATATATATATATATATATATATATATATATATATATATATATATATACTTACACATACTGAACTGAATGAAAGGCCTTGAAGACTTCAATAATATAAAAAAGGAATACTACGAGGAACTCTACACCTGTAACCTTGGCAATTTAGTTAAAACAATTATTTCTTGAAAAGTAAAAACAACTACAACTCACTAAGTATGCAAGTATATAATTTGAATAGCTTCATAACCTTTAAGGAAATATAATTGTTAGTTAAAAAAAGATTCAAAACACTCTCCCAAAGGAAATAACCAGGCCCACATTATTTCACCAGAGTATTCTACCAAATGTTTAAAGAAGAATTAACACCAGTCCTTCACTTTCCTAGTCTTCTCAGGGTGAAATATCAAATTATGACAGACTAGGTGGCTTAAATACACTTTAAGCCTGTGAAATCTGAGATCAGAGTACTAGCATGCTCAAATTCTGTTAAGGGTTGCCTCTTAGATGCCTTCTTGCTGTGTCCTTGCATGGAGGAAAGATATAGCAAGTTTTTATGTGTTTCTTCTTTTAGTGATCCTAATTCCAACATGAGGGCCTCACTCATTTAAACCTAATGCTATGGTTTAGATTGTGGATATCACCCAAAAGCCCATGTTTTAGGAACTTAGTCTGTGGCTTAGTGCTATTGGAAGTGATGGAATTTTAAGAGGTGGGGCCTAATTGGTGGTCTTTGGGTCATTGGGGTTTGCCCTGGAAGGAGATGGTGTGAGCCCAGACCCTTCCTCTTACTCTTTTTTTGTTTCCTGACCATGAGGTGACTGTTTTCCTCCAGCATGTCCTCCCATAGGCCCAAAGCAACAAGGTCAACTGGTCATGGACTGAAACTTTGAAATTGTGATAAAATATAAATCTTTTATCTTTATAAGTTGATTATCTCAGGTATTTGCTCCAGTAATAGAAAGCTGACTAATATGTCTTCCAAAGGTCTTATCTTCAAGTATCATCACAATAGAGGTTAGGGCTTCACAAAATTAAATTTTTGGGGAAGGGTATGTGTGATAATTTAGTCCATAGCTGCTATAGTTTGATTCTGATATTTTGCTCAGAGGCCCAAATGTTGAAGCATTTCCCCAAGGTGGCACTATTGGGAGGTGGTGGAACATTTAAGAGGTGGGGCCCAGTGGAAGGAAGTTAGGTCATTAGGGGCAAGGCCATGAAGGGGATATTTGGACCCAGTCCCATTCCTCTCTTTTTTCTTCCTGTCTGCCATGAAGTGAGCATCTTTGTTATACCTTGCCATCATGCTCCATCATGCTTCCCACCATAATGTTCTGCCTCCCACAGTTCCAAATGTTGGGACCAACTGACCTTGGACAAGACCAAACCAAAACAAAACTATAGATAAACATACCTCATGAAAGTAGATGCAAAAATTATTGACAAAATATTGGCATAGAGAATTCAGCAATATATAAAATAATTATACACCAAAACCAAGTGTATATTAGCCTAGTGGTTACAAAGCTGATTCAATATTTAAAAATTGAGGATTATAACTCTCATATGAACAGGCTACAAAGATAAAATAACATGATAATATCAATTAATGCAGAAAAAGCATTGGCAAAATTCAATGCATATTAGTAATAAATAAATTCTCCAAAAAAAATAGGAATGGAGGTTAACCCTATCTAGGGGAGACATGGGAATTACAGAGATTATAAAGGTGCAATTTCTCCCTTTAAGGAATTCAGGTCAGTTGCAAGAGATATTAGATATTGGGTGTACAATGTGAATATGTGAGGAGAAGAGAGCAATAGCTTATTTTGGGAGATGTCAAGAATACTTCCTAAATTGGTATTGTTGAGTTTGGTTTAGAAAGATAAATACTAAGAGTCCTAGTTTGTTTTTCATTGCAATAATAGAATGTGTGAAACTGGATAACTTATAGAGGAGAGGGGTTTATTTTGGCTCATAGTCCTGAAAGATGGGAAATTCAAGATTGGGTGGCTACATCTGATGAAGGCCTGAGACTGCTTCATTCAAAACATGGGGGAAAGTGAAGAGTAAGGATATTTTTGCTAAAGAGAGAGAACATAAGCTAAAGACTCGAATTATAACAATTTGCTCTCAGGGTGACTAACCTTCTTCAGAGAGTAAGAACTCACAGGTTGGAGAAAACATTAAAAAAAACACAGACATCTCCTATTGACCCCCATCTCCCAACACTGCTGCATTGGGAACTAAACCTCAACATGAATTTTGGTGGGAACAAGTCTACTCAATCAAAGCAGGTATTCTGTAAACAAAGAAGGAAAGAGTATTCTAGGAAGATGCAATAGTAAAAGAGCAGCAAGAACCATGACATAGTAATCAGTACACCATGAATTTGTGAATTATTTTCTTAATCTCTTGGCATAGATAACAACAGTTGATTCAGGTTCAGAAATATTGGGAAACTTGGAGTCATGGTCTCCTGTTTGATGACCAAACTTTGGTAAACTATCCATATGATCTTGGGTTTTACTTTTCTTTTTACTTTTCTGGGGGGCGGTCTTTGTTTTTACATCTATAAAATAAGAATAATAATCCTTAGTATGCTCCCATCTCAGAATTATTATGCGTATCAAATGAGATTATGGACATGGAAATGCTTTGTACTAGCCAAAGTTATAGTCGTGCAGCATTTATTTTCACTGACAATACTCACACTTAACATATACTTATGAAACCTGGGCCCTTAGCTAGCTCTGTTGCTAATTTGCAATAGGAATTTGTGTATATCACTTCTTTCTTCTGAATCTTGATTTCTTAACCTGTGAGATTAAGTACTTTTAGTGTTTCTCAACTGGAAAGTGGATGCCCCCTGGAGGATGCTTTTCAAATCTCATGTTCTTCATCCCTGTGAAGAGTTTGATATACTCTTTTCAGTAATAGTCCCAATGTTAAGAATTATTGTTAAAGTTACCCTACAGACAAATCCATCCTGTGGATAGGACAACTAAGACGACCTTTTCTGAATCTTTTGTTTAGAGTAAGTTAGACTTAATACTGTTTTTCTGAATTATTAGCATTTAATTTTAAAATTTCTTTAATTATTTTGCAAAGAGGTTCATGAAAGATGACAAGATGACCTCTTTTCTAGTCCAATTATCTTGGGTAGGTTTCAGCCAATACCAGTCAAAGGACAGACTCATCTCATGCACATGAGAATGTCTTGTTCCTTGGGTGAGAAACAGAACAATCACTGTAATAGATGATCCGGCCTCCACATCTCTGAAAAATAAAATCTCTGAAACATTTAAAAGCATTTTAGTTGTCAATACTTTGTAATTCCAGTTTAAGGAGTGCCTATTGCTTTTAAAAAGCCAATACCCAAATTTTGACTCAAATGTCAAAACCTTGTTATAGATGTCATAAACAAAATCAGTGTTTTGTGAGGAATATCATGATACTAACTGAATATGCAGCACTATTGTGTGACTTGACATTATGTCTGGTAACTTCTTGACATATTTTCATTGTATCAAGTTGTGATTGATCAAATCTTGCAATGACACCTCACTATCTTGCAAAGAATGTAACTATACCATTTAATGTTGATTTAGTTTAGTTTTTATTTATTTATGAAAACTGGGTAATTGAATGTTCCTAACTTTTCAAGTCTCAGTTTACCCTCTTTAAAGCAAAAAAGTTATACAAGAAGACATCTCAGTACCTTCCAAGGCTGGTGGTGTTCTAAGATTTCAAAGAGACTTCTAATAAAAAAATAAACTCTTCCATTTTATGGTTGCATATAAATCACTAATGGGCTTGGTTTATATCTTATTAGAACTTTATGAATATTGAATATAAATCGTCTTAGGTTTTACATACTTATGATTTTCTTCTGCACAGGATTATCACTGTTTCTGAAATTATTTTCTGTCCCTTCTCCATTGGGTGATCATTTAGGCAATCCTCAATTCGTTATTATTCAACTAATAATTAAGATATCACCTTTTGGGCCCTATTCAGGGAGAATTAGTCACTTCTTTTCCCCTCATCCATGATATTTTATACATGTTAAGATACTGGATTGTGATTATTTGCTGTTATATGTTTTTCCCACTGAACTCTGGGATTTACTTTCCAGATGGGGAGGCTGTTTTATTCATTATGGTGTCTGTAACAATCAATAGAATACCTGGTCAAACTAGGTACTTTGTAAGTATTACCCTGCAGTTAGGGTGATCCTAAAGCATGACTTATTAGAACTCTTTCAGCTGTGTTTGAGAAATGATACCACCAAACCCAGTGTATCTTTCCTATATTTTTAAAAATTCTATAGTGTTCTGGCTTTCATTATTCATTTTAGAAATGTATATTTTCATCTTTGTTAACTTATAGTCAAAGGTTTATCAATAGTAATATGAATAAAAAGGTCTATTTCCCCTTTAATTAATGTTTATCTAGAAATATAATATGCTGCACATTTTGGGGTTGTAGAGTATTGGTCATGTTTATTAGCCCACACATTGGCGTTTTAACTTCTTTTTTATGAATCAACTGATGTGAAAACTTTTCAACACAGATTTGATCATATCACTTCCTAGCTTCTATTCAGCCTTCAGGATAAAGTTCAGTTTTCTCAAAATAACATTCTTTCATGAGTTGGGCTGTCTGTATCCTTGTCCCCTCCATTGTCCCTACTCCTGCTAAGTTTTAACCATGCTGTTACTCCTTTATTTCTCTGACTATGCTTGGCTATTTCATTATTACACTGTATTTGCTCATATAACTTCCTTGGCATGTATTCAAGAATTCTATACTTATCATTTCATAATTTTCTGTTGGTTTTCACTTTATGAGCTAACCTTCCCAGCACATTATGTTGTAAAGATTATCGTGTATCTTTCTTTTCCATTGGACTGAGGGCTACTTGTGAACAAAAACATTATTTTATTTAATATGTGAATCTCTATTGCATTGATCATAGATTTCTTGAACAAAAGGGAAAGAGCCTAGTTCTACTCAGATAAAAAGTTGAGAAGTGGGATAACTGCACCAACCATCCTAATGTGGCCTTGGAGTTTTGACTTAATAATTTCCTAAAGCCCCAATACATAGTTCTTTAATCTGAAAAAAAAAACCCTCAACTGTGTTTAGCAGAGGAAATACTGTATTCCTTCTCACCTATTAGGGGATTTAGAGAAATAATATATGTTTTGGTTTCTAGCTTGGAAAAATTGAGATTTAGTCTTGGACTCCTATAACATGGGGTTTAATAATTGTGCTTTTAGTCAATACAGAAATGGAATATCAGTTGAACGTATCGGGTTATCAAAGCAGAGCCATTTAATTATTCTGCTCCTCATTATGATAAACTTTTTACAACTGCTGATGCTATTACAGATAGTAGCTTTCTGTTTAAGGGGAACATTATGCAGATAGTGATATTTCTGACACACTATTACTACCTGTTTCCTGTTAGCAGGTAGAGAGAACATTATTTTGATGAAATAAAAAATGCTGGCCAAGAACTAAATAATGAAAGTTCTATCCTTGTTTTTTCTGTATATTAATTGTGGGACCTTGAATAAATTATGACTAGTTAGGGTTTCAATTTACTCTGCTGTATAAACTAATAATAATGATAACAACCTTACCAGGTTGTTATCATTATTATTAGTTTATTGAATCCCTATAGTGGGTTTTGTTCTACAATATGCCTAATATAAATTATGTCATTGCCTTTTTCTAGCATATTAGTTACTAATATTTTTTCCATTTCATACACAAGGATATTGGTATTCAGAAAAGTAACTTACTTGCTCAAGGCCATGTAAAGGGAGTAAAAGGCAGAGAAGGACCAAATCCATGTCTTTTTGTCTTTCATGTCTCTCTTCTTTTTTCTTCATTCTTCTCCTTTTGTTTAATTTCTCTGAGATTATTACTCTATTTTACAGAGTTGTAATATTAAAATAATGAAATGAAAGAGATTTTATGCATACAAATTTAAGGCATCCCTATTTTTATTTCTTGTTCAATTTGGTATCACATAATTGGCATGGAATGTTTACTAGTCCTGTTGAGAGGAGAAACTCAAAACTTTTTGAAGACTGTGCATATTTAAAAAACTTATTTATGAAACTTTTCTGAATGATATTTTTTCCTATTAGGCCTACAAAATTATATTATTTACTATTATTTCTTATAACATTGCTTATATTATCCCCACTTCTACTTTCAAATATTTTACAGAAAAAAATTTATATGTGAATGGGAAGATTTGTTAGCAATATCTGAATATCCAGTCTGTAAATAATTTTAGCATGCATTATATTATTTCTTACAATTATCTTCTTGTTTTGATAATTAAGAAAGAAATATCTTTATTCCCACCTTATAGATGAAGCAACTAGAGCTTAGAGAGGCATTCCTGAATTCACAAAACACATTATAGCAAAAGGTCAAGAACCTAGGTCTTCATATTCCAAGTGTGGGATGCATTCAATACCAAAACTGAGTTTTGGAGACAATTAATATATTGGTTATTCCAACAAATTCCTGAGTTACACTTGTTTAATTCAAATTTTGGCTACAAGTATATGACTTGGTTTAGTTATTTATCTTCTTGATAACTGATTACTAATCTAGAAAATTAGAAGAATATAATCCCTGGTAGCCACCCCCACAAAAAAGAAGAGTATCTATTTTAATAGAGTTATTAAGAGTATTAAATGATATATTTAACAAGTGACTAATACATAGTAAGCACTGAATAGATTTTTCTTACCAGCATTTTTTGAGCATTGGTTTAATATAATAAATTCTAATCATATGATGACACATCCCATCTGTAAAATCATTTAAAGTAAATACATTTTTAGCTCATTAACTTAATTGACACCTATTTAATTTCTATGAGTATGATATTTGATAGGCATAGGGACACAGGGGTATATAAGATAATAGTCGTTTCCCTCAAGAAGTGAATTTATTTTAAGAAAAAATTTAAAACATAGATGACAGGAAGACCAATTTTGTTGACTTCTTGATTGACATGTATATTGACTTTGCTCAAAAAAAGGTAAGCTTAAAAACTGACATAAAAACTGATACTAGGTTTTTATTATGATTACTAAAAGTCTTTTACTTAGACAGTTATTGTATATATGTGGAAAGTTGCCTTTTAGAAATCTTATAACAAAATTAGAGATACATATAACATTTCTGGTTCAATAAATTGAAATCTTTTGCATGGAGATAAAGATTTCCTTGGTCTCCTTTTAGAAAAATGCAGAGTAGAGAATCAACAATTACAGAATGTATGTTATTAATCAGACTATGTAGAAATTTATTAAGTGATTAACATGTGCCACACCCAATATGAGAAACTTTGTAGGTATTATAAGTCTTCATAAATACTATGAGTTAAATAATATTATTTCTATTCAATGTATTAAGTAATTGGAACTTTTATAGGAGAAATATCTTGCTTAGCAGTATACAATTTTGTAGACCTGGGCTTTAAGCCCAGGATTGCCTATCTCCAAACCCTATGGTAGAATTTAAAAAACATTTGGCATTTTGCGTACCAGATTTAATCTTGAGTCTTGCTTCATTGTGTTAAAATATAAAACTATATTTTGTTGGAGTCATAGTTATTTTAGGAAGAAGGGATACCATTGGATTGGATTAGAGTTAAATGTAGTTAATTCCAATACTGAATCTTGAACAAGGTAACATGACTACATTTTTTGACATTCTGTTTGGAAATCCATAATATGTTTGAAACAATATATGACATGTTCTAAAAATAAATTAACCCTCACTTAAAAATATTACAAGTAACAATTTGCGAATCACTTTTACTGCCTTACACTTGTTTTATGTCATCAGTTCACCAAAATATTTACTTTGCCATGAAGGAGGTGCTTCTCAATTTACATTTTCATTAGATTTAGCATTCAGCACCTATTGCTGTAATTTTGTTTGAAACTCCATCATTTCCCTAAGTATTCCAACGTACTAAATGCTATTTGCTTTGCAGTATATTGCCATCAAATTTGCAGTGAAAATCTTGTTAATATATATATCCTTGGGTAATATTGTTAACTAAAAGCTGTATTGTTTTTTCCTCTAGTAAGCTGTCATAAATGTGGGACACACTGAATGTGAGCCAAAGATATCAATCTCAAAAAGAGATTTTGCAGAAACATGTTACTATGCACTGCTAGGTTTTCTCATTAACATATTCCCTTGAGTTGATCAGGAAATAAAAAACATTGACAATAGGTATTCTGCTAATTCTTTATTAGCAATAATAATAGATTAGATATGTTCTTGAAATATCAGTCAGGCCAAGAAATATCTTTATATGCAAGTACTTTTATAATTGGAAAATTATTATCAAATTAAAACCATTTTGTGAAAGTTATCTACTGGCTTTATAAAACTAAATTGAAAATATTATAAATATGTTGTGTATTGAAGAACGTATACACCTATGCTTAAAAATATTATAGTTCCAGATAAGTCAGCATGGCATAGAGAGGAAAACAGGAGATGAATTTTTTAAAATATTATTTCTTACTCCATTATTTTCTGACTTTTCATTCTTTTTGTAGGTAACCTATTGTGTTTCCCTTCTAAACTGCTTGTAAACTTTTCACTTTCATTGCTGTTGTTCAAATAATTTGCCAGAATGTTTCCATGTCTCATTTCTTTAATTGTATCAAAATAATTCATAGGACTAGAGAATAATAATTCATAGCTCAGAGAAGAGTCTTTTCCTAATGTACACAAACCCCTGGGTTTGATCCCTTGTTTCCTAACACAATAAGGAAAGGAGAAATGAAGAAAAGGAGGGAGAAAAGGGAGGAAGGGAAAAAGAGATACAGAGAGAGAAGAGAGGAGGAGAGAAGAAAAGAGAAATATAATTTGTTTATTTTCTTCTCTGTAAATTTTCTTTAATTATGTCCTTATTATTACTTTTGTTTGAATGATTCTGGTTGTCTTTCTTGGAGTGATCTATAATTCCAGTTCTATTCTTTGTCCCACAATATCATATTCTCTTTCATTGTTTTAAATAATTATTTTTTACTCTTTTATTCTTCATTTAGAAAGTCCATTCTCAATTTTCTACTCTATCTTACTGCTTACATCTCTAATCAGTATTACCTCTCTTTCTATCTATCTCTTCTGTTCTTCCTCTTTTCCCCTCTTCTTCTCTTCTCTTTTCTTATGTTTCCAAAAGGATATTTTAACACTGTTGGCACAAAATTTCTTTGTTTTTTTTTCATTTCTATTATTATTCTCTTATCATTTCCCATTAGGTTATCTTATATTAGTGGCTCTTTATTAAAGTTTTTTTAGAGACCACATGTGTTTATTAAGGTGCCACTATTTGCAATAAACTAACTTAAAAAATTTTAGTGGCTGAATGCAGTAGAATTCTATTTCTCACTCATACAGTAATCCAGTGGAGATTCCTGGTTGACAGGTGGCTATTTTCTACATATTGATTGAAAGAATCCGATGATGATTTTAATTTTGTGGCTCTGCCATCTCATAAAGGACCTCAGCACTCTGCATCCACCTAATGGAAGGAGGGTAGAAAATAGAGAGAGTCAACCTGTTTTTTTTTGTTTGTTTTTTTCAAGTTCTAGGCTAAAAGTGACACACATTACATGTACTCATATTTCATTGTCAAGAAAAAAGAGTGGAATGAATTAGACATAACTTTCCTATGTTCACATATGAATACAACAGTGAAACCCCACATCATATATAATCACAAAAATAGGATCTTAATTAGAATAAATTACACTCCATGTATGTATAATATGTCAAAATATACTGTCTTGAATATCTAAAAAGAACAATTTTTTTAAAAAAAGAGTAAAATAATTAGATGTATGCTAACAAAGTGATACAGAAGGTTCTAGCTGGGGAGCAAAATCTCTTATTTTCTGAAAGGGAACATGAAATTTGAGTAGACAGTAACTGTCTGTCCTATTGTATCTTCTTTCATTTTATTGCTAATGATAGACATTTTCAAATTTGTATGCTTTAGTAAATAATTTTCAGTTATAGTCTTCTAATGAGCTTTCGCGGTTATCTTTTTTTTTCCACTTTCACAAGTTTCAAGTTGACAGTTTTCTTTCACATAGAACAAAGAAAGATTTATTCAAATCCAGTATTGCCAAGAGGCATCATTTGTGGTATGCCTTTGATCCTGTTCATTGCCATTTATATTGTGTAGAAGCTTCTACACAGATTTGCAGTTGGAAAATTGATGTGCATACTTATCCTGATTTCATATTGATATTATGAGCTTTTCTGGATAAAGGTAAGAACCTTAACTGCATTATTCTCTCACTTTCCAAATGAGGATAACACACAAGAATTTTTCTATCTCTACCAAGGTCTATGGAGTTAGAAGTTAGGGTACAGTGTATCATTGTACTTTCTAGGGGTGAAAGTATTTGAATCTATATAGAATTTGAGGTATAATCCATTATATCTCTTCTTGGTATATGGATTATCATAGATTTCAGCTTTCCAAGCCCCTGGCAGACAGAGGTGGAGGGACAATATCTCTCCTTACCTTTCTCAACTTCAACTTTTCCCTATTTCAAGTGGCAAAACATGTTGGCCTTTACTTATTCCATTTTCCACTCTTTTTGTTGTTTAACAAATGGAAAGTTCTGTCAATATGGTCTCTGCAAAATATATTCCTTGTTGGGTGAAAAGATTGCTTATTTTATGGTCTTTCTTAATTTTTGAGGGGAGAATATTTGAAGAAGTTGAGTGAAAGACTGCTATGTAGATGATGTTTTAAACCCATGTACTCCATTTTCAACTTCTAAGCATTTAGAATTTGTATTTATGTATAATTAACAACCTGCAACTGTATACAATTAAAGTGAATACTTGTTTAAATATAAATATATATGTGTGATCTGTGCTACCATGATCACAATCAAGACAAAGTATTTATCAGCTCAAACGTTTCCTCATTCTGCTCTGTAAATCCCTTCCTGCAACTCCTCTATGTCCGTCACCCCTGTTTCAGGCAACCATTGATCTACATTCTAACACTATAATTTTCATTTCGTATATTGTAAATAAATATACCATTTACTCCTTTTGTGCAACTTCTTTTAGTTAGCATGATTACTTTGAGATTTATCCATATCATTGTATGTATCAATAATACCTTTTTCTTTATTGCCATTTAGTTTAATTGTAATGGGTAAAGCACATTTCATTTATCCCTTCATCTGTTGATAGACATTTGTGTTGGTTCCAGTTTGGAGTCCACAAATAAAGCTGTTATTAACATTTGGTACAAATTCCTTTTATTTTTCTTGGGTAAATACCCAGCAATGGGATGGCTAGCATGCGATAGATAAATTTATAGATTTTTAAAAATCTTCTAAAGAGTTTTCCAAAGTGGTGTGTTTTACATTCCTACCAGTAGGGTATATGGTGCACATGTGCTAACTAATACTTGAAGGTCTAGTCTTCTTTTATTGTATTTTTTGTTGTTGCTGTTATACATGACAGTATAATTCTCTTTTTAATCTTAGATATTTTTATAGATGTGTAGTGTGTCTCTGAGATTTTAATATCTATTTCCCTAATGACTAATTATGCTGAATTTTTTTCATGTAGTTATTTACTATCTGTATATCTTTCTTGGTGAAGTTCTTATTACAAACCCTTTGGACATTTTCAACATGGATGTTTATTTTCTTAATTTTGCATCTTGAGATTTCTTCATATAGTCTAGATACAAGCCCTTTATCAGATGTATGATTTTTAAATACTTGCTTCCCATCTGTTGCTTGTCTTTAAATTTACTTTATTTATTTATGTACTGGGGATTTAACCTAAGGGTGTTTTACCACTCAAATACATCTCAAATATTTTTTGGGACTTTTGTTTTTGTTTTTTACTTTTCATTTGGAGACAGAGTCTCACTAAGTTGCTAAGACTGGCCTCAAATTATGATCCTCCTGCCTCACCTTCCCAAGTTGCAGGAGTTTCAGGCATGACTTTAAAAGATGTTTTAAATGGTTAGAAAAATTAAGCTGAATACCTGAAGATTTTACATTACCCAATGCCCCACACATGCATAGCCTCCCCAGTTATCAACCATTTTCCGCCAGACTGGTATTTTTGTAGTAATTAATGAACCTTCATTGTAGATTATCATGTTATTATCATTATTTCAAAGTTCCTGAATGCAGATCTATAGCTTATGTTGTATTCCCTTTTGGTGCTGTATATTCTTTGGGTTTGGACAAATGCATAATAACATGAGTCCACCATAATAACGTCATATGATTTCATAGTCTTAAAAATTCTTTGTGTTCCATGAAGGATTCATCCTTACCTCCCTGCTAAATCCTGGAAACTTCTAGTATTTCTCTTGTCTTGATAGTTTTGTCTTTTCCAGAATGTCATACATGTAGAATCATTCTTTGACTTAGTAATATGCATGTTTCCTCTATGTCTTTTCATTCCTTGATATCTTTCTTAAAATGGTGAATAATATCATATTGTTTAGATGTACTATAGTTTGTTTACCCATTCACTCCCTGAAGAACATTTTGATTGCTTCCAAATTGTGGCAATTACGAATAAATCTGGTATAAACATTTGTGTGCAGGCTTTTGTGTAGACATAAATTTTCATTTCCTTTGGGTAAATATCAAAGATCATGACTGCTGGATTATATTTTAAGAGTATGTTTAGTTTTTTAAGAAACTGCCAAACTGTCTTACAAAGTGACTATACCATTTTGTATTACCACCAGCAATGAATGAGAGTTCCCATTGCTTTACATCTTTCTGGCCTTTAGTGTTGACAGTATTTTGCATCTTGGCCATTCTAATAGGTATATAGTAGTATAATATTGTTTTAATTTGTACTTCCTTGCTTATAAATTTTCCTGCTTGATGTTCTCTGAGCTTCTTGGATGATTATTGTGTTATTATTTTGTCTGACATTAATTTAGGTAAATTCTCATTCATCATTATTTCACATATTTATTCCTTTTTCTTCTGATATTACTGTTATGTATATTTTATGCTTTTTAATTTGTTTTACAGTTTGTGGATATTCCATGTTTTTTTTCTCTCTTTTCAGCCTTTTTTCTTTTTTAGTTTTAGAAATATCTATTGAGGTATCTTCAAGCTTAGAAATTATTTTCTCATCCATGTCCAGTGTCTAACAATTCCATCAAAAGCATACTCAATTTCTGACACAGCATTTTAACCACTAACATTTTTTTTCTCTCACAATTTCCATCTATATACTTACATTGCCTCTCTATTCTTATCTCCTTTGTTAAGTGGAGTTTTTCATGTATTAATCATACAATATTCCCATCTTATCCATGATTTTGTTTTCCATGATTTCAGTTATTTGTAATCAATTTGACTCTAAAAATGGTAAGTGGAAAATTCTGGAAATAAGTATAAGTCTTAAGTTGCACAGCATTCCGAGTAGTGTGTTGAAATCTGGTGCCCCTTACAGATTTATTGCTGCAATATCACAATGCTTGTTTTCCAGTTACCCTTATTTTCTTTAATAATTGCCCCCAAACTCAAAGGAGACACCAGGGCATAAAACATGGAAGAATAGATCAACTCTGAAATTATGGGCAGTGCTGCAGGGCATATAGGAAAAAACTTACATGGTTTGGTAACATCTGTGCTTGTAGGCATCTTCTGAGGGTCTTGAAACATATTCCCCTCAGATAAGACAGAACTAATTATTTTTAAAAATTCCTGGTCTGATAATTCCAACATCCCTGACACAGATGAGTCTGTTTTTGATGCTTGCCCTGTCTCTTCAAAATTTGTGTTTTGCCTTTTAGTATGTCTTATAACGTTTTCCTGGTAGTAGACATGATGCAGTTGGTAAAAAAGAACTGCTATAAATAGGCTTTTAGTAAGATAGTGGTAAGTTGTTGGGGAGGGTCCTATGATTAGATATAAACATTTTAGTCAGCCCTTGCTTGTGAACTTCCCTTGTGTTTCTTAGTACCCTCTTAGGTGGGACAATAGGGATAGAGTTGATGTTTCTCCTTCTCTCAAGTCATTTAAGACTCTGATAAACCTCAGTAGGTTAGGCTCTGGCTAAATCATGTCCTGGAAGGACAAAAACTGTTAATGCTTTGATGTGTTTCAAAATGGTTATTTTCTTCTTCCCTACCGGAAGCACTAGATTTTAATCTAGTCTTCACTATGAGTACATGGGAGAGCTCCTGAAGGTAAAACTCACAAAACTGTGGGTTCCAGGTATTGCTGGGTTCCCCTGGGGATTTAATTCACAGAATTGTCCACATTGAGCCTCAAACAATCCATTTTACAATTTAGGTGTCCCTACTTGTCCCAGTAGAGGTGTTTGTGAGCTTCTTCACTGAATAGTTATAATTCTTTGTAACATTTGTCTTTCTCTCCAGTTTGGGGGCAGAGTTTTTCTTTGTGATCCCACTTCTTTTATGAATTTAGGAAGAGTTTTTTTTTAGTTTGTTTAGCTTTTTAATTTTCATTTTCATGCAGTAGTATTTTTGAAGCTTACTACATCCTGGCCTGGAAGTCTTGGCTTGCCTTTTCATGTTTTGTTTTGATGAGGTTCATGTTATTAACTTAATTTTATGGATTGTGATTTTGGTGCCATATTTAAGAAATAATTGTCTAGATCAAGGTAAAAAATATTTACTCTTTTCTATAAGTTTGTTTTACTTTTAGGTTGTACATTTACTTATTTGTTTTGAGTTGATTTTTGTTTATGGTTCAGTTATTGAGAGGGAAAGGTTTGGTTTACAAATGGGAATCTATTGTTTTGGTACAATATGTTGCAAAGATTATTTTTTTTCTCATTGAATTGACTTTGTACCTCTGTTGAAGGCCATATATATGTGGACCTATTTCTGGATTTTCTTTCTGTTCTGTTGATGTATTTTGTTTCTCTCTCAATGCAAATACCATACCTCTTGAATATTACAGCTTTGTGTGCCTTGAAATCTGATAGCATTCTTCTCCCAAATTTGTTTTTCATTTTATAAGATATTTTGCTATTCTAGATTCTTTTGCTTCTATATGAGTTTTAAAGTTCGCTTATCTATTTTTGCACAAGTCTATTTAGACATTTTTGGGATGCATTTGAACTACAGATCAATTTGGACAGAAATAACAAATTTCTCTAAGGAACTATTTGCATTTTTCAACATAGAGGACTTGCATATCATTTGTCAGAGTTTTGTTGTTGTTGTTGCTGGGAATTGACTCAGGGGTGCTTTACTACTGAACTGCATCCCCAACCCTTTTAACTTTTTATTTTGAGAAATAGTCTATGTTGCAAGGACCTTGCTAAGTTGCTGAAGCTGGCCTCAAACTTGTGATCCTCCTTCCTCAACCTCCTAAATCACTGGGATTACAGGTATATGCCACCACCAATACACCATGCTATTTCATATTTTTGATGCTGCTATTGTAGACATTGTGTTTTAAATTTCAATTTCTAATTATTTGTTGCTTGTATTATAAAAATATAGTTGATTTATATGTATTGATTTTATTTTCCAAAATCTTTCTAAACTCACTGGTAACTTTCTACATAAATGCTACAGGATTTTCTGCATGGAGAACATGTCAACTGAAAATAGCCTGAAATTTATTTATTCTTTACTTTCAGTCTCTATGCATTTTATTTATTTGACTTGCCTTATTTTACAGGCTAGAACCTCTCATACAATGTTGAATAAATAACAGTCTGCTCTTGATTTTAGGAGGAAAGCTTTTTTTCATTATTAAATTTGATGTTAGCTATAAGTGTTTTGTAGATGCCCATTGTGGCTGAGTAATTTGTTTCTAGTTTATTGAGGGTTGTTATTAATGTAGAATTTAGATGATGCTTTTTTGAGTCTATTTAGATAATTATATACTCATTTTTATTTTGATAAATTTTTAAATTACATTGTTTCTCCAGTGTTTTAAAATGTGTGTTCCACATGGTTTTGACTTGTATTGTTTCCAACAAGCAGTTTGCTGTCATTCTTATATTTGTTATTATGTGCATAATTATTTTTCTCTGATATTACTTTTAAGGTACTTCTTTGCCATTTTTAAGCAATGTGATTTGTTATGATTTTTGTAGTTTTTTCTGCATTTTTTGTTGGAGTTTGTTGAACATCTTAGATTTATAACTTATTCATTTTATTGAATTTATATAATTTTCACTCATTATTTCTTTACATATTTCTCCTATCCTCCTTTTATTTCCTCTGAACTCTAAGTATTAAGTATTAGACCACATGAAGTTGTCCCACAGTTCATTAATGCTCTTTTCCTTTTTTATACTGTCTTTTCTCTTTTTGTTTGAATTAAATGATTTCTTTTGCTGTTTGTTTAAGATCACTAATCTTTCTACAGCAGTGCATACAATTTCTTTAATTTCATCTAGTGTATTTTTCATCTCAGACATTGCAATTTTCACCTCTATTGTTCTGATTTTTTTAAATTTTTAATCTCCAGAGAGCATCTTATTCTTCATAATCTTTAGTTTCTTGAACACAGGAATACAGCTAACTATTTCACTATCCTTGTTTACTAATTTAATAATTGGAATCATTGCCTGGTCAGTTTTCATCAATTGACTTTTTTCCTCATTGTGGATGGTTTTTCTGTTTATTTGTATGCTTAATAGTTTTTTTTTATTAGATTCCATACCTTATATATTTTACCTTGTTAGAGCCTGGTTATTTTTACATTTAAATAGATATTTTTTACTTTTGATCTAGAATACAGTTAAGTTTTACTTTGAAACAAGCAGGTAATCGTTTCAGATTTTTCTTATAAACTATTTGAACTGTTACCACCAGATTTATTTGGGGGCTCTTTTCCCCTTATTAAAGGCAAAACTTTTGATTTTACTCTTTTGAGTACTTTATATAGTACCCCATGAATTATGTAAAGTTTACTATTCTGACTGAGAATAGATTTTTGTTCCTGGACTTGTGAAAATACCAAGTTTTGTACCCTCTAATCTTTTTGGTGTTTTTTTTTTCTGAAGGTTATTTCCACATATACATTGGCTAATGAATACTCAGTTGAAAACTCAAAGAGAAACCATCTACTAACCATCAGAACTCCATTTTTTTTTGTTATCTCTTTCCTCTTTACTTCTCTGCCTTGATAACTCTCACTGTCTTGGCATTACTGAGCTTTCAGTGTCTTCTTAACTCATAGAGACTGCAGGGATCGTCTTAGATTTTCTTCCACTTATGCTGTAGCCTGGAAACTTCAAGCCATAAGGAGGGACAATTGTAGGTCTCACTTTATTTGTTTCTTACCTCTTAGAATCATTGTCCTTGTTGCCTGACTTCCATGCCTTTAAAACTGTTTTAAATTTTTTATTTGTCTCATGCAAGAAGGTAAAATCCAGTTTCTGTTGTTGTCTTTATTGGAAAATGTCTTTCCCATTCTGAAATTTTAAGAATTTTCTATAAGAAGTTTTCCTATATTACTGCTAATATGTCAATGTGATTGCTAAAGTTGCTTCTTTCTATTTTTCTATTTAAAAAGTTCTTAGTAATTTATTTGTAGGCATTTAAATGTAACACATGATACCAAAACCCTTTGAAATTTGGAAATAGTTTTGGCATCAACATCACAAAAGTTTTAGAAAAGTTTCTTCTCAAAGCTTCAAAAATTGTATTCACTATTCAGTTTTCATATTAGAATCAAATTAATTAATGATGATAAATAGGCTGGCACATAGATGTAATAAAAAATAGTAACAATTGGTTTTGCAGCAATACTAGCATCATTATCAACAAAAAGAGTTAAATCACTGGAAAGTTAAATGTTATGCGCTTATTAGGCAATGGTTAGATGAAAAGCAATAAATTATAAAACAGGGAGTAAAAGACTCTTTTTTTCAGAGAACAAAAATACATTTAGCCACCACTCATCTGACCATATAGCCATTGTTAACAATAAATGACTCCAAAATAAAATTAAGACAAAAGATAATCTGTGTTAGTCTTATTTGTCATTTAAAATACAACTATGGTGAAAATGTACTTAATAATCAAATGGAAGCCTCTACCAGAACACAACAACAACAACAACAACAACAACAACAAAACATAGCTATGGACATTCAGGTCCTATCAGTTGGAACATGAGAGAGAAATGTTTCAGTCTCATGTGATAATATTTCACTTTCTAATTTTGGGAACCTCACATTTACAAAGGTTATCTCATTTTGTGATGATAATATTTGAGAGTGCCCATTTAAGTCCCTGAATGATTTAGCAATATGGATTCTTCTTGGTGCAAGGTTATTGCAGTGGTTTTTATAAAAAAAAACATTATGAAAACTAAAACATAGATGAAAATATTAACTCTTAATTTATCAATTGTTTTTACCTTGATGTGTCTCAAATTTAGTCCTAGACTGTTTTTCTTCTTTACTATTTAGAAACTTTAGTAGTTTTCATTGACTGGAAATATAAAGGAAATTATTTGAAAAATAATAGCAATAATAACAACTAAAAAAATGAAATAGATAAAATGAATGCCGTTTATTGAATAGCATTTCAAGGATTATTCGAAGAACCTTATATATTATTCATGTTATATAATTCTCACACAAACTTGTAAAATACATATTATCGTTAAATAAAGGAATGATATTAGAAGGTTTGGCACTTATGACAAGTTACTCATTAAGTGTTAGAATCAGAATTGAGATTATGACTGGATTATGTGATTAAAACCATCTTATTTTTATTACATTATACTACATTTTAATAGTAACCACACTTAACAAGTTTATAATGAGTATTTTATCTTGAAAGAATTATTTAATATAATCTAAAGCCAAATAGTGTGGTTTTTGGATCATCTGCAGTGACATTCCTTCACTAGAATGTGTAGTGGAGAAATAGATGGGAATAAATTTCCATCTTCTTAGCACACTGTTGTTGTTATACCTGCTCTGCTGAATAAGAATTGATGTAATATTATGTGACTTGACCAAGACTATTCAACCTTAAGATTGGAAGTGAAATCCATATTTTTCTCATTTGGTCTAATAAGCATTATGTCATAGAAAGAAGGTTCTAGTTTAGTGGAAAGAACTTTGAACTGGAAGTCCTTCAACATAGTATAGGCTCAAAGTTTGGTTCTGGCCAATAAAAAGGTTTGTGGCCCTGTGTAAATTACTTAACATCCATGAATCTCATTTCCATTATTTTTGAAATAGTGTTTATAAAACAATAGTGTTGTTATTATGATTACATAAGGCAGTACATGTAAAAGTTTGGTAAAGTCTAAAGAACCATATAGTGCTATTGTTTTAAGTACTGTATTATATGCTGGATCATACACAAAATTTATACATCATATTATACAGTCTTTTTCCAAAAAAAAAAAGAGAAAAGAGTATGGAAAATTCTCTAGAAAACACAAGTATATGTAAGGGGTGAATGTTTTTATCTTCTTTCCTAGTATAAAAACAGTTCCCTCCCAAGCCTCCTAAGGAAATCTTTGGGGACTAGGCAACTCCCTAGAGTAAATTCATAGAAGGAGACCATATGGTAGAGCATGATATTGTATTATCCTTTGGTAGAACATACGGCTTTTCCATCTTTAGAATGTCAATTGTTGTTTTACGTTTCTACTATATAAAAATGAACATTGTAGTAAGCAGTATATTCAGCAAAACTGCACACTAAACTATAAGCAGTGCTCTCTAAAAATAAGAAACCCTGTGAGGCAGAGGGATCTGAAGAGCTCACATCCTCTTTTCCTCAGAATGTGTTTATCGTAATTATATTTATTTCACTGTTTAGGTCTCTATCACCTTGGCCACAGTGTTCTATTATAAGAATAACACCGAAATCTTATTAAAAGCTACCTTAAAGTGAGTTGTCTAACCAGTAAAGCTTCAATTCTGCTGTTTTTCAAAACATATAATTTTATTGGAAATTTAAGCAAATGACTAAAATGCTTTAATTTTCCCACAAACTTGGAAGAACTATGCTCCACAGGGTTAGTTCTTTCAGTGGAGATGGCCACATTGATGTTTTAGGAGAAAGGCTGGCTTTCTTTCTTTTTCTACCTCTTTCTCTCATGGATCCCATTCCTTTAGTCATACATAACTAACATCTTTTTATGGTATGTTTCATACATCCAGTCTTGCATATCTTTGCTCATATTTAAACTTTTGCCTAAAATGCACTTTGTATTTTCAGGTTGCCTTTGTTGTTTATTTTTCAAAGCTGAATTCAAATGCTATTGATAAAAACTTTTTTGGTCTCCTCCAGAAAAATATCTTTGAGTATTAGCTGGCCAGTTCCCCTGTTTTAACATTTACTGTGTTTTATACACCTGCTCCCCTATTCTGTGACTCTGAAGGCAGAGGCTCCTTTATTCATGTTTTATACAGTCTTCATTCCAATGCCTAGCATTTGGAAGGTGTTAATTTAGATATTAGGTGTGCCCCAAAAGTTTATGCATGGGACAATGAAAGAAGGTTTAGCAATGAAGTGATTGGTAATGAGAGCTTTAACCCAATCAGTGTGTTAATTCCAATAGGGATTAACTGAGTGGTGACAGTAGGCAGATAGTTGTGGGTGGAGCAGGTGGGTAATTGGGGATGTGCCTTTGGTATATATTTTCTGAGATGAGCTTAGTGTCTTTCTGGTTTCTGTGCCATGTTCCTACACAACACCCTTTTGCCATGATGTTCTGCTTCACCTCAAGCCCTGAGAAATGGAGTTTGCTATCTATAGACTGCAACCTCTTAAACCACGAGGCCCCAAATAACTTTTCCTCCTAAAATTGCTGTCATTTCTTTTGGTAAGAGCAGTGTAAAAGCTGACTAAAACTGATGATACCAATAATAGAGCAAAAATCAGACTTCCTTGATTCCTACTTAACCCATTTGTCATCTCTATGGCCTTTTACAAATCCTCCCATTTTATATTTCTCATTTGAAAAAGTAGGATAGTAAAATATCTTCTTTATCAGGTTGTTTTGAGGATTTAATATATGTTAGTTATGTATAATACTGCAAGACATGTAATGAATGTTTATTTATTTAAACCTGTTATGGTTTAGATATATAGTGTTCTCCAAAAGATCACGTGTGAGACAATGTAAGAAAGTTTAGAGGTGAAATGGCTGGGTTATGATAGTTTTAACTTAATCAGTATATTAATCCCCTGATAAGGATTAAGTGGATGATAACTGCAAGCAGTTGAGGTGTGGTTGGAAGATGTGAGTCCCTAGGAGCATGCCTTTGGGTATGTATTTTGTCCTCCTTGAGTGGAGCTCTTTCTGCTTCGTGGTGATGTATTTCCAGCTGCTTTCCTCTGATACACCATGATGTTCTGTTTCCCCTCTCACCCAGAACAACAGAACTGGCCATCTATGTACTGGTACCTCTGAAACTGATGACTCCCCCAAATAAACTTTCTCTTCTGAAATTGTTATTGTCAGGTCTTTTGGTCATGGCAGAGAAAAAGCTGACTAAAATACCACCATTATTATTTCCTAAATTCCCCTCTTCACCCTTTCCAAGTTCATATCCTCTTTTCATTCTGATAACAGGGTATCTTTCAGAATGCATTAGCATGACTTTTATGTGAGTCAGTTTATGTTTTTGGTCTTATGCCTGGTATTTTTTGTTTTCTAATTTTTGTTTTGGTACCTTTCTGGGTGGTGAGGTATCATCACAGAAGTGAAATTACATTCTGAATCCCAGCTGAATAGATGGACACTGCTGTTAACTCCTTGATGCAACCTGTGTGATTAGGTTTGTATTGGGACCCATAATATACCAGTTAAGACACTTTGTTTATTCTTATTTAATATAATAGAATTTTGTTCATTCTTATTGCTATATATCATTTTATTGTATGACTATATCACTCTTACTTCAAACAGAATGTGTCCCCTCAAACTTCATAGCCTAACCCATAATGTGATGTTATTTGGAGGTGTAGTCTTAAGTTATGAAATTGGAGCCCTTATAAATGGAATTAGTACCCGCATAAGAAGAAACACAAGAGAGTTTGCATCTCTCTGCTCTCTACCATGTGAGGACACAGTGAAAAGACAGCCATTTGAAAACAGAGGGCTGAGGATATAGTTCAGTTGGTAGTGTGCTTACTTTGCATACACAAGGCCCTAGGTTCAATTCCCAGCACCACACGTACACACACACACACACAAAAAGAAAAAGAAAAAAGAAAAAAGAAAAGAAAATCAGAAAGTGGGTCCTTATGAGACACTAGACACGTATGAGTGAGAGAAAGAAATGTTTAAGCTACCCTCTTTCTGATACTTTGTTCTAGCAGTTATCCATTTTACTGTTCATAGGCATTTGGGAGATTTCCAATTGCTGAGTAGTTATATCAATTTATACTCAATCCAGCAGTATATGAGAGGTCTTTCTCTACCTAATACTTGGTTTGTTTCATCATTTTCATTTCAGAACTTCTGAGAAGTAGAAAGAGATATCTCATTGTTGTTTTGTTTTGCATTTCTCCAATGATTAAATAATTTAAGCATCACTTATATAGTATGTTTAGTTTGATGGATATCTTTTTCTGTGGAGTACCTCTTCAAATTTTTTTTCCAATTTTTTATTAGGTGTGTCTGTCATTTTCTCACTGATTTGAGGAGTTCTTTGTGTATTCTGTAAGGCCATTGTTAATTATATGAATTACAAATAACTGTTAATGCTGTACATTGCTTTTGCTTTCTTTAAATGGTATCTTTTGATAGTATATATTCTTAATTCTTATATAATACAATTAATCAATTACCTTTCTTTGAAGGTTAGCTCTTTTTGTGTCCTGTTTAAGAAATGTGAGTTGTTCCAAGGTAATGAAAATATTTACCCATGTTTTCCTTTAAAAGTTGTCTGGTTTTATCTGTCCTGTTTTTATCTGAAATCTAAATTGATTTTTCTGTACAATATGAAATATGACTTAAGAGAGAAATACATAAAATTTAATTGGCTAAAATTTATCCAATGTGTGAGAGAAATGAGTTTTATGTTTGAGGCCTTTAAAGTTTTTATTTTCTCCTTCAAAACATTGATTAATGTTAGAAATTCTACAGATTTTCATTTAGGAGCTACCTTCTTGGGCTAAGCCTGATCCTTAATCTATATCTAAAATCCAAAGATCCTCCCAAGGTAAAAAATTAATAAAAAGTACTGATAATATTTAGTTCACCACAGAAAGTCTGTGCCCTTTTTGGAATTTTAGATCATTAAATTTTCTTTGCTTTCACATGTCTGATGCTTTAAAAATATTACTTATATATTTTATCCCTCTTTTACTCATTTGTGCTTTAAGAACATTGAACTGATTCAATCCACTGTGTTTATTGAGGAATATATGTTTATCTTATATGATATTGTAATTTTATAAAATGTATAAAATACTATAAATGTTCAAATGTATTAGTACACATTATAGATATATATGTATATATATACATATATATATATACATGCAATTATATTATGTAATATGTATTTATGAAATATAGTCATGTGCCACTGAACATTTTGGTCAATGATGGACCATGTTTCATAATGGAGCTGAACAATTCCTACCACCTATTATTTTTACTGTACCTTTTCTATGTTTAGATTTGATTAGACATGCAACTGTGTTACTATTTCCTGTAGTATTCAGTACACTAATGTGCTGTGCGGGTTTTATAGCTTGGAAACAATAGGCTACAACATATATTCTAGATATGTTAATAGGCTATTACCATCTAGGTTTCTATAAATACACCCTATCATGTTTATATAACAATAAAATCACCTAATGGTATATTTCTCATAATGCATATACATCATTGATACATGACTATAATTCTTTGTAACTTATGTTTTGCTTATAACATAAAATATTTAAAGAAACTTACACATATGATGAAATATTAATTTCTTTCTCTGACTTTATAATGTGATCACAAAACATAACTATTTCTGTAAGGAAACATTTTATCTACTTTATTTACTGATTTATTATTTCCATACTAATCTCTCATGATTTCTTTACTGTATTATATCTTTAATTAACATATATCTAATTTGAATCTTTCTGGGAAGTTTTGTTGTAATTAGTATTCAAGGTTCATATTTTAACAAATCTTTATTAAGCCTTTCCTATATGTTAGTCTGCACAAAATTGCTAAGTAGACATAATTGCTGCTTTTTAGTGAAGGAAACAGATATCAATTTTAAAAATTACAAGTATGAATATAAAATAAGTTCCAAGATTTATCTGATGCTGACCATCATTCTTTGAGAACCACTGGTCAAGCTTAATTAATACTGTTAGCTGATGTGTTTTCTCTCTTGACTGGTAGTTTTTGGCATTTTATTTCTGGATGTTTACATTTTGTTTGGTGAGTGGCATATTTTTATTTATCTAAGATTGCTTTATAGTGGCCAAAGACGAGCAAAGATGAATAGGCCAGCAAGAGGGTTGCTGCCTATTTCCTCATGTAAAGAAGGGGCCAATTGTAAGCATTTTTTTTCCACTATGACAAAGGCAGTTTTATAGTTACATGAAGTAGTTGCAGAAGCCAGACTGCTTGTTTGTAGCCAGGATGAGTGGTTTCACTTGCAGAGTGAAGAGAATAGGAATATTTCCATTACAAACATGTTTAAGGATGATCCTTCTGAATGACTCTCTGAGCTGCAGAGACTGTTTTTCCCTACAAGGAGTAAAAAGGCAAAACTCAGGAGGTCTGATGAACTTCCAAGACAGAATTGTCCCACCTGGGCCATATGTTATCTGGGGGCATATATAAGCATCTGTCTGTATTAGGCTGGGCTCATTAGTGACTTTCTACCCACTTTTACCTATAAAATCTTGGTAGGATTTCAAAACCTCAGGCATCTGTGTGAATTCCCTTTTGATTTTGGAGGTGGTGGTGAGAAAGGCTTTTGACTCTTTGTAGTAATTGGATAAACATAGCAAGAAAATTGGAGAGACTAAAATAATTTGTATATTTTTATGTCATCATCTTCCCAGACTGCCTCTGAAATATTAAAATTTAATATGCTCTTTTAATAAAATCCAGCATACTCTCTCAATTTCAAATTCCAATCTGTCACTCATTTAATATTTTGCTTCATATCCTCCACTCAGACTAAGCTTCTTGGTGATGTGAATCAGGTTAATACATCCCAGTATTCTAAGTACTACATACATGGGGCAGCTATGAAAACACTGTCTCTTAGATTTCCTGCAGTATGGAGCAATAAGTGAATTATATCTAGAATTCTGCTCTTTTGGATCTACCATCACACTCACCCTAAGACCCTATATCCTGTAGATTGCTTCCAGTCAATTACTAGGCATGGCAGGAATACTAGGACTCTGCTTGTAAGCACTTTTCCTATGGCTGACTTTGATTACAGAACTCCCTATTGACTCTGGTTAACTTGTCTTAGAACATGTTGCAGTCTGAGAATCTTCATAACCAGTTTTTGCTTCAAAGTAAAAGATAAATTGCTGAATCTTTAACTATTTATCATAGAGAAGGAAGCATAGGACCTGGTGGGCTTTGTTGAGTTCTGCAGGTAACACATTCCATATCTCAGTTAACTGCTCTGGCATATTCACTGGTTTACACTGAAAATTTCCAGATTTTGGTATGACATTCAATAGGTACAGGCTGTGGGAAAGTATTCCTGTCCTTTGGGTCATATAATTTGGCAGATTGTATGGTGTTAGAGGTGTTAACACAGGTAAAATATATAATATGGAGCCTATGGTTAGCTCCAGTAGGAGAATCACTACTCAGACCACAGGGATTCTAGACGAGATTATTTCAGCAGAGAATTATGTGCCTTTTGAGAAGTGGCTCCTGATAGAGATGGAATGGTTTACAATGAGGCACCAACTGACCATGCATCTGGAACTCTTAATTGTAAACTGAGATCTTCTGGATCCACAAAGACATAAAATTGGACAGGCCTAACACTAATATATCAAAAGATGAAAGTTAAATATCTAGAAGTGAATTAAAGCAAAGAGGCCAAAAATAAATGTATAAACATGTATCCTAATCTTTTTCATCCCTCACTATTGCATATGTTCCCCACCTCTGGCTCTCACCTCTGACCTAATTCTATGTGACCATCTGAAGAAGGAAGAAAAGGCCTGGACTAGGTTTATGTATAGGTCAATTCAGTATGTGACTGAAAGCCAAAAATTTATGGTACCTGTACTGTAGCAATATACAGGATAGCCATGAAAGCAGGGGATGGAAAACAATCTTAAATAGGTGAGGTTATAAGCAGTGTACTTGGCTATCTACTTTGTACAGAGAAGAAGTGACCTGATGTAAGAATGCATCTATATTCTCTATGGCTTGACCATTTATTGGGAACCTGGAAGGTAAAAGAATGAAAGATTAGAAACATGGAGGCAGGTTGTTAGACAAATGGGAGTAGGCAAAATCAGAATGTTATTGAACTATATTGGAATATATTTTGGAGGAAACCTTCATAGTATTCTAGATATCACCAGGCTTCAGGCCTGGTCAGGAGAAAAATCATCAAATAACAACTTTTGACATGTAGTTGTTTCCAATACTGATTTATGATTCTGACAAATTCTTATGGTGATAGCAGACACTGTTGAGTACCACAATAACCTCACTGAATAATATAGGGGTATAGTACATCTGGGTTGTAAGACTGTTTTAGTAAATCTGACTTAGAAAAAAGATTTTTGAATCTGTTAATGCCCTTTGGGAATAATCTACCATGGAAAAGGCTCTAAATTCAGGATACAGAAATGACTAATCAATTGACATCCCCAGCCTTCATTATGAGATACCCTGGTATGATAAGGATGGGTACATGAATAGAGGGAGTAGCTATAGGCAACTAAATGTTGTTCCAACAGTATGGACTCAAGAATGAAGTTTTGGGCATACCATCAGGTAAGATAGCATGATCTCCTAAAGTAATGTTTGAGGAACTCAGATGAGGAGAATTAGAATGCCTACTAGAGGAAGGAGAGGATTGATACCAATTAAATCCCCAAGACCAACTGCAGTTATGGGGTGGGGAGGAGGTATTGCACTAACCTTTTTCTTCTACGTTTTTGTAAGTAAATTCACAGGGACCATAAAGGACTTACTTTCTAAACCTGTAGAAAAATATATCTATGAAGATCAGGGTTGTACTGTGATAGCCACAGAAAAGTGCTACTCATATCTTCTGCTATTCAAATATAATTTTGATAGACAGCTCCAACTGCTGTCCCTCTGGATCCATGAGAGAGAATTCACTGGTTTCCATCAGTTCATACTAAGGCCATCTTTCTTTCAGTCTATTATCATCTATATTAGTGTTCTGTAGGAGCAGGAATAAAGATAGATAGATAGATAGATAGATAGATAGATAGATAGATAGATAGATTGATAGAAAGAAGGAAGGAAGGGAATTTATTCGGGGAATTGGTTTACATAATTATGGAGCCTAAGACAGACTCTTTGCATGCTGGGGACCCTTGCAAGCCAGTGGTGTGGTTCAGTCCAAATCTGAAAGCTTCAGAATCATGGATATAGATAATCTTAAACCTTTACTTTGAGGCTAAAGCCTGAAAACCCAGGGTGTCATTGCTAAATGTACTGGAATCCAAAGGCCCCAAAATTTGCAGTTCTGATTTCTGAGGACAGAATAAGGGTGTCATAGCTCCAGGAAAGAGAAGAAATTTATCTTTCTTCTACTCTTTTTGTAGAAAAGAGTTCCTGGCTCCTAGCCAATTGCATGGTGTCCATCCCCATTGAGGCCATGGACTCGCATTGCTCTGGAAACATCCTCACAGATATACCACTACTCTAGGTATTCCTTAATCCAATCAGATTGACATCTGACATTAACCATTCTTTACATTTCTCTCAATAGATTTCTAGTATGTCTGATTTCATCTTGATGTTTGCCTCTCAAGTTCAAACTAACACAAATGAATATGTTCTCAGTAAATGTCCGTGAATACACATTAAATAATGATCTCATATAACACCTATAATAGTTTTTGCTATTTTGTGTCCATGATAGAACTTTCAAATCTTCTAGATGTTTTTAGGATTCAATATTCTTTTTCGTTTAGGTATCTTGGTTATTACCTTTTCATCCCAGTGGTTTTAGAAAGAGCACAACTTTATACTAACATAGATATGTGTTAGTCTTGGCTTTAATGTTTATTTCCTATGTGTTCACAGTATGACCTTGGGTATGATAGTTCATCGATTTTGGCTTCAGCTACAGAATACAAACCATAGTTCTTATATAGGTTTGTAATGTGGACTAATGAGATATATGCATACTGTGTCTCTTTGGAGTCTGGTAACATAAAAAAATATTTAATAAATGGAAGTCCAATTTCCAATAGTTATAACATATCACTATTATCTTGTTTGTGTTTTCTTTTACCTTCAAGATGAACACTTTGAGAAAAGGAGAAAGTTTGAATGCTCTGACTTTTCAAGTTCTGATTCTTTACTAATCTTACAGCAGTTTCAAAGCAACAGAAGAGAAACACAGATTTTCTTTCTTCTGAAAGCTTAGTTCTCCAGAGCTATGTTGATAATGAACTATTAGCTTCCTAAGTCTTTGGATAAGATATGACTTGTGTTCCTTTGAGTCCAGTAATAGAGATCTAATGCCTGAACATGTTCAGGAAATTTTCAGTGAGTTCCTGTGGGATACTCTTTAGGCTTCCTACAACATGCTTCTTCAATAAGTCAACAAGGAGATGAACATCTGCTAACAATTGCTTTCCTTTTAGAACTTGCTAATATGAGCTATGCCTTTAGTCTAAATAGTCAAGGAAAGAGAAACAGAGACATAATGATGCTTTTCAGAGAATTATTTTTCTTTCTAAAATCTTTGATTCAATAGTAAGTGAATATAAGGAATGGCAGAGAAGAGAAAAAAGTTAACATTTAATATTTGCCTATTCTTATATGAATGACTCTGCTAGCTGCTTTATATGAATTATACATATTTTCTAATTTAACTTCCACATATACCTTGATGGGAGACATTATTACAGTTTACTGATAAGAAACTGAAGTTTCAGAGGTAGTATATCCAAAGCCATCTTAGTTCCCATGTCTTTCTGACTCCCTTACCCTACAGAAATTATGTTTCATTTAAGCTAAAAGAATATATATATACACATACACACACACACACACACACACACACACTAAAGAAAATTAGAAACATTTTTAAATGGAACATTAAATAATGTAGCTTAGGGGGAAGGCCACAGTACTTAAGGAAGGGAGATAATCATAAACAGTTGATGAAATGAAAAGCCTGGACTTGGTGTCAGATATTATTAATCTTGGCCCTACTGGACTAAACATTACAGGGAAATTGTTTGTAACTAGGCAAATTCATTGCCTTTTTCTGTAAGCACAAGAGACTGGACCATAGCACCAAGGTAATTGAGTAGTTGCCTTATGTGGGATATAAACTAATAGGGAAAAACATCTCCTCTCTATTACTGTAGGACTAAAGGCAATTATATAAGTTAAGATTAAGCTTTCTACATAACAAAAAATAGTTACTTAACAAGCATAATGGTCTGTTTTTTTAATCTCATGTAAAAAAAAAGTGTGAAAGGCTTTTTAAGAGATCACCATTGTCCACTTTTTATTGGGTGACTGAGTTTATATCAGGTGTTTGATGAAGATGAATTCTGAGGATCTGGATTGTGAGGTCTAGTGAAGCTTCTAGTCCAGATTTTAAAGGCAACAGTTCTTTGGAAACCTCCAACATTTTCATCCCTGATGGTATATCATACTTGGCATCATATACATCAAAGAAGGATGTTGACTCTATAGCCTAGAACCAGGTACTCATATATAAGAACAAAGTGGGATGTTGAGTACGGTTTGGATGTGTCAGGTTCCCAAGAATCTCATGTGTGAGACAATGCAAGAACATTCAGAGGTAAAATGATTAGATTCTTAGAGTTGTAAACTAATCAGTGGTTTAATACACCGATATGAATTAACTGGGTGGTAACTGTAGGCAGTTAGGGTGTGGATGGAACAGGTAGATCAGTGGGGATGTCTTTGGGGTATATGTTTTGTCTCTGTTGAGCAGAACACTCCCCCTTCTTTCTTCTGCTTCTTTCTAGTGTCTTTAACCTGAGCTGCTTTCCTCCATCATGCACTTTTGCCATGATATTTTGCTCGACCTCAGGCCCAGAGCTATAGAACCAGCTGTATATGGACTTAGACCTCTGAAACCACAAGCCAAAATAAACTTTTCCTTCTCCAATTGTTCTTCTCAGGTCTTTTGGTCACAGTGATGAAAAAGCTGATTAAAACAGAAATTGGTACTGAGAAATGGAGTCATTGCTGTGACTAACCTCACCATGTGATTTAGAAACCTTTGGACCTGATATGTGGGAGGAGGAATTTTGAAAAGTTTAGAGATACAATCTGGAAAAGGTTTAGAATATTGTATGTAAGCAGAGCTAAGTGGTAATTTTGGTGGGAGCTCAGATACTAGGCTGCCCATAGAACTGTGGAGAATAACATCTGGCCTCATGAGGTTTCACAAGGAGAGGAGGACTCTATTATAAATTGAACTAGATAGCATTTATATTACAGTCTGGCAAATAAGTTGTCTACAATGCATGTTTGAGAATTTTCTGTGCAGTGGCTGACATTACAAAATAGAAACAGAAGATATTGAAAAAATTCTAAACACACATGAACTACCCAAATTGAACCAAGAGAATATCGAAAATAATCAGTGTGATTGAAGTAGCAATTAAAATCTTTCAAACAAAGATAATCTTGAAACTGGCTGGATTCTCAGCTTAATTCTCAGCTTAATTAAGAAGAAATAACATCAGATTTCCTCAAATTATTCCAAAAAATGGAAAGGGAGGGAATACTCTTAAACTCATTTTATGAAGCTGGTATCATCATCCTGATACCAAAACCAAAGATGTATCAAGGCAAGAAAAACTATAGACCAATATTCTTGGCGAAAATAGATGCAAAAATCTGTACTAAAGCATTGGTAAATAACATAAAAACACATTAAAAGGCAGTACATCATGACCAAATAAGTTTCATCCCAAAATGCAAGGTTGATTCAACATATACAAGTCAATAAATGTAATTCAACATATAAATAGACTTAAAGACAAGAATCACATATTTTTTCTCCATAGATGCATAAAAAGCCTTTAATGATATTCAGCACTCATTTGTGTTAAAAATGTTGAGTAAAGGGATAGAAGGAATTTGTAGTAACATTTTAAGCACTGTATATGACAAACCCAAAGCCAACATTATACTTAATGGAGAAAAATTAAAAGCATTTCCTTTAAAATCAGGTACAAGACAAAGATTCCACTCTCACCACTCCTATTCAATATAATTATTGAAACTCTAGCTATAGCAGTTGAGCAAGAGCTGGAAACTGAAGGTCAAGTAGGGAAAGAGGAAGTCAATTTATCTTTTTGCTGATGACAAGATGTTATATCTAGGACACACCAAAAAAAAAAAACTACAATGAAAACTATAGAACAATGAAGAAACAAATTGAAGAAGATGTTAGAACATAAAAGGTCTCCCCATTATTCTTGGATAGGCAGAATTAATATTGTCAAAATCACCATATTATCTAAGGTTATATCCAGATTAAATGCAATGACATTATTCAAAGACATGAAAAAAGACATATCCTAAAGTTCATATGACAGAATAAAAAAGCCAGAATAGCCAAAGCAATACTAAGCAAGGAAAACAATGCTAGAGGAATCACAATACCTGATTTCACAATATACTACAAAACTATAGCAACAAAAACAGTATGGAATTGTCATAAAAACAAACATGATGAGCAATGGAATATAATAGAAAATACAGAGTCACACCACATAGATATGTTCACCAAAGGTATCAAAAACATACATTGGACAAAAGATAGCTTTTTAAACAAATGGAGAGCAATATGTAGAAGAATGAATCTAGATCCCTATCTCTTACTCTGCACAAAAGTCAACTCAAAATATATCAAGTCTTAGAAATTAGACTAGAAACTTTGCAACTGCTAGAAGAAAACATAGGCTCAGCAATCCAATATTGGCATAGGCACCAACTTCCTTAACAAGACTGCTAAAGTACAGAAAACTAAGAACCAATACATGGATGGCATCAAATAAAACAACTTCTGTATGGCAAAATAAACAATTAAGAATGTGAAGAGAGAGCCTAGAGAATGGGAGAAAAATCTTTGCTGGCTACTCCTCCAACAGGGTATTAGTATCCAGAATGTATATATAACTAAAAGAAACCTAACACAAGAAAATAAAGGAACTAAAATGACATTTCTGAAAATAATTGTGCTGTGCTGGGTTAGTGGGTGTGGTGGAGGGGTGTTAGGGAACTACAGTTACCTTAATATTTATTTTAGGCCCCAGCAGTATCCCAAGATGAAGTTGCCCCATCTAAAGATGGCGATTGGGGCAGTGACTGTAAACCAAGATGGCAAGGAAGGTGTCCCAAGATGGAGCAACCACTTTCAGAGATGGGGCTGCAAGGGAGAGCCTTATGATGGCATTGTGAGGCATGTTATGAGTTGCAGGACGGTGGCATGCAGTGGGCAATAACACAACACAACCCTGACCAGTATCCCCAGGTGCATCTACCACATGGAGGGGAATATGGCAGTAGTAGCTGTGTCTCAAAGTAGATGCAGCTGGGGGAGCCCCGTTTGATTGATGGAGAGCCCGTGGAGGGTAGGATTTATGCAGGTGCCTGGAGCAATGTCTATATGGGCAGGGATCCAGAGTCACATGAGATCCCTTTTTAAAATTTCTTTGTTGGAGCTTGGATCTGGGACCTGCTGCAGACGTGCAGAGGTGGAGCCCCTCAGAGTTCTGGCAGCGTGGAAACGCAGGGTTACCGATCCTTCAGAGCTGGAGCGGGTCAGACTGAGATGGCATCACCACAAGGCACTAGAACAAGGACCGGAATTCTGGACATAGCATAGGAACAAAACAGCTCAGTTCCCTACACCTCACTGGACACCCTAGCCCAGAAAAAGGGGCGGTCACCATCTTGGAAAACCTACCTCATCAACTTTTGGTGGGTACACTGTGATTGGTATCTGAACAGGTATGTGATTCCCAGCTCCCCTCTACCCAGATGTGACAACTTAAAACCTTTCTCACCAGCTCTCAGTGGGCATGAATATCAGAGTCCAGTGCAACTGAGAAATTGCCTGATCTCCAACTCCCCCTCCCTCAGCTATGATAACCCAAATCTTTCTCACCAGCTCTGGGTGGGTGTGGCTATTGGAGAGAATACAACAGAACAGGTTGCCGGTTTCCAAATCCCCCTTTCCACCGCTGTGATAACTTGGTGACTACTCAACACAGAGATAGCGCTCAGTTGATCAGGAGCACAGGGAAGCTAAGGCGCTGTCTGCCCAGAGTCAACCCAGGGCTGCGGACAAAAGATACTTCAATTGGGGCCTGGTAGGCAAAAGAGGTGAGGGGGATAGAGACCAGGAGCAACCCAAAGAGACCAGGATTGGAGGGGTATCTGGCAGGTGAGGGAGAGCCGCCACACAGGGATTGCTTCCACCACCCTAGGGCAGACATTCAACCTGGAATTCACAACACCACCTACTGGAAGAGAAGAAAACAGAATTCTAAGAGTGCATTTTTTTCCTTCTTTCCTTTTTTCTTTTTATCTTTTTCTTCTCTCTTTTCCTCTCTCTTTTTTAATTCCCTTCTCTCTATCTCTTTTCCCCCTTTGTCTTCTGTTTCTCTTTTTACTTTTCTTCCTTCTTTTCTCCCTCTCTCAACCTCCCAAGTGTTACTATTTCTATTACATGTAATTTACTAAATGCAAATTAGTGTTTGTTTCTATGCTTCTTATTGTTCTACCATGTACTTAACTACCCTCAAATACCTCAAATGTCTATTCTCCTGCTAATAACCCCCTTCATTAGAATTCTCCTTCAAAGTAGCTAAGATATATTAGCCCCATACCCTCACATCTTTCCCTCTTAACATAAAGTCTTATGACCAGCCCTCATTTCTCTATATACCAACAGAAACTGTATGCTTATATGAAGCTAATGAATATATTTTAAATTATAATTGAATCCAATTTTATAGTTAGTCTCTATGTCTCTATCTCTAGACATAGAGACTAACTATAAAAATATTAATAACAAAAACTAACTCATAGATGATGTATAGTTGATATTGGAATCTGTTTACATTTTCTCCCATCACAAAGGAGAGATCTCGGAACTATACAAGAGCAATAGGAGAAAAACCAATAACACAACAGTCATGCAGAGCTGGAAATAAACGTGAGCAACATGAAAAAAAAAAACAAGGAAAAAAAGGATCACAAACAATGCAGGACAATTCAACATTAGAGGAGATAACAGCTATAGCAGAAAGAATGTCAGATAAAGATTTCAGGATATACATGATTCAGATGATCTGGAGTCTCAAGGAAGACCTTATACAGCAAATGCAGACAATGAAAGATCACTTTGACAATGAACTACATCAACAAATCCAAGAAGCAAAAGATCAACTCTACAGGGAGATAGAGGTTATAAAAAAAAAAACAAAAAGAAATCCTGTAAATGAAGGAAATAATAAACCAAATTGAAAATTCAAATGAGAGTATCACCAGAAAAGTAGAACATTTAGAAGACAGAACATCAGACAATGAAGACAAAGTATCATCTCGAAATATCATCTCGAAAAGAGTGTAGACATATCAGAGAGAATGATAAGAAACCACGAGCAGAACATCCAAGAAATTTGGGAAAGCATGAAGAGAACAAATTTAAAAGTTATAGGGATAGAGGAAGGTATAGAGGTCCAAACTAAAGGAATGAGCAACTGTTCAATGAAAAAATTTTAGAAAACTTTCTAGACATGAAGACTAAAACGGAAATCCAAATTCTAGAAGCTTACAGGATGCCAAATGTACAAAACCACAAGAGATCCACACCACGACACATTATAATGAAAATGCCCAACATACAGAACAAAGAGAGAATTTGAAAGCCACAAGAGAAAGGAAACAGATTACATTTAGGGGTAAACCAATTAGGTTAACGGCTGATCTTTCAACACAGACTCTGAAAGCTAGAAGATCCTGGAACAACATATTTAAAATTCTGAAAGATAATGGGTTCCAACCAAGAATCCTGTATCCAGCAAAATTAAGCTTCAGGTTTGAAGATGAAATAAAAGCCTTCCATGATAAAGAAAAGTTAAAAGAATTTGCAGCTAGAAAACCAGTACTTCAAAACATCCTTGGCAAAACATTACATAAAGAGGAAATAAAAAATAACTATGAAAATCAACAATGGGAGGTATTACAGTAAAGTAAAAACTAATCAAAAAGGAAAAACAAATCAAGTTAATAACAAAAATAAACAAATATGGCTAGAAATACAAACCATATCTCAATAGTAACCCTAAATATTAATGGCTTAAATTAACCAATCAAAAGACATAGGCTAGTAGACTGGATTAAAAAAAAAAGATCCAACAATAAACAATATGCTACCTACAGGAGACTCATCTGATAGGAAAAGACATACACAGACTGAAGGTGAAAGGTTGGGAAAAAGTATACTACTCACATGGACCTCAAAAGCAAGCAGGGGTGTCCCTACTTATATCAAATAAAATAGATTTCGAGCCAAAGTTAATCAAAAGGCATAAAGAAGGACACTACATACTGCTAAAGGAATCATTCACCAACAAGACATAACAATTATTAATATATATGCCCCAAACAATGGTTGCAGCTATGTTTATCAAACAAACTCTTCTCAAGGTCAAGAGTAAAATAGACCACTACACAATAATCATGGGTGATTTTAATACACCTCTCTCACCACTGGACATATCTTCCAAACAAAAGTTGAAAAAAGACACTAGATCTCAATAACACAATTAATAACTTAGACTTAATTGACATGTATAAAATATACCAACCAACATCAAGCAGATACACTTTTTTCTAAGAAGCACATGGATCCTTCTCGAAAATAGACCATATATTATGTCATGGGGCAACTCTTAGCAAATATAAAGGAGTAGAGATATTACCATGCATTTTATCTGATCATAATGGAATGAAATTGGAAATCAATGATAAAATAAGGAATAAAAAGTCCTACATCACATGGAGAATGAACAATATGTTACTGAATGAACAATGGGTTACAGAAGACATAAATGAGGAAATTAAAAAAGTCTTAGAGGTAAATGAAAACAAAGACACAACATATCCAAATCTCTGGGACACTTTGGATGCAGCACTAAGAGGATAATTCATTGCATGGAGTCCATTCCTTAAAAGAAGAAAAAGCCAACAAATAAATGACCTCACACTACATCTCAAAGCCCTAGAAAAAGAATAACAAATCAGCAGCAAATGCAGTAGAAGGTAAGAAATAATTAAAATCAGAGCTGAAATCAATGAAATTGAAACAAAAGAAACAATTGAAGAAATTGACAAAACTAAAAGTTGGTTCTTTGAAAAAATAAATAAGATTGACAGACCCTTAGCCATGCTAACAAAGAGAAGAAGAGAGAGAACCAAAATTACTAGCATACAGGATGAAAAAGGCAATATCACAACATACACTACAGAAATATGGAATATAATTAGAAATAATTTGAAACTTTATACTCTAATAAAATAGGAGATAGTGAATTGCTTAAGTCACATGATCTGCCCAGTTGAGTCAGGAAGATATACACAACTTAAACTGACCAATATCAAATGAGAAAATAGAAGAAGCCCTCAAAATATTACCAACTAAGAAAAGCCCAGGACCGGGTGGATATACAGCTGAGTTTACAAGATGTTTAAAGAAGAACTAATACCAATACTCTTCAATGTATTTTAGGAAATAGAAAAAGAGGGAGTACTTCCAAATAAATTCTACGAGGCCAATATCACCCTGATTCCAAAACCAGACAAAGACACCTCAAAGAAGACTTCAGACCAATATCTCTAATGAATATAGATGCAAGAATCCTCAATAAAATCCTGGAAAATTGGGTACAAAAACATATCAAAAAGATCATGCACCATGATCAAGTAGGATTCATCCCCATGATGCAAGGTTGGTTCAACATAGAGAAATAAAAAAAAATGTAATTCATATCAACAGACTTAAAGATAAGAACCATATGATCATCTCAATAGATGCAGAAAAATCATTTGACAAAATACAGCACCCCTTTATGTTCAAAACACTAGAGAAACTAGGGATAACAGGAACTTCCTTCAATATTGTAAAAGCTATCTATACTAAACCTCAGGCCAGCATCATTCTAAACGGAGAAAAACTGAAGACAGTCCCCCTCTAAAATCTGGAACAAGACAGGGATTTCCTCTCTTACCAGTTCTACTCAACATAGTTCTTGAAACACTAGCCAGAGCAATTAGAGAGATGAAAGAAATTAAAGGCATAAATATAGGAAAATAAGAACTTAAACTAGCACTATTTGCTGATGATATGATTCTATACCTAGAAGACCCAAAAAACTCACCAAGAAACTTCTAGAACTAGTAAATGAATTCAGCAAAGTGGCAAGATATAAAATAAACACCCATACATCAAAGGCATTCTTGTATATCAGTGACAAATCCTTTGAAATGGAAATGAGGAAAACTACCTCATTCACAATATAATAAAAAAATAAAATACTTGGGAATCAACCTAACAAAAGAGGTGAAAGATCTTTACAATGAAAACTATAGAACCCTAAATAGAGAAATAGAAGAAGACCTTAGAAGATGGAAAGATATACCTTGTACATGGATAGGCAGAATTAATATTATTAAAATGCCTTACTACTAAAAGCATTACACAGGTTTAATGCAATTCCAATAAAAATCCCAATGGCATTTGTTATAGAAATAGAAAAAGCAATCATGAAATTCATCTGGAAAAATAAGAGACCCAAAATAGATAACGCAATTCTAAGCAGGAAGAGTGAAACAGGTGGTATCCCTATACCAGATCTTAAACTATACTATAGAGCAATAGTAACAAAAACAGCATGGTACTGGCACCAAAACAGGCTGGTAGACCAATGGTACAGAATAGAGGACACAGAGACTAACCCACAAAATTGCAACTACCTTATATTAGACAAAGGTGCCAAAAGCATGCACTGGAGAAAGGATAGCATCTTCAACAAATGGTGCTGGGAAAATGAACAAAGTGAAATTGAATCCCTATCTCTCACCATGCACAAAAGTTAACTCAAAATGGATCAAGGATCTAGGAATTAAGCCAGAGACTCTGCATCTAATAGAAGAAAAAGTAGGCCCTAATCTTCATCACGTGGGGCAAAATAAAAATGAATAATCCAATCAATAAATGGGCCAAGGGCCTGAACAGACACTTCTCAGAAGAGGATATTCAAAATCAATCAACAAATATACCAAAAATGTTCATCATCTATAGCAATCAGAGAAATGCAAATTAAAACTACTCTAAGATACCATCTCACTCCAGTAAGAATGGCAGCCGTTATGAAGACAAACAACAACAAGTGCTGGTGAGGACTGCAAATTGGTGTAGCTAATTTGGAAAGCAGTATGGAGATTCCTTGGAAAGCTGATTATGGAACCACCATTTGACCCAGCTATTCCTCTTCTCGGACTATACCCAAAGGACCTAAAAACAGCATACTACAGGGACACAGCCACATAAGTGTTTATAGCAGCACAATACCTAAACCATGGAGCCAACCTAGATGCCCTTCAATGGATGAATGGATAAAAAATGTAGCATTTATACACAATGGAATATTATTCAGCACTAAAAAATAATAAGATCATGGCATTTGAAGGGAAATGGATGGCATTAGATCAGATTATGCTAAGTGAAGTTAGCCAATCCCCCTCAAAAAAATGCTGAACATCTTCTCTGATATAAGGTGGGTGACTCAAATGGGGTAGGGAGGAAGAGCATGTGAAGAAGATTATCTCTAGTTAGGGAAGAAGGGTGGGAGGGAAAGGGAGGGATATGGGGAATTGCATGGATGGTGGAAGGAGACCCTCATGGTTGTACAAAGTACATGTATGAAGATGTGAAAAAAAAACCAGAAAAGAATTTATTTCTTTTTCATGAAAGAGAAGACTCATCCTCAAAATAGCATGCATATTTAGGCATCATGTTCATAGACTTTTTTTTCTTACTTTTGCTTTATTTTGTTTGTTTTTTTTAGCACCTAATATATGTTTGTTTTCACATCATCAAAATTATTTCATGTCTATCGAAGAAATGCTATCATATAAATTAGTGAAAATTTTGGAAGCTAGAGAGGAAAAAGGAAAAGAAACTCAGGGGAAATCTCAATAAAATCAACAGGAAATCAGTAGAATATAGGACAGGGACTAATGGGAGGGAGGACAGGAAGAAAAGAGGAAGTACTTCAATATGATATTGGCCAAATTATATTGTTTTACTGTGTGATGTATGAATATGTAACCACAAATCTCAGCATTATGTATTATTATGTAATTATGTGCATTATACAATTACAATGCACCAATAAAATATGAAAAAAAATAAAAATAAAATTCTTTTATTCTCTCTACTTCTGCATTTGAGAATCAAGAACTGACTTTCTTGAGTCTGGCTTTTTCACTTAGCATGATGTTTCTTACTTCCATTCATTTTTCTGTTTTTTTTTTTTAAATAATTAAAAAGATCATGAACATAGGCACCAAGCCTTGATAAAACATAGTGATGTTTTCCGTTTTTAATTATAATGTTCATTTTTTATTCATAAAAATCATCTATGAAGCCTGGGGTTGTGGGTCAGTGGTAGAGTGTTCACCTAGTATGTGTGAGGCACTGGGTTCCATCCTCGGCACCACATAAAAAAATAAACAAAATAAAGTTATTGTGTCCATCTACAACTAAAAAAGAAATCTCTAAAAAAGTCATCTATGACTACTATTTCATATGATTTTCTACAAGTAGTAGATATAATGCAAATAATAATAGGATCAAACGTTTTCTATCCAGTTAATTAATTTACATATAAGAATGACGACACTAATGTCAACTTTCCGTGAATTCCTATAATGACTATGTTTTTGATATATTTGTTTCTCTATTAACCTGTATAGAGCCTTTTAAAGAAGCATATGCTATTGAATACAATGGTTTAGATCACCTTCTGCAATACATAAACATAAAGTATATAATGGCACGCTTATCATAGATTTGAATGATTTCTATAGGAATTCAGAAGTTTGAATTAAGTCTGTCAACCCATAAAATTTTATTTTATATAGCACTTTACCTTGATAAAGCTTTTACCTTTTCAGAAACATCACAGTTTTCCTGACACCATTTGCCATGTAGTAATAATGAAACATTATTTATAATATGTGCTGGAAAATAATAGGTAACAAATGGTTCTGGGAAAACTGGAAATCCATATGCAACCAAATGAAATTAAACCCCTATCTCTCACCATGCACAAAACTCAACTCAAAGTGGATCAAGGACCTAGGAATTAAACCAGAGACTCTGCATCTAATAGAAGAAAAAGTAGGCCCTAATCTTCATCATGTGGGATTAGGTCCCAGATTCCTTAATAAGACTCCTATAGCACAAGAATTAAAGCCAAGAATCAATAAATGGGACGGATTCAAACTAAAGAGTTTCTTCTCAGCAAAGAAACAATCTGTGAGGTGAATAGAGAGCCTAAATTTTGAGAGCAAATTTTTACCCCTCACATATCAGATAGAGCACTTTTCTCTAGGGTATACAAAGATCTCAAAAAGCTAAGCACCACAAGAAAACCAAATAACCCAATCAATAAATGGGCCAAGGATCTGAACAGACACTTCTCAGAAGTGGATATACAATTAACTAACAAATATATGAAAAATGTTCATCATCTATAGCAATTAGAGAAATGCAAATCAAAACTACTCTAAGATATCATCTTACTCTAGTCAGAATGGCAGCTATTATGAAGACAAACAACAATAAATGTGGTGAGGATGTGGGGAAAAAGGCACACTCATACATTGCTAGTGGGACTGCAAATTGGTTTAACCAACATGGAAAGCAGTATGGAGATTCCTTGGAAAACTGGGAATGGAACCACCTTTGACCCAGCTATTCCTCTCCTGGGTCTATACTCATAGGACTTAAAAGCATCATACTACAGGGACACAGCCACATCAATGTTTATAGATGCACAATTCACAATAGCTAAATTGTGGAACCAACCTAGATGCCCCTCAGTATTATTTTTCTTTTCTAATATTTTTGCTATTTTTTGTGATTTAAAAAATTCTTTTTCATTGAATGTGGCCTTCAGAGGCCACAATTATTAAAACTTAAAAAATGTTCCTGAGAAACACAGAAAGGAAACCATCATGTATCTCTCTGCATCTAGTCTCACATTTCAGCAGTGAGAAGAGGCCTTCATTTCTCTTTCAGTGACACTCTTGGATGTTTTCTTTGCATGTAGTGCCCTGTGGTTATATACAGACCTTTCCCAGCATAAGGAAATATAGGAACATTGAATGAAAGATGATGCAATAATAATGAGAATGGCAACAGCATCAGTAATAGCAGTTTTGAGTTTAATTCTTGGGTTTACCATTTACTCTGTGACCATACAAGTTTTAAACTTGCCTTTTAAAATCCAGAATACTTATTTGTACAATGGTGTTGTGAGGAGGTTGCGGGGTGGGATGGGGGAGTGAGGACACCTACCCTGTAGAGTTCTTGTGATGATTAGATTTGATTGTGTGTGTGTGTGTGTGTGTGTGTGTGTGTCATATCACATAGTAAATTTTTAATAAATAGTCATTTTATTACCATTATTACTATGGTTATTATTATGGACACAAAAGACTCCTATTTTTTCAGTTCTTGTTCAGGCCACTGTATGCATTTAGTGACGAATAGAAAGAATAATTATCAGATTTGGAATTTGGTCAAGCCATTGCCCAACAGATGTCAAAGGCACAGCATCTTACAGGTGCCCAGTGTGAAAAATCTCCTTTGTTCTTTTGTGTGGTTCTCCTTTTCATCCACAATGCTTTATACTTTGGTGGTGCCACTGACTGAGTATTTTAAGACAATTTGTAGAATTAAGTCTTTCAGTGTTTTATCACAGGCTGAGACCTGGATGAGTCTAGTAACAATGTGATTTTTCTCCCATGGAGATTGAGACTTACCTAACAACTGATCTAGGTTCTCTAGGTCTGTTTTACAAAGAACACTAAATCCTAAACAGCCTGTCATGGATGAGTAATTTCTAGAACCAGTTACTTATTAATTCATTTCTTTCATGCAAGTGAATAAAAAAATAATTTGGAATAGGATAGGAAAATATATAATGAAATAAGTTTTAAAGAAATTTGCATTTAAGTACTAGGGACAGTACATTCGAATGAATAATGCCCTCCTAAATTCCTAATCTGGAATTGATATTTTCCTTTTTTCCCCTCTACCTCATGAATTCCTACTACTATTTAAATAACCCACTACAATATTTATTTTGAAGCTTTCTCATTAGACTGTGAGCTCCTGTAAAGGCAGGGCTATTTTTTCATCTTTTTATCTGTACCACTAATACTGAGCCTGACATGTTGAAGGTGTTTGATGAATGAATAAATCTAGCCCAGATATTCCCAAAATATTTGAAGATAGTCTTACTTCTCCCATGTAATTCATGACAGTATCTACTGATTTCATAAAGGACTATTGTAGATATCTGATTAAAATTATCATTTGTTAAAATACAAGTAAAAATCAACAAAATGTGCTAAATTCTCAAAATGTGAAGGGAATTTAGAAAGGAGAAATGTCAGATGGACTGGAGAAGTCAAACCAAATGAGATCTAAATATGAAGCAGACACAGGCCCTGGCCCTTCTTTAACCTTAGAGATGAATGAACCTAGTTAATCTTGACCTTATGGAGATGATAGTCTTGCTATAGACTAAAGAGACAATGAAAAGTAGACTGTATTTAATTAAGGCCTGAAAGAGATGTAGTTGCGGTAGGCTTGTAGGACAAGAAGTGATTACCAGAGCCAGAGAGGCCAGAAAATTCCTCCGTAGAAGTAAGAATCCCACAAAACTTTAAAGGATACTCAGGAGACCAAGGGCTGAAAACTCTGGCGAAGAGAAGGGTATGTGCAAAGGAATGTTTATGAATACAAAGAGCTCATTTTGAGAAGTGTGTGACAACCTAACTATCTGGAACAAATGAATCATTTAAGAGAGCAGTAGAGGGCTGGCGGCATAATTCAGTGATAGAGAGGTTACCTAGCATTTATGAGGCCCTGGGTTTGATCTCTAGCATGGTGGGAAAAAAATGCTGCAGAAAATGGAAAAATAAAATTATAAAGGAAGACTGAGGGTTGAATTCAAGTAAAGGTATTTGGGTTTTATCCTAAATAGCAGACTTTGAGAGATAGCTTATCAATGGAAATCTGGTTTCTGGATATCATAATTATTTGGGAGATAGTGGGTCAGCCAGAAAGCAGGAACACAACGATGCTTCAGCCTTTCTCAAGAGCATACTGGCTGTTAAGGGCAAAGAGTGTGGACATATTAGGGAAACTTTATAATCATCTTAATTTTCTATTTGATTACCATAGAGAAAATATCATTTGAACTGAGTTTTGAGTTATGAGTAGGAGGTCAGCCTGAAGAGATTTACGCTTAACCTTATAGGTGGTTTATGTGAAACAGATAAGAATAAGAAACTGTGAAATGGATTGGAAGGTTCAAATACCTCATAACCTAGGCATGTGTGTGTGTGTGTGTGTGTGTGTGTGTGTGTGTGTATGTATATGTATGTGTGTGTGTGTGTGTGTGTGTGTGTATATATATATATATATACACACAATCTTTGACTGCTATGATGCCAGGAATGTAGTGAATTTACCAGGTATAATTAAATATTCTTAAGTGAAAAGACAGAAAGAAAATTAAGGACTTTGGGGCAAGCAAGTTCTTGGGGTATTTGGATTCAGAAATTATTGGGTCACAATCCTGATTCATGTTCTTATTTTCTAAATGACTTAGATATGTCATTTTACCTCTCTGAACTTTATTTCCCAATATATAAAAACGAAATAAAGATAATAATGCTTAATTTACAGGTATATTATGTGAATTAAATTCATTTGTAAAGAATCTCATACTCAAAGTTTTGTTCCACTGAACAGTTAGGGGAACAAAAACTGAATCAGGAAAGGTCTAGTCAAGGGAAGTCTTCAAGACTGAAATAGCTTCCCACAGCTTCCCTGTGACCACTATAATCCAAGCACTGTAAAAAAAAGCTAGGGACTAACGTAAATAGGACCCTGTAAATATAGATCAAAACATCCTCATTGACTGTCAAAAATAAGATTGCAGCAGCATTAAGGCACCCAGATGAAACACAACAGCACTTATCCACAGCGAAATCTATAAAGTACTTTCGATTGCTCAGGGGATCTTTAGATATAGCATCATTTTCTCTATCTTATGGATGACTTGGCCACCTCTGCTATGAATTTTTCATGATTCCCCTGACCCAGTAGCTCTCGCCTGTGGAGAGAGTAATACAGTATTGATTTCAGAGTTAGGTTTCTGCCTTTTTTTTGCCACAACAGGATTTTTGTAGCGTAGAAACCTCAATCCCCTATTACTCATTAGAGACTAGGGCAACTTTTCTTAGATCTGGAATTCAGAAGGTGAACCATTTAGCTGCTGGTGTCAAAGATAGCCTTAATAGTAGAATTTTAACTTATCTCAATAATGAGAGTAACTATTATTAAAAATTTCCTTAATTGAATCAGCAGACATAGGATTATAGAGAATGCCAAGAAGACAATAGTCTCCTTTGTGGTCTCTAAAAATTAAAATGTTTTTAGAATGTTTTCCTAGGCACAGATTTCTTAATGAACCTATTAAAAATATACCAGAGGCTATAAAGAAATAAATAATTCCAACAGGGAAATGCATTTTTTTAGTGTTTTTTTCTTGTGTATAATTTTTTGAATAGGTATGTGATTCTTATTTTCAGTGGCTCTGGTCATATAAGAGAAATGAAAAGATACCATGCTGTTGGTAGATTTTATTTAAACTGCTTTTAAGAAATCAAAAAATCCATATCTTACATCCTGTGAAAACTCATTCTTGGCATTGCCATGGTAACAAGACTTTTAAAAGGAAGTTAACTGAAATTTAGCTGCATATATTATTTCTTTGTGATTCATACTTTATAAAAATGCAAATGTCACACTAATACATGTTTTACCTTAATGTTTCATACCACCATTTATTCTTAATTGATCTAATGTTTTCCTTAATTAAATTTTGTGCTTCTTTGAATGGTTTGTCTTCTTTCCTCCTCCTTAGTCCTCTTTTCTATGGACCCTTCAAACTATACATTTCAACTGGGTGACATGCAATTTAGGAAACTGCCACACAGGAGATCAATCTTGTCAATCTAAGAATTCAAAAAAAGATTTTGGAAAACTCCTTGTCCTGCCTAGAAATTCAGCTATCCCCCTACTCTGATAGAAGATTATCATTTCCTTCTCTACTCTTGTTCATTCTTTAACCATTTCACTGTATTTCTCCATAAGACTGAAATTTTTGTTACCCTGATGGAAAAAGTTTCCCTAGTACATCCTGGAGTAAATGCAGACTTCACTACTCCCTAATTCAATGACTTTGGGCAAATCTTTTAACTATTTTGACCCAGAATTTTGTAGTAGAGATAAAATAACACCTTTGTCACAGGACTTTTGTGAGGATTAAAAACAATGCTTATAAGGTTCTCAATATAAGATACCTGCTCAATAAATAATAGGGTCACTAATCCTATAATAATAATAACAGTAGTCTATGTAATGAGTTTGAGAAAATATGAAAGTGCTGTGTCTGATAGTCTTCTGGACATAAAGACTGAAACTCTAAGGGTACCATATTATTCTTGAGGGAAAGAGAAATTTGCTCTCTTTCTTTCTCCTCCTCCTCCTCCTCCTCCTCCTCCTCCTCCTCCTCCTCCTCCTCATTAAAAGGGAATAAAATTAAACAGAGAGGGAATGGAGGAGAGAGCGAGCAGTTTAAGCCAGTGAGATTGAGCAATGCTATACACTATTGACACAACCCATTCCAGCAATATTATTGGATAAATATGTAAAATGGTTTGTAAAAATGAAGTATGTCTCTCTGTGTGTGAGATAGGAAAAAAGTGATAAGGGGTATGACACTCTGATTGGCATAGACTAGACTAAAACTAGTCAGAGGTATCACATACTGAAGTCTCTGAGAATTAAGAGAAGAAGCATGCATAATTACCTAGTCTGAACCTGGAGGCAGCACATTGGGAAAATGTTGTTCAGTCTATCTAATCTTTAGGAGATAGGAAGTCATCAGGTAACATCTGATTTATGGTCATGATGGCCATTTTTAATGTCTTACATCCTCCAGGGCTTAAAGAACTGTATAATGAAGCAATTACTTTCTAGAAAATGTTTTCCTTTTCCAGAGTCAGATATTTCTTGTTTTTATTTCTTTCAGAACATCTCAATCTATAGGGTCATGTTGAGCTCTTCATTTCTTGTAGATGGATCCCCAGTGAACAATTCCTTCCCATTGTCTCTTAGCTGTGCCATCATCTTCTTTCACTCTGTGTCTCAACCAGATTCCTGTTCTCTTTACCTGTAGGTCAGCAAGTATCTACTAGAGCAGGGATTTAGAAGGCTCATCTGGAGTCATCTACTGGTTCTATTGCTGACTTCCTATATATTCTTGGGAAAGTCATCCTGATAATGTTTTTAATCTTCTAATTCCTAATTTATAAAATGGGACAATGAGTCTACCTTTAAAGAATTCTCACAAGAATTAAATGAGTTAATGTATTTGAAATACTCAGTACAAGACTAGACCCTTTTTAGGTATTTAGTAAAACTTAACTCATTCCATTTTTCTGCATTTAGATTTTTATATTGTTTCCTGAGTATCTTAAAGACAGGTGATGCCGCTCTCTTGTCTTTGTCCTTTTTGGAGCATCTGGCACCAAGCCTATCCACAAAAAGGACTGGGTACCCAGTCTTATTTTGCATATCATGTCACTTTGTCTTTCTTTCTATGTATTCCAGTCATATTGGACTTAGTCCAACTTGTTGAATGTGCTGTGTTCTCTCCTTCCACCGGGTCCTCCCTGATGTGATTTTTTCCCGCTTTGAGCATGCTGTTTTTCTTTTTCTTTTTCCTGGAAAATTTTAACTCATTTATCAAGTATTAGCTTAGATGAATCTTTTTTCAAAAAGCATTCAGTAACTCCCCAAACTAAGTTAGGAACCCATGTCATGCTTTCTTTGTGTCCTGTAGGTTCCTTTTCAACATTTTCAACCTTTTAATCATTTGATTAATTGAAATTATTTATTTCAGATCTATGTTTATTATATGGATTTAAGCTATTTGAGGCAAAGATTATATCCATTTTGTTAATTGGATCTTAAATGCCAAGTATAGTGCCTAGATTTCTTAGCTAATTGATTTTTTAACATTATTTGACCAAACTAAATATTGGTATTACTGAATAGAGTGTATCTAGGGACATTAAATGTTTATTATAATAGTTTTTACCTAATAAATACTTGCTAATTAATGATTTAAGTCTGTTACTGAGAAAAGCAGGAATGCATGCCCTTTAATGTGCACACTTGCTTTTCATTTTTAAAGCTCTTACTGTTTCATTAGGAAATTTTATTTATCACCTTGCTGGCTATAGAACACTAGTCTGAGAGTTGTGAATGTTTATGAGAAGCTCTTTATACTCTGTGCCTCAGTGGAAGAGTCAAAATTAGCATGAGCATTTTTAAAATTTTGAGAAGTCTTCTAATAATGAAAACAGATCAGTGTTGCTTGCTTAATCCAAAATTACAAAATGTGTTTGATCATTGATATCCTTTTTGTTTGAAAATCTTTAAACATTTTGTATAATATAAAATGTATAGGAAATGTTGGACTATCACACTTTTTTTCTTTTTAAATTGCAAAATATCTAGCAAGGATATTTAAGAATTCAAAACTTTTAACTAAACAGAAAGTAAATGCCTCTCAGGTACCTACTCTTACAATTCTAGAATGATTAAGATTTTTATCCTTGAAGGCCACAAAGTTGTTGTGTCATGTCACTGCTAAGCACATAAAGATGAGAATACCAACATTTTCTGCAGCATATACTATGATGGCTTCAGTCACAATCTCATCAAGGAAGACTGTTTGGGAAAAAATTTGGCTCCACAACTTAATACATGTGGGACTTTGCTTAAATTTGTATCCTTTCTGTGCTTGGCAGTTGCCTTCCTCATGTAATAGGAATCTCAGCTAGAGTGGTAGATTGCAAGTACAGAGAAGAGAGATGAAAGTTCTGGCCAGGATCACACTAAGGCATTGTCTGTCTGGGAAATGAGGATCATGCATTAACTCCCCTAGGCAGAGCTGCTCTGGGAAAGAAGAGTTAGATTTGGGGAAGCAAAACATGACTATGTGATCCTGCTAGAACTGTGGCATATTACAGAGTTAGTAACAAATCTTGTTGACAAAAGTTCTATTTGTGTCTTTAGATTTATTCTCAAGTGTACTCTCAAGTGCTTATGCATTTCAGAGTTGGATATCTAATGAGAAGTCACCTATCATGTCTAAAAGAAAATATAATTTTAAAAAGCCCCACAAATCTGTGTTCTGAATATGTTAATTCTTTTTGTAAATTTCAATGGCTCTTGATAGCCTACTGCAATGTTTCTAAAATGCTGTTCTTTGGAACTCTAGATAATTTTTAGGTGTTACCTTGAGAAAAGTGTTTCATAACAAATCAGCTGAGGAAATGCAGCTTTAAACAGTTAAAAAGGCAACTTTACTGTTCAGATTTTTAAAATGAATATATTATTTATTTAAAATATGAACATTGAACAAAATTCAAAAGGTAAAATATAGCTTATGAGGAAAAGCCAGTTTCCTCCTTCCCCTGTCATCTGCCTGGTTTTCCTCCCTGGAGGCAACCAATGATATTAGTTACTTATATAGTCTTCCAAACATAATCATATCTAAGCATGTATATCATGTATTTTTCTAGTGTTTTAATGTTAGCATACTTCATATTTTATTTTGAACCTTGATTTTTTGTAACAAGTGTATTGGAGAGAATAATGATAAGTAATATTTTTAGAATACTACATGTCTTCCACTCTGAAAAATTTTATGTGTGAAAATACTTTTAATTATTATAGCTACATGAGACATATAATGTTTTATTTCCATTTTACAAATGAAGGCAGAAACAGAAAGTTTATATAATTTGCCACAGATCACGCAGTTAGTGGTAGTATTGGGTTTACATAGTGATAATCTGGTTCTAGAGTATTTGTTCTCAACCATTACTTCTCCATTACTATATGTATGTAAAAGAGATCTGCTTTATTTTTATAATTGTATAATATTTTATTTTAGAAATGTATTATAATTAAAAATTAACTAGTCTTTTTGCATATGGATTTTAAGTATAATTGTTTTCAATATTTACCATTATAATAAAAGCTAGGATGAATATTCTTGTATAAAAGTGATTTTACACATGAGAAAATATATCTACATGATAAATTCATAGAAATAGAATTGTTGGACTAAAGGATAGATAGATTTTAATTACGACAAGTTCTATCTAATTGCTTTCTCTAAGGATTATATTAATTGAATCTGATGAAATTGATGTTTTTTATAAGTTAAAAATGAGAAAAAAATCAGCAATTTCTGATGGTTCACCTATTTATGCCTCTACCAAGTGGCAAACCAGGATGGAAGCTATAGGAGCAGTGTATAGTGATTCAGGCAATTAGAGGGTGGATTTTCTAAAGATAATTTAAAACAACAATAAAACAGACTAAAAGTTAGCTTCGTATTGTTACAGTAAACTGTCAAGTCTAAGCAAAATGAGTGACAAAATATTTCTTCCTGACATGAAAGAAATGTTAGGACTAGATCATTCCTGTCATAGTCCCCATGGGGTAAAAATCACTGCTTCTACCAACTTTATATGTACGTGTGTGAATGTTTGGCCCTCTGTAATCAAATTTCAATGGGTTATTCTATGGATTATTCTTTTTTAGAGAGTTAAACATTTATTGGAGTATATTATTTATGCCATAAAAATGTATTTATTTAAAATGTACAGTTCAGTGATTTTAAAAATAAATCGACAGAGTTTTGCTACCATTACCAGAAGCCATTATAAAATGACCAGAATTGAGAGAGTTATACAGCCATTATAATATTAGAGTATTTCTACCACCCCGAAGTTACCTTGTGCTCTGTGCAGCTAATTCCCAAGCCCAGTCAACAGACATGGAGTCTCTCTCTATTCACTGAGATTTACTAACTATCCCTCAGCACTTACTCTGTATAAAACTCTTTTCCTTCTGTTGTTAAATTTATTTTTGGTTATCTTATTCTTTTTGAATAATGCATGTTACATAATAATATACACAATTAATTGACCTATTTATTATTTTATCTCATTTCATTGATAATGTAATAAAAGTAACTAAAATATATACATACTTGCCTTGGTTTTGATCTTAGGAGGAAAATTTGCACTCTTTTACATATGATATGAACTGAGAATTTTTTTAATGACATTGAGGTAGTCTTCTACTTCTATTTTTTTTTGAGAATTTCTATAGCTCTCAAAATGATAATGAACATTAAATTTTGTCAAATGCTTTTTTGTATTGATCCATATAATTCTGTAAATTTGTCATTAATTTTATTAATATGGCACATAATTTTAATTTATTTTCAATTATTAAATCAACCTTGAATTCCTAAAATAAATAAATCCCCCTGTCATGATTCACTGTGAGTTTCTTTCATATAGTCATGATATTTAACTCTATACACTGCTGGATTTGGTTTGCTAATATTTTCCTTAATACTTTTTTCTATGTTCATAAAATATATGAGTCTATATTTTTCCTGTGATATCTTTATCTAGTTTTTGTATAAGGATAATACTTCTTTACTTGATAATGTAGTATCTATTTAGACTTTGTCTTTTGTCAGTTATTTTTTCAAGGAATTTGTAAATTTCATTTAAGTAATTTGTAATCTGTTGACACAAAAGCTATTCATAATGTCACCTATAATTTTTTAATTTTTGTTTGGTTGGTACTGATATCCCTTCTTTCACTCCTCATTTTGGCAATTTGTGTCTTTCCTTTCTTCTGGTCAATCTCCTTAATGATTTGGGTGATCTTTTCAAAGAGCTAGTTTTTGTTTTATGTTTTTACTATTTATCTTGTTTTATTTTTTCTTGAGTTTTTAATTTACTTCCCCCATCTCTATTATTTCTCTTCTTTTTATTTTAGTTTTCATTTGATTTTTTTGGCTTCTCATCCCATTTTTGTCTTAGAATGTCTTATCCCAAATGTGGAACACCTATAACATAGTTATGATACTGACTATGGCAATATTAATTAATATTTATATATATTATATAGATTATGATTTTAACCTATTTTAATATACTGTCAGTTTTTTCAAGTATTCTCAGAACTGAAAACGCAGGACTTAATGGATTAGGGCAGAAGTTTAAGTTATTGATTTGGGACCCTTCTTTTCTGATATAGCTATTTAAATCTATAAACTTCCCTCTGGGTGTTGTTTATGCTGAGTCACATTGATTTTTATATATTTTGTTTTCATTTTCATTGTATTAAAATATTTTCTAATATCCCTAGAGATTTATTCTTTGACTCTTGGTTTATTTAGAAACACACTGTCTTGGGATTTTGAGAGTTATTTCTGGTGTTCTTTTTATCCATGAATATCCTTTATTATAAGAGTTAAATTTCATTCATTACCTATTGAATGCTTATTTATTTCTTTAATATGAATGTTAGTTTACAGAGAGATAGAAGTAGTTGTGAGAAGATATTGGAATGGACTGAGGTTTCAAGAAGTAATTGGTTTTGTGTTTATTATGTTGCTATGTTATTATATAGTAATTTCTCCACTTACTGAACTTGATTATACTTTGTTAATGTACAGAATTTGAAAAGTATGGAGAAATGGACACACAAATTATCTTCCTTGATTTTTCCACTCAGAAACTACTGCTATGGACAACTTTCTTTTCTTTCTTTCCTTCCTTTCCTTGTTTATATTCAACAGTAGTTAGTTAATAGATAGTTTGCTTGTGCTGGGAACTGGATCCCTTATTTTTTTCCTCTTCTGTGAATATTCTTTTAAATAGATGTGGTTATATTCTACATACAACTTTGTGTTCTACTTTTTTCATTAGATATTATATTCTGAATTTTTCCTTTGCTGTGAATATTCTTTGTGCACATTATTATTAATAAGATTATTGTTAATAAGTATTTATATTAGTTTTCCTGATGTTGAGCTCTTTTATCTGTTTTTTATGTTTTTGCTATTATAAATACGATTGAGTCATCTTTCTGAATGAAATTATCTGGGCCTCATTTTGTCTCTTATCTCCTTATTGTAGCTTCTTAGAATTTGAATTACTGGTTCAAAGGATATATGTTATAAGACTTCTATATTCATTTAAAAGCAAGCAGTTACCTCAAATTGGGAATATATGGCTTTCATTTAGATTGCTTTAGAATAGTGTAAGGCTTACAATTTTGTGTCTTATTCAGAGTTCTATAGACATACAAAAGAACACCCTATCAACTTTTTACTACAGGAGTGAGTCTGCCCAGCAGGAGTTAAAATGCAACTCAGGAGATCCAGTCATCACAAGATAAAGAAAAAATAAGAGGGCTGGGGATGTGGCTCAAGTGGTAGCGCGCTTGCCTGGCATGCGTGCGGCCTGGGTTCGATCCTCAGCACCACAAACAAAGATGTTGTGTCCCCAATAACTAAAAAATAAATATTAAAAAAATTCTCTCTCTCTCTCTCTCTCTCTCTCTCTCTCTCTCTCTCTCTCTCTGTCTCTCTCTCTCAAAAAAGAAAAAGAAAAAATAAGAAAGGGTGGACCATTTTCTTTTTAAATAAACATAGGTATTTATTGCTATGCAGGACTTCTTTGAATCTCTCAATAGTTTCAATTAATCTTTAATTAAAATCAGAACTTCAGACTTTGTTTGGACTGATACTGCTCATATATCTGCTTCAGGAATAAACTAACATTGATTTCAGCATTTAAAAAGTATAGCTATATCTATGTTTTTCAATTTTATGCAATTATGAATTTGATTACATGAAATAATATATAATTGCCATATTAATTGATGTCTTATTCTCCAATTGAAGTATATTTATAGTGATTTGCATACAGCTTCTGTGCTTTCCTTACATATGCCAATAATTTGAAGTTCTAAGGTACTGGTGAAGGGAATACATTGCTATTTGGACTTAGAATTTTATTAATTATGTATTATTTAACCATAGGTAGTTCCATTGAGATAGCTATGACATAGTGAAAGGGGTAATTAATATTTATTGAAGAGTCTAGTGGTCCAAATACAAACTTCATTTTGGATCCAGAGCTCAGTGATGCTACTTCAATTAAAGTTTTGTTTTTTCTTAGTCATATAATTAAGATAATAAATTCATATGTAGATGCTTAGTGTTTGGGAACATCATGCTTTTGCTATTCTTGTTGAACAAGATTAGGGAATAAAAGACTGTTCCTTTTAGTCAAACCTAGGTTATATTGAACTTCTCCATTTGGGGTTTGGGATCTAAGCTACAGCTAATAATGAAATACCCTCTTTATTCTTGCTGATAATTGTCCCTTATATGTATATACCTCTTTTCAGGACTCTTGGAAATAAATACTTTATTGAGTGTAGAACTAGGAGCCAACTTGAATCCCTGGACATTTGCAATCTTAAGACATCCCAAATTTATCAATATTTCTTATTTAGGTAAACTAAATTTCAACATCAATGAATAATATCTTCATATCATAATCTGGCCTAGAAAATTTACTATGTGATCATAAGTTGATAAATTCCCATGAGTCTCAGTGTCCTATGATTATAATATCAGTTGTTTTAGTAATAACTCAACAACATAACCTATCTGAGAACTTTTTGAGGAGACAAATTATATTTTGTTCATTACTAAATCCACAGGAGCCAGTGTGTGGCACATATAGATGCTTGATTCTTGCACAATGAATAACAAATTCAAGAAAGATACAGCCAAAAATAGGGTAATAAACAAGAAAGTCTAGGTTGGAGGTACAAATAAACAGACCTAGACCAAAGATTGGGGAATTCTTTCATTAAAGTCTTTGGGTTAGGCAGTAACTATAGAGTACTATCTCTGGAATGTGGGTGACAATAGATTCTCACTGAGTTTCAGGCAGGAAAACATTCCTGTTCTCTCCTAGACCTTGAGCAGAGTCTTTTTATGTAGTCATTGATCTGTTAATTCACTTATTAATTCATAACCATCTTCTGAATGTCTGCTCTATGCTGAGATTTGCACTGGGTGGGTACTGAGATTACAACAATGAAGAAGACAGACCCAGTCCCTGTTCTTGAATTGCTTTATATGGAGAGTGCAATGTCCACAAACCAGTGCATGGCAGCATCACAGAGTGTATAAAATAATTATAACAGAGAAGATTTGGGGCACATATTTATAGTTAGTATATTAAAACTAATGGGAAGCATTGCCTTGAGAAAAGACTTTGTGGATTTAGATTAAGAGTACAAGGGCATTCTATGCTACAGAGAGATTATAAGGAAGGACATAGGTTCCTAGAATAGGGCCCATGCATAATAATATGTGTGAGAAAATAATATTAATTCCATTTGCCTAGAATATATAGTATCAAAAAGAGTATAAAACCTGGTGAGAAATGAAACAGATTATATAAAATAAGGGCCAGGTATTTATTTTCTATGTGAAGGAAGCAATTGAGAGTTTTTTTTAAAAAGAAATAATGTGGCTAGATTAAAAAGTTAGCAAGATTCCTTCTAGTGTATTTTTATACTAAAGTATTTTAGAGATGTGGAATTTTACTTTCTCATTGTATTTGGTTATCAAAAGAAAGAGAGAGGGGAGTGAGGGACAAAGACAAGAAGAAAGAAAGGCATAAGAAAAGGAGAAAACAGAAAAAGAAAAAACTAGCTGTGAGACTGGGGACCAGAAACATAAGAAAATCTGACAGGGCTATTTGCAAATAAAGAATTCGTGTTTTGGGGACTAATATTTTAAAATCTATTGTTTGTGTTATTTTTCTTGTTATATATACCTGCTGTGTTGCCAAGGAACTGTTTAGCAACATGGTGCCAGACTTTCAATTCAGATATTTGCTCTTCACTCCCCTTATAATTAGTGGCAGAGAACAAAGACTTTTGTATATAGTCAAGAGGTATTTAATTTACTATAAGCAAATATTGATGGATGGTTAAATATGGCATGTGTACTGTGCAAAGACACTGTATTAGGTATAAATAATATAGGAATGAATAAAACCTGTTGTGGAATGGTAAAATTAATTACCATCTCACAATAAAATAAGTAGAAAGGATTGTGGGAGCACAACACAGGGGTCCCTGGACTAGGAAGTCTTGAGAGTTACTAAGAGTAGATAATGTGTGAGCTAAGACTTTAAGAATGAGTAGATATTAAACAAGTTCATTAAGAATGGGAGAAGGGGAGGGGGAGAGGTTGGAATGGCTGAGTGTTTCTAGATGGAAAACACAGAATAAGTGAAAACCGAAAGGTGAAGGATAAACAAATAATTTATTATAACTCAATTAATTTTCCTTCTGATTCATAAAATTCCTATGTTTATGTATTGGTTACTAGGGAATCAAGTACTCAGAATTAAATTCTGAATTGTTTCATAGAGGTAATGCTTTAATAAGAAGAGCACTGCCCTTGGGATAAGATATTCATTCTTTCACTCATTAGCTAAACAGTTACAGATGACTGTTGCATGCTAGAAAATGTCATGCCGAGGAGGATATCTTCTTTTGTCTAATTGTATGAATTTGGGCAGACTTTCTAATATTTTTGATTTGGGGTTTCATATCTGGAAAATGAGTCATTGAGACCAGGATTACAAGATTGTGTTGAGGATTAAATTAGATTATAAATATTTCACAAACTCTAAAGTGCTACCCTAACATTTTTTCATATTAACAATGTTACATGTGAGAAGATTATATTGATGCTCTGAAAGAAAATTTGCTAATAAATGAAAAAGCTCACAGGGATTGAAGAGGCATGATATTCATTCTCTAGGCAGACCATGATGCTTTGAATATAGAAAATTAAAACCAAAAATTTTTGTGTGTAATATCTTTAGTTCTTTAGCAACACCGTTTCTTAGAATTCAAGATTTCTCCCTAATTATAAAAAGAGGACAAATATACCTATTTCTTGAGATTTTATGTAGATTAAATGAAAAACATAAAACTATATATGAAATAAATAACATCTCAGCATTTGGCACTCTCTATGCTTTCAATAAATATTTGTCTTTTTATATTTCAAATAAACATGAAAATAAATATGGAAATAGTAAGAACAATGTATATCACAGAACATTACTTGAACTTAATCACTCTTCCATTCATGCTTTTATTTATTTATTTTGGGGGGCTACTGGGGATTGAGTCTAAGGTTTTATGTATTTTATTTGAATTTGAATATAGACTTTGAGAGTGGTTACTTATGAATTACGAGATAGTGACTATGATGGAGAAGGAAAGCAAGTTCATTTGCTTAAACATTTAATGAGATGTTTCTGCAACTTGCTAATTATATATTATCAGACATGTATGTTAACATTTTGTGAACTTTACATTTTCATCTGGAAATGGAATGACCATACTAACTACTCCATATAGTTACATAGAAGAAAAAATGAACTAAAACATGTGAATCATGCATTTAAATGCAGTGTCTGATAAAGGCAGATACACTCTGAAGAAGTGATGCTTAAATTTCAAGGTGGCTCACTTGCATGGTTCCTTCCAAGGCCCTGAACATGATTTCATGTTCATAATTTTTTATTCCTTTTCTTAAAGAAAGCCATCATAAGCTTCAGTCTATAAATCCTGAATCAGATTCTGATAATTTTTAGGGAAAGCATAAAGGAACTGGATATGATATTCCTAGAGAATAAAGCATACCATATCTAGAGCACTATCAAAGGGACTCAAGGTCCCTGTGAAACAGGTTAGCACTTTCTGATATGCACTTATGAGGTCAAGAGTATTTAATAAAAGATAACATCTCTTGAGAAGGAGGCTGTAAAAATACTACATTATAGTGGCCATGCTGACAATAGTGATAGGTGTACCACTGACACTTAAGGGTCCTAGAATTGAGACCCTACAATTCTAAAATTAAATAATTTGGAATAATCTTATACTTCTGATTAAAAGACATGTTTAGGACTATAAAATTCATTTTAATGCAGTGGTCTTATATAATCCTCTTCATTAGACAAAACGCACTGCAAAGGAGGCCCTAGTTTGTGGTCTAATGAAGGCATGAAGCAGTATTGCCATTGGAAGGTAAGGTCAGTAGGATTTGAAAATTAAAACATGGGCCTTCTGTCTAAAGACTCTCATAAAGAAGAAATAGTAGATTGAGAAAAAATAAGGAGAAGAAATTTTTAAAAAGTGAAGGTAGCAAAATCTTTGAGAATAAGTAGTAAATGGTAAAAGCTGACTTGGAGAAATCTAGAAGTAATGCTGATCTCCAGTGGTTTCTCTTCATGGGGCTCAAGAACTGGCATTTTGGTATGCTGTGTATAAATCAAGAAAAAAATGGTATGGAGTAGAATTTGCTTTATGGTTAGAATTTGGGCTTGATTTTTCTGTTCTACAGATTGTAAGTGGTTGCTGGAAGAGAGCATTTACCAAATGGGACCACAGTTTCCTAGATCTTATAAAAATGAAAACTCATATATACTATACTCTATAAACACTTCAAATACCAAATTTTTATTTTTTTCCCATACCAGAAGCCAATTCTCCAATTTCCAGATATCAACTGAGTATCCTACAACACAATTACGACATCTACTTCCTGGAGTTAGTCCAGTTCACACATGTTAAGATCTCAGTCCCACAACACTAATCCCCCTAATTTCATATACTAATCATGATTAGTATGTCCCCAGCTTACTTAAAATTCTGTCTGAATATACTACAAATTGGTGGCTCCCATAATCCCACTAGAGTTTGGTAATTTTCTGTGATCATTCCCAGAACTCAAGAGAAACATTTAACCTATATTTACTATTTTATTATAAAATGTGACATTGGATACAAGTTAATAGACACATTGAGATATTCATAGTGCTGGGTCCCAAAGAGTCCAAACACAGGGACTTCTGTACTTGTGGAGTGGGGTATCACACCCTCTCAGCATATGGATATGTTCTTCAATACAGAAGTTCACCAAAATTAGTATTTTCTTTTAAAATGAAGGCTTCATCCTGTAGGCATGATCAATTATAAACCTGGGCTCCACCTCCTCTTTTCCCTTTACAGCCTGGGGTGTGGGGCTGAAAATGCAAAGATTGTCCTCATGGCTTAGACTTTCTTTTTGTTTATTTATTTATTTATTTTTATTTGTTTTAATTAGTTGCACATGACAGTACAATGATCTTGACATATACATTTGAATCAGATGGGATATAAGTTCTCATTTTCTGAGTGTACAGGTTGCAGAATTACGTTGGTCACGCAGTTACGATTATGCCCACAGCAATAATAATGTCTATTTTATTCTGCTGTTCTTCCATTCCCCCCTTCCCCTTCCCTCCCCTTCCATCATTTCTCTCTACCCAGTCAAGTATGACCCACTTCTTTTTTTTCCACCTCACATCGTCATACCTGTATTCTGTATAACAAAGGGGGTCTCCTTCCCTCTTCCATGCAATTCCCCTTCTCCCTCCCTTTTCTTCCCACCTCTCTTCCCTATCTAGAAGTAATTTTCTTCTCATGCTCTTCCTCTCTACCCATTTTGAGTCACCCCCTTATATCAGAGAAGATATTCAGCATTTGTTTTTTTGGGGGGGTTGGCTAACTTAGCATAATCTGCTCTAATGCCATCCATTTCCCTGCAAATGCCATGCTCTTGTTATTTTTTAGTGCTGAGTAATATTCCATTGTGTATAAATGCCTCATATTTTTTATCCATTCATCCATTGAAGGGCATCTAGGTTGGCTCCACAGTCTAGCTATTGTGAATTGTGCTGCTATAAACATTGATGTGGCTGTGTCCCTTTAGTATGCCGTTTTAGGTCTTTTGAGTAGTCCGAGAAGAGGAATAGCTGGGTCAAATGGTGGTTCCATTCCCAGATTTCCAAGGAACCTCCATACTGCTTTCCAAATTGGCTACACCATTTTGCAGTCCCACCAGCAATGTATCAGTGTAACTTTTTCCCTGCATCCTTGCAAGCACTTGTTGTTGATTGACTTCATAATGGCTGCCATTCTTACTGGAGTGAGATGATATCTTAGAATAGTATTAATTTGCATTTCTCTGATTGCTAGAGATGATGAGCATTTTTTCATATATTTGTTGATTGATTGTATTCCTCTTCTGAGAAGTGTCTGTTCAGGTCCTTGGTCCATTTGTTGATTGGGTTATATGTTTTTTTGTTGTTTAATTTTTGAGTTATTGTATACCCTAGAGATTAGAGCTCTATCTGATGTGTGAGGAGTAAAAATTTGTTTCCAGGATGTACGCTCCCTATTCATCTCACATATTATTTCTCTTGCTGAGAAATAACCTTTTAGTTTGAATTCATTGAATTTGTTGATTCTTGGTTTTAATTCTTGTGCTATAGACATCTTATTAAGGAACTTGGGGCCTAACCCTACATGATGAAGATTAGGGACTACTTTTTCTTCTATTAGACACAGAGTCTCTGGTTTGATTCCTAGATCCTTGATCCATTTTGAGTTAACTTTTGTGCATGGTGAGAGATAGGGATTCAATTTCATTTTGTTGCATATGGATTTCTAGTTCTCCCAGCACCATTTGTTGAAGATGCTGTCCTTTCTGCAGTGCATGCTTTTAGCAACTTTGTCTAATATAAGGTAGTTGCAATTTTGTGGGTTGGTCTCTGTGTCCTCTATCCTGTACCATTGGTCTACCAGCCTATTTTGGTGCCAGTTACCATGCTGTTTTTGTCACTATTGCTCCGTAGTATAGTTCTGGTATAGCGATACCACCTGTTTCACTCTTCCTGCTTAGAATTACTTAAGCTATTCTGGGTCTCTTATTTTTCCAGATGAACTTCATAATTGCTTTTTCTATTTCTGTGAGGAATGCCATTGGGATTTTGATTGGAATCGCATTGAATCTGTAGAGTACTTTTGGTAATATGGCCATTTTAATAATATTAATTCTGCCTATCCATGAGCAAGGTATATCTTTCCATCTTCTAAGGTCTTCTTCTATTTCTCTATTTAGGGTTATATAATTTTCATTGTATAGATCTTTCACCTCTTTTGTTGATTCCCAAGTATTTTTTTTGACACTATTATGAATGGGGTGGTTTTCCTCATTTCCATTTCAGAGGATTTGTCACTGATATACAAGAATACCTTTGATTTATGGGTGTTTATTTTATATCCTGCCACTTTGCTGAATTCATTTACTAGTTCTAGAAGTTTCTTGGTAGAACCTTTTGGGTCTGCTAGGTATAGGATCATATCATCAGCAAATAGTATAAGTTCTTATTTTCCTATATTTATGCCTTTAATATCTTTCATCTCTCTAATTGCTCTGGCTAGTGTTTCAAGAACTATGTTGAGTAGAACTTGAAAGAGAGGACATCCCTGTCTTGTTCCAGATTTTAGAGGGAGACTGTCTTCAATTTTTCTCCGTTTAGAATGATGCTGGCCTGATGCTTGGTGTAGATAGCTTTTACCATGTTGAGGTAACTTCCTGTTATCCCTAGTTTTCTAGTGTTTTAAACATAAATGGGTGCTCTATTTTGTCGAATGCTTTTTCTGCATCTGATTATATGGTTCTTATCTTTAAGTCTATTGATATGGTGAATTTCATTTATTGATTTCTCTGTGTTGAACCAGGCTTGCATCCTGGGGATGAAACCCACTTGATCATGGTGCACGATCTTTTTGATATGTTTTTGTATCTGATTTGCCAGGATTTTACTGAGGAATTTTGCATTTGTATTCATTAGAGATATTGGTCTGAAGTTTTCTTTTCTTGAAGTGTCTTTGTCTGCTTTTCGAATCAGGATGATATTGGCCTTGTAGAATGAATTTGGAAGTACTCCTTCTTTTTCTATTTCCTGAAATAGATTGAAGAGTATTGGTTTTAGTTCTTCTTTAAAGGACTTGTAAAACTCTTCTATATATCCGTCTGGTCCTGGGCTTTTCTTGGTTGGTAATCTTTTGATTGCTTCTTTTATTTTCTCACATGATATTAGTCTGTTTAAGTTGTGTATATCTTCCTGACTCAATCTGGGTAGATCATATGACTTAAGAAATTTATCGATGCCTTCACTATATTCTATTTTATTGGAGTATAAAGTTTCAAAATAATTTCTAATTATCTTCTGTGTTTCTGTAGTGTTTGTTGTGATATTGCCTTTTTCTTCCCGTATGCTAGTAATTTTGGTTCTCTCTCTTCTTCTCTTCATTACCATGGCTAAGGGTCTGTCAATCTTATTTATTTTTTCAAAGAACCACCTTTTAGTTTTGTCATTTTTTTTTCAATTGTTTCTTTTATTTTGATTTCATTCATTTCAGCCCTGATTTCAGTTATTTCTTACCTTCTACTGCATTTGCTGCTGATTTGCTCTTTGTTTTCTAGGGCTTTGAGATGTAGTTTGAGATCATTTATTTGTTGGCTTTTTCTTTTTTTGAGGAATGAACTCCATGCAATGAATTTTCCTCTTAAAACTGGTTTCATAGTGTTCCATAGATTTCAATATGTTGTGTCTGTGTTTTCATTTATCTCAAAGAATTTTTTAATTTCCTCCTTGACGTCTTCTGTAACCCATTGTTCATTCAGTAGCATATTTTTCATTCTCCAAGAGATGTAGGAATTTTTTTTCTTATATTATCATTGATTTCCAATTTCATTCCATTATGATTGGATAAAATGCATGGTAATATCTCTACTCCTTTATATTTGCTAAGAGTTGCCATATGGCATAATATATGGTCTATTTTTGAGAAGGATCCATGTGCTGCTTAGAAAAAAGTGTATCTGCTTGATTTTGGTTGATATATTCTATATATGTTAATTAAGTCTAAGTTATTGTGTTATTGAGATCTATAGTTTCTTTATTCAACTTTTTTTGGAAGATATGTCCAGTGGTGAGAGAGGTGTGTTAAAGTCACCATGATTATTGTGTTGTGGTCTATTTGTCTCTTGAACTTGAGTAGAGTTTGTTTGGTGAACATAGCTGCACCATTGTTTGGGGCATATATATTAATGATTTGTTATGTCTTGTTGGTGAATGATTCCCTTTAGCAGTATGTAGTGTCCTTCTTTATCCCTTTTGATTAACTTTGGCTTGAAGTCTATTTTATTTGATATGAGTATGGACCTCCCTGCTTGCTTTTGAGGTCCATGTGAGTGGTATGATTTTTCCCAACCTTTCACCTTCAGTCTGTGTATGTCTTTTCATATCAGATGAGTCTCCTGTAGGCAGCATATTGTTTATTTTTATCTTTTTTTAAAAATCCAGTCTACTAGCCTATGTCTTTTGTTTGGTGAGTTTAAGCCATTAACATTTAGGGTTACTATGGATATATGGTTTGTACTTCCAGCCATGTTTGTTCATTTTTTTTTAATTTAACTTGATTTGTTTTTCCTCTTTTGATTAGTTTTTCTCCTTACTGTACTACTTCCTAATGTTGATTTTCATTGTTGTTTTTCATTTCCTCTTTGTGTAATGTTTTGTCCAAGATGCTTTGCAAAGCCAGTTTTCTAGCTGTGAATTCTTTTAACTTTTTCTTATTGTGGAAGGTTTTTATTTTATTTTCAAACCTGAAGCTTAATTTTGCTGGATACAGGATTCTTGGTTGGAACCTATTATCTTTCAGCCTTTGAAATATGTTGTTCCAGGATCTTCTAGCTTTCAGCGTCTGTGATGAAAAATCAGCCATTAACCTAATTGGTTTACCTCTAAATGTAATCTGCCTCCTTTCTCTTGTAGATTTTAAAATTCTCTCCTTTTTCTGTATGCTGCACATTTTCATTATAATGTTTCTTGGTGTGGGTCTCTTGTGGTTTTGTACATTCGGTGTCCTGTAGGCTCCTACGATTTGGATTTCTATTTCATTCTTCATGTCTGGAAAGTTTTCTAAAATTATTTCACTGAACAGATTGCTCATTCCTTTGATTTGGACCTCTGTCCCTTCCTCTATCCCAATAACTCTTAAATTTGGTCTTTTTATGGTATCCCAAATTTTTTGGATGTTCTGCTCGTGGTTTCTTATCAGATTTTCTGAGTTGTTTAGGTTATTTTCGAGATGATATATTTTTTCTTCGTTGTCTGATGATCTGACTTCTAATTGGTCTACTCTACTGGTGGTACTCTCATTTGAGTTTTTAATTTGGTTTATAATTTCCTTCATTTTCAAGATTTCTGTTTTTACTTATTAATTTTTTTTGTATAACCTCTACCTCCCTGTAGAGTTGATCTTCTGCTTCTTGGATTACTTTATGAAATTCATTGTCAAAGTGATCTTTCATTGTCTGCATTTGGTGTGTAAGGTCTTCCTTGAGACTCCAGATCAACTGAAGCATGTATATCTTGAAATCTTTATCAGATATTTTTTCTGCTGCAGCTACCAACTCCTCTATTGTTGAGTTGTCCTGCATTGTTTGTGTTCCTTTTTTCCCTTGTTTTTTCATGATGCTCATGTTTCTTTCCAGCTCTGTGTGACTGCTGTGTTATTATTTACTCTCATAAATTTGTGGGGGGTTTTTGTATAGTTCCAAGGTCTCTCCTTTCTGATGGGAGATAATGTCTAGAGATGTTTTGTTCAATAGTAATTTAACGTAAATTAAATAGTTTCATAAAAGCTATACAGATTCTGGTGGCGTATAGAGAACTGAGGGTTGGACGTAGGACTTTACGTTTAGGAGGAAAGATGTGAGGATATGGGAGTTAATATATCTTAGCTACTTTGGAGGAGAGCTCTAATGAATAGGGTTATTAACAGGAGAATAGATAGGAGTATTTTGGGGTAGATAAGTACTTGGGAGGACTATAAGAAGCATAGAAACATTCACCTATTTGCATTTAGTACATTACACTTAGTTGAAATAGTAATGCTTATGAGGTTGGGAGGGGAAGAGAAGGAGGAAGAAAAGTAAAAAGAAAAGAAGAAGAAAATGCAATAAAGAAAAAAAAAGAAAACTGAAAAATTAGGGTTCTGGTTTTTTCTTTACCAGTAGATGGCATTTTCATTCCAGGTTGAGTCTCTGCCCTCAGGATGTAGGAAGCAATCCACGTAGGGCCACTCTCTGACCCCTGCCAGGTGCCTCTCCAATCCCGGTCTTTTGGGGTTGCTCCCGGGTCTCTATCCCACTCACTTCTGCTCACCAGGCTGTAGTCACTGGGGCTCCTCTTCACAGCCCTGGGTTCACTCTGGGCGTGTGGTGCACTGGTCGCCCTGCACTCGCAATCAGCTGAACGCTCTTTGTTGGGCACTCACCAAGTCATCACAGCTGATCTGTCACCAATCTCGCTGTCCGTGAAATCTGCCCGAAGCTGATGAGGTAGATTTTTCCAAGATGGCGACCGCCTGTTTTCTGAACTGGGGTGTCCAGTGAGGAGGAGGTAAGTGGGCTGTTTCTCCACTAAGTACAAACTTCAGTCCTCATCCCATGCCCCGTGGAGATGCGAGTCGCAGTCTGGTGCATTCTATCTGCAAAGGGTATGAAAGTCTGTTCTAAGCTGCCAGAACTCCTCAGCGTTCAATTCCACTGGCAGAGTTCAACTCCGCTGGCCGGTTTCCGCACAAAGAGCAACTCGGAGTTTCTCACCTTTTGGATTGTGTTTGTGACCAGCCCCTGTTTATAATCCTGTCACAGGTTCCATGAAGTTTAAATTCATGGGTGAGGGCTCCTATGAGGGTGAGCGTCTGTCCACCAACTCGGGTCATGCAGTAAAGAGTTCTCCTCTAATCCACCATCTTGGATTTCTCGGCTTAGTCTTTATTATGACCATCTTCCATAATGAAGCTGTCCAGGAATTCCATCATGAATTCCTCATTAACCGGGTGTGGTGGCATAAATCTGTAATCCCAGGTGCTCTGGAGGCTGAGACAGGAGAATTGCAATTTCAAAGCCAGCCTCAACAATGATGGCAAGGTGCTGACAACTCAGTGAGACCCTGTCTCAAAATAAAATACAAAATGGGGATGGGGATATGGCTCAGTGGTCAAGTGCCCCTGAGTTCAATCCCCACTACAAAAAAATGCTTTATTAGATTGGAATATACTAATAGCACTCAGGAAATTTCAGGGGGTATAGAGACTGTGTATCAGAATCAGAGGTCAAAGACCAAATATTGGAACAAAAGATGTTCCTAGCACCCCTATCATTTAGAAAATTACTAAGGTTTTAGGATCTTTTTGTCAGTAACTAGTATAAGGAACATATCTATCAATCAATCTATCTATCTATATGTATATGTACATATATATATATATATATATATATAACATGTGTATATATAATAAAATATATGTGTGTATATAATAAAATGTGTAAAATGTGTATATATGTGTATATAATATGTGTAATAATATTTATTATTATTATTTATTGTCAGACACTCCAAGGCAGAAACCACTGTTTCTGAAAACAGTATTGCATTAAGAGCTTAGATCTATACTTTATGGATTTATTTATTTTCTTTCATGCATGGTGTAAATCTTTGATGTTGATTAAACATATATGTACTATGTAAAATTAAACATAGTGGTAATATTTTATGAGAAAAGACACATAATATGTGATATGCATAGATTGAGAAATGCGTTTCACTCTTAAAAAGAAAATACTGACATAGGACTTGATAATCATTGTGCCTTAAGTAGCAAAGTCAGGGAATAGTTTAGAATTTCAACTTTGAGAGCTGATTGTGAAATTCAAGACTTCTTCCTTGAATGTCCCAGAGAGATATATCACTCCATTTTTGGTTTATAAAACCAAAGATCTTGTTTTTGAAAATGTCACTGAAGAAATATTGTTATTAATAGCACTATGCTTCTGGAGTGTCTTGAAAAAAGCATCACTAATAGACCATTGATCTATTTGTAAATGGAAAGTGAGAATTTTTCCAGTGGGCTAAAAAGATGGTTGGTTTCATTTTACTTTTATTGTCTCTAAAGAGGAGGCTGAAATTATAAAAATGCTTTATGTGTGCTGGTGAAAAATTTATATGCATTTACAAGGTTTTTAAGAACCTCAAACTTCCCTCACAATTGTTTGTCCTGCAAATAAATCTGGCATCGAAATAATCTATATAGGAATATATAGGAATATGCTTATGCAACACTGTTGGATCACTGTGGGGAATTAGAAAGTCCATGATCTTTGGCATTTGGGCTTCTTGGATTTAAGTCCTGGTTCTACGTGTCATCTCTGAGACTTTGAACCAGTCACTTAACCTGTTTGAAGATCAGTTCTCTCAGGACCGATAATGTTTATAAAGTTAATCAAAGCACAAGAAGCACCTACCTTAGTGCATGTTATAGAAAAGTCCTTTAATTTCTCCAGGGTGACTTTGGGAAACCCATTCTTTATCTTATCCATTCTCATAGCTTTGAACATCACACCTTTGTTCACACTCAGACTTTCCATTTTATCATCCATGAATATAAAAATACATGCAGTTCTTGAGGTTAAATGATTTTAAGTGAGTTAAAATGCTGAGCAAACCACATGATATTGACTATGAGCAAGAGTTCATAGTTGGGTTAGCAGTCATGATTCTAAAGGAAGTTGCCAAATGACCATTCTCTTTGGAGTCCCACTTTCTAGAGAGCCATTCATAAATTATTAAGTAAATCCTCAATACTGAAAAATGATGTTATTAGTCACGCCTTTGTTAGCAAATGACATTGTAAGTGCAGTTTTAGAACAAAAACAAGTTGAAGTATAGTAATAAAAAAGCAAAAGGACATATCCACTGGAATAATTTAAGTTTTCCTTTCAATTTCTCTTCCTATTTTCATTGTAGGATTAACGTGACAGTAAGATAGTCAGCAATAAGAAAACCTGTGCTTCATAAAACATTCTTATGGTAATACTACTTCTCCTCTTAGCAAGATGAGAAATGTTGGGTAAGAGGTGAAGATAAGAACAAAAAATTTTGCCTAGAAATTAAACATATTGCAGATTACACTTTATCCCTTTTTCTTTTATCAAATTACTGATATAACATCATGATTTATATAATCAATTTGGCTACCTATGAATTTTAATGAATACACTTTATAGTTGAAAAATTTGAAGATCCCGCGTTGAGCCCATATGTTCTCATTTTCTCTCTCTCTCTCTCTCTCTCTCTCTCTCTCTCTCTATATATATATATATATATATATATATATATATATATATATATATATATATTCTGTCTTATCCTGCTAATAAAATCTTAGACAGGAAAAAAAAATTTTTGGAAGATATAGCTCTTGGTGTTCAATTTCTAGGAATGGAACAAAATACGTTGTATCAGTAAAAAAAAACTTAAGAACCTCAGATGGGGTTTTGGATATGGTGCCCTCTATCCCCTCTTTCATTGCTCACATTCAATCAAGCGTACTGCAGATTTTTCTTTCTAAATATTTCTTTACTCTGAACCTCATTTTCTATACTGACTCTTTGGCATCTACATTTAGAGGCTAATGTGTACCTTAACATGACCAAATAGAACTTTTGATTTTCCTTCAAGTTCTTTTTTGCCCTAAGCTTTATTTATCTCACTAAATGGCAAAACCTAGGATTAGCCCTTCTGTTTTCCTTGTCTTTACACCACACTTTTAATCCTTCAGGAAGCTGTATTAGAATATCTGGTAATTTTTCATTGCCTCTAATACTTCAACCATGGTAGGCAGCCATTATCTCAAACTTCTACTGCTGCATTAGCTATCAGCTTTCTAACTGATCTCCCTGATTCTACTCTGGGCCCTGTTTACACCACTCTTTATGCAACATCCATAGTGATTTAAAAAAAAAAATTACTACATTGTGTTCCCAGCCAACTGTTTCTGTGGATTCTTGGTGCAACCAGAGTGCAATTCAGATTCCTTACAGTCACCTACAAGCCTTATTGATGAGGCCTTGCCTACCCCTATATTAGACAACTCATATGTTTCTCTTTAGTCACATTGCCTTTGCTTGTCTTTCAAGGAGCCACACACATTTCTCAGTCTTATTTCTCACTTCTCAGTCTTACCATTTGCTCATTGTTGTGCTTGAAGTGCTTTTCCTCAGACTTGTATGGGACTGCCGCTTTAACATTTAGTTGTCTACTTAAATGTCATCTCTTCATAAAAGACTTAATAAATTTCTTTCAATTTACTCCAGATTTTATTTTTTGTATTTCTGTGATCAGAATCAGAAATGTTTAATTAACATTTATTGTCTATCAGTTTCCAGTAGAAAGTAAGTTGTTTGTGGGCAGGCATTCTGTTATGTTCAGCACTGTACCTCTGCCATCTAGAGCAATACCTGACATATAAATGCTGAATAAATATTATTGATTCACTAATTTCCTGCTAAGTTTGAGTCTCATCTTCTTTTCCTAAGTTATGGAAGCTTCCTCCTGGCCTTCTACTTTCAGTCTTGAGTGTCTAAATGAATAAACAAACTTTAAAAAAAAATCATTACCGTTCAAAGTATCTAAGTATATTTGGGGCATAGAAGGCATTTAATCATCTGGCTTCCATCTACTTCACTAGTCATATTTCTCATCAATCCAAGAATTAATGTGTCATTATTCACCTGTTTAATTTAGCAAAACATACTGTGCTGCTTACAATTCTATGCCCTGATCCAATTACTTCTCCCTGGTATATGCTCTCATTCCTACCCTTTTCCTAGATAATTATTATTCACTCTTTCAAACATCATTTAGAAAAGTAGAGTAACTTAAGATGGGAAAAAAAGATAAAAGGCAGTTCAGGATTTCCCTCCTTCGAAGGCCTTTCCACTTTCCCACCCTGGGTTTCCCTGGGTTTCTCTTATAGGTTCTCTGTTTCCTTATGCTTTTATATTTACCAATGTTGTGTTGTAATTATCTTCACCCACTTCACCCGTATCTAGCTCCTCTATTGGTGTGTGAGATCCTTGTTGGCAGGGGTGAAGCTTATTCATTTCTGTAGCCCCAGGGTAATGTATGAGTCCTGGGAATACATTGGTATGAACTGTTGCATGTGATTCCCATTAGGGGCAAATTCATCACTGAGCAAATTCTAGTCTGAATGTATTTCTATTAGCTCTGTGTACTGGAATTTAAGAGAGCAATGTCAACACAATGAACATGGAAAAAGTTTACATATTTCAAATGTTGGCAAATTTGAACTAAAACTTATGAGCTAGATAAGGATTCTTTATGTGTTATTTGTAGCAGTTTTTGTATACCCTTTTTTAATATACAGTCAACATTTAACTTTCCATTCAAAGTGTGTGAAAAGAAAATTAAAATTTTAAGAATAAATATCATGGTAGGTGGTTATAAATGAGCAAATCATCTAAAAATAATCGTGCATACAATGAATTTTTTTTCTAAATTGAAAGTCACAACTCTTGTTATATACTATACTGTTCTTTCTGATAGGTAGGTAAAAGTTAGCAGCTCTTACTTTTTAATATAAAACAATATTTCTGTGGTCTTTGTGCTGAAATAAATTTTCTGGTTATATCTATCTACTCCCACTCTCAGTGAGGTGCTGGATGATAGGAAGAGGACAGACACCCTAGACATGTAAGAACATGTTGGGGGATGTGGTACTGAGAGAAAATCAACAAAAACTATTATAGACCATTCTGAAAATCTGAGGTATTTTCACAAATAAACTATTTTTACAAATGATTTTTTATGTGAACTTCTTTTACTTTCTTAGTTTTGTTGTGAGAAATTCAAGTGAACAGTAGTCTTCCCTGAGACTTTAGGATGCTTTATCATGAAACATGATATGGGGTGTGATAATGATGCTCCCACTATAGAAGACAGTAATATTAAATAAGAAATTTAGTAAGTTGCCAAAGGTTATACAACTGGTAAATTGTTGAGTCATCTTATAATGTATATTGAGATTAAATATCATGAAACTTCACTCTAGCTCATGCCTGCCCAACTGAATGATATAATTAAAATGGAAAATATAGATGAATTCATTAATTCTTTCCATAAACATTCATCAAGCTCACATTGGGTATTCTTTGAGTAAATACTAAGCATTTTTTCTTTCCTTTGTGTTTTTATATTCCTCCACAAATTGAAACACCTTGTCTTATATTAACAAAAAACCTGAAGGCCTGGTAAATTGAGGTTGTATTTGTCTTCAGTGCCTGAAAATATTAGATGTTCATTGAAGTTTTGTCTATATTTAATAAGTAAACAGGTCTTTCTTATGTGATTCTAAGAGTAGCCATGATAGAATAAGTTTATAAGTAGTTTCTAAAATGTAATATATCTTTATGTTGACAGTTGATATCAGCTCTGAGCTCTTTTTACCCTTTTGAGGTTTCAAATAGTATTTGCTTTTATTTTATAGTAGGCTTAATTGTTTAGCTTTAAAGCAACAACAACAAAAAATCTTTAAAGGACTATTTATAATGTGCTAAGAACTGTGCTTTTTGCATTTATTTTATTCAATCCTACAGCAACACTTCATTGTATATACTCATATAGCATAAATGTTCTTTGAGTCGCAATGATAAGGATTCAAATAACAACTTGATCATTCGAACAATGTGTAAACTTGGACTAACCTCATTAGTTGTCTATTTTTGTGTAATAATCTTATCCTGAAATTAATGATTTAAACAACCAATATTTATTACAGTTTTTACAGTTGAAGAATCAAGGCAGAGCTTAGATGTTTTAGGATCTCTAATGAAGCTGGAATCAAGTATTGGCCAAGCTGAAGTCTCCTCTGAAAGCTTGACTGGATAGATACTTTTCCAATCTCACCTGGTTTAGGGTAGTTTTCAATTTTTTTGCAGCCTATTTGACTTAAGGTCTTTCTTCCTAAGTAGCAATTAATAGATGCTGACTTATGTTCACAGCTCCATGGGTGTTTTAGTCTACTTTTTTCACTGTTATGACAAAAAGGCCCAACAAGAACAATTTAAGAGGATGAAAAAAAGCTATTTGAGAATCATGGCTCCAGAGATCTCAGTCCATAGATGACCAACTCCATTGCTTTTGGCTGGAGGGAGGTGAAGTAGAATATCATGGTGGAAGAGTATAACAGAGGAAAGAAGCTCAGAAACAGAGCTAGCTCCCCTCAACAACTACAAAATATATAAGCCCCAAAGACACATTGATACACTTTTTCTAGCTACCACCTACCTGCATACAGTTACCACCCAGCTAATCCATTCAAGTGGATTAATGTACTGATTAGTTTAATACTGTCATAACCCAATCCTTTCACCTCTGAGTGTTCTTATATTGTCTTACATATGAGCTTTTGGGGGAAACCTCATATCTAACTCATAACAATGAGTATCCCCACCACCACTCATCACGGTTTGCTTCCTCAAAGCAAGAAAATGAAACAAACAAACAAACCAAAAAAAAAAAAACCAATAGTCTTTATTAGCAAGATGGAAGTTATATAGTCTTATGAAACTTAATTATTTAAGTGATATCTCATTGGTTAGAAATAAGTTACAGGTTCTATTCAGGTTCTATTCATACCTATAGGAGGCATTAAACAGGGCTGTGAATATCAGGAGAGGGGGCCATTTTAGATTCTGTTTGCTCTACTCACTAAGCATTAATTTACTTTTATTTTAACGAAAGGAAAATTATGGAATGAATATTTTTCTCCCCAAAATTTATATTTTGAAGCCCTAATTCCAAGTACCTCTGCATGTGACTATTTTTTAGAAGTAGGGATTTGAAACAGATAATAATGTTAAACATTGTTGTTATGGCAGGTCCTAATCCAATCTATCTGGTGTATTTATAAGAAAAGGAGATTAAGTCATGGGCAACACAAACAGAGGAGCAGTCATGTAAGAACACAGTCACAGTCAAATTTGGCCATCTGCAAGCCAAGGAGAAAGTCCTCAGAAGACATAAAACCTGATGACACCTTGATCTTGTATTTCTAGCCTCTAGATTTGTTAGAAAATAATTTGTTTTTAAATCACTCTGTCTGTAATGTGTTATTATAGTGGAGCTGGAAAACCAGCATTCAATCTCATATATTTGTTTTCTGATGACTAAATTAGCTAGCAAGGTATTTTGTAAAGTATCCTGTGTCAAATCTATCTTAAATAAATATTCAAAAATTTTAATATTATTTATTAGTGTTATAATTGAGGTGAAGCCTCTAGGGCACAAAGTTGTTAAATAACTAGATTTTAGATTTCATCTAGTTCATTTTTCTGTTTTTTCAGATCTGAGATAAACCTATCTCCACTGTTCAGTTTAATTGAGCAAACATTTATTGAGCCCCTTTTATAAATAGGTATTTTATAAATAGGTATTGGATAAAACAGATATGAATAAGATATGAACCTGATAACTAGGAAGAATTTAGACTACTGGGGCAAAGATTCACATAAACTTGGCTTTTTAAAAATTATTTTTATTTTTTTAAATTTTTGTTCTTTTTAGTTATACATGACAGTAGGATATACTTTGACTTAGTTATACAAACATGGAGTATATCATATTCTAATTAGGATCCCAGTGTTGTGATTGTACATGATCTAGAGATTCACTATGATATATTCATATATGTCGCTAGGAAAGTTATATACAATCATTCTACTCTCTTCATTCATGAACAGATAGCTGAGATATAGCACGGTAAATTCTAAGAAATGTTCCTTGGGTGCTATAAAAGCCCAAGGAGAGGTTTGGGATTCACTACGTGGAGCCAATGATAGAAGTGGCAAATTGAAGACTGAGTTAGAATTCTCATGTGAATAAAGGTGAGTGGAAAGGCATCTCTAGCAAAGGTAACCAAATATAAAGCAATTTAACATTAGTAGGGGTTTAAACAAACAGGGCATTTTTTGTAGAAGTTTCTAAAAATCAAACCAGAGTGTACTTTATTTCCTGTTTGTTTAAACCCCTAGAAATGTTAAATTGCTTTATATTTGGTTACCTTTGTTAGAGATGCCACTCCACTCAGAATGAAATGTTCAGAAATCTTTTAAAAGATATTGTTCTAATTTAATTTTCTGGTATTTTATTAATATAGTATTGTACTATGATAAAATTTTATATGTAGTTTTGTATGACAAACAAAATGTGTTACTGACAGGAAAAAACAATGATAGTATTTTAAAAATTTTAAAAAATGGGAGTAGTATAAAAATAGGGATTTTTAAAGTTATGAAATTTTGATTTGGTTTTTCTTTATTAGATTAAATCTTTTAAATATTGACATTCCCCAACTTATAATATTTCTTTTATTTTTCATTTTTGTAGTTCAAACTCATGGCTTTGTGCATTCGAGGCAATCACTTTAGGAACTGAGCTATATCCCCAGCCCCCAATTTACAACTACTTACTATATTTGACTTTATGGTAGAGTGCAAGCAATGTTCATTTGGTAGAAATCATACATCAAATTTTGAATTTTGATCTCTCCTGGCCTAGTGATATGTGATATGATATTCTCCTTAGATTCTGCTACTACCCAGAAAGTAACCCCATTCCGTAAGACAGGGATCATCAGTATAGTAAACCAAAGTGGGAAAAAGGAGGAGAAGGGGAGAAAGAGACACAGATCTAAGAGCTTTTAATAATGAGTCAGGGATGAAAAGGACATGGAGGACAATAATAACACTAACATCTTTAGCATGATGCTTTTCTTGGTTTCTTTCATTTAATTCTCTCAATACTATGAGCTTGGTATTGTTTAAAATCCCCATTTTATAATTAAAGAAATAGGGACAGAAATTTCAAATGATTCATCTAATATCACTATTGGAAAGGGTTGAGCCAAAATTTGAACCATAGATTCTACCTACAGAACTTTTATTAAACATCTAAAGAAGGAGATGAATTTAGAAATAGTTAATAAATTGTTTAGTTGATCTAAGTTGAACTTTTAAAAAGTTCAGTAGATAGTCACACATAGTAGCACTCTTTCCATTTTAATAAAGCTGACTAACCTCTAGAAATGGGCATACTCTGCAGCCAATATAGTAATTAGTTATAGTTTATAGTTTGGGACCTGGGACTTGAGAAAAGAAGGAAATTGGCAAAGATTATATTTAAGCCAAGCCATCCTCAGCAAACTGATAGGAAGGAATACATAGTTTTGTATGACAAATGTAGTGTGTTACTGACAGAAAAAAACAAAACACCACATAAAATTTTTTAGGCTTTTACTATACTGTCATAATGGGAAAAATATAGATAATTCTTGATCTGTGGTTTATAAATATGTGTCATTTTACTTAACTCTCATGGTAATCTTATAAGATTTGATTAACTCCAATATGTAAACTGTGAAACTGAGGCTCATACGTCATTTGCTTGAAGCCCCATAGTTAGGAAGTGGTAAATATGTCTACAAGGAAATGTAGAGTTAACTGAATATAAATTTTATTTTTCTGCCACTATAACTTGCTGTATTATAGCATGGGTATTTTCCCGCCTCCTCCTAGTAGTGAAGTCTCCCTTAGGGTATATTATCTTCTTATGCTGCAAGTATTACATTGTATTGTTAGCACTTTGTTTAGCACCTATCGATAGTGTTTAATAATTATTTATTAAATTAACCACCTCAGATAGTCTTCAGAATTTGAGCATGGTATTTCTATGAAAAAACAATTCATGAGAGCAGAAGGATATGCAAAAATTATAACTTTCATGTTTTTTACAGATGGCTACCAAGGGGCATAATGTTAGAACATTAGGTAGTCAGAGAATATTAGTGTGTCAGATTATATGAATGAGTACATGTGCCAAGTAGATAATGTAGGGACATCAAATTTTAAAAATAGAAGAAACTCCAGGGTTTGTCTGATTCTCTCAGGAATCAGGAGACAAGGGGTCTAGGCTCAACTTTGCCATCAAAATAGAAACTCAGAGTACTTTTTCAATTATTCATAAAATATTTTTTGAAACTTTACTATGATGTCTGCCCTCATGGAATTTCAGTCTACTAGGAAGTGACTTTGTTAAGGTCAGACACCAAGGTTAGGGATTTTTAAAATATCTCTATCCTTGGTATTTTTCCCACAGGTTTGACCCATAGAAAGTGTTCAAAAATAGTTACTAGTTGGGTAAATAATATGTTGTGTTGTCTAAGTTTATTCTCTCTGGGTTTTATTTATTCACTTAAAAGTGAGAGAATTTAATAGATTATATTTGAAACAGTTACTGAATTATGATCATGGGTTTTGAAGCTATTCAAATCTGAGCTCCAAAGCTAGCTCTGCACAATAGACTTCTCTGAACCTCAGTTTCCTGATCTGTTACATGAGTGTGGAATATGATGAGACAAAATGAGAAAATATTCAAAAAGTGATCATGATTCCCATGTAAAAAAGTACTTTAAAATGGTAGTTTTAAAAACCCCATCTTTCTAGCTCTGTCATTCTTACGTTACAACTCTCATTTAACTCTTTTACAAATAAGAAAACTAAAGGATAGAAGAATGTGGTTACTTAACCTCACACTAGCTTTTTCTTATACATTTACTATAGTACCAGCAAATCAGTAATTGTGATAAGTAAGTAAGGAATGGGGGCAACACAGTGGTCAATTAGTTTATACACACAAGGTATTTTGGAGATCAGTCACATCTACTTCACAGACTGATACATTTTACTTCTGCTCTGTCCTTAGCCAAAACAACCTGTCACCAAAAACATCCCATTATGTTTAAGAGCACTGTTGCTGTGATGTTAGCTTCCTTACAATAACATCTGCTCCTCCTTGTAGCAGGTAGTCAAGCATTATTAAAAGGCCCATCTCATTTTACTAGAAGCCTAATGCTTAACACTTTTTGCTCCTCTGTACAAACCATTACTTGTCCCACTGCCCCCTTTATAGAATATAGTTTCCTGTTTCTTCAAAAAGCCTCATCAGAGTTAAAGGACAGGACAGTGAAGGGTTGAGTTCTGATTAGAACCCAGGTTCCCTGCCTGTCAGTTCATCACTCTTCCTACAATGCTAATGCTCTTCCCAGCATCCACAAGAATGGCAAATGAGATGGTATTATTTGTGGAGAGCTTTCTGAGGATAATAGTTCAGAACTGACTATGGGGAAACTGTGGATTATAGGTCTATATTAGAGAGCGACAGTGCTGCAGGGCAACTGGCATAAACAAAGGTGTTTAAGTTCTATGGTTTTTTAAAAGTTATTTGTTTTTTCTTTATATATATATATATATATATATATATATATATATATATATGGCAGTAGCATATATTTTGGACATATTATACATTCATGTAGTATAACTAATTGTAATTAAGGTCCCATTCTTGTGGTTGTACATGATATGGAATTTCACAGGTCATGTATTCATATAGGAACATAGGGAAGTTATATCAGATTCATTCTACTATCTTTTATATTTCAATCCCCCCGGTTCTTCATTCTACTTTGTCTAATCCAGTGAATTTTCATTCCCAACTCCTATTGTGTGTTAACACCCAAAGAGAGAAATATTTGGTTTTTGGTTTCTTGGGACTGGCTTCTTTCACTTAGAATGATAATCTCCAGTTCCATCCATTTACTGCCAAATACCATAATTTCATTCTTCTTTATGGCTTAGTATATTCCATTGTGTATATGCAGCACATTTTCTTTATCTATTTAAGGGCACCTAGATTGGTTCCATAACTTAGCTATCGTGACTTGAGATACTATAAACATTAATGTGGCTGTATTGCTATATGTAGTATGCTGATTTTAGGTAATTTGACTATATACAGAAGAGTGGGAAAACTGAGTCAAATGGTGGTTCCATTCAGAGTTTTCTGAAGAACATCCATACTGCTTTCCCGAGTGATTACACCAATTTTCAAAATCCTGAGAGCAGAGATACAAGCTAACAATTTTCAGTCTCATTGGCAATGTTTGAGAGTATCTTTTCTCCCCACATCCTTGCCAAAATTTATTGTTATTTGTATTCTTGATAATTGCCATTCTGACTGGACTGAGATGGAATCTCTATGTAGTTTTAATTAGCATTTCTCTAATTTTTAGAGATGTTGAACATTTCTTCATACATTTGTTGACTGATCATATTTATTCTTCTATGAATGCCTGTTCAGTTCCTTTGTCCATTTATTGATTGAGTTCCTTGTTTTTGTTTTTTGGTGTTACATTTTTTGTGTTTTTTGTATGTCTTGGATATTAACATTCTATCTGAGGTCCAGGTGGCCAAGAATTTTCTCGAAATATATAGGCTCTAGTCACATTCTTGATTATTTTCTTCACTGTGGAAAAGGTTTTTTATCTTGATACCATCCCATTTATAGATTCTTGATTTTACTTCTTGTGCTTTTAGAGTCTTCTTGAAGATATAAGATCCCAAGCTGACATGATGGATAATTGGCCTAGTACTACTCTCTCATCTGGGATCAGTTCTCTTGTCTAATGCCTAGGTCCTTGAGTGACTTTGAGTTGAGTTTTGTGCAGGGTGAGAGACAGTTTCATTCTATTGTATATGGATTTCCAGTTTTCCCAGCACCATTTGTTGAAGAGGCTATCTTTTCTCCAATGTATTTTCATGGAGCCTTTATCTAAGATGAGGTAACTGTGGTTAGATGGATTTGTGTCTGTGTCTTCTATTCTGTTCCATTGGTCTTCATGCCAGTTTTGGTGCTACTGCCATGTTGTTTTTGTTACTATAATTCTGTAGTATAAATTAACATCTGATATTGTGATGTGTTCTGCTCCACTTTTCTTGCTAAGGATTGCTTTGGCTATTCTGGGTCTCTTTTTTTTTTTTCCAAATGAATTTTATGGTTGCTTTTTTTTTGTTTTCTAGGGAGAATGTTATTGAGATTTTAATTAAAGTCACATTTAAATCTGTATAGCTCAAAGGTTCCAAGATGGCGGGCCAGAGGGAGGCAACATTCTGTGTAGCTTCATGACACAGGTCTCAACTAGTGGGAATACTGCTTCTCTGAAAGTGACAGAGGACTCCTATTCAGCTACTCTAGTGCAGAAGTTCTGTGCCTGTGTGCAGGGCACTATGCCTCAGCATTAGAGCAGGACTCCCGACTTCCAATACCCAACTCCCATACTTCTAGCCCATGCAGGGCCCGTGAGTGCCTTAGCAGGATTACTATATCAGCACTGCAGAACTCCCAGACACTGCTCTGTTCCCATGCAGGACACTCCGCTGCTACCTACCCACAGGAACTCATGCTGCCACTCCTCTCTGGAACCCCATCTACCAATGTGGACTACCCCGGTCACTTCCACATTGCAACTGTGCAGCTAGTGTCATAGTCCCCTATGCGTGGTAATCTGCCTGCACCTGGGGACATCCCACAGGCTCTGAAGATAGCCAAAAGCCGCAACCCTGCATGCCATAGAGCTCATCTCTGAACACATTTCTCAACCCATCACCTGCCTCCCCCCACCTGACCCGACACCCCAGCACTGGAAGCATCCCACCTCCATCTTTGGTCACCTTCTTCACCATCTTTGTTAGGGTCATCTCCCAGATTGAAACTCCAGCTGGCCAGGTACTCAGTTTCCAACTCCTCACTATCCCCAGAGGACAGTACTCTGCACAGTGTCTTCCAAACACAAAATAGCTCTCAGTGGGATGTGCATACAGTGTGACCAGAGCCTTGCCCACCAGAACCCTGGTGAGAGAGGTCCTTTAATAGGGAACTACTAAGGGAGAGGAAGAGGGTGCAACAGTTTGGAGACTAACAGAGAGACAAAGAACTGGGAAATCTTCAGGCAAGATGGGGACTTGGTGCTCAAATCATATGAGTGATCCAAAAAGAGACCCTTGTGGTGCAATCCCCTTCAGGGACTGGTGGGTGCCAGACTTCACTTCCAGGTGCCCTGCACCAAGACCAGCCTTCCCACCCTGGTTACCTTCAACATCCCGAGAGCTGAGATACCAGCTAACAGCAGACAACCCCACCTATTGGATGAGAAAGGAAGCAGGAAAGATACTCATCTTCAACTAAAACTATTAACAATCCTGGTTTCTTCTGTCATGATTTTCCCTCCTCTTTTTCTTCTTCTCTTCTATCCTCCCACCCTCACATCCCCCAACATATGTGAAACCAAATACTTTGCATGAATTAGGATTTTGAGGATTGGGACATCTGAATAATATATTATAGTTGTGTTGTATATGACATTTTTTCCCTCCAAATTTTACTATTTTAATATCCTTTATTTTTATGAATACATATGTGTGTTTGTCTTATCCATTCTACTGTCTTCCCACATACTTGTCTATCCAAAATTACTTCCTGTCTATTCTCCTGCTACTAACCCTTTTCATTAGATTTCTCTTTCACACTTCCTAAGATATACTAACTCTATATCCTCACATCCTACCTCCTCAGCATATCATCCTATGCCTCAACCCCAGTTCATTGTCCACCATCAGAAACTATAAACCCTTTTACAAACCTACTGATTGTATTATAGATAATAATTGATTCAATATTTCTTACATTGTGACCAAACTGTAAATATTTTAATAGCAGTGAATTGTTTATACTTGGTATATTGTTTATATTGGGATCTGTTTACATTATCTTTCCCCACAAAGGAGAAGTATTGGAACCCTACAGGAGCACTGTAAGCCTATAGGGTAAAAACAATAACACCTCAGACCCACAGCGCTAGAAGGGAAGACACAGGAGGAACGTGAAACGAAAAGGGAAGAAAGTGCCCCAAACAAATCAAGGTACCACATTATTAGAATCCATGCCTAGCATAGCAGAAAAAAAATACAGAAAAGGAGTTCAGTATGTACATGATTAAAATTCTCTCTGAATTAAAGGATGACTTAAGAGAGCAAATACAGGCAGCAAAATATCATCTCAACAAAGATCTACACAAACAAATATAGGAAGCAGAAGATCACTTCAATAGGGAGATGAAGATTCAAAAAAAAAAAAGAAAAAAATCCTTGAAATGAAAGAAATAATAAACCAAATTAAAAGTTCAATTGAGAACATCACCAGCAGATTAGGCCACTTGGAAGACAGGATGTCAGACAGCGAAGACAAATAATCTTGAAAAGAATGAAGACCACACAGTAAAAATGATAAGAAACTGTAAGCAGAACATTCAAGAAATATGGGATAGCATAAAAAGACCAAATTTAAGAGTTTTTGCAATAGACAAAGGCATAGAGATTCAAACCAAAGAAATGAACAATCTATTCAATGAAATAATATCAGAAAACTTTCCAAACCTGATGAATGAATTGGAAACCCCAATTCAGGAAGGCCATAGGACACCAAATATACAAAATCACAACAGATCCACAGCAAGGAACATTATATTGAAAATGCCCAACATAAAGAATAAGGAGAGAATATTAAAAGCCACGAGAGAATATTAAAAGCCACGAGAGAAAGAAATTGGATTACATAAAGGGGGAAACCAATTAGGATAACTGCAGATTTTTCAACCGAAATCCTGAAAGCTAGAAGATCCTAGAGCAACATATATCAAGCTGTGAAAGAAAATCGATAAGAAACAAGAATCTTGTATCCAGCAAAACTAAGCTTTAGATTTGATGAAATAAAAACCTTCCATGATAAACTAAAGTTAAAAGAATTACAGCTAGAAAACTGGCACTACAAATCATCCTCTGCAAAATATTCTAAGAAGAGGAAACAAAAACAACAATGAAAATCAGCAGAGGGAGGTATTACACTAAAGGAGAAACCAAGTCAAGTTAAATACCAAAAATAAACAAAAATGGCTGGGAATAAAAATCATGTCTCAATAATAACCCTGAATTTTAATGGCTTGAACTCACCAATCAAAAGACATAGGCTAGCAGATTGGATTAAAAAAGACCCAACAATATGCTGACTCCAGGAGACTAATCTGATAGGAAAAGACATCCATACACTGAAGGTGAAGGGTTGGGAAAAATCATACCACTCACATGGACTGCAGAAGCAAGCAGGGTTTCTATCCTTGTATCAAATGAAGTAGATTTCAAGCTTAAGTTAATCAAAATGGATAAAGAAAGACCTTTCATACTGCTCAAGGTAACTATGCACCAACAAGACATAACAACTATAAATATATATGCCCCCCAAAATGGAGCAGCTATGTTCATCAAACAAATTATTGTCACGTTCAAGAGTCAAATTTACCAGAACACAATAAACTTGGGTGACTTTAACACACCTCTCTCACCACTGGATTGATCTTCTAATCAAAAGTTGAACAAAGAACTCAATAATACACTCAGTAACTTAGACTTAACTGATGTATATAGAATATTTCATCATTCAATTAGAGAATACACTTTCTTCTTAGCAGCACATGGATCCTTCTTTAACATAGACCATATAATATGCCCCAATGCAACTCATAGCAAATACAAAAAAGTAGAGCTAATACCCAGAATTTTATTACATGATAATGGAATGAAATTAGAAATCAATGACAAAAATAAAAAATACAAGTTATTCCAGCACCTGGAGACTAAATAATATCCTACTGAATGTACAATTGGTTGCAAAAGACATCAAGTAGGAGATTAAAAAATTCTTAAAGGTAAATCAGAACACAGAGACAACATATCAAAATCTCTGGGACACTATGAAGGCAGTTCTAAGAGGAAAGTTCATCGCATGGAGTTCATTCCTTAAAAGAAGAAAAAAAATCAACAAATAAATAACCTAAAATTACATCTCAAAGTCCTAGAAAAAGAACAAATCAATCCCAAAAGCAATGCAAGATAGGAAATAATTAAAATTAGAGGTGAAATCAATGAAATGGAAACAAAAGAGACAATTGAAAAAATTGACAAAACAAAAAGTTGGTTATTTGAAAAATAAATAAAATTGATAGACCCTTAGCCATGCTAAGGAAGAGAAAACTCAAGTTACTAACATATGTAATGAAAAAGGTAATATCACAACAGATACTACAGATATACAGAAGATAATTAGAAATTATTTTGAAAACTTGTACTCCAATAAAATAGAAAATATCAATCAACAAATTTCTAGAGTCATATGATTTGCCTAATTCTAGAGTCATATGATTTGCAGATGAAGTGGTAAGTTAAGATATGTTGTAAATGAGAAAGGGGAAGAAAAATTATAAGTAAGAATATAAAGGAGGAGAGAGAGAATGAAATGTGACTGTCAGCAATAGAAAAAAGAGAGAGGGAGACAAGGGAGATAGAGTAGTGGCAAAGACTATATAAAAAATTAAAAATATCCTAATCTAAAACCCTAATATGGGGGGCTGGGGTTGTGGCTCAGTGGTAGAGTGCTTGCCTAGTGTGTGAGGCACTGGGTTTGATTCTCAACACCACATATAAATAAATAAAAATATAGGTCCATTGACAACTAAAAAGTATTTAAAACAAACAAACAAACAAAAAGCCCCAAACACGCCAATCCTCAAAATACTGATCATGGGACAATAACACCTTCAAAAAAAAAAAAAAAGCGTAGAAACAAGGAGAGAAAAATAAGTATGTGAATGTATAGTCTTTTAATCAATCAGTACACATTATTTAAATAAAACCAAAAATTAAAACAACAGCAAAAAAAGGGGGGCAAAATCTTAATGAAATATTGAGAAATTAAGGGGTTGTTTCCACTTTGCCAGACAAAATAGTTATATTTATATGTGTTCACTGTTATGCCCAACTGAATTTCTTTTCATTTCTTCTTGAGGTATGAACTAAGTGTGGGAGTAAGGGTCCTGGGCTGTCAAGTCCTTACTTTCTATTGTGTTACTCACCGAGTTGAAGGTTGGGGTTTAAGACTTCCCAGCTTCCTGTTGGGAGATGGTGTGGGTGAGCCAGATTGCAGGCCAGGTGTCAAAACCACTGGCTGGGTCAGGTAGGGCTTGCAGTGAAGTGGCATGTCAGGCAAGCTGGGCTGTGGCCAGGCAATGAAATGGCTGGCTGGGCCAGGCGGTATAGCGGCTTGTCAGATGGTCATAGCTGGGTGGATGGGGTGTTGAAGCAGCCTGCTGGGTTAGGCAGGACTGGTTGTGAAGACGTGAGCCAGGCAGCTAGGCTGTGGTTTGTTGGCAAAGCGACTGGTTATGTCTGGCTAGCCTATCTGGCCTGCACCAGGCAGATCAGGGCCGGGTGATGAGCCTTTGGAGCTGGCAACAAAGCTAGGGACTGGGTCAGGAAGGCCTAGAAGTAAAGTGGTGGCCTAGCAGACAGAGCAGTGATGAAGCTGTGGGACTAGTAGGCGGAGCATTGGGCTAGGTCAGGGGCAAGGCAGCCAGAGGGCCTGGGCAGGTGCTGGACTTGTTCCGAACCTGGCAGGTGCCAGGAACCCAGGGACCTGGTGGGTGCCATACTGGGGAGGGAATCCAGGACTGGGCTGGTGCTGGAACCTGGTGGATGCTGCCCTTGGTAGACCCTGGGAACCCAGTGTGTGCTGGACTAGGCAGTCGCAGGACTGGTCGGCCAGGCAAGTTGACAGGCAAATGCCCTCACACCTACCTTTCTAATTTCCTGACCCACTGTAGCTAGCTTTGTTAGCCTCTGTGAGCCAAAGGACTCACAGAGTTTGGGAGAGCCAGATTTTCTCTGACCGCTCCAGCTTTTTCAGTTTCTGATTTTCCATGGGTTTGTTAGACTGTTAAATCCTTGTGAGGCTCAGATAGGTTTACTTGGACCTTGCTGCAAACTCACAGATCTGTGTTACCAGTTCCTGTTGGGGCCCTGGCAGTAGACCCAAGATGGCTCCTTCATAGGCTCTTTGTGGACAATTGATAAACTCAGGGTGACTTTTTTTTTTTTTTTTTTAGATCCATCTAGTGAATCAAACAGTCTATGGTTCAGTTAGGGCAGAGTGTCCTTCCAGTCCAAGATTTTTCACTCCTAACCTTGGGACAAGCAGTATTGTTGCTGTTTGAGTTCTGGGTAGCTGAGTTAGGAGAAAAGCTGCCTCACTCTAATATGCCATCTTGTACTTCCTCTATAGTTGGGTTTTGGTACAAAATGAGTCATGCCCATTATTTGCTTTCTCCCCTTGTTGTTTCCAGCCATAGACCTTTATTAAGAGGTGTAAGTCATATGCAAGCTAGGGAGTTCCCTGGCACCTAGGAAGCCAAAGATTTAAGCCATAAAGTGGACAATTCTCGATTATGGAATTGTTGAGTTAGGTTTGTGATAGCAGTAGCTTTAAATAATTGAGAGTTTATTGTGATCTAAGAACAGTGCCAAGTATGCTATAATACCTGTCACATATAATTTTCATGTAAAGTCTATAATAGGCAATTTTTATTCACATTTTTACTGAAAGGAAACAATATTTTAATAAATATTTAACTTGTCTTTTGTTTAATATGATGCAAACCACACTTCAGACAGGTGAAATTATTTTCTTGGTGGTTTCTCTAAGACTATTTCTTTTTAACTTTGATATAGTAAAATTATTATTTCATAAACATTGACCCTTTATTAGTAGCATCACTCTAATAAGAAAAATGAAGACATGGAGCCAATTTCTTCATTATATTAAGAACTTAACTGATTTATGAAGACTGGTTATAGTTTAATATTATGCAAGGTTAGACACTTAAAGGAATTTTTTAATTAAAAGAAATTTAGTTGAATGATCAAAATGATTCTGAAATATCACTATACATTAAAGAATACTGCCTACTGTGGGTACATAGAATTAGTAGAAAATTAAGGAAAACAAGATGTTACAATTAAAATTGTTCAATTAAAATATATATTCAATTTCCATTTATTAAGTTTCTTAAAGTAAAAGGTAAGTTTCTGATTTCCTTATCTTTTATTTTCAAATATTCTTTTTCTTAACTCAATTTTTCTTTATTGCTGTATGTCATCTAGCCATTGCTTACACATTTAACCAATATATTATGAAGTCTGCTGAGTGCTGGGCCTTGTGCTACGTTCTGGGATATACAGATGAACCAGAAATTATTCTAGTGATTTAAAAGGCACTGGTCTACATAGAGGGACCAATGCATCCACAATTACTATAACAAAATATAAAGTGTTGCAATTGTTAAGTAGACATATTGTAGGAAACATAGGGACAGAAGTTACTTCTGCCTGGAGAGATCAAGGGAGTTATCTCACAGAGGAGTTGGCATTTGAGTTGGGCTTTGAAGAATAATAGAATTTTGCCTATTGGAAAAAGAAGAAATGAACATTGAAAGAGAGAAATATGGAAAGTTATTGAAGAATGAAAAAATAAGATATATTTAAAGACTTACTTATTGTAACTGCTAGAGTTTGTAGGGAAAGTAAAGATTAATCTGCAAAGGTAAATTGGCACCAAATTGAGGATGACTTTAATTACATACAAATTATTTAGGCATTATCCATAAAATTTTCTTTTCATGTAATATTTAAAGTCAATCTAATTTTTCTTGTGATACTTGATTTTCTTTTACTTTCTATTAATTTTTCTTCTTCTCTTGGCCCATTGCTCATAGTAAAGTTCAAACAGTTTAAATCCACAGTCATGTAAAATATATCTTCAGTTTTTTTTAGCCATGCATACTAATATTTGTCCTAATATGAATCCTTCACTCCAAGGGGCTGGTTTACTTGACATCTCCTTAGCATATAAATGCTTCTGTATCTTCCTCTGTTCATGCTGCTCTGCACACTTGATCTTTTTAAATTCTTTCTTCCTATTCTTCATTTCTCTAGATCCTACCACATCCTTTGTCAAGGTCAGGTGGCTTCTGGCCTGTGCTTATTTATTCTTTGTTGAACTTCATGGAGGCCTTGTCAAAGAAAGGCAAGGCCAGAAAAAACCAGAACTATTTATGAGTGTTGTATATAAATGTGGGGCTCCTAGGACTATGTCCAAGAGAGCTTGTTCTATAGATTCTCTCCTGAAGAATCCTAATGAAAGAATTCAAGAAGTAAAGGAGAAGACAAAAAAGGCCAAGAGAATCAAATGTGCACATTGCCAGACTAGAGGTCAAAGTGAAAGCAGGAGGACATTTAAAAAAGACTGCCAGGTAGGAGAGTGAAGTATAGTAAAGGCTGACTCAGGAACTAATGGGGAAAAATACCCTTCATATGCTGATGTTTCTTAGATTCTGATCCAATAATGTGTTCTTAAAATGAACTCTTGAAAATAAATATGTTGTAGAAAAATCAGAAATACAAATAAAGAAAGAGAAGAAAATGCACATATTCCTTTCCTTAATCCATCCATTTACATTTATTTTTTAATGTTTTAGTAGATAGTCTTAAAGATTTATATATGAATAATGGTTTAAAAACTGAGATTATTTTTGCATTTCTTTTTTTTTTTTTGCTCAACTTTCTATCATGGATATCTTATGATGGCAGTAAATATACTTCTATGTCATAACTTTTTAATAACCAAACATTTGTCACTTGAAATTTAGGTTAGGTTACATATTTATTTAAAAGACTCATTTATTCAGTGCCATGATCAAACTATTATATTTAGCAATCAATAATCATGGGTGCCAAAAAACGTAAGTTGGAATGGTTTACATTTTTCACAGAATAGAAACTAAAATAATTGTGTATCCAATTAGTAACAAATATAGTCATATATAGTCATTGCATTTTTCACAGACACATGAGTATTATACGAAACCTATCTGTTTTTGTGGTAGTAGGGCCTGCCATCATAGTGCTTGGCTGAGTTCTCAAATCTATTGTAACACATAGCTTCCTTGTCACTTCTCTGGTAATTACTATTAGTAGCAAAGTGAGTCAAAAATTATGAAAGGACAATTTACCAAGAGAGTGTAAGCTTAGATATAACATATCCAAACTCAATAACTAAAGAAATTTTTTAAAAAGTGAAAATCATAAAAAAAATATTTTCACCTAAAAATCATACAGATAAAAGATAGTAATTGACATTGTTTTCAAGGACATTTTCATTTAGTACATGGTGAGGGTATAAATTGACACAAACATTTCTGAGGCAATTTAACAATATATGTTAAAATATTTTTGAAAACAATTTCACATAGCAATTACACTTTTAGTATTTTATTTTATAGAAATAATTTTAAAATGTGCATAAGAGCATTTGTATGAGGATGGTTCATTACAGTGTTGGCTTAGAGCAAAAAATAATATCCAAATATAAATAACCTGTGGTACCTTAGTTAGCTTACTTCTTTCTGCCTAGAAGCTGATGAGAAGCACTGTTAGTCTCTCTTCCCATCTAAGTTAGAGGCTGAGTTTGAAACAATGGATGAGAGTCTGAGAAGCCATTTTAAACAATGAAGAACACCATGGAATATATGGTAATGAGAGATCAAACACCAAGCACTTCAGAGGCTTGGATTTGTCATTTATGCCACCAAGGAAGAGGTGGACGCAGCCATGAACTCAAGGCCATACAAGTGGGTTGAAGAGTTTGTTGAACCAAAGAGAACTGACTTAGGAGAAGATTATCCAATGACTAGGTGCCCACCTAAAGGGAAAATGTCTTTACTGGTAGCATTAAAGAAAACATTGAAGAACATCACCCATGAGTTTATTTTGAACAGTGTGGAAAAAATGAAAGTGACTAACGTTACTGACTGAGGCAGCGGGAAAAAAAAGGAGTTTTGAAAACTTTAAGGATCATGACTCCATGGATAAGACTGTCTTTCAGGAATACTGTGAAGTGAAGAAATCCCTGTTGAAGCAAGAGATAGGTAGTGCTTAGTCCAGCCAAAGAAGCTGTCCATTGGCTCTGGATATTTTGAAGAAGTAGTTTTGGTGGCTATGGTAATTTTGGTCCTGGAGGAAACTTCAGTGGTCATGGTAGTTTTGGTGGCAGTTGGGATGGCTACAATGGCTTTGGTAATGAAGTAAGCAATTTTGGAGATGATGGAAGCTACACTGATTTGGAAATTACAATAAATTTTCAAAATTTGGACAAATGAAGAAAGGAAACTTTGCAGACAGAAGCTCTGCCCCCAAGATGGGGAGATCAATACTCTGCCAAACCACAAAACCCAGGTAAGTGGCTGTACTGGCAATAATAGTTATGGAAGTTGCAGAATATTTTAATACTGCTAATAAACAAAGCTTAGCAGGAAAGGAGAGCCAGAGAAGTGACAAGGAAGCTATGTGTTACAATAGATTTGAGAACTCAGCCAAGCACTATGATGGCAGGCCCTACTACCACAAAAACAGATAGGTTTTATATAATACTCATGTGTCTGTAAAAAATGCAATGACTATATTTGTTACTAATTGGATACACAATTATTTTAGTTTCTATTCTGTGAAAAATGTAAACCATTCCAACTTACGTTTTTTTGGCACCCATGATTATTGATTGCTAAATAAATATTTATTTTTCCCTGAGGGGGGAAAAATAAAGTTTTCCACTACATGTGTGCAGTGATTTATGAAAGCTAACATTAATTTTATTCAGAATATTAAAGAATGAAAATTAAATACAAAACTTTAGACTACTTCATGTCCATAAAAATAAACATATACAAATAATTAAACAAAAACACAGTGCGAATATAAAACTTTCACATTGCTCTCTACTGCTGTGGTGTATCTATTGTCTCAAATAACTCAGTATTTTTAGTAATGTGACTTGTAGTATAGATGCCCTGGGAGCTTGAAGAATTTCCTGTTAAGATAGGAATACAACCAATTCCTCTTTCCATTTTGTTGAAGTATTCATTGTTCTTTTTCTTTGTTACTTGCTGTTGGTATTCTCCTTATAAATTGTGCTATAACCTAAAGAACTCAGACACTTGAAATATTCTCAAAAGGAGATCATAATATAATGAAAGTTTAGTAAAATATTTTAAGGGTTGTAATTTGCTGAGATCCATAGCCGAGTAGGGAATGAAATGACAAATTGGTAATTAATAAAAAGAACTTAAAATTGATTAAAAAATTTATTCTGAAAGATTATTACATTGGAATGGATTAAAAGTTTATAGACAAACAGTAAAAGAACATTAATGCCAAATTTAAAGGCAGATGGAAAGATAATACATAAATGTCATATAATCAGAAATTTACTTGTAGAAAAATCAGAAATACAAATAAACAAAGAGAAGGAAATGTACATACTTCTTAATCCATCCATTTACATATGATTTTTAATGTTTTAGTAGATATTCTTCAAGATTTATATATGAACAATGGTTTAAAAACTGATTAATGTTATGTGATTTGTGAATAATTTTCTTGATTTTCACTTTCTTAAATATTCTCTTTTCTGCTGATGTTTAAAATACTTTTTAGGGGCTGGGGATGTGGCTCAAGCAGTAGCGCACTCACCTGGCATTCGTGCGGCCCAGGTTCGATCCTCAGCACCACATAGATGTTGTGTCCACCGAAAACTAAGAAATAAATATTAAAAATTCTCATTCTCTCTCTCTGTCTCTCTCTCTCTCTCTTTAAAATAAAATAAAATAAAATAATTTTTAGTAAAATCAGCTAATCTTTTCTTTTTGGTTGTCTGGTTTGGTGTTATCATTAGAATTCTTTTCCCAAATAGTTAAATGAATAGTCACCAATTTTTTTTCTAATACTTGTGGTTTTTTTCTTTTATATTTCCTTCTTTATTATATCTGTTATTCATATTAATATATAGAATGAGCTAGAATGCTAACATATTTTTCTCAAAATACTTGACCAGATAGATGTTCTTAGGCATCATCAAATTTCTGTCACTTCCCAATTGGTTTCAAATGCCATATTTTTAATGTATGAAACTCTTTTTCTGCCCTTGAGTTAGTTTATAGAAAATCTTTTTTTCTGTTTTTGTTTTTTACTTTTGATTATGTTTAATGCACATAATGTATTGCTTCATGTATTGTCATTTTATAAAGGTGTCAATTTCCAGAAAGGAAAGGCATCAATAGTATGTTCTTAAAGTGTCTGTTTCATTCCAAGCTGATTTCTTATGTTACTAGTCACTCTTAATTAGTTTCAAACAATAAAAATAATAGTTATTTAACCAAGTAATGGAATTGGATGGATTTTACCTGGGATCAAGGCCAGGGATTTTATAAGTTAAAAGGTCTAACTTCTTTTCCATTATTTCATTGAGCTATTGACTTGTATTTCCAAGCTTTGATGATTGAAAATTTTGTTGATATCATTAATGCTTCTTGCATCTAGCAAGAGAAGCTTGGCTTATTTCTAATTATAATGATATTTTAAACATACATTCTTACTGTTATTTCAATGTGTAAAGATTTTTCTGATTGTCACCTGATGTAACCCCCCGCCCCCAATCATTTGTACTGTCAGCTTCATGGTACAGTCTGCTAGTTTTGATTTCTTGAAGACTGAAATGTGGCCTTTGTACAAAGCACAGATTTTGCCAGATTAAGTGAAGATTTTCACAGGAGAAGTTTAGCTTGATAAACCCTTGCAAGACCCTCCTCTGTATGGAAAGGTCTTCCTCTGCAAACAGGGCTCTCATATCTGTTTAATCAAGGTGTGGTCCTCCTTTTTCTGGGGAGGTCATCTTATTTTTTTGGATCAAGTGCTATTGTGTATACTCTTGACAAAAGAACAGACCTCCTCTCTTTGTCTAGGAATATCTTCCTTTTGGGTCATGTGCTACTTGCAAACACTTGACTGAAGACCTATTCTCTAACAGCTAAAGTCTTCATCTTTAGCCAGGTACTTGGCTTTGGAAGAGTCATATTGATCATATTAGCTGAACTGGTGATAATGTATATGTGTATGGAGAAGTTGGTGGGTTTATAGATTTATACCTTTTTTTAACTTCTGAGTTGGTGGTTGGTGTGAATTTGATTTTGTCATTGCTTTTAAATAATTTTCACACTAATCGATTTACAGAAATGCATTAGATTCTATACAAAAGAACATCATTAATTTAGCCACTTTATGGCATTTGCTTCTATTCTGTGCTCATAGTTATTTTCTGTGATGTGACTATAAGGTAATAAAAAATGTCTCCTTTCCTACAGTGAAATTCTGAAATTTGGAAATCCTGTGCTTCAACTCATTCTTTTTCTAAGTCTAGCACACAGTGTGACTCCATTCTTGCACATGTAGTGTTGAGGTCTAGCCATACCAGAAATCTGGTTCCTAGGAATATGCCTACCTCAAAGGTCAGGGTGAAGCAGAATCAGAAACCAGGAAACCAAGCATCTGTGGAAAGGATGGATGTCCAACCAGGCAAGCATAGACTCAAGAATCATAGAGGGCTATAGAGAAATATGATGTTTCAGCCAAGCGTATGGAAATCTGATAAAATAGTCATGACAATAATAATCATCAAAAATGGAACAGATTAGAGCAGAGCTGGTAGAATAGAGGCTACAATCCCAAGAAAACTTTGATTTTGTTTTCCAGAATCTTAAAATCTGAATGCAGGAAGAAACTTAAGTAGTCATCTAATCCAGGCCCTACGGTAGTGTGTAAAGCTCAATTTAGCTGATATGGCCAAAGCTATGGCTTGGCTGTTGAGAAAAGAAAATAGACCCAAGAAAAAATAATAAATACAAGTTGATTGAGGGCCACTGGAAAAGGACCATCTTTTGAGTTGAAATAAAGAATTTAGATAATCACTAGCATTCATATTTGTGTCTTGTTTTCTAAATTGGTCAGGACAGGAGTATGAGAAAGTTTAAATGTACGTGCTGAGTTCAGAGAGCCAGAGTCAGAAAGCATGACAGGAGCCTAGAACCCAAATTGAATAGCAAGAGTTTGGATTACTTATCTGAAAGTGTATTTATTGTGTGGGTGTTGTGGAGTGTGTATATGAAGGAGGAAGGTGAGCCACAGAGCAGGACAGGGAGATTCAAAAGCCTCTAACTTGTGAGTAAAGCAGCTCATGTATCCATAGTATATTCTTAGACATATACATGGACTAGATTGAGAGATGAGAATTGGAACACTATTCACAGTTTGCTGTGGAATGTTAGAATTAATAGCGCCTATAGAGTATTATTCTCTAGCAAATATGAGATGAGCATCAGGAGGGCATAAAATCTTCAGTGGATCTTCCTTAACTCATAACAACATAAAAAGGATAGTATATGTCCATGCAACATGGAAAGGAATAGCAAAATTTGTCCAGGCTTCAAAATGAAGATTTGAGTTCAATATCTGTGCCATCACTTGGTACATAAGTTATCTTGAGAACAATGAATGCTTAATAAAATGACAATCTTGAAGTTTCAAAACAATTACTGGAATAGAGTGAATGTTCAGCAAATAATAATCTTGTATTCCCATTCTTTTTAAAAAGTATATTAAACTAAATGCAATTGAAGGTGAGAAAGTACATGGTAAAATTTTCCAATAACTTCTTTTAAAGTGTATCACAAAGACACACTTTATATTGTAGAGCTATGCACCAAATTTTGTGTTTACTTGGACAATGAGCATAGAATGAAATAGAAGAAGGTGTAAATAAATATTTCTGAGTAACATGAAATTCAAATTGCCCTGACTTTTTACATAGTGATAATAGTATGGTATTTGTTATCACATATGTATGAATTAGAGTCTCCTTTCCATCCATGCGATTTAGGGCTATGTAATAATGAGAATAAACTAGACTATCCTTTACCATAACACAATAAAAGTGTATTTCTTGAGCATGTTCTGTGTGCCAGGCATTGTTTTAGGGACTGACCATTTGATATTTAGATATTTACCAAAGTGAACAGGATCCCTCTTCCTTCATACAGCTGAGAGCCTAACACAAACATGAGGGAAGTGGATTTTTTTTTTCTCTGAGAAAAAACTGACAAGAAAATGTAGGCCACAGCAAAGAAAAAGTAATGAAAGACTGTACTGCATTTTACAGAGTCTGTTTTTATTTTCCTGAACAGTTCTAGTGGGTGGGACTCAGTAAAGTCTATGTACCTTTTTCCCATACATTGAAATGTTGGGCTAGGACACTGGAACATTAGAGCACAAATGTGGGGTATCTTGTTTGTCTGTTTTAGTATGTTGTGAAACCATGCTTATATGTACTCTTTATGTATGTCTTACCCATAGTTTAAAAATAAAAGTTCTTATGTCAGATAATGATCAATAGCAATGTGCTATCATAGGAAACCTATGTATCTTTGAATCACACATACTTGAGTTATAGATCTGTCACTATCTTTTAATAGATATGTGACTTTGATAAATTATAAAACTTGTCGGAACCTTAGTTTTCATATCTTTAAATGGAAATAACAGTAACTACATCACAAAGTTATTGTGAGAATTAGAATATGATGTCAAACTATATATCTATATAAGCAATGAAAATTATGCCTAGTAATAATTAGGCACATAATAAATTGTAGTTACAATTTAGTTGAGCAACAGATAAACTTGTTTTATATTTGTGAACAAAATGTGAAATACTTTGGTTATTCTCACATTTTCATCTCTAGGCTTTGGAATTTAAAAGGATTGCTACAATAGGATTGTACTTTCTATCTCATCCTTTCAGTAGAGTCTAGGGAATGCAGACATCATAAATTGTCCAGGTTGAAAGGGACTCTGCAGATCATTTAGTCAAACCTTCTTGTTTTGCAGATAAGAAAACTTGACCTAGAGAGAAAAAAATGATATAACTAATGTCATAAAACAAGTGAGCTAGACTTAAACCCAGCCCAATGGACTGCTCTTGATAATCCAGGGTCTTAGAGCAGGAACACTTGAAGAAATTTAGATTCTCAGCTCTCTCTTATTTTTTACCCCATGGAGTAATTATTCGGAGATACCAAAACTCTCTAATTTGGTCTTAAATTGGAAAAATATTAGCCCTGATGTAATTTTGAGATAAACTGTGTGAACATAGAAAATAACATGTGAAGTGAAAATTTTGAAGTCATTCATTGAATACTCTGTGTGAGATATTAATCTAGATATGTACATATATTGTTTCATTTAATCCTCAAAACTTAAGCACTTTTATTTTTCTCTGTTTTATGTATCACACAACTGAAGCATTAAAAATTGGATAATTTTTCTAGTAACTCTGCAGTATGTGACCTATCCAGGATTTGAATTCAGGTAGTCTGAAACTGGACCTTATTTTCTTATTCATTTTGTTATATTTAATCCCTTCAGGAATATAATAAACAATGGATGACTAACTGGTCCAGGTTTTCCTGGGACTTTCTTAATTTTAACACTGAAAGTCCTGAGGTCCAGGAAGTTTCTCAATCCAGTTACAAGCCAAATATCTATGTTATCCAAATGTGAACCCAGGTATTATCAAGTAGGATGATACATATGAGTATTTTTTTTGGCATAAGCCAAAATACTATGTGATTTTAGATTGTTGGCAATTGTATATTTAAATGAGTACTGAACTTGGAGATAGAAGATTAAGAGAAAGAGATTAAAGATAAGGGACATTGTACTTACTGGCTTTTAGCCACTTTAATCATTTAAGCCTCAGTATTTCCACCTATAAAAATAATATTTTAAAAAACTATCCCATAGAAAATTGCAAGTTCTAACTGAAAGTGTAATTATGAAAACTATTTTAAACAATGACATTTCCACCCAGATATAAGAGAGAATGATGATAATGAGAATGATGAAAACAATAATGATGATGATTGAGGTTCAGCAATGTAAAAATTTCTACTTAGAAATGTTGTATATTTTCTGTTGTATGCGGAAGCAAGGTGTAATCTTTTATTCATTCTGTAATGGATTTTTTGAGCTCTACTGTGTGCTAAATATCATGACACAAAGAATCTTCATCACCTGGCCCTGTCTTCCTTTACAACCCATCTCCTGACCCTATCTATTTCTACCCTAGCTTCATATAGCCAGGTGAGTTTGCATTTCCCAATGTATATTATGCTTTTCTTATGCCTCTATGCCTTTAGTTGCTCTATAAATACCTCAGAATTTCTTCTCTTGCCTTCTGCTCTACTAATGTTGTGTGCTTTCTTTTTATGTGCTGTTCTATTATGATCTCATCTACACCCAGAGCTTTAAATAAGATCTCAAAACTCTTTATCTCTAGCTCTTTACTGTCTGCTAGGATCTTCACCCCTATTTAAAACTGCCTACTAAAAACGCACACCAGGGCATTTTACATAAATCTCAAATTTAACTGGTTTAAAGCAGAACTCATTTCTTCCTGCATTTACTCCTTTTCCTTTGTTATGTATCTCATTCAGGTTTTTTAATCTTCCTGTCAACCAAGGTGGAAATACTACAGTCTTCAAATTTTTCCTTATCTTATCCCAACATCCAAATACTGAAGTCCCACAGATTATATTCCTCATTATCTTTTAAAGACATTCCTTATTTTTCAACCCTTTAACTAGGCAAAAGCCTAAAATATACAGATAGCCTACTATATCAGGCTTCTTTCCAGGTTTCCCATATTTATTATGTTTTTCTCTCCTGGTTATTGTTCATCCCCTCAACTTTTGAATCCATATTCCAAATTGTTTATATAATAGTATTTCTAAAAACAAGTTGGATCTTATAAATTTTCAGCCCATGTACACACACACACACACACACACACACACACACACACACAAACAACTAAGGTATTAAACCCATGACCTCATGCATACTAGACAAGCAATATACCATAGAACTACACCTCCAATTTGAGCATAACATGAGTATAATAAATTGGGCCTGTGGAGGCAGGCTGCAGGTAATTGAAGGCTTAGGACCCAGCATGTAATAAAAATATATGTTATATTTTGTATTAAATGAATAAATAAGTTCCTACTTCCAGGCATTGTGCACTGAGCTAAGTTTATAAATCATATGAATAGGGCTTTTCATGTATATGTTTTGTGTGCATGGGCTTGATGATGACTAGATGAGACTAAGTTATAAGGCATAAATCTCAATTCCCTGCTACTTAATAAGGTAATGACCCCTTGGGCAATGATCATGGAAGAGTACAGTATGTCCCTTAGCACTTGGATTCTTCTTCTTTTTGAAGATTTCAAATACTGAATTATAGTTAATTTTATAGAGTATATCTACCCTGTTGAGTCTCAGGAGCCAGGTACATGTTTTGTTTCTAGTATAGGTTCTGGCGTATAGTTATTATACAGCAAATAATACTTACATGAAATAAACCATACATGATTTTCCAAATATAAAATATGGTGTGATTTGGACGAGTGTCTCTCAGAGTCCATGTGTTAAAGGTTTTATCACCTAGATAGCATTGTTGGGAGGTACTGTGGACCTTTCGCACAGATTGAGGGGGGCAGAGTAAGAGCCAGGAATAGAGAAGCCAGTAGGACATCCTTAAGCTATTGAGGGCACCCCTTCAAAGGAGATTGTGAAAATCAACACCTTTCTGTCTTGCTCTGCTTTCAGACTCATGAGGTAAGTGGTTTGCTCTGCTGCATCTTTATTATTATTATTATTTGTATTCTTTTTTCTTTAGTTTTATTGATTTTATTTTTTAGATACATGATAGTGGAATGCATTACAGTTCTTATTAAACATAGGGAGTACAATTTTTTGTACTCTATATACAATATCTTTGTATATAGAGTTTGTTCTAACCAATTCATGCCTTTATACGTATACATTTTTTGCATTACAATTCTTATTATACATATATGCCACAGTTTTCATATCTCTGTATATAAAGTATGTTGACACCTGATTCAAGTCTTCATACATATACTTTGGATAATGATGTTTATCACATTCTACCATCTTTGCTAATCCCCTGCTCCCTCCCTTTCCCTCCCACCCCTCTTCCCTATCTAGAATTCATCTAATCCTCCCAGGCTCCCCTTCCCTACCCCACTATGAATCAGCCACCTTATATTAGAGAAAATGTTAAGCATTTGTTTTTTGGGGATTGGCTAACTTCACTTAGCATTTATCTTCTCCAACGCCATCCATTTACCTGCAAATGCCATGATTTTATTCTCTTAGGACTCCTATAGCACAAGAATTAAAACCAAGAATCAATAAATGTGATGGAATTAAACTAAAAAGTTTCTACTCAGCAAAAGAAACAATCTCTGAGGTGAACAGAGAGCCTACATCCTGGGAGAAAATTTTTATCCCTCACACATCAGATAGAGCACTAATCTCTAGGGTATATAAAGAACTCAAAAAGCTAAGCACTGAAAAATAATAACCCAATCAATAAATGGGCCAAGGACCTGAATAGATACTTCTCAGAAGAGGATATACAATCAATCAAAAAATATATGAAAAAATGCTCATCATCTCTAGCAATCAGAGAAATGCAAATCAAAACTACTCTAAGATATCATCTCACTCCAGTCAGAATGGCAGCTATTATGAAGACAAACAACAATAAGTGTTGGCGAAGATGTGGGGGAAAAGGCTCATACATTGCTGGTGGGACTGCAAACTGATATAGCCAATATGGAAAGCAGTATAGAGATGCCTTGGAAATCTGAGAATGGAACCACCATTTGACCCAGCTATCCCTGTCCTCGTATTATACCCAGAGGACATAAAAACAGCATACTACAGGGACACAGCCACATCAATGTTTATAGCAGCACAATTCACAATTGCTTAACTGTGGAGCCAACCTAGATGCCCTTCAGTGGATGAATGGATAAAAAAATATGTGGCATATATACACAATGGAATTTTACTCATCCACATTTTTCTGCCATGATATGCTTCTTTACCAGAATCCCCAAAACCATCATGGATTGTGAACTGGTACCTCTAAAAGTGGGAGACAAAATAAACTTTTTCTCTTTATAAGTTAATTGTCTTAGGCACTTTATTATCCCGACTGAAAGTTGACTGACCTATCATTAATTTAATATTTACATTCTTTTCAAATAATGCTGAATTAAATTTCATCTGTACCTTATATATCTGACTGCTGCCTGACTTAGTTTTAGAAAATGTACTTCTGCTACTGTTTTTACCTTAAATCACTCCAGGATTACACAGTAAAATGCTATTACTATTATTAGATATCATATACAGTGTCAGACATGGATAAAAATGTTTCTCTTCTGGACAAAATAACTATGCTTTGTTATAATTTTTGCTCATTGAAAGAACTCAGCCATGTTATGTTTTAAAATTTGTCATTCTTTGCTGAATACTCACTTGACTATATTCTAGACACTGATTGTCACTTGAGATGAAGCATTTTTTTAATTGATATATTTAAATTTTATGCTTTATAGTGAATACAAAGCCATTGGGGACTGGCTTCTTTAGTATACACATATCTATTTTTGTGTTTGACTCTCCAAAAAGAGGTGATTCCCCACAGTCAATAAGCATAAAAGACTAGATGTTCTTTTGCTTTCTCTTCTTAAGCAAAGGCAATGTATATTATGCAGCTTTTTAAAAATATTGTCTGGTCACAGTTTAGAAATTCTTGTTTTTATGTTGTGAAATATCTCTGAAGTGAGCATCTGAAAACACAAAGTGCAAATGTAAGATCAAGAATAGGAGCAATAAAATAATCTAGAGTCTCCACATTTTGTAGTTTGTTCTCTCTGTATCTTTTTATGGTATAACAGAGTTTTCAGAAGGATAGGTCTATTTGATCCATTATCTCTCTTAACTGTGAAAGCAAAGCCTTGCTTTGCAACAGAAGTGCATTTATTCATCCAGTACATATTTACTGATTGATTGCTAATTCTGAAGGCCAGAAGCCTGATCTTTATGTAGCCATCTATTCCACCTCACTATATTTTTGTGGATTTTCTCCCCAGGAGACAAATTAGGCTGATGGTGTGTTCTTTCTTCTTAGTGAGGCTAGTACTCCTCCTAACTCCTTTCTGTTATCTTTTCTGGTGAGCTGGAAGTGCACTTCTTGTCTTTTTACATAAGATATTGGTAAAGTAGAGGTAAGCCTGGCTCTGTACTTCCTTCTTACACCCTCTTACATCTCTGCTCATCCCCATCTTATTACCATGCCCAAACAGGTTACTGCCAGTCTGCTTAATCCTGTGTTAGAGAGAAGAGACTACATTAAAAGAAAAAACGTGTTTCTTTAGCTCACCAATCATATTACTTCCTTTAAAGCTTTTGCACTATCCACTTCATATACCTGGGAATATGTTGACTCTATCTCTCTTCTCTTGGTTCTTTCTTGTGCTGAGATCAGAGAAAAAGTTATATTGTCCAAAATTTTCTTGATCACACACTCTATAGTAGCTATGTATACATATAACTCTTATTATCTTACTCTTTTAATTCTAGTTCTCAGTAAATACCTGTGGGAATTCATTTATTTCTAATAGTAACCTTGCAAGGTAGCTATTATTTCAATTTTATAGATTGGAAAGCAAAAGAATAAGTACCCAGTATGATGCAGTTACAAAATTCTGAGCCCTGATCACCAAACCCAAATGCTTTAATTAAAACATTTAGACATATCCCTACCATTCTTGGTCTCCAATGTTGATATTAGAGTGAATCAGATTGTTTTTTACCCATAAAGGGCTCGTGGTTTAGTGAATAGGGTAAACAAATCAGAGATTATAGGTGTCATAGGTGGCATAACAAATATATGAATAAATTTGGCTACAGACTCCTTGTGTTCAAATCCAGGCCTTATTAGCTATGTGACTTTGGGCAAGTTACCTGTTCTTGATAAAATGGGGATATTAAAAATGCTTACCTGATATGTTTTTTTTTGTGAAGATGAAATGAGTTATTATAATTAGTGTGTGTAGAAGAGAACCTGGTACATAGTAAGTATTTGCTGTTATTATTAATAGTGTTAGGAATTACCATCCTTAAATTTCTGGAAATTATGTTTGTTCAAAAAGAAACAAAGCAAATACAGAAGTTCCTACTGGAGATTGTGTTCCAATAAACCAACCAAGCATAAGTTGAAAATATTGTAAGTAAAAAATGCATTGAATACACCTGATCTACAAAACATCATAGTTTAGTAACACAATAGAGTATTTGTTGTGTACTGTTGTGATTGTCTAGCTGACTGAAAGCTGCAGCTCAATACCATGGCCCACTGTTGTGAATGAGTATTTTACTGCTTATATTTAGCCCAGGAAAAGATATAAATTTAAAGTAGGGTTACTACTGAATGTGTATTGCTTTCATACCATTGTAAAGTAGAAAAGAAAATTGTAAGTTGACCCATAATAAGTCATGGGCCCTCTGTATCAGTTTTTTACAATCAAGAGATAAAAGACCAATATTTTTGGACCAATATTTTTAAGGTCTGATGCTACACCAAGCACTATGTATATTGGGAATCTCATGTACTCCAGCTTATTTAATTCTTGCAAATATGAGCTGCGTGATAAGGGAATTGTGAGCTGTATGATGGATAGTTCTATTTGATGCACAAAGAATTCCAGGACTTTTCCAGGGCCATATACATAGCAAATTGAAACATGTCTCAATGGGATCCTGATTTTCAATCCTGTGCTTGTTCCAATATGTTTTTCTACCTCACTGAAATGTTATCTTCATAACTTTAATATCTCCCAGTGGTACACTTTTACCATACTATTCCAATTCATGGATGATATTTGTCATCGATCATTGGGAGAATATAACCAAATGCAGCATCTAAAGGGTTAATGGAACATTCTTACTGTTGAGAAAAGCCTAAAAATCCCTAATTATTAAGTATAATGAAGGAATTTTGGGTGATCAGGGCTGATTTCTACATCAAGAGTCCTGTGCTATGACCCCCTCATACACTTCTGTGCATCTTGGCATCCTCATCCTGCCCCTAAGATATTCCCTTTCTTCTCTGGATTGAACTTTTCTAAGGAACAGGTTGCCCTTTTCTGGGCAAAGGGAAAAATCTAGCACAGTAGAGTGGAAGGAGAAAACACTTGCCCAGAGGTTGAGGAGGCATACTTTATCATTCACTTATTGTATGACTTAAACCAAGTTATTTGGGCCTCAGTTTACTTACCTATTAAAATGAAAAATTAGGAGTAGTATCTGATTTTTCCCCAGTTTTGTGTTATATTTATTTTGTAGTAAGTTTAACAAGGATTTCTTTAATGAGTATAAAGAATAGTGTCTAGTGCGAGAGAGCATCTGACAAAGCAGAATTAAGTCAGCACAGATAATTCTTGTTCACTTTTTAATCAGCTGATTTTTTGCTCACTTTTCAATCAGCTGATTTATCCTTGTTATTGTGAGAGTTGCTGATGTAGGGTATTATTTGACATATTAAGAAGAGAGGGGATATTTTCTAAGAAGTTTGAGATGACATGATTAGTAGTCTCAATCATTTTCAAGAGAAAGCAGGTGATAGCTATATAGCCTATGCAATGTTATGTCCTGGGTGGAAGGTGAGGATCACCAGGGAGAGCAGGTAGCAAAGACAATATTTTTAGCTCCTGGAGGAATAAGAAATAAGGAGTGGGATATAGGGTGGAATAAGTGGTTTATATTTGAGGCTGTTAATGGAAGATATGTACAGAAACACCTCCTTAATTTGGTGCTCGTTGCTTGTGTTTCTGAGTTGGGTGAAATAGTTTAAAGGAGTGGACAGGAGTGGCAACAGTGGGAGAAATGCAATACTTTAGTGAATATTGTCTTGGAACTAGTAGTTACTCTGGCATCTAGTCAGTGCCAGTGTTGTCCTAATATGTATTACACTGTATTAGAAAAGTCCTACTAAGGGATTGCAACTACTATGGGAAGCAGTATAGAGATTCCTCAGAAAACTTGGAATGGAAGCACCATTTGACCCAGTTATCCCACTCTTTGCATAAACCCAAAGGATTTAAAATCTCCATGCTATAGTGATGTGGTCATATCAATGTTTATAGCAGTTCAATTCACAATAACTAAGCTATGGAACCAACCTAGATTCTCTTCAATAGATGAATGTATAAAGAAAATGTGGTACATATATATAATGGAATATTACTCAGCCATATAGAAGAATGAAATTAGGGCATTGCCAGTAAATGGATGGAACTAGAGGCTATCATGCTAAGTGAAATAAGCCAATCTCAAAAAACCAAGTGCCAAATCTTCTTTCTGATATGTGATTGTGACTCACAATGGTGGTGTGCTGAGGGAGGAGTGGAGGTTCACTGAATTGGGACAGAGGGGAATGGGGGGAGGGTAAGAGAAATGGGAATGGGAAAGACAGTAGAATGTTTGGACATAACTTTCCTATGTTCATATATGAATACATGACCAGTGTAACTCTATATCATGTACAATTACAAAAATGGGAAATTATACTCCCTGTATGTATAATATGTCAAAATACATTCTACTGTCATGTATAACTGAAAAGAACAAATAAAATAATTTTTAAAAAGAATTTAAAAAGGAAATCCTACTAAATTGATGCAGTGGAGACATACAGCTAGTGGCTAGAGAAATATTAGAATTAATCTAGGTCTAGGACAAGAAATTGTCAGACTAGATAAAAGAGTCAATTTTCAATTAGTGGCACCCCTAAAAATTTTGAAATAAAATTCAAGGACCATGAAAAAGAGATTGTTTTCTCAATTCAATAGATACTTATTGAGGCAAATAGTGGGCTTGGCTGGGAATATGAAGTTGAACAAAATTAGCCACTAGTCATTGAAAAGCTTATAGTCCAATAAGGAAAGTAGACATTAATAAAATATTCAGACAAATAAATAAGTACAGGCTATTTGGTACAGGAAAAAAAAACATAAGTGCTATTGGAATGCATGTTGGATGTTATTTAGTGACATAACTTTTCTCTGAAGAAGTGAACATTAAGTTATGTTTATTTTAAAATAGGCTAGAATTTAATTAGGTGGTTCAGAGGGTTAGAGTAGGGAAGAATTTCTTGGGAAGTAAGAACAACATACTAGTAGGTTAAAGGTATAGAGTAGCTACAATAACTTCCTTACATGTTCCTAAATCATGGAGTGTATTGCAGTAGCAGATTTGTATTTGATTAAACTAGATAGAGAGTTCTAAAACTGATACCAAGACAGGTTCTTAATGGCTCTGTATTCATAGGCTCCCTCTCAGCAACCAACATGTTTATTTGTGGCATCTATACATATTTGACTTTCTAGGTACATCTTTTGAAAACTCCCTGAGAGCATAGATGATGTCTTGCCTTTTTATGTTCAGCTAATAGCATTCTGCTACATACAAACAGATCTTGTTTTTAAGCACTGGTCAGTGTTAGGAAATGCAGTTAAGAGAATAAAATTAAACAGTGCTCTGTACGCATTGCTAAAAGTATAGAGCAGTGATTCTCAAAATGTGGTTCTCAGCATTGGCATAACCTGGCAAATAGTTAAAAATGCAAATTCATGGTCCCCACTCCCACTGACTCAATAAGAATTTCTGGAAGCCCATAAATATAAAACTCTTTTACTAAGTTTTCCAGGTGATTCTTACTCACATGAAAGCTTGAGAACCACCAGTTTGGGTATGATAAAGACACAACATTAACAATGAGAAGATATTTATGGAGAATTTTCTATGTGCTACACATTGTTCTGAGAATTGTATGGGTGTTATTCTATTTATTTCTTACACTAACCTTATGGGATAAGTGATATTATTATACCCCTTAAAGTGATGAGAAATTGAGGCTCAGAGAACTTAAGAAACATGCCTAAGTTCATACAGCTGGTACATGGTGAAACTGAGATAAACAGATAATTACAATAAACAGAAAACTTAATTCAATATGGCAAATGCATCCCAAAAGTGTATTTAGATTGTGGCAATTATTGTCAGTTCTAGGACAGAGTGTTATGTTTTTCCTTGATGGCAATTTTAAATGCATTGCATAAAATGAATTATCTGTGGTGAATGCTGAACTTCTACATTGAAAGCTAAGAGGTTACATTACAATTTTCAATACAAAGTGATATAAAGGAAGAGGAGTGCTATGTATGTTTGTAAATCAATTTATTGGAGCATCTAGAGGTGGCATGTCAGTAGTGGGAGTCAGCATGAGGGATTAGAAACTCAAAGTCTACCTCATAGCCCAGGATTTGATAGTTGAGCAATCAAGATATCAGAAGCAGGGTATCCAAAGTCCAAGGTAAAGTTGAGAGATAGAAGCCAGAGATGTAGGACTGTACTAAGACTTTTGAAAGCCCCACACTTGCTTTCTTAGTCAAACATTTGTCTTTCTTTCTCTCTCTTCACCAAAGATTAAATGTGCTGATTTCTCAAATAAATACACATCTCTATAGAGTTGAGTTGAATTTCACTTGGCTTGTTGATATTATTGTAGCTATTGAACTCATTAATTTAGTTTTCATTTTTGAACTGACTTTTTTTCAGATCTCAATGCATTTTCATACATTCTTAAAAATCCCTCAGGCTCTGGAGTTTTGGCGTCTAACAATAAAACAACCCTAACCAGAAAAGGCAGTTGGTTATTAATAAGCAGGAGCAATGAGGAGGTTGTCAAAGGCTCCCACAGATCACTAGAATAAAGAGTGAGACATTTGTAGATATATGAGGTCAGTTTTCTCCTTTGACCTAGCATTGCCTAGGGAGTAGCAGGTTCCACTTTGTTCAAGTTCTTAGAGGCTGAATGAGACCTTATATGTCCATACTATAGATGTATTTTTAAACACTGCTGTTGCCCCCACCTCTACCCTCCTCTATTCAGTATCTCACACTGACAGCCACATGGACTCCATTAAAAATTAAACAAAACAAAACAATCCAGCTTCTGAAACTATCTGTTCATTAGTATTCAAGCCTTCACTTACTACTTTCCAGTTTTAGTCCCTTAGTCTCTGCCAAGCTCAGCTTTATAGATCATCTGGTTTGCATAGTCTCCTTTGGATTGGTGAATTACTTTTGAACTGTTTATGTGGCTAGAACGTGGAAAAAAGTTCTGAAGAAACCAGATTTGCTGTTTTCTACATAGTATTTTTGATGACTGTACAATAATTGAGGTGGAATGTTTACCTCAGTTTTCAAAAGTGAATCCTAAGATCCAAAAAAGGCAGGTGATTGCACAGGGCTTTTGGTAGTAAAAACAATATTAGAATTCATACTTTTTCATCTATACTATGTTTTTTTGTCTTGGGATTTTTAGCTTTTAATTTTTTTCACCTGTTAAACAGAATGAACTCGGGTATAAAGGCACAGTAATAAATTTTATAACATCATTTAGTAAAGGAATAGAGTTCAAATATATACCAAAACAATGGTATTATTATCTGTTAACATCTTTAAATTACTTAGCAGATTAAAAGGAAACTGATATCAGATGTCTAGCTTACTGAATTCTCACAACAAATTTCTCATGTGTCTCTGCTTATTTTTCATATTTTAGAGATTAGAAACTAATATCATATAAGTGACTTATATCTAAGATTACATAGGCATCAAATGGTATAGCTAAGAATCAGATTTTGTGATCTGTTTCTTTTTTTATAGCATAACATTGTCTTACTCCAGTTCCCAAATGGTAGAAAACCATTAATATAACTCAAATAATATAAAAATTAGTAAGGAAAATAATAATTCAGTGCCTACCACATATTTGGTACATAGTAGGTGCTCAGTAAGAATTGACTGAGAGAATAAAGAAAGGCTTGGGAGCATGGAGTAATAGGTCTTGAGGAGACAGCTAACCATGGAATAATTGGGGTGAAGAAAGCCTATTTGAAAAGTGTATTGAATGTCAGAAATTTTTATGATTATTTTTATGAAGGCCCTAGGTTTTCTCAAATGTATTGAGCTCTAGACTGAACTCAACTATGCTATCCAATCTTTCTAAGCATCCTTATATCATAGCAATTATAAAATTATGTGCTAATTATCTGTTTATTTGATGGACTTTTCTTGCAGACGCTGAGTCTTGGGAGCGGGAACGAAGTCCCATTATATTTCAGTATAGGGCACTGAGTTTGGCATATAATAGGCAGCAAATAAATATCTGTAGAATGAGTGAGTGAATGAAAAAATAATATGACTGTGTACAAAAGCAAAAGTAGATAGATCATTAAGAAAAGAACAGGATTTGTAACAGTAAAGTATTGACATAATTTAGCTGTTTCTATGATAAGACGGTATCATCAGTTTTCCATGATATATTTGCCTTTTAAAATAGTATTTATATATTTATGGTTTCAGTTGCCTTCAGAAATCATTAAAATGTTGTTATACTGAATGTTTCTAATAAATTTGAGTTATCTTACTTTTTTTCTAAAGGAATACCTTGTTCATAAAGAAAAACTGTATGGACTTTCCACCAAGTCTTAAGCTGTATTTGTCTCAGTTTCAATATCTGAAAAATAGGGGTAGTAATACTTTTGCCTACCATGTAAGACATTACTTCTGAAAGCTTCTTGCACATTGCCTTTCTTATTGTAAGATCTTCATAAATGTTTATTGAATGAATGATTACTTTTATCCTTTGAATTTCCTCCTACAATCACTCAACTAACTCTTATTACTTTCTCCGAAAAACAAACAAACAAACAAAAAACCTTAGGAGGAAGAAGAGGAAGACATTATGGTTTCAAGTGAAAGTTTAGTTTTTAAATATGTGTTATGACCATCCTGCTAATGCTAGGAGGAATCCCCATTTTTACCCTGGTGGTAGTAATTTTTTTTAACCTCCAAAAAATTAAAGAATTCATAATATTTTGTCCCTTAGGGTGAATTTTCTTCTAAGAATGGAATTTGGGCCTTGGTATTGGGTATGTTCGTTCAAGATTCTCATTGTCCTTGATTTAGTCTTTTGCTTCTTCATGGTTAAAATTGCCCTTCATACGAAGTCAAGGTTTGTAATACACACTTGAGGTGATGTGTAAATGCTTTCACAGGCTTAGTCACCTTTCCCACGCAGCAAGCCTGGGTCACCTTCACAACATCAAGATTAGGTGTACATACATCATCATAAATAATGTCTTGTGCAAGAGTAAAGTAGATGGAATCTGTTGAAATATACCCTATTATATTAGTATAATAGGGTATATTATATTATACTTTGCTCCTGCTCTCTATTATATCAAATTTATGCTTTGATTATCATTTTTATTATATGAAACAAGCTTGAGCTTTATAAAATCATTCAGAAAAGTGATCTGTATCATGGATAGGAGTGTCTGTCTACTTGGCATCTATGCAAAGTGAGAGTCACAGAAATATTTGTAAGGATATTGTTTCTTCCTCTCTCCTTTGAAAATGTAAACTGGAAATTTGCAGAGAAATGGATGGCATTAGAGCAGATTATGCTAAGTGAAGCCAGCCAATCCCTAAAAAACAAATGCCAAATGTCTTCTTTGATATAAGGAGCGCAACTAAGAACAGAGCAGGGAGGAAGAGCATGAGAAGATCACTATTAAACAGGGACAGAGAGGGGGGAGGGAAAGGGAGAGAGAAGGGAAAATGCATGGTAATGGAAGGAGACCCTCATTGTTAAACAAAATTACATATAAGAGGAGCTGAGGGGAAAGGGGAAAAAAACAAGAGAGAGAAATGAATTACAGTAGATAGGGTAGAGAGAGAAGATGGGAAGGGAGGGGGGATAGTAGAGGATAGGAAGGGCAGCAGAATACAACATACACTAGTATGGCAGTATGTAAAAACATGGATGTGTAACCGATGTGATTCTGCAATCTGTATACGGGGTAAAAATGGGAGTTCATAATCCGCTTGAATCAAATGTATAAAATATGATATGTCAAGAGCTTTGTAATGTTTTGAACAACTAATAATAATAAAAACAACAACAACAACAAAGAAAATATAAAATGGATTGCTCAACAAATAATTCTCTAAAATACCTCTAATGGTGTCATACAAAAGTCCTAGAGCTAATACTTCCCCACTCCCCAGGTCAAGGTCTCCATAAAATGCAAAACTGATACATAATCACTTTTTATTTAACTCTCGTATTATTTTTCCATTATCTAACTAATAATGTATAAAACAACATCTGTCCTGATTTCTTCTTTTCATTGTTTTACCTTACCTCCCAGATTTTAACTTCAACTTTTATCCATTAAGTAATGCTATAATCTTTTTCATATGCAATATTGTTTCTTTCTTCTGTTCTTTTTCTAGAATTGTTCCCTTTCTCTGGAAGATAGCACAGCTTTTTTTTTCTTTTCTTTTCTTTTTTTTTAATCTAAAAGCACTCCCTTAACACCTACCTATGTTGGCTTCAATTTGGTTGTTACCTCCTTTGGAGAACCTCCCCTCATCTTCTAGGCTGAGTAAGAGGCCATTCCTATTTGCTCTTCTAGCATCTTGGACTTTCTTTTGTGAAAACATTTATGATCCGCTAATATAATTACATGTTTATTTATCTGTCTCCCCAATACATTGTGAGAGCCTTGGAGATAAGAACATTGTTGTATCCTTTTTTTTAAAATTCAAGCATCAAGGCTGTATTACCCTATGAACCTTTGTGTATTAGGCCAGTCTTAACTCATAACAGGGAATCCTTGTGTGACACACCCTGAATATACCTATTTTGTGTATAGCAACCCTGCTTAGCCCTGTCACAGTATCTGGTCAGCAAGTGATCAGAACATTTTTGTTAAATGATAATTTATCAGTCAAGCAGTCAAATAGCACTAAGTGGAAAGAAAAACTGAAAAGCAATTGAAATAGGTACCTATAAATTAAGAAGAAAATGTAAACCACTCATCATAAAGAAGATTGTTGAATTGGCAGTCTTTGTTATTTTTAACAAAGGGAATGTTTCTGGGACAAATCTTTCTGTAAACACAGGAGAAGTTATAAAAGTAAAGGACATTCACAATCAGTCAGGAGATACACAGGATCTCAATTTAATTTCTGCTTTTTTAAAAAATTTGTTCTAATTAGCTATACATGACAGTAGAATGCATTTTGACACATCATACATAAATGGAGTATAACTTCTCATTCTTCTGGTTGTATATCATGTAGAATTACACTGGTCATATGATCATATATGCACGAAGGACCATAATATTCAATTCATTATATTATCCTTATATTATATTACCCCCTCCCCTCTCTTCATTCCCCTCTGTCTGCTGAAGGTGTATCAGCCTCTGCATGAACTGCCTATTTTTTCAAAGCTAATGTATTTCAGTAGCAACAGTGTATTAGCCAATTATCCAACTGGCCAAGACAGAGAAATAAAATAACTAGTTAGTTCTGGGGAGAGGTATAGAATAAATGTGAAACTTTAAAATGTGAAAAATGTTCTGTTATAATAGTAAATAATGCTAAAATATAGAATATAAATCTTGAGTTTTAACTCCAGAGTAATCATTTCCTATCTATGTCACTTTGGGAGCATTTATTAGTGCTGATTGATATCTCGTAGCACTTTTTTTCCTGGGCTCTTAGAAGACCATACTGCCCAGCTGTCTTTTAGTTAGTGGAACTAGGAGACTAGGAGAGGAAATGGCATGAGTTCTATCCAGTCTGAATTAGATAGAAAGCCATAAAAAGTAATAAATGACAGAAAAGAACTCAATTCAAGTTAGGTTAGTACAAATTCTCAACTCTTAGACATTTCTTTTGGTAATAGAATCTTCATCCATAGCTTCTTCATCTATACATTCTTGCTTAGCAACCTCCAATGGCTTTCCATTTGTTTTGAAATTCAAAATGCAATTTTTCACCTTCATATGTAAAGGACTTATCTCAACTGCATTTCTTTTTATCATGATTTAGAAAAAGTGATCTTTGGAGTAACATATACATGTTTTTATAATTCAGCCCTGTCACTATTAGCTATAAAAACCTGGGATATTATAATTTACCTTTTAATGTATCTTAAAATTGAGGAGAATAAAACTTAACAGGTAAATGAAATAATGCATGTAAATGCCTAATGCAAGTCCTGATATATAGAAGCAGTCAATATTATTTAAAACATAATTACTTAGCTTTCAGCTAAACCTAATCTTCCCCACATATTCCTACTTATAGTCTTTTTTATATTTGGGTTTTTTTTTTTAGTTGTAGGTAGACACAATAACATTTATTTTTTTATTTGATGTGGTGCTGAGGATTAAACCCAGTACCTTATGTGTGCAAGGTGAGTGCTCTACCACTGAGTCTCAACCCCAGTCCCCCTACCACTGGTCTTTGCATATACTTTTCTTCCACCTTGAATGCTTTCCCTCATATCTTTGGCTGGTCTATCAAATCCATCCTTAATGCATCTTTCAAGGATACCTTTTCTAGGAAGCCTTCTTTGATTGCCACCCTCCTCATCCTAAAGTGTGTTCTCCTCTCATTTGAATCTTAATACAATTTGGTACACCATTCTTAAGACACATGTCATATTTAGCCTTGTATGGGGATTTTGCTTCTCTTGTGCATGCTCAATCTATATTATAAATACATGAAGTAGAAACCATGTCTCTGTCATCCCCAAGTCTTAGTAGAAGAATTTGGTTAAGTGCTAGGTTTAATGAATTATATTACCAGAAGTTTGAGGTTGCCTATGATCAGTATTATTATCCCCAGACCAAGAAGAAGGGAAATGAAACTATCTGAATGCCATGTGTGATGTTTTCCATATTTATTTATTTTAATATTCACAGCAATCATATGAAATAGCTATTAATATTCTCATTTCATAACAATCATATGAGATAGTCATTATTATTCTCATTTTACAGACCAAGAAACTTAGGCCTCAAAGGTTAGTGACTTGACCAAAGTTACATAGTTAGAAGGTTACAGGGATTTGAACCCATACTTATCTGACTTTCTACTTTCCTGATAAAGTTTTTATTTTTTAAGGAAAAAGACACCATGTGATTCATTAGCATAAGTAGTTTAGACAATATAAGACATTATCTGGCCAATTCCTTCATTTTACAGATGAGGAAATTCAGACTGAGGAATAAAAAAAAAAGTGTTGCTTAAAGTCACTCAGCTAAATAATCCAAAGTAGGTCTGGGTTCCAAGCCAGCTTTAAACATAGTAATTTTCAAAGAGACCCAGGTGCCTCTTTCATTGTAGGCCAACAAAATGTATCTCTCTTCTGAACTTCTGGCCCTCAACCTGTGCCCTCATCTATCACCTTCACAATCAGAGCATAGTTTATTTTGGTTAATGAGATATCACTATTAATTTTATACTGTGGACTACATTGAAGGTCAAAGATGTTGAGCCCAAGCTGTTTTTAGTTTCTAATTGCAAATACTGGAACAGAAGTATATCTAGTTATTTTTCTTGAATTACATAAAAGCAACATTGCTACTTCTCATTGATTTGTAACTTTTAAGTTTTTAAAAAGCACCCTTTCATATTTTCTGTGTATTTGAAGAAAATATTTGGAGGATTATGTTAAATAATCTCAAAGGTGTCTCTTAATTATGATGTTCTGATTCTGTAATTCTGATGGTCATACTTAATTTTGCATTTAGTGTCATTTAATAATTATTTATCACACTATTTTTATCAAATTATTAAATGTTCAATGTTTGATTAATGTTTGCATTAGACTATGAATTCCAAGGGGATGGACACTATGTCTGTTCTGCTCACCATTTGTATTCCTAACACCAACATATAATCAGTACTAAAATGTTTGTTGATCAAATGAATAATTAGGTGAAGTTGCAAAGGCTATTATCACCTTTAATTAATAGATTAATAAATTAAACCTAAGGATAAAAGTGATTTACTTAAGAACAACTATTATTTAGTGGTGGAGCCATTCTAAAATTCGTATATCTTGTCTCTTAAGTTGTTAGCATGAATAAGTAATGAAATTCAGAATTCTTTTAATATATCTCATATCTATTATCAAAGTCATTACTAGTAATGAAGATTAAGTTATAAAATACTTATTTAATAATGAGTCCTTTAAGAAATTTTAAAATAATACAGCAAGAACTTAAAATTACCTACATTTGTGGTTGAATTTTCTCCAGCTTCCAACTCTTGGTTAAAGAAAATTTTCTGAGTCTTGATATTGGGGCACAATCAATTGAACAGACTTCACCTACACACACCAAAAGGGGGGAAAAACTGAAAATATCATTAGTAAATTTGCAAAACAATGGACCTATCATGCACTCTTAGGAGGAATATATATTGATAGACTTACTGGTTTTTTTTTTTTTTTGTATCTCTTATGACTGTCCATTGACTGGGTTTATCTGGGGAGCTCTAATGGTCTCACCTGGGATTGCTCATGTGACCATGACCAGGCCTCAGAAAGTGCTGGACTGTCTAACATGGTTAACCTATATGGCTGGTACTTGGTCCTGAATTAAAACTGAAAAATAGGCTTAGCAAATGCTGATATGGCTGGGCCTCTTTCTCTCCCTGTTTTCTTGGGATTTCTCCCTCCTCATGTGAGTTTTCTCTAGCTTACTAGCTAGACATTTTTGTTTTAGGACACCCAGGAGTACAAAACGGAAGCTGCCTGGCCTTCTTAAGAATAGGGCCCAGAGCTGGCACCACATCACCTTTGCCTCATTCTGTTAATTGAAAGTCTATTGCAGAGCCAACCTAGACTCAAGGTATGAGGACTAAACAAAGGCATGAATTTGGCAAAATATAGTTTATAGGAAACTGGAAATAGACCAGAGGTTGGCAAATGGTAGCCTCAGGTCAAATACAGCTATCTATTTTTGTAGGGCCTATGACTAAAATGCTTTTTATAGATGGAAGTTGCAATTAATTTGCTGACTTTGAAGCCCCATTAAGTAAAATGTTATCTCCTCCTAAAGCTCATTCTTTTCAATTATTAGACTTGTATTACAAAAACCCCTCAACTTATCATTATTACATTTTATATTTTGCCAGTAAAATTTTTTCTAGAAGTAGTTTTTCTCCTGTTACATAAGTATCCATATAATATCCTTGATTTTGCCTCCTGATTCAGAGACTGTCTGGTCTTTTACAGAAAGTTTGCTAACTCCATTATCACACATACACTAAATAATTTTTTCTTGTCATACCCCTGACAGAGATACATTATTAACCCCATTTTTAGATAAGGAAGTAGAGGATGAGCTGAAAGATACAATGGATGAAATGAAAGATGCAGTAAAGAGTATCAATAAAAGAACTAGTTAAACAATGGAAGGAATCTGGGAACTTGAAGACGACTTCTTTGAAAATGTGCAGTTAGAGAAAAGTAAAAGTAATGAACATAAGGAAATTTGTGAGATTTATTGTCCAGGTTCAAAAAAGCAAATAATATCTGTCTTATAGAATTTAAAGAAGTCTCAGTAGTGGCCAAGTGCCCTCTGAGTTCAATCCCTGCTACCAAAAAAAAAAAAAAAAAAGAAATAAAAAAGAAAAATGGTGGTGGTGGGGGGAGACAAAGGGTAAAAGACTCACTTGAAGGAATAATAGCAGAAGATATTTTAAATCCATATTGACATACTATAATCTAAAGGAAAATCAAGGACCCTAAAAGCAATAAGATAACAGAAGCAAATAATCTTTATAAGAGTTGTAATAAGGTTAGGAGCAGGTTTCTCAGAAGAAATTTTGTAGGCCAGGGAAATGGAATGATACATTCAAAGTGCTGAAGGAAGAAACTGCCAGTCAAGAAAACTGTAACCAGCAAAGCTGTTCATCAAAAATGAAGAGATAAAGACCTTCACAGATAAACAAATGCTAAGGATTAATTTAGGAATAATCTTACAAATAAATAAACTAAGGAAATTAAATACCAGTTTGTCTCAAAAAAAAAGTTAGAGTTCTTTAAACTGAAAGAAAAGGACACTACCTAGTAACACAAAACCACAGAAAAGTATAAAACTTACTGGTAAAAATAAGTACACAGTCCAATTTATAACATTCTTATATCCTAATAGTGGCATATAAAGTACTTATATCTTCAGTATGAAGGTTAAAAGACAAAACTATTAAAATATAATATAAAACTGTGACAACAAAAATATAAAAACAGAGGTAGAGTAAACATGTGAGGTTGTTTTTTTATGTGACCAAAAATAAATTGCTATCAGAGTAAAATAGCCAATTTTATTTATAAGACATTTTCATAAGTCTCATGTTAACTACAAAGTAAGATGTATGGTAAATACATAAAAGATAAGTAATCTAAGAGTATCTCTTGTGAAAATCACCTAATCATAAGGGAAGACAATAGGTCAGGAAGAAAGGAAAATAAAATCTACAAAATCACCAGAAAATAACTCACAAAATGACAGTAGTAAGTCCTTCCCTATCAGCAATTGCCTTGAATGTAAATGGATTGAATTCTCCAAAAGAAAAAGTGAATGAAGTAATTTAAAAAGAACCAACAATATGCTGCTTACAAGACGCATTTCATGGTAAAGAGATTTGTACACTGAAAGTGCAGTTATGGAAAAATATATTCATGCAAATGAAAACCATAAGAGAGCAGGAGTAGCTATGCTTTTCTCAGATAAAATAGACTGTACATCAAAAACTATTTTAGAAATAGACAAAGTCATTATATAAGAGGAGTCAATTCATCAAGAGAATATAACAATCATAAATATATTATACACCAAATATTGGAGCAATGAAATATATAAGCAAATATTAATAGGTCTAAAGAGAGAGAGACTGTAATATAATAATAGTAACTTAAGTATACCATTTTCAGCAAAGGAAAGATCATCCATATAGAAAATTAATAAGAAAACTTAGGACTTAAACTACATTTTAGATAAAATGTAAGAGATATACAGGATATCCCACTTACCAGCATCAGAATATAAATACTTCTCAAATACACAAAGAACATTCTCCAGAATAGATCATGTGTGAACTCACATAAAAATCTTAACAAACTTTAAGAAGTTTGAAAAAATATCTAGTATCTTTCAAGCCTAATAGTATGAAACTTGGAGTTAACAGGAGAGATTTTGGAAATGCACAAATACATGGAAACTAAACAAAATACCCTTGAAAATAACCAAGGGGTCAAATTTAAAAATTATGAGCGAAATTTAAAAATTATCCTAAGAAAAAGAAAATGGAAATACAATGTAGAGAACAACAAGCAAAACTTAGGGGATGCAGCAGAAGTAGTACTAAAGAGGGAAGTTTATAGAAATACATGCCAACATTGAAAAGAAAACCTCAAGTAAACAATTTAATATTATACTTCAAGAAACTAGCTAAGGAAAAACTAAGCCCAAAATTATCAGAGAGAAGGAAATAATGTGGATCATAGCAAAAAATGCATGAAATAGGAAGCAGAAGTACAATAGAAATCATCAATGAACTTGAGCTGGTTTTTTGAAAAGATAAAATTAGCAAGCCTTTAGCTAGACTAAGAAAAAAAAGAGAAGCATCAAGTAAATAAAATTATAGGTCAAAGAAGAAGCATTACTACTGATACCTGTAATACATAAAAGGATTCTAAGAAGTTACTGTGAACAAATTAAATAACTTGGGAGCAATGGATACATTCCTAGATGCATACAACCTTTCAAGACTGAATCATGAAGAAATAGGAAATCTGTAGAGATCAATAATGAATGAGATATTGAGCCAGTAATAAAAATACCATCAAAGTAAAGCCTACAATATGATTTTACTGCTGAATTGTACCACATTTAAAGAACTAATGTAAATTCTTTTGAAGCACTTTCAAAAAAACTGAAGAGTGAACACTTCCAAAGTCATTTATCAAGGCTAGTATTGACTTGATACCAAAGTCAGACAAGAACACTACCAAAGAAGAAAATTAAAGGCCAATATTCCTGATTATGCAAAAATATTCAACAAAATATTAGCAAAACTGAATTCAATAGTCCACTAAAAGGAATATGCAAGAGCAGAGATTGAACCTAGGGGCATTTAACCACTGAGCCACATTCCCAGCCCTTTTAATTTTTTATTTAGAGACAGGGCTCACAGAGTTACTTAGGTCCTTGCTAAGTTGCTGAGGTTGGCTTTCAACTTGCAATCCTTCTGCATCAGCCTCCCAAGCCCCTGGGATTATAGGCAGGAGCCACTATGCTTGGCAACACATTTTATTTCTTAACATAGGATACATAAGTGTGGCTAGCTATTTTGTGTTAAAGTGCCTGTTCCATTTCTGATGGCTTTGTAAGAAAATGTACATATTTTCTTAAATTTTCAGAACAGTTTGTACCATTGGAGGAGATGATTATTTATTCTGTCACTTTTTTTTAGAGAGATGGGACTGGCAATGCCATATCTCTTCAACTAAAAGTGAAAGTGGTGCTGAAATTAAAGGAGAATGAATAGAGTGAAGTAGGTAACTGGGGGCAAGGAGTCAGAGGGACATACCTGAATAGAACACCAATCTGATGAGGATGGCTGGGAAACATGGAGACCTGGATGAAAAGAGCCAAGGACCACAGGGTCTCATAAGTATGGGGAGGCTAGCTGAGGGAGTTTGATAGGTTCATAAATTGGGATGGACTTTCTCCTCTATGTCTAGCTTTTCCCTCTTCTTTCTGGCATGATAATCAGAGTTGGGTATACTTAAACCAGTTGTATAGTAGATACTGCTTCTAATTACAGATGAGCTCATTAAGCAGTTGGGTATTGTTATTTTAAAGGATCAAAAGAGGCTGGGGATGTAGTTTAATTTTATTTAGACCATTTGCCTAGCATGTGCAAGGGCCTGGGTTCAATCCCCAGTGCTGCAAAACAAACACACATTAAAACATGGTAATAACTTCTTAGATCTATTTCTGGAAAGTGGGTGTACATTCTCTGCATCTGTGAAGGTAATTGAGAGTAAGCATGAATACTCTGATTTGCTGTCTGATTTCCAGGTTAGTATCAAGACAGCAGGGTGTGACTAATTAAAGCAGTGTGAGAAGAGGTAGGCCTCACTTCACAGACTCTCCAAAACAATTACCACCCTAGAGCAGCTTTAATAGCAGGGCCTATAATTCCTAATCAAATGAAAGAAATGTTTTTACAAAACTCTTCCCTCAGACTTGAATAAAAGGGATGTATTTTAATGTACCAAGTTTTATAGCATAATGAAAACAGAGCCAGGAGTTAGTGTATTCTGATTTTATAGCAGGCATGATTGACAAATCCTTTGAGAAAATTGACAAGATAATGTTAATGTGATTATGAGTTAACCTACAAGAAGTATCATATGTAGTCACCAATTTATTTTTAAATGAGTGCAAATACATTTTCCTAAGGAGGAAGCAAGGATCTTCTGACAATCTCAGTGTTCCCACAGAGAGATGGAATAATCTGAAAAAGAAACAAACAAAAAATTTCTTGGTGCTTAAAAATAAAACAAATCCTTCTTACCCTACTATATTGTTAATGAGTCATTTCTAATAAATGTGAATAACATATTTTTGTTTCTTTACTTATATTTTATTGTTATTTTTTAAAAAAGAAAAAAAGATGAGAGCCAATGTGGTAAAATACAAAAAGCAAAGGAGTTTAGAGTTCAAATTTTCTATGTATCACTTTATAGCTATGTGACTTCAGTCTGTTTCCTTACATCTTTAGTTGGAATTTTTAAAAAATCTTATTTTGGCCAACCTGTGCCCTCAAAAATTTTGCACTTGAGGCACGTCACTCTAAAGGATGTACTCTCAAGGATTATACAGGCACAGAGTCAGTACCTGAGAGTTAGTGCTTCATTAATTTTGCGGCCTTGGCACTTTATTTCCTCAACTTTGTCTTGATTCTACTACTATGTGTAATTGAAATGAGGTCTATGCAAGGAAATGAGTGAGAAGTGGAGAGGACTGTGGTGTTAAGGAGGATAAAGAGTGTATAGAAACCATATGATGAAGGGCCGTGTAACTTAAGAAGTTTGAACTTTATCTATGAAATCGATTTTATGAGAAATCAATTAAAACAGGTTTTATTGAGTTGTTTGTTTTGTTTTGTGGTACTGGTGATTGAAACCAAAGCCTTACTCATGCTAGGCACGTGCAGTACCATTGAAACACATACTCATCCATTTTTATGGTATTTTGAGACAGTGTCATGCTTAGTTTTTCTGACTGGCCTCAAACTTGTAAGCCTCCTGTCTCAATTTCTCACATAACTGGGATTACCAGTATGCACTACTGTATCTGGCTAATTAAAACATTTTTCATATTTATTTTTTAGTTGTAGTTGGGCACAATACCTTTGTTTTTTTTAATATTTATTTTTTAGCTTTATATGGACACAATATCTTTATTTTATTTTTATGTGATGCTGAGGATTGAACCCAGGGCCACGCATGACAGGCGAGTGCACTACTGCTGAGCCACAACCCTAGCCCCTAATTAAAACATTTTAATAGAGAAGAAACTTGTCCATAATTTCATTTGAGAAAGATCTTTCAGTTGATAGGTGCCGCAGTCTGGCTGGGCACAATTCATGAGCCACTTGTTAAGCAGAAACAAACTTTATTTTTAGAAGACACATGCCGGCACCTCACTGAGCTCTTCAGAAATTCCCTCAGAGCCCAACTGCCACCACTGACTTCCGGCAAGCCTCTCAACCTCTCAACTCCTCCTGCTCTTGAGGCCGATTGGCTGGGTCGCGTGGGCGGAGCCAAAAGAGTCCCCCAATGAGCAGCTCCATGGTCTGAAAGGGCAGGGAAACAGCCCAATGAGCATCGCTGCAGAGGAGCCAATCAGCTGGAAGCTGGAAGTTTGCTGGGGCCACGGTGAGCCAATCAGCTGGAAGTTTGCTGGGGCCCCTTGGGCTGTGGCTCTCAACAGGTGGGCAAGGAAAGAATTGGAGGAATCATTTATTCATAGGTGAACATAGTCATTTAGGTAAGAGATGACAAAGGCCAAGATTAACATAAAGATAATGGGATGAAGAGTATTGAAATATTTGAGATATTTTTAGGAAGTAGAATTAACAGAATTTGGTGATGAATTTGTTGTAAATATCTTGGTGAACTTGATGAGTTAGTAAGGTAAATATCAGCAAAAATGGCTACTAAGTTTTTGGTTTAAGCAACTGTATACATGTGATGTCACATCCAGAGGAATAATTTTGAAAAGAAGATTAGTGTTTCAATTTCAACATATATTATTTCAAGTATATGCAAGACATTCATGTAGAACTGTTTAGTAAACATTGATGTAGGGAACAGTACCTTAAGAGAAAGATCTGGACTGGAAATATGGGATTGAGAAGCAAACATACTTAAATATAAGTGATATTGCCTAACAAGATTGTGTTGGTTGCATAGAGGGCCTAGGAAAGAGCCACAATGAATGCCCACATTCAAAGATTAGGAGGAAGGGAGGGAAAGGGAAGTTACTGGGGAAAGAGATTGAGCAAATTATGTAATGTATATGTAGGAATGTAGCATTATGAATCCCAATATTAAGAGTAATTATAATGATGATTTTTAAAAAGGATTAGGCATAGGATTAGAAGTTAGAAAAAAATTGAGAAAATTTGCCAGGCAAGATAGGAGGAAATCTATATAGCCTCGTATAAGAACCCCTGATCATTCCTAACCTGAAGGAAACACCATGAAACTTGGAATGAAGTATTCAGACATCCATTTCCTGTTACTTAATTCATGGCCTTCATTCTGAAATCTGAAGCCTCAGCTGCCTCAATTCCTTTTCCTAACCTATTTAATTCTGTATGTTCCTGGATTCTTGTCTCAGAGCCTGTCTTCATCTTTACACTAATCTTTTGGATTTGAAGCTTGATCCTTTCCTGGTCCTGACCTTGTCTTTTTATGCTTTGCCACAATTTCCATTATCTTATAGATGATAACTAATTTCCCTACCAGTTGTTCCTTGACTCAAATTGAAGGGAATCAAATGACCATTTTACCAAGTACTTGACCTTATCATTATTGTTGGAAGAATAGTTGAAGAGATTACTGTTCTCATAATTCCTTTGGACATTTCACTACAAACTTGTTTAACTAAGCCCACCCCACTAAGTTCATTTGCCTTAGATATTCTCAATAAGGAAAATAGAATGACAAATGCTTTACTTACATAAATTGTATTAAATTCTATCTGAATTATATGTTAAGTGGAAAGTATTAAATATTGAAGAACATGAAAAATCCTAAATATGCTAAAACAAAGAGAAGATAACATATATTAATCATTGTTTACTGAGCTCTCCAAGAGGGCAACACAAATTCATATAATATGCTTAGCATTTTTTCTTTAAATTTGTGTTTAGGTTGATGGAAAATACTATGAAAGGTGTCTGGATCTGGTCTAGAAAGTGGACCCTTCTCTGTAGTAAGGGCAAGCCCTAAGAGAAACTTCAAAGGCTAATATTACAAGGAATAGCCAAGTCTGTCTTCTACACATATTTTATTTTTTTAGAAGAGAAGTAATTCAGTATAATATATCAGTAGCCTGGTAGGTACTCAACCTATTTTTAGACACTTTTAAGTGAATGGGAAATTCATTCTTTGGAGAGACCATCTATTCTATTGTTGGACTGATTTGATCATTAGCTATGATTACAATAAACTGAAGCCAATCTTTTTTAGATTCTGAAATTGCTTCTACTATCTGGCAGATACACATACCTGATTCAAATCCTATTTTCACTATTTACTAGTTTGGGGAGACTAGGATATCACTTGACCTCTTTGTTTTCTCATCTAATGATGGATATTTCAATTCTTATCTCCTATGATAATGTGATTAAAATGAGATAACACATTATTTGTCATAGATCCTAATTGGAAAGACTTCACAGAGGACTCGGTATTTGGCAAGGATCATAAAGAATGGATAAGAATTTGCAATAGATAAGTATGGAATAGGGAGGAGACAGGTCAGCCCTTTGGGACAGAGAGAGGAACATGAGCAAAGCATGGAATTATGGAAATCAAGTTCAAAACACTTCCAGAAAGTCAGTTTGATTAGAACTTTGAATGCATAGACAGGGGGAAAGAGAAATAGAGATAATTTATTAAGTTTAACTGACAGGCAGATTGTGAAAGGAAATAGCTACCTTTAAGTAACATGCTACAATTGGCCCTATATCCACTGATTCTGCATCCATGTATTCAATCAACTGCTGATCAAAAATATTTTGAAAAAAATCTTTGTGTTTGTACTAAACGTGTACAGGTTTTTTTTTTCTTGTCAACATTCCCTAATCAATATGATACATTATTTACACTGTAATAGTTATTATGAGTAATCCAGAAATGATTTAAAAGTATACAGGAGGATGTCCATACGTTATATGAAAATACTATGCCATTTTATACAAGGGACTTGAACATCCATGGCTATTGGTATACTTGGCAGACCCTGGAACCATCCCCCATCGATAAAGAAGAACAATTGTACTCCAAGAGGTTAGTTACTGAGTTTGAAAGAAATCTTAAAGAGTGGATACCTGAATGAGTCTTTAAATTCAGGTCTTCTGATAGTATGACATACAACATCATATTTTATTACCATCCTTTTAGTGTTATAGAATTTTAGAAAACAGAATTTGTCCCTTTAGGCACTGTGCATAAATCTTCAAACAGTTCTCTGACCCTAGCTCCTAGATAAAGATAATCCTGAAGCTCTTGTTTCTAGTATAAGAAATCATGGTACTATTCTGTCAGTAAAGCCAGTCCATTTCTTTGGTGTCTCTAAATCTAAGGTTATCAGAAGAAAAGAAAATTTGGAAGAAAGAAAGGAATACTCCACTTGCTTTTCAAAGACACATGACCATATACTGTTTCTGAAAGAGCTCTGATTATGTGTTAAAACTTGAATTCAAATCTGAGCTCTGCCATTTACTAATTATATGTGTAAAGCACTTTGCACTTTCTGTGAGCATCAGTTTACTCATCAGTAATATGGTAATTATGATTCTTGTCCTACTTATTCATTAAAATCATAGTAATATGGGTAATGATTGTCAAATTCCTTTGAAAATCCTAAAGTGATATCTTATTAATACTGCCAAAAGGAAATCATCAAGATGAGAAGAACCAGTACAGATACGAATTGCTCTACAGTATACTGTGTGGGTTTGGACCCATTGTAGAATTAGTAGTTTGTCTTCAGTAGCTCTGACCTTTCTTCCTGCTGTTTTTTTGTGTGAGAACATTGGTAACCTATCGCTATCTCTTTTCTTCCCTTTTCTTTCCAAATGGTCCCAGGATAAGCTGTACCAGTATGCCACTGAGGCTAAGGTATGAAGGTAAATAACAGGAACTTTTATATTTTATATGGTTTCCTTTTGGAATCTTATGTTTCACTATAAAGGAAAATAATTATTTGCTTATTAAAAATTATTTGTTTATTATATAATCTGTACTTTGTACATTGTAAAATAATTTCAGAGGTTAGGCAATGAAGAAAAGAATAAATCTGGGGGAATTCAGAAGCTTCTTTATGTATTGATTAGTCATTTATTCATCTCTCATTTGCTAATATATATATGATCACCTGCTATTTACAAACACTGTATTAGGCAATATATGAGATACCAAGGACTCGGTTATACTGTGTAGATTACCACACATTGGACCTTTGGTAATAAGTTTATTCTTAGAAATGGCTCTTGAGAATAAAACCACTTGGTGTGGTAGTAAGAGAAAAATAATTGAAGTAAGAAGCCTTAGATTTACATCCAGTTCTTTTTAAATTTCTACATTGTGAATATGGCAAGCTTCTTAACTTCTCTGACTTTATTTCCATAGCTATAATATGGGTGAGACATTATGGCATAATGTATGTTTAGGCACATCATTCAATTTCTGGTACATAGTGGGTGCATGTACAAATGATATTTATGCTCTCATTTTTTTAACTTTTGTCAACTCCATTTTGTGCATATCCATGCTAGAAAAAATAAGTTGCTGACTAGAAAATTGAAATATATCAAGAAAAGTCTTGCAGATGGTCTGAAATAGGATATGCACAAAATGATATGTTGTTCATTGTAATTTCTCATTTTTTTCAGTTTGAAAGCACATTTGTATGTATTATATCAATTCTAACAAGACCTACCCCATTTATGATGAAGTTTACTATCAACCCTTAAGATTAAAAAAGTTGAGTCTTGCAGAAACTTTGTGATCTTCAAGGAGATAGTCAGAATTGGCTCTTGGTATTGTAATACGCAATCCTTTATATATCTTGAGATCTCACTGAATTTTGAATTTACAATTCTCTAGATCTCTACCCAACTTTTCCACTTTCTTGGCTGTAGTCCTGTCTTTAATATAACAGGATACTAATAAAACTCCTCAATTCTTATCTTTTTTTTCCATAATCCCTGAACCTGATCCATGCCTAAGTGTGAATTCAGAAGTTTTGGCCTTAATTTTAACAATCATCATTTCTCACTTGGACTATTGCAATTACCCTCCTTCCTCTCCTTTATATTAATGTGGCCTATTCTTAACCCTTTCGAATTAAATTCTGTTCAAATCCTTCCTATGCATAAAACAAAACCAATTACTACACAAAACAATGTGTCCCATGTTCAGCAGAACTGAGGTTTGAGCAGCTCCTCATCTTTTATCCTGTTCTGGTAAGCATACTACCTTTTAGTATATTTGTTATGCCTTTAAAGGACATTTAGATATTGATCCTTCTTTGTAGAAGTTCCTTCATACATTTTATTCCTCTTGCTGAACTTTTCTTTGTTTATCAAAACCTGGGTTGGAGGGTTGGGGCTATGGCTCAGCGGTAGAGCGGTTGCCTTGCATGTGTGAGGCAATGGATTTGATCCTCGGCACCATAGAAAAATAGATAAACAAAATATAAAGGGATTGTGTCCATCTACAACTAAAGAGTGTATGTATGTTGTATGTATGTATACATATATATGTATATGTATGTATATATATACATACATATACATATACATATATATGTTGGATTACATGACCATTTACTAAATCCCCATAAGATTCTACTTTTGCAGTTCTTATTGTATTGTATAATTACTTTTATTGTTAATGTCTGATACCCTGAATTCAGGGGCCTTTTGATATTCTCCTTTGTATCCATATAGCTATCACTGGTACTTGATATTTTTCACCATTAAGTATAATGATACCTATAAATTTTTAAAAATACTTTTATCAAGTTACTTGTCTGTCTATCTGTCTATCTATCTATCTATCTATCTATCTATACCAGAGAGTTAACCCAAGGGGGCTTAACCTCAGACCACATCCCCAGTCCTGTTTATTTATTTATTTGTCTATTTATTTATTTATTTATTTATTTATTTATGGTGAGACCAGATCTCACTAGGTTGCTCATAATCTTGCTAAGTTGCTGAGGCTGGCTTTAAACCAGCAATTCTCGTGCCTCAACCTCTGGAACCACTGGATTACAAGCATGTACCACTGTACCCAGTATACTTACCTTTTAGTCCTAATTTACTGAGAGTTTTCATTATGATTGGGTATTGAATTTTGTGAAATAATTTTTGCATCAATAGATATGATTGTGTGATCATGTGTTTCTTCCTTAGCCTAATATGATGGATTGCATTGATTGAGTTTTTAAAAATATTGAACCATGCCTGGATAAATTTCACTTTGTTAATATACACACTTTTAAAAATCACTGAATGCTCTATGCTAATGTTTTTAAGTTTTTTGCCTTTATATTTATGAGTGATATGGGTATTTAGTTTTATTTTTTTTATTTCCTTTTCTTAATTTTCATATAAGGACAAAATAGTATCATCATGAAAAGATTTTGTTGTGTCCATTTGTCTTCTATTTTCTGGAAGAAATTGTGTAGAATTGGCATTAACTTTTTAATCATTTGATAGTACTCTCCAGTATAATGATCTAGGTCTGGAGATTTTTTTTAAAGGAATTTTCAATTACAAGTTGAAATGAATTTTTTAAAGGAATTTTCAATTACAAGTTGAAATTGAATTTTCTTAATAGTTGTTCAGCTATTCAGATTATCTATTTTATATTATGTAAGTTGTGATAGTTTTTATTTTTCAAGACATTGATTCATTTCATCTAAGTTGTCAAGTTTCTGTTTGTACATTTGTGCATAATACTTCCTTCTTTTTATAACTCCATAATAACTAATGATATTTCCCTGTTTTCATTCCTTATATTTCTTAATGTTTTTGCCAGTCTTTTGATATTTTCTAAGAATTCATTTTTTTTCTGTTTTAATACCATTGATTTCCACCCTTATCATTATTTTTTCTTTACTTCTACTTTTTGGCATTTATTTTGTTCTTATTTTTCTAATTTAAATTGTAATTTGAAATTTTTCCTCATTTTTTTCTTTTTTTTATTGATTGTTCAAAACATTACAGAGCTCTTGATAAATCATCTTTCATACATTTGACTCAATTGGGGTTTGAACTCCCATTTCTACCCCAAATACAGATTGCAGAATCACATCTGTTACATACTCACATTTTTACATAATGGTATATTAGTGACTGTATATGCATTTAGTGCTACATATTTCCATTTCATCATTTCTTTAAGTCTATCAGTCAACATTTTAAGGTAACTTTTTATTGTTATTCAGTTAATTTTTAAAAATTTCTCTCTTGATATTTCTTCTTTGCTGCATAGGTTATTTGGAAGAATGTTGTTTAGTTTCTAAATGTTTTGAGATTTTCTTCTTATCTTTCTGTTGGTGATTTCCAGTTTAATTCCTTTGTGACTAAAGAAATTTCTCTGTCAATTCTCTTAAATTTAACAAAAGGCTAGGACTGGTGATGTAGTACAGTGGTAGTGTGCTTACCTAGTATATGTGAAGCCCTGGATTCAATCTTCAATACCTCCAAAAATTGTTTTGTTATTGGATAAGTTTTGTTTTATTGCCCAATATATATTCTAGCTTCTTTTATATTTGTAGTTTCTTGAAAATAATGTTTATTTTATTATTATTGGGCACAAGATTTTATAAATTCTTATTAGATCTGTTAGTTGATGATATTGTTGAATTTTTCTGTATATACAATTAATTTTTGTATTGTTTTACCAATTGTTGGAATATCCAATGATAGTTGTGGGTACGTCTATTTCTCCTTCCAGTTTTATTATTTTTCACTTTAGATATTTTCTGTCTGTTGTTTGGCATATGTACATTTAGGGTTGCTCTGCTTTCTCAGTGCACTGACCTTTTTAACATTTTATGACAATGATAAATGTTCTATGTCTATAGTAACTTTATTTTTTTGTTCTGAAGTCTACTCTATCTGATATTACATAACCATTCCAGCTTTCTTTTGATGACTGCATGATCTATACATTTTTCCATCTTTTCCCTTTCACCTTGCTAATATTGTTATATTCTAAGTAAGTTTCTTATAGAAAATGTTTAGGCATATTTTTAATCCATTCTATCAATCTTTGTCTCCTATTTGGTATATTTAAACCATTAACATTTTTTGTTGTTCTTGTGATGTGTTAGACTTAAGTCTATCATTGTATGTCTTTTTTTCTGCCTGTTTTTCATATTTAAATTTCTCTTTCTACTTTTTCCTGTCTTCCTGTAGGATACCAGGTCATTTTTAAAAATTCTATTTTTATTTATTTATAATATTCTTGAGTCCTTTTATGTGTAACTTTTCATTGATTTCTCATTATGTACACAAAACTTACTGCAGTCTACTGTTGTCATAATTTTGCCAGTTTGAATAAAATATAGAATCCTTTTTTCTCCTGTACCCCCTCCCATTTAAAATTTTCTTAAATATATTCTCTATATACATTTAGAACCACCTTAGGCATTATTATATTTTTGCCTTAATCATCAAACATATATTAGAAGACTGAAGAAGAGAAGGAAAGTCTTTTGTACTTACTCTTTTCTTTCTAATAAAGTCTCTTATTGTTTGCCTTCTCTAGAGAGGATTTGCTTTAATCATTTTTAAGTAGATCTTCCAGAGATAGTATTTTTTCATCTGAGAATATTTTAGTTTCCCCTTCATCTGAAATAATATTTTCACTGAATATTGGAATCTAGGTTGAAATTTTTTTCTCTCAGAAATAAAAATATTGTGGCACTTCCTGCTGGCCTCCCTGTTTTCTCATGAGAAATATATTATCATTTCAATTCCCCTTTTCATGTAGATGAGATGATATTTCTTTTGTCACTGTTTTCAAGATTTTTTTCTTTGTCTTTAGTTTTCACAAGTTTACTATGATGTCTCTTCTTGTTAATTCCTTTGGGTTTATCCTATTTGAGCTTCTTTAAACTTTTTGAACTTGCGGGTTTATGTAATTTATCAAATTTATGTAGCTATCACCCATTATTTCTTTGAGTACTATTTCAACCCTGCCTCTTTCATTCTTTTTTATACAAATATTGGATCTTTTGTTATAGCCCAATAAGTCTGAAGCTTGTTTACTTTTTCTTCCTAGTCTGTTTTATATTTTAAAGGTTGAATAATATCTATTTTTGTGTCTTCCAATTCAGTGATTGTTTTCTTCTGCTTTTATCATTCTACTAGTGAGTTTATCCATTGAATTTTTAAATTTGTACTATTGTATTTTTAAATTAAATATTTTATTTGATTATTCTGTATATCACCTATAACTTTTCTGAGTATTTAAAAAATTAATGGAGTAAAATACACATAGCATAAATTTACCATCTTAATTATCTTTTAAGTATACAGTTAACTAGTATTAAATATATTCATGAGGTGCAACTGTCACCGTTGTTTGTCTTGGTAACTCATCTTAACAATACATTTTATTTAAATTTTATATCTATATCATACAATAACTATTTCTCCACCGCTTCCAACCCCTGACAGTCACCATTCTACTTTCTGTCTGAATAATTCTGACTACTCTAGGAATCTCATATAAGTATAATCAGACGATATATGTATTTTGGTGACTGTATTGCTTCAATTAGCATGTCTTCAAATTTCATCCATGGTATAGCATATTTATTGTATCATTTCCTTTCTTTTTAAGCCTGAATAATATCCTGTTTTATTGCTGTATCATATTTCACCTGTCTTTATATGTCAATGAACACTTGGGTTACTTACATGTTTTAGCTGTTTTGCTTACTGCTGTGAACACAGGTGAACAAATATGTTTTTGTTACCCTGCTTTATATTATTTTGGGAATTTCCATATTTCATAAGTGGAATTACCAGATAATATGGTAATTCTATTCCAACGTTTTGAGGAATTCTATTCCAATGTTTTCTATAGTAACATTGTTATAATATTCTTTGCTAACATTTTTAACTATCCTGAGGATTCTCACTATTTTTATTTTTATTTATTTATTTTTATATATGACAGTGGAATGCATTACAATTCTTATTACACATATAGAGCACAATTTTTCATATCTCTGATTATATAAAAAGTATATTCATACCAATTCATGTCTTCAAACATGTACTTTAGATAATAATGATCATCACGTTCCACCATCATTTCTGACCCCATGAATGCCCCCTCCATTCCCCTCCAACTCCTCTTCCCTATCTAGAGTTCCTATATTCTTCCAATGTTCCCTTTCCCTATCCCACTATGAATCATCCTCCTTATATCAAAGAAACCATTTGGCATTTAGTTATTTTGGATTGGCTAACTTCACTTAGCATTATCTTCTCTAACTCCATCCATTTATCTGCAAATGCCATGATTTTATTCTCTTTTACTGCTGAGTAATATTCCATTGTGTATATATGCCACATTTTGTTTATCCATTCATTTATTGAATTATTTATGTTTTCTTCATTTCAAAGATTTCTAATTTTTTTAGACTCTCTATATCTTTTTTGATCAATGGTTGCCTATATTTGCTCCCTTATCTCTTTGTTGGTGTGATCAATGGTTGCTTATATTTGCTTTCTTATCTCTTTTTTGGAGTGATCAATTTTTGCTTGTATTTTCTCTCTTATGCCATTCTTTAATTCACTGATCATTTTAACTATGTACATTCTGAACTCCTTCTCTGACATATCATGAATTGTGCTGTCATTGGATTCTATTATTGTAGTATCTTGTTTTATTTGGGGGCACTTTCTTCCCTTTTTTTTCATGTTGTCTATGTGTCTTTCTTTCTTGCTGTGCAGATCTGAGGTATTACAGTTTCTACCCTACAATCCCTGCAGATTACCTGTACTTCCCCTTGGTGTTGGACTTTTAGTCCCTGGCTGGTGTCCCAAGATTGATTCTAATGCAACTAAATGTGGTGATGGCAATAGTGGAGGTAAATCAAGATATCAATGGGGGTGTCTAAAAATGGATGCAAACACTTTCAGAGATGGGGCTAAAAGGGTGGGCTTTACAATGGCTTTGGGATGCCTGTTTGGAGATGTAGCTGCCTCCAAGCCCTGTCTGTTGTCCCAAGGTGCAGGCTACTGTGTGGGAAGAGATATGGAGATTGCTGCAGTTCCCAAGATGGAGGCAGGCTAGGCCTAGGCTCCTGAGTAGATCAGCAGTGGCAGTCCTAGCACTGGGCCTGGACTCTAGCATGGGTTTGCCAGTCAGTGGAAGTGGTCCTGGGCCTGACCTCTGGAACATTTTTATTATATTTAAAATATTATTAAAATATTTGGTCAGATAATTCGAAATATCTGGTGTCTCTGTATCGGGACCTGTTGATCCTGTTGTTTTGTTTGTTTTTCAATTCCATTTGAGATCTTTCTGATTCTTGGTATAAAAAATGATATTATGTTGAAACCTGGAAATTTTGGGTATCAAATTATAAAACTATCATATTTTGGTAATCTTTTTTTGGCTGGCTTCTTTGGATAGTTCTCTGGAAAAAGTAGAAGGGCCTCTGTTTTTATCTTCTTACTGCTGCATGGGAGTAGAATTCTATGTTCCTTACTTGATCTTTTTGTCAGCTGTTGCAGAAGGAAGCCCTTTTTACTACTGGTTATGGTTCTGGGTTGTGATAAAGGACATGGTTTTCTACAAAGACCACTATATCACCATACAGCAAGAAGGAGGAGAGGCTTTCCATTTCTGCCACAATAAGCATAAGTCCACATATTCCACATTGCCTTCACTGATACACAGTGTAAATTTTTTTTTTGTCTTACTGGGTTGCTTCTTTCCTGGTCCTTTGTCAAGAAAGAACAGATATTTGTTGAGTTTTGTTTTTCTGTACCTGTTGGTATTTCATTTTCTTTTCTAGCACCCATGCTTGCATCTATGAGGCAAAAAGAAAACACATGGAACTCACTACCTTGTCATTCTTTGAGTCCTCAAATCACTAGTTTTTCTGCTGCTTCTCTATACTCTCAGAGTCTTCTTCTGTTTGTTTTTTATTTAATGCCTTGATTGTTTTTGGTAACTAGCAGGAAAGCCAGGGAAACACACAGGTTTCAATCTTCCTGAAATCTGAAGTTCAGATTTCTTTTTAAGTCTCCTGAATGAGGATCAGCAAGACAAAATAAATAAACTATTTGAATGATTCTGAATGAAATGAGTAACATGGCATTATAGAGGTGCTCATAGGTACAAAAATAAGTTAAAAATAAGTTAAAAATTGAGATAAGTTTTTCTTATCCCTACATGCTAGGAGGGATTTTTATGTGAATTCCCTTTAATAAAAACTTTATTTGAATTTATGGTGCATATTTTTAAAATAGGATTTCACAAATATATTAGATTGCTTCTCACAGGTGAACATTTCTTTTACCAGCCATCTATAAAAACTACCTACTAGGTAATGACACTCTTTGAAATTTTATTTTATACTTATATTTAAAAACAAAATTGTATATATTAATAGAGAACATGTAATGTTTTGATACATGTATACATTGTATCATGTTCAAATCAGGTTTACCATATTTATCTCCTCAAACATTCATCATATATTTATAGTGGAAATGTTCAAAATCCTTTCATCTAGCTTTCTAAAATGTATAATTCATTATTATTATTTTTGTCTACAAACACCTTACTGTGCAATACCACACCAGAATTTTCTGGTCCAATCTTACTGCAACTTAGTATTTATTTATCAACCTTTACCTATTTCTCCCTTTCCCGCTTCTCTCCTTAGCCTCTGATAACCACCACTGTACTCTCAACTTTTATAGAACATTTTTAGATTCCACATATGAGTGAGATCATGCAGTAAGTACGTGGGTAATGACATGCCTAGTGTTAGTTAAGCTAATAAAACTTAAGTCTGTTTGTTACTGGTGTACGGGGATGGGGACCACAGTCCAGGTTCTTGGTACTTCAAAGATTTATACCCCTCATACTGGTAGATGTTCTACCACTGAGCTACATCACCAGCTATTTCAAACAAAAAAAATTAAGTCATACAGGAGAGGCAGCCATAGTATAAATTTATTAAAAGTGAAAGTACATTTCATAAGCAGAGTGGACTAAGCAGGATAAAATGGCTCAAGGTCAGTCTACACATTGGACCTTGCTTTTATTGGGTTGTGCTAGTTTTACCCCTTCTCCCTTGGATGGTACTGGGGTTGATTTGCACCTTGATTTGGCATATTTTTTTTCTACTGCCCATACATATGTTTCTTTTCTCCCAGAAAAATGAACTGAGGGGTAGCAAACCACAATGCTAACAATAAGTAGCATCAGATTAAATTCAGGTCAGTTCCTAGAGCTATTGTACATGCTAAAGATCAATGATTTTGCTTATAGGGTCTTGAATTTTTCTTGTGATCTTCTAGCTTTCTTCCTTAAAGGGTAAAATTACTCAGTTTCCCCTCACAGGAGGAATTTTCAGGAGTATTATGAGAGGATGAAGGATCTAGGGGTGCTACCCTCTCTTCTGCCTTTTCTATCCCTTCCCATGACCTATCTCCTACTAACATATTGGGTTTTGATATCTTTTGAATGATGTGCAAGTCAGAGATCACAAGAAATGGCTAGTAAATTAGTTCTTTTTGATTTTTCTCTCAAATATTGGATATTGTGTTTGACAAGGACAAAATTGCTTGGAACTCTTAAATAATCTCTTTGGTGAGTGTATAGAGTGGGTATAATCTGATATATTATTTCAAGGAAATCTATAGAACATTTGATACTGATATTATATTAACATTCATATCTAGAAACTTAAGGCTGAATAAAAGTTCTCTTCCAGTTAAACTTTTCTTTTAGAGAATGTTATAAGTTGAGTATTCTAGGCATTATACTAGACATTCATGTATAGTACTCTTGAGTTTTAAAGTAACTTTATAGAGTAATTGTTATTACTCCCATTTATAGATAGACTAAGACTAGGAGAGGTTACAACCTTTGCCCAAGAACATGCTACTAGAGATAATTGGAGTTGAGATTCTCTGTGCAGTCCAATCTTCTGTTCTACTCTTATTAAGGCCCTTTGCATCAATTTGCTTTATTGAAATTGAAATTTAGTGAAATTGAAAGAGAAAATGGATGTGAAAGATTTATTTGGTAAAAGACACTGAATGGAGACATACTCAAATCAGTGAGTTCAGTTTCTCAGTAATAGTTTAAATAAAAATAAATAGTTTAAATAAAAAAGAACTAATTCAATCATAGTTTAAACTTCCTGTGAATTTCAGTTTTACATAGCATACCTGGTTTAGCAATAATCATAAATTATTCATGTTTCTTTGAGGTGCTTTATGAAATGTCATAGTTTGGTCATCTTTGGTTTTAACTATATGTTGCCAACACCCAAAGTGTATACAGTAATGATGAAATTACTAGAAAGTTTTTGACAATGAATAAAATGTAAACCCAAAGCTTTAATCTCAGAGGTCATCTAGGTTGGTCCAACCAATTTATTTGATCAGAAGGAGGTAGACCACCCTGAAAATTAAGCACCTTGACTAAGTCTCAGTGACTAGCAAGAAGACCAGAACTAGAGCCCAGGTATCTGAATTGTAATCCAGTATTTCCTATTAAAACAATCTAAAGATTTTCAGAATAATTTTGTTTGTCTAAAGATAAGTGTATACCTAATTTTAAATATGTCACTTAAAATTTTCAGCTACTTATTGTAATTATCTTAATGGTTTGAGTGTTTTAATTCAGTCATTGTGCTTTAATATGAAGGCCTAAGAAAAGCAATTGAAAAGTAATCAATGTCTTACCTTGAAGATCTTTATATAGCATATATAAAGGAATATACATAAACATAGAAAAATATATTTTCTCTCCTTGTATGTGTGTGTGTGTGTGTATAGAGAGAGAATTTTATATATATATATATATATATATATATATATATATATATATATATGTATATATATGTATGTATATGTATATACACACTAAAAGCATATATTAATTAGTTTTCATCATTTGTCTCAGCCTGGTTAAGTTTGATTGAGGATAGGAATAAACCATAATACTATTCAATATAAGAGTTGAAAGTAACCTTAAGAAATCATTTGATCTAATAGCTTAAATTTAATGTATTTATACATACTTTTCATTGGAAAAATAAAAATAAAAGCCTTTCCCCTTCCCATTTTATATTTAGACCTTAGGGTAATCCTCCATTGCAAAACTCCAAGGGGCAATGTCCATCTCATAGTTGACATGAAAGTGCCCTCACAGTTGTGTAACCCTACACAGTTGCTCATACATGAGATAAGTTTACTATTTTACAGATAAGGATATGGACCTAAAGAGAAAGTGACTTGTCCCTGATAAATTATGTGTAGTACAATCAGTATTGGAGGTTCTCTGACACTTTTTCTTTCTAATAATGTCCCAGGCTGAAATAATCTATTAAATCCTTCATGCTTAACATCATAAATCATTTTAGATATATGAAGCAGAGATCAAGCACATACATAGTTTTATTTCTGGATCTTCCCATCCTAATTATCATTCTCTAAATTTGCCTTTTTCCTACAGCTCAGACTATCTTTCTAAATATTTCCTCAGTTTACCTTCCTCAAGTTTTCCTTTTCCTTTGGCTACCTTCCCAACTCAACCCCATTCTTTATCACCTCTTACCTTCCTTCTTTCTACTCCAACACATCCTTTCTCTGTCGTGATTCATTCATTGTTGGACATGATGTGTTTTTGTTTTTTCCTAATGTAAATCTTAACAAGAGTTCTCCTATACGTCCTCCGACTTCCCTCTTGATATCCTCTTTAAGAATCATCTTGCCACCTAGCACAATTTCTATCTCTGCATGCTGTCTCTGGATGATTCATCTTTGCCCATCACACGGATGTGCATACCAACACCTACACATACAGGTGAATCTGCTCTGGTGATATATTTTAATTACAGATTTAGTCAGAAGTAATTAAGCCTTTCTGTAATGGGGATGGGAACCAAGTTTTAAAAATGCATACTGTTTCAGACATCTTGTGTGTGGTGTATGCCACCCTGGTTGCAGAGTAAGAAGGAGCCCCTGGTGTAGTTAGATTAATTAATAGAAAGAGAATAAAGTTAATGGAGCCAGAAAAGTACAAAAAATGGTGCTTTCTTCCTTATATCTCATGCAGATGGAATGGCCATCCTGGGATGCAGCAGGGGATGGCAATTGCATTTTAATTACAGGGCTGATGGTTTCGGCACAGCACCAGATGGAAGGGCCTTTTTAGAGAGGCCCACTCACCACCTCTATCGATTTTCCCTCTGATGCTGGTTAACAAAACCCAATAGGAGACAAAAGTGATGATGTTGCATTCTGATCCGATGGATTTTATACCCTATTACATTGCTTGACTTGTGAGTTCAGTCAGCTCTTGATGCTTGTGAAAAAGGTGCTCTTTCAGGCACTTCAAAAAATGAAGAATAGAGGAGGAAAGGCAAGATTCTTCTTCCTTTTCCTCTTCTTCTGCTCTACCTTGTGGATACTTTCTAGCCTGCCTACAAAGCACTTTCCATTGCTATCATGACAGCTCTCTAACACAGTAATTATTATGCCAATTTTAGTGAAAGAGAAGTTGGGATTAGGACATTTAAACTTTTGTAGATTTAGTAGAGTTAGAAAAGTATTGACATTAGGGTAAAATAGTCATTTGTTATTTGGTGAGCCTAAAAATAGGAAAATGTAGTTTTTTAATATAGGGTCTGGATATCTATTTTTCCTCATTTTAGACTCAAGTGGTAGAGGGCTGTGTGGGTAGTTGGAAGAGTACAGTCTTTGAGACTAGCCCCGGTGCCATTTTCCTTTTGCTTATTGTGTCTTACAAATCTGGAGGAAAATTCACTCTCCAAACTTAATTTCCTTTTATGTAAAATGCAAAGCTTTTCTGAACAAAACAGAGATCACTCTAGTCTTGACTCCTCTGCTGCCATGGCCCCAGATTTTCTATACCTAGGCTACAAGCCTCCCTTTTATACCGCCCTTGGATAAGAAAACCAAATTCTATAAAATAGTATTCATAGAGATAGACTGGAAAGGATCAGCCCTGAATTGAAGTTAATAAAGACCATACCCTTAAAGAATTTTTAGAATGTTATCACATAGGAAAAGAGCCAGAACATTGGGAAGGCAGTATTCACTCAGAAGTTGAAGTGATTTAGGCAATATAAATCTAAAATTGCTGTGAAAATTCCATTCTCAGACACAAAACCCTACTCCACCATGTGCTTTGCCAAGCCTGGAATACAGTTCTGAAGCAAATAAATGAGTCACAGGGTATCATCTAAAGTTTCTTTTGCTTTCATCTAAACCATTGATTTAGCATACTTTGTTCCTCAAGATCTCTTCTTTCAACTTTTTCTCCTTTAAAAAAGGACAATTTATTATCTGTGCACTATGATTTGGTAGTTTGGGAGGGATAAACATCAGACCTTCACAGCTGTCAGGGCTTTGATTTATAGGAAAATTATTTATTCTAATTATACAGAATGATTCATAGCTTATGCAAATGTGTGATTTATTACAAGACCACTCATTTATGGATAGGCACCATTCTCTTTATTTTTAGTTAAGGGCTTCCTAGGAATGGACGATTATCTAGACCAGGGCACTAAAATTCTTTTATACTTCTCCTGACAGGCTAGAATAATAATGGATGCATTCATTCATTTAACAAAAAGTCATGGAGCAATCTCTCTGTGTACAAGGCACTGGGGATATAGAAATAATGTTCACATTATTTGATACAGAAGATATGAAGGGGAGTTCTACAGAGCTTTAACATTCTTTATCTCATATGAGCCTCAGAGCAGCCTTGTAAGATAGGCAAAGTAGCTCTTATTCTGACAGTCTTACAAATGAAGTCAGGCACTAAGAAGGAAAGTGACCTACCCAAGGTTACTTAGTATAAAAATTAAAGAATCCTGTGAGAATGATCCATAATTCTTGGCAGCAAGAACAAGCCTTGTATCTGTGTTTGTAGGGGTCGGATAGGGACAGCAATCAGGGTTGGGGTTTTTATATCCCTATGTGAAAGGATGGAAAAGGGATTATTTTCTTAGAATGGTTTTACAGTTTAACTACTTAACTGTGAACCTAATATTTTAACTATTAGTTTTGTTTAAGGAAAAGAGGGCTGATATTAAAATGATAATGTTCTTTTGGGGAAGGAACATGTTGATCTATTACTCATTATTCTTTCATAACTTCATTTGTATTTTCATTCATTCAAGAAGCCTGGGGTCGGGGCTCAGTGGTGTGGTGCACTTATCTGGCATGTGTGAGGCACTGGGTTAAATTCCCAGCACCATATATAAATAAATAAGATAAAAGTCTATCAAAACTAAAAAAGATATATTAAAAAAGAAGCCTTATTGGAAACCTTTTTAGTATCTAGTTTTGAGATAGGAACTAGGCAAGCTGTGGAGGGTGGTAATTGTTGGGAGGAATATGATATAAACATCAGTTAGTTATGGTGTCTCTCATGAAACACACGCCTCTCTTCAGTATTCTTATTTATTGACATGTTTCAGGTTCTGTGTTCAAATTGCTGTGAATTCTCATTTTAGGCAAGTGAATCTTTCTTTCTTCTCCTGTATTGGTTTATCCTCCCCAAGTCCTCCCCATTTTCCTCATCTGCACACATGTGTATGTGTGTTATCTTCCTCTACATTGAATTCTTCAAAAACTTCAAGTGCCCCAGGACAGTGTGCTTGAAACTTGGATCTCTTCTTCAATTCTAAAATATCAAAAAAGTCTTCCTTTGTTGTTTGTGATTCTTGCCAAAGGTCCCTACCTTCATCCTGTGATTTCTTCATAACTAAAGAAGAAGCATATAAATTAATTGGAACACAATATAACCATAGCAAGTCCCTTAGTATCCCTGGGACTTGGTTTCTTTCTCTGGAAAATAGTAATTATCTCTACTTCGTTTGTAACAATAATCAAGTGAGTATACATTGTCACCTCCTATTTCAAAACTCAGCCCAGTTTTCTACTTGTTGAGGAAGTTTATTCTGATTCCTATCTTCCAGGCTATCTTACTAACAATAGTTTTTCTGAGACTCACAATTTCCCTGTTATATACTTTCAGCATTATATTCTCTGATTTTCTTTGTCGTTCTCCTCTAATATTCAATGTTTTGTTTGTTTGTTTGTTTGTTTTATCAGTCATCTTTGTATTCACTTGCATTCTTTCAACATATGTTTATTGTGGACTTATTATGTGTCAGGCAATGTGCCAGAGGCTGGAAACTCATCAATGAATTAGATTAATACAGCCTCTGTTTCTGTGAAGTTATGGTGTCTATATTAGGTTTAGCACAGAATAGGATAAATTAATGAAAATGAATGAATGTATAAATGAATGAAATAACTTGGTTACATGGATTGCTGTATAGAGGTTGTTATTTATATTCCAGTACACTCAATTGAAATGAGGTTCTGATTCAGTCTCCTATGTCAGTTGCCTCTAAATTGATATGTAACTCTCTCTTTGCTTGAGATTTGCCTGTTCTCTCAGAATTAGGCTAGACAAAATCCTTTCCTAGCTTAATTTCTATTTTCTTTTTGACTAATATCTTTATTTTCTGATAACTTTTGACCTGTGTGTGAGAGAAAGCTTCAGAAAAGAGCAGATGAGAAGAATAAACACCTTTTTATCTTAAAAGAGAGCCAGTTTTCTCTGAAGATCAGTGAGTAATACAAGGAAGCTTCATGGGAAATAGGCTTCTAGGTACCCAAATATTGGTTGAAAGAAAGTGAATGGTACTTTACATTTTTCAATTCATAGTAAAAAAATAGGTTGTTCATATAATTTATCTTCCAAACCTGAAATTTTTGAGTGAAAGAATACAATTGATACTATGCCAGAATAATATAAATAAAACTGGACTTCCCCTAGCAAACCTGGATACATATGTATCCCATGATAATGGAAAGCTAGCATAGCATCAAGCATGGGCTGGAGTCAAGTCAACTTGGGTCAAATCCTGATTCTGCAATTTACTATTAGTACTAACACTCTACATTTGTTTTTATAAAGTGAAGCTGCTAAACCTATGTCCTGTTTATATTGAATGTATGGGGCCTAACATAATAGAAACTCAAAGAATATTAGTTTCTTTTCTTTTTAATTCTCTCAGTAGCAGTTAAATCGTTAGTTCAATGTGTGGCTTGCTCAACTCTTCATTCTCTTATGAGCCAAAAGACAAGATTGAAATTTCTAATCTAGTTATAGCCATTTTTCCTGGATTTCTCTGAATAGACTCAGTTCAAATAACCTTATTTCCAAAAGCATCCTTGGGAATCTTAATACTTGTAGAATATGTCCCAGATATTCTTGACATGAAAAACAGTCCCCAAATTCTCCAATGTAATTATAATTGTTACATTATGAGTTCTTTCCCAGCTCTTGGTCATACTCAGTACTCTTCTGAGAACCAAAATAGCCAAAGCTGATAACTCCCAAATTTCTAACCTTGTAATATCAAAAAATTAGAATATTCCAAAGTGACATGAGATAGTTTTTTAATTCTTATAATCCAAGCTTTAAGTTATTCACTGCATGAAGAACTGTAGGAAATAATCCATTCTCTTCTGAAGATTCTCTTCTCAATGTTAATGCACGTTCTTTAAGTTTATCCCTTTAAGGATGTATGAACAATTTAGTCATTGTTGGTTCTTCTTGCTTGAATCTAGTCAAGAGGTTTCCATTTCATTTGTAATGCAGTCAACCTGGTTTTCCATTCTCTGATTCTACCACTTTAAAATATATTGAAATGGGTTATTCCCTAGACTCTCTACTCTATAGTTCTATTCTTCTGTTTAGTTCAAATCCATGATTTAAGAATACAAATAACAAAATATAGGTGAGGAAGGTGAGGATGTAGGGGAAAAGGTATACTCATACATTGCTCATCAGGCAGCAAATTGGTGCAACTACTTTGGAAAGCAATATGAAGATTACTTAGAAAACTTGGAATGGAACTACCTTTTGACCCAGTTATCCTACTCCTTAGAATATGCCCAAATTACTTAAAATCAGCATAGCAGACACATCAATGTTTATAACAGCTCAATTAACAATAACTAAGCTATGGACTCAAGTGACCTTCAACAGATGAATGGATAAAGAAAATGTATATATACACAATGGAATATTACTCAGCATAAAGAAGAAAGACTTTTTGACACATGCCAGTAAATGGATGGATCTGGAAACTATTCTGCTAAGTGAAATAAGCCAATCTCAAAAACCAAAGGTCAGGTGTTCTTTGGATGCTAACACAAACAAGGGAAGGATGGGGGGGGAATATAACAAATAGATTAGACATACAGGAATGAAGGGAGGTGAGTGAAGAACAGGGATACAAAAGACAGTGGAATGAATAGGAATTAACTTTCCTATGTACATAAATACACCACAGTGACTCTCCATATCATGTATAAGCAAAAGACTGGGATTCTAATTAGAATAAGATGTACACCATGCTTGTATAAGTATGTCAAAATATACTCTACTGCCATGTATAACTAAAAAGTACAAATTAAAAGTGGAGCTAGGTAATTAAAGTGATTTTAAGTGAATATCTTTAAATTATTTATTTAATTATATATTTTCCAATACCAAAATAGGAATTAAAATAAAACCTGCAGAAGAAAATAAACCATATTACATGCTATCTAATGGGTAGTTAAGATGAAAAGATCAGAAAGATAGTATCTGCTGCTGTCATTCAATATCAGAGCAGGAAATACTCCTTAGTCTTCATGTAGTTCAAGTGCCTCATTACATAGACAAGGAAACTACGACTCAGAAATGGAAAGTCTCTGGTACAAAGTCACATGGCTACTATGATTGATGTGTTGAAAAGTAGAGATGTTTAAGCCATGGGTCCTACTTTTGGAACGTTTAATCGAGACAGGCCATACATTTAAATGAACAGTCATGTGGAGTTTTATGAAAGTGCTTCAGGGAATTGTTTTAACCTCTATAGGTTGTTGTTTCTCCCAAATTAAAACAAACAAAACAAAACAATAGCAACAGCAACAATAACAAAAACGAAACAGCTACAATAATGTGGGCTTTAATGTGCTCATTTTTGATAAAAAATAAATGAATTTTTATCCAAATTAAACATGTTATTTGGAAAACTTGGAAGGTGAGATGATCCATAGTTAATATTGGACTGTACTCTATATTTAGAACAGGTTCAAAAATGACAAACCTATTGTGATCCCGAAAGGAGATAACTTGTTTAAGGACAAAAACCAGGGGGAAATAAAAGTTAAACATAAATTCTAGAAACCATTTATAGTGCAGTAACTAACTCTAGTGCCTTAATATTTCAAACGGCAAGTCTGGAATAGTTGTAATAAATCAGAAGGAGAATATGATTCTTAGATCTCTCAAAGAGCCTCTTAAACCACTCTAAATGAGTGAGTAGAAGTCCTAGAAGCTGCTCAAGGCATACAAATGCCTAGTGTATAAAATCCTCACCAAATTCATGTTTAAAGGAAGAAGAGAAAACCTAATGATGTTCTGGATCTGTTGAAATTCTGTTTTCAGGTCTAATGCTTAGAAGTTCCTTTCTAAGATGGAGAGACCCTTAGTCATTTCACTGTGCACAAACTGCTACCTGGTAGTCAGTGAGCTGATTTCCAAATTAAAGACTTGGCAGATGAAGATTTGAACAGAAAGGATTGACAGAAAGGATGGACTGCTTACTTAAAAGAAAAACTTGGCATCAATATTTACATCTTTAATTGGGTGCTGTATGGTGAATGATTTGAGTGTTAACCTGTAGGTTGGCAATTGAAGATATAGTAGTGAGCAGACTTCCTTCATGACTAGGACTATGTTATACTGACCCCTGTAATACTCACCAACCTCACTCCAATATCTGGAAAGTTTTGCATATCCTGCCATTGAAATACTTAATGAATTGAATTGACTTGAAATGGCACTGTAGGCAGTTAGTTATGTGGTATAATTTGAGGGACTCAAATCATTCCCCCTCTGCTCCCATGTCATTCCACATTGTCTCTTGGTATTAGACTTCTACCATGAAATAAGAGAATCTCAAGATTGGAAAGGATACTGGAAATCATGGCATATATCCACAAACCCTTCCTATAAAATGGATAGTCTTCTTTATATTGCCCAGCCTGATTATCACCAATATAGGAAAATCCTGACTATGAGGCAGCCTATCCACATTGGGCTGCTTTTGGTAAGAAGTAGCTTCCCAATATTTACTGTTGTCACCCTCTTGCACCTCTTGATAGACAATGTACTTGGAGAACCATGAATAATAACTGTGAAATGTATCTCCAGAATGGGTTGTTCTCTGCCAGGCTCTGAGGGCTCTTCCTTTTCCTCAGATTATGGAATATCATTGTGTAGTTGTATGGTTTCCTTTCCTTCTGTTGTTAGGTTCTCTAGTCTTTAAAAATTCTGATTTTTTTTCTTGAAAAATGCTGAATTTCTCATCTTTAGCAGATTGAAGAAACTTGTGCTTTAGAATTTAGTTTGTTTTCAAATGATTCTTTCATGCTGGCTGCTTTGAATGGAAATATTGGAATAAAACAGTCTCAAATAATCTTTATGATCACTAATACATTTCAGAAGGCCCATGGACTGTTTCATGTTCTAATTTAAAAAGTACTGACAGGGACCAGTGGAAGAGACAGAAACCTTGGGTTGTAGCCTAGCCTTTCCTTCCATTTATTATATAACATTGAGAAAAGCTGTCTCCATGTAGCCCTCATCCATTCTTTTTTTTCTGTAAAATACATAGGATTGAATTTAGTATTCATTTTTCTCTCTCTCTCTCTCTCTCTCTAAATCTATGTACAAGGTTTGAGGAACTTTTGAAGCCTTCCATCCAGCCCCATTAATTAAATGTCCTTTATCTGATTGGGCACATTTGAAGAGGTTGTTGTAACTTTTTTATTGTCTCATTTATGGTCAAACTCTGACATAAAAGAAAATGAGAAATTTTACTGCCAACATATCATTAATTTTTATTGCTATAAAAGTATGAGAAATATTCTATTTTATTTATTTTATTGTTTTCATTGCTGTTAGCTAAAGTTGATTGAAGGAAATGAGGTAGGGTTGGATGGAAAAGATAAGGCTCTTATTTAGGAAGTGACAGGTTGTCCAATTGCTATATTGTGTCATAACTTGGTAGATGAATAGCTATCTGAATTCTGGAGTATATCTTCTGCTTGTGAAATAGTAATCAGAGGATATACTTACAACATTTACCAATTTCTAACTGGAATTTAACAGGTGTACTTTCCAATTGTTAAAAGATTAGTAGATATATAACACTGCATTAAATCACATTTAAAAGAATGTGTCAATGAATTGTGACATTGGGTAAATAGTAGCTCTTTAGATAAAGTTCTTTTTAGTGACCTTTTCTGCCTCATTACATCTGTGTGGATTTGGACATTTATCTTCCATTCATGCATTTATTAAGAACCATTGCATCCCTGGTTCAATGCTAAATGCTTCTGATAAAAACACATAAATGGGACAGATTACTCATCTTAACCTAGATTTTTCTGGAACATATCCTTCACATGAGCATGTACTGTGTTCATGTTAGTAGCAGTGAGGGGTTTTAGAAATGAATGCCATTGAGTGCCTTGGGAAGGCTCACTTCGGTGTCTCTAGTATAGAGAAGGCACTCAGCAAACACTTGGGAAGGAAGAAGGCATGGATTATTATGTCTTTAGGGAATACTTATCCTGTTTATTCTGTGATCTAACCTTTTATAAACAATCAAGGAGCTCACTAGGAGATGAGGAAAAGTTTTATGTAGACATGCTAAAATAGTCATGAACAAGAAAAGTGACCAATAAATTTTGCATCAAGAACATTAGGGAAGAATACTCTAGCTAAATGAAGTGAGAAATGTGTAATAATATATAATATAGAAGACAAGAAATGTAGAAATCAGAAATATGTAGAAGAAATATAGAAATGAGTATGAACATATACTGTGTTCTCAGATACTACTCAAGTAATCAATCATGGGGGGGAGTGAGGAAGGGATGACAGGTGGAAGAATAGTGAGAAGTCTCCACAACACAATATACAGGGTTCCAAATTCCATAATAAGGAATTTGACTTTGGCCCACTAAATGATGGAAACATTTTAAGCACAGAAGTGCCATATCCTTAGATACGTTTTATAATGAACCATTGTCATTGGTTGAAGGATGGATTGACGTAGGGAAAGACTAGAAGCATGGACATAAGTAGAAGAGAGGAGTATCAGTTGAGGTGAATCAAATGAACTTGACCTTGAAACAGTAGCACAATTAAGCAGGAGATGTGGGCTGAAGAGAAATCTGAATATGCTATTATACTGAAGTGAACTAAACAATGGAGGTCTACAGTTGAAAATTTGAGGGAGAGAAGGCATAATTGGAGGGAGACACTGGTGCAGGCTGGAAGGATTATAATTTATATCATAGAGTGAAAGGCTTGTATTGGGCAAAAGAAGAAAATAAAGAGAAGGATATGACTATACGTTTGTCTCTTAGTGTGTATTGAGGGGCTTTAATATTTTTTGAGCTTATTTATTCAACCATTCTTTCTTCCCTACCAGCTATAGTCCTGAGTTGTTTTAAAAAAACATCAGTGTTTAGGCTCCCCAGTGGGTGAGGTAATTTTTTTACTCACATAACAACAGTCTTTGAACACCTAATTTGTGGTAATCCCCACACTGGGCACTGAAGGTGTGGCAGTGCCTAATAATCTCCCAGCATATAAAGGAAGATAGTCGTGTAAATTAGTTAATGTACTAAAGGTAGGAATGAATATTCCTCCTGGGTTGGCATAAGAGGTAGATAAAAAATGTTTCATAAATTGTAGATATGCTTGAGATAAATTTTGAAAATATAAACTTCCCTGATTTTCTTAAGACAGTGCAATAGAGAGAATTCTAATATGCCTGCCCCTGAGATTTTCCTCACTCTCATTGTATAATTCCCTTTCCTTACATATGGATGTAATCTGTGAATCTGAAAAGAAACCACTCTGATTATTTTAGGCTATATGGCAGAATAGAATTTACAAATGTCATTAAGGTCTCAAATCAATTGTGCTTAAAAATGGATTATCTAGGTGAGTCTTACCTAATCAATGGAGCCTTTTGAATTTGGATCTAGAAGTCAGAGATGGAGAAAGTCAGTGTACCACAAGAAGAATTTTATATGCCATTATTGGCTTGAAGATGAAGGAGGCTATGTTTCAAGAAATTTTGGTGGGCTCTAGGAGAGTGGACCCCAGCAAAGAAATGGGTATCTCAATTCTATAATCAAAAGGAACTTATTCTATCAGTGAGAATGAGCTTGGAAGCAGTTTTTTCCCCAACCTTCAGCCCAGCTGATATCTTGATACTCCAAGTAGAGAATCCAGCCTGCCATGCCAAACTTCTGATCTAGAGAACCGTTAGCTAATAAATGAGTGTCTTTTTAAACTTTAAATTTTTGTTATAATTTGTTACACAACAATTGAAAATGAATACAGATGGCTTTGCAGCAGAATCTGCCCTGTGGAGACTTAGAGGTTTTTTAGTTTGTACTTTTTTTTTTTTTTGGCACCAGGGATTGAAATCAGGGGCACTTAACATCCCTAGCCCTTTATTTGGTATTTTGTGAAAGGGTCTTGCCAAAGTGCTTAGGTCCTTACTAAATTGCTGAATCTGGCTCTGAATTCATGATCCTCCTGCTTCAGTCTCCTTAGCCACTGGGATTAGAGGTGTGTACCACCATACCTAGCTAGAATGTTGATTTTTATAGGACAAATTTGGAATCAGGCCGATTTACTGACAGTTTTTCTTTCCTTGAAGATTATTTCTAAACTACGTGAATTCTTCATCTTTCTTCTCCAGAGGATTGAGCTAAAATTTTCCAATTTATTGTAGAAGACAAATTAGATGATTCCTTCAAAAATTTCTCTTGAAATAGTAATTACAAAAATGATTTGAAGATGTTCACTTTACATTTTATTGCTGTTAACAGTCTCCTTAAAACTATTTGTTGAATAGTAAACAAATGATCCCACTAAATATTTCTGAAAAATCTAAAAGGATTGTGATTAATTTTTTTCAACTGTAAAGAGAATTGCAATCTCTTGGGAAAGTTTTGTAGTCAATATTGACCTTTTGTGGTATCAATTCCATCTGTATTATTTTCTGTATTAGTTGGCCTCTTACTACTGTAGCCAGTATTTAAATGTTGGGGTTCTGCTCTGGCACCTCTGCTTTTCTCACTTTTCTCTCATTCCCTGAGTGTGTTCATATTGTTCTATGAATTAAAGATTTTAAAGATACAAAGTGATGACTTTCAAACTTCTAATTTCAGATCAGATCCTGAGTAAGACCAGGATTTAAATAGAGATCTTAGACTTTTTCAGAGTTGATATTTTTCCCTTGTTTGTCCCTTTCAGAGAATCCTGAATTGAGATTTTTCTAGTCAAGAATAATAAGCATATTATAATATTAACTGATTTAAATTTGAAATCAAAGGTATTACCAGAAGGTACTTTCTCCAGGAAAGGTTTCATGTATTTTGACATATCTACCAGGTAAACAGGCAATGTGGCCAATCTACTTGGAGAGGATTCCATAGTATTTTCTATAATTTGTATTCTGAAATGATTATGAAGTATGCCCTCAATTTCTGAAGTAAAATTCCAGATTTGTGCTCTTGAGGAAGGAGTGCAAAAGCCTGTGATGAGCCTGGAGTATGAATAATGAGCTGAAAATTATCTATAAGAATTTGAAGGGTGTAAGTATGGGGAGTGGGGTGGGGTAGGAAAGCTATCTGGGAATAAGTAGGTGAAGTCAAATAAATCCAGAAGTGCACATTGGTTTTTGAAGGAAAAACCACCATACTACCTCCTACATTGAGTCTTATGAGCCTGTGGTAGGCAACTCCTCTAAAGTTAGTGGCTACCACCCAGAAAAGTTCTCAAGGGATCCTGTGCTGATTTCAGTCTCCTGACCCTCTGAAAACACCGCTACTTCCCATAATGCTGCATCCAATATCTTCCACAAATTATACATAATTTCTGCCTGCTCTGCCCTATTCACAGTGTCTGAGGGAGTATGTGCATGGCTTCTGAGACAGAAACATATGTAGTTTTCAACTAGCAAATATAGCCTTTAGTGCGCCACATTTTAAGAACTGTGTATTAATCAAATATTTTCCTTCATCTAAAATGACCAAATTCTAACTCAGATATCACTGGGGCCACTTGTTCATATAATAAACACTTCCTCAGTTATAAATATCTTCATTTAAAATATCCTCATGTAACACAGTATTTCAGACTGGGCCTCAGACCAGATTTGAGTTCTGTCTCAGGCAATTAATAGACACATGACTTTAGGAATTAGTTTCTCAACCTGAGCATTATTTTTCTTACCTATAGAATTGGAAGAATATATATCATTAGATTTATAGTAAGTATTCATTAAAATAATATAATTCTTCATGGTATTTATCAATCTCATGTATCCTCATATTAAATTTACTTCAGTATTAAATAATATTCATATCCTTTAAGTATTAATCATATATTTAATATATCTGATTTTAATTCTCCACCTGTCTTGTTTTGCATCTCACATGTCCCAACCAAATCTTTAATAGCACACATCTTAATTTTCCTACCTCAGACTCAAATATGCCCTATTTAAAATCCCCATTTCAGTTTAAATAATCTTCACCATAGATTCCATGTATAGAGGACATATGCTATTTTAGTTTGCCAGTATTCTTTTCTCTCTTCTGGTAATGATATATTGTTACTTTCTGATAATGTTTCCTCCCTCCTGACTTTTGATTCTAATGAGGTTTCAGATGTAGTATAGTACGCCTCTAGTCACAAATTGCCATTTGACCCTGACTTGACACTTCATGGTCTCTATTACTCTTGGCCAAAATGATAAATTCAGTAAAGGACAAATGACCTATGATGGAGGGACCAGTAGGGGTCATCTGCTAAGACATTTTATTCTGAAGCTGTGAGGGAGAAGTCTGTCTTTGAAGTATAAGTACCAAAGGATGCTGTGGCATTTCTATCAAGAAGGAGTATTAAATAATGAGGCCAGCATAAAAGTATGATATGAAATGAAAGGGAGGGAGTTTTGAGGGCATTGTTTGAGTCCTTGATCCAGTATTCCAATTTGTTATCCCTAACTATGAGTCAATAAATGTTCTTAAATAAAAAGCTAGTATTTTGATTTCTGTAATTTGCAACTGAGAGATTTCTTATGAAATAGTCACGTATTATTTTAAAGCTATTTTCCAAATTTACATCTCTTGCCTGAGGTTTAATTCTGGAGCTTGCCTTCATGATAGTCTCATGTTTTAGTTTAGTTACTTAAAGGAATCCTAAGCCTGTATCACCTGGAATCCGAGTTGGAATAAAAATATTGATTCAGCCCCAAGTATAGTCATATTTAAGGAAGTTAGATGCAAGAATATCTAATATTGTAAACATTGTGGAGAATTCAAGTTAAAATGTCAGTCAGCCTGCATTCTAGGACCAACTCTACTCCTGGTTTATTATGAGATCTTAGTCCTTTTCTCTCTGTGCTTCAAATTCTGTTTCTAGAAAATGAGGTGCTAGAATCCAGCATGATGGCATATGCCTATTATCTAAGCTACTTTGAAGACTTAGGCAAGAGAGATAAGTTTGAGACTAACCTGGGCAACTTAGTGAAACCTTGTCTCAAAAACTAAAAGAACAAAAACAAAAACAAAACAAAAAAGGTTGGGAATGTCACTCAGTGATAGGGTACACTTGGGTTCAATTCCCAGTCTCCCCCAACCCCAACACACACACACACACACAAAAAAAAAAAAAAAGGAAAGAAGGAAGGAAAATAAATGAATGAAGTAGCAGAACTTAATTTTTATTTTCCACCTCTAATAGTCTTAATTTTTAAAATCCAGACAGATTTCTAAGCAGAAAGGTAGGGGGGTCAGCAATATTACCTGGATAACTGGGCATTGGCCCAATCTGAGTTGACTTAAAACCTAGTAAATATAAAAATTTATTTGAAGTATATTGTTTTGTAAGATTCTTTTACATATAAAGTCTGTGTAAATTGTGTAAAGTCTGTAAGTTGTACAATTTAACAAACTGAACACATCCCAATGCACAGGGGCAAAGCTTGCTCATAATAAAACTGATTTTTTAAAATGTCAATATATCATCAAATAAATAGGTATTTATAAATTAACTATTTAATTAATATTTAATAAATATACATATGTATTCAAGTTTAAATTTCTTTTTTTTATTTTTTTATTTTTTTTTATTTTTATTTATTTTTTTTTTAAATTTATTTATTTTTTTTATTGTTGGTCGTTCAAAACCTTACCCAGTTCTTAATACATCATATTTCACAGTTTGATTCAAGCGGGTTATGAACTCCCAACTTTACCCCATATACAGATTGCTGTATCACATCAGTTACCCTTCCATTGATTGACATATTGCCTTTCTAGTGTCTGATGTATTCTTCTGTCAGTCCTATTCTCTACTATCTCCCCTCCCCTCCCCTCCCCTCCCCTTTTCTCTCTCTACCCCTTCTACTGTAAATCATTTCTTCCATTTGTATTATCTTGTCTTACCCCTCCATTACATAGTTCTTGATATATCATATTTCACATTTTGATTCAAGTGGGTTATGCACTCCCATATTACCCCTTATACAGCTTGCAGAATCACATCAGTTTCACTTCCATTGCTTTACATATTGCCATCCTAGTGTCTGTTGTATTCTGCTGCCTTTCCTATCCTCTACTATCCCCCCTCCCCTCCCTTCCCCTCCCCTCTTCTCTCTCTACCCGCCCTACTGTAATTCATTCCTCCCCCTTGTATTATTTTTCCCTTTCCCCTCACTTCCTCTTGTATGTAATTTTGTATAAACCTGAGGGTCTCGTTCCATTTCTATGCTATTTCCCTTCTCTCTCCCTTTCCCTCCCACCTCTCAACCCTGTTTAATGATGGTCCTCTTCTTGTGCTCTTCTTCCCTAGTCTGTTCTTAATTACTCTCCTTATATCAAAGAAGACATTTGGCATTTGTTTTTTAGGGCTTGGCTAGCTTCGCTTAGCATAATCTGCTCTGATGCCATCCATTTACCTCCAAATTCTATGATTTTGTCATTTCTTAATGCAGAGTAATACTCCATTGTGTATAAATGCCACATTTTTCTTATCCACTCGTCTATTGAAGGGCATCTAGGTTGGTTCCACAGTCTTCCTATTGTGAATTGTGCTGCTATGAACATCGATGTAGCAGTGTCCCTGTAGCATGCTCTTTTTAGGTCTTTAGGGAATAGACCCAGAAGGGGGATAGCTGGGTCAAATGGTGGTTCCATTCCCAGCTTTCCAAGAAATCTCCATACTGCTTTCCAAATTGGCTGCACCAATTTGCAGTCCCACCAACAATGTACAAGTGTACCCTTTTCCCCACATCCTCGCCAGCACTTATTGTTGTTTGACTTCGTAATGGCTGCCAATCTTACTGGAGTGAGATGGTATCTTAGGGTGGTTTTGATTTGCATTTCTCTGACTGCTAGAGATGGTGAGCATTTTTTCATGTACTTGTTGATTGATTGTATGTCCTCCTCTGAGAAGTGTCTGTTCAAGTCCTTGGCCCATTTGTTGATGGGATTATTTGTTATCTTATTGTCTAATTTTCTGAGTTCTTTATATACTCTGGATATTAGGGCTCTATCTGAAGTGTGAGGAGTAAAGATTTGTTCCCATGATGTAGGCTCCCTATTTACCTCTCTTATTGTTTCTTTTGCTGAGAAAAAAACTTTTTATTTTGAGTAAGTCCCATTTGTTGATTCTAGATGTTAACTCTTGTGCTATGGGTGTCCTATTGAGGAATTTGAAGCCCGACCCCACAGCATGTAGGTCGTAGCCAACTTTCTCTTCTATCAGATGCCGTGTCTCTGATTGTATATCAAGCTCCTTGATCCATTTTGAGTTAACTTTTGTGCATGGCGAGAGAAAGGGATTCAATTTCATTTTGTTGCATATGGATTTCCAATTTTCCCAGCACCATTTGTTGAAGATGCTTTCCTTCCTCCATTGCATGCTTTTAGCCCCTTTATCAAATATAAGAAAGTTGTAGTTTTGTGGGTTGGTTTCTGTGTCCTTTATTCTGTACCATTGGTCCACCCGCCTGTTTTGGTACCAGTACCATGCTGTTTTTGTTACTATTGCTCTGTAGTATAGTTTGAAATCTGGAATCGCTATACCACCTGATTCACACTTCCTGCTTAGTATTGTTTTTGCTATTCTGGGTCTTTTATTCTTCCATATGAATTTCATGATTACTTTCTCCATTTCTACAAGAAATGGCGTTGGGATTTTGATTGGCATTGCATTAAACCTATAGAGAACTTTTGGTAATATCGCCATTTTGATGATGTTAGTTCTGCCTATCCATGAACAGGGTATATTTTTCCATCTTCTAAGGTCTTCTTCAATTTCTCTCTTTAGGGTTCTGTAGTTTTCATTGTATAAGTCTTTCACCTCTTTTGTTAGGTTGATTCCCAAGTATTTTATTCTTTTTGAGGATATTGTGAACGGGGTGGTTGTCCTCGTGTCCATTTCAGAGGATTTGTCGCTGATATACAGGAATGCCTTTGATTTATGCGTGTTGATTTTATAACCTGCCACTTTGCTGAATTCATTTATTAGCTCTAACAGTTTCTTTGTAGACCATATTGGGTCTGCTAGGTATAGAATCATGTCATCTGCAAATAGTGATAATTTAAGTTCTTCTTTTCCTATTTTTATGCCTTTAATTTCTTTCGTCTGTCTAATTGCTCTGGCCAGTGTTTCGAGAACTATGTTGAACAGAAGTGGTGAGAGAGGGCATCCCTGTCTTGTTCCAGATTTTAGAGGGAATGCCTTCAATTTTTCTCCATTCAGAATGATGCTAGCCTGAGGCTTAGCATAAATTGCTTTTACAATGTTGAAGTATGTTCCTGTTATCCCTAGTTTTTCGAGAGTTTTGAACATAAACGGATGCTGTACTTTGTCGAATGCTTTTTCTGTATCTATCGAGATGATCATATGGTTCTTATTTTTAAGTCTATTGATGTGGTGAATAACATTTATTGATTTCCGTATATTGAACCAGCCTTGCATACCAGGGATGAATCCTACTTGATCATGGTGCACAATTTTTTTGATATGTTTTTGTATCCGATTTGCCAGAATTTTATTGAGGATTTTTGCATCTAGGTTCATTAGAGATATTGGTCTGTAGTTTTCTTTCTTTGAAGTGTCTTTGTCTGGTTTCGGAATCAGGGTGATGTTGGCCTCGTAGAATGAATTTGGAAGTTCTCCCTCTTTTTCTATTTCCTGAAATAGCTTGATAAGTATTGGTATTAGTTCCTCTTTAAAGGTTTTGTAAAACTCTGCTGTAAACCCATCAGGTCCTGGGCTTTTCTTAGTTGGTAATCTTTTGATGGTTTCTTCTATTTCCTCAATTGATATTGGTCTGTTTAGGTTGTCTATATCCTCCTGACTCAATCTGGGCAGATTATATGACTTAAGAAATTTATCGATGCCTTCACTATCTTCTATTTTATTGGAGTATAAGGATTCAAAATAATTTCTGATTATCTTCTGTATTTCTGAAGTGTCTGTCGTGATCTTGCCTTTTTCATCCCTTATGCTAGTAATTTGAGTTCTCTCTCCTCTTCGCTAGCATGGCTAAGGGTCTGTCAATTTTATTTATCTTTTCAAAGAACCAACTTTTCGTTTTGTCAATTTTTTCAATTGTTTCTTTTGTTTCCATTTCATTAATTTCAGCTCTGATTTTAATTATTTCTTGCCTTCTACTTCTTTTGCTGTTGTTTTGCTCTTCTTTTTCTAGAATTTTGAGATGAAGTATGAGATCATTTATTTGTTGGTTTTTTCTTTTTTTAAGGAATGAACTCCAAGCAATGAATTTTCCTCTTAGAACTGCTTTCAATGTGTCCCATAGATTCCGATATGTTGTATCTGTGTTTTCATTAAACTCTAAGAATTTTTTAATTTCCTCCTTGATGTCTTCTAAAACCCATTGATCATTCAGTAACCTATTGTTCATTCTCCAAGTGATGCATGATTTTTCCTTGCTTCTTTTATTGTTGATTTTTAGTTTCATTCCATTATGATCAGATAAGATGCATGGTATTATCTCCGCTCCTTTATATTGTCTAAGAGTTGCCCTGTGACATAATATATGATCTATTTTTGAGAAGGATCCATGTGCTGCTGAGAAAAAAGTGTAGCTGCTTGATGTTGGGTGGTATAGTCTATATATGTCAATTAAGTCTAGGTTGTTAATTGTGTTATTGAGTTCTATAGTTTCCTTATTCAACTTTTGTTTGGAAGATCTGTCCAGTGGTGAGAGAGGTGTGTTGAAGTCTCCCATGATTATTGTATGGTGGTCTATTAGACTCTTGAACTTGAGAAGAGTTTGCTTGATGAACGCAGCAGCACCGTTGTTTGGGGCATATATATTTATGATTGTTATGTCTTGTTGGTGTATGGTTCCCTTGAGCAGTATGTAGTGTCCTTCTTTATCCCTTTTGATTAACTTTGGTTTGAAATCTATTTTATTTGATATGAGTATGGACACTCCTGCTTGTTTCCGCAGTCCATATGAGTGATATGATTTGTCCCAACCTTTCACCTTCAGTCTATGTATATCCTTTCCTATCAAATGCATCTCCTGTAGGCAGCATATTGTTGGATCTTGTTTCGTGATCCATTCAACTAGCCTGTGTCTCTTAATTGGTGAGTTTAAGCCATTAACATTTAGGGTTATTATTGAGATATGGTTTGTTCTTCCAGCCATATTTGTTTATTAATGCTGCTAAACCTGATTTGTTTTTCTCTTTGATTTTTTTCCCCCCTTTACTGTCCTACCTCCCACTGTTGGTTTTCATTGTTGTTTTCCATTTCCTATTCCTGTAGTGTTTTGCCAAGGATTTTTTGAAAAGATGGTTTTCTAGCTGCAAATTCTTTTAACTTTTGTTTATCATGGAATGTTTTAATTTCATCTTCCATCCTGAAGCTTAATTTCGCTGGATACACGATTCTTGGTTGGAACCCATTTTCTTTTAGCATTTGAAATATGTTATTCCAGGATCTTCTAGCTTTTAGAGTCTGTGTTGAGAGATCAGCTGTTATCCTGATTGGTTTACCCCTAAATGTAATCTGCTTCCTTTCTCTTGTAGCTTTTAAAATTCTCTCCTTATTCTGTATGTTGGACATCTTCATTATAATGTGTCTAGGTGTGGATCTCTTATGATTTTGCACATTCGGCGTCCTGTAGGCTTCTAGGATTTGGGGTTCTGTCTCATTCTTCAAGTCTGGGAAGTTTTCTCGTATTATTTCACTGAATAAATTGTCTATTCCTTTGGTTTGGAGCTCTCTGCCTTCCTGTATCCCAATGACTCTTAAGTTTGGTCTTTTGATATTATCCCATATTTCTTGGATGTTCTGCTCATGGTTTCTTAGCAGACTTGCTGAGCTGTCTATGTTCTTTTCAAGTTGAAATACTCTGTCTTCATTGTCTGATGTTCTATTCAAGTTTAAATTTCATTTTGTTCCAACTAAACTTTGTTCCTGTTTCATAAACCCCCAAGAATCACTTTTTTGTAAATACTTACTTGTTTGTGCAGATGGCATTTCCTCTGCTTGAAATAGTCTTCCTGCTTTCAACACCCAGTAACTCTTCCTTCTATTATTGTGTTTTTCAAATTATAGTGTAATTTTTGTGTACATATCTGATTTCCAAGTAAATCATGAGCTCTCTGAGGGTACAATTATGTTGATTATCTCTCAAGCTCAGTTTAGAATGTGGCAAAGGGTATTTGTTCAGTAAATATGAGTTAAAAGAGCAAATTTTAAGCTTAGGTAAGCTGGTTAAATTACTTATCCAGTATTCATTCTCCATAGTCTTAGTCAAATGCAGTTCCACCAGGAAAGGTCTTCTATCAGTTAATTGTTTTTTGTTTCTAGTTCATGCTCCTTACCCTGACATTCCAATCTTTACAATCTTTACAATCTAACATGTAACATTTATGAAGAACTATTTTTGCTAGTTTTCTCCTCCTGAAAAAAAGTTTGCACTCCTTTAATAAAACATTTATTAAATGTTGACTCTGTTTTGTATCTCATTTTAGGCATTAGGGATACAAATAAGATATATTCCCTACTAAAAGGAACTCATAGATTGGCCTCAATTATCCTGAAAATATCAGGAACATTTCTGTTTTCAAACCATTTTAGACCTTGTTTTCACTCTCTAGGATGGCCTTTCATCTGCCTGGTTCAATGAACCCATCCCCATAGGTCTATCCCAAGGCCTAGGATAAACCTCTGGAAAATTTCACTCATCTAGGCTCCTACAACTAAGGGCTTTGGCATTTCTTCGAGCAATTTCCCAAACCACTGTTTAACTCCTCATCTCTCTTACAGTCAAATCATAATCACACTTAATTTTCAGTAAAAACTTCCTTGCCACAGTTTCACTCCCCAATTGAATTCTTCTGATATGACTGGAATGTCTCTTCTGAAACTCATATTGAAATTTAAATGCCATTATAGCAGTATTAAGAGTTGATTAATTTATGAGGATTCTGCCCTCATGAAAGAATTAAGGCCACTATGGCAGGATAGGGCTTGTTATCATGGGAGTGGGATCCTAATAAAAGAACGAGTACTGTCTGATTTACTAGTCTGCGTATGCTTGTTTGACCTGTTGGATTGCACTGCAAAAGTCCTCACCAGATGTGGCCCTTTGATCTTGCACTTCTCAGCCTCTAGAATCATGAGCCAAATAAGCTTCTATTCTTTGTAGTTTACCCAATATATGGTAATTGGTTAGGACAGCTGAAAATGGACCAAGATTCTTGCACTTTAGAAGTCTTATTGAGAAAGTTTCCTAAGCTGAAATGATGGAGAGTTGGGCCTACATGTTTTTAGTAGGTACAGGGTCTCTGGTTTAATGCCTGGGTTTTTGATCCACTTTGAGTTGAGTTTTGTGCATGGTAAGAGATGGAGGTTCAATATCATTCTACTACTTATGGATTTCCAGTTTTCTCAGCTCCATTTGGTGAAGAGGCTATCTTTTCTCCAATGTAAATTTATGTTACTTTTGTTTAGTATGAGATAACTGTATACATACAGATTTGTCTCTATGTCTTCTATTCTGTTCCATTGGCCTTCATGTCACTCACATGTTGCTGGTGGGTCTGCATATTGGTGCAACCACTATGAAAGTGGTATGGAGATTCCTCAGAAAACCTGGAATGGAACCACTATGTGATTCAGCTATCCCACTCCTTGTTATATACCCAAAGGGCTTAAAATCAGCAAACTACAGGGACACAGCCACATTGATATTTATAACATCTCAATTCATAATAGCAAAGCTATGGAACAAACCTAGGTGCCAAAGATGAATGAATAAAGACTCATCTAGGCTCCTACATGAATGAATAAAGAAAATGTGCTATATACACAAAATGGAATGAATAAAGAAAATGTGCTATATACACACAATGAAATATTACTCAGCCACAAAGAAGAATGAAATTATGACATTTGATGATAAGTGGATGGAACTGGAGACTATCATGCTAAGTGAAATAAGCCAATCCCCGCACCCCCCACCCCTGCCAAACAAAAAGGCCAAATGTTCTCTCTGATATATAGATGTTAGCATACAATAAGAGGGGTGTGGGGAGGATAGAAGTTCACTGGATTAGACAAAAGGGAATGAAGTGAAGGGTGAGGGGATGGGAATAGGAAAGATAGTAGAATGAACTGGACATAATTTTCCTATGTTCATATATGAATATATTACAAGTGAAACCCCACATCATGTACAACCACAAGAATGGGATTCTACTTAGAATAAGTTACACACAATGTATATATAATATGTCAAAATACACTGTACTATCAGGTATATCTAAAACAACAAATAATTAAGAAGAAAAGAAAATGTACTAAGACACCTCCCAAAATGGATAAATAGATATGTTGTCTTCATTGATAATACATTACCTTCTTTGGATGCCATGCTTTCTCCTTTTTGCTATAAATTACCTCCCAGGCCTCAGGTTGTAAAAAAAAATAAGCATATAAGTATCTGTATGATGTGAATAGTGAGAGAGATTGCTATAGCTACTGGAGTCATGTCTGCTCTCTATTAACCTCTTTTCAGCCAGCTCCTATGGGTTGTGGCATGTGCCATTTTCAGAGAAAGAGGGGGGAAAAAGATATATCCACATGCATATGATTGAAATTGAATATTTATCTCATACCATATAAAAATTCACACAAAAAAGGATAAAACACTTAAACATAAGATGTGACTGTATTAATCTGTAAAATAATACATTGAGGAAGAACTTTATGCCATTGGTATGGGCAATGATTTATGTTTTGCATATAACTTCAAAAGCACAGGCAATAAAAGTGAAAATAGACAAATAGGATTACCTCAAACACACACACCCATAGACACACACACACACACACACACACACACAAAAGAAAAAAAAACTTTGCTCAGCAAAATAAACAATTTAATAAAGAGACAAGCAGCAGAATGGGATAATCTTCAAATAATTTCTGAAGGGATTAAGACATAAAATATCCAAGGAACTCAAACAATTGAATAGCAAGAAAACAAATATTGTGATTAAAAAATGGTAAAAGGATCTGAATAGACATTTCTTAAGAGAAGACATGCAAGTGGCCAATAGGTATATGAAAAAAAAATGTTCAACAACATTAATTATCAGGGAACTACTGACACAAAACACAAAGAGATAGCACTTCACCCCCTGTTAGAATGTATATTATCATAAAGATGAAAGATAATCATTGTTGCTTAGGATGTGCAAAAAAGGGACCCCTTGTGCACTATTAGTGGAAATGTCAATTGTTGCAGCCATTTTGTAAAATAGGATGGAAAGTCATCAAAATATTAAAAATATATCTACTGTATGATCCAGCAATCCCACTACTAGGTATGTATACAAAGAAAATGAAATAATTGCATTAAAAACATATCTATACTCCCATGTTCATGATAGCATTTTCCACATTAGCCAAGCATCCATCAATATGTGAATGGATAAAGAGAATGTGGTACATACACAAAATGGAATACAGTTCATTTAGTGAAAATGAATAGTGTAATTTGCAACAACATAGATCAACCTGGTAGGCATTATGTTGAGTGGAATAACATAATGCCTATAACATAATTCCAGTGAATGTGCAACCTAAAAACATCAAACTCATAGAAGCAGAGACAAGAATGGTGACTATAAGGGGCTGGATAGAAGGTGGGAATTGGTGAGTTGTTGGTTGAAGGATACAAATTTCAATAAAAAAGGAGTAATATATTCAAGAGATCCATAGTACACCATAATAACTGTAGTTAATAAGAATGCCTTACATATTGAAAATCACAGAGTAAATTTTAAGTGTACTCACCATAAAATATTGATATGTACATGAATTAATGCGTATGTCAATTGATTTGAGTTAGCCTTTCATAATGTTTAATATATATTATTTTGTTAAATAAATAAATAAATAAATAAATGACTTTTAAAAGTATGTAAAAAGGGGAGTGAATGATGAGTCACCAATATTTACCCAATTGCCTTTCTTCTTGATTTATAGATCAACTATTTTTTTTTTCTATATAGGTCATCCAGAAGGAAGTAGGCACTTGCATTTAAATTGGAAGGAAACTTGTGTCAAACAAAAATTCTGACTAAAATTAAATGCTTTCTAATTTAAGAAATAGGAAAGTTAAGGGGACAATCATATTAATTTGTCCTTTAATGTCTATTAGAAAGTTAGTATAATACAATAATAAATTATAATAATAATTATTATAAATAATGTTACATATAATATAATCTAATATATAATATAATGTATAGCAAACACCCCTTATACATGTTCTCATTATATCATATATTATATATGACAATATGTTTCTTTTTATTACTTTGTATTGGAATTGCTTGTCTTTTTGTACTATTAGTCTGTGAGAGTCTCAAGGACTCTTTTCTGCCTAACTGAGGTACTTGTTTAGAGTGCTGTTTAATATATAAGAATCCTTCTGGTTCCTTCAGTAGGTCTTCAGGAATGAGTTCTGGGTTAGAAATCTGAATTCTGGAAAACTCTACTCCTCTTTGTCTTCTATTGTTCTATGGTTCTTTCTTCTTTGCTTGTATTCTTGGGTTAGCTTGGATTAAAAGCTATTTGCCCATAGAAAAGGCACAAGGTTTGTAAGTTCTCTGCCAAGGAAATATAAGTTCCTGCTGAGGTTCCCTCAGTGAAAGCACATGAAAGGGAATACAAAAAGAAAAAAGAAAAATGTAGGCAGACCTCACGGACAAGTGAAGTTTTATTCAGCACTGGAGGGGCACATCATGGGGGTCTAGGTTTTATAGGCAGCTTTAGCAGCCAGGTCATGGGAGGAGTTAGTTACTTTTGGTGGCCCTTTTGGTGGACAGGGGTAGGGCCAGGTCTTGGGAGAAGTTAGTGACTTTGTGACTAAGTTAGTGACTTAGTGACTTGAGAACAGGAATGTAAATTCTTTTTGGTCCTATTGTCCATATCCTTCACTCTGCACACTGTTAGTTTTTTTCATGTTAAAATAATGCACAAACCACCTAAAGAAGCTACAATAATTTCTACCTTTTTATTCCCTAGGAAGTGAACCTAACCTTAATGATTATTCATAATTAGAAAGTGGTTTATCTAAGAGGCAATTATGTAGAATCCAAATTTGTAGATAGGCCAAAGGCAACATAGTCTAATGGATAAAAAGTCAGATTTGACTTTAGATTGTCATTCTGTGTGAACTTGAGCACAGATTACCTGGCTAACCCAACTTTCTCACATATAAAGTACTGTCAAAGAGAATAAGCTTCATGCAATGGTTGTGAGGATTAAGAGACAATGAGAGCAAATCATTTGATGTTGCTATATCTCTTTTTATGCCTTAGAATTTAGAAAAATACTAGTTAGCCCATTTTAAATATTTAAAAAAAAATCCATTGTGTGAACAGTCTTTTTAAAGTGGGGGAGGGGTAAACATTAAGTAAGTAGCAAATATGCTATTTTACTATTTAGCAAACTCAAAATTAATCTACAAACAAGAACTCGTTGGGCCATTTTAGAGGAAAACTAAAAACTTAGATCTACAAAAGTATTTTTTTACAGTGAATTTTTAATAGGTGATCTCTCTTTTTCTAATAATTTTCAAAACATCCTGATTAGGTAAGCTATATATTTTATTTACATTTCAAATAGTCCTAAAGCTTCCTTTTCCTCAAGGTTCAAAATCAGATTTTGATTTTCTTTTGCTCCTGTTGCAGAATTAAGTGTATATTATTTCTTGAAATTTTATTACTGGCTGGTGCATCAAATATATGCCACAACTTTTTGTCAAAATTGACATAAAAATAGTGAAATTTTAAGGTGTTTCTTTCAGATAACCTCCATAGGCTAAAGAATGCAGCTAATGCTTTTCTTATGCGAAATAACTGAGATTCATGAATCACTTGAAAATGGAAATACCATGATTTTAACATAGAAAAGTTTTGTATATTGGAAGATGTGACTTCCTGTAGGTAACACCAGAAAGCCAATCCCTTTTCTACAAAGTAGTGAGAAAGGGAAGATTAATAGCTGTCTCCACTGGACAGAGAGAGAATGGAAAAAAAGCAGGGTATTACAGTTGTTTAACCTAGGCTGCCCTCAATCCCCACTTCCACATGAGCTCCTCCTCTATAGATTCTGATATCCCATTCTAGACTCCTAAAGCCCCATTCAGCCAGGGACTTCAATTCTAAACTATTCCACCTAATGACTGTAGGCTTGAATTGTTCAAGAAAAAAAGGAAAGAGGAGTAAGAGGTTCATTATAGTTTTAATTTGATGCTTCATTTTTTTTTTCAGGCTGTAGGCTGGATTGATACATTTTTCCTGCTTCTGTTGTGGAAGTTAGTTTCTATTTATAATCTTGTAATTGTAATTTTAAATTTGTAAAATATATTCTTAACCACCTGGTTTTTTTCTAACAAATTCTAAAATTATTCAATACCTTTCTACCCTTCCTGGGGACAAATCAGGAAGTTTGCCTAAGTAAACTATTCCATGAACTATACTCCCTTCCTTTCCTAATAAATTTAGCTGAATATTTTAAAAATACAGAACATATTATTATACTTACTTATCAAGTACAAATTTATCAATGTATTTTGTCATTTTACCTCACAATTTTATTCTTGCATTAGTCCTTCAATTATTGTCTATGGAAGTAAATCCTTTATTAGTATTTCCAATGAGGATATAATGAGTGATAAATTCTACTTGTTCTATGACTGAAAAATGTTATGTTCCCCTTACTCATGAATGACTATTTAGGTGAGTATTCTAATCAAGAAGAAAATTTCTTTTCTTATTTTGTAGTATTGTTTTCTGGAATCAATTTATTATTGCTTAAAGAGTTCTGCTATTGACATATTTGTAATACTTGAGTAACGTGGTTTTTTCCTTTGTTAGAATTTAAGAATTTTTTTTTCTTTAACTTGATGTCCTGCACTTGTATTTCTCTTTTGGCCTCAGGTTCTTGGTGACACTGTTATTCTCACCTACTTTCTAGGTGGCCACTCTCTCTCAACCTCCCATATTTACCCTGTGCTTGCTCATCTTCTTGAGAAAACTCACTGCATTTCTCTAATCTACTGGCATTGCTTCTATACTCCTCCTGTCCCTACTATTTTCATCTGTTACATTCCTTTGTCCTTATGGTTCAGCTCAAATTTCATATCCACCAGAAACTCTTCTCTAATTATAACAGAATGAACCTCTCCCTCTCCCAAACATCATTAGCATATTTTATAGACCCAGCACATTTGACATATTTAGTCCACATATCCTTCTCTTATAAACATAGAAGAACATAGTAGAAAAAGCATCGATTTTGGAAACAGAAAAGTCAGGGTTTGGATCTCACATCTTTATTTACAAGATGTGTGGTGATTTGGGGGAATTTAATTTCACTGAGTGCTAGTTTCTTCATTTAAAAATGAAAATAATATCTATCTTGTAGAATAGACTCAAGCTGCCAAATCTTCTCAGTTATCAGATATAAATCAATTCACAATAACACAGATAACACAGATTTTTCTTTCTTGACCTTCACAGTTCTCCCTAGTAAGCACCTGCAGACATTTTTAGAAACCCTTAAGCGAGTGTTTCACTTGTGCTTTTAAACTAATCTGTCAACTACAGACCCCATGCAGGTTTTGATCTGTTTTCCTTCTTGGTCTTTATTTCCCACAAGTAATTGTTCTATGATCAAGGAAATACTTAAAGATGCTTAAATATTGTAACCATGAGCATGATATTCATTTACTAATTTACTTAACAAATATCAACATATACTATACAAAATGCATTATCTAGGGTACAGGGAATATATCAGTGGAAAAAATTAAGAAAAATCTTTGTTCTCTGGGTCTTATAAATTGGTTAGAGGAGAGAGAAAATATACATAATAAAGAAATGATTTTAATGATTTTTATGCTCAAAACTGTATAGATGAGTGAATTTATTCCATAAACATTTTGAATTACCAACAAAAATTCTAACTACTGGCTTAATGAACAGTCAGACATAATTCTGCAACCATGAAGCACACAGAATAGAAAAGATGAATATTAAACTATCATTCAAGTAATTATATAATAACTACCAGGAATATGTGCTATAAAGAAAAAATAAGATTTTCTGATATATAATAATAGAAAATACTAAGGAAAGGCCTTTTCTGGGGTTAGTCATTTAAAAAGTGAGCTGAAGGGTGAAAAGGAGGGAGCTTGTTTGAGAGAAGAGAGACTTGAAAGTAGAAAGAAGAGCATGAGCCAATGTCAATGCAATAGGCTATCTTTGAAGGCCCTGGTTTCCTCCTACACTTAGAGTGCCAGAGCAAGGTGGGATCCCTTCCAATGAGAGCCGAATGACCACTCATCACCTTGGTGCCTTACTTTATTCTTAAGACAGCCTGAAGCAGCACTCTTTGCTCCTCCATTTGCTACAGGGTTTTCTCCCCAAGCTCCTTTTTTTCTTTTGTAAACTACCACATAAACACAGACAGACACATATCACCACAAGAACAAATAACTATTTGCTAGCATAGCAACCTCAAGTCCTTCTAAAGGAAACACATTTCTCTAAAGAAACAGTATTCTGAGATATATCTTTATGTACTATATTGGTACCTTTTTGTTTTTGTGCACAGCAATTTCTCACAATTTACCTGTAATATCTCAAACATTTCCAGGTCATGAGTTGATCTTTGCTTTACTTTTGCCTAATCAAAAAGGCCCATTTGGGTCATTTCCCAGAACAAGAGAATGACATTCACTTAAGATGGAATTCAAATCTGTAACTTTTGCAAAAGTAGGAAACAGATGAGGTATAAAATGACAGATTTTCTTTTTCCTGCCCATAATCCTCCTCCTCTCCTTTACAGGACTTCAAGACCTTTGTACCACCAATCCAGCAATCTTCTCTGTATTCTCCTATTAGAAGGAATCTTGTCTAAAGTATGTGCTACAGGGACCATTTTATTCTCCCTATGCAGATATGTCTCTTATATGAAAAGTGAGTGTGTAGCATGGCTCCCAAAACACTTGTAATTGCATCAATGATAATATGTTTTTTCTTTTACTGATATTTTTAACCAACTCTTCTATCAAATTAGGTGCTCCCTGAAGGACAGTGACAGTTTCTCATACATATTTATTTTGTGCTTCCCATATGTGTAAGTCAGCTTTTTGTTGATATGACCAAAATACCTGACATGAAGCTTAAAGAGGAAAGATTCAGTCCATGGTCAGCTGCTTCCATTGCTTTGTATGAGGCACACATCATGGTAGAAGGGCATGCCAGAGGAAAGATGCTTAGCTCATGGCAGCCAGGAAGAGTGGAGAGGTATGGGGAGGGAAGGGGGGAAAGAAGAAAGAGGAGGGGGAGGAGGATGATTTGGAAGAGGAGGAGAAGAAGGAGAAGGAAAAGGAAAAGGAAAGGAATAGGAGATGAAGAGAGAAGAGGTTGGAGAAAAGAAATATCCTTCCAGGGCATGACCCCAGTGATCTACTTTTTTCACTACCTCCCTATTGTCCATTCAGCTGTCAATAGATTAATCCACTAATGGGGTCAGAGCCCTTATGTTCCAATTATTTCCCAAAGCTTCCTGCCCCCCAACATGAACACTGCTTCATTGGGACCAAGCCTTCAACACATGAGACATTCTTGATTTAAACCACAACACCACAGAATCAGATCAATGAGATTTATTGACTATATTTTATGTTCCATATCCCATATAAGACATTTCCCAATATATTATTTAATCCAATTCCCATGATAAATACATGAAGACTATTTTGTCATTCTATTCTGATGAATAAATTTAAATTTAAAGTTTAATTAGCAAATAACTCGTTGTAGGTAATACAGCTTCTAAAATGGTAGAATCAGTGCTGTGGGCATTAGAGGCTTTCATAATATGAAAGAATATGCACTGATTTGTTGTTTAAAATGATAAATACTCGTGAGGAATATAGGAAATGCCAAAGTGATTACACTATACTTTTACTCAACAATCAACACAGAATGCTTTTGTGTAGTGTTTTTCCACACACAGAAGGCAATCAGTTCTCCAGGAGACACCAGCTGGATGCTCTCTAATTCAGTTCATTTCCGACACTGTCTACCTGGTGATAGTGTCAGATCCTACAATTTGAAGGCTCAGTCCCACAAGACTGTTTCCATTTCAGATGCTAATATCAAGCTCCTGGTTGTTTTACCAGTGATTCTGACCTCTTTGAGTTTGATTAATTTGCTAGGGACTTAGAACTGGGAGAAAAATATCTACAGGTGTCTTATAAAGAATATTCTATGGGCAGGGGTTGTGGCTCAACAGTAGAGCGCTCGCCGAGCACATGTGAGGCCCTTGGTTTGGTCCTTAGCACCACATAAAAGTAAATAAATAAAATAAAGGTATTGTGTCCAACTACAACTAAAAATAAATATTTTTAAAAAGAATATTCTAGGGCTGGGGATGTGGCTCAAGCAGTAGCGCGCTTGCCTGACATGCGTGCGGCCCGGGTTTGATCCTCAGCACCACATACCAACAAAGATATTGTGTCTGCCGAGAACTAAACAATAAAACATTAAAAATTCTCTCTCTCTCTCTCTCTCTCTCTCTCTCTCTCTCTCTCTCTCTCTCTCTCTCTCTCTCTCTCTCCTCTCACTATCTCTAAAAAAAAAAGAATATTCTAAAGATTATAGATGAAGAAATGCATAGGGGTGCAGTACTTCCATGCTCTGTCTTGGTGTGCCACTCTCTAAGGAATGTCTGTGTGTTCAGCTATCTGGAACCTCCTGTGAATCTGATCCTTTTGAGTTTCTATGAAGACTTCAATATGAAGGCATAATTGATTAAATAATGGCCATTGATGGTGGATTTAACAGGAGATTGGTGACTGTTTTGATATTTTCTATGAAGTGTCCCTATTCTGAAGCTAAAGGAAAGCCCTTAGCCATCAGTCAAATCATCAACATAGAAAAAGACCCTTATTACTTATTTTAATTGGCTTTTTGCTGCTGAGACCAAAAGACTTGACAAGAAAAATGTAGAGAAGGAAAAGTTTATTTGACATTTGTCATATCAGAGGTCTCTGTTCTTAGATGGCTGTCTCCATTGCTCTGGGACAGAGGTGAGGCAGAATATCACGTGGAGGAGGAAAGCAATTTAGGACATTATAATCAGGAAGTAGAGAGAATTTTTGGTCACCTGAGACAAAAGCTATACCCCCAAAGCTCACCCCTAATGCCCGCCTCTCCAGTCACACCCTACCTGCCTGCAGTTATCACTCAGTTAATCTCAGTTAAGTGATTAGTTCACTGATTAGGTTAAAACTTTCATAACTCAATCATTTCACCTCTAAACTTTCTTGCATTGTCTCACACATGAGCCTTGGGGGACACAGCATATATAAATCATAACATCACTTCAGGGATTCCAAGCATTTCAGGAGCTTTATTTCAGGAAATACTAGGAAGACCAAATATATTTTACAATATCACATTTTATTAATATGATATGCTAATATTTGCACTTTAAAAATGTTGAGAAAAGGAAAACCTTGCACACCTGGTAGGAATGTAAATTAGAACAGACATTATGGAAAAGAGGATGGGGCCTCCTTAAAAATTTTAAATAGAATTATTTTATGATCCAGCAATCCTACTTCTTTGTGTATATCTAAAGAATGAATTGGTGTATTGAATAGAGAGATTTGCACTCTATATTTATTGCAGCACTATTTGTAATAGCCAAGATATGGAAACAACCTAAGTGTCTATCAATTGATGGATAGACAAAGAAAATGTGGTACATATACATAACAGAATACTATTCTTCTATAAAAAATATTGAGATAATTTGTGGCAGCATGTATGGAACTAGAAATCATTATTTATGTGAAATAAGACAGTTACAGAAAGACAAGTACTACATGATTTTACTCACATGTGGAATCTAAAAAAGCTGATCTCATAGAGGTTGAGACCACAGGTAATTAACAGAGACTGAGGATAGTGGGGGTGGGGGCGGTGTGAGGAGAAGTTGATTAACTGGTACTAAGTTACAGTCAGATAGGTGCAAGAAATTCTGGTGTGCTATTCCACAGTAGAGTGGTTATAGATAAAAAATGTACTATAAATTTTAAAAAGCTAGAAGAAAGGATTTTGAAGGTTTTCACCATAAACATATGATAAATATTTGAGAGAGTAAATTTGTTAAATCTGATTTAAACATTTTTTAATGTGTAGTTTTATGTATTAATTAAAATGAATTAAAACTTCAAAAATTGATAGACACTCATGGTGAAATTTATATAACATAAAAAATAATACCAGATAAAAGTGCATAGAGTATAATTCCATTTTTATATTACAATTTGTGTTAATTGAAATGAAAAAAGTCAAGAAGAATCTGAAGGTATATGCACTGAAATTTTAGCAGGTTTTGTGTACAGTGGAATTATCAGTGTTTATATCACCTTTATCTTATGCATTTTTTTCTTTCTAAATTTTTTTCTATACCAAGTATTATTAGTATAATACCAGATTTAATATAATCAATGCAAAGATGTGAACAATTTTTTCCAGGGAGGTTTATGATTATTTAAATTCTAGAAATCAGTGAATCATGTTTTTTAAAAAATATATGGTTACAATAAAATGTACAATGGAGATGTGGAACAGATTGGGTTTAGCAGTGTCCTTCCCAATTTCTTGACAAACTAGGACATTATTAAAGAAAGTGTTCACATGATCCCAAACATATATGACCTAATATGCTTGTATAAACAGCACACCAGCACTTGTCTTTCCACTGAGACATTTTGTCAAAACCTAATTTTGATTAGAGAAGAGTGTGACATATCTAGATTATAAATGCAAATCCCAGTTGATATTTGATTTCATCTAATCAAAGATGTTATTTTTAATTGCTACGGAACAAGATGATCATGTGCAAATGAGGCATTGAGTTAATAACAGTACTTTGTATTTACATAGAGATTTTCTATGAGCTTAAATTACTTCATGAATTAAAAAAGTTCTCTGTTGGTGCAATTTCATAAATTTTTTGGCAGTTCCTACTAAAGCTGAATATATGTATATACTATGACCCAGAAATTTCAATCCTAATATATATTCCACAGAAATGTATATTGTTGTTTACTAAAAGAAATGTTCGTAGCAGCACAATTATAGCCCCAAGCTGCTGCAAAGTACCCCAATGCCCATAAATAATAGAATAGATAGAGAGTGGATAAATGTTATATTCACACACTAGAATGCTATGTAAAAATGACAATGAATAGATACACCTACATGCAACAATATGGATGAATCTCACAAATATGTTTGAGTGAAAAAGCCAGCAGAAAAAATATAAATGGTATGGATTACATCTGTATTTTGCAATCATGTAAAACTAAACTATGCATTAGAAGTAAGGGCATTGGTTATCCTTGGGATGGTTAATAATAAAAAGGGAGCTTAAGGAGGCTATCTGGAATGCTAGTAATAATATGTTTTTGAATCTGAGTACTAGTTTCACCACATGTGTTCAGATTATGAGAATAAAGCATTGAGATATATACTTACAATGTATATGTATGTATTCATTCATATATATATATATATATATATATATATATATACATCTATATATGTATACATACATACCACTAATTATATTTAGTGTGCTTTTAAAAATACATATATACTTATATAGGTTTAGATACCTCTTAACTCTCCTCTTCCAAAGTTTGAAGCATTGTCTGTTGGTACATGATTATAACTACCATTAATTTAATCCAATTATTCAAAATTGAATACTGTGTACCTACTCTATTCTGGGTTCATAGTAGGGTCTTCTGGTGGAAAACTAAAGAAAATTAATCTTTGTACTCAAGGAATTCATATGGATAGAGGAGGGAAGAGAAAAAATTAATTATAGTATGGTGCTATATATAGAAATAAGTACAGGGTGTTTTGCTAAAATCAAACAAAAACACCCAAGGTTGATTGTGTTGGCTTGGGGATCACAGGAGACAGTCTGGTTCAAGTGATGTAAGATCTTTGTTTGAAAGATAATAATTACACATACAAAAATTAATAGGAAGGGCATTTCAAGCAGAGAGAGCTACATTTGAGAGGTCCAAATTGAGCAAGAATATGGTATAGTCAAGGAACAGCAGATATTTTATTATGTAAGAACAAGAGGAGTGGCAGAGCATGAAGCTATTAAATTAAGATAGGGTTTTAAATACCATGCTGAAAGGTTTGGACTTTACTTGACGCTCAAAAGGATTTAGTGAAGATATAAAGCAGAGGAGCATCATGATAAGGTTTCTCATTTTAAAAAATCTATAGAGAGAATAAATTGAAAAAAGTAGGACTAGTGACAGGGAAGTAAGTAAAGCAGTAACAGAAGAAAATGATGAGGAACTGAACTAAATTCTATCACACAGGAATTTAATTTTGAAGTTGATTTTAAGTTTTGAGGAAATAAGAATTAAGTAGGTATTGTGCCAATGAAAATTTCAAATTGAATATGTGACACACGTGTTCTTAAATTCTTTAGTTGATAGCATTGGTACTACCCATGTTTGTCTTCAACATCCTTTGCCTCTTTTCTGACTACCAAGAACATTGGCTAGAGCCTCAATAAGCCTGTTCTGCTTAACCCTTATGGAAACTTTATTATTGACATAGATTTTTACATTGGAAAAAGTCTATTCAGAGTTTCCAGACTCATCTGGTCTTTGTGATGCCTCAAATGTGATGTAAGAAAGACAAACCCAGTGGGTAAAAGTATTTCCAAGTATAGTATGTTGAACATATAAAACAATGAATTTTGTGGAATAGAAGAGTGGCACCAAGAATAAATTTAGAATTCTGCACATACACTGAGCATGTCTGATGTTGTCTCTAAGGCTAGGAATACTAAAAAGGAAATGCCACTCTACCATTATATTCTTGGACTGTATATCAATTCAGTTGTCCTTTTGCTAGTTCTTTGATTCAGTGTGAATCATGGTGCCTCTCATAGTGGCAAAAGTGTGCAGGAGTTTGCGTTTCTCTTTATTGATGTTGCAATCTACAAAGAATTTCATGAGCATTGGAATTGAGGCCAATCATACTCTGAAGATGATAAAAAGGCTAAGGGTAAAAAGGCTAAGAATCTATCATTGAGAATGTTGTAGGAACAGACAAGGCAGGGCACCAAAGACAGCAGGAATCAGTTATATTTGGCTGCAGCCAAGTTCAGAGGGCACAGCTTTTGCTGTAATTAATCAAGCCCCTGAACCCCAAGTTCAGGTAGTTTCAGAGTTTTATACCTAGCATGTAAGGGGAGGGGCTCAGAAATTCACAGTCTGCAGAAGTTTACAAAAAAGCAGCTTTTTCTTTCACTGTTTGGGCAAGTTAACTCTTCAAGGACAACACCTGAGAAGGGGAGAGCTTCTCCCCTATCTTTTCTCCCCCTGCCAGCTGTTACCATGGAACCCAGTCAGTAACTTTTCTTATTTTAGAAATGTAGACATCTTTGTGAAGCTCTAGCTCAAGGCCAGAGGCCTTGTTTACACATTTCTACAAACTACTCTACTAGATACATTTGTGAAAAAATAGTAAGGGGTTGTCCAGCACCTGGAGTGTTGATTTCTTTCTGGCCAGTGGCCAAGTAAGATAGGACAACATGAAAATAGGAAGTTGATCTACATTGAACTCTTTTGTAGAGACTCTTGCTGACAGTCCTAAAGTCAGCCATGGTGAAGATTTCTGGAGAAGCCCAGTTAAGACTCTTCTGTGGAGAAAGGGAGTGCCACTTTAAGAAGAATGAAGGTGTTTTCTACTAACATTCTGCAGTAGGGATAGGAAGACTATGGCTTATGGTCTGAATCTGGCCCACTGCCAGTTTTTGTAAATAAAGTTTTATTGGAATAGAGCCAGCTGGTTTATGAATTGTCTTTGACTGTTTTTGTGTTACAATGTCACAATTGAATAGTTATGACAGACTATATAACCCACAAAATTAAAGTTATTTTCATCTGGCCCTTTATATAGGAATAGTTTAGCTACTTAGCCACAGTGTAAAGAAACACAGAATTGCTAAAAATGCTATTGGAAAGATTGACTTCAGATGAGGTTTCAAACGGAATGTACTTCTAGAATGTTCTTCCAGTCTGAGACATATGATTTAGAAATCAACTGTCCTCTTCATCCCAGCAGTTACATCAACTAATCAGTACTACCCAGTATTATAAAATTTTCTTTGACCAGAATGACTTTCTTGAAAAAAAAATCAATATAAATATAAATATACAAGTGGCAAGAGATAATCTTATAGTGATGGGACCAAAAGTAAATTGGCAAGGCTATGGGTGAAGAATAAAGCAACTCACAGTGAGCCAGATTGATTTTGTTTGAGTCTCTGCAGATATACAAACTTGCCTTGTGCAGTGGGTGGGGGACTATATAAGTTTCCATTAATCTGGGGAAACAAAATATTTTCACTACCAACCTCTGAAAAATGTTGACCAATATTAACAAGATTTTTGCATTTTAACAATCTGAATCTGCTTATTATAATTGAGGAAGATGTGAATGGAAGATTCTGAAACCTCCTAGTTAATTAAGATCTAGGTAGGTGAGCCACTGGCCAGATCAGGTCTAGTCAGCTGATAAGACTTCTGTCATTGTTTTAAATAACTAGTCTAAAACATCAGGCCAACATTTTACAGAAATCTCTGGTTATTTTCTTTCTTTTTTTTTTTTTAAAGAGAGAGTGAGAGAGGAGAGAGAGAGAGAGAGAGAGAGAGAGAGAGAGAGAGAGAGAGAGAGAGAAAGAGAGAGAGGGAGAATTTTTTTTTAATATTTATTTTTAGTTCTTGGCGGACACAACATCTTTGTTGGTATGTGGTGCTGAGGATCGAACCCGGGCCGCACGCATGCCAGGCGAGCACGCTACCGCTTGAGCCACATCTCCAGCCCAATCTCTGGTTATTTTCTTTCTGATCCTCACTTCCCTATGGGGCTCTCACATTTCTGTTAGAAAATCTCTATCAGAAGCTATGTTTAGGCATCTGGAATCTTTTTGAAATATCTAGCCTTGAAATAAAGTGACTAGGGCAAAATTTTATTTTTCTCTTCTTTTCTCTACAATGAGTTGGTGCATCTATGTCTAGTTGTTCCTGGAATTTGTGGGGTTACATCATGAGTTGAAACTACTGCAAATTGAAAATGCACTTAGTATCCCTAAACTACTCTATATCATAGCTTTAAAACACAGTTCATTATAGTTTATTTCTTGTTTACTCTTTTGATTATGTGATTGATGAGCTATGAGCTGGATGCTGCTTCCCAACATCACTGCCCAGAACATCATATTGCATATCACTAGCCAGGGAAAAGATTAAAATTCAAAATTCCAAGTACAATTTCTAGTGAAAATGCATACTGCTTTTGCACTCTTGTAAAACTGAAAAACTTCTTCAGTCAAACCATCATAAGTCAGTATTTTAGTCTGCTTTGCAGTGCTGTGGCCAACCAACCTGACAAGAACAACATAGAGGAGTAAAAGTTTATTTTGTCTCATAGTTTCAGAGGTTCAGCCCATGGTAAGCCAACTCCATAGCTATGGGCCCAAGATGAAGCAGAACATCATGGTGGCAGGCATGTACAAGGAAGCATATCAAGACGTGACAACCGGGAGGCAAGATTTATTTACCAAGGACAAAATATAAATCTCAAAGTCACAACCCCAATGAGCTACTGCCTCCAACCATACTCTACCTACCTACAATTACCACTCAATTAATTCATACCACTGAATTAACCCACTGATTAGGTTATACTTCTTATCATCTAATCATTTCACATCTGAAAATTCTTGCATTGTCGCACACATGAGCTTTCGGGGAGAACCTCATATCTAAACCATAATAGTCATATTTAAACCAAAATAGAAAATATTTTGTTTCCCCAGAATAATGGAATCCTATATAGTGCCCCACTCACTGAACTAGGAAATATACATATAGTGTACATATAGTATATATGGTGTAGTCTTTGAGTTGTTTATAAGCAAGTTCCCTCATGTTTTTTAGTAGAAAAAAAAAGTTGGTAACTGAAAATAGTTCATTACACACTCTGCCACTAGATTTTTTTTCATTATTCTGTCCATGTTATCCTTCATGATATTCTGGGCTTTAACCCTCTGCTGGTTCTTCTTCCCCTTCTTTCAGGTGATTCTTTTCTCCCAAATTCCAAATTCTGCCTCTAAAACAAGAAACATTCAACTCTCTTCAGATCATGCTCATATTTCCTTCACAGACAATCTTGAGGTGCTCAGCAGAGCCAAAAGTCTATTTACTTAACAAGGTCCACCTTTCTCTGAAAGACTTAAGATTGGAAATAGCAGTATATTGCATATGTCAAATACCAAGTATAGTCAGTGCTCTACTAGTGCTTTTTTCTTCCCTTCTGCTTGTTTTCTTGTTGTTATATCCTCTCTCTTCTTATGTCAAAAAATAAATGCTTCATTACATCTGTTGACATTTGTATTCTCTTATTTTGGATTTAAGCTTATAAAAGGAAAGATGTGCATCCTTCTGGCCTTTCACAATACAACACGTATAAGAAGGACATGTAATGTCTATTCTCCAGATTGGTATTATATCAGAGTAAATTCAGGTCCATTCCCTTGGCATTTTGAAGTCTTCCTTCTCTTCCAGGTAGATAGTGATCTGTGGTAGCATGGCATATTCTCAGAATATAAATCCGAGTCTGGAAAACAGGAAACTAGGAGATGTTAATATATTAGTTTCTGTAGACTATGATCAGGCTATTTATTGTTGCTGAGCCTCAGTTTCTTCGTAGAATTCTTATGAAGATTAAATAAGATGAAAGTAAATTATTTTGAACTGGGGCAGGCACAAAACAAGTATTCATTAAATGCAAGATATTACTCTTTTATTAATGTTATTTTCATTCCATGATTTTTGTTTTATATAGTTTTTACAAAGATTTAAAATAAATGGAGCAAACTGTAAGTTCCAGGGGGCAAAATGAGAAAGGGCTAAAATAAAGTCCCATGAACATCTAGGGTGATATTCAATAAATCACTTTTATATTTTATTTCGAAAAAATTTTACCATATAGAAAAGTAAATAGAAATAGTGTAACGAACCTAAATTACCCATAATCCAGCTATAGAAATTATTAAATTTTAGTCCATTATCCATTTTTTTAAATTTTTATCACTACCCACTGCTTATAACTTCTCTCCCACTATATTGATTTGAAGTAAATCCCATATATAATATCATTTATTCATAAAATATTAAGTATATATTTATGAAAAGTAAGGACTTGAAAAATAACCATCAAGTACAATGTGAATCTTGGTTGACTTGAAGCTAGCAGCCATGGGTTAAAATCCATTAACCTCTCTGATGGTGTGATACACAAATTGAGACATGAGATTGTGACCATCACAGATGGTAGCAGACCACTTGGTCAGGGGTGTGAAAATAGAAGAAAGGTAAGGGTTACATTTTGGTTTCATTATACCTCAAATCTTCCTTGTCAACATGACTGTGGCACAGGCTGTGTGTGTGTGTGTGTGTGTGTGTGTGTGTGTGTGTGTGTCTGTGTGTGTGTGTCTGTGTGTGGGTGTTGGGAGATGAGTATATCATGATTTAGGGAGAATAGGCATGTACCTGGGACCAGAAAGATCTGGACTCCAAATTGTGATTCTAAACATATGGTTTTAATCAAATTACTTACTCTCCACACTCTTACATGCAAAATTTTGCAGTTTATCAAATGCTTCTTTCACAACAGTTAACTCATCTGTTTCTTACACTTAGGGAAGGAAATTAAGGATCAGTAAAGTTCAAGGACTTGCCAAGGGTAACAGAACCTCAGTTTCCTCAAAGATAATAAGGAACAGATAAGCTAACAATTAGAAAAAAAATAATTCAAGCCCAGGTCCAACTAACAAAAATTGTATACCCTTCATGATATAGCATGCTGCTCTGCCTATTCTGGCTTCAACCCCAGAGTTTCCTCCTCCACACCCTCTCGTCTGGTCTCTGTTTTGATGAGGCAGGGATGAGAAGGTTTCTAACCAAGTCAGGCTGGGTATAGGCAGAAAAATCTAACATTGCCAGTGATGAATGTGTAAGCAGAACTGCATCCTAGTTTGTGGGGCCTTAAGCTTATTCAATTTAGTGGACTGTTTTGGGAAAAAAAAACATAACATACCAAATAAAAACATATATGAAAGCAAGCATAGAGTTAGAATGAATTCAGTGAAGTAGAAGGATATTAAATCAATACCTATAAATCAAATGCATTTCTATATATCAGTTCTGAATCCTCTGAAAGAGAAATTAGGAAATCTACTCCCATTCACAACAGTCTTAAAATAAAATCAATTTAACCAAAGAAGTGAAAGAACTCCACAATGAAAACTACAGAACACTAAAGAAAGAAATTGAAGAAGACCTTAGAAGATGGAAAGGTCTCCCATGCTCTTGGATAGGCAGAGTTAATATTGTCAAAATGGCCATACTACCCAAAGCACTATCTATACAGATTTAGGGTAATTCCAATTAAAATTTCAATGTCATTCCTAATAGAAATAGAAAAAAGCAAACTTAAAAAATTCATTTGTAAAAATAAGGGACCCAGAGTAGCCAAAGCAATCCTTAGTAAGAAGAGTGATGCAGAAGGCATCACAATACCAGACCTTGAACTAAACTACAAAGCTATAGTAACAAAAAATGGCATGGTATTGACACCAAAATGGACATGTAGATCAGTAGTACAGAATAGAAGACACAGAGGCAAACTACATAAATACAGTTATCTCATACTAGACAAAGGCACCAAAAACATACATTGGAGAAAAGATAGCCTCTTCAGCAAATGGTGCTGGGAGAACTGGAAATCTATATGTAGCAAAATGAAACTAAATCTCTATCTCTCACCATGCACAAAACTCAACTCAAAATGGATCAAGGACCTAGGAATTAGTCCAGAGACCCTGCACCTATTAGAGAAAAAAGTAGGCCCAAATCTTCATCACATCAGATCAGGCTCCAACTTCCTTAACAAAACTCCTAAAGTATAAGAGATAAAATCAAAAATTAATAAATTGGATGAACTCAAACTAAAAAGCTTCTTCTCAGCAAAAGAAGCAATCAGTGAGGTGAACAGAGAGCCTACATATTGGAAGCAAATTTTTTCACCACACATGTCAGATAGAGCACTAATCTCCAGGATATTTAAAGAACTCAAAAAACTGAACAAACACACACACACACACAAACAAATAACCCAAGAAATAAATGGGCTAAGGAGCTGAATAGATACTTCTCAGAAGAAGATATAATTTGATCAACAAATATATGAAAAAATGTCCAACATCTCTAGTAATTAGAGAAATGCAATCAAAACTACTCTAAGATTGCATCTCATGCTAGTCAGAATGGCAGTTATCAAGAACACAGAAAACAATAAATGTTAGCAAGGATAGGGGGGGAAAAGGCACACTTATACATTGTTTGTGGACTGCAAATTGGTGCAACCAATCTGGAAAAAAGTATGGAGATTCCTTAGAAAACTTGAAATGGAACCACCATTTGACCCAGCTGTTCCACTCCCTGGTCTGTATCCAAAGGACTTAAAAATCAGCATACCATAGTAACACAGCCACATCAATGTTCATAGCAGCTCAATTCACAATAGCTAAACTGTGGAAGCAACCTAGAGGGCCTTCAATAGATGAATGGATAAAGAAACTGTGGTATATACACACAGTGGAATATTACTCAGCATTAAAAGAGAGTGAAATTACGGCATTTGTAGCTAAGTGGATTGAGTTGGAGAATATCAAGCTAAATGAAGTAAGCCAATCCCAAAAAAACAAAGGCTGAATGTTCTCTCTGGTAAGTGGATGCTGATCTAAAACAGGTGGGGGGAGGCATGGGGAAAATGGAGGAACTTTGGGCAAGGGGGAGGGAGGGAGGGTGGGAAGGGTGCAGGGGCTCAGGAAAGATGGTGGAATGAGATTGACATCATTACCCTAGGAACATGTAAGTCTGCACATGTGTGACACTATATCTTGTGCAAACAGAGAAATGAAAAGTTGTGCTGTAATTGTGTACAGTGAATCAAAATGCATTTTGTTGTCATGTATACCTACTTAAAATAAATGAATAAATAAAAGAAAAATGCAAAAAAATCATAAAATTTTTAATGTTGAAAATATTTAAGGTATTTTAAATCCTGCAAGCCCATCACAAAATATTTTAAAATAATTATAGCATTATTAACTACCTAAAGTATTTTTATAATATTTTCCCCTACATTTTTGGCTCCATACTCTTTGGTCGCCTCTTCATATGACTATAATTCCATATTTTCATTTTCTAAAGAGAGAATAGAAATAGAAATCTAATTTAGACTTTCATCTGCTATTGTTGGTCAAATAAGTTTTTCACTATTTATAGTTTTTAAAGTTTATTTCAATATTGTGATTTATTATTTTAATGTAAAATCTTAGGATGGTTATGAAATTTGGGAAAAACTTAATTTTTTCTCATACAACTTTATGATTTTAAAATATTTCATGTTTTCTTTTTCAGTGACTAATCACATTTCTTTTTGATAATATTCCTTAACTGCATTAATTAGGCTCATCTCAGGACTTTTTAAAAGGGATCTGTGCAAGTATGGCTTCCTCAAGGCTTGAGTTTCATTTGCTTTAGAATAAGTTGACTTTTCAGATTAGTTATCTTTTCTTCCAAGTTCCTTTTTCCTCTTTTCCCTTATCTGAGATGGGATCTTTATTTCCTCTCCAGGCCTCATATCTGCTTGTGGAGCAAACTCTATTCCAACTGTGGGCCTAAAACATCTATACCCCTGTGACCCCCAAAACTGCTCTGTGCCCCAATCATAAACCTCAGAGACTGAATTAACTTACAGGAGTCTTCTGATCCTTTGAGTATCTATAAATAAGAAGGCAGATTATAAACTTGCAGGCTTAAAACATTGGGTACACCTGCTAAAGAATACAGAGCTCTAAAGATGAGAAATTCCAGGCCTTGCTGAAGCTGGGATCAGTTAATTTCCCTCACAGTTTTTCTTGATAATAAAACATTTCGGATGTTCAATTCAAATAAGTACCCTTAATTTCAAATGTTAGTCTGTCATGTGCTGTAATTATTCATTGGACTGCCTAGGATATTTCTCACAATTACTATTCTTTACTTCCCCAGTGAAATTACTGGTAATTTTTGGTTTCTCTTTTATTTAACAGGACAAAGCAGCATTCTGGGTCTGTCTGAGGTAGGACTAATGTAGCTACCTTAATAATGACTACCTCCTGGTGAGGGCCATTTCTAAGAGAGGGAAAAGGAAAAGAAAAAAAAAACCGAACAAACATAAAATAAAAATAAAAACCAGAAAAAGCACCTCAGCATTTTTCCTGACGTGAGGAATTTGACCCTATTTAACTGTTTTTATTTCCTCATATTCACAGACACACTCAAACATAGATTTTATGTTTCATGAACCCCTCAATTGTTGAAGTTAGGTTGTATTTTATAGATTCTCTGAAGATCTTTAAAAATGGCAGTATTCAGATGACTACTCCCTGTCAAGTATATTAAAGCTTCTCAGTCTGAGATTCAGAAATTTTGGGGATTTATTTCATACATAAACTTTAATATTTTAGGAATCTTCCAGGGCATAGAACAGGCCAGAAAAAAGGTAGAGAAAAACAATATGTGGTATGCAAATTTGTATTAACCACTATGAGTGTCTTAAAAAGTGCTAAAGGTAATTTTTAGTTGATGTTAGAGGTTTTGCCTATTTTACCCACTAATGAGATAGAGAGCTTGACTTTGACTTTATTTAATACTGAATTGTCTTTGAAACCCTGTGTACTAGTTAATTAATGGTGAATAAATTTTTTCAACCAACTGATTTCTAATGTGAAAGTCCTTGGTCTTCATATAGTCTATCTATATCAGTGGTCATTTAACAATATTTTTGCCACATAAATAATAATATTCCTATGACAAAATCAACATAAGAATTTTGAGAAGAGAAGAAGAATGCCTATCATGTAGCATTTGATTGAGGGTGAGAATAAAAAATGGATCCCCAGAGAATGTGATACTTAAATTGATATTTGAAAGATATTTAATAGTTAACCAGGTGAAGAAGAGGAAGGCAAGGCTTATGTAGGGAGGAGAACACTGGCAAAAGCAGGGAAGCATGAAATATCAAGGTGTATGCTTAGATAATTTACAGCTCAAATGACTTACATCTGGATTTTACTTTGTATTGAGAACACGAGACTTTTGATCATCTCCTTTTCTGAAGTTAGTCGCAGTTCTGAATCACATTGATACATACTAATTCAATTGTTATGATCAAAAATGCATTGCCCAATTTTCAAAATCAAAGAAGTATTTTTTTTGAAACAAGTTGAAAGTCAAGCAGTCAGCATGACCTAGTTAAGAACTTTATTCAAAAAGAAAAAGAACTTGGAAATGAATTTTTCTGAAAATCATATCTCTGTGTATTTGTGAAACCACATATTTTAAGGATGTATGGAATACCACAATTTGGTGCTTTTTTTTTCCTCCAAAAAAACTGACAACAAAGTTTTCTGCTATAATGCTCAAAGATGTTTTGCTGTGGGCCCATTGAAGAACATTTAAATCATAGATGATTGAAATAAAATTTTAATCATTTCTTGTGCCTTCATCCATGTTGTTGAAATTGGTATAACAAAGTCTTAAGTCTCTGGCATGCATGCCCTAGAACTCTCAGATTTTTGTAAATATTCGTGTATTGCTTAAGATAAATCTATCTGCAGGGAAATCTCTCTTAGGAAGAAATTAAGTTATTGTAGTAGAGAAGTATTTCAAAACAGGAGTTACTGCAATGAAAGACACATTTCTTGGACCATTTTTAAATATGAGAAAAATGAATAGTACATCCAAATGTGGAATCTGTATCAATAGAACTGGAGGTGGGGTGGGTGTCAAACAGTTCTTAGGGGAAAGGCAGGAGATAAGAAAGTTAAAATAGGACCAATAGTGTTTATCTTGAAACTTGGCAGACATGTCTAGGATTTTATGGCAGAAAGATGACAGAAAGTGTCAAGATAAGAGAAAGTACCAAGAGTTTCCACCAAAACCACAAACAGCAAACCGATATAGGTATTGTTAAAGAGCTAATGCATCTGAAGTATTTAACATCTTCTCCAGCACTTAATAAGTGTTCAGTAAACATTAGCTGCTATTATTATTATTATATTTTTAGCATAGATAGGAGTTATTTGTTTATTTATGTTTTAATTGATTTTATTTTTTAAATACACTGTTTGGTTTTATTAGACACCATTAGCTCCCAGATCTACCTCTTCTTGATCAATCTCTTTTATCCCTTTTCTATTATAAATTTCCTTTATTATTGATAAGAAACATTGAAAACATTGAATTGTGATTTCTCAAAGGTGGCTCTCCAAAATCTATCCTCCTCACCCCATTTTTTGTTTCAGACAAGGTTTTGTGCTTTTCTTATTGTGTCACACAGTTCTTTCAACTTTTTCCCCTTCACATTGTTACAGTTGAACAGAAGGTCCTTGAGAACAATAGAATCTTTATCACTCCTGTATTCCCTGGGAGACTACTGTGTTCTGGGCACAGAGTAGATACTTAAATATTTGAATGAACAGAAAAAAGTTAACAGTTTACCTAGCCCTTGCACATCGATTTTATCATCAAGTAAGTTCAGTAATATAGATGTTATTATAAATAAAGGTACTAACACTTAGAGAGGTTTAAGATTTTTACCCAAGGTGATAAGTAGTATAGGCAATATTCCAACCAGGCTATCTTCCTATGCTTCCCACCCAAACATACCACATTTTCCTGGAATTTATGATGCTGAAAAATAACAGTTGCCTGAGCATTGGGAGTCCTGTGTTCTACATTACTCTGCTCCTCTTTTTTTAGGGTGCTGGTAATGATATGATACCTTATTCTTTTCACCACAAACCTGAGCTTAAGAGGAATAGGAATAGCTGTTCAATTAACCTCTATCTTTGATACCTGCCACATAGTTTGGCATAGAGCAGGTTCTCATTATGTAGCTATATTACTAATTGGATTAATGAGTAAATGAATGCAGTTATACTTGGTAGTGCAAATAGTAGCAATAATTTTATTCTATATAAATATAACACTGCCATCCATTGTTGTCTTTGATCTTCATCATTTCTTGTAGAATTGGCAAGCTGGCTTGTTATTTTTATTTTGGAGTAAGGAAAACTGAGTCCCGGAGGTTCTTGACAACATGTCAAATATTTTTACCCTTGATTTAGAGCTGAGCATATCTTATTTTATCTATATCTGACTCCATATGCCATGCCTTTTCATCACTATCAAGCTGTTTTAAGCTGAAAGAGAGTTCTATCTTTACAGAAGAAGTGAAAGAAGTCCAAAGCTTTGATAAATAGAAATTATTATTGGTAGATTTTCAGGTCATTTGAGGTATCAAAGATGGAGATTCCTTTTGGTGTATAAACTTTATATTAGTGTTTTTAAACTTCATTGTGCATAGAAATCATTGGGGGATCTTGTTAAAACTCAGATTCTGATTCTCCTTAAGAGTCTACCATAGGAACTGAAGTTTTTTCATTTCTCAAAAAATTTTATATGGTAATGATACTGCCAATTCAAGAACCATACTTCAAAGAACAAAGCTTTATCACCCATACATGAGCCCTGTCTCCTCCCAAACCTGGGCCTATGGATTAAGCTAGCACAGTCCTGATGATTCCATGTTACTGTACTTATCTCCAATGATAGTTTATTTTCCTGAATAACCATTTTTTAGTTTACAGGGAAATATTGACTACATTTATTTAGTTAGGCTTGAATCTGAACACTGAATAAAATGATTTAATCTATTTTGTTCATTTTGGGTAGAAATCATATTGAGATGCTCACTTCTGACTGCAATGTTAAACTTCCAAACAGGTCTGCTTGAAATTTTGCTTGCCAGACAGATGCCTTTGGGGAACACTGGTGGGTCCCAAAGCAGGGATCCAGAAGGTGTTTTTTCTTTCTGAGAACCAAGTTCTGAGAAAGGCATGAAAAGTGAGTGGAGCTGGAAGGGAGTTTTGCCATTCCCCAACTGACCCACTTTAAAAAAATAATTAATTCATTTAAATTAGTTTTATGTGACAGCATAATGCATTTTGATTCATTGTACACAATTGCGGCACAACTTTTCATTTCTCTGGTTGTACATGATGTAGCATTGCATCATGTGTGCAGCTATTCATGTCCCTAGGATAATGATGTCCATCTCATTCCACCATCTTTCCTGACCCCATGCCTGCTCCCCACCCTTACCTCCCCTTAGCCCCATGTCCTCCATTTATTCCATGTTCATCCCATTATAGATCAGTATCCATTTATTAGAGAGAACATCAGCCTTTGGTTTTTTGGGGATTGGTTTACTTTACTTAGCATGATATTCTCCAACTCTGTCCACTTACCTGCAAATGCCATAATTTCACTCTTTTGATCATGAGTAATATTCCATTCTGTACATATACCACAGTTTCTTTATCCATTCATCTATTGAAGGGCATCTAGGTTGCTTCCTCAGTTTAGCTATTGTGGATTGACCTGCTATAAACATTGATGTAGCTGTGTTACTATGGTATGCTGATTTTACGTTCTTTGGGTATAAACTTAGCACCTTTGATAAGCACTCTAGGTTTTTGCGTATGCAGTTGTAAAACGTAGAGTATATTACCTATATCAATCACAGAATATTTGTCAAAATTACAAGTAATATTATATCTCCTGTATGAAATGATAAACTTCTTTTTCTTTGTTTCTTGTAACTTTATTCATGATAGGTCCAAATTGGAGAAACCCAAGAGATCCTCCAATAAGAGCATGAATAACAAAATTGGTGTATTTTCACAATGGTACATTACTCAGCAATAAGAAAGAACAAACAACAAGAAAAACAACACAAATTAATCTCAAAAATATTATATTATGCTCAATGGAAGAACCTTAAATGAAATGGCATTAAGAGTATGATTCCATTTTTAGAAATTCTAGAACAAATATAACTTATCAATAGTGAGGAAAGAAATCCACACTGATTGTATCCCAGAAGAGGTGAAAGATACTTCTTGATCAAGAATTTCTTAAGGGTAGAACCTGTGTTACATATGACCTCCATCAATCAGAGCACTGAATACAATGCTCTGTATATAATATTCATAACTGAGGTTGGCCCATTAGAGAAACCATCTGTCTGGTAGAAAATTATGAAATATAAAACATTGTGTTACTAATATCTTTGTATACTACTTTTGTATTATAAAAAATAATATTCACTTATCTGATCAATTACAAAACTCTGTTGATTTTATCATCTATTACCTCTCAAATTCAACTCTATTCTTACCCTTCCAAATCAATACCGTATCATCTCTCACCTGGGATAGCCTAATAACCTCCTACTTTACCTCCCTCATCCCATTGCTAACCTTCTGAAGTCCATTATTTATGATTAAGCCACTATGATGTTTTAAAATTTTGAAAATCTGATAATGTCACTATCTAGCCTAAAAACTGTAGTGCCTTCCCATTTTACTTGGGACAAAAACAAATTCCTTGGCAAGGCCTGCACTGTCACTAGTGAACAAGTACTTGCCTGTGTCTTGTTTTAACACTTAGCTTATACCTTTCCACCCAGCCTCATACCACAATAATCTTTGTACAAATAGAACTGACCTTCACAATTATTTGGCTACAGCATATTCCTTTTATTCACAGTAGGGAAAACATACTGTCCCTTTTGCCTGAAATGCAGAGCCCATTCCCTATTTCCATGTAATAAATTCCTTCATATTTTAATTCAACCATGAACTTCCTCCAAGGAAATTATACATGGCCCAACTGATAAGAATTTTTATCAGTACATGTACTACCTGGCACATTCATAGTGCATTATTATCTTTGAAATTAAATATTTTGAATTATTGATTCAACAATGGTCTCCTTAATTATGATATCCATGATAGTAGGGTCCTGAATTTCTTCTTATTTACTATGTGCTCTTGGTACAGTGCTTTGCACATAAAAATATTTAGGAAATATTTGAATAATTAATTCATATTATTGTATCATCATTATCAGTGCTTTTAGTAAACACAGTTATTCAAATTATTGCATTTTAATAATGAAGTTTTCTATAAATTTTCTCCCTGAAATATCTCATAAATACAACATATGGAATAGTTATTACTTCCATTTTTTGAAGAAGAAACTGAGGATGAATGAGGTAAAGTGACAAGACCAAGGCTGCACAGCCTATAGTGGAGTTTTGTTTAAATTGGATGATCAGTCCAATACTCTTTCTCCTCTCCAGGTGCTTAATGTCAAATTGTTTTAAAAAATAACATATCATCCCTAGTGTCACCCCAGCCTTATTGTTAATTAGCATTCACATATTAGAGAAAGCATTTGGCCTTTGGTTTTGTGGGATTTGCTTATTTCACTTCACCTCATATTCTCCAACTCCAAGTATTTACTGGCAAATTCCATAATTTTACTCTTCTTTAAAGCAGAGTAATATTCCATTGAGTATGTATACCACATTTTCTTTATCCATTCATCTATTGAGGGATATCTAGGTTGGTTCTATAGTCTAGCTGTTGTGAATTGTGCTGCTATAAACGTTGATGTGGCTGTGTCACTATAATATGCTGATATTAAGTCCTTTGGGTATAAACCAAGGAATGGTATAGCTGTGTCAAATAATGGTTCCATTCCCAATTTTCTGAGGAATTTCTATACTGCTTTCCACAGTGGTTGTACAAATTTGCAGTCCCACCAGCAATGTATGAGTATACCTTTTTCCCCACATCCTCACCAACATTTACTGTTGACTGTATTCTTGATGATTGCCATTCTGAGTGAGTGAAATGAAAAAAGAGTGAGATGAAATCTTAGAGTACTTTTTATTTGCATTTGTCTAATTGCTAGAGATGTTGAACAATTTTTCATGTATTTGTTGATCAATTGTACTTATTTTTCTGTGAACTGTAGAGGAATGTGATTGGAGGGGAGGGGAGGAGATGAGGGGATAGGAAAGATAGTAGAATAAAACAGACATTATTATTGTATGCATATATGTAACTGCATAATCAATATGATTCTGTAACATGTACACTCAGAAAATGAGAAATTATATCCCATCTATGTATGATATATCAAAGTGCATAAATGCATTCTACTGTAATGTATAACTAATTAAAACAAATATAAAACAATTTTTTTAAAAAACTGCTTTTCCAACCCCCAAATCTTGCTCTCCTGCAGCCTATCAATGCTGCAGCCAGATTGACCTCTCCAATATGATGGTCTCACCCAGAGAACGTCCTCCTCCTGCAGGACTAGATCCAGAGTCCTCCATCTTCCCTCACCTGTGTCCAAGTCACCCTGTTCTTCTCCCCTCCCTTCTTCCCCAGCGAGATTCCTCCATATTGGAACAATGAGAAATCTATTGGAAGCCAATTTCCTTTTTTGCTAGTTGTATATGAGATTGAATCCTTTTCAAGTATGGCTCTGTGGTTTATCTCTCTGGTAATTTTGTTAGTACCTTAGAATTTAAAAGTGTGGGGGCAGGCCTGTCATATGCTAGCTCATGCCAAACTTTGGATTGTTTGTACAAAATTTTCCTATGACTTTTACTTGTTGAATCCTTATGTTTTATGTTAGAATAAAAATTCTAGGAATAAACAACAAAAGCAAAAAATCAAGATATGACCAATCATTTTTGCTTTGTCAGAAGGCATGACTGTATGTTCTCTTGTGGTGTTCTGATGTGGGGCCACTGATTTATATTCCAGTATAAAATCTGTAACTTATTATTCAGACCCTAAAATGCAGGGGTCAAAAGGCATAAAAAGAAACACCTCATTTATTTCTAAGAACTATGTATTATTTAATAAAAATTCATGTTCCATTCCCAGACACTTTTATAGTCTTGAATACAGATAAGCCATGAAGAGCAAAGTGTTGGGTAGTTTATAGCTGTAATCATATTTCCTTGAGAAATGTCACTATGTTCCTCAAATTTACCTGAGCATGAGAATCATATAGGACACTTGTTAAAAATACAAACATAAACTTTCAGGCCTTTTCTCAGCAACTCAGGATTGAGGCCCTAGAATATCCATATTAATCTAATTTTCTTGGTTCAAGAAGGGCTGAGTAACAATGAAATGTGTTGAAATTGAAAAAACCTTAGCACCCTGATCTGAGGAAAAGATTTGGAATTCTTTAACTATGGCAAAACATACACTCAAGAAAAAAAACTGACAGAGGGCTGGGGTTGTGGCTCAGTGATAGAATGCTTGCCTTGCATTCATGAGGCCCTGGGTTCAATCCTCAGCACCACATAAAATAATAATAAATGAATAAATGAATAAATGAATGAATGAATAAATAAATAAATAAATAAATAAATAAATAAATAAATAAATAAAAATAAAGATATTATGTCCATCTATAACTTAAAAAATATAACAACAAGAACAACAACAACAAAAAAACCTGACAGCTCTCTGGAGCCGACTTAGGCTGCGCTTTTAGACTAACTAAGACTAACTTTTACCACTAGTTCTGCCTTCATGGTAAGTAGAAGTAGCAGATTAGATGCTGGGATTCACATGAGAGTTTTCATTGAGTATTCAAAGATAGAAATTCAAGACTTCTGAAATCTCTAAATCAAGGCACACATATGCAAACATTATTAGAAGCCTTTTGTTGCATCTCTTTTTAGAAAGTCTTAGGGTGCATAACATCATCATTGGAGCCTGATTCAGAATCAACTCAGTATTTTCTAAGGCCTACTTGATTTCAATTCCTAAATTAGATGCTGGGGTCTAGAGAATAATAACAGCACTTCCATCTTCAAAACTTCTAGAAGGAGACATAAACTAATGTATAAATACCTTTAATTGAGTACAGGGGTAGGGTGCCACAAAATACATTTTTTTTTATTCAGAATATCTGGGTCTCTGAATTCCATTTAGATATCACTTTCTTAGATGGTGAGTAAAAGTTGATAAAAAGGAAGTGGATGCAACAAGCTGGGAAGAGAGCATAACAGGTAGAAGAAACATAAGAGCAGAGGGCACAGACATATGAGATATCTTCCTTCTTAAGAGAACTACCTGTATTTCAGCATATTTTGAGCAGTGTTTTAGAGGTCATGCCCAGAAAAGAGGCTGCAGAGATGAATAGAATTCATGTCATAAAAGGTCTTGAGTTCCAAGCTAAGGGACATAAACTTTTTCTTCTTTCCTTTGATGTTTTTCACCTTTTATGGATTATTTTAACCATAAAAGGAGGATAGTCATATTGGCACATTTTGTTTTATCTTTAATCCAGGTTGTAACATCACACATGGTCAACATAGCAAAAAAAATACGGTTTAAAAAGGAGACAATAAGAGCTTTGGAAATGAGGCTAGAAACTGATAAACAGGAAAGAGGCAGAGTCAAAAATTAGAAAGTAGCTTATATTAGTATTGAGAGCCAATCTGAAGTTGGAGGAGTCACACCAGATAAGGAACCAGCAAGGGCAACAAGTATCACAGACAAAACAGTGGATTTGGTGGCTTCAGACAAAATTGACTAGTATTCTGCCAGGAGCAGAGAGGCTGTCTCTGGAGTATCCTTGAAGGCACCAGCAGCTCTATTTTAGATCAATTAGCAATGCCCTAAGAGGTGAATGAGCCACATAGTGATTTTTGAACAGGAGGTCTGGGAGTCAACAGTTGAATTCTTGTTTGTTGTGCAGGAAATGGGTCCATGCAAGGCATATCCCTCATCATTGTGGGAAAGCAGAACTTTAGATGAATATCTAGATCAAAAATCCAGATTTGAGTTTAGAAAGCAATTGTGGGCACTGAACAGTGCTTGCCTGGGAAGAACTATAATTTTATGATGTAATTCAACAAATTGAGGCCATTGGAAACATACCAACACTAAAGATACCAGACAGCAACAGACACCAAGGATGACTGAGGTTTTTGGCATATTAATCAATTTTTTTGAACTTCTGTGACCCCATTTATAAGGCAGGTTGACAATATAAATTTTATAGAGTTGTTGAAAGCAGTAAAAGGGATATGAGACCAATTAGACTAGGGAGAAGATAATATAAGAGAAACTTTTTCTGTGTTGTGTTCAGTATATAGACATGGGTCTAGCAGAACAAGCCAAATCTGAAAAGTTTACTTCCAAGTGTGGTCTGTTATGCACAGGACCCATTCAGGATATTAAAGTGAAATACATAATTTCCTCCCTTTTCTTTCAGTAATGGAGCCTTATGCAAGTGTTGTACCACTGAGCCACATCCCTAGCTCCTTTTAAATTTAAGGTGCCCAGGATGGCCTCAAACTAGTGATCCTCCTGCCTCAGCCTCCTGAGTAGCTTGAAATGCATAATTCTAAAGCTCCAATAAAATGCTCCACATTTGCATGGCTTTAAACCCATGACTATATTGAAATGCTATTTATTGCATGTCAAACAAAAAATTCAATTGTTCACTCATAAAAAACCAGTTTATTTTAAGTTAAGGTGCATCATTCCAATGATTTATAAAGTTATAAGAACAAGAAAAGGGGTACCTAATAAGATTTCAAAACCCCATTCTTTTTTCCATCCTGAGAATGTTTTTAGAAGAGGTCCTGTATGGGTGTATTTTAAACCATGCTGTATTATATCTCCTCACTCTCTTAAAACTGTCAATCATCCTCTTTAACCCTCTCAACTCACTTGCAGTCTTTACAAATAAACTACAGTTGATAAAAATCAACACCAGTTGATTTCCTCTCTGATGTCAATGCATTTTTCCCCATCTGTTGAAGGTTTTTTGTTTGTTTTTCTTGTTTTAAAACTACCATCTTGGCACAGCAAAAAGGGTGTGTCCATGGTTGTAAGTCTATAAAACTAGTTTCTCATTGAACCTTCTACTCTTCCATGCCTCTTTTTTTTTTCTCTGATCATTCATGTTCTTTGGTCCTTTAGCTTAATGAACTACTCAATTAACTTTTTTAGTTTTAAAAAACAACCTGCTTGGTCATATCAGAGAATTCCAAGAGCATTTTTCTTCAGGGCACAGACTTTCCTTTGATGCCTTCTCTGTTCATACTCTATATCACTGGTTTCTCCTTAGGTCTGAAGACACATACCTGAAACTTTCATTTCTTGATTATTCTTAACATGTCTGCATAGTTTGTACACTGTGAACCCAGAACACATTGCAAAGAAAGTGAGGATACTATGATCAATATTGATCATAGACATGGAGCAGTGAGATTTATCTCTCTATGTCTTGTAGGCTTTTCAGTTTCATTATTGCAAGTTATATTTATTTTCCTTACAGTATTCATGTTTTTTTATTTATTTTCTTGCCATTGTTCTATCTAGATGTGATTCAATTGCCTTTCATGTCAATATAATAAAATATAATTAGCATAACTTGATTTTTTACTTTATGCCAGTATATTCTTTTTTCTTTATCTGTTTTTATATATGTAATATATATTTTATGTGTTTTAACTAATTTAATCTTGCAATAACCTTATCAATTAAAAACTGGGGCTGAGGTTGTGGCTCAGCGATAGACCACTTGCAGTTGCCTAGCACATGTGGGGCCCTGGGTTCCATCCTCAGCACCCCATAAAAATAAATAAATAAAATAAAGGTGTATATATAAAAAGAAACTTTAAGAGTTTCATTTTTCATATGAATTGAAGCTCAGCAAGGCTAAATGACTTATCCAAGGTCTCATAGTTAATAACTAACAGAAGTAGTCTAGAACCTGGACTTTTAAATATTATAATGTTAAATTTGTAAAGGCAGTTTACAAAGTATGTTCACATGTCATCTCGTCTCCACAGGAATTTTACAAATGATGAAGTAATGACTCTAAGACATGAATAATGTTCCACAAATCACATACCTGACAAGATGTGGAACTGGGATATGAAGTAATGTTATTGACTTTCAATTTAGAAAATTTTCCACCAATTGCTATTGATATTCTAAACTTAAAAATTTGGGAATATATTTTCATCTAATATATCTACAGTTAAGCACATGTGCATATGTGGATATTCAAACATATATAAGCACATGTATCTTTTTGTTACTATATGAATGAATACATAATCATTTGGATCATATAATTATATAATAGCATATATTAGTATATAAGCATAACAAAATGTGAGAATTTTCTAAAAAATAAGCAAATCATTCACTATGTCCTTAACAAAAACTATATTTATATAATCAAATTTTGCCTCATTAGAAAGTTGGTATTTATGACATTGACCTAGTCATAAAATTTTAATCTAAAAATAATCTGTTTTACCATATGGTATGCTTTCCCCAAAGCAAATTTGTTTAAAATATTTCTCCATGCAATTTCTGGGTTCCATGTGTCCTTTGAGTTCTTTATTGAGGGATATTAAAGTATGGTATAAAGATAGAGTTTGGCAACCCATGACTCTTTTTGTTATTTGTTTTTATTAATCATACATGACAGTAGAATGTATTTGTGTGTGTGTATGTGTGTGTGTGTGTGTGTGTGTGTGTATGTGTGTGTGTGTATATATAAACTTTCTCATTCTTCCAGTTGTCCATGATGTAGAATTACATTGGTCATGTAATTATAGATGCACATAAGAAAGTAAGGTCTTATTCATTCTATTTTCTCTCCTATTCCTTTCCCCTTTTCTTCCCTTCTCTTCATTCCCATTTGTGTAATCCAAAGTACTTCTATTCTTCTCTACCCACCCCCATTTGTGGGGGTTTTCTGATGTATCTCCATTCTGCTTTCCATAATAGCACCAATTTGCAGTCCCCCAGTAATGTATTAGTGTACCTTTTTGCCCACATCCTTGAAAACATTTATTGTTACTTGTATTCTTGGTAACTGCCATTCTGAATAGAGTGAGATGAAATCTCTGTATTTTTAACTTGCATTTCCATAAATGTTAGAAATGTTGAACATTTTTTCATATATTTGTTGATTGATTGTATTTCTTCTTCTGTAAGGTGCCTTTGAGTTCCTTTACCCATTATTAATTTTTTTGATATTAAGTTTTTTGATGTCTTTGTGTATCCTTGAGATTAATTCTCTATCTGAGCTGCAGGTGGCAAAGATTTTTTTCCCATTCTGTAGGCTCTCTCTTCACATTCTTGATTTTTTCCTTTGCTGTGAAGAAGTTTTTTAGTTTAGTAAGAAAAATGGCATGATATTGTAACTAAAACAGACATGTAGAACAATGGTACACAATAGAAGACACAGAGACAAATCCACATGAATACAGTTATTTCATACTAGACAAAGGCACCAAAAACATACATTGTAGAAAAGATAGCCTCTCAACAAATGGTGCTGGAAAAACTGGAAATTCATGTATAGCAAAATGAAATTAAATCCCTCTCTCTCACCCTGCACAAAACTCAAAGTTTATCAAGGATTTAGGCATTAGACCAGAGACCCTGTGCCTAATAGAAGAAAATGTAGGCCCAAATCTACATTATGTGCACTCAGGAACCTAATTCCTTAATAAGATTCCTAATGCACAAGAGGTAAAATCAAGAATCAACAAATGGGATGGAATCAAACTAAGAAGCTTCTACACAGCAAAGGAAACATTTAAGAATGTGAAGAGACAGCCTACAGAATGGGAGAAAATCTTTGCCACCAATTTTGAATCTTGATTATAATGTGGACTTTGAGCAAATAACTTTTATTTAACATTGTTCTCTAAGCATTAGTAGTGTAATTTGCTAAAAATAAGCAATTTTTTGCCCTTTAAACTTTTTCCCTCTAATTTACTTTTTACATAGTTATCAAAATGATAGTTCTGAGGTATTATCTAGATCATGTCATTAACCTCCTTAAAAACAATTCGAATTCTCCTTTGCTTTAAGGATAATATAAAAATTCTTTAGCCTGACTCTCAAACCTCTTTATAACATATCTTTCTAGTTTTGTACATAACTTCCCCAACCCTCAGTATATTTAAGTGGCACTTCAGCTCAAATTCATGTAGTTATTAATAGTTTCAAGCTTAGAACCCATATTCTCTGACATTAAGTTCAATACATTTTTTTATTTTAACATAATCTCCAATTGGAACATCTAGAAGTAACTTATTATTGAAACTTATTCCTATTTGTAACTCCATGCTTGGTATTTGATCTTTTTTATATTGAATAATAAAAATAAATAAACTAATGTTTGTTTTTGTGGTACTCTACTAGGTGCTGCATAGTATAAGTAAGATATTGTGCTTCCATTTAAGGATCTGAAATTTTAGTAGGAGAGATAAAGAGACAGAGACAAATAAAAAATCACTCTAAGATAGATCTGACACTCTTCTCTGATATAATGTAATATTTATCACAGAACAAGGACAGAAACAGTTATTGGGCTGGAGAGGAGGTAGGAAAGATCAAAGAATTGGGAATCAAAAGGCCTGGACTCTGATTCCAATCCTGTGATTAACTTTCTATATGACCTCAGATAAATCATTTCTTTTTCTAGGCCTCAGTTTAGCCATCTAAAAATGATGTGGTTGAACTAGCTAGGTGATGTGTCAGATTTAATTAAATTTTAATATTATCATCACCCTTATAGCTAACATTGAAGACTCTTCAAAACCAAAAATAACCATCATTAATTGAATGCTTCACATATATCTAATCCTCACAATAACACTATGATATATGTATTATCATCATTATCCTCATTATAAAGTGTTAGGAGTTGAAGTAGGTAAAGTTTAAGTAAGTGATAGAGCTGCGATTGGATGGAGACTTTGTGTTTCTTAAACTTGTCCTTTTCCCCAACATTCTTCACAGCTTCTCAAAGACACTTGTGTTTACAGCAGTGGTGTTCAGGCCTTAAGCTCCACAGAAATTGGGGTATTAACTTCGCCATAGATTACTTGGTTATATTCCTTTGATCTAATAAATAGTGCAAACACATTTTCATTGAATCTTATCATTGACAGATGCTGTGATTCTCAGAATCAATACCCATCATCTTTCCTTCTAGATAATCGAACTTAAAAATGTTTAAGAAGCTAATGTGCATATTGTTGATGACTTTTTCAATTCTATACATTGGAGCATGGTCCATTTACTTGTTTTTTAGAAGCATGATTTACAGTGTAGACAAACATTCATTTTTATCATTTTTATTTGTTCTTACTAGTTATACAAGGCAGTTGAATGTATTTTGACATATTATATATATATGGAGTATAACTTCTCATTCTTCCAGTTGTACATGATGTAGAATTACATTGGTCATGTAATCATATATGCACACTGGAAAGTAAGGTCTGATTCATTCTACTATCTCTCCTATTCTCTTTCTCCTTCCTTCCCTTTATTCCCATTGTCTAATCCAAAGTACTTCTGTTCTTCTCTACCCACCTCCATTTGTGAGTTAGCATCCACATATCAGAGAGAACATTAGGCCTTTGGTTGGGGGAATTAGCTTATTTCACTTAGCACAATAGTCTCCAGATCCATCCACTTACCAGCAAATGCCATAATTTTATTTCTCTTTGCCTGAGTAGTATTACATTGTGTATATATATAAAATTTTCTTTATCTGTTATTCTATTGAAGGGCACCTAGGCTGGTTACATAGTTTAGATATTATGAATTGAGTTGTTGTAAACATTGATGTGGCTGTGTCACTATGATATGCTGATTTTAAATCCTTTGAGTATAAACTGAGGAGTGGGATAGGTTGGCTAAATGGTGATTCCATTTCAAGTTTTCTGAGGAATATCCATACTGCTTTCCATAGTGGTTGCTTTAATTTGCAGTTCCTAGAAAACAGTTTCAGGCAAACTGATCTTATCAAAATAAATAATATGAATGGAACAATTTTAATTTTTCTCATATATTTCCTATTGATTTATGAACTCTTATTATATTGGTAATCAAATGGATTCCTCAATATAAATATGAATTGAATACAATACTGTACTCTATGGATTTATATGAATATATGTCTGTTTGTAAACACAATTTATACACACATACATTTAAACTCTTGAGTAGAGATGTATAGAAATATCTTAGAGATATTTCTTTAACTTTCAGTGTTAATATTCCTTCAAAAGTGCTTTCACATATATAGTATTTGAATCATAAGGCCTTTAAGATCCATCCTAATAAAGATATTCTATTCTGTGATTTTACTTCTCTTTTGAGAGTCACAAGTTATTAATAATCCTACTAATCCTTTCCCTAAACTATAGTGCTTCCCCTTTATTTTCTATGTATGATTTTATTCAAGTCTTGTATAGATCAGCCAAGCTGCAGTCATGCTTGGAGGCAGGCTCAGAGATTAGGGTTGCTGAATCTGAGCTGCATTTGGCAAGATCCAGTGAAAGACAAGCAGAATTCCTTTCCAGACATACACAGGACTATGTTGGAACCATGAAGAACTCCCTGTGAAATTTATTCTTTGCAGCTTGGGCTTCACCATCAGGTCTAGGAAAACATGTTGATTACTTAGATCAAGTCTACCCCATCCTAACCAGGGAGGGAAATCCTCATTCATAAATTGCTTTTGTGATAAACATCAAGACATTTTTTATAACCTCTTCCTACATGACTTCTGTCATTTGACATTGTCAATCACTTATCCTTTCCCTCTCCTCTCATATCTTGTCTGTCAATATTCTATCTTAGTTTTCCTCTTGTAGCTCCATCTAGACCATCCCATTCTCCTTCTTGAGCTTTTTTTTTTTTGAAGACCCTAAAGCATTAGGATTTCCTAGGATTCCCATCTGCTGTCTTTACACAATCTCCTTGCTCTTTTCATTTACACTGTTTAATTCCTATAACCTCAACTACCATCTACAATTTAATGCCTTTTGAAACTATCATTTATGTCTAAAATTTTTTATGATGTTCAAGTCCACATTCCTAAATATCTACCAGCCAGGGGAGAGGACAAGAAGAATGTTCTTGTTAGTTCTTGGTGGGGATAAAAGTATAATAATGGGGAAGCTTTAGCATTTTTTAGTATGAGTGTGAATATTTAGAGGGTATTATACACAGTTTGTGCCTCTCCCCGTCCCACATGTTAAAATTTAGTCCTCAAAGTGATGATATTTGAAGTTGGGCCTCTTGAAGATGATTAGTTCAAAAAGGTAGAGCTCTCATGAGTGGAATTAGTGTCCTTGTAAAAGAGATCTGAGAGCTAGTTCATTCTCTTTTATACAAGAAAGTGGTGTTCTACAACCTGGATGAAGCCCTCAATAGAATCCTTCCAAGCTGGTAGCCTGATCTTAGTCTTCCAGCCTCTAGAACTGAGAGAAATAAATTTCTGTTTTATAAAGGCTATCTATTCTATGGTCTTTTGTTAAAGAAGTCTGGCCTGACTAAGAAACATCAATTTGATTTCAGTGTTGCAGATTGTGTTTATGAAAATAAAAAAATAACTAGCATAAGAGAGGAATTTAACATATTTGAATGAATGCATGAGTGAATCAATGAATTATAGGAACTGAAAGGTTAGTGTAGTCATTATAGTTATCATGGTCATCATTATCATCATACGGTTCGAAACATTTAGCTTTCAGAAGTATCTTAGATTATAACAGGCGACATAGTTTAATTCATATTTTCTATGTGGTCAAGTAGATCTGGGAAAAGAAAGATATTTTTCCAGGTTTTTGCAGCTTGTAAGAAAGATGAAAAATCAGGAAAGTTAGAACTGAACGGAACTGACTTTACCCACTATTCCAATAGACCCCTTATGGTTTTGAAATCATTCTACCTTCTGATTAATTGGTGGCAGCAACTGATATAGAGGAAAGTTTATAGCTGGGCTCAGATTCTGGCCCTTCTATTTTCCTGACATTACTCAACTCATGGACTTGTTAAAGTGAAGAGTGTATGTATACTACTGAGCATAAACTTTGACACATAGAAAGTGCTCCTTCTCTTCATCATATTTGGCCTGTGTCCCCTTAGCTACTGAGGCTAAAAGGATTGTAGAACCTTTTAATTTCACTGGTCTGAAGAGTAATTGGTTTTTAAAACACGTAGGAGGAAAATATCATGTGAAAAAAAGTTAAGAGCATATTGTCTTCAGCGTGAGCACAAACTGAAAATAGATTGCTGCATGAGACTTTCTAGGTGTGCTTGGGAATGCAGCCTACCGAGCACAACATGGCCCTATCCTGGGGCTCTGCCAGCTCTGCCCAGATCTCTCCCCATGTGTGGGACAGGTACATCTGTGCTGATGGCCCAATATTATGCATCTATAGAAGTTCAAGCCAGTTTGTATTCAACAAGTTATAGAAAGGACTGCAGACAGTTCTGGGTGCTGCAGAATAATGTTTCTCCATCTAAGTACTTGGGATCCAGTAGAAAATCTGTTGATCCAGTGGAAAATCCTATCTGTAGAAAATTTTGTCGACCTAGTTTCAGGAGAAAAGTGCTCTCATTGTTCTGCCTGTTTTCCTCCTGCCTCGACCTCTTTTTTTTTCCCCTCAGATCCCTCCTTTTTCAGTTGAGTTTGAATTTATAAGACTAGAATAGTCTTCAATTTGAGAGTTTGTGAAAATGAAGCAAGAATTAAAGACAGGTAGTCAGTGTAGATGGGTAATCCCATTGGATTGAGGAAATGGAGGCCAGATTGGGGTCTGAGAAATTGAAGACATCCCCTGTTAATGCCTCCAGAGCCCTTTGATTACCAAGATTACTCACCTATACTGCCCCTCCTAGAAGGCTGTTAATGAAGCACCCCCAGAGCAGACATGGAGCTGCTAATTAATGCCCCCTGGGCTGCTACCTGCCTGAATCACTCCATCTGACCCTTTCCCCCTGCCTATGTGCTTCTCATCTTTTGGTCATACACCAGCATCTCCTGGGCCTAGTCACATATGCAGGAAGGAAAGAGATAAGGGGGAAGAGTACAGGAGAACAAAGAAAATCTAAAATGTATAAAAGGGGCTGGACTGTTTCTACTTCTTGGGATACCTAGACAGTAGCTATGGCCCCCTTCTCTTTTTGGGGAGAAGTCTGTGTTAGTATTTTTATAATAAAACTTGTTTTCTACTCTTGCCTCATTTGCTTCTCTAATGTTCAGACTTCAACATTTGACGAAGCAGAACTCAGTCACTGATAACTGGCAGAATCAGTATTATTATCCACTTGTGCAGAGAAGCTGAAATTGTTTAAAAGAAAATCAGAACTTTCATTCATTAGGAGGAAGTAAAGGTAGATTTATTGATTTTCTTCCTTGTTTTCTTATTTAATTTTTATTGTAACATTCTGAAAAATATATTTTATTGTAACATTCTGAAAAATATATTAGTGTCTTTTAATAAATAAGAAATTCAGTATTAATAATCAGTGATTTTAATAACTTAAGAAAGGTTATGAAGATAGCAACTCCCAGAGTAAGATTTTAATGTAGGTCCATCTGACTTCTGTTTCATTATGAATTCTCTAAGTAGCTGTATAACCTGTCTTCTTCCCTTTCCAGCTGAGCCCTCTGTGAGGTCTAGGTCTCAGGGTTGTGTTTGTTCCTGTATTCTCTAAGGAGATACAAATTATACTTCCAGCCCCAAAATTATACTTCCTCTCTTTCCCCAAATCAAATCCTGGTACACCAAGATGTTATTAAGTTGCAGTGAGATTTGCAACAGAAAAGTGTTGGTAGTGAATAAAGGAAAGAGAAAGGGAGAGGGAAAGGAGGATGAGGAGAGAAGAAGACAGGGAAAGGAAGGGATTTAGAATGAGATTTGTATTAACCCCTGGAATGTGACTAAGCGTTTGTTGTTTAACTTCCATATGTCTTAATTTCCGCATTTCACAGTAGGGAGACTAATTTCTGTTTTTAATGCCTCACAAGGTTAGTGTGAAATCAAAGAAGACATAGACATAAATGTATTTTACACATTACAAAGGGCTTTACAATGAATAATTACTAATTTACCACTATTGCAGATGTACTGATAATATTTATACCACATATTAGAAATAAAATAGTATTTTGACATACATCTTTCCTTCTTCCTTGCATCTCATTATTTTGTCTATACAGTATTATTCTATTGCTAAAATATCCTCTATTTGTGTGAGAATTCTGGGCACTGAGCATTGAGGTTCTAGAATAGGGGTTGGAAGACGCAACCTCTTACCTGAGGCTATTCTAACCCTAAAATCAGGAAAAGGAGTAGAACTGCAAAACTGGAGCACAGTGTAGAGTCAGAGTCTGATAAGCCAAAAATAAGCCAAGTATCTGAGAATGTGACCTCAGTAATGTGAAAGTCTGCAGGATGAACCAAGTGTAGGCTGAAGCAATATCTTGGTATAGGCTTGGCTATTTGCAGTCAGATATTTCTTTGCAACATTTAAAAACGGGCTTGGGTTACAATAGAGAGTAGATAGCTGTTTTCATTTTGATGTATCCCATCTGACTATGAAACTGCTTCTTCAGATATGTCTCATAAATCTCTTTTTCAGGCAGTGAGCAGTGATGGTCTGTAGAATTCTTAGAGCTCTATAGTGTCCAAATATGTATATATATTCAAAGTTGCCATGTTTTTTGGTTTCATTAAAAGTGTATGTGTGAGTGTGTGTGTGTTTGTGTGTGTCTTTTAAAGACAAAATAATCAAACTTATTTTTTTTCCCTTGTGAGAGAGTTCTACTTTACTTTGCAGACATTGCATCAGATGTAATGTTCCCTTTCTTACTACCTGTGTACATATTTATACATATTAGTTAGGGTTCTCAAGAACAACAGTATGTAGGTATACAATAAGAGATTTATTATGAGGCATTAACTCACATGATTATAGAGGCTGACAAGTTCCAAATCTGTACATGGCAAACTGGAGAATCAAGTGAGTCAGTGGTACAAATGAAGTTCAGAAATAGTAACTAGAGAACTTCCTCTTGCTAGAGGAGGCCGGTGTCTCCAGTTGTGCCATACTTCAACTGATTAGATGTGGCCCACCCACATTGTAGAGTATAATTTTCTTACATATAGTTCACTGACTTATATGTTAATCTCAACCAAAAATGGCCTCCAAGTTGATACATAAAATTAACCCTTATAATATATAAAATAAAGTTTATATAATAAGATCCATGCATTTATATAATAGGATTACATTGGTTTGTATACATACATGCATGCATTTATATATGCATATGTCATATTGAGTAATGTATGGAAAATATATAGAATCAGATCAAGAAAAAAAATGATTTGTAATTTTACCACAGATTTGCATTATTTTGGTACTTTTATTCTAGTCTTTTAGAATCACGCTTGTAATTATATTACTGGTATTATTTTTTATCCTGAGTTATAACAATTATTATAATTATATAAACTTTGCCATATTATTTAAAAAATCTATAAAAGTACTACATTATTTTATCTTATGTAGTATAAGACTTTTTTGCAGTCTGTTTTTGCTTTATAATTTAAATTATTGTCGATTTTCTCTATTATAAATAATGCTTAAGTGAACATATTCATGAATAAAAATCTATCTGCATTTGACTTTTGTTTTATATCACATTTCTTGATAAGATCATTGAGTCTGAGTGAATGGATATTTTGCCAAATGTTGCATTGGTTTTAAATAGGATAATTGGAGCAAAAGGTTTAAAATGCTTCAATGACTCTTTTTCTATTACTAGTGGAATTTTTATCCTATTAGAAAGGAAAAAAGATATTTAAAGAGTCACTGGAAAATAATAAAATCTCTAGAACAGTATCCTGTTAGCATTTTAATAGGTTTTAGGTATTTAAACTCATTTTTCCAGAGTGTTTACTACTCCCTCTGTGGAAGCTTTTTATAAGATTGTTCTAAGATCCCACTGGCCAATTTTAGGAAATCATTGATAGCTTCCATTGTTTGGGTGGGGACTTAGGAGTCCAGTAAAGGATGGTGGTGGTTTTGAAGGCTGCTTACACAAAAACTACTATCTTTGCTTTATATATCTATAACTGGTCCTGGAAGTGAGTCTCCTTTCTTCCTCCAATACGATGCTTCTAAATATGCAGGTGATTATCAAATATGAATTGGAGAGGGTTTTTGTCTCCCCAGAATACTGCATCATGTATTGAAGCATTCTGACAGAAATGGAAAATTTGATGAACATCTTGTGTTTTAACTGTTCCACACACCCATGATATTCAGAGAATGCTCTGGCATGGATGTGAGGCCAAACTCTTGCCTCTTATATCTGAAAATTGGCAAGCTTTGGATTAGAGGATCTCCTTGTGTTTCAAAAGTAAACTGTCATCAAAAGGAAAATAGGGTAAAGAAACCAACTGTAAAAGTCAATCCCCTGGAGGCTGGAGGGAATGGCAAGGAGGGCAGTAGTAGTGGCATCAAGGTCACTGGAGTTCTTATTGACTGTATGCCAGGAACCATGGCTCACATCATGAGCCTGTGGAGTGTATGTGTATTACTATCCCCCATTTTGCAGATGTTGGAATTAAAACTTAGTGTGACTTACACAGTCACACTAGTAGAAACAAAAGTTTATCCAATTTTGCCTACTTCTGTAGCTGGCCTTGCCCAGGACCAGAGAAATTATCTTCTTTAATAATGGAAAGCAGATAAAATGGAAACTATGAAGATGGGAAATACAATATGGGAGAGCCTCTCTGATCGCTCTGATTTTCTCTGTGAAGTAGAATGTTGGGGTTCTGAATTTAGAGAAGGAAGGAGTGCTTTTAAGAAAATGAATGTAGAGATGAGGTTGGCTTCGGATTATCTAAATACTAATTTTAACAATTATGTGAAAAGCCATTGAGAGGAAGGACAAAATCTGATTAAATACTGACAAAAGGAATTCTGCAGACCCAAGCACACAGGTGAAGCTAGAGGCTAAGGATGCACAGTACTTTCAGCTACCCAGTGAACACAAACTCCTGTGGCAGGAGGTACTGGTAGATTGCAGATGGAAATCCCAGGAAGTGGAATTTGGTAGCCCCTAGATCTATATGATTGAAGTAAAACAGTCCTTTAAAACAACAACAACAAAAATAAGAAGAGATGTTCATTGACTTATAATGAGGATATGTCCTGATAAATGCATCATAAATAGAAAATATATTAGGCCAAAAATGCACCCAATCTACAGAAATTTATATTTTAGCAATATAGTAAACTGTAGGGTATCAGTTCTTTACCCTTAGGATTCCACAGCTGATTGGGAGCTGTGGCTTGCTGCAGATCCCCTGCATTCTGAGAAAGTATCATATTGCATATTACCAGCCTAGGAAAAGATCAAAATTCAAAACTGGAAGTAAAGTTTCTGCTGGCTGCCTTCTACTTTTATAGCATCATAGAGTCTAAAAACTTGACATAAGTCATCATAAATGGGGACCATATATAATTGACTTCACATATATTTTCCAAACTATAATTTGGTTAAAATATATTTTCCTGATATTTGTCAGTTAGGTTTTGTTTTATTCATTTTAAAGAAATTAATAGAAGTTGACAAAAATTATTAAAGGCAAGTGTTATGGCTTGGATATGTCATGTCTCTTAAAAGCTCATGTGTGAGACAATTCAAGAACTTTCAGAGATGAAATGATTAGATTGTTAGAGTTGAAACCTAATCAGTGGATTAACCCATTAATATAGATGGGTAATAGCTGTGGGTGGGTAGGGTGTGGCTGAAGGGAGTATGTAACTTGGGGTGTGACTTTGGGGTTTATATTTTGTCTTTTGTGAGATGAGCTCTCTCTGCTTCCTGGATGTAATCTTCTAAGCTGCTTTCCTCTGTCATGCCCTTCCCCAATGATATTTTGCCACACTGTGGACCCAGAGCTGGCTTTAGCTAACCATGTACTGAACCTCTGAAACTGTGAGCCAAAATAAACTTCTCCTCTTCAGTTGTTCTTGTCAGATGTTTTGGTAACAATATAAATCTGACTGAAATAGCAAGTAAAAATTTGCAATACTAAACCATGACACAAAAAAAGCTAGTTCATTATTAACATCAGCTAATTAAACAAACAAAACTATGGTAGACTTTGGGAATATAAATTAATAAAGATACATAAGGATGTACTATCTTCAAGGGTTTATAACCTCCTACATAGAAGTAAACAGATGATTACAGTATTTATGCTATAGTGCTAATGGAGAAAGTACAAGGGAATATTAGTTTCTACTGACTTCTATCATTCCATAGACTGGATGCCTTGAGCAGAAATTTACTTTCTTACAGTGGATCCTAGTAGTTCATTGTCAAGGTACTGGCAAATTTTGATCTCTTTAGGGCTGTCTTTGTACTAGAAAGACATCCTAACATCTTAGATGTTTTTCTAGTTATGTTCTTTTTTAAATTTTAATTTGATTTTTTAAATACATGACAGCGGAATGCATCACAATTCTTATTACACATATAAAACACATTTTTTCCTATCTCTGTTTGTATATAAAGTATCAATTCATGTCTTCATACATGTACTTTGGATGATGATGTCCATCACATTCCACCATCATTGCTAGTTATCTAGTTATGTTCTATGCCTTTTCTGTTTGTGAGCAAGACCCTGGGGCAAAATAAAAAATTAAAAAAGGACTGGGAATGTATCTCAGTGGGAAAGCACCCCTGGTTTCAATCTCCAATAGAGAGAGAGAGAGAGAGAGAGAGAGAGAGAGAGAGAGAGAAGGAGAGGTGGAGAGATGTATGGAGAACTAGTGTTTTGGCTAGAGAAAGACAAGAAAGTGAGTAAAACTAATTTATAAATTGGAGAGACTTGAGCATGTTCATATATTGATGGCAAGGAGACAGTATAAAAGGAAAAAGAATGTGATTGCCATTGTTTTGTCATCTTAACCAGTTTGTTTTTTTATCTACTCTTGACCCAGTTCTGTATCACCAGTTTTACCTGTGTGTAGTGAAAGCTGGGTAATTGTACTATTATGAGTTATTTGTTATTATTGAAGTTCCTGGCACAATAAAGAAGAATCTTTCAAGAAATCAGGGTCCTGACTTTTGTGGGTTTCTGGCCTGTAAGGGTCTAAGGAGGGAAATAATTCAAGAGAGGAGCATTGGTCTCTCCCATACCACATAAATACACTTATTTCAATGATTTCTGTCTTCGATTTTCTTCTGGTATCTTGGGCAAATGAGAGAAATGTGATTCCCAAGAAGGACTTTCCTTCTTTCTTTTGTTTGTTCATTTGTTCTTATTGGTACATATTGATTATAAAGGATAGTAGATTTCTTTCTCCCTTTGTGTGTGTGTGTGTGTGTGTGTGTGTGTGTGTGTGTGTGTGACTTATTAAACCCAGGGGCACTTAATCATTGAGCCACATCCCCAGCCTTATTTATTTATTTATTGAAACAGGGTCTCACTAAGTTGCTTAGGGTCTTGCTATGTTGCTAAGACTGGCTTTGAACTTGTGATCCTCCTGCCTCAGCCTCTCAAGCTACTGGGACTAGCAAGAATGATGAGTTTTATTGTGGCTCCTTTGTAGATGCATATAATGTCATTTGATCAATTTTACTCCCCACTACTTATCTTAACCCTTTCTCCTCCCACCTCCTGATTCTCTTCTTCTACCCTAGTGGTCTCCTTTCTACATTGATGAGATCCCCCTTTCTGCTTCCCTAGCTTCCATTGAAAGAAAATATATGACATTTGTCTTTCCGAGCCTGGCTTAGCTAGGTTAAAATGATGCTCTCCAGTTCTATCCATTTCCTTGAAAATGACATAATTTCATTCTACTTTATGGTAGAATAAAACTCAACTGTATATATAAACTGTATATATATATATATATATATATATATATATATATATATATATATATTTGCATTTTCTTTATCCATTCACCTGTTGACATGTATGCTGATTCCATAACTTTATTATTGTGAATTATGCTATGATAAACATGGGCATGCATGTATCGACTCTAAAATATGTTCTTTTAATTTTCTAAATAAATACCAAGGAGTGGTATAACTAAGTCATAGTAGTCTTATTTTTATTTATTTGTCTATTGAGGCACCTCCATATGGATTTCTATTTCTATTTATTTATCTACTGAGGCGCCTCCATATTGATTTCTATAGAGGCTGTACTAATTTACATTCTCATCAGCAGTGTATAAGAGTTCCCCAGCCCTTCCCACCACTGCCTGCTCAAGTGCATTTATTTTTATATGTATTATTTTTAAATGTTTTAAATTGGTTTTACTTTTAAATACATGAAAGTGGAATGCATCACAATGTATTCTTGGCAATTGCTATTTTAACTGGAGTGAGATGGAATCTCAGTATAGTTTTGAATTTCCCTAATGGCTAAAATGTTGAACATTTTATCCATATAATTATTGGCCATTTGTATTCTTTTGAGAAGTGTCCATTTAGTTCATTGCCCATTTGTTAAATTGGTTTTATTGTTTTTTGGTGTTGAGTTTATTGAGTTTTTTATAAGAAGGCTTTATTTCTTGACAGAATGCCAAGTTTAATGGCAGTAATTGTATACTGAGCTCTTCCTCTTTAGAGGAAAGCTAGAGCATGTTTGCATTTGCTCATTCACTCATTTAACAACTATTTATTGAAGTCCTATTTTTATATTAGGAGCTGGCTAGACTGAAGAAATGGATGGTATTTCTTTCTCTAAGTATAAAATTCAAGTTTGAGTTTGCTAATAGTGAGGACAGGGAGAGGGATCCAGAAGTGATATAGGTGGAGACATTTGAAATGTTGGAATATAATTTTGATCTGCTTTTACACATGGTATTACATTTTGGATAATTATATACTTAAGTATTCTCAGAATAAATATTACTCAAACATCTGGGTATAGCACTATTTATTTAATATATTAAATGCAGTTTCCTATTTCATTTTTTGTTATTAAAATAATGCTGCATAGTTCCCATCCTAATTTCTAGTGTTCAGAAGAATTTCTTTTTCAATCTCAGCTATCTATGGTGACATCAGATTATTTCACTTCTCCCACTACTTAAACATATACACTCACATGCATGTGTTCATACACACACCATGTTTTGGGGGAGGACTTATAAACCAGTGCATATTTCCTAGAACACTATAACATTCTGTTTGTATTGTTCCCTGCATCTTCTGTCATTTGCCTTAGGAAGTGTGTGGTTGTCACATTCCAAGAAGATGGTTTGTGCTATTAACAGTACCTCTTACCTTTTTTTATTGCTATCTAACAGTTAAGTGTCTGGAAGATAGAGGTAGATAGGTGAAGATTATGTTGGGAAAACAGTATTCTCTCATAAAGTATCTCTAATACAGCAGAGGTTTTCAATTTTCTGGCTAATGAATAACTTGGTTGGTGTAGTCACTGAATCTCCAAGCCCTAGGTAAGAAGGGGTAGGACAGACAGATTGCAGGCTCTCTACCTATTTTCTTTCAATCAAGGGAGGTTGGGGAAGCTCTGTTTCATGAGATTATGCTGGAGAGGGACACTGATATAAATATAGATACACGTACACATTGATGATAAGTATGATTATATATGTGTCTGCATATGTATGTGATGGTATATATCACAGAAACACCATATTTTGGTATAATTTATATATTACTACCTGGGTATATATCATATCCTTTCTTTTTTTCTGTTGACTTCTTCCTTCTTTCTCTTTCTTTTCTCCTCCTTGTACTTCTCTCAACTTCATTCATGAATTATTTCATTCCTTTAATAGTTATTGGATACCTTCCATATTGCAGTTATTAAATCAATTACTGAGAATACAGATTAATAAAAGACCAGTTTGTTTTTGTTCAAGTTGATTCCTGTACCTAAATTATCACATTACAATATGTAAATGCTCTGATCAATATAGCTCGGGATACCATGAGCTCACACTGAACCCATGGCGTGGCACATAATAAAGGCTCAATTTATATTAATGATCCCTTAATGTGTACACATATTTCAGTACAAACATATGAAAGCAGACCCTTTTTCCCTTCAGGAGATGGATTAAGGTCATACCAAATAGCACTTCTGTGATAGCAAATGCATCTGTATTATGGCTCAGCTTACAGGGTGAAGTATGTCTGGTGTTTTTCTTCTTATGTCACTCTAAAACAGGGGCTCTGTTTGGAAAAACAGGCAAGATTGATGGTTTGACTTAATTTTTTTTCTTTTAGGATTTAGGAAGTTCCATTTTCTTTGAAGCAAAGCATTAGGCAGAGAGACCAGAATGACAATAAATACCTGATTTTCTTTACTGTGGGTCCAGGATCATCTGGGGATTGAAAATCAGAGTTTGCAGATATAAATGAAGCTACTCATTGACTCATCCCATCCTCCCTTCCGAGGCAAAGTATCTCTGAAACAAAATGCTACACCTAGTGAATTTTAAGTAATGCAGGAGCAGAGAGGTTAGGCTGACATACAGTGAATTGGTTGTACCAAATATATCTTTTCCATGGAAATTCTCAATTTTAGAACCTTTATAAAATGTTTTCTGATTCTCTTTCTTTCAGAGAGAGAGAGAGAGAGATGGGGTTGCATCTCATTTAAGTATTAAAATGTTAACCATTCATGATGAGTCTGGAATATGAAACAACAACAATGGGGGTATGGGAGAAGGCTGATCTTATGTTTCTTGGAGAAGCTTCTCTCTTTTAAGAACTGGATTTGGCCCAATGGGTAAAGCAGGATTGTTGAACATGAATTTCAGATCGATCTCTTGTCTCTGACAGTTACTGCATGAGTTCCAATCACATTAGCACCTCTTCAGCTTGAGCCAGAATTTATAGCATAAATTCAACATTTTTCAAATCTTAATCAACCCAGAGGTCATTCTCTTCAAAGTACAGTTTTGCTGCTGCCACTGGAAAAATCAATGGGAAGGGTTGATACTTTCCTGCTGCCACAGCACTAGACAAAATGAAATGCTCCAGAAAGGGCTGTTCCATTTTAGATATAATTCTTGAGAAATTTTTGTTTTAATGTCAGTGCCATTTTTGATCCCCAGTGTCTAAATCCTATCCAGGAGAAATAGTGCTGTCAGAAGTAGCATAATCAGACAAAAAGGAAGAGTTGAATTACTCCTCTTTGTTTAAACAGCTACCACTTCTATAGATTAAAGTCCTAACTTTTTGGTTTGTCATTCAAAACCCTTAACATATCATCTAATAGCTTTGTAATGTGTCTCACTGCCTGGCATGGAGAATTATTCAACAAATTTTGTTTGTCCAATTGAGTAAATGGATTGTCTGTCATGGGTGCATCCACATCAAACTTCTCTCTACATAGTAATGCACTTTTAAGCTTTCAAACCTGATTGACACACTGCTCTATGCATTTCTTTTCCTTTTCATCCATATCATCCCTTTGAGACCTGCTTCAGAGGTCACCTCTTTGAACCTTCTCTATGTACCACTACTATTATGAGAGCAATCATTTATACCTCAATTAACTATGTGAGTACTGTCATTCATTGAGTCCTACTGTAAGTCAGACTCAATTATAAGAGCTTAACTTACATTATTGAATTTAATCTTTTAACAATCATACAAGTTAGATATAATTAGTTTTTTTTTTCACAGAGGTAAGAATCAATGCTCATGACCTAAGTAACTTGCCTAAAGTTGAGCTGCTTATTATAACAATTACTTTGCACATAAGCAAAATACATATTTTACTAGAAACATATATTATTATTATTATAAAATAACGTAACCTCACGAAAGACATGGAGACTGCCAAAGAAAATAAAGATTAATAAATCACTTATAATTCTGGCACAGAGAAAACTAGTATTAACATGCTAGTGAATTTTCCACTTACAGTATTTCCTGTGTGCATATTATTAAGATGATAAATAAGCATGTTGGCAAGGCTGGTGTGTAGCCACTAAACACATGCTGCTCTTGAATGTGGCTCTTTGACTAAGGAACTAAAATTTTATCTTTCTCAGCATTGCCTCTTCTGGGCCTCAAGTATACTATATTAGTAGTTTAACTATTAAGAGAGCTATTGCTCCTACAAAAAATATACTTAGAGCTCTTACTCACACCAGCAATTTGTCTTCTCCAAATCCAGAGTAAGGTAACTTTAATTTATTTGAGATATAGTCCTTAAAGGAAAACATAAAAATCACTGGGAGGAGAAAAGACTTTCAAAACTGACTATATTTCCCCAGTAGGATAAATATGTATTCTTAGAGTTTAGTGAAAAATCTAATCCTTGAAAATAAATCCTGGCTCTGAGAATAACTTAACTAGATTGAGATCCAGTATCTATTAATTCATTACTCAGGATCCTGGAGTGGGTGTCACTAAAGAAATTATGATGGGGTCTAGGGAGAAACATGAGCCTAAAAGGGATTTATTTCATGGACCCAGGACTAAAATTCAGTAGGGAAAAGGAGTAAGCATTATAATTGCTCAACCAGGACTTTGGATATACTCTGAGTTAGGCCTTTAGCACAAATTATATTACTTTATTCTCTCTTTGATGCTCTGAAGTAAAGGTATTATCTCCCTTATAGAGATGAGAAAAATTGAGATAAAATAATCTGCTCCAAATTGCAAACATGTAGTAAATGTCAGTACCTGGATTTGAATCTGTCTATGTGACTCCAAAGTCTGTGTTATTTTATCAATACCACACTTCTGAGACTTCCTGAGTCTCACAATACAGCCAGATGTATCCTTTGCTATCATTTTGTGGAATGGCAGCCATATCAGTCTGGGTACATGTAAGAAGCAGGATCATGAGTGTTGGAGATATGTTAGTCATACTTCTGTTATTATAACAAATACCTGAGATAAATCAACTTACATAGAGAAAAGAGTTACTTTTTCCAAAATTTTGAAACCTTTAGTCTGTTTTATTCAGCTTCTTTGTTGCAGAGACCAAAATACCTGACAAGAACAATTTAGAGGAGGAAAAATTTATTTTGGCTTAGGATATCATAGGTCTCAGTTCATAGAATGACTGACTTACCCCACTGTCCTGGGACCAAGGTGATATAGAACATCATGGAGGAAAAGCATGGCAGTTGGAAGCTGCTTCCCTCTCTCCCCCTATGGCAGCAAAGAAGCAATAGAGGGGGCTGGGAAGATGCTACCTTCCAGGACACGCCCCCAGTGACTGACTTCCTCCAGCCATAGTTGCTACCCAGTCCATTCAAACTAAGATGATTAGGTTACAATTGTCCCAACCTAATGATTTCACCTCTGAATATTCCTGCAGAAACACAGGAACTTTGGGGGGAGCACCACAAATCCAATTCATATTCCCCCCTGCCTCCAAAAACTCATGTCCATCTCATAATGCAAAATATATTTACTTCATCTTCAAGAGCTTCACAGTTCCAACCTTACCCAAAAGTCCAAGATCAAAGTCTCCTCTGAAATACAAGGCAAACTCTTGGCTGTGAGCCACTATAAAAATAAAAAACAAGTCACACACATGCACACACACACACAATATGCTGGCATGGTGTAAACATTCCCATTCTAAAATGGAGGGATAGGGACATAGAGAGAAGGAATGGTGCCAAAGCAAGACAAAAAACACAGCTAGGCAAGCAGGTCTCATACCTCCACTCATAACACCTTGTAAAGAGTGTTGTGCATACAACTACCAGATGTTATTTCCAAAGGGTTTGGAAGTTCTGCCCCTTTGGCTTGTTGGTTGTAGTGCACATTGATTACTTTTAGCTTGACTCTCAGCAAGCAGCAACTTTTCAGGGCAGAAAATCCATGTTACTGGCACCTCTTAATTCCTGGGGTCTCCATTCCAGCTTTGACTTCACCTTTACAGCTCCACATATAACCCTCTCAAGGGCAGCTTTCAGAGATTTTGACCCTGCTATAATTTGCTTGGCATCCTAGGCCTTTCTTTGAAATCTCAGTGGAAGGCTTTATGACCTCTCAACTTTAGCATTCTGCATTCTTGCAGAACCAGTACCACCTGGAGGATGCCAAGGTGTTATGCCAGCTTACACAATGTCTGGGCCTCCTAGAATCATGGCTATCATTTTGTGGAATGGCAGCCATATCAGTCTGGATACATGTAAGAAGCAGAATCATAAGTGTTGGGGATATGTTAGTCATATTTCTGTTATTGTAACAAATACCTGAGATAGATCAACTTATGTAGAGGAAAGAGTTACTTTTTTCACAATTTTGGAGCTTTTAGTCTGTTTTAATCAGCTTCTGTGTTGCAGTGACCAAAATACCTCGGTGGATGAGCAACATGAAACAACTCTCCCCCATCCCCCACACCCATGCAAGGACTGTACCTCCACGATTTCTTTGCAAAGGAATTTTCCCTTTCACTTTCCTGAGTTTGCAATGGGTGTAGTCTTACAGATTCCTCGGATGCCCCTGAGGAAAGATGGCTTTTCTGTTTTCTCTGTGTAAAGGACTTAGTATCTCTTTAGGGGCTATAATTTCTTCACCAAGAACACTTTCCTTGGCCCTAGCTTTACATGTACTTCTCTAGCCAAACTGCAAGTTTTTAAAATTCTCTAACTATTCTGTCTTCCTTTCTATTCTTACAGTAAACTTGGCTAAAAGTTTCCACCAATATCATGTCACTGACTGAATGCTGTGCAGCATTTCAACTTTACCAGATTAATTAGTCCATCATTTTTAAATTAGCCTCACACAAACTTTCAGGACATGGAAAAAATGTAGCCAAGTTCTTTACTACAATATAAAATAAGCAGACTCTAGTCCCAATGGTATCCTCATTTCCTTCCAAAACTGCACGAACATGTTCATTACTATCTGCATTCTGGTCTTACTAGGTCCCACTGGAATCACCCATTAATCTCCACTTAGGACATTTTAAAACTTCCCCAGCCTTCATTTTTAAAACTTTCCAAATTCTTTCTGCAAACTAATTACAAAGGCTTCTGAGCCACATGGCCAAGTTAGTCACAAAAATGATCACACGCCTGGTACCAATTTCTGTTTTAATCAACTTTTGCATCATTGTGACCAAAAATCCAACAGATTTAACTTACAGGAGGAAAAGTTTATTTTGGCTCATGGCATCAGAGTTCTCAGTCTAAACCATAACATAATCCATGACAGATTGGCCTTGTTGCTTTGTGCCTATGGTGGTACACCATGGTTGTGGCTTGTAGCAAAATAAAGACATTTACTTCATGACTTGGACACAAGAGAGGGAGAGGGGAGAGGTCTAGTGTCCTTTTATCCCCTATGAGATCAAGTCCCCATTGACCTAAGATCCCCAACTACTCCCCACTTTTTAAAGTTTTCACTTTCTTCCAATAATGCCAAATGGGGGCTTTTAGACATTTGACATCCAAACTATACTAACAGTATAAGGGATTTGTTAAAGTAACTAGATTTTACATAATGGTTGAAGGGTATGGGGAAATAAAAGAAAGAGAGAATTGGAGGAGTAAAGAAGAATCGCCATCTCATCAATCTGATCTGAAGACAGATCAGTAGACAACAGTTGCTTTATGTAGCAACTGATTCTGTGAGTCTTCAGCCTTCAGTGATTCAGAGTCTTCTGGTGGTGGTTCTGAGGTCTCTGCTTAGCAAGGCCAAGAGTCAGGAAATGATCTAAACATATAGTAGTGGAAAGGAAGGACAAGATGGAATCTGCACAATCCCAGTGTCTGTAAACATCTATGCAAAGATCCTTCAGAGAATAATAGCTGCTGCTTTATTTCCACATTATAAATCTTTAACCAACTTTAACCTATATAGGAAAAATAATTCTGAGAAACATAATTTGGGCTTAACTTTGTTCTCCAAGCTGCCAGTTAGACATTTTTTGGAAGATTTCCAAACAGCTCTCACAATAAAACAAGACTTTCTGCAATGATTGAAATTTTCTATATCTCTACTTGTTATTAGAATAGCCAATAATCACATGCAACTATTAAGTTCTCTAAGGTGGCTAGCATGACTAACAAACTAAAATTTTAATTTGTTTACTTTAAATATCCACCTGTGCCTAGTGATTACTGTATTGGAAAAGCAGACATATATACAAGCACATTATGGCAGTACCTGAAGTTCAGATCAAGTTACAGCTTGTTTAGATGTTTAGATCAAGAACAGCTGGTGCTCAGAACAGAGCTTATCTATAGCATGTGCTCAGTAAATGCAAAAGATTCTCCTAAAATCACCTCCTTTTTATCTATATTACTTTTGGCTACCAGAACTCTCTCTTAATTAATGGAAATAACATCCACCTCTTTCCCAAATTCAAAACTCTAAGGTTATCCTTGACTTTTTCCAATCTTTCAGCCTACATTCAAGCATCAGATATTATTGATATAGTTTTCCAAATCTCTCTCAAATCTCTCTCTCCTTTCTGTCCTACTTCCTTGGTTCTCTTTAGGCCGTTGTCATCTTTCTAGATCACTTGCTAACATTCTAATTGGTTTCCCTAACTCCAGTCTGATCTCTTTTGGCTCATACTCTGTACAATAGCCAGCAATCTCATTTTAAAGTTCAAAACTTATCATTGCTGCTTAAACCCTTTAATGTTTTTTCACTGACCTCAGAGTCAAGTCCAAATTCTACCATGACCTACAAAGTCTTCTACTTCTTGCCTCTACCACCTTATCTATTTTCATCTCTGATCGTTCACTAGGATTGTATCCTTCAACTGTGCCCAAATATTATCAGTGCCCAAAGAGTACTAGACTCTGTCCTACCTCCATAACTTTGCACATTTATCAGCAAGGTATGCCTTATTTTAATTTAATTTATTTACTTTAAATATCCACCTGTGCCTAGTGATTACTGTATTGGACAAGCAGACAGATATACAAGCACACTATGGCAGTGTTCTTTCCTTCAAAGTACTATCCTTCACTACCACTTAGTAGTTAAGATGCAGCATATCTTCTCTTGGTGGCTTCCTTCACACCATAGGCAACTTTAGGGACCTTTTTGATGCTAATGTGAACTCTATGCCTCTTCCTTTTTCACTATCTATGAGCTCCTTACACAGGTAGACACTGTTATATTCCAAAGGGTCAAATACAGGATCTAGCACATGCCTGTTATGTAAATGAATGGTCTGAATCACTATGATATGTAATATGATATCAAGGTAGTTGCTAGTGGACCAAAAGACAAAAGGAATAGGGAATATTATAGGAAAATAGATTTTGCGGGCTGGGATTGGCAGCATAAAAGGCATTATAGAAAGAATATGGACTTTGAAGTTCTAATCCTAGCCCTACTACTTTCTTAGTAGTATATCTTGGGCAAATTATCAGATCTTTCTAAGCTTCAGTTTCTTTACCTATAGGAAAGGGAAAGAGTTGCAAGGAGCAATAATATTATATATGTGTATGTATCACCTAGAACAGGACCTGATAGATATAAACTTTAATGTCAATAATTTATTCGTTAGACATTTTTGAGTATGTCTCCATTGTTAGTGAATTTTTTCAGCAGCATTGTAATCTACCATTCTTAAGATATATTGCACACAAAATTCTATTTTTACTATAATTGATCATCTTCTGGTGCCAAAATACAGGGCAATTTGAGGCCTTCATTTCCTCCTATAAGAGAAGAGTGAACCTAAGAATGATTGAAGATGATTTTAAAGATTTGAGAGCATATTGAGCAGATCTTTTAGAATCTCAGAGCCCTTTTGAGAATGACAAGGTTAAATGGTAATCAAATTATTTTTGCTGCACAAACATTACTGTCCAAAATAGTTACTATTTTGTATCTCTGGCTACTTCCATCTGTAAAATTATTTTGTTTTCTTTCACAAACCATCCAGTAATGAATTAGACATACCAGAGAGCAGTACTCAAAATACATTTTATCTGGATATATAGAGAGTCCAGGAGAATAGCCCGACGTGAAGTTTTGTTAGTTATTCAGAGAATAATCTTTCTTCTTGCTCTGTTTCCTGCCCTTGGGATTTCTACAATTATCAGAGTCCTCAATTGGATTATAACTTTATGTAAGTCAAGTTACTGAAGTATTAAAAATGCATAATTCATTTTTCCTCAGAAATTTAAGTCATGACTTCTATTGTAGTAGATAATCTGATTTCCTGGTCCTTAAAAGGGTCTTCCAAGGACATGGGACTACAGTTTTCCTTTTTCCTCACTATCAGTTCTATAAACAGCAGCTCAGATTTCCTCTCAAGTCAGTATTTTTATGGTGACATTTATAAATGAGTCCAAATTTAAATGTTTACTGAGCTATCATCAATATTTTTAATAAGTGATATCAGGAAACCATTTTAGTTTAGACATGAGAAAGGATTTAAGAGAACAGGAAGTGTTTGACTAGAAAACAAGAAACCAGAATTTGAATTCTAGCATTTACTATTTATGAATTCAATTACTGACTTTTATGCAAACCTCAGCTTCCTTCTCTGTAAAACAAAAATAAAAGTATTTGGCTGAAGGATTGTGGTGCTTCTGAAACTAGGTAATTAGACAGGTAGATATCTAATGGATTCTAAGTGTCTAATGGGCTTTTGATACTGGTAAGTTGGGTCTTAAATGCATTTCCTCTGTTAACTCTTTGTTTGCTCTTAGTTAAATTATTTTTTATTTCCGAGTCTCTACCCCCAATACATAAAATAAAAATCATAGAAAATAATTTTTCTTTTCTGGCTAACAAGTCTGTGATGACTACTTCCCTCTCTATACTCAGTGAGGAAAGGATACAGCAGAGCCATACTCCTCTTTCCAAGAGATTCCTTGCACTTGCAAGTTGGACCTTTAACTGACACAATTCTAGTTACCTGTTTTTAACTCCTTCCAAGACACTTCTTTATTCTTCATCCTCCCCACCCATATAAATTCTGACCTCATTGTTTTCTTGTTCTAAATGACCTTTTTAAAATGAGACATGATTTAATCTTGAGTAGTCTTTCTAATACATTGGATGTATTCATAGTTCATGTTTCAGGGATAAACGTAGGGGTAACTACGTTTACCTAGGTTACGTAGGGGTAACCTCAGCTATTCTTTGTAATTTTCTTGCTTCCTATCCATGATCTTTTCTGTAATTTTCATGACAGGGAATTTACCTTCTGTTGGAATGCATCTAGTCATGTGGTACTCACTAGTAGAGCACCAAGATTGTTCCACAGAGCTTTGAAGTTTGGTTTGTAACTACGCTAGTAGTAGCATATAATCCACAAATCTGCCCATTTGTGGAGATGCTTTGAAGTTTGCTTCTCTTGACTCATATTTATGAGATGTTGCAGAATATTTAAGAATTATAGGATGATGGCATTGAAATATTGAGTGCTGAATGTGACATTTAGCACAATAGGATCTTTGATAGTCCTATTCCTGTCTCTTTTTCTTCTCATTTATAGGATGAATACAAGAATAGTTGACCTGACTTTCTCTAAGTTGCTGAAATCATGCACCAACATTATATAAAGTACTCTTGCAGGGATCAGCAGACCATGGTCTCTGTACTAGCTGCCTGTTGTTTGTAAGAAAATTTTTATTTTAAAACAACATATATTCATTCATAATGCTTATTCATTATGTATGAATATATATGTACATATCTGGTTGCTGTCATACAATTTTGTCAGAGTTTAGTAGGTATAACAGAAACTGTATAGTATATAAGCCTAAACTATTTACTACCTGCATCTTCATGAAAATATATGCCTATTTCTATACCATGAAATATCTATGTATTCACAATTAGAATTATTAGAAGGATGAGTTTAGGAAATAGCCTTTGATGATGATATTGAAGTATATTAACAAAAATCTAGTCAACTCAATAGTAAACAGAATTGAGAACCTGACAATGTCAAGCACTGTCCTATTTAATTTACATGTATTATCTGTATTAATCTTTGCTACATGTGTTGGCTATTTTCTGCATCCATGTTACAAATGAACTGAGTCTCAGTAATAAATCAAGACTCAGTGGCATATGTAGTATTCAAATACAGATATTTTATTACAAAATCCATTTTCTTTTCATATTGTCACTTTAACTCTTATAACATTATAATTCTAATAAAACCTTCATGGAAAAGAAAGGGAGCTGAAAAGATGTACACAAAATTCTAGCTTGCATGTATTATATATGTACCAATATCAGAAAGGAATTCAAATATATCATTAGAATTAGTACTTTGAAAACAGAAACAGAGTAGCAAAAACTACTGATGAAGATTGAATAGTAAGGATTACTGAATTTTTTAATGTTTTGACATTTTCACTACATTTTTGTCAGAACACACCAATCTTTTTCAGTTTAGGTATCTATTAGTTCAATACTTAAAATCTCAATGGAATCATACTTGGTGAAAAGATGGGATGAAACTGACAGCCCGATTTCTTCCCACTATGTGTGTGTGTGTGTGTGTGTGTGTGTGTGTGTGTGTGTGTGTGTGTGTGTTTAAGTCTTCTAACTTTAACTGTAATCTAAACTTTAATAAAGTAAATTGGGCTACTTCATTAAAAGTGAGACATAAAGGAAATGATTATTAAGAATTTCTTTCAGAAAGTGAGCAAGGGTTATTTTGTTATAATCTAACACACACACACACACACACAGAGAGAGAGAGAGAGAGATGTAACATAATGTGCACCCCTTTCTTTACATATATTGCTCTTATATATTATAAAGCTCTTATATTTTATAAAATATTTATAACATTTAGTACTTTGGGTTCTGTTTTATTATTAAGAAACAGTATAAGAAATAGAATTAGATCATTGGATCAAAGGACATGGGTAGTGTTATTACTATTAAATATTTCTTTGTTAATATTGGAAAGCATTGTCTAAATTTACAGTGCCTGAGAGAGGAAAAACATGAATTAGTTTAACAAAACATTCACCACATCAAATGCTTTAGATTTTTAATAAATTTTACTAATGTGCTAAGTGGCTAGATGCTTTAAATATCTGGCATATATGTTTAAAAGCTGCATTTTGTAACCCAAATACAAAGTTTTCATTTGTTTTTTCCTAAATAGAGTATTATCATCCTCTTTGATTTAGAATTTTATATACAAAGTTTAGGCTATAGAATATAAAAAATTTAGATGCCTTGCTGTGAGTTATGATGATAAAAAAGAAAGCAACTTTAAACCTAAAATTACCTGCAATATTTATGACTTCTCTTCCCATAGTTTCTTTCACATTATGGCTAAAAATAATCTTACTTGGAAAATTGTGCAAAGGCTATAAGGAGGTTTGATTAAGGACTCCTTCAAATGTTGATGTATCTTTTTAATATATAACCTCCTTTAATATTATAATGCATAATTAAAATAAATCTACATCAAAAAACAATAAAGGAGTTTATCATGAAGATTCTCATTAAATACAGTTTTAATGTGTTTCATTTTATTTCATTTAGAAATATTATGTATAGGCACACATTTTGGAATAAATAATAAGAACTGTCCTAGATACATCCTAGAGAGTTTGGAAGTTCTTTGGTGTGCAAAAAGAATAAAATATTTTAATAATTTTTGTTCATTAGCTTTTATTGCTGTGACTAAAATATCTGCCATGAACAACTTAAAGGTGAAGAGATTTATTTTGGATCATTGTTACAGAGGTTTCATTTCATGGTTGACTTGCTCCATTGCTTTGGGCTTGAGGAGAGGCAGAACATCATGAAAGAAAGGCTTTGCAGAGAAAAGCTACTCAGGTCACCATGTCAGCTGGAGAATAGAGATGAAGGGACCAGACAAGATATATTCACCAAGGGTCTTCCCCAGTACCCTATTTCTTACAGCCATGTCCCACTGCCTACAGTATCCATTTACTCCAAGTAGTCCATCAATTGAATTAATCCACTGATAAGTTCAGAACACTTATGATCTACTCACTTTGTAAAAGCCCCATCTATTGACATTACTGTATTGAGGAACAAGTTCTTTAATATATGAGCTCTGGGGGACATTCCAGATCCAAACCATAATACCTTTCTTGAAGTAAACCTGCATTTACTTAAGAAACTGGAACCCTTGTGTACTATTAATGGTAATGCTCTATCTTCTATTACAAACAATATAGAAGTTCTCAAAAAAAATTTGAAAGAGGATTACCATACAATCCAGTGATCCTATCGCTAAGTATATGTCCAAATGAATTTAAAGCAGACTCTCAAAGAGATAGTTAATACCCATGTTTATAAGAAACAACGAGGAAGCAACTTAAATTCAATTTTATTGTTGTGATAAAAATCACATAACATAAAATTTATTAACTTATCCATATTTAAGTGTACAGTATAGTAGCGTTAACTATATTCTTATTATTGTACCATAAATCTCCAGAATTTTAGTTTATAAGAGTTCCAGTATGATGTATACCTCATGTAAGTGGAATCATGCAGTATTTATCTTTATATAATTGAGTTTTTTCAGTTAGCATAATGTCATCTGGGTTCGTTTCTTCTTTAAGTCTGAATAACATTACACTGTATGTATATATCCCAACCTGTTATCCATTCATTTTTCAATGGACAATTAGGTTTTGCATAGAGGCTAGACCATTGACATACCATCAATAGTACAAAAGGGTTCCAGTTTCTCAATATCCTTGCCAACACATTACTTTTGGTTGTTATTTTTTTTCATACCCTCTAATTGTTATGAGCTCATTATTGTTTTGATTTTCATTTTCCTGATGGTTAATGATGTTAGTCATCTTTTCATATGATTGTTATCCATTTTTATGTCTTATTTTTTTGGAAGCGTCTGTTCAAGTCTGTGGCCTATTTTCGAATCAGATATTTTATTTGTGTTATTAAATTTTAGGTGTTCATTTTACATTCAGAAAGCTAATCCCTTGTCAAACATAATTTGCATATATTTTCTTCCATTCTGTGTGCTACCTTTTTACTATGTTGAATATTTCCTTTACTGTGAAGTTTTTAAGTTTGAAATAGTCCCATTTGCCTAATTTTGCTTTTGTTTCCTGTACTTATGGTGTCACAGCTAAGAAAAAATTGCCAAAGCCAGCAGTGTGAAATTTTTCCCTTGTATTTTCTTCTAGAAGTATTATAGTACGATTTTGTTTCCTACAGATACTTCTTTAATTTATTTTGAAATATGTTGTGTAAAGTAAAGGTCTACCTTCCTTCTTTTGCTCATGGGTATACCATTTTGTCAAAATTAGTTGGTGAAAAAACTGCCCTTTTTCCGTGGTGCAGGCTTTGTACTCTTGTCAAAGGACATTCACTGTATATAAGAGGGTTTATTTGTGGGCCTTCTGTCTTGATCTATCTAAATGTCTCTATGTAAATATCATACAATTTTGATTACTTTAGCTTTGTAATATTTTATTAAGATTTGATTGGTGCATTATAATCATTCATAATTATGGAATTAAATATGCCATATTTGTGCATGTACATAGCTTAATTAATCAATCTCATTCTTCAGTATATTTTGAAATCCAGAAATGTTAGGCCTCCAACTTTGTTTTCCTTTTTTTTAATTTATTTTAATTTGTTATATATGACAGCAGAATACATTGCAATTCATATTATATAGAGAGAGATCACAATTTTTCATATGTATGGTTGGACACAAAGTAGAGTTACACCATTCGTGTCTTCATACATGTGCTTAGGGTAATGATGTCCATCTCATTCCACCATCTTTCCTACCCCTATGCCCCCTCCCTTCCCCTCCCACCCCTTTGTCCTATCTAGTGTTCGTTTACAGAGACACAGTCACATCAATTTTTATAACAGCACAATTCAAAATAGCTAAACTGTGGAAACAACCTAGATGCCCTTCAGTAGATAAATGGCTAAAAGGTGGTATCTATACACAATGGAATATTATTCAGCACTAAAAGACAGTAGAATCATGACATTTGCAGACAAATGGATGGAGCTGGAGAATACAATGCAAAGTGAAGTTAGCCAATTTCCCAAAATCAAATGCTGAATGTTCTTTCTATTTATTTGTTTATTTATTTATTTTTATTCTTGCCAGCAGAATGCATTAGCTGAATGTTCTCTCTGATATAAGGATGTTGATTCATAATGGGTTTGGGGGCAGTGAGCATTGGAGGATTTTTTTAAATTTTTTCATATTTTAGTTGTAGATGAGCATAACACCTTTATTTTGTTTATTTAGGTTTTTTTATGTGGTGCTTGGGATTGAACCCAGTGCCTCTCACAGGCTAGACAAGCACTCTACCACTGAGCCACAACCCTAGCTTTTTGTTTTTCTTTTTCAAGACTGTTTTAGTGATATAAGGTCTTTGAGATTCCATATCAATTTTAGAATAGAAATTTAACTGTTTTTTGGTGCTGATTTTTATATCCTTCAACTCTGCTAAACTCATTTATTATTTCTAACATATTCTTAATGGTATTTTTAGGGCTTTCTACATATAAGATTCTCTCATATGAGCAGAAGTAATTTTACATTTTTTCTTTTCAATTTAGATGTCTTGTCTTTTTCTTGCCTAATTCCTCTGATTATGAATTCCAAAAGAAGTGATAAGATTGAATGTCCTTGCTTGTTCCTGATTTTGGAGGGAAAACTTACAAATTTTCTCTATTGAGTATGATGTTAATTGTGTGGTTGTCACATATGGTCTTTATTATTTTGAGGTATTCTTTCTCATTTTTTGACTATTTTTATCATGAAATGATGTTGAATTTTGTCAAATGCTTTTTCGGTATCAATTAAAATGATTGAGCAGTTTTTTTTCATTTCTTATCATTCTTTTAATGTTGTCTATTACAATAATTGATTTTTGTATGTTGAACTGCCCTTCTAATCTACGATGTATTGCTCAACTTCTAAATTGCATTTGGCAAATCATAATATATGGAGGCTAAAATCATATATTAATAAAAATAAACAAAAACATCCTCCTGTTTGTTGTTTTGTCCTGATGTTTCTAATGTTTGTTCCTTTCAGTACTATTTTATATCAATTACAATGTCAAATGTAAATCAGGAGATAAACAGAAGTAAAAGGAAAAGCCAAGTATTTCTCAGACCTCAAGAAGATACCCTCTCTATATATACCAGAAGGGTTTGTGTGGTTCAGTCTGGAAACTGTCATATGAAAGTCTTGAGTGCTTTGGGGTTAAGGAACTTTAATTTGTTTGGTAAGTGATATGTGATGATTTTGCATAAAGTAATGCTGCTGTGTGGAATCAAACATGCATGGACTCCCATTCTGCACAGGGCTGCTCCATGCTGCATTAAATAAGGCATCTCATGCTATTAAGAGAGCAGCCAACTAATTGGTGAGCTAAGAATATAGATTCCCTGAAGTAGATTACAAATTAGGGAATCATGGAGGATCCGAGAAAACAACATAAAGGCAGTGACTTTCTTGGAGGGGGATGCTGGAATTGAACCAAGATAGCCCAAGCTTATCTCTGAGCTACCTTCTCAGTCCTTTTAATTTTGAGACAGGGTCTTGCTAACTTGTTGAGCATCTCACTAAGTTGCTTGGTTGGCCTTGAACTTAGAATCTTTCTGGCTCAGCCTTCCAAGTCATTGAGATTACAGGTGTGCACCATCACATCTGGCAGAAGTGACATTTTAACTGTTTTTTTTTCCTTGAAAAATCATAAGAATTTTATATATCAACAACACTTTAAATATATAAATTCTAAAATAAATATTATGAGAGCACAAATTAAAAGCCTGATTTTGATGTATCTAAACTTCAATCATCCTTTAAGTCAGGAGGATTTACAAACCACTTATAGATATCTGCAACATTTTGCAACAACCCATTCAATTTCAAACAGCTAGACTCTGAGTTACAATACCAGAGGGCTACTGGCAGCACTTACACCAGTTTAGCAGAGGAAAAGAAGGGGAGTTTTTTGGGGATTAAAGAAAGTAAATAAACTGGGCACAGCAGCATACAATTGTAATCCCATTGGCTCAGGAGGCTGAGGCAGGAGGATAGCAAGTTCAAAGCCAGCTTCAGCAAAAGCAAAGCACTAAAGCAATTCAGTGAGATCCTGTCTCTAAATGAAAAAAAAAACAAGGCTGGGGATATGGCTCAGTGGTCGAGTGCCCCAGAATTTAATCCTTAGTACTGAAAAAAAGAAAAAAAATTACTGGATCTTTTTAGTTATACATGATATCAGGATTCAGTTTGACATAAAATTATGAAATATAATTTTCTTAACTGAGTCTTTAAGAATAAGAATTCTAATGGGAGAGAAACCCTTGAAAATGCCCTTGAGTTTAGTTACCTTATATTTCCATACCACACTAGGACATGAGAATTTTTATACTTTTTTAGTCTCAAAAGGCCTACAGCATTGCCCTCATTCACAAACTAGTTATCCTTGATTTGGTATGTGTATATGAAGGGAGGGGTTATGACCATGATGTTGTTCTCCTATCTTCCAATAAGAAAACTTTCCTCAAAATAATTAAAAGTAAACTATTATCTGATCCAGGAGTCCACCTTCTAGGTATATATATCCAAAGAAAATGAAATTATCCTGTCCAAGACACATTTGCACTCCATGTCTATTGCAACAATTTTTGTAATAGCCAAGAAATAGAAACAACCTAAATTTACATTAAGTAATGAATGAATAATGAAAATGTGGTACATATGCATAGTAGGATACTAGTCAGTCATAAAAATGAACAATATCTTTTCATTTGTGATATAGATGAAACTAGAGACCATTATATTAGGTGAAATATATTGAGTACAGAAATACAAGTATTTAATGATTTCAATCATTTGTGGAATCTAAAACAGTTGATCTCAGAAAAGTTGAGAGTAGAATGGTATTTAACAGAGGCTGAGAAGAGTATATGAAAGGTTGATCAATGGGGTTCTCAAAGCTAGATAGAAGAAAGACATTCTGGTATGCCATTGCACTGTAGGATGACTAGGTAACAATGCACTGTACATTTCAAAAAGTTATAGGAAAAGATTTTGAATGTTTTCACGATAAAGAAATGATAATTGTTTAAGGAAATAGATATGTTTAAGATGACTATACATATATTATACAATGTATATATGTAGTGAAACATCATTTGCCAGCCAATTAATATGTGCCATTTCTTATATTTTTGTGTCAATTAAAATAAATTTACTATAAGTAAATGTTTTTTATTTACATGTATAAGTGCTTATGAGGGTGTAGAACAATGGGAACTCTTATTAATTGTTAGTGGGAATATAAAATGACACAATTACTTTGAAAAATAGTATAGCTATTTAAATCATATATCTACTCTATCACCCAAGATAAATGGACATATAGTCCCTTTGTCCTTCCTTCTTTATTCCCTTCCTTTCCTCTTTCTGACTGCCTTCCTTCCTTCCTTCCTGACTTTTTCCCTCCCTTCCTTCTTTCTTTGCTTGCTTTCTTCCTTTCTTATCTGTCCAGCGATTATTACTCACTTTATTGTCTTCCAGGCACTGGAATTCAAATAAACATGGATCTTGATACACCCCTCTCCCCTCCAAAGAGCTCACAATCTGGAAACAGCAACAAATAAGCAAACTTTTAGAGTTAAGTGCAATGAAACTTATATTATGAGGAGAGGTGTTTTATTCAGCTTTTGTTTCCACTGTAACTAAAGGATCTGACCAGAACAATTGTAAAGAAGGAAAAGTTTATTTGAAGGCTCATGGTTTCAGAGGTCATAGTCCATAGAAGACTAGCTCCATTCTCCAGGGCTTGAGGTGAGGCAGAACATTATGGCAGAAGAGTGTAGCAGAGGGAACCAGCTCACATAATGATCAGAAAACAGAGAGATCAACATTTGCTAGATACAAATATACACCCCAAATTCACGCTCCAATTCCCACCTCCTTCAGCCATACCCTCAGTTAATCCCTATCAGAGGATTAATTCACTGACTGGGTTAAGACTCTTAAAACCCAATCATTTTTCCTCTAAACCTGCTTGGATTATCTCACATGTAAGTTTTGGGGGGATACCATATCTAAACCATAACAAAAGGGAAATGGAATGTTAAGGGCATTCTTAAATGCATCCCCATTATTCTTGGAGGAAGTTAAGACTTACTTTGACGTTTGAAAAATGAGAGAGAGGTTATACATCTTTGCAGGCTGAAACAACAGTGTGTTTGAGATTTGTGAGAGCAGAGACCAAGTCCTTCTTATCCATTATATACTCAACTCCTGATACAGTGCATAATACATGGAATGCAGTAAATATTTGTTGAATGAATTAATGACTAGTAAATAATAATTACTGAGCCTCTAACTCTGCCATTACATTTCATACATTTGCTTTTTATAGTAACCTTATGGGTAAGGTAGGATCTTCATTTTACAGATGACAAACCTGAGGCACAAATTATTGTTTAAGATCATTGTACAGATATAAAGGACATAGACAGACTTACATAAGGTTAATATATAAGAACAAATTTTATTGAATCTACATAGTAGAGAACTACTATCCTGATTTTTCTAGTCTTATGATTCTATATCACTCATTTCCAAATGCTTCTTCTACTTTATCCCCAACTCTCCTGAGATGGAGTAAAGTAGGTGTTAGTAAGAGATATAGCTTGTTTATATTCTCTTTCCAACAAGATTTTCTTTTATTTTTCTCCCATATGTACCCTGAGCATTTTTTTTTCTTTTTTTTAAAGGAAAGTTCAATTTAAGTAGTACTCATGTGGTATGTTCTTTGAGTCAAATGCAAAGAATATAGAAATAATGCAAACTTAATTCTTTCAAATAAGCACTCATCAAATGTTTATGTAATATTTACACTGTACCATTCTAATTACTGTATAAATAACATGAACAATATGAGCAAGGTACTTGCTCTCATGCAATTTCTATTTTATCCTGATAGTTAAAAATCCAATGTGGTAAGTATATGATAATAATCCACATAGGGATCTATGGAAATAAATCCCTAACTAACTCTATAATTTAACCATAAGGAGTTTTGGGGTGATACGACTTAAATGCATCTTAAGAAATGATGAAGATTACCTAGGTTGAAGGGTTTGTTAAGTCAGATTCTTAGCAGAAAACTGATGGCATACCTAAAAAGGTAATTGCAGAGAGTTTGATAAAGAGATTATTTACAAAGATGAGTATGGGTTTAAGAGAGTCATTAGGATGGGATGTATCCACAATGGGCAATAGCAAAAGCTATTTTCACCCTAAAGACAAAGGGAATAAAGGAAAGAAGCTACTATTAGAATTCTGTAAAAATTGTAGCTAAAAATTCTTTTCTGTGTCAATTGTATGTGGGAAGGACAGAATAAATATCTCAACCTTTATCACCTCCTGTCCTCCAATTTCCTGCCAGTTCTTTCCATTGAACAAATCCAATTAGGAAGAATGAGAATGAAAAGTCACACATGATATAGTATGTACAGGTCAGTCTCATAGGACACAAGCAGGCTAAGAAAGTAGAAAATGGAGCTGGAACAAAAAACACTGTGAGGGGCTGGGGATGTGGTTCAAGCGTTCGATCCTCACCACCACATACAAACAAAGATGTTGTGTCCACCGAAAACTAAAAAATAAGTATTAAAAATATTCTCTCTCTCTCTCTCTCTCTCTCTCTCTCTCTCTCTCTCTCTCTCTCTCTCTCATCTCTCTCTCTTTAAAAAACACTGTGAATAGAATATGACAGGGATTAGGGGTTTCAGGGAAAGGCAATAGAACGAAAGTATAAAGATGTGAAATGGTATGTAGAATCACAAAATAGTTCTGTGCATCGAGCTTATAACAAGAGGGGCTTTCAGGGGAAGATGGAGTTAGGATGTAGAGGATTTTCTTATTCCTGTGGTACTGAGGATTGAACCAGGGGTACTCTACCACTGAACTGCATCCCCAGTCCTTTTTATATTTTGATTTTAATTTTGAGACAGTGTCTCTCTAAGTTGCAGAGTGTGGCCTTAAATTTGAGCACCTCCTACCTTAGCCTCCCCCATACTTATGATTATAGGCATGAACCAGGCTGTAGAGGATTTTTTTTTGTACCAGGTATTAAACCTAGGGCCCTTAACAACTGAGCCACATCCCCAGCCCTTTTTATTTTGTATTTTGAGACATGGTTTCACTAAGTTGCTTAGAACCTCTCTAAATTGCTGAGGCTGGCTTTGAATTTGCAATACTTTTGCTTCACCCTCTGGAGTCACTGGGATTATAGGCTTATGGTCTGTAAATGCCATGTGGAGGAGCTTTAACTTTTTCTTACAATATATATAGAGGCACGAGCAAACTAATCAAGTAACTTCTTTAGATTTGTGTTTTAGAAAAATACCTTTTCTGGAGAGTGAGAATCATATCTGGGAGGAGATATTTCTGTGTCTGGATAGTCTAAGGGCCTGGGCTAAGGATAGAGACAATGTCATTATAAGTAAGAAGGGTCATACCCTCTCTGGGAAAGGCAGAGAAGGCCTTATATAAAATAGTCTCATTGAGGGGCATTTTTTCTTGTTCTTTCTTGGAATATAAAGAGAATCTTTGGTGAAACAGAGCAGAGCTGGCCTTGAAGCTACCTTTGGCTTGATAATCACTTTCCTGGGAAGAGATGATAAACTGTGCTTTTTCCATATTCCTTCAAATATTGCTTCTGTAACCTTCCCTTAAACACAGTCCCAAGAGCAGCCTCTTTCATTAAGATGAGGCCATTTTCTTTCTTCAGTTTTGCTGGAAATGTCCAAAAAGGAAATGCAGCTCCATTTCCTTCCCGTCCTAAGAGTCATTATGTATTAATAGAACATCTACATGTAGATAAGCTCTGGGCTTCTTTGTCCTACAAGAAGGCATGAAAGGGCACCATGACTTTTAAAGCAATTCTTCAAGGTGGTTAAATGTAGCCTTTATAAGAAAAAAATTTCTTCTCAGAAATCGCATCCCATGAGAAATTTTATTCATTTGTCCAGCTGACAGCAGTACTGCCATGGGAAAGGATAAATGGTGCCTTCTATAACTGAATATCCAGGACTCAATGAAGCATATGCAGGAACCAAGGGAGAGGATACTTGGGATCTTCTCTCATGGGCTGCTACCCACTGACAAGCTTCTTAAGGGCAAGTATCATGTCTAAAGCATATAATTATTCTCATAGGCCTTAGCCAATGGCAATTATTCAGAAATAGTTTCATGAATGAGTAGTTGCTTTATAGGCTATAAAAATAGCCTATGCAAAAGGTGCAGAAGCATAAGAAAGCATGGTTCATGTAAGAACATGCAAGTAATTTGACTGAATAAAATGGTTTCTCTCCTAGGAAGCTAGAGAGAGACTCATTGAAAATAAAGTAATAGAAATAGTGAGAAATGGAATTGTCTTGCCATAAAATTTCACTGAGAAGTTTAAAATTGAGTTTTTAGTTATTGGGAAGCTAACTTTTGGTCAGGTTTAAGTTTGGGCATGACATGGTCAACTATAATATTTAGAATGATCATCCTCTCTTTTGTGTAAAGAATGAAATGGTGGATTTATATTTAGGGAGAAAATTAGTCAAATGGTCTACTCTGTGCCAGTGGCAGTAAGGCTAAAACTAAGTGTTTGGGGTTAAACACTATTTAGTGTATGTATCAGATGGAAATGCAATGTTTGAAATAAATGATGAAGGTTACAGAGAAAAGATGAGTCAAAATTATTCCTACTTGAGTAAATTTTCCAATGGTAGGGGTTATATCTAATTCATTCTTATACTCCCTCATAGTTACATTCTCTCCTGTACATTAACAAAGCAGTCTCTCAGGTAGTAAATGAGAGGCTTTGGAAAGAGTGGCAAGGGCAGAAACATGTCTGAGGCAGAAGATTATGGATACGTGATTGGCAGCCTAGATCTGAGTAATGACATCAAATAGTGGAGAAACCATCAAAGGCCTCTGATTTTAACCAAATCTCTTGGGACCTTTAACTCTCAGGTTCTTACACCAAAGAACCAGAGAGCTATAGAAGCAACACCTGTATTCCATAATGTTTGCTAAAAGAAAAAAGAAGTACTAGTGGAAAGCCTTGCCGAGGTCCAATCCCAGCAGGGGTAGTGAAGGTTCAGGGTGGTCCTGAAGGAGGAATGGCGTCGGCAAAAGAAGAGGAGTCTGGACAACAGGTTTCAAGTTACAAGCAACTTCCAGAAGACATCTCATGCTGCCTCTGGAGGGATCTTTATATTTATATATTTTTTACAGGTGTTTTTTCAGGTAGTTAAAGGATAGTTTCAAAGCCCAAAATGTTTTTGATTTACATAATTTTCAAGAGTCACAATCTTTTCTGACATACATTGATTGCCAAAGATATTGAGTAAATTGTTCAAAATATTTTTCTGTAACTTTAGACAATTATGATTAAGCTTTTACATTTTCACCTCAACCACTAGGTACTAGGTGACACAACTAGACTACATGACTCCTTACCTATTATTCACTTTTAAATTTAAAGCATACCTATAATTATTTCATTAATCTTTAACTTAGAAGCATATTTATGATTATTGGTAAGCTTTCTTACTTCTAAGCTAAAATCCTAGTAAAACACACTTAAAAAAGTGAAAGTCTATTATTTAAAAACCTTCTACTCTGAAGTGCCTCTAAAATATATCTATGTTAATTTTACATTATTCTCTTTTAATTTCCAAGATAATTTCCTTTTTTCATATGACCTATTCAACTGCTTTTATAAAGAACTTCCTTGATCCTTGGTCAAAGCACACCAATTCTTATGTCTTTGTAATCTTTAACTAAAGGGCTGGTTTTACACCTCAATCCATTTGTCATTTATATTAACTATGTGTTTTCCATTTTCATCATATGTTTCTGCATTAGGAAAAGGAGGGTCTATTGGTTGGGGAATGTATTTTTATTAGCCTCTTGTCCTCTAGGGGATACCATAAGCTATGTATGGTTGTCCTTGTACTGTTGGTATAGCAATTGTTTTTCTGTAGTAAGGCTGTTGTACAGGTTGTGACTTTAGGATGGGGTTGGGGGAGCTAGTGTAAATTGTTAACCATGGGATAAATATTTCTCATTGCTTAGGCTTGAAGAATAACACTATTGTTTGTATCCTGAGAGATACTGAAACACACCTCATGGCATGTCTCAATTGTATCCCTAGTCTCATTCTAGGAATTTACCTGCAATCTCATGCAATACGTACTTTTTTTATTGATTGACATATGCCCTGTTATCCATATTGTGATATCATAAACAAAACACTTAACATTCCTAATGGTTCCAGTTTCCAGATGGTATGTCCTTGCAGCAGCATCCCCCATGCTGTGACCCTGTCAGACAGCGAGTACAGGGAAACCTAAAATTCTTTGGAGTAATAAGTATTGACTTATTAAGAAAACTACCCATTAAACTAAGGCTCATTAGAACTTTAGAAAACACTGAAATACATGAAATTATTTTATGTCTAAAAGGAACAGCACAGTACCTATTAATGCTAATACATAGCATCTGATATCAGTTGACATCATCTTATGATTTTGAGAAATGTATTTATAATGTAAATATAAAAGCGTTCTTTCAGTTCAGAACACAAGCTCAATTGAAACAGGGGTTCAAAGAACCTTTGACCCAATACCAAATACAGGGAAATTTGTGATTATGAAGGGCTATCCTTGAAATGTGTGGTAACGATCTATAAGAGACAATTGGTCCTGGAGTACTTTTTCTTCCCTTAGAAAGATTCCTAGGTTTATTTTCTTTTATAGTACCTTTCCCCTGACACTGGAGTTGGACAAAATTAGATATCAATCCCAGAACTTCCACTTTCTAGTCCTGAGAACTAATAATATAATTTTTCTGAATTTCAATTTCCTTCTTCATGAAACAAGTATAATAATAACTGCAGTGTTGAGATGTTAGAAATAAATCAAATAATTTAAATAAAATAACTTTGCCAAATTTATGAAACATAATAGTGCCTAACAAATGTCACCTTACTTTTTATTTCTTTATTTTGTGAAATTTCTCTAAGACGACAGTTGATCACATTCTTTGAGGTACATATTTTCTTTCTATTTAGCATAAAATCATAACCATTGTTTGCTTTGAAGTGTTTTTCTGAAGTTACCTTCTTTTTTTCTTCTGCGATTAACCAGTTTAGCTTCTTCCTTCAGAATTATTTAAGAATATTCCCCCTTTTCCGTGGTTGTAATATTATGTCCTATTTTCTAGCATTTTTATCTGTGAGTCCTGTGCTCACTCTTCTGACTTCTTCCCATACGTTGCTTAGGCATAAAATCCATTGCTTTAAACTATAGGGATAATTTCCTTCTTGAATTATTAGAGACAGTTTTCAGAGAAATCAGATTAGCTTAATTTGCCATGATATTCTTGGGATACATAATGCATGCATAATTATTAATTACTAAAACTAATCACTCAAAGTCTTGGGCTTTCTGTGAGGTATGTATACACATGTTCTATTTTTCTGGAAAAATAGAGTTGTATAGCTGAGATTTGATTCCAGGCTATTCGGCTCCAGTGTCTTAAACTTAACCTTGTACAAAAACACATACTGTGTGTCAGGCTATGAGTTTGGTGATAAGGGGACAGAAATGAATGAAGCCTGGTTTCTTCTCACAAGGAATCCTCATCTAATGAGTAGACAAACATATAAACATCTTAATAAATATAAAACAGTTTTTTAAGGATTATATGTAGAGAGACACAGAGGTCTATGGAAGGTAGTAATTAATTCTCAGCATAAGAACTGGAAGAATTTTGTGTTGGTGATGAAATATTGAACTTGGTTTTAAAGAATGAGTTGTAGGTCAATAAATAGTGAACAGAACCAAGGAAAAAGAAGGTAACTTCAGGTCCGGGTTGGAACATTATGAGCAAGGTTTTCAAGATTGAAGGAATTGGGAGGAGGTTTAATTCGACAGAGTTTGAAATATCACATGGAACAATGACTTTAAAAGGAAATTGTATATTATTATATAAATAATGGGAGTGACTTACCTGACTTGGATGAAAAATAAACTCCAAAATAGGATTCAAGCAAAGAGTTATGAGAAGTGATTGGTACTCACGATATAGATTTCTTTGTGCTCAGCTATGTTTTAACCAAAGTTCAAAAGTTAGATTGTATTTTTAACTGGACCGTGATATTCTTTGGGTGTATAATGCATGCACAAAGTGGCAGACATTACTTATTTATTAGTTGTTAAAACTAACCACTTGGGCTTTCTGTGAGATATGTATACACATTTTCTATTTCTCTGGAGAAGCTTGATACAATAGAGTTGAATAGTTGAGATTTGATTCCAGGCTCTTTGGCTCCAGTGTCTTAAACTTAACATGTACTAAAAAAGAGGTGGCTGTAGTAATCTAGGTAAGATAATTATCACAATTAGGGTGAAAAGAGTAATATATTTGTGAACTATTTAAGAAGTAGACAGTAGAAATTGCTTAAAAATTACATATAGAAAATGAGTAAGTAAAGAAGAAAACATAAGGAATGATCCCAGTTTTTTCCACCTTGCAAAACTGAGAGCATTTAGTACCATTTCATGAGATAGAGTACACTAAAGGAGGATCAGGGTGGATAATAATGATAGATTTGATTTTAGATGTACAATTTTGAGACGTCTCTAGGACTCTGTTATGAACTGAATATTTGTGTTCACCCTTAAATGTTATGGCATTTGGTGATGGTGCCTTTGTGGCGTAAATTATGGTTATATGAGATCACAAGGGTGGAACCCTCTTGGTAAAATCAGTTTCCCCATAAAAAGAGACACTGGGAGAAAAAAGCTGGCTATCTACAAGACAGGAAGAGAAGTTTTGCAAGAATTAAATCATGTTAGCACCCTGGTCTTTGGCTTCTAGCCTCCAGATCTCTAAGTAAATAAATTTCTGTTGTTTTAGTCACAAAGTCTGTGGTATTTTTTATGGCAGTGTGTGAGTTGAGTAATACAGATATCTAAGGAGAAAAGTCTGATAGATAGTTGAATATAAAGGTCTCAAGTTAAGAGAGTTGAACTAGAGTTATAATGGGAATGATCAGCTTACAGATGTTATTATTTAATTGAAATTATGATAGATGAGAAAAATATCTGAGTGAGATAGGGATGATGTTCATAAAGGTGAGACAATGGGATAAGAATTAATAAAGAATTTGGAGAAGGGAAAAGCAGATACCAGCAAAATTGACTATCCAGTATCATAGAAACAAAGATAAGGAAGTAATAGAACATCTCATTAGACAATACTCAGAGAAATTGTATGGAAGGAGTCTTGGTCAGTAGGGATGTTTTTAGGATATGCTAACATAAGAGAAAGTCCTAAAGGTAAGGATCAAGGAATGCCTGGTATTTTGTAGATAACACAGGAGGCTTTGTGTATCCAGAGAGACTGCCTTAACTAGATCATGAAGCTGTTGCCAGAGACATTTCTTCATTAACAACAGTAATTTTTTTCTTTGAAATTTGACCTGAGATATAATACAGATGCCATTTCTGCTCCCCCAGACCAGAGAAAATATGCAACCACCGAGAAATATGAGCACATTTGGCAAACATTAAAGAGATCTATTTTTTCTGTTTCTGTGTTATGGTTTGGATTTGGAATGTCCCTCAAAGTTTATGTGATCAAAGAGCATAGACTCCAATGCAGCAAGGTATAAAATAGAACTTGTAGGCAATGATTGGCTTATGAAGGCTCTGACCTCTTCAACAATAGCTACAGGAACTACTGGGAGGTGGGACTTAGAGGAAGTAGGTCACTGGAGGCATGCCCTGGAAGGGTTATCTTGTCCCTGGCCCCTTTTCTTTCTCTTTTTCTGCTTCTCAGCTACTGTGAGCTAAGCAGCTTTCCTTTGCCATGCCATTCTGCTATGATTCTTCCACCTTGGAGATAGCCAACTATGAACTAAATCCTTTGAAACCATGAGCCAAAATAAATCTTTGCTCTAAGTTGTTAGTTTTAGGTATTTTGATCACAATGATGAAAACTGATTCAATATACTCTCTTTTCTGGAAGGGAGGTACATTGAAGAATACACTCATATTTTAATATGACAGTATTGTTGCATTAATCAGGATCTTCTAGAGAAACAGAATTTATGTGATTTTGAAAGCCATCAAATCCAAAACCTGTCATGTAGGACAAAAATTAGGAGACCCACAGAGTTGATGATGCACTTCCAGTATGAAGGCCAGCAGTTAGGAGACCCAAGAGCCAAACTGTTCTTTCAGTATGCAGAAAGTATACTGGAGAGTTCCCTTTTGCTCAGTAAGGTTGGTCTTTAGGTTTTTAAATGTTAATCGTATCCAAACCACACTACAAGTTGACACATAAAATAAACAATCGTAATTAGTAATGGGAACTACTCTCAGGTTTGTGGGAACTCTGAGACTTTTTCTGTTTACACCTATGTAGTGGTTCTTCCCTCAGTCTTGGTTAGTTTCTTTGTACTCACATAGTGATCAATACTCTTCTGAAGGTTGAAAGAACCTTGTGAACTCTAGCAACTTTGGCCTCTCTGAACTGCGAACTCATCCTTTTAACTCAGGGGAATCTCCAGGATCTACCTTGATTAAACTCTTGTGCCTTGGACACTCTGTAGACAGTATGCTAGGTAAACATGGGATTACCCTGTTTATTCTTTCCCAGGGGTCACTGTTCTTTCCTGTCTGTTTTCTAGTTTCTGAAAGCAATTGTTTTATATATTTGGTTCAATTTTGTAGTTGCTTACGGCAAGAGGTTAAATCTGTTTCCTGGTACACTAGTTGGACAAAAGTGGAATTTTCCCTTCATGACATTTTCTTTGCAATAATTACTATGCTGCCAAGAAGTATTATGCTGCCACAAATAGTTTTTTAATGGATAACCTCTTGATGATTTCCAAAGATATGTAAAGGTGATATTGGGATATCCATTAAATTTGGTTACCACCTATAACCTCACAGATCTTTCTAGGAAAAGAGCAATAGTCTTTTGACTTTGGCAAACTATTTTGTTTGGCTAATTTTGCAATGCTTTGAATGAATTAGTTATCACCTCTTAGCCTCAATTTTTCTATGTATAAAATGCTAATTAAATCTAATACTACCTGTGAAAATACTCTGTAAATGGAATAAAATATTAGAATGACTAAAAGGATCTTCAAGTTGCTAAGATGGTGTGAGAACACAGAGCCAGGAGTATATGGCACAGCTTATTACATTCTCCTGGAGGTACCATACTGACCATGAGATTGAAAGGAAGCCTTAATTTGTGGCTCAAAGTCCAGGTATTATAGCCATAGAATCATAAAAACCTAAGTTGTGGAAAGTTACTTAATTTCTCAGAGTCTTACTTTTCTCTATTAAAAAAGGATTTAAAAGACTTAAAAACAGTATACTACAGGTACACAGCCACATCCATGTTTATAGCAGCACAATTCACAACAGCTAAACTTTGGAACAAACCTAGATGCCCTTCAATAGACGAATGGATAAAAAATGTGGCATATATAAACAATGGAATATTACTCAGCAATAAAAGAGAATAAAATCATGGCATTTTCAGGTTAATGGTTGGAGTTAGAGAAGATAATGCTAAGTGAAGTTAGCCAATTCCAAAAATCCAATTGCCAAATGTTTTCTTTAATACAAAGAGGCTGATTCATAGTGGGGTAGGGAGAAAGAGCATGGGATGAATAGATGAACTCTAAATAGGGCAGCAGGGTTGGAGGGGAACGGAGGAGGCATGAGGTAATTAATGATGGTGGAATGTAAGGATCATTATTATCCAAAGTACAGGAATGAAGACATGAATTGGTGTAAATATACTATGTATACAGCCAGGGATATGGTTGTATACAACCATATAAATTGTGCTGTATATATGTAATAAGAATTTTAGGGAGATCCAACATGGTGGCGAGCGCGGAGAGATTAAGTCTCTGACCTCTTCAGCTGCACGGGCATAGAGAGTCCTAAACTGTCTAAATGCTGTTTGCTCAGGATCACTAGGCAATGCTGAGCTGATGTGGATCTGGGGCGAACAGTTTGGGCCTCTCAGAACACACACTGAGCCCGGATCGGCTACATTCAAGCTCTGGTTTGCCTGCTTCTCGTGACTCAGCACTAACAATCCCGCTGAAATAACTGGTCGGCCCTTCTGAACTTACAGAGGTAAAAGCCAACCGAGCCTTCATAGGCAGTGGCCACAGGATTGAAACGGGGCTTGGGAGAGACAGTCAGGACCCACCCCGTTGCATGGGTCACCCAGCAAAGGGAATGAACGGTCATCGTTTGCATGGGATACCATCATGGCAGAGAACTGACGTCACCGGCGGAGGAGATAACTTCATTGAAACCAGCGGCGACAGGTGTGTAATCCCCTAGCCATCCGTCTCCACACAGCGGGGAAACCTTAAGGGCCCCTCCCAGCTCTCCCATGAGCACGATAGCCAGACCGAGGGAATCAGGAGTGGCGTGGGACTCCCGGGGCAGAACTCCTGGCTAATGCTCCCATCAGTGCTGAAAACTGAGGTCTCTTGCACCAGCTATCAGGGGCGTGGCTACCGGAGGGCAAGCAAATTCGCTGGGGGTTCTCAGCCCCAAGCTCTACAAACTTAGGAGGCAAACAGGGAGAGTGTGCCCAGGCATTCATGGAAACAGGGCTCCCAGGAGCAGCAGACCTGGCATGTAGCCAGTATTGTGGTGAGTGTCACAGGTGAGCGGGGCCTGGCTTGAGGAAACACAACAGAAGGCCCTAGACACTCAAGATTGGAGACCCGCCCAGTCTGGGAGGAAGAGCTGCTGCATAGTGATTGATTCCCACCTATTGAGAGGAGAAGCTTGGCCCAGTGGGCACAGCTCCACCTACTGGAAGAGAAGTTAATCGAACTCTATGACTGCATTTATTATTATTATTATTATTATTATTATTAATTTGTTTTTTTTCTTTCATTTTCATTTTTGTTGTTGTTGTTCTTTAACTTTTTTAATGTTTTTAAATTTTTAAAATTTTTTTCTTTTATTATTATTATATTTTTAAAATTTTAATTTTCATTTTTTTATTATCATTATTATTTTTAAAAATTTTTTTTCTTTCTTTCTTTATTTTCTTTCTTTATTCTCTTTTGTCTTTTCATTTCTTTTCAATCTTCTTATTCCCCCTTCCTTGAGTTCTACCTGCCTACTCTCATTCTCTTTAGTGACTTCTTCCCTTCCCTTCTAATATCTTTCCTCCCAAGCATCAAATAAATTTATAAGAGTAAACAGTAACTCAGCAGTCAAACAGAACAAGAAGTAACATGAGAGCATAAAAAAGCAAGGAAGAAAAGGAGTACAAACAAAGAAGGACAGCCTAAATATTCAGGAGGACCTAGAGTCATCAGAAAAATGATTATATAAAGAACTCAAGGAATACCTTAGACAGATGGAATGGAACCTTAAAGAGGATACAAGACAGCAAATCCAAACAGTGAAAGAACACATTGAAAATGAATTACATAAACAGATAAAAGAAGAAGTTAAGCATCTTTATCAGGAGATAGAGATTATAAAAAAATCAAACAATAATTCTAAAAATGAAGGAAACGATAAACCAAATTAAAAACTGAATTGAGAGTATCATTAACAGAGTGGAGCAAGTAGAAGCCCAAACGTCAGATAATGAAGACAAAATATATCATCTTGAAAAGAGACTAGCCAACTCAGAAAGGCTAGTAAAAAAATCACAAGAAAAACATCCAAGAGTTATGGGATAACTTAAAAGAACCAAACTTACGAGTTATCGGGATAGAGGAAGGTACAGAGATTCAAACCAAGGGAATGAGTAACCTGCTGAATGAAATAATTACAGAAAACTTTCCAGAAATAAAAAAGGAAACGGATATACAAATTGTAGATGCATACAGGACACCGAGCACACAAAATCACAGTAGACCAATGCCAAGACACATTGTTATGAAGATAGCCAATATACAGAACAAAGAGAAAATATTAAAAGCTACAAGAGAAAGGAGGCAGATTACATTCAGTGGTAAACCAATAAGGTTAACAACATATTTTTCATCACAGACGCTAAAAGTGAGAAGATCCTGGAACAACGTATTTCAAACACAGAAAGACAATGGATGCCACCCAAGAATTCTGTATCCAGCAAAATTAAGCTTCAGGTATGACAACGAAATAAAAATCTTTCATGATAAACAAAAGCTAAAAGAATTCGTAGCCAGAAAACCAGAATTGCAAAACGTCTTGAGCAAAATACTACACAAGGAAGAAATGAAAAACAACAATCAAAACCATCAGTGGGAAGTGCCTCAGTAATGCCAGAGGGCGGGGGGAAAGCTAATCATGGAGAAACAGAATAAATTAAAAAAAAAATAATCAAAGATGGCTGGCAGTACAAACCATATATCAATAGTAACTCTAAACGTTAATGGCTTAAACTCTCCAATAAAGTGACATAGGTTGGTAACATGGATTAAAAAAACAAATCCAACAATATGCTGCCTCCAGGAGACACATCTGATTGGAAAAGACATACACAGGCTCAAGGTAAAAGGTTGGGGAAAAATATACCACGCACATGGTCCTCGTAAGCAAGCAGGGGTGGCCATCCTCATATCGAATAAAATCGATTTCAAGACTAAGTTAATCAAAAGGGAAAAGGAAGGACATTATATACTGTTAAAAGGAACCATTCACCAACAAGACATAACAATTATCAATATTTATGCACCAAATAATGGTGCTGCAATGTTCATAAACAAATTCTCCTCAAGTTCAAGAATCAAATAGACCACAACACAATAATTATGGGTGACTTCAACACACCTCTCTCACCATTGGACAGATCCTCCAAACAAAAGTTGAATAAAGAAACTATAGAACTCAATATCACAATCAATAACCTAGACTTAACTGACATATATGGAATATATCAGCCATCATCAAGTGGATATACTTTTTTCTCAGCAGCACATGGATCCTTCTCATAAATAGACCATATATTATGCCATAGGGCAACCCTCAGTAAATATAAAGGGGTGGAGATAATACCATGCATTTTATCTGATCATAATGGAATGAAACTGGAAATCAATGATAAAAGAAAGAAGGAAAAATCCTAAATCACTTGGAAAATGAACAATATGTTACTGAATGAACAATGGGTTACAGAAGACGTAAATCAAAAAATTCTTAGAGATAAAGAAAATACAGACACAACATATCGGAATCTATGGGACACAATGAAAGCAGTTTAAAGAGGGAAATTCATCGCCTGGAGGTCATTCCTCAACAAAAGGAAAAACCAACAAATAAATGAGCTCACTCTTCATCTCAAAGCCCTAGAAAAGGAAGAGAAAAACAACAGCAAAAGTAGCAGAAGGCAAGAAATAATTAAAATCACAGCGGAAATCAATGAAATTGAAACAAAAGAAACTATTGAAAAAATTAACAAAAAAAAAGTTGGTTCTTCGAAAATATAAATAAGATCAACAGACCCTTAGCCATGCTAACGAAGAGAAGAAGAGAGAGAACTCAACTTACTAACATACGGGATGAAAAAGGCAATATCACAACAGATGCTACAGAAATACAGAAGACAATTAGAAATTATTTTGAAATCCTATATTCCAATAAAATAGAAGATAGTGAAGACATTGATAAATTTCTTAAGTCATATGATTTGCCCAGACTGGGTCAGGAGGATACACACAATTTAAACAGACCAATATCAGTGGATGAAATAGAAGAAGCAATCAAAAGACTACTAACCAAGAAAAGCCCAGGACCTGATGGGTATGCAGTAGAGTTTTACAAAACTTTTAAAGAAGAATTAATACCAATACTTTTCAAGTTATTTCAGGAAATAGAAATAGAGGGAGCTCTGCCAAATTCATTCTATGAGGCCAGCATCACCCTGATTCTGAAACCAGACAAAGACACCTCAAAGAAAGAAAACTACAGACCAATATCTCTGATGAACCTAGATGCAAAAATCCTCAATAATATTCTAGCAAATCAGATACAAGGGCACATCAAAAAAATTGTGCACCATGATCAAGTAGGATTGATCCCTGGGATGCAAGGATGGTACAATATGTGGAAATCAATGAATGTTATTCACCACATCAATAGACTTAAAGATAAGAACCATATGATCATCTCGAAAGACGCAGAAAAAGCATTCGACAAAGTACAGCATCCCTTTATGTTCAAAACATTAGAAAAACTAGGGATAACAGGAACTTTCCTCGACATTGTAAAAGCTATCTATGCTAAGCCTCAGGCTAGCATCATTCTGAATGGAGAAAAATTGAAGGCAATCCCTCTAAAATCTGGAACAAGACAGGGATGCCCACTATCACCACTTCTATTCAATATAGTTCTCGAAGCACTGGCCAGAGCAATTAGAGAGGAAAGAAATTAAAGGCATAAAAATAGGAAAAGAAGAACTTAAATTATCACTATTTGCGGATGACATGATTCTACACCTAGAAGACCTAAAAGAGTCTACCAAAAAACTACTAGAACTAATAAATGAATTCAGCAAAGTGGCAGTATATGAAATCAACATTCATAAATCAAAGGCATTTCTGTATATTAGCGACAAAACTTCTGAAACGGAAATGAGGGAAAACACTTCATTCACAATATCCTCAAAAAAAAAAAAAATACTTGGGAATCAACCTAACAAAAGAGGTGAAAGATTTATACAATGAAAACTACAGAACCCTAAAGAGAGAAGTAGAAGAAGATCTTAGAACATGGAAAAATATACCCTGTTCATGGATAGGCAGAACTAGCACCATCAAAATTGCGATAATACCAAAAGCTCTCTATAGGTTTAATGCAATGCCAATCAAAATCCCAACAGCATTTCTTGTAGAAATAGATAAAGCAATCATGAAATTCATATGGAAAAATAAAAGACCCAGAATAGCAAAAGCAGTTCTAAGCAGGAAGTGTGAATCAGGTGGTACAGCAATACCAGATTTCAAACTATATTACAGAGAAATTGTGACAAAAACAGCATGGTACTGGTACCAAAACAGGCAGGTGGACCAATGGTACAGAATAGAGGACACAGAGACTAATCCACAAAGCTACAACTATCTTATATTTGATAAAGGAGCTAAAAGCATGCAATGGAGGAAGGATAGCATCTTTAACAAATGGTGTTGGGAAAACTGGAAATCCATAAGCAACAAAATGAAACTGAATCCCCTCCTCTCGCCATGCACAAAAGTTAACTCAAAGTGGATCAAGGAGCTAGATATCAAATCAGAGACTCTGCGTCTGATAGAAGAAAAAGTTGGCTCCAATCTACATATTGTGGGGTCGGGCTCCAAATTCCTTAATAGAACACCCATAGCACAAGAGTTAATAACAAGAATCAACAAATGGGACTTACTTAAACTGAAAAGTTTTTTCTCAGCAAGAGAAACAGTAAGAGAGGTAAATAGGGAGCCTACATCATGGGAACAAATTTTTACTTCAGATAGAGCCCTAATATCCAGAGTATACAAAGAACTCAAAAAATTAGAAAATAAGACAACAAATAACCCAATCAACAAGGACTTGAACAGATACTTCTCAGAGGAGGACATACAATTAATCAACAAGTACATGAAAAAATGCTCACCATCTCTAGCAGTTAGAGAAATGCAAATCAAAACCACCCTAAGATACCATCTCACTCCAGTAAGATTGGCAAGTTAAACAATAACAAGTGCTGGCGAGGATGTGGGGAAAAGGGTACTCTTGTATATTGCTGGTGGGACTGCAAACTGGTGCGGCCAATTTGGAAAGCAGTATGGAGATTCCTGGGAAAGCTGGGAATGGAACCACCATTTGACCCAGCTATTGCCCTTCTCAGACTCTTCCCTGAAGACCTTAAAAGAGCGTACTACAGGGATACTGCCACATCGATGTTCATAGCAGCACAATTCACAATAGCTAGACTGTGGAACCAACCCAGATGCCCTTCAATAGATGAATGGATAAAAAAATGTGGCATTTATACACCATGGAGTATTACTCTGCACTAAAATATGACAAAGTCATGGAATTTGCAGGGAAATGGATGGCACTAGAGCAGATTATGTTTAGTGAAGCTAGCCAATCCCTAAAAAACAAATACCAAATGTCTTCTTTGATATAATGAGAGCAACTAAGAACAGAGCAGGGAGGAAGAGCAGGAAGAAAAGATTAACATTAAACATAGATATGAGGTGGGAGGGAAAGGGAGAGAAAAGGGAAATTGCATGGAAATGGAGGGAGACCCTCATTGTTATACAAAATACATATAAGAGGTTGTGAGGGGAATGGGAAAATAAACAAGGAGAGAAATGAATTACAGTAGATGGGGTAGAGAGAGAAGATGGGAGGGGAGGGGAGGGAGGATAGTAGAGGATAGGAAAGGTAGCAGAATACAACAGTTACTAATAGGGCATTATGTAAAAATGTGGAGGTGTAACCGATGTGATTCTGCAATCTATATACGGGGTAAAAATGGGAGTTCATAACCCACTTGAATCTAATGTATGAAATATGATATATCGAGAGCTTTTTAATATTTTGAACAACCAATAAAAAAAGAAAAAAAAGAATTTTAATGCATTCCACTATCATATATAAATTTTAAAAAGGATGATAATAGTACCTTATTCAAAGAAATTAATACAAGGATGAGTAAAATACTTAGAGCAATTTACCTATGGATAATTTAAAAGAGGAAGCATGCTGGGCTTTGTGGCACATGCCTGTAATTCCAGTGGCTCAGGAGGCTGAGGGAAGAGGATCAAAATTTCAAAACCAGCTTCAGCAACTTAGTGAGGCCCTTTCTCAAAATAAAAATGATATACTGGTGGAAATATAGAAAATGTACAACCAGGATGGGAAACAGTTTGGTGACTCTTTTTTAATTTGTTCTTTTTAGATACACATGACGGTAGAGTTATTATGATGTAATATACATGTATGGAGATGTATACATATTATACCTCCTTATTCTAATTAGGATCTCATTCTTGTTGTACATGATGTAGAGTTTCACAGGTGGTATATTTATATATGAACATAAGAAAGTTATATCCAATTCATTCTAATATCTTTCCTATTCCCATCTCCTCTTCCTTCCCTTCATTACTTTTTGTCTGATCCAATGAATTTCTATTCTTCCCTCTCCCAAATTGTGTGTTAGCATCCACATATCAGAAAGAACTTTTAACCTTTAGTTTGGGGAGATTGGCTTATTTCATTCAGCACAATAGTCTCCATATCCATCCATTTACTGGTAAATGTCATGAAGTCACTCTTTTTTATGGCTGAGTAATGTTCCACTGTGTGTGTGTGTGTGTGTGTGTGTGTGTATAACATTTTTTTCTTCATTCATTGTTGAAGGGCACCTAGGTTGGTTACATAGCTTAGCTATTGTGAATTGAGCTGCTATAAACATTGGATAAACATTGGTGTGGCTTTGTCACTGCAGTATGCTGATTTTAAGTTCTTTGGGTATATACTGAGGTGTGGGAAAACTGGGTAAAATAGTGGTTCCATTCCAAGTTTTCTAAGGAATCTCCATATTGCTTTACAAAGTGGTTGCACCAATTTGCAGCCCTACCAGCAATGTCTGAGTGTACCTTTTCCCCACATCCTCATCAACATTTATTGTTACTTGTATTCTTGATAATTGCCATTCTGACTGGAGTGAGACAGAATCTCAATGTAGTTTTAATTTGCCTTTCTCTAATTGCTAGAGATATTGAATATCTTTTTAATATATTTGTTTACTAGTCATATTTCTTTGTCTGTGAAGTATCTGTTTAGTTCTTTTGCCTATTTATTGATTGGGTTATTTGGTTTTTGGTGTTAAGTTTTTTGAGTTCTTTGTGTATCCTGGAGATTATTTCTCTATTTGAGGTGCAGGTGGCAAAGATTTTTCACATTCTGTAGCTCTCTCTTCACATTATTGATTGTTTTCCTTTTTAGTGAAGAAGCTTTTTAATTAGATACTCTCATTTATTGATTCTTGATTTTACTCGTGCATTTTAGGAGTTTTGTTGAGGAAGCTGGTTCCTAAGCCAATATGATGGAATGTTGACCCCACATTTTCATACAGTAGGTGTAGGATCTCTGGTCTAATGCCTAGGTCCTTGATCCTCTTTGAGTGGAACATAGAATTCAGTGTGACTTAGTGATTCCACTGTTAGGTATGTACCCAAAGGAGTTGAAAATGAACACAAATGTTCATAAGCAGTTCTAGTCTCAATAACCAAAAAGCAGAAATAACCCAAATGTCCATTGATGAATTTCAGTGGACAAATGGATAAAGAAAATGGAGTATATTCATATAGCAGAATATTATTTAGCTATATAGTAAGTGAAGGAAACCCATCATAAAACACTACATATGTATAATTCTATTTATCTGAAATGTACAGAATATAGGTCAATGTATAAACATAGAAAGGAAATTCATGGTTACCAAGCAGTGGAAGGTTGGAAGGTAAATTGGAAATGAGTGCTTAATGGACTTAGAATTTATTTTTACAATGATGATATATTATAGATATCTTTTGTATAGTGATGATAGTTATAAAACATTGTGAATATATTAGATGTCCACACATTGTACAGTTTTAAATGGTTAAAATGACAAAGTTGATACTATATGTATTTTTCCATAATAAAAACATAAAAGAGGTTAATTGATTCTTTTCCTTACTCTATCTTAAAACCCATATTGCTACAACCATGTCCAGATAGTCCATTTACCAGTGAAACCTTTTCTTTTGCCCATGATGGTGGATCTTTTTAAAATAAAAAAAAATTATGTGGTGCTGAGGATTGAAACCAATGCCTTATGCATGCCAGGCAAGTGCTCTACTCTGAGCCACAACCCCAGTCCTATGATGATGGACCTTTGGAACATGAAATGCTGTTGCCCAAGCCTGGTTCTTTCAGTCCATGACGTCCACTGGAATTTTTTCTTTTAGTCATTTTCATCCTGTTTTTTTTTTTTTGGCTGTACCTGTGTAGTTCTCAGAAGGCATAATGTCTGGTAGAGGAATTGCAAGTGATCATGAATGCCAAAGCTGAGAATTCAGCAAGTTATAAATGTCTGTCTTCATGTTTCACATACTTTGTCTCCTTCTTGCCATTCCAAGTAGGTTGTCAACTTTATCTCAAAGCCTCCTGCTTTCATTCTGCTTTTTATTTTAATTTAGCCCACTTGTTCCTGTATCTGGTTCACCTGTATCATAAGAATTCTCTTCCCATGTATAAAAAATCTTGACAAAACTCTATTGTCTAGTAAACTTGAAACAGAAAGATAGAGCTCAAGTTGAATGTAGGTATGATGCAGGTTATTCATTCGTATATGCTTTGAGTACTACCTTTTAGCAGCCATTGTGCTAGGTACAGAGTAGGATAAAAAGAGGAAAAATAAGCAATCATTCAATCACCATTCTTTTATTTATTCACCAAATATTTATTGAGAATTTAAAGTTTTCCTTAGACTTAGGTGTATAGAGGTAAGAATACAGGGATATTCTGCAGGGATGTTGTACAGGTTAAGGAGTCCAGAGGATGAAGAGATTAATCTTTTCTTTAAAAGATGAGGGAAAATCTCCTAGAAATATTTATATTTGAGTTAAGCATTGAAATTTGTTGAAGATCCCTGTTGATAGAGAAGGAATGAAATATTTAGGAAAGTATAAGCATAGGAAATAGAGGTAGGACCTTGATCCTTACAATCTCTGCCTTTTCTCCCAACTGCTAAAAATACAACTTTTCTTGATGCTTTTTCTCCATTCAATTCTCTTTAACAATCTTGTGAGGTTTTTTTAGGTCCATTTTACAGAAATTTGATAACTGCTCATAGTCTACAAGCTAGTAAATGACAAAGTCCTAGGATTCCACTCCATATCTTTCTGACAACAAAGACCATGCTCCTTTTACTAGACTTCTCCATTTCTCTAGAAGTCAAGTACACCTTTAGAATATCATATGATGGTACTATTTAAGGCAAACAACTCTCTATGGGTGTTCTCTACTGCACAAAAACTAACTTAAATGGAGAATGATTCTTGAAAAGCATTACAAAGAAGATGATGATGTTTGAAATCTAAAAGATGAGCAGTAGGGAAGGGAGGAAGGGAGGGGGCAAAGTGGGGGAAAGGAGGGAGGGAATTGGAATGTGGGGGTGATATTTTTAGCCGAAGAAATAGCACATAAAGAAACCTTATGACATGAAAGAATCAATTGCTGTCTGCAGGTTCAAGACACTACCTGGTTTTGTGCTTTACCATGAGGTAGTGTGATCTATGAATTATTTACAAGAGTTGATGGTATCTCCATTTTTGTTAAATGGAAGAGATTGTTTTATGTATCCACTTCCACCCTTCACTTCCTATGAATAGGATATGGGCATACAGAAAGAAATGAGATATTTTGTAATATGAGACTAGCCTGAACAGAACTCATTTTGAGACTTAATGCTCTGATCTGTTTGCTTTCACCATACTACCACTTAGTTCAGTTGATAGAATGAATATTAGAGGGAACAGGGGAAGTATCTTGAACAAAAGAAGCTGTGACAATTTTTAAGTAAATGTAATAAAATAAGGATGATTTTTCAAAGCGAATAAAAGGTTTCATATATGTTGGTTATAACTCCTACACCTAAGATTGTTGTACTTGTGCAGTTTAAGTTCTACCGTGGTAGATAAAATTATTATTTGATCTGTCAAAATGGAGGCATATTTTTTTTCTCCTTCATGTAGGCATCTCATTTTAAACAAACCAGTTCTATTTTTTCTTCTCCTTCTCTGCACTGATGAAAATAGGGAAAACAAAGATAATCAGTTTTTGAAAAGTTTGTCAAGGAATTGAAATACAGTATAGGGGCAAAATCCTCTGAAAATCATAATTATCACCAAAAGGAATTTTTAGGGACAAAAACATGTATTTATATTTGAAGAGTCATTCTCTTTCACATAAAGTTAAATTTACAATAAAAATATTGTAACAATTATTATAAATTTAAGAATAATCGTATAGATACATGGCTATCGGTGTTGGACATCTACCTTGTCTGTGTTAGTTTATTGCTACAGGTTCTTTTTAGAAGTTATTTTGTTGACTTTTTTCTACAGTATTATATGGCATTTGTTATTATTGTTATACTTATTAGTACAATTATTACCTTGGTACAGATGGATCCTAAGGTTTGGGCTGATATGCATAAATTTACATACAGTCTGAACAAATACTAGTACCCAAATCCAAAATTTAAAAAATTTTTATGAGTACCAACCATGGAAAATTCTATACTTGACCTCATTTGTTTAGCAACTTTCCATCACTGTGACAAAATGTATGAGATAATCATCTTGAAGGAAGAAAAGTTTATTTTGGATAAAAGATTCAGAAGTTTCAGTCCACAGGTTGGGGCTCTATTGCTTTTGGCCAGCAGTGAGGCAGAATATCATGGCAGGGAGCAAGTAGTAGTGCAAAGTTGCTCACCTCATGGAGGCCTGAAAGCAAAAAGAGAGAAAAAGAAAGAAGAAGGGCTGAGGTCCTAATACATCCTTCATGGGCAGATCCCCAGTGACCTAACTTCCTTACACTAGGTGTGTTATGGTTTGGATCTTAAGTATTTCCTAACATTCATATATTAAAATTGTAGTCCCTAGCTCAAAGTTTTACTGGGAGCTGGTAGGACATTTTAGGTGGTGGGGTATAGTGGAAGGAAAATAGGTCATTAAAGGCATGCCCTTAAAGGGGATATTGGGACCTCAGTCCCTTTTTGTCTCTCTTTTTGTTTCCTATTTACCATGAGCCAAGCAGCTTTGTTCTTCCAATTGCTCCCCACTGTGATATTCTGCCTCACCACAGATAAAAAAGCACTGGAGCAGCCAACCAGATTGAAACCTCTGAGATCATGAACTAAAATAAATATTTCTGCCTCTAAAATGATCTTTTCACCTTTTGTTCACAGTGATGAATAATTGACTAACAAATTGTCTTTGTACAATGCTTTTATCTGCCTAAAGTATTTTCTGCTCACTTACCTAAACTAGTTCCAATTGACTGTCTTTCAGGATTTAATCTGAGGCATCACAGCTTCCAGAAAGAATTTTAGGTGGATAAGGGAGTCTGTCTCTCTATATACCACAGACCCTAGAATTTTATCCAAATAGTTTACTATGATTTATTTTTATTTTTATTTTATTTTTATGCATAGTTTTATAAGTTCTTTGAGGTCAAGTATAATGTCTTGCTCATCTCTTTATGTCAAGGACATAGTAGAGTGCCTTATGTATAATGAATGCTAAATTTATTTCTTTATCTTATAAATTAATGAATAGATAAAATTATTCAGATGATTCTATCCATTATTATAGTGTGAGGTAAAATATTCTTTATGTGATACTGTCAACCAAGTTACTATTTAAAAGACTTGGTAAAAATTAAGACACAACATAAAGAGAAATAAATAAATCTACCCACAAATACCACCCCCCCCTTGTGTCAATCTTCTAAGTATAGATTATAGTAATTTAGTTTCAAACAACTCATTTTAAGCATCTGACATGTTCATTAACCCCAGGTAGGAAAATTATTGTATTGCATTAATTTTTCACCAAAGAAGATATTTATCTTCTTTGCAAGTATCATTAGTGCTTGCTACAAAGATGGAAATAACACAATGTCTCTGCTGAATGAAGAATATAGTATTTTAAATAGTATCAGCTGAGCTCTCTAAGCCAGCTGATCTTGTGCACTTTTTAGGCTTTCATGTGTCATCAATAAGAACCTACTTTATAAAGAGATGAGAGTGATATAGATCTATCTGTCGGAAAATGAGAATATACCTGCCCTATTTAGTTTTAATTTTCCTCTCACCTATCTCTGTCACCCTTGTTGGAGGTAAGAGGTCTATAATCTTTGGTGTTTTCTAAGGTTTGTCCTTATTCTTCTCAGTTTGTATTCTTTTCCCAGTCTCACAGGTCACATACCATCTATATGCTAATGACTTTCATCCTTATCTCCAGCTAGGCTCTCTTGAGCTCCAGGCCCTTGCAGCTGCTGGCTGTCTAGACAGATACACTGGAAACAGTCCTAGACACTACAAATTCCGCATGTCCAAAATTTGGCTCATTATCTTTCTTTTCCTCAAGACTTGATTATCCTACAATGAATGTAGAATATTCTAATAGGAAATAGGATATTTTCTCTTGTCTCAGAACATTGTTTAAGGCTCCAAAATTCAGTCCATATGCAATTGGTACACCCATATTCTATAAAATGGAAGATCTTTACATTTCATTAAAATTTGCAAATGGTGACTGACTGGGTCCCTTCATATAATTATCTAATTGTATTCTGTATAGAAAAAAGTTAAAAAGTCAAAGTAGAGTCAATGGATTAGTAAGTTCTTGGCCTAGGAAAGCATCCTAGTCAAGCAATGCAGGTTCTAGAAGATCTCTGAGAGTAGAGTGGAAATGCCTACACAAAGAGATGACTGATTTCTCACTCTCTGACCTGAGGCTTGCTAAACTCCAGGGATATTTTAGTCCTCTCAGTTTGACATCTATTATAGAGTGTTTGACACTTATATAAGGATATATATATATACATATATATATGTGTGTGTGTGTGTGTGTGTGTGTGTGTGTGTTTGTGTGTGTTTGTGTGTTTGTGTGTGTGTGTGTATGTGTGAGAGAGAGAGAGATTGTAAAAAATACACACACACACACACAATGATACCAATGCTTTTTTTCTTCAAGATTATAAATTTGGGTGACTGACCAGTGTTCTTACTGAAGGTGAGTGAGGACAAAGAGTGGATCAACTTTAACTTAAAATGTTGAATTTCTAATTGGTCAACTATATACCTATTGAAAGGTAAAAAAGGTATTGTTACCAAGAGAGTAGACTGCAGGGAAGAATATGCCAGGAGTAAGGGATGTGTTACTGGGGTCAGAAGTTTAGAGATATTGTTCCTACTAAGCCTGGTAGATCTTTGTGTGGGTTAAGGAACTATGAAGTACTGGGTTTTCTGTAGAGTCTTCCAGGTTAAGCATATATCTGGGCCACTGAAAAAAAGTTTGGCATATGAGTACCTCCCACAGACAGTACTGAAAGGCAAGTTATAAGACCACAATTTGTATGAGACCATTAGGACTTGAAATAGATTGAATTTAGGAAAAGTCAAGGGGAAAAATGAAGTGTGATTTTTATTTTTATTTATTTTTTGTTTGTTTTTGTCTTGAGTATCTAGGTGGTGCCACTCATTAACATGAGGAAATGGAGTAGGAACAAACTTCATAGAGTAAATCAAATAATTCTGTTTTAAATGAGAATGGGTAAAATCAACAAAGGGAATACAGAGGGGAGAGAATGATTGGATGCTTGCATGGCTGTGTGTGTGTGTGTGTGTGTGTGTGTGTGTGTGTGTGTGTGTGTTGGGGGGCACACATGTATATGTAAGGGGGAAGAATTAAGTCTTAATTTCCTTTTTCATAAAATGGTTAATATGTAGAAAAAGTATATCATTTTAATAGGTTATTTTAAATTTAAATGATATAGCATAATTCAAAGGGCCTTATAATCCAGAAAGCTTTTTTTTTAAGTGAATTGCAATCTTGAATTTGGTTTTGTGAAGAGTAATAGATGAGGATAGAGAGCTGTGTTGAATCAGATAGGAATTATGATGGTTCTCAAAGAGACTTTGAAAATTAAAAGCTTTTTAAAAATCTTAAAAGAAAATAATATACTTATTTTAGAATATTAAGAAAATTTACCAAGTAGATAAAGAAACCACCATCAAAATGCAATGCAGTAACATGTTGATTCATGTTCTCCAGTATTTTTTTCCTGTGTCTTTTTTTCTTTCTAAAAATATCCATGTTCATACTGTATAGATCTGTATTCATTGTGAACATATAGTAGGGAGGTGACTTTACTCTGGTTTGGAAGATGGCTACTAAGTTCTTCCGCTGTTTAGAAATTAGTTGGTAGTTGGCTTCTTGTTTATTTCTAGACATACAGACATTTACATGACACTTTAAAAACCCACTCTAATAAAACTGCAACAGTCTGTTTCTTTCAGAAGTATCATATGCTTAGGTTTTTTAATTAAATTCACAAACTTTTTTCATAATCATCATCATTTTATTATCAATAAAATTATTATCAATAGAAAATTATAAACAATTCCAGGAGAGAACTACTTAGTATATACACAGGATTAATTTAAATTCTATTATTTTACTATGTGTTTTATGTTTGTTAGCTCAGTTAATTCCTGTGACAGCCCTGTGAGATTGTTTTATAGATAAGAAAACTGAGGCTTAAGGAAATTATGTTTTTTTAAAGTGAAAACTATTTAATAGTGAAACTTATGTTTAAAAACAGAGTTCTCTGATTCCAGCCAGATCCTTTATAGTTTTGCACTCTGCCAGAATCTTTACAGTGATATAAAAAGTGACCAAGGCACCAGAAAGGGTTATGGAGTTTGGAGAAAAGTCATCTTGATGAAAAGAAGATCCATAGCTTAGTCCAAGTAATTAGTACTAACCAGTCCCATATGTTACTAATGGTGCCATTTGTGTCATAAACACATGGTACATATGGGCATTTATCAGACTCTCTTAGGAAGCCATCGGCACAATTAAAATGAATAATGATCTCTGTCTGGCCAAAGCATTCTTAACTTTGGCATTGAAAATCTTATTTCTGAGCAAGTCATTGGTGCTGGACAAACTGGGGTAGTTGGTCATCCTAAGTACCACGAGAAATACATTACAGCCAGCAATACTCTGAAGATGGCAGAATAGAGGAGGTCACTTTCCTGGCTGCTCTGTGGCATGAAACCAAGAAAGCAGACAGGCAGCTTTCCATAAGTGAGGTATGGTAAAACTTCAGGGACACTGTAAATCAACAGGTTAGAAACTCTACTGCCTCGGATCCATACTGTTAAATAGGCAGACACACAACATGAAAAAGCAAGGGAACAAATTGCCCCAAACAAACCATTGTACTCCAATAACAGAATCTATTGACACCACAGTGGAAAAAATGTTAGTAATGTCAATAAACTGATCTGCAAAGTAAAGGTTGGTATAAAGAATAAAATCAGAGAGAAAATACAGAAAGTGAAAGATCACTTCAATTAAGAAGTGGAGATTCTGGAAAAAGAAAAAAATACAAGCAGAAATCCTCAAAATGAAGGAAATCAATAAGCCAAATTAAAAATTCAATTGAAAGCATCATCAATGAACTAGATCACTTGGAAGCCAGAGTTTCAGGCAATGAAGACAAAATATATAATCTGGAAAACAAAGTTGACCATAAAGAAAAGATTTCAAGAGACCATGAACAGAACTTCCAAGAAATATGCTTTAACCTGAAAAGACCAAATTTAAGTTTTACTGGAATAGATAAAGGCTCAGGGATAAAAACAAAGGGAATGCACAATGCACAGGCTTTTCAATGAAATAATATCAAAAAAAGTTCCAACCCTAAAGAATGAAATGAAAACTCAAATACATGAGGCTTACATGGCCCCAAATATACAAAATTGGAACTGATTCACACCAAGGCACATTGTTATAAAAATGCCTGACATACAGAATGAAAGCCTTTTAAAGGCTGCTAGAGAAAAGCAGTGGGTCACATTTAGAGGGAAACCAATCTCAGGTGATTCCTCAAAGCTAGGAGGTCTTGGAAAACATACACCAAGCTCTGAAAGAAAATGTATTCCAGCCAAGAATACTATTCCTAATAAAATTAAGTTTCAGAATTGATGATGAAATAACAAACCTTCTATGATAAATAAAAGTTAAAAAATTCACAGCTAGAAAACCTGCACTACAAAACATACTCAATAAGCTATCATGAGGAAGAAATGAAAAATAAAAGTGAAAAGCAGCAAAGGGAGGAATAAACTAAAAGAACAATGAATCAACAGAAAAACAAATTCAAATTAAAAACCATAAATAAATCAAAATGACAGAGAATAAAAATCATATCTCAATAATATTGAATGTAAATGACCTAAACTCATTGATCAAAAGATATATACTGACAGATTAGATTAAAATACAAGCTCCAACAAGATCATCTTTCTAAGAGAATCACTTCATAGGCAAAGACATGCACAAACTGACAGTAAAAGGATGGGAAAAGCTATCATTCAAATAGATCTTATGAACAAGCAGGGGTTTCTATTCTTAAATAAGATAAAATGGACTTCAAGCCAAAGTTAATCAAAAGGGAAAAAGAAGTACATTTTATACTGCTTAAGGGAATTATACATCAACAAGATATAATAATAAAAAATATTTTATGCCCCAAATAATGGAGCACCTACATGTATCAAACAAACCCTTCTCAATTTCAAGAAGCAAATAGACCACAATGCAATAATACTGGGTCACTTTAACATATTTCTTTTACCACTGGTTGGATTCTCCAACAAAAGCTAAATAAACAAGCTTTAGAACAAAAAAGTCAATTAATAATTTAGACTTAACAGACATATATGTGATATTTCATCCACTAATGACTGAATACACTTTTATCTCTCAACAACACATGAATTCTTCTCTAAAATAGACCATGTCTTAGGCCACAAATCAAATACAAGAAAATAGAGATAATACCTTCCTTCTTATCAGATCATAAAGGAATGGAATTAGAAATTAATGATAAAATAAAAAATAGAAGCTACTGGAGACTAAATAATATACTACTGAAAGATGAATGGATAGCAGAAGAAAGCAGGATGAAATAAAATGTACTTAGAGGTAAATAAAAGTAGCAATACAACATATCAAAATCTCTAGTGCACTATGAAGGCAATGCTAAAAGAAAAGTTCATTGCATTGATCTCACTCATTAAAAGAATAGAAAGTCAACGAATAAATAGCATTACATGTCAAGGGCCTAGAAAAAGAACTAATCAACACCAAAAGCAGTAAAAGACAGTAAATAATTAAAATCAGAGCTGAAATCAATGAAATTGAAACAAAAGAACAGTCCAAACAATTAGCAAAATAAAAAGTTAGTTCTTTGAAGAAGTAAAGAAAATTGATAAACCCTTAGCAAACCAACAAAGAGAAAGAGAAAAACCTCAAATTGGTGAAATTTGTGATGAAAAAGGAAACATCACAACAGACAGTACTGAAATACAGATAAAATCAGAACTTATTTTGAAAATGTCTACTCTAATAAAATAGAAAATCTTGAAGACATTGTCAAATCTCTAGAGACCCATGACCTACAAAAATTGAATCAGAAGGATATAAACAATTTAAACAGATCAATTTCAAGCAATGAAATAGAAAATGCCATCAAAAGCCTACCAACAAAGAAAGCCCAGAAACAGATGGATTTTCAGCTATGTTCTACCAGAAGTTCAAAGAAGAATTAACACCAGTCCTCAAATTATTAATATTATTAATTATTATTCTGTGAAGTTAGTATCACCCTAAAACCACAACCAGACAAAGACACATCCAGGAAAGATATCTAAGACCAATATCCTTGAAAAGACCAAATTTAAGATTTACTGGAATAGATGCAAACATTCTTAATAAAATTCTGGCAAATCACATACCAAAACATTTTATAAAGATAGTGCACCATGATCAAGTGTGGTTCATCCCAGAGATGCAAAGTGGGTTCAGCACCCAGAAATCAATAAACGTAATATGTGACACCAAAAGACTTTAAGACAAGAATAACATTATTATCTCAATAGATGCAGATAAAGCATTTGAAAAAACACAGCACCATTCATGTTCAAACATTAGAAAAACTAGGGATACTAGTAACATATCACAATATTTTAAAAGCTATGTTAAACCCAATGCCAACATATTCTAAATAGAGAAAAATTAAAAACATTCCCTCTAAAAATTGGAACAAGATGGGGATGCTCTCTTTACCACTTCTATTAAACATAGTCCTGGAAACTCTAGCCAGAGCAATTAGAAAGAAGAAATTAAAGGGTTACAAAGAGGAAAAGAAGAACTCAAACTATTTCTATTTGCTGATGATATGACACTATATTTTTAAGACCCCTCCCCCCAAAAAAAACCTCCACCAGAAAACTGCTAGAGCTCATAAATGAATTCATTAAAGTAGCAGGATATAAAATTAACACCCATAAATCAATTGTGTTCCTATGCATGAATGATGAATCAACTGAAAGAGAAATTAGGAAAACTATACAATACCCTCAAGAAATTAAGTATTTTGGAATCAGTCTAAGGAAAGGGGTGAAAGGCCTCTATAATTAAAACTGCAGAACACTAAAGAAAGAAAGTGAAGAAGACCTTAGAAGATGGAAAGATCTCCCATGTTCTTGGATAGGCAGAATTAATATTGCCCAAATGGCCATACTTCCAAAGTCTTATACAGATTTAATGCAATTCCTATTAAAATGCCAATTATGTTCTTCATAGAAGTAGAAAAAGCAGTCATGAACTTCTTTTGGAAAAATAAGAGACCCAGAATAGTCAAAAAATCCTCAGTGAGAAAAGGGAATCAGGAGGCATCACAATATCAGACCTTAACTTATACTACAGAGCTATAGTAAATAGTAAATGGCATAGTATTAGCCCCCAATCAGGTATGAAGACCAGTGATCCAAAATAGAGGATACAGAGACAAACCCACATAATACAGTTATCTTATCCTAGACAAAGGCATCATGAATATACATTGGAGAAAAGATAGCCTCTTCAACAAATGGTGCAAAGAAAACTGGAAATACATATATAGTAAAATGAAATTAGACTCCTATCTCTCAACCTGCACAAAACTCAACTCAAAATGGATCTAGGCATTAGACTAGAGACCCTTTGCCTACTAGAAGAAAGTGTAGGCCCAAATCTCCACCATATCAGCTTAAGAACTGAATTGCTCAACAAGACTCCTAAAGCAGAAGAAATAAAATCAAGAATCAATAAATGGGATTGTATCAAACCAAAAAGCTTATTCACAGCATAGGAAACAATAATGTGAAGAGACAGCCTACAGAATATTAGAAAGTCTTTGCCACCTGCACCTCAGATAGAGCATTAACCTCCAGGATATAAAAAGAACTCAAAAAACTTAACACCAAACAAACAAAACAAAACAAAACAAAAACAAATAACACAATCAGTAAATGGGCAAAGGAACAGAACAGGTACTTACAGAAGAAGGAATATGATAAGTCAATAAATACATACAAAATGTTCAACATCTCTAGCAATTAGAGAAATGCAAATTAAAACTACACTGAAATTTCATCTAACTCTAGTCAGAATAGCACTTATGAAGAATACAGGTAACAATAAACATTGGCAAGGATGTGTGTGTGTGGGGGAAGGTACACTCATACATTGCTGGTGGGATTACAAATTGGTGCAACTACTATGGAAAGCAGTATGGAAATTCCTCAGAAAATGGAATCAACAATTGACCCAATTATCCCATTTGAGGAATGTACTCATAGGATTTAAAATCAGTATACTATAGTAACACAGCCACATAAATGTTCATAGCAGCTGAATTCACAATTGCTAAGCTATGGAACTCATATTGGTGCCCTTCCATAAATAAATGGATAAAGAAAATATTTTATATATATATATATAATATTTTCTTTATATATATATATATATATATATATAATGGAATATTACTTAGTCATAAAGAAAAATGAAATTATGGCATTTGCTGGTAAATGGATGGAACTGAAGGCAATTATGCTAAATGAAATAAGCTAATCCCCCAAAACCAAAGCCTGAATATTATCTACTATGGGGATGCTGACTTACAATGGGTGAGATGGGAAGAAAGGCAGGTTCACTGGATTGGATAGGGAAAAGTGGGGGGATGGGAGGTGAAAGAAGTAGATTGGAATCTGAAAGACAGTAGAGTTAATGGAACATAACTTACCTATGTTTACATGTGAATACACAACCAGTGGAACTCCATATCATGTACAACCACAAGAATAGGAAGTTATACTCCATGTATGTATGATATGTCAAAATCCATTCTACTGTGATATATAATTAAAAAGATCAAGCAAAGAAAGAGAAACTTTTGACAGCAATAGGAGCAATGGAGCCAGATCTTGTGAGTATATTGCTGTTTTCCAGGGAGAAAAAGCTGTCTTTTACACTATGGGATAGGCTAGGTAGTGTAAGCACTGGCTTAATCCTCTGATCCCATGAAAAGATAAGTCAATCTTCTTGTTAGTTTTTGCTTCCAATGTCATCAATTCATCAATTCGTGCAACGGAGGCAAACTGACCTCTGGAAGAAGAAAAAGTCAACATTATATTGTCTAGAAATATGATTCAATTTCTGTCGCTAGTATCAAGCATAGCCCAGGGGAGAACTTCAGTTACAGTGTGTTTTTGTTTGCTTTACTTTTTGCATTATTGCCTTTTTGGAAACCATTTATTGAACACATATTATATGCCATGGATTGTATGAATAACTTACACTTGGTTATATTAAATTGTCACTCCAGGCCTGTGAAGTAAACAGTGTCATTCTCATTTTATAAATGAAGCAAGTAAGGTTTATAAGTAAACTCTAATAAGTGGCAGAGCTGCTATTAATGCCTTGATCTTCTGACTCCAGTGCATTTCCCTTTACTTTCTACTAAAATCTATTAGCCAAAATTACAGAAATGTTTTCTATTTTATCCAATTTCTGCGGGGTAGATATGGTGTGAGTATGTCGCAAATAGTTCAGGTATTGGAAGCTTGTTCTCTATGATGGTAATGTTGAAAGATGGTGGAACCCTTTAAAGGTATGGCCTAGTGGAAAGTAATTAGATGATGAGGCAGAAGGTATTATTAATGGACTCCCAGGAGTGAGTTACTTCCTGTGAGAGCATGTTGTTATAAAGCAAGGCCACACGATAGGCTTTGCCCCTTCTGCATGTAGCTGTTTCACTTCAACAGTTCTCTGCCATGTGTTGATGCAGCCAGGAAATCCTTCACCAGAGGCCAAACATGGACGTGCCCTAAATTTTCAGCCTCCAGTCTGTGTGCTAAATCAACCTGTTTCCTTTATAAAATCCCCAGTATCATGTATTGTGCCATAGGAAGACAAAAGAAACTAAGACACCAACACATTGCTTTATACTCCAATGTAATTTAATTCGTATATGCCAAAGCTAATTTGTGACTACAACTACAGTGAACATTAATGGTACACAGTATTCAATTTATATTTGAGCCTTCAGCACTTAATGTATGTACCCACAGATAGTTCTCACTGAGGCCTTGTTGAAATAAATGTAGAATTAATTTTAAAAAGGCCTTATGCTCAAAGTATATCTCTATTAGGCTTAAGTGAGATATATGAAAAACAATACACAGGGAACAGTCTCAGAAATGCTAGAGTCATTTAAACTGTTCTAGGCTTTAGAACTTCTTTTTTACAGTTGCCAATAGATCAGTGAATATCTTTTCATGTTTTTAAATGTTGAAGTGCATCCTCACTTTTTAGAACACTATTATTTTGCAATGTATTTTATAATTTATACAATAAGCTCCCCCTGATCAGATACCAGAATTTCTAATTATAAGCAATGGATATCATTGCAACTAAATATTTTCACTAGTTCTTATTTATGTTGAATCAGTACTGTTTTAGATGTCCAGAGCTAACCAATGATTACAAAAATCATTTGTGGGAAGGTGACTCACTGTTAAGAGATGGCATTTGCAGTAGTGAGGGTACTGATAGCAGTGTTGCAAAGCAGGAAGGATTGTGGAGAGATGAGCCTAAAAAAGTGAACATGTATCTAGAGAACAGGTGGAATTTGGACAAGAAACAAAGTGAAGCATGTGTCCCAGTGAGAATTGAGTATAATTCTGTACCATTGAAATGGAAGTAGAAAGATATGAATTTGCACAGGTAAGAAAATCCTCTATTGCATTCCAGACATTGTTTCTCCTTATTCCTTACAATGCTCTAAATAAGTTATTATTTCCTATTTATGAAGAGTAGACTGAGGTTTGCACTGGTCAGCTATCTATTGGCTCTGTGACCTTGGGACATATTCCTTGTCTTTATAATCTGCCGCAGTCTGGCTGGGCACAGAATCATGAGCCACCACACACCTTGTAGATTCAAACAGCAATTCTTTATTCCCGAACTCACACCAGCCCTCTACAAACACATTCTGGGGAAATCCAAGTTCTGCCGCAAAATTTAAGTACTCCACCAGGCTTTGAATCCCAAATACTTTCTGAATCCCAGGAGAACTCAACAGGAACTCAGGCAGCAGGATACACCCTATTCCCAGCAGGAATAACCTTAAACCTGGAACCACCCTAAACCCAGATTGTCCTAAACGGAGAAGGCCCTAAACCCAAGGGGAGGGATACTCCCTAAAACCTGCAGGATACACCCTAAACCTGGATCTGCCCTAATCCAGTAGGATCCTCCCTAAACCCGGATCCACCCTGGTCCTTGAGCAGGGTCACCTTTCTCAAACATACATGCAATGTCGCAGCGAATGTCCAAGGCAAGTCCATTTCCACGAGTCCTTCCTCTAAGCAACATGGGGTACGCTGGGAAGGAAATTTTGATGCGTCATTCCTACTTGGCAATGGCTCTCAGCAATAATCCTCAGTTTTTCCATCTGTAAATGGGGTTTATATGCTTGCCTCATAGATAAGTTGAAAGGATAAGTTCACAGAACCTGGTATATTGGAAGTATTTAATAGAGGATGAATATTCTGAATCTAATATTTTGGTTTTTTGAAACATATGCTACTTCTTAAAATATTTGATTAGGACAATAGAGCCCTTTCTAGATTCCTTTACATTCAAGTTCTTAGATTGGGGCGTCTGGTATATACTGCTTGGTCTGATTTTCATCTTTAATACATGCAGGGACTGAGGAAACAGGGTTCTGATAGGGTGCTCTCAATAGCTTTCCATTAGATAATAATCTCAGTATGATGCTGTTGGTTATTGCCCCCAAAGTGGCATTTCTACATCCAGAGAGGGGCAGGAGAGAAAATGCCTGATACATAAAGTCCCCTGTGTAAACCATTTTGCTTGGGCCCAGCCATAAGTCTTTTGCTTTCAGTCACTTTCTGTGTCACCTTTGTGCATTAGGAAAAACCTGCCATACCCTGCAGTTTGTAAATGATTCTTGTGCTCATTCTGACCTGAATTTGTACCTGGGTAATAATCTCTACAACACTTTTTGCTAAACTTGGTATTCATAATTCCATGTACCAGTCCTGTGGTATAGGTTAAAAGCCTACTGGGCATGTGGCTTTGAGGTCAATCAGATAAAGTTCATTGTTGAGAACTGAGTTAAAACACCTTGTTTGGAAGTGGTTATTTTCTTTAGGTATCTGCCAGGTATCCAGAAAGATCCTTTGTTTAGATGGAAATTATTCTTCCAAGGAAAGTATTTCCCACTTGGCCTGCATTCAAAATTGCAGCTCAACAAACCCTCAGCATCAACATATTTTTTTAGCCTGTCAGAATGAAATACTAATAGTGGGGCTCATCAATCCTGATGCTGCCTCCTTATGTTTTATAACCAAGGTCACTTTGCTCTGTGTTTAGATTTTCCATGCAAATTGAAATAAAGCAATAAAAGGAATTCTTGGCATTCTTTGTTGTACTGATAGAATCTTATTTTTCAAAATTTTAAGATGGAGAGGGAATATTTGAAAAATGCCAGGTGATAGAAGAGACACTTACTTGACTGAAAATAATGCTCATCTGTTTAAAAAAACACATCCACAAATCAGTCTAGCTCATCAGTCAGTTGTTTTCTGGGCACCCAATTTATTGGATTAATGGTCTCTTAGAATATGTGGGGGCATGTAGAAATGTTTGTGTCCATGGTTTATCAGAATAAAGACAGCAGTTAGGAACTAAGTTTTCTATTTTTTACAAAAGGGAGGCATGATTAGTGTAGAAGGAATCCAGCTAAATCAATAGGAAATCTTGGTTTTCTGAAACAATCATATAAGATGGATTCCCTCTTCCTTCTAGATTCTTAATTTTGGAGGTAGTATTTTGGAAAGATCTTTGTGGCTTATATGTAATGTTTGTTCTCATATAAGAGACTAAATTGTTTTGTAATTTCTAAGGATGTAATAAGTATATTAAAAAGTATTTCTATTTCTTATTTTTTTTGTATTAACAACTTTTGCCTTAGAAAGAATTGATTTCTTAAGGGGGATATGTTCAGGAGTACTGCCTCTTAGCTTAAACCTTCTAGGCAGTATTGAAAAGAGGAATTATTCATCAGTTGGTACCTGCTTTATTTTGAAAATGACATATGACATCCTCCAAAGCTCTCTGAGAAAGTGAACTTCCAGCAAAGAACAGAATGAAAATGAGGATAGCATGCACAGATCTTTGAAAAGTGTGTTCCCATTGAAGGAAACAGAAAATAAAAAGACTTTAAACCTGAAAAACTTGAGGTGTTTGAAAATAGCAAGAAAACTACTATGCTGGAGTGAATTAAATGAGAACAGAAGGTAAAGTCAGAGAGCCAGGTAGAAGTCAAGTTATATAGAGCTTTATAGGCCACACTAAGGAGTTTGAATTTTAGACTGTGTCTGATGGGAAAGTATTGGATAAGGGAGTGACATAATCTGATATATACTTCTGACTCATAGGGAGGAGTGCTTATATAAAATTATGGAGAGCTTTCAAAAATTTTTTCTGCTTCTGGTGTTATGGATGTCACCACCAGTAGGCCTAAATCAAGCTTATTTCCAAAGACTGGTTGATCCTTTCTCTGGCCACTGCTTTCAGACCTATGACTTTCAGAACTCTACTAGCTGTGCTTCCATCAGGCTGGAAGAGGATCTTTGAAATTGCTAGGAGTTGATATTCTCTGCTCCAGGAGTCCTATTGATACCAGTAATGAGAATCCATCAAGCTGAGTCCAGTTTCCTCAGATGTTGAAGATTGAACACCCAAGAAACTCAGAGGCATGTTTAGAAAGCAAGTTTTACTTAAAGGATAGAACAGAGATAGACTTTCCCATAGAGAAGTGGCCCCAGAGCTGGGTGTTGGAAGAAGTGGGGGTATCTTGACCCTTTTATACATTTTAGGTTTCCTAGAACTCTTCTCCCCACATTCTGCCTCCCTCCTCCTCCCATCCTGTAAAAGTGAGCAATCACCCTAAAGGTGGGCCAAAGGTGAAATGATCCTGGGCAGTAAAAGAGCAGCCCAGGAGGCATTAATTAATAACTCCTGCAACTTTCTGAAGGGAGGAACAATTTCCAGAGGCAGGTATTATTGACAACAGGTGGAAGAGGGGGAAGTATCCTGAAGCTATTAACATTTTATTTCCTCCTTTCGAATCAGCCCCCATCTCCACAGTCTGACCTGATTATTTATTACCTACACTGTCTTTTTGCCCCACAGTTTCCCTTTGCAGGTCAAGCAGCTATCATCAGGAGAGCTACTGCTGAAGCTTTTCTCCTTTTCCCCGAGGCTGCTTCTATTGCTCCCTTTCCACAAAGAAAATGCTTAAAATGTGTAATATGTTATGTGACTACAATCACTCCACTATGGTGTAGAACACTAGACTTATTACTTATATCTAACCTTGTTTTAGTACCCACTATCTAAATTCCTTTTATACCCCCTGGCCTGCCTCCTCACTCCCAATTCTTCCTAGCTCCTAGCAATCACTAATATATGTTCTAGTCAACTTTCTAAAACATCCATGCATGAGAGAAAATATTGTCTTTCTGTATCTGATTTATTGCATTAACATAATGTCTTCCAGTTCTATTCATTTTTGCTGAAAAAGATAGGACATTATTCTTTTTATGGCCAAATAATATTTTATTGTGTGTGTTGTGAGTGACACTATTAATAATTACTCAGAGGTGGATTGTCTTTAAGTGCAAGAGTATATTCAATCACGTCAATCATCAGATATAAACAATTAATACAAAATGTGTCGAGTACATGGGAGCACCCTAACTAGCATTTAATGTACACTAATTAAACACTATAAGCAAATCATACAATCCTAGGATGACCACTAGCCCCCAAAATACCTCCAATGCCACATGACTTCTCTTAGCCCAAGAGCAGATGTTGTCCTTGTCTGGTGGTTCTCTCCAGCCAATTGCTGGATGTCAGGAAATGGTGAAGTCAGACCAGGGACACACAGCAAGGTGGTCAGTCTCACTGATATCTTGAAGCAAAAACTCTTCAATGTGGCAGGACCAGCAATTTAAATATAGTTCCAAGTTGGTGATGTACATTGGTGATTGGTTATACCCATTGAAAGTCAATTTTCACTTATTATGTCCAGTGAGGTGATGTAATTGCAGCTGGGCATGTTCTTTGTGCATGTCCATGGAGCTGTGCTCCCTATCAATTGTAACCAGTCATTGCTAAGCATGCCTATGGCTATTGCCCCTTATAGCTCTTTATCAATTGCAAGCAGAACATGACTAAGCAGTTCAGTGGCTGCTGTTCCTTATAGCCACCAATTTAGTTGAGTCCCAGCATGCCCCAGCATGTCTATGGCAGATGCTCCTTACAGTGAGTATATACCATGTTTCTTTATCCATTCATTCTTTGATGGATGTCAGGGTTAATTTTATATCTTAGCTGTTATGAGTAATGTAGCAATATACATGAGTTTTCAGCTGCCCTGGTTTGCTCATTACATACTGTATACATGTACCAAATTATCACAATTAAAATAAAAATTAACAGAAAAATAAAATTGGTTAAATTCACTTTTTTTTTTGTACTGAGGATTGAACCCAGGGGCATTTAACCACTGAGCCACATCCCCCTATCCTTTGTAAAATATTTTATTTAGAGACAGAGTCTGGCTGAGTTGCTAAGTGCCTCTCTGAAGTTGCTGAAGCTGTCTTTGAATTTGCAGTCTTTCTGCCTCAGCCTTCTGAACCACTGGGATTACAGTCTTGAGCCACTGTTTCTGGCTACATGGGCAGATAATTTTAAGAAAAAGATACTTCATTCAAAGCAGCAAAATTTGATATCTCAGCATGTCAGGTAAATTGTTTAATCTCCATTCTCTAAGAGTTTGATTTAGAAGGAAAATGGGGAAACACATTACTGCTTCCCAATGGAGTGAATGGACTACTCAGCAGAAATACAGTGAGCTGTGGAGCTATATTTAGGAAAGTAAGACGTATACCTGGAATGGGGCAAAATTTTAGGTAAATTTAATGGATACATAGTTTGTTGGTGGATGTATTTATTATCACAGACATATTTTTCAAGCAAAGGTATACAGGCAGAAAGTGCAGGGAATAGTTATGGAAGAAGTTAGAAATTGAAAGAATAGTATAGAGGAGATAAGCCTTTTATTGAAGATACACAAATATTCTTCTCTGGAATTTGGATGTGGTTAATGATGGGTTAAGATGATTTCTAATGGCTTATAATGTCATAGAAGGCACCTTAGCAGCTGATATAAACAGTTCATTTTACAAATGAAAGTAATCAGTCTCAGATAAAAGAAATAACTTGACCAAAATCATATAATCACAAGTTAGTGTCATAAATTCACACCAAAGTTTACTGAGTACCAGACCAATTCCCTTTCTCTTCATGACTTTGATGGTGTTCATCAGTTTACTGTTGCTATGACCAAATACCTGACAAGAATACTTTAGAGGAGGAACAGTTTATTTTGGCTCATTATTTCAAATGTTCAGTCAATGGTAGGACTGGGTGGATTAAACTGCAGAAATTTATTTTATGAGCATTCTGAAACCCAGAATTCTGAGACCAAGATTTCAGCAGAGTTACTTTCTTCTGAAGTCTCTCTCCCTGACTTATAGATAGCTGTCTTCTCCCAATCTTTTTCTCCCAATCTTTCCTTAAACACATGTATGTCTGTATTCTGATCTTCTATTCTTTTAAGGATATCAGTCATATTGGACTAAATCTATTCATATGTCCTCAATTTATCTTAAACACTTGGGCTCTATCTCTAAATACAGTCATAATTTGAGATACTCAGGTTTAAGACCTCAAAATATGAATTTGGGGATATATAATTGAGTTCATAATACTGTCCTTAAAGAGCTCATATTTTAGAGGGGGCACAGAATTTTATTTAGCAAGTATACAAATAAATTCAGGATTTTTAATTCTGTTCAGTTCTATAAAGAAAAGTACATAGTTTCCTAAAAATATATAAGGGGACATATCTTGTCTTAGAGGGTGGAAGGTATATCACTGAAGACACTTAAGAAGGTAAACATGAGCTGAGATTTCAAGCATTGGTAGGAGAAGCTAATTAGGAAAGGGTGGTAGTAACCAAGGAAGTGAGAATACAGAATGATGAAATCATGTTAGACCTGTACCAATAATAGCATCCTTTGCTCAATTCTGTATAGATCATTGATTTTCAAGGTTGTTTTACTAAAGAGTTATTTTTATAGTAGGAATTTAATATAGAAGCCCAGCATATGAAATATATCAAGAGGAGAGAGACATAATGAACCCTAAGAAGATTCTCTGTAAACACATCAACACCCCCGAGGACCCTGTGTGAAATCAATACCAAATGGTCTCAATGGGCCATTTAAGGTCTCCCTAAATTGCTTTCTCTCTTGATTTCCTGGTGTTCTCGATATGAAGCAGAATATTTGAGTCATGAATACACAAGTACATTGGGTACTTGTTATCCAAGTTTCCTGCATCAGGGCCTAGATATAACCTGTGAAAATTTAGTCAGAATCCTGGTGATGCATGTGCCGAGTCTTAAGAATTCTTTCCTCACCACTCACCATCCATGCGAAAAGTTATCTAATTGTACAGAGCATACTCTGAAGACTTTCCCAGTAGAATAATAGATAAAATAATTGAGAACTTTTTAATTTTGTAAAGTGCACTCTTCCTTATAATTTACTTAATATAGAAATTTAATGTTCTGCAGTTTACTGAACAAATAACATTGAAAGTATTTTAGAGTTAGCTTGGGAGCTTGACTTTGGTTGCCGATTTGACTTTATTATTTGATTATCCAGATAAAGGCCAGCAGTAACAATGCACTCTGCCTTAAGTGGTTCAGAGGGGTTATCTCTTGCCCATTACCAATTCCAAATACCAGATTTAAATTCAAGGAGAAAATCATACAAAAGCAATTTGCTGAATTTGCTCAAGTTAGTCCTTTGAATAAGATGCTTGGTTTTCTGGACAGGAATATGATTATTATACTTTTTCAGAAAGTTCCTAACCTTGGAAGCTGGCAGATATATGGTTCTCTCTCATTCAAACAAAACCCACTGAGGATTAAATACATGCCAGACACCATGAGGGGTGCCAGAGATGTTCAGACTGTCCCAGACCCCTAACCCCTGCCCTTGATTTCATGATTTGCATTCCAATAAAGGCTCCCTCCACTAGCCTCAAGGCACTTCTGCAAGCTCTTCCTCTGGAACACACTTATGTGAGCAGATTCTGATCACCAGAACAGATGCTTCCCATTGGGTTTGGGCTTTGACATTTGCGTTACTTTCTTGCCTTTTGATTCCACTTTGCCCTCCTCTTAGACTATTGTTCTTTGAAGCAGACTCACTATTCTCTTGCCAGAGCAGGCTTTGCAGGCCCTCATCTGAGTCAAGGCTCTGGACCTCCATTTGCTTTGGAAAGGATGTGGAATGAAGATGTAGAGATGAATTGAACAGTCTTTGCTGTTAAAATATAATAATTAAATGTGTTTAGGAAATAGAATAGAAGGACTTGGAGATCAGATACATTTTCAAAATTAAAGAAAAGAGGTGTATTTAGAAAGATAACAGGATACCTCCAGGTTACATGCAGAGGTTGGCATTAAACTTAATACATAAATTCAATAAGCAGACATGGAGTGAAAAATGTGCTTCAGATAAATTGCACAGTATGAGCTAAAGTTTTAGAAATTACATATTACAGATTTCCTTAAGGAATGTCTATTTCTTGTTTTAGTTACCTTTGACTTCCCTTTTAACTGCTATAACCGTTTATTTTCATTCTAGTATCTCTTCCTTACTTCTCTAACCTTTTTAAAGACAAGAAGATAGATGCCTTAGATTTCCATTGCAGAAATTTGGTCACCCTTTTACTTGAGTAGTTAAATTCAATAATTCGGGCAATTTAACTGATTCAGATTGAGCACCACACTGATAATTAACTTGTTCCTCCTCCTTCCCATCACCCACAGGAGCCTGATGGATCATTAATGACAAGATTAAAGAGAGAGTGATTCTGGTGCATTATTGGTGCTCAATAACTGTTAAATAATTGTTGAAATAGGACCCAGTGGAGATTGGCACTTTGCGGTGGAAACAAGCACACAACATGTGACTTCAACCATATCAGGTTTTTCAATCCAGGGAAGGCACAGACTATGCCCCATTTCTCATCATTGAAAATCCATGTGAATTTATAGAAAAAGTCTAATGAACAATCCAGTACTTCCAGGTAATGGAAGCCTCCACTTTGGATAAAGTGCTGAACATCATAAGTGAAGCCTGGGGGCTTCACTTTCTCTCCTGTCAGAAAAGCTCCCCACCACCTAAATGAGCAGGTGCAGAAAATAAGGGTACAATGGTCAGTGGACTCCTGGGACCACAAGTATTTTACACAGAGCATTCTGAGTCCTGCCCCAGAGTGCTTAAAGAGCCAGATGCCCATCTGTTAATTGAAAATCCTGACTGCCAATATGAGGGCTAACTTTGCCAAGCATGGATTGTGTGGTGTTAATGGCTTTGGGTAGAGCCTTGTGCTGCATGCTGGCAGGGAGAATCCTGTTTGATTCTAAATTCCTAAAATTTATATTTTAAAACATATTTTATTTGACAGCCAGTATCTAATGACTCTGACTTCATCTGTCTGTCTGCAGATCTCTGCTTGAGAATAAAAAACATACAGTAAAATAGCTCCTCACAGTTTATAAAGCACTTTTCCTATCAACTATCATACTGATCTGTGGTACAAGTAAGGGAAAAGGAAACCTCAACATGTGTAAGTACTTGACAGGCTATCTCATTTAATCTCTAAAATCTTGTAAGATAGGATCCTTAAGTTCCCATTTTGCAGATGATGATCCAAGAGCCTGAGAAGCAAAGCACTTGCTCAACTTGTACTTGAACTGAGTAGAAAAAGCCTGTGGGACAAAATATTAATCTTAGTTTCAAGTTTTCCATGATCTGAGGGCCATGTTCTGAACACTTACCTCATACCATGCAATTATAATATTATTGAATCACCTACTTCATACCATCCAATTCTACATATTATTGAATCTCTAAACCGAGGTAGTTATTGCTATAATTTTATAGACTTAGTCATCCTGTAAACATTTATTGAGCATCTACTGTATGCCAAGAATTATTCTAAGTACTAGGTAAACACCTTTGAATAACCTAAGTGTGGTGCCTCTGCTCATAACTTTACATTCTAATAAAGGAAAAAATAAACACAAATGCTTCAGACTTATAAAATAAAAGAGACTAAGGCTCTTCTTTAGGTTTATGGTCATCACAAGATTCACCAGTATGAAACATTTAAATGAAGACCAAAATGTCAACAAAGACCCAGTCTTAGAAAGATCTAAGGGCTTATAACCACAAGCAGAGGGAATAGTGAGTAAATAAATCTTAAAGGGAAAGTAAGCTTTGTGCCTGGTAGTGATTTATGTGTTAACTTGACAGGATTATAGGTTATCCAGATATTTCGTTAAACATTAGAGTGTGACTATGAGGATGTTTCTGGATGAGATTAAAATGAGAATCAGTAGACTGAGAAAAGTAGATTGTCTTCCCAGTTCATCTAGGCCTCATCTAATTCATAGATTCAACTTAGTAGATATGAATGCCTTAATAGAACTTAAGGCTGATTAAGAGAGAATTCAATCTCTGCTTAACTGCCTTTGAGCTGAGGTACTGGTCTTTTTCTGCCTTTGTATTCAAATTTAGACTAGGTTACTTCATTGGCTCTTTTAATTCTAAGGTCTTCAGACATAGACTGGAACTAATTCATTGGATATCCTGGGTCTCCAGTATATTCTCGGACTTTCCATCCTCCATAAATATGTGAATCAATTTCTCAACATAAATAAATAAATATAAATATATCTGTATACAAAATATCTTGATATGATCTCCTATTTTGTTTCTCTGCAGAACTGAGCCTAATGCATGGCTTTTAGAGAAAAACAGAATAGACAAAGGTGATAGGATAGTAGTGAATGATATGTAAATGAGCCTGAAATGAGTCTGGAAGATTAGGAAAGGCTAGATAGACCCTTGTAGCCTGAGGTAAAATTTTTCATTTTTTTCCTACATGTGATCAGAAGCTATCTGTTTTAAGGAAGAGAAGAATAGATTTGACTTACTTTTTTAAAAAGTCACTCTTTGTAGTATGTGGAGAATAGATTATATTCGGAAAAAGATTGAAAGACCAATAACAAAACAATTTGCAATGGTCCAGAGGAGAAATGCCTGTAGCATAGGATGCAGTGGCACATGCCTATAATCCCAGGGACTCTGGAGGCTGAGGCAGGAGGATAACAAGTTCAAAGCCAGCCTCAGCAATGGCGAGGTGCTTAGCAGCTCAGTGAGATCCTGTCTCTAAATAAAGTACAAAATAGGGCTGGGATGGGGCCCAGTGGCTGAATACCCCAAGTTCAATTCCCACTATGCAGCCCCCACCCCCTGCCAAAAAAAAAAAAAAAGAAATGGTGGTGGTTTGGATGAGAGTGGTAATATATAGAGAGAAGTGAACACATTTTGGATATATTTTGTGATTGTGTCAACCTGAATTGCTTAGGTGGCACTTAAGAGAATAAATAAAAAATGACCTCTTGGCTTTTGGCCTGAGGATCTGGGAAGGGCTGGTGAAAAAGCAAATTTCAAGAATTTAATGTGAAAAATTTTTTTATAAGTTTGGAGTAACTATTGGACAATAAAATATATATGTCAAGCACGCAGTTACATATATATGTTTGAGTATCAGTGGTTACATATATTCAGAGATAAGATGATTTGCCAAATGTAACACAGAAATTTTGATGGAGCAGTTTTGACAGAAGTTCCAAGTTTTCCCTGGCTCCAAACTGGGATTGGCTTTCAGTTGGACATAATATGAAGGTCAGCAATAAAATGTGTAGTGCTAGAAATTTTCGTTTGTCATATTTCACTGTCATTCACAGATCCCTGTTTGTCCCTACACATGTGGCTGGAAATGTCTTTTTGACGCTTTCTCTGGTTGAAATTCTTGATATATTGCTAAAGAAGTTTTAGTGGAAGAGAAATGGGCCTAATTCAGAAAGAGAGTTACTTGTAGTCATAGTTGTTGCACTTAATATAATATTAAAGAACATGGCTTCAGTTTTAGCCCATGAGTTTAATTCTTAGTTGTGTCATCTGTATCAAATCTTAACTCAAAACTATCTGCACCTGCTTTCTCATTTATAAAGTGAATAACTGAGGATGTCTATGTAGTTCTTATAACTGTTATTTGGTTAAAAATAATCTTAATAATAATGATGATTGCTGTAATATTTTACTTACCTTTTATGGTATATCATTGAGTAACAATTTCTAGAAGTACCATGAGTCAAAGGGAATGAGTACACACACACACACACACACACACACACACACACACACACATACACACACACAGTTTTTTTTTTAGTTGTAGACAGACATCATACCTTTATTTTACTTATTAATTTTTATATGGTTCTGAGGATCGAACCCAGTGCCTCACACATTCTAGGCAATGGCTCTACCATGAAGCCACAACCTCAACCCAGGAATGAATATTTTTAAGGATATAAACTACCATATCCCCCTTTAAAATTTTAATTATAGAAAATAGAAGATAAGTAGAATATAGCTTAACATAATAGAAAGAGGATTAGACCTGGAATAAGAAGGAAATGGATTTAGGGTCTGATTTTACTTCAATTCCTCTCACTTCCTTGTGTCTCTGTTTCCCTATTTATGTACATGAGTGATAGTACTTGCCATGTCTGCTTCCATGATTAATGTTCAGGCTTGTGAGTATGTAATGGAAATTATGTTTATGAAAGTATTTAAAAACTTTCTAATAGCCTATATAAAATTTCAGAGATGGTGATATTTACAATTACTACGTATGGCTGTACTAATAGATGATAGTGACTAGACAGAATTAAAACTAGACCTCTTGCCTATATCACTGCATGCTGACATCTGGCCCATTGCTGGATATTGCTTCTGCCTTCCCTACGTTTGGGAATCCTGTTGGAATTAAAACTTGACCAAAGTTCTCTGGGCCAGATTTTATGATAGAATTTTATAAGTGAAGCCCAACAAATTTAAATACTGTTTTTTGTTTGTTTGTTTGTTTTTTTACCATGGCCAAACTGAGCTAGGAGTTTTGGCCTGAATCCCATCTTTCCTCTTGCCAATAAGTGTTCCTAGCCTTGAAAATCTCAGAATTTAATTTTAATTTTTATGAGTAATTTAAATGTGTGGGATTAGATTAATCATAATCCTTGTTTCATATACATTAATATTATTGATCCATGTATGGACTTTTAAAATTATTTATTCATTATTTTAATAATATAATGACTATTTAGGGACCCATCATCTAATCTAAGAGAAAGAACATTAAAAGTAACTTGGATTGTCCTTTTGCTCCTCATTCCTGTGCCTGTCCCTCTGAGGATAAATACTGTCCTGAATTTTATGTTTTAAAAATAGTTTTATCAAATACATATATATGGTTAAACAGTACACTCTTTGATTTTCATTTTTTCAGAGCTTCATAACATGGATATAATAAAGTAGATGCTCTTCTGAGACTTGCTTATAACATTTTGATAATGTTATTAAGATGTATATCATTGAGTTTTACTATAGTTCATTTGTTTTCACTATTGTAGATTATTCCACAGTAATAATATGGTACATTGGTGTGTTGTTTAAAATCCTTGGCATCAATAAGCATAAGTGAAATGAAGTGGTAGTTTTCCTTCATCTTACCTCTCCTTTCTTGGCTTTGAAATAAAAAAATTATACAGGCTTTATAGAATAATGCATTAGAGTATTCTCCCTCTATCTTTTTTACCTCTAGGGATGTTTGTTCCTTGGAAATTGGTGGGAACTCACAAAGTAATCTAACTCACCTTTAAAAATGATGGGTTTTTTTTTGTTTTATTTGATGGAAGATTTTTAAATTCCTTCTCCATAGTCTTTTATATTATTAATCTATTCAGGCTTCTTATTTCAAGGAATTTGTCCAGATTGTCAAGAAAAATCATCACTTAAAAATGTTACCATTTGAAAGATTTGTCGTCACACTGAATAGATGGACACTCTTAAAAGAGTATTCATGTGGCCAGGATCAGGGAGGGAGAGTAGTAACTAACCAACCAATTAACTTCTTTCTTGTCCTTCCTTCCTTCCTTTTATTGCTTACTATATGTTAGAAATTATACATATATTCTCTCATTTAATTTATGTGGTACTCCTAAGAGCAGGTGTTGTATTGTCCTCTTTACAGATGAAGAAACTAAGGTTCAAAGAGATTCTGTGTTTGGGAAGTGTTCAATATGGAAAAAGGTTTGATAATCACAAAGCTTGGGCTCTTTCATATACTACACTATTTCTCAGTCTGAGTATTTGCCTCGTTTTCGTACTCCCATGGTTCTCAAACTTTACAGCACAAAAAATTGCTTTAGATGGTCAATTATAAAAAAGAAAGATTTCTGAGGCTCACAAGACATATTTAATCATACATATTAGGTCTGCATTAGGGTATAGGAATCAGCATTTTTAAAAAGCATCTTAGGTATTTTTTAATGCTGTTGGCTCCATGGACAACATTTTGAAGAATGTTGAGCTAGATTGTGAGTATTGTGAAAATGAGAATGATGTATTATTTATCTTATTTCTCAATAAGGGAGAACTCAACAATTGCTGAAGAAATAAGTAAGCAAATGAAATTAAAAATGAATCAATTTAGGTATATTTAGGTGTCAAAGACTTGTTCCCTCTGATTCAAAATAACTTACTTGATCAGATTACTAGTCTCTGGTATTGATGTTTCCTCCTTTACTTAATCTTCATATGTTCTCTATTAACCCTCTACTTTCTCTACATCAGGTTCATCTACAGGAGGGAGAAAGATTTATGGTCATTTAAAATGGCATCTACCATTTTATTAGTTTGTTTCACAATGAGAATTGGAAAGGACCTCTGGGAGAAGGGGCACAGGAATACAGCTCTGAGCAAGGAACACTGCTAGTTTTGTTCTTTTTTTGCCAAGTGGCTCTTTAGTCATAAGGTTGCAACTTTTGAGGCATAAGTATACTAACTTTTATGTAGAGTCTCTGAGCCATGGTACTGATACCTTGACCACAAGTTCAATATCCCCACTGTCCCTGATTAAGTCAGTGACCTGGCATCTAACTCAACACACCAACTCATTAGTGGACTATGAAATCTGTCTTGTTGCCATAAATCTGGTGTTTGTGCCTGAATTTCTTCATCAGTTTTTCTGCCCAAATCCCAGTCCTCTTCCTGAGGAATAGTTGGAAGTAAAATTAGATAGCTAAGCACATGGATTTACAAGGGATTTGAATATTATAATAACTAGCTTTTGTCATATTGAGTGTGAGCTGGACATAGAATGGCCAAATAGAAATGATTAGTGGACAACTGAAGCTATAATTCAGGCCTGTTTGGGCCTGAAAGGAACAGCTGAGGGGTCTTATGCCCAGGTACTCTTTGTCTTTTGTGTGTTGGTCCACAATGAAAGGAAGAACTCCATTCAACTTCCATTGCTTCATTTCTAAACTTTGCTAAGTTCTATTCTTAAACACTATTTTATAGTTGCAACAGCTTTCAGTAGTGTCTCATATCCTGAAAGGGGAAGCCAAAACACCTTTGAATTTTCATTTTCTTAACTTTTCAAATAGTATCACAATATTGACCTGCCTTACAGAGCATTAGAATTAACTAATTAACACTGAATAGTTCATTGGAATTGTTAAATACTATAGAAATGCTAAATAGCATTATTAGACTTGGATTCTAAAAGACAAATGAAACTCTAAATTTCATTTAAATGCTTTTATATCATAGGAATTTTTTTCTCTGAAAAGAATTTTAAAGAAGATTATGTAGTTACATCCCAGTTCCAAATAAGAAATGTCACAATGAATATAAAACATGAATGCCTACTTTCCCCACATTTCCTTTCATTCCCTACTTTTCCACAGTGCCACACATTTTTCTTTACTTCCTTATTGAACCAAGGAGGATTGCTCTACAGATGCAATCATATCTTTGACCTGTGTAACAAAGAGATACATATGTTTTCAAGTAAACCTACCACAAGACAGATACAGACTCAGTGATACTATAGATATTCAGAGTGTAATAGGAAATTGTCACATCCCAACTGTCAGTGTATTTTCATAGTGGAAGGGAAACTCAAGAAGATTTCACTTAGCTGGTATTAATGGTATTTCTTGAAAAATTAACAGAATTTTATTAGACAAAGGGAAAGATTGTTCATGTGTGCATATTTATTTGAGTAAACTATAGTTTAGAGAGGCTCTTTAGCTGGTATAGACCCACACAGTAAGTTAATTCCCAAGTCAGATTGAGAACCCAACTTTTCTCATTGCTGTTCTTGATGCTGTTTGCATTGAGCCAATTGTGTTACTTTCCTTAATAGTAAAGGAAATTTTACTGAATGCATACATAAAATAATTTTAAAATATGTTTATGGTGGGAAATTGAGAACCCTATAGTAAAATGGCCCAAGGCTAAAGGGTACTGTATGCCAGGCAGAGACAATAATAATCAAAAGTAAGATTTTTGGAATGTTGAGGTGAGATAAGAAGAGTTGGTTGGTTGGTTGGTTGGTTGAGGGTGATGAATGACCATCCATTTGCCACAAAGTATAAAGTACTGAGGAATAGTTGGAAGTATAGATAGTTAAGCACATGGATTTACAAGGGATTTGAATATTATAATGACTAGCTTTTTTCATATTGAGTGTGAGCTGGATGTAGAATGGCCAAATAGAAATGATTAGTGGACAACTGAAGCTATAATTCTTATTGGTAATGAGAGGATAGCATGTTTGGAGAATTGTTAGCATAGAAGAGAAATCAAAGTCATGAGAATAAATGGAGTATTTGAGAGAAGACAGGACAAGAGCAAACACCTCAGGATCTGATAATAAAAGCTTTTTTATTGCATGTTAATTCAGTACAATTCTTGGTTTATACATGAGGAAAGTAAAGCACAGAAAGAAGAGATTTGCTTAAAAATTCGGGAATTCCATTCGGGAAGTAGATCCCATGATTCTTTAATCCCACATCCCTTTCTCTTCCACTGATACTTTGACAATTTTCAGTGTTCTATAATAGAGGACTAGGGCTGCTCAGGTGAAATTGAAACTTGAAATGGCAACCTAAATCATAAACAAGAAGAGTATATTGCCTCCTTTAGTTTTAATTAATTTCTGCCAGCAATTCTAAGCTCATTTTGGAAGGCATAGCTTTTGGGGATGAGGGAACTTCAGATTCCCAGGTGATTACACATGGGTTTGTTTCTCTCCCTGCTTCATTTTTTCTTAGTTTTGCTGCTGTTAATTTCCTTTCATGGGGGACAGTTTGCTGAGAACCATGCGGGCTTATTTCTATGAAATACTTGGCTCCTTTTTCAAAATAGAAATGTCTCTTTTTCCTTAGTTGCTGGGGAACTCTACCTTTAATACGTCCTCTACCTCCTCTGCCCCTAGATTGGCTTGACATACTCCCAATCACATTTCTCCAGGAACCCACAAACAGGGGCAGAGTCAATAAGTTTAAGTTTAGGTTTTAAGGACTAGTTTCAAAAGACTGCTACTATGGTTACTATGGTTTAAATAATGGAGTCCCCTGAAAAATTCACATTGAAACTTAATCCTCAAAGAAACAACATTAAGAGGTTGGGTCTTTAGCACTCTTATAAAAAGGCTTGAGGTTGGACCTAGGAATTAGATGAGAGACCAGGCACCTAAATGAAGAAAAAGTAAGCTCCAATTTTTATCATGGCAGGTTTGGATCTGGTTTCCTTAACAAGACTCCTAAAATACAAGAAATAAAATCAAGAACCAATAAACGGGATGATTTTAAACCAAAAAGCTTCTTCTCAGCAAAGGAAATAATGTGAAGAGAGAGTCTGTAGAATGGGAGAAAATCTTTACCACAGGCACATCAGATAGAGCATTAATCTCCAGGATATATAAAGAACTCAAAAAAACTTAACACCAATAAAGCAGATAACTTAATAAATGGGCTAAGGAACTGAGTATGCACATCAACAAATACATGAAAAATATTTTCAATATCTCTAGCAATTAGAGAAATGCATATCAAAACTACTCTAAGATTTTATCTCACTCTAGTCAAAAATGGCAGTTATCAATACAAGCAACAATAAGTGTTGGCAAGGATGTGGGGGGAAAAGGTACATTCATACATTGTTGATAGGACTGCAAATTGGTGCAACCACTATGGAAAGCAGTATGAAGATTCTTTAGAAAACTTGGAATGCAACCACCATTAGACCCAGCTATCCCATTCCTCAGTCTATACCCAAAGGACTTAAAATCAACATACTAGAGTGACACAGCTACATCAATGTTTATAGCAGCTCAATTCACAATAAATAGCTCAACTGCGGAACCAACCTAGATGCCCTTCAATAGATGCATGGATAAAGATCTTAGATATATATACACAAGGAATACTACTCAGCATTAAAAGAGAATGAAATTATGGCATTTGTAGATAAATGTATGGAGTTGGAGAATATCATGCTAAGCAAAATAAGCCAATATCAAAAACCAGAGACCAAATGTTTTCTCTGATATATGTGGATGTTGATCCATAATGGGAGGGGGGTCAAGGGAATAATGAAGGAACTTTGCATTTGGCAGAGAGGAATGAGGGGAGAGGAGTGAGTATGAGGTTGGAAAGGACGGTGGCATGAGAAGGACATTATTACCCTGTGTACATGTATGATTACATAAATGGTGTGACTCTGCATCATTTACAACCAGAGAAATGAAAAGTTGTGCTTCATTTGTGTACAATGAGTCAAAGCACATTCTGCTGTCATGTATAACTAATTAGGACAAATAATTTAAAAAAAAAAAAGGCTTGAGGTTGAAGGGAGCATCTTTTTGCCCTTCTGTCCCTTCCTTTTTGTGAGGGCTCAGAGATGTTTTTCCCCCTGGAGAATGCAGAAACAGGATTTCATCTCGGAAGCAGAGAACGGTATTCACCAGACACAACTCCTGTTAATGTCTCAATTATGGATTTCCCAACCTCTAGAATTTTGAGTAACAAATTTCTATTTATTTATAATTTATCCAGACTATTACATTTTGTTGTAGTAGCAGAAAGGACTGAGACCTCCTTCCTTGAACCATGGATTATGATCAGTATAATTGTATCTACCTTATAAATAAGGGAATTGAGATTCAGATAATGAGTAATTGGACATGATTATAGGATGAATAACAAGTCCCTCCATGTCTTACTCCACAAAATGTGTGAGAATATAACTTTCCATGGCAAAAGGGGTTTTAAAGATGCAAATATATTAAGGATTTTGAGATGAGAAAATTATGCTGGATTATACAAATAGACCAAATGTAATCACAAGAGTCGTGTAAGAAAACTAGAGAATTAAGGTCAGAGGGGACATAATGATAGCAGACTAAGGTCAATTCTATAATGCCTGCTTTTCTAGGACTCACTTTATTTTCAGAAAATAAATTCAGCACTTTCTAATGGCCTCTACACATGGAAATTTGGAGATGTGCTGAGAGAAGAGAAATGATTGCTATGTTCTCTTTCTCTTTCTCTCTCTAATAAAGTAAGCAAAATTGGCTCAGTTTTCTCAGAATACAAGTTGTGGGTCAGGCTGCTGAAAATATTGCCAAGCTCTGTTGGAGAATGACTCAGAATGCCAGTACAATGCTGGTTGCTGGGCTGAACCCGATGCAGTGGGCATGAGCTCATAGCCAAGAGGGAAGATCAGTTTCTTTTTGTTATAGCAACTGTGCTGCTAATTTTCTTTTTCTTTTTTTCCTGATGGAGAAGTTAAGAGGGTGTTTTCTGATGATTAATGCTCTTAGAAATTACTTTTGTGGTCCATTTATGTTGATTTGCTTTGCTACAGATCTCTGTCTTAAATTGGTAATACCTTATGATGTTTAGAACCTATAGAAATTCATGATAAAAACACAAAATTATGAAATAAGTTATTCATTAATGTACTTATCCAGCTATCATTTATTGGACTCCTAGTCTGTGACAAGCACTATTAGTTATAGGGAACATAGATGTAATGGATTATAGTTTTGTCTAATAAAGCTTGATGAAGAAAAAGCAACTGAAATGAATGAAAAATATTAGAATTCATTATTAACTACACTGTTAAAAGGGTATCAAGAAAGAACTAATTAGTTCTGTCTGAGAAATCAGAGAAGGCTTCATCAGTGGATGTCATTTGAATTGGATCTACTAATGCTTGTCATGGATTAGGGCCATTTTTAGTATAGGAAACAGCATAAGAAAAGACATGAAGACTTAAAAAGCTCCTTGGTGAAAACTATAGGTACTTTAGAACATAGGATATGTGTCAGGAAGTTGTAGGATACAAGAATTATGACTATAAGATATAATGAAAATCAATTGTGAAGGCTCTTGAAAGTCATCCTAAATGACAGATCATCTATTAACAACTGTGTTTATGAGCCCAAATATTTCTGTCCTCAGAGTTTTAAGCACTTAAAAAATAGTTAATTGGGTAAAGAGAGATATAAAGCAAATAATTTATTTTATAATATAACCCCAGTAAAATGCATTTTTAAAGTTTTCTGTGAGAAATGTGGAAGGTGTAGGAGAATAAAAAGAGTAATGTGACAAGCACACTTATTTCCCATCCAGAATTAACAACCATTAATATTTGGTCACATTTGTTTTTCAATTTTTAGTTTTATTTTGAGAAAAGAGGCACTGAAGATTTATTTGGATTCTCAGGCTACTTTAACAAATTGTCTCAAATGGAGTGGCTTAAAATAACATTTCTTTTTCTCATGGAAATCTAAAATCCAGGCATCTGCAGGCTAGTTCCACTTGCTCTGAAGTCTTCAGGCGATGATCCTTTCTTGCCTTTTCCAGACTCTGATGGCTCCATGCATTCCTTAGCTTCCTCAGATTTGTGGTCATGTTATTTTAATTTCTGCCTTCATGTCACCTGTTCCTTTTTTGTTTCTGACAAGGACACTTGTTGGATTTAATATCCAATGGGTAATACAAGAGAATATCATTTTAGAAACTTTAACTTAATTATATCTATAAGAACTCTTTCCAAATAAGATAATATTTATGAGTTCCAGAGATTTGGATGTAGACATAAATTTTGGGAACAGTCATTCAACCTACTATGTACATATAGCTATAATGCCTTTTATTCAGAAAACAAATCATGTTTCTCATTCTCACTTACTAAAGATATTCTTCTTCATATTGTTTTATACCATTTGTTTTCAACTATATAACATCATCTAGTATTTTCTCTATGTATATATGGTTTTGGATTTATCAAAGAATATCATCATCTATACAAATTATTCTGAAATTTGTCTTTTAATCACAATATTATATTTCTAAGAATTGTGTAACTTTGAGAACTCAAATTATATAAGTTTTAGTCTATTCCTCTAAGTTACTTTTTATTAATCAGAAGAAGCTAGGTGGCAAAAAAAATCTTAGTTATTTAATACAATATTAGTTCTCACTCTGGGTACATAAGCAGCAAGGGTCAGTAGTATGCTCTGCTCTATAAATTTATTTAGGATCCTAGTTAAAGAAATTTATACCATTTTAGCATTACACTATGAAAAATAAGATCTCTTTAGCTACCACAGCAGGAGAAAAGAAAGAAGATAGCTTTAAGGTCTCACACAAACAATTAAATGCTTCAGTGCAGAAGTTTCATTTCCATTCACAAGTTGTTGGCCAGAAATAATCACTTTACCCCTGCCTGAATGCAAAGGAGGTTTAAAAGTATGTCCAGAAGGAAAACAGTACTGGCTACAGAAATAGAAATCCAAACACTTGGGTATTATTCCATCATATGAATATATCACATTAAAAACCCATTCCCATATGGATGGTCATTAAACAAGTTTCTAATATTTTTGCCATTGCAAATAATGCTACATCAAGCATTTTTATGTGGTAATTTCTACTCATATGTGAGCAAGTTCCAAGTCATATGCCTAGAAATAGTTTTATTCTTTCATGGGTTATGCATAATTTTTATTTGTGTAGAGGCTATCATATTGTGTTGGATTATTAGTTTACATTTTTACCAGCTATATATTCAAGTACTATTGCCCCTACATTTTAAGCAGCACTTACATTGTCATGCTTTATAATTGACATCAGTTTCATTAGTGGAAAAGGATATCTCATTTCTATTTTAATTTACAGTTCCTATTACTACATTTAACATTTTGATACATATATTTTTTCAACTTAACTTAGCAAACATTTATTGAGCACATCTCATATGCTTAAAGTTATGCTAATAACTAATTATATAGAATTCATTTCTAATTTAAGGTAGTAAATCTAGTCTCTGGATGTGACAACAGTCTGGAAGGACCAAGTGGGTTCTCTAAGTCCTGAGAAATGCAAAATGAAAATGATCTCAGAGACTACCCTAGTATGTAGTGATGTTGCCATACTAAGTCTGGAGTGCCTAAGTCCAGGTTTCTTTTATGTATGAGATTTTAATTTTGTTTAGGAAATAATTATTTTTCTACTTCATACACAGACATACCTATTTTTAATTGATAAACAAACACATGTCCCATTGACCTGGTGTGTTAGTGGAATGGTAACATTTAGAGCATCTGGGACAAATAGTGTTGAAGTCATATCCTCATTTTGCCATTTGTTAGCCATGCAGATTTGGACATGTTTGTTGTCTTCTCCAAGCCTCTGCTTTTCTCTCTGTAACATTAACTAGAAATACTGATATTATTGGATAGTTATGATAATTAGATGAGATCATGAATATAAAGTGTTTAGCAAGATTCATGTGTATTTCATAAATGAAGCCACTATGCTTGTTTTGTTATAATTAGGGCCATTATAACCTTGCCTTTTCCCCAAAAGCATATCCACCAGGTGTCATAGGCTTTGAAGGCAATTGATACTCAACTCTCATTCTCTTTGTTTTAGTCCCTCCTTTTTGATCTTTGTTCACTTTAATGCCTGGTAAAAATGGCAAAAGCAGGCAGAATCATATATCACAGAAAAAATTCATTGCAAAGACACTCTAGAACAATATATCTCCAAATGGTCCACAGCATATATAGAATCAGAACAATCAATTGTAACAAAGTGACTCTCTACCACTTATGAACACCAACCCTGGAGCCCAAATGTCTGCCTCATAATCTGGCTTTGCCATCCTGTAGCTTTTCCTTGTAAAGTTTGTGTTAATTTTCTCTTACTCGGATTACTGCCCTCAGAGTTATTGCAGAATTATGTGAGTATATATGTGTAATATTAGAAGAATGCTTGGCACACAGACCTGTGTGTTTGCGATCATCATCACCATCATCATAATAATCAGCAGCATCATATCATTTAAGCATCCCATATATAGTACTCAGCAAACTAATGCAATTTCTTTTTTTTTCCAAATATAACTAATGAGATTGTTACAAGCTTATTTTTAATTCTCAAAAATAGATTATTATAATTTTACTTATAATCATCAAGATAACCCTGAAAATTAATAATTTATTCCTATTTTATAACTGAGGAAAATGAGTTCAAGAAATTTAAGTATCTCGTCCAAAATCACACAACTCTGTAAATATACATAGATGGGGACCTTCTACATAGCAAGCACTCAATAATTAGTATTATTATGTGAAAAGTTGGAATTTGATCCTTTATTTACATAACTTCTAAATAAATTTTTTTTGCTCATTTTATAAAACTGATTATCCAGCTATTTCTTATGATTATATTATTGCATTATAGTTATACATAATATTGAAGTTTTTTTGACATAATCATATGCATAGAATATAATCTGCTTCCACTTTAGTCCCCAGTGTTTTCCCTTTCCTTCCTTTCCTCCTGTCCCTGTCCTTCCTCTTCTCTACTGTTCTTATTTCTATTTATTTACTGTTTTTAGGTTAGTGCTTTATATTATATATATGGATATATTCATATGTGTACATAGCTTATTTGGTCAATTTCATTCCACCATTCCTCTCTTTTCCTATCCTTTCTCCCTCCACATCAATCCCCTTACACTGTTTCACTCATCTCCCTTCATTTTCATGGGATTCTCCTTTACCATTTTTTTTTCTTACTTTGGTCTAGCTTCTGCATATGAGGAGATAAGAAAATTACTCTGGAAAGTAGAATGGAGATTGTTCAAAAGATTAGCAATGTAACCACCATATGACTCAGCTATCCCACTCCTCTGTATTTACCCAAAAGAACTAAAATCAGCCTACTATAGTGATACAGGAGCATCAGTGTTTGTATTAGCACAATTCACAACAGCCAAGTTATTCATAAGCCCAAGAGCCTATCAACAGATGAATGGATAAAGAAAATATGTTCTGTATACACAATGGAGTTTTACATCCATAAAGAAGAATGAAATTATGGCATTTGCTGGTAAATGAATGGAACTAGAGATTTTCATGCTAAATGAAATTAACAGCTCTCTTAAAAATATTTTATTGACTGACCTGTTTACTTATATTTTCCCAATGGCATTGAGGAGCTGCATATCATGAAATGCAAAAACATATGGTTGTGGTTTACACAATTGAATATTATTAGTATTGTGATTTTAATTTTTGATAATTAGAAAGTAAAATAAAATTATTTTAAAATGGAAACCCTCATAAAGAGCAAGACATTTACAATAATTATAATATTAGGTGAATCTGAAATTTTTACAAAGTTCAGTGTTATATTACCCTACATTGAGGATGTTAGATTTTAAAGTAGGTACCCATTGTCTGCTTTTAATTATCACCATGTAACTGAAGCCACACACAAACTTCTACCTGCTCTTTTGTAACTGCTTGGATTTGTTTGAATGTTTTCTTAATTTGCATTGAGACTGTTATGAAATAGTAATCCAATGTTGTTTTACTGTTGTTAATGAAGATCACTAAGGTTTTGTTTTAAATATTTTTAATTTTTCTAATTAGTTATACATGACAGTAGAAAACATTTTTGACATGTCATATATAAATAGAGTATAACTTCCCAGGCTTCTGGTTAGTACATGATGTATTATTACACAAGTTGTTTAATAATATATGCACATTGAGCAATAATGTCTAATTTATAATACTACTGCCATTCCTACCCCATTCCCACTCCCCTCCCTTAACTCCCTTTTGCTTAATCTAAAGTACCTTTATTCTCCAGCCCTCCCCACCCCCTTATTGCAAATTAGTATCAGCGTATCACAGAAAATATTTGGTCTTTGGTTCTTTGGAATTGGCTTATTTTGCTTATCATAATATTTTTCCAGTTCCATTTTTTTACCTGCTATTGCCAAAACTTCATTCTTCTTTAAGGCTGAGTAACATTCCATTGTGTATATATACCACAATTTCTTTATCCATTCATCTGTTGAAGGACACCTAGATTGGTTCCATAACATAGATACAGTGAATTGAGCTGCAAGAAATATTAATCAATATAGCACACTGATTTTAACTCCTTAGGGTATAAACTTAGGAGTGGGATAACTTGATCAAATTGTGGTTCCATTTGAAGTTTTCTGAGGAATTTCCATAGTGTTTTCCATAGTGGTTGATATGGAAAGTGATTGTTAGTAGACTTACTCTTTCCTTGAATTTGAGGAAAATGTTATTTCTTCTTTTTAGATGTACATGACAATAGAGTGTATTTTGACATATTATACATACATGGAATATAATTTATTCCAATTAGGATACATACATGGAATATAAATTATTATAATTAGGATCCCATTCTTGCAGTTGTACATGAAGTGGAGTTTCATTGGTCATGTGTTCATATATGGACATAAGAATGCTTTGTCCTATTCATTCTATTGTCTTTCTTATTCCCATCTCTCTCCTTTACTTTCATTTCCCTTTTGTATAATTCAATGAACTTTTGTTCTACTCCCACCCATATGTATGTGTTAGTATCCACATATTAAGAGAATATTCAGCCTTTGTTTTTTGGGGAATTGACTTATTTCATTTAGCACAACAGTATCCAGCCATGTATCAACAGATATTATAAACTCACTCTTTTTATGTCTGAGTAATATTAATTTATGGCATCTAGGTTGGTGTAGTTTAGATACTGTGGATTGAGATAGCTATAAAAATTGATGTGTATGCTGATTTCTAGTCCTTTGGGTATATACTGAAGAGTGGGATAAATGTGTCAAATAGTGGTTCTATTCCATGTTTTCTAAGGAATCTCCATACTGCTTTCCATAGTGGTTGCACCAATATGCAGTCCCACCAGCAGTGTATGAGTAAGCCTTTTCTCCTACATCCTCGTCAACACTTACTATTTTTCATATTATTCATAATTGCCATTCTGACTGAAGTGAGATGGAATCTCAGTGTAGTTGTAATTTGAGTTTGTCTAATTGCTAGAGATGTTGAACATTTTTTCATATATTTATTGGATGTTTATATTTCTTCTTCTGTCAAGTGCCTGTTCAGTTCCTTTACACATTTATTGATTGGGTTATTTGGTTTTGTGTGTGTTGTGTGTGTGTTGAGGTTTTTGAGTCCTTTGTATATCCGAGAGATTAATGTTCTATTTGAGGTGCAAAGATTTTCTTGCATTCTGTAGACTCTGTCCTCACATTCTTGATTGTTTCCTTTGCTGTGAAGGTGCTTTTTTAGCTTGATACCAATCCCATTTATTGATTCTTGAGTAAATCTTCCTTAAAACAGGAAACATCCTTACTCATTTTTAGTAATATTTCCTAAAATTTATCTCTCTGGTGTATTTCTTATTGATAGTGTTGTGCTGCTATAACTTTTCATTTTTTTCAGTATTTTCATGCATGTAAATGTAAAGTTTATAAGTAACATATCCACAATAAAACATTTGCCTTTTACTTAAAAACTATTTTATTGTAAGTATTTAGGATGGATCACATGATGTTTTGAAATATTTTTACATAGTTGAGCATATTAACATATCCATCATAACACATAGTTTCTCACTCTTTTCTTGTTTGTATTGTAGGAGCATCTAAAATCTACCCCTAGAAAATTTCCAGTATCCTGTACAATATTAACTATCATCATCATAATGTACATTGCATATCTGGACCTACTTAACCTATACTTCTATAATTTTATACCCTTTAACCTATTCCCTCCATTTTCTCTCTCAGTCTGATACTTATGGTAACCACCTCTCTGATATTTGTTTTTATATATTTGACCTTTCCCCCCAAAAGATTGCACATATAAGTGATATTATATAGTGGTTTTCTTTCTGAGTCTGGTTTATTGTACTTAGCATAATGTGCTCCAGGCTTATCCCTTTTGTATTAATTATAATGTTTAACCCATTTACACTTAAGGTATTTAGTGCTATATTTGGGTTTAAAATTAATGTCCTATATTTTATTGAGTTTTCTGTGTTTTTTAGATTGTTCTTTGCTTTCTTTCATTGCCCTTCATTTACATGGAAGGGAAATGCATGATAATGTTAGATTACTTTCATGTAGATATTTCTGGAAGGTTATAACCTGATACTTAATTGAAATATTTCAGAAAATATGAGGAAAGTGTTGTTTATACACTTATACATCAGAGAATATTCCTCACAGAAATGGTGCAAAATTTCAACTTATTTATAGAAAACCAAAGATTAGATGCTTATTCTTTGAGAGTATAAGCTCAGTGAGCACAAAGATATTACCTCATTCATTTATTTGCTGGCTTACTTAATAGCACATAGCACAATATTTTTTTATGAGTAACTCATTAAATTGATGAATAAATGAACTGGCTGCAGTTATGGTATATTCCAAACAGCAACATATTAGAGTCAAAAGTCTTTAAGGTTGTTTTTTTTCCTAGATATCTTACAACATGTAATAAAGAAAGTACTAAACATTTCTGGGTTTCATTTTATCCATCATTGTTCGTGACAAGTATTTAATAATATAAATTGTGTCAAATTATTTTGAAAGTGTACACTTCTGGACATATCTACTATATTGTTATAGATACTATATGCAGTAACAATTTTAATATATGGTATTTATCAGAACCTATTTATAATGTTCCAGTATTAAAATAAAATAAAAACCTTCTATCTTGAATATTTAAATGTATGTTAATATTTAATTTTTAATTAATTTTTATTTGTTTTAGTTAGTTATACATGACAGTAGGATGCATTTATGCACTTTGATGTATCATATATAAATGGGATATAATTTCTCATTTTTTCTCAGTGTGAATTTTGCAGAATCATATTGGTCATGTAGTCATATATACACATAAAGTAATAATGACTGTTTCATTCTACTGTCTTTCCTATTCCCACATCCTCTCCACTCCCATCTTATCACTTCCCTCTACTTAATCTAAGTTAATTCTGTTCTTCTCTAGTGCCCCCCACCTTATTGGAATTAGCATCTGCATATTAGAGAAAACATTAGGCCTTTGGTTTTGTGGGACTGGCTTATTTCACTTAGAACAATATTTTCCAACTACATCCATTATCTAACAAATGCCATAATTTCATTCTTCTTTAAAGCTGAGTAATATTCCATGAGTGTATATACCACATTTTCTTTATCCACTCATCTATTGAGGGACACCTAAGTTGGTTCCATAGTTCAGCTATTGTGAATTTAGCTTCTATATACATTGATGTTGTTGCATTACTGTAGTATGCTGATTTAAAGTCCTTTGGATATAGACAGAGGAGTGGGACAGCTGGGTCAAATGGTGGTTTCAGTCCCAATTTTCTGAGAAATATCCATACTGCTTTCCATAGTGGTTATACCAATTTGCAGTCCCATCAGCAATGTATGAGTGTACTTTTCCCCTCACATCCTCGCCAACCCTTATTGTTGCTTGTATTGTTGATAATTGCCATTCTGCCTGGAGTGAGATAAATCTTAGAATAATTTTGATTTGCATTTCTCTAATTGCTAGAGATGTTGAACATTTTTATCATATATTTGTTGATTGATTGTTATTATTGTTTGGATGTGAGGTGTCCCTGAGAAGCTCACCTGTGAAACAATAGGAGAAATAACTGGGTTGTGAGAGTCTTAACCTAATCAGTGATTTAATCCCCTGATTGTGATTAACTGAGTGGTAACTAAAGTAAGTGGTAGATGTGGCTAGAGAAGGTGGGAATTGAGCATGCCTTTAGAGAATGTGTGTGTGTGTGTGTGTGTGTGTGTGTGTGTGTGTGTGTATCTAGCAAGTTGAGTCTCTCACTCTCTGCTTCCTGATTAACATGTGAGCTGTTTCCCTCTGCCACACTCTTCCACCATGATGTGCTGCCTTACCTCAAGCCCTGAGGAATGGAGCTGGCCTTCTATAGACTAAGACTTCGGAAACCATGAGCCATCAAGTAAACTTTTTCTCCTTTACAATTGTTCTGGTCAGATCTTTTAGACACAGCAGTGAAATACCTGGCTAAACAATTGTATTTCTTCTGTGAAGTGTCTGTTCAGTTCCTTAGCCCATTTATTGGATTGGGTTATTTGTTTTTATGATGTTAAGTTTTTTGAGTTCTTTATATGTCCTAGAGCTTAATGCTTTATATGAAGTGTGTGTGGTAAAGATTTTCTCCCATTCTGTAGATTCTCTTTTCACATTATTGATTGTTTCTTTGGCTGAGAAGAGGCTTTTTAGTTTAAATACAACCCATTTATTGATTCTTGATTTTACTTCTTGCACTCTAGGAGTCTTGTTGAGGAATTATGTTCTTTAGCTATCATGAGGAACATTTGGACCTACACTTGCTTCTAGTAGGCGCATGATCTCTAGTGTAATGCCTAGATCTTTGATCCATTTGAAGTATTTTTGTGCAGGGTGAGAGATAGGGGCTTAATTTAATTTGCTACATATGAATTTCCAGTTTTCCCAATATCATTTGTTGAAGAGACTATCATTTCTCCAATGTGTGTTATTGGCAACTTTGTCTAGTATGAGATAACTGTATTTATGTGGGTTTGTCTCTATGTCTTATATTCTATATTCTATACTATTGTCTATGTATCTGTTTTGGTGCCAATACCATACCATTTTTGTTACTATGGCTCTCTAGTATAATATAAGTTCTGGTATTATGATGCCTCCTGCTTCATTTTCTTGCTAAGGATTGCTTTGGCTAGTCTGGGTCACTTAGTTTTCCAAATGAATGTCATGATAGCTTTTCCTAATTCTATGAAGAATGTCACTGAGATCTTAATAAAAAATGCATTAAATCTAAATAAAGCTTTTGGTAATGTGGTCATTTTGGCATTGTTATTTCTGTGTATCCCCGAGCTTGGAAGATCTGTCCATATTCTAAGGTCTTCTTCAATTTCTTTGCTTTCACTAAGTTTTTTTTTTTTCCACCTCCACTCAGTTCTAGGTGTAATGTCTCAGTACAGATAAATAATCTTTAGTCTTGTTTCTTAATTTTCAATTCCTTTCATGATGATGATAATATGTTAATAGTATTGAATATTTTTGATCATTTAATTTGGGACCAATATTATGTTAAATGATCAACATTTTTTATCCCATTTATTTCTCTAATAGTTATTATTCCCACTCAATAGAGGTGCAAACTGAGGCTTAGAAAATCAAAATAAATAGCTTAAGATATAGCCAGAATGATTCCAGAAACTTTTAGTCACTAATTATATTTTTCTTCTTATGAATGCATAAATTACTTGTAGCAATTATTAAGAATATATGTAACCAAAGAGAAGAAAATTAAAGAAACTGCTCATAACCCAATTCAAAAGCACCAATGTTAGCACATTAATGTAATTTTATTTTTATTTGTCTCTATAAATATGTAGGTAGATTAGATGGATGATAGAAATAGAGACAAAGTAAAACACTGCACACATACTTTTCTTTAAAATTAAATAATATGATTCATTTTTTATAAACCTATTTTATTTTCATTTGATAATCTATTATAAATCTTAACAATATAGTTAGTGCTTTTTACAAGAGTCTTTTTAAGGAGTTCTCAGGAGTCCATTTGGATGCAATATAATTTACTGATTCCTTCAGGTTAATTAAGTTCTATAATAAACAATGATACAATGAGCACTTTGTGTTCACTACAGTTATTTTATTGGGTCAAATTTTCAGATATAAAATTGAGATTATGTCCTGTCATTTACACACCACTTCCAGAAATATATAAGTTGTTTTCAAAATTAAATAATTTTTTTATTAATTATTTAACTTTTTGTGGCTTAATTAAATATTTTTAGTAAGGCAAATAATAACTCAGTTTTGTTTTGTTTGTTAACTTTTGTGTTCAGGTCCTCCCCATTACCCCTCTGTGTAATTGTGATAATTTTATTTTGCTTGAGAGACATTTTTAACTAATAGACTTTTTGCAACTATCTTTTGTTTACATAAAAAATGAGTGGAAAAAAAGAATTCTCATATGCTTTCTTACCATCCCTCTAATTTTCCCTATTATTAATATCTTGCATTAATGTGGTACATTTATTAGAATTGATGAATCAATATTGATACATTATAAACTGAAGACCTTAGTTATATTAGGATTCACTTTTTGTGTTTTACATTTTATGCATTTTTACAAAGTATGTTGACATAAATGCACCATTACAGATTTGTTCTGCCTATTCATGCCTCTCTCCCTCCCTTCTCTAAAATCCCTGGCAACTACTGTCTCCATATTTTTTTCTTTCCCAGAATACCATATAATTGGAATTATATAGTATATAACATTTTCATAATAGCACTTTTACTTCGCAATGTGAATTAAAGGCTCCTCTGTGCTTTGAAAAGTCTTTTCATTTTTTTTCACTGAATGATATTCCATTTATATAGGTGGATATTAATCAGTTAATCTATTGAAGGCCACCTTTCTTCTGTTCCTGTGCTGGGGTTTGAACTAAGGGTCTCACACAAGAAGGACAGCTTGTTTGTTCCAATTTTAGGCAATTATGAATAAAGTTTCCATAAACATTAGTGTGCAAATTTTGTGTGAGCATTTTCAAATGATTTGGGTAAATAGCAATGATCATGATTGCTGGATCATATGGTTAAAAGGACATTTGGTTTTGTGAGAAATTGCCAAATTACTTTCCAAAGTGGCTGTACAATTTGGCACTCCCATCACTAACAGATGAGAGTTCCTGTTGCTCCACATATTCACTAGCGTTTGGTGTTCTCAGTAATGTGGATTTTTGTCTTTGTAACAAAAAGATAGTGGTGTGTCATTTTTGTTTTAGTTTGCAATTTCTAATGACATATGATATTGCACATCTTTTCATAGCTTATTGGCTATCTGTGTCTTATTTGGTGAGATTTCTGTTAAGATTACTAGCTCATTATTAAATTGGGTTTGTTTTTTCTTATTGATTTTTAAGAGTTATTTGTATATTTTAGACACCAGTATTTTATCTAATACATGTTTTGCAAATATTTTCTCCTTGTTCATGAATTTTTATTTTCTTAAGGGAAAGCTTTTTATATGAAGTAAACTAGTTTATTCTCTACTTCATAAAATTGGATATTACCTTAGATACCCAAGATATCTGGTAACATATCTGGTCTAAAAAAATACCCAAGACCTGGTAATTTATATAGAATAGAAATGTATGTGTCATAGTTCTAGAGGCTAGAAGTCTAAAATCAACATGCTGCAGGTTTGATGCCTGGAAAGGGCTCACTCTCTTTCCAAGAACATACCTTGTCACTACGTCCTCCAGACAGGCAAAGTGTTTTGTGTTCACTTGATGGAAGACAAACAAGAATTGCCTTCATTCCTTACAAGGCACTAATTCCATTCATGAGGATGGAAATGTCGTAGTCAATGACTCCCTAGAGGCCTCCTTATTTAATATGAGGAGATTAAATTTGTTTTGGGGATTAAATTTCAGTTTTCTCATTTTGGGTGGGGAGGGTACCAGGAATTGAATTCAGGGGCACTCGACAACTGATTGAGCCACATCTCCAGCCCTATTTTGTATTTTATTTAGAGACAAGGTCTCACTGATTTGCTTAACACCTCGTTTTTGCTCAGGCTGGCTTTGAACTTGCACTCCTGCCTCAGCTTCCTGAGATGCTGTGCCACTGTTTCTTTACTTAAAGATTATTTTTATCATATAAATTATTTTTTCATTGTCTTATATGACTGGAATAGAAGCTTCATCTTTCTATTTCTCAGTATTCACAGACCCTAGACTAGTTTCTGGCATATAGTAGACGTTTAATAAATTTCTATTAGTTAAATATGGAAGGATTTATTCTGGAATTTCTGTATTGATTCATTTTATAACTATTTATGTACCATTTAAATATAGTTTAAACACACGTAGGTTGATTGCCGCAGTCTGACTGGGCACAAGATCGCAAGCCACTCACACCTTGTAGATTCAAACAGCAATTCTTTATTCCCGAACTCACACCGGCCTCTACACAGGTTCTGGGGAAATCCAAGTTCTGCCCACAAAATTCACGTACTCCACCAGGCTTTGAATCCCAAATACTTTCTGAATTCCATGAGAACTCAATGGGAACTTAGGCAGCAGGATGCGCCCTATTCCCAGCAGGAATAATCTTAAACCTGGAACTGCCCTAAACCCAAATTGTCTTAAACTGGAACTCCCTAAACCCAAGGAGGGGGATACTTCCTAAAACCTGCAGGATACACCCTAAACCTGGATCCACCCTGGTCCTTGAGCAGGGTCACCTTTCTCAAACACACATGCAATTTCACAGCGAATTTCCAAGGCAAGTCCATTTAACATGGGGTACGCTGGCAAGGAAATTTCGATGTGTCATTCCTACTTGGCAATGGCCCTCAGCAGTTGATGTTTTGTTATTTGCACATAAGTTCTTCTTTACTCTTTTTTTTTAAAGAATTCTTGACTGTTCTCTTGGGTTTTGAAAACTAAATTTTGGAATTCTTCTTTCTTAGTCTAAAAATATATTTGGAATTTTATTGAAATTATGTTAAATTTATAGACTAATTTGAGCAGAGCTTACACATTACAATGTTAAGTCTGTATGCAGGAACATTGTGTGTCTCATCTTTTTCTGTTCATACTAGAATTTGGGTAACTTTATTTTTGCAAATTCTTCATTTCTGGTAAGTGTATTTGGAAGTAGTTTCTATTTCTATTGATAGTGAGCATAAGATTTTTAAATTATATTTTAGAACTGAATATTGATGATATATTAGAAAACTATATATACTTGCAAGTTCAATATAAATCACACTGTTTTATAGCTATTTAAGTAATATTTCTGGGAACTGTAGGTGGCATTCAATGCCCTTACATGTACCTGTGTACTGCGTGCTTTAGGAGCAATGAGAAGATTTTTAAAAACCTTAAAATAAAAACAAAAGAAATAAAATATTGCCACTTTTTTTCTGAGACATGCAAGTCTTTTTAAAGAATTAATGAGCCTCAGTTTTCTAAAATCTAAAGGGAAATAAATATGTGAGTTCCAGACAAAAATAATAATTAATATATATTTAGGCTGAACTATAATTCTTACTATGCTCACAACAATATTATGTAGTAATTACCACTATTACTCTTTTACATATAAGAAGATGGGGATTTTGAGAAACTTAGAAGCAATATATTATTGTACTGGTTAATAAGTGAGGGTTTTGGATCCTGACTTTCTAATTTAAATCCCAATACCAACTCCTTAATTTATTCACTATAAGACTTTGGATGAATTTCTTAAACTCTCTGAGCATTAACTTCCTTATTCTCAATATGAGAAATAATATTCATAATATATACTGCTAAAGTATATATTTGAAAATTTAAAATAGTGCTTAGAATAGTGTTTGACATATAGAAAATTCTTAATAGATATAAGCCAATATTTCCAGTCAGTTCTGACTGCTTTAAAGCTAGAAATACTGTGAGAGTCTTAGACACATGTATGTTACATGGACACCCTGTGCTTTGAAAGAATATCATAGAACCAGAGGCTTCTCCCTTCATCAAATTTTGTATCCTTTCAAGTTTATTTTAAATAAACAGTTTTTTTTAAAGTGTAGAGAATTCCATTGATTGTGGCCTTGTGACAACATTTCAAAAAAAAAGATATATATATATATATATATATATATTAATTTTGAGATAGGATCTCCCAAAGTTGCTTAGGGTCTTGCAAAATTGCTGAAGCTGACTTTGAACTTGCAATCCTTCTGCCTCAGCCTCATTAGCCTGGATTATAGGTGTGTGCTACAGCACCTGCTTTCAACAATATTTTCTGATCAATTAGAGCAATGTGTGAACAGAAACCGCTACACCTTGAATTCTTACCTCCTTCATCTAATTTTATAGACAATTCAATTTTCTTCTCTATCAATACTTTCCTTTTCTAAAGCACTATCATTAGATTACTAGAATCACCTCATAATTCGTCTTTCTACTTCTGCATCCCTCACTCCCAGCCAGGTCAAAGTTCTATTGCAAGAACAGTAGCAATATCCTTTTACCATAAGTCAGATTCTGTCATGCTCTACTCAGAACTCTCCAGTTACTTCCTACTTCATTCCAAATAAAAGAATATTAAAATTAATTTTGAGGCACTACTTGTCCTTTGTTGCTTCTCTGTCTTCATCTCTTACTAGTTTATTCCTTGCTCACCATGTCTCTGCCACACTGATCTCTTTTTCTTGAGCATTCCAGACACCTTCCCAACTGCTTCCTCTGTCTAGAATACTCTTTCCTCAGATATCTATTTTGATGACCCAGTTTCCTCACTTAAATCTCTGTTGAAAAACCTACCTTCAAATATTTCTTTGACCTCAGTATTTAATAAAGAAATGTGTTCTACTCATACCTTACTTGCCACACTCATACCCATGACCTTTTCTCCTTTTTATAGAACTTAATTGTATATTTGTTTTTTACTAGCATAGTTCATGATATATGCAGGCTCTTAATATTTATTATTGACTTTGGTAGTACCTATGCTTGCATTATATAACAATGAAAACTGAAATTTGATGGTCACTTTGGGATCATCTAATACAGCTCCTTCACATTCCAGAAAAGTCATTGATGATGCATGCAATTTTCTTTCTTTCTTTCTTTCTTTCTTTCTTTCTTTCTTTCTTTCTTTCTTTCTTTCTTTCTTTCTTTCTTTCTTTCTTTCTTTCTTTCTTTCTTCCTTCCTTCCTTCCTTCCTTCCTTCCTTCCTTCCTTCCTTCCTTCCTTTCTTGCTTTCTTTCTTATGTCTTCCAATACTGAAAACAGTGTAAGCCAATTACATAAAAACAGTGAAAATAAACACAAACACAAACCCACAATGATATAATAAGACCATCGAAACAAGGATAACATAATCCAGTGGTACACAATGAAGGTAAGAATAATTTTAGGGCTGGGGTTGTGGCTCAGCGGTAGAGCTCTTAATTAAGTGATGGTTTCTTTTAGCCAAAACAAAGCAAGAAATACTTAGAATTAAGTAGTTGTTATTAAAACATATTCTAAGATTACCATTATTACCATTATCAAAGGTACATGTTTAATACAGACTTTTGCTGCATTCTAGATATAGTGAATCAGCCTATTTTGTTTTGGCAGGTAGACCTGGAGGTCTATATTTTCTCACAAGTTTCTCAGGTGGTTCCTGTGCATTTTATTGGTTGCAACCCACTATATTAAAGGGAGCATGTATGTAAGGCATCTTGAATAACACAATAAGTATAGTCATTTACAGTAGAAAATGGTTACAAGTAGCAATTAGTTTCATAAGTAAAATAATTTTCCAAGAGTCACAGAATGTTGAGCCTAAATCAGACTGCCTTCCAACACTTCCATTATTTCTGTTGCACCTAGACTAGTTACAATAGTTTACCTTCTTAGTAAACTTATATTTATGATCAGATTGAATTGGTTAATATCAGTAATTTTGTACTCAACAACTCTCAGGTACCCAGCCTATAAGATGATATTTACACTCAAGAGCAGATTCTGAGAAGTATAACTTGGATGCTATCTGTTTTATTAAATAAGATAAATGACATGAAGGGTTATTGTTTTAGTCAGCTTTTTCACTGCTGTGACCAAAAGACCTGACAAAAACAATTTTAGAGGAGGAAACGTTTACTTGGGGGTTCACAGTTTCAGAGGTCTCTGTCATAGAAGGCCAGCTACAATCTCTGGGGCTTGAGGGGAGTCTGAATATCATGGCAGAAGAGTGTAGTGGAGGAAATCAGCTCAGAACATGATTAGAATGCAGGGAGAGACTCCACTCACCAAATATAAAATATATATTCCAAAGGCATATCTCCAGTGATCCACCTCTTCCAGCCACACCCTCCTGCCTTAAATTTTTGCTCAGTTAATCCCTATCACAAGATCAAATCACTGATTGGGTTAAGGCTCTCATAATCCAACCATTTCACCACTACACCTTCCTGCATTGTCTCACACATGAATTTTTGGGGGACACTTTACATCCAAACAATAGCATTTATATTGCTCAATAGGGTAATGCCCCTTTGTATTTTCCTATCTTCCTGCTTACTCTAGTTTAATTTAAGTCTTTTTTTTTTATCACTTACTGTTATTTAGTTCTCTCATTTTAACACTGATAAATTGAGGTCCAAAGAAAAGAATATACCCTAGATCAAATGACAAATAAAGAATTAGGAACAGATCCCAATTCTCCTGCTTCTTCACCCGCTGTTCTTTTTTTGTTGTTGTTGTTCTTTCTAGTTGTACATGACACTAGAGTATATTTTGAGATATTTATACAAACATCTCTAACCTATAATTTATACAACTTATATTTATACAAACATATCTATAATTCCTCCACTCTTTCTTTTTTCATTCTGTTCTTTCCATCTAAATTCCATTCCCTAAATATACTAACTGATTTGGCTTTAAATACAAATGTTAGAAGAAGAAAAGAAAAAATGTTGTGTTACTGGTCCTTTGTTTGTATGAAGAGGACAGTTGAATAAATCTAACATGACTTTCCTATATACATATTATGAATACACACAGTGAATTTGCACATCATGTACATCCACAAGACTATAATCCTAATTAGAATAAGATGTATTTCATGTTCATATAAATATGTCAAAATATACTCTATGGTCGTGTATAATTATAGAGAACAAATAAAAATAAAAAGAGAACAATGGGTGAAGAAAAAGATTTGGGATCTTTTCCTAATTCTTTATGTGTTATTTGATATAGGGTGTACTTCTTCTCTCTAGACCTTGATTTATCAGTTATTAAAATGAGAGGACTAAATAATCTTCTAAGATCTTTTTTCAGATAGAACGTTTTTTTCTAGAACTCTATCATGAATTTGTTGTAGCAAAATTTGACAAATATTTCATAGATGTTAAAAGCTATATTGATAACCTATATTTTAATCATCCAAATACATGCAACACTATTTGGCATGTGCATTTTCATCTAATGTGAACATTAGAATACGTAAACTATAGTTTTGGCCCCTTTAAATGACTTAGGCATAAAAATTTAAAAGTATTTTAGTTGTGTATGTTATCTCATGCACATGTATATGATGTGTCTTATCATAATTTAAAGATATTTCTTAAATGCATTTTATTGCTCTACTTGGAAGGCATTAGAAGGGATGAAAATGAGATTGTGTCCTCTACACACGTGACCACAGAGGCAGATGTGAATGATAGCAATGCATGTTGTTAGTCTGGCATGTTAGCACTAATAGTCATGCAAAGATTAACTTTAGGGGACATATATGTATTAATATTATTTGTTGGTTAAAACATTTTATTTACAATATTTTTTATCTTCACATCAACTATCTTACATTGTAATCATTCAACTCCCTCATTTTAAAAACAAGGAAGCAGAGGACTAATAGACTTTTGTATAGTAAAGCAAGAATTCTAACCCAGGTATGTTTCTCTCCAAAGACATGTTCTTTCAAATTTTCAGATGAATTTGGAGTTAATCAAATAGACTGAACTGGATCTCTGGTAAGGGCCCAAGTGTTGGGTAGTAAAAGACAGTGGTTTCTATATGAGCCTTTTTGAAAATAACATATATACCATATGTGGAACTTCACATTTGTCTCAAGGAGATACATTACAAAACTGCCAGATCCAAGAGAGCATGAGAAATACTCCAGAGGAATGTTTCTTTTCCATCCTTATCTGGCATTGCCTATTGCACAATCCAGAAAGTGGACTTTGAGAATATGGCCACACATATATAGTTACTGAAAATAACTCTACCATTAAATATAGAAATGTGCAAAGTAAATTTTCAGACAGGAATAGAATATACAGTTTTCCTATATTTACTTAAATGTGACACATTTTCTATCAGAAAAGCCAGTCTTCTAAAAAATACATTTCGAGAAATTTTGCCCCATGTAAACTATCATTTTGTGAAAAATACCAGAATATACTGTAAGCAATGCTGAGGGAGCAATTGCATGGACATTCATTTTATAGTAGAATACACATAAATGAAATTTAAATTTTTGATATTCCCTGAAATATGCCTTCTATATTTTATAGGCTTTGTGTTTTTCTACATTTCCTCCCCTCCACTATAGGAGTCATGTTTAACAGATACCCTTGAGCTCCTTTCAGTAACCAAATTAGTTGTTTACACTAAGGCATTTTTTAAGTGAGAGATAGAGAGAGAATTTCTTAATATTTATTTTTCAGTTTTCAGTGGACAGAACATCTTTATTTTATTTTTATGTGGTGCTGAGGATTGAACCCAGCACCTTGCACATGCCAGGCGAGTGTGATACCGTTTGAGCCACATCCCTAGCCCACTAAGGCGTTTTTAATCATCATTGTGTTTTTGTCCTATTGTCAGATGAGAAACCAGAGACTAAGCTTAAGTCAATAGCATGAGGGCAAGATGAACTCAGATTCTTGAATCTCTCCATTGTTCATTTTGCCTCATATGTAGTCATATTCTCTTTAAATACCATCTAAGTCCAGTATTTTGGATGTGCAAATAATCGATGCCAGAGATGGCTGAAAGAAGTTTTCCTTTGGAATGGCACTCCCATGTAGTCTTATGTTTCAGTTATTTCCATACTTCAGGGGCATTTGATTGCAGGTTCAGTGATTCCTCCCTTAATGTCTTGCCAGTCTTATTCTATGGGTCACTCAAATTTTATAGTAAAATTTCCAAAATTGTTAGTTTCTTTAGCTTAAGTAAAAAAAATAATACTATAGTTTGATATTATCCCATTTGTTGATTTTACTTCTTGAGCTTTAAGAATCTTGTTGTGAAAGGCAATTCCTAAGCTGACATGATGGAAAATTGGACCTACACTTTCTTTTTATGGGCACAGGGCCTCTTGTCTAATGCCTGGGTCCTTGATCCATTTTCAGTTGAGTTTTGTGCAGGGTGAGAGATAGGATATGTCAAACTATTCTCCACTGTTATATATATCTAAAAAGCATAAATTAGAAAAATACTATATTTACATGATAGAGAAGTACATTCATATAAGTTGTAGTTTCTTAATATATAGAAATGTAGAGCTCAAAAATGTTTTCAGAAATTAATAAATATCCAATAACTTAGACTTAGACTGTCACTTTGCATCAGTCTAAGAGCAAACACATTGTCAGCTTCAAAGGGGTTCCAGGAACAACAATGCATGGGTTAAGAATGAACTTGGGGAACATTTCAGTCCCTTAGAAGTCAAGTCTTCACTTTGTGATCTTCAAAATAAAAACAAAATTAAATCTTTCTTGGAATATATTTTCATTCATCTTAAAAGTGTATATACACACACACATATATGTATGTATATATATGTGTGTGTGTGTATGTATATATATATATATATAATATGTGTGTGTGTATGTGTGTGTGTGTGTAATGTACTTCTACATTATATACAGAACATCCAAACTAAAAATTTTAAGTGCATGTGATAAGCATGGATACAAAATGATTTGTCTTTCAAACAAAGGTCTCTTTTAAGAGCAAAAGATAGAACTATTACTAATTATATTGAGATGGATGACTTTTTTAAGTCAGAACTTCCCTAGGCACACATGGATGTGGGTAATGCCAACCAAGAAGATTTAATTTAAAAGTTCTTAAAATGCTTTATAAATTGGGGCTGGGGTCTGGCTCAGTGGTAAAGTGCTTGCCTAGCATGTGTGAAGCACTGGGTTCGATTCTCAGCACTGCATATCAAGAAATAAGATAAAGGTCCATTGACATTTAGAAAATATTTTTAAAAATACTTTATAAATAATAATGAATTAGATTATTATTATATGATATGTATTTTTAAGTGCCATAGTGATTTATGATGATCATTCTTCTGAAACCAGAGACATGTTTTTTCAATGATTCAAAGTGAAACAGGAAGTAATGAGTCCTATGAAGACTGTTTCCAGATAAATAATATTAGAATGCCCATAATTTCTTCTCCATCCTCACATACACTTCTAGAAGAACCCATCAAAGCCTAGAAGAGACAATCCTATATACCATTTGATCTGAACCTACAAATAGACTAGGTTACTTGATTTGAGCTGAATCAATCACTTTTTTTTTTAAAGAGAGAGTGAGAGAGGAGAGAGAGAGAGAATTTTCAATATTCATCTTTTTTTAGTTCTCGGCAGACACAACATCCTTGTTGGTATGTGGTGCTACCAGGTGAGCGCGCTACCGCTTCAGCCACATCCCCAGCCCTCAATCACTTTCTTTCCCTAGAAATTAGAGTTCATTGGATAACTGTGAGAAACAGCTAGAAAGTAGTAGATTGGGACCTGAGGCCTCCATTCTGTAAAGGTTATGATGTTGAGTCACAGGTGAGCAGGAATAGAAAATCCTAATGAAGAGACATATTGTGCAATAAGCACAATATAAATATTGACAAATATTTGTGGCCATATATAGTTATAGTAAATATAATAGTATGTAATAGGTCTTTTTAACCTAAGAAGTAGAACTTTTAATCACAACTTGGTTTTTAAAACATTTTTATTGATGCATATTTATTATACACAACAGTGGTTTCATTGCGACATATTTGTACCTTCATAAACATAGTTTAATAAAATTTACTCCCAGTACCTCCCCCTGCCAACTCCTCCCGTCTCTCTTCCTCTATCCTAACTGTCTCCCTTCTATTTTCATAATATACCCTTTTCCTCCCATTATTCCCTCTAGCATCCACATATGAAAAAAATATACATGGTATTTGTCTTTCTGAGAATGACTTATTATGCTTAACATAATGTCCTCCAATTCTATCCATTTTCCTGTAAATTACATAGTTTTGTTCTTTATGGCAGAATAAAAATCCATTGTGTATATATATTCTTTTTTCTTATTTTGTTCATTCTTTTCAGATATTTTATATACATATGACAGTCAATTGTACTTTTACATATTATACATAAATAAATATAATTTATTCTAATTAGGATCACATTGAGGATGTATGTAACATGGAGTTTCACTGGTTGTGTGTTCATATGTGATCATAGGAAAGTTATGTCTGATTCATTCTACTGTGTTTCCTAATCTCATCTCCCCTCCCTTCCCTTCATTCCTCTTTATGTAATCAAATAAACTTCTATTCTCCCCCACTTATTATGTGCTAGCACCTACACATCAGAGAGAACATTCAGAATTTGTTTTTTCAGGATTGGATTATTTAATTTAGCATGATAGTCTTCAGTTCCACTCATTTATCAGCCATAATTTCATGCTTCTTTATTGCTGAGTAATATTCCCATTGTGTATATTTACTAAATTTTTTTATTCATTCATTCATCTGTTGATGTACCTATACACTGGTTCCTTAATATGACTATCATGAATTGCCCTATTATGAAGAAGGGAATACATGTCTCTAATTCTTTTTGACACATACTGAAGAATGAGATAATTTGAACACATGGTAGACTTAATTTTAGTTTGTCATGGATATCCTTGATAATGTTGAGGTAAATTCCTTCTATCACTAGTTTCTTCTGAGTTTTGTCATGAAGGTGTATTGAATTTTCTTGAAGTCTTTTTCTGTATCTATTTAGATAATTATGTGAATTTTGTCCTTTGTTCTATTTATGTGGTATTTAATTTGCATATATTGAATCATCCTTGTATTTTAATAGTTTTAAAAATTTTCTTCCTTATTTAACTTGTTATTCCTTTAATTTTTTGATAATTTCAACCAACTTAATTATTATGTATAATCTCTTAATATGTAGTTGAATTCTATTTGCAATTTTTTTAGAGAAAGAGAGAGAGAGAGGAGGGAGAGAGAATTTTTAATATTTATTTTTTTCAGTTTTCGGTGGACACAACATCTTTATTTTATTTTTATGTGATGCTGAGGATGGAACCCAGTGCCCTGCACATGTCAGGCGAGCACTATACAGCTTGAGCCACATCCCTTGCAAATATTTTATTAAGGATTTTTGCATCTACACTTATCAATGATGTTATTGTGTAGTTTGTTTTTTTGAAGTATCTTTATCTGGTTTGTGTATCAAGGTGATACAGGCTTTGTAGAATTAATTTGTAAGCATTCCCTTTCTATCAATGTCATGGAATAATATATGGAGTATTAATATTAGTTTTTATTTTTAAAAGCTGGTAGAATTCAGCTTTGGGTACATGTAATTGTAAACTTTGTCGTCAGAAGGCTCTTTATTACTTCTCAATCTCATTGCATGTCTTTTCAGGTTTTCTGTATCCTCTTAGTTTGATTTTGGTAAGTTGTATGTGTCTATGAATTTATCTATTTCATCAATATTTTCTGATTTATTGGAATATAACTTTTCAAACATTAATACTCTGTATTTTGTGTAATGTTATTGAGTGCAATAATATTTAGGAATAACTATTTACTATTGTTAAGTAATCTTGTTGAAAGTTCCTATGTTCCCAATATATAGTGACATTATTTGTTTCTTCTAACTGATTTTGGCTTGTAGCCTACTTTGTTCAATAGAATGGCTACTTCTTGCTTTCAGGTCCCATTTGCATGAAATATCATTTTCTATTTTTTCACTCTCATCCTGTGAATGACTTTATCTATGAGGTGTGTTTCTTACAGTCACATATAATTAATTTGGTCTTGTTTTTTAATTTAATCTGACAGTATGTCTTTTAATTGGAGAATTGAGATCATTTTCCAGTTTTATTAGAGTTATGTGTCACTTGTCATATGATTTTTTTTAATGTTTGCTTTGATCCTTATTCTAATTTATACTTTTTGAATGAGATTTATTCTTTCTCAACTTGTTTTTATCTTCTTTTGTGTGTAGGATTCCTTTAAGTGTTTTCTGCATGCAATGTTGGCTTGGTAGTCATATATTCCTTTAGTTTGTGTTTATCTTAGAAAGGTTTTATTTCTTCTTTAATTCCTGGAATAGCTTTGATAACTTTGATGGATACAGCAATCTTGGTTGGTTGTTACTTTATTTCAGAGTCTGAAAGAAATATTTTAATATTTTTTTAAATTTTCTTCCCTACTTAACTTGTTAATTATTCCTTTAATTAATTGATAATTTCAACAATCAACTTTTGAAACTTTAGCATTTCATCTATTTTGATATCTATAGATTCTCTTATTAGGAGTTTATAAACTATTAGAGGCATCTTCTTTATGTTTTCCAAGCTTTTTTAAATAGAATGTCTAGGTTATTTGTGCATGTATTATAATGGTTTCTCCTATTTTATGAAGTTTGTTGTTAAAATATTATTATTGTTATTTTTTGGTACTTGGGATTCAATCCAAGTGTACTTTACCACTGAGCTAAATTACTAATCCTTTCTATTTTTTACTTCAAGAAAGGATCTTGCTATGATTCTGGATTCTGAGGATCTTGCCAAGTTGCCTAGGCTGGCCTCAAACTTGAAATACCCCTGCTTCAGCCTCACACGTTGCTGGGATTGCTGGTGTGTGCCAATAAACCCATTTATGTGAGGACCTTTTTTTTATAAGCTATTACCTCTTTGCAATACGTTCTCAGCTGCAGTTATATCTTAGTAACACTACAACGAATCAGCATAATCAAAGTGCTCTTTTCAAACACCAGCACCACTCTGAAAGGAGAGAATAACTTTCAATAACAGTGGTAACTTAAGAATAAACCATATATAAACATACATTTTAAAACTTACTGCAAATTATCTCTACAACTGTACTAACCAATGAGAAAAAATTGGAGACAAGTAATATACAATAGGTTGAAAAGTTAAACATTACTGATAGTATATTTAATGTACTAAATTGTATTGAAAGAAGGGAAGAGGAAAGAAAAGGGGAAGGGGTAGGGGAGGGATAGGAGATGGAAGATAAAATAACAAGAAGGGAGAGAAATGGAAATAGGAAAGAAGAAAAGAGACATCAAATAAATTTTTTATAGCCCTTCACATAATAAACTTGCCATGTGACATATGTAGTCTTTGTTTTCCAGAAGATTCATTGATGTGCCATAGGTTTTTTCTAACTTCCTTGAACATAGTTTTCTAGTTAATTGTAAATATATATGTTACTGTGAAGAAAGTAAGTTAAATTGCACCATATAGCTTGAAAACAGAAAATTTTGTAATACTTTAAAAATAAACTTTGTTAAATTATTCACTGAAAACTTTAAAAAATCTAATTATTTGAAGAAATAAATTATAACTATAAAAAAACAAATAGTGAAGGAAGATACAACAAAACATGTTACACAAAATACAACTAAAATAACAACAATCAAAAAAATTTAGTTTTCTCCTTAGATTAAAAACTTTCCAGGGCTTCAATTTTAGAATCCTCCAGCTATGAGGAGGATTGTAGGACACAGTTATCATATTGTTTGTTCATTCTCATTTCTGACCCAAACTAGCCAAACTTGTTAGGGTCTGCTGAGCTCCACCCATTCTTTCCTGCCAAAGGTGCTGGGATAAGCTTTCAGAGCAAAATTCACTCTCAATATCATTGTGTTTTTGTGCCTAGGCATGCTAGTGCAGCTCTAATAGTAGCTGCGGATAAACCTTCTTGCCCAGGTAACCTTGGATCAATCTATATTGTGTCATACCCCTTGAGAATTTTAGTCTGTGTGCTGAGAGGGGAGGTATATGGGAAGTGGCCAGGTAATCACAGGAAATCCTCCAGAGACTTCAGGGTGAGAGAGGTGGCTGAACCTATGATTGGATGCTACATAGAGCAGCTTGCCATTTGATCCAGGCCCAACACACTTCTACTCCCTGTCAGCCTTATTCTTTATCACAGATTGCATATCATCAGTTTCACATGAAGGAGGCCTGCTCCTTTCTATGGTCTGCAGATGTACAGATCAATATCTATGGGTCCCTTTACCACCCAGAACTTGTTCCAAGACCATGCCAAAGTTTCATTCCTTTGCCCAAATACACTCATGAATTGAGCATCCACCAGTTCAGTGAGAAGTAAAGCATAGGTGGTCATTGGGTCTTGGGCATACAAAAAGCAAGCAAGTCAAGAACAAGACAAAAAGAAGAAAAATAGAGGAAGAAAAAAGAAAAACTTCATGGATTTTGAATTTCTCACAATGAAAGTTTAAACGGTTACTTTTTAAAAACTGACTCCACTTCCCTAATTTCACTAAATCTGCTTGGAGGTGCCAGGACTCTCTCTGCACTGGGTAACTTCACAATATTTGAGTATCTTTTCTGCTCAGATTGTGGGTTTGCTGGATAGCAGAGTTCTTTTCTTAAACTCATTTGGGAACTTTGAGTTCAGTTGATTGAAGGGGAGCTTCTCCTCCTTCACTGAGCTATTGCACACCAACCCCTGGTGCAGTCTATTCCTTCTATTAGTTCTCTTTTGAGTTTAAAAAATGATAGTACTACTGAATTTTGCCTGGTTTATAATTTTCTACATTGCCGTCTGGTGTTTTCCTATAGCCTTCCTATTATATCATGCAGCCACAGATGTGATATTTTGATTCAGTCTTAGAGAGAATCTAGTATATTGTTGGTTCCTCTACTCAACCATTTTCCTTTCCTCTCTGTACTAGGTTTTTTTTTATGCTAACATCTGAACAAAGACTTGGTGAAATAAAAACCAAAATCATTTAGTAATAATTATGTCTAACATTATATAAGTTGTTTTACAATGTAAGAAGTGCTATTACACATGCTACTTTTTAAATCTTCATTTTAACAGCAATTACTGCACAGAGATTATACATTTTCTTCGGATATCAGACATGTGATTCAGTGGAGGGAGAGAAAACAGAAGGTCGTTTTGGATAGGTATCCTTCTTTCTATCTGCCATTTATGGACTGTTGGATAAATAAAATGATTCAAAGTGTGAGCCAGATACATTTTCATGGTAGTCTTTGCCTATTTCCAAGTCTCATCCACCTACTTATGTTTTAGACAGAGTTGGGCATAGACATCTACAAAAAGTTGGCCTCTGTATCTCTTTCCTGTACCTACTCATCTTCTTTAGCTTCCATGTGAAGGATTCTTCAATTAATAAAGTTCACAGGTTTTCTAGTAAAATAAATCATATTGTAATCCAATGCAGTACTTCTTATATATGAAGAGATACCCTAAAATATAAAATCTTGGTATTTATTTCAAACTGTGAAGAAAAAAGGAATAATTTTTTAAAGTTAAAAAATACATGTGAGAGAAAAGTAGGAAAAACATGATTATTTGTAGATTCCAGGAGTTATTTTTCTTACATATGTCAATACAAAGTTAAGTGTTATAATAATTGTAGTGAAAATTTTCTTATAATTACTACTGCTCAACAGAATTTCTGTAGAAGTAAGGAAGAGGGGAGAGGAAGAAGGCTCACCCTGAAATGGAAAGTAACTGCATGCTTTTCCTCTGGAAAGAAAAATCAACAGAGGTCTAATTGCCCTACCACAAAGAATCACTTTTGAGCTTCTAATAGAAATGGTGCTGTGAATTGAGGGATATTGGTTAGTGAGTGTTTCACAATGCTTGCAGATTCAGAGGCTATTAATGAGTTTTTCTTTTCTTATTAAATTAGCAAATATGAGAGTACCGTTGTATGCCATAAATGAATGTGACATGGTACTTGTCCTCAAGGAACTCACAGTCTAGAGGGAGAAACAGATCCTAACCAGAAAGTTGATTCAATTAAATTGAGAGAGGCAAGAATGGGCAGTGAAAGTACAAAGGAAGGGTTTTTAAAATGTTTTTAAAGGATTAATAAGAACATACAAATTATACTATTGAATGGGGTACCATGTAATATTTCAATACATTTATGCACTGTGTAATGTTTACATTAATTTAAAATGTATCTATTTCTCAAACGTTGTCATTTGTTTATGAAGAAAACTTTCAAAATTTTTCTTCCAGTTTTTAAAATATATAGTACATTATCTGGAGTTACCCTACTGTTCAGTATTACACCAGAATTTCTTATTCCTGTCTAACTGTAACTTATTACCCATTAATAAAATTTTCCTATCCCTCCCACCCACTATTCTTCCCAGTCTCTGGTAACCACCATTCTTCTCTCAATTTATATGAGTTCAGATTATTAGATTCTGCATATGAGGGAGATATTTGTCTTCTTGTGCCTGACTTAATGATTTTCAATTTCATCCATGTTGATGCTAATGACAGGATTTCATTCTTTTTATGGACAAATAGTACTCCCTTGTGTATATGTTCCATATTTTATTCACCTCTTCATTAGTGGACATTCAGGTTGTTTTCACTTCTTGGCTATTATAAATAGTGCTTGCATTGAACACAGAAGTGTAGATGTCTCTTCAACATTGTCATTCTATTTACTTTTAATATGTACCTAATAGTGGAATTGCTAGATTATTTGGTGGCTGTGTTTTCAATTTCTAATAGTTACATCAATAATGTACAAGGGCTACATTTGCTCCATATCCTCAGCAGCACTTGTTATCTTGACTTTTTCCACACAGCCTTTCTTATTGGGTGAGGTGATATCTCACTGTGGTTTTTGATTTGTATTTCCTTGAATATTAATGATAGTGAACACTTTTTCATAAACCATTTGGCCTTTTGTATGTCTTCTTTTGAGAGATGCCTCTTCAGATGTCTTACCAATTTTAAAATCAAGTTATTTATTTTTTGGCTAATCAATTTTTTAATTATGTATTGTGGATATCATCTTTTTGTCCTATGTATAGTATGAAAATATTTCCCCCCATTCTATAGGTAGTCTCTGCACTCTATTGATTGTTTCCTTTGGTGTGCAGAATCTTTTGTGTATGTTTTCTTTTATTTTCTGTGCTATAGGGGTCTTGTGCAAAAAGTCTTTGCCTGTTCCATTGTCCTGAAGCATTTATCCTGATTTTTAATGCCTTTATTTTGTTTATTTGTTTTTATGTGGTTCTGAGGATCAAACCCAGTACTTCACAGGTGCGAGGCAAGTGCTCTACCACTGAGCAATAACCCCAGCCTCCTATTTTTTAATATTTATTTTTTAGTTATAAGTGGACACAATATATTTTATTTTTATGTGGTGCTGAGGAATTAACCTAATGCCTCATGCATGCTAAGAAAATGCTGTACCTCTGAACCACAACCCCCAACCCCTCTTGATTTTTTCTAGTAGCTTAAAAAATACAGTCTTAGACTTAAATATTTAATCTATTTTGTGTTGATTTTTATTACTGGTAAGAGTAGGGATCTAATATCATTCTTCTGCATCTGAGGGAGATATTTGTCTTCTGTCTTTTTTCTAGTAGCTTAAAAAATACAGTCTTAGACTTAAATATTTAATCTATTTTGTGTTGATTTTTATTACTGGTAAGAGTAGGGATCTAATATCATTCTTCTGCATCTGAGGGAGATATTTGTCTTCTGTGCCTTATTTCACTTACTGATTTTCAGATATCCAATTTTCTCTATACCATTTATTGAATAACCTGTCCTTCTTTTAATGTGTGTTCTTAGCACCTTTGCTTAAAATCAGTCTGCTATAGATACATAAGTTCACTGTGTCCAGATGACAAGAATTTATATACAGAGAACTCCAAAGACCCACCAAAAACACTATTAGCACTAATAAATGAATTTAGTGAAGTTGCAGGATACAAAATCAACATACAAAAATAAGTAGTGTTGCTATATGTCAATATCAAATTATCTGAAATAGAAACCAAGAAAGTGATTGCATTCACTATAGCTACCAAAAAAATGTCTAGGAATAACTTTAATGAAAAAGGTGAAATATTTCAGAACTAAAAGTTATAAAACACTGATGAAAGAAATTATAGAGGACAAAAAAAGTGGAAAGACACCCCATGTTCATGGGTTGTAAGGATCAATATTGTTAATGTTCATACTACCCAAAGTGGTCTATATGTTCAGTACAATTCCTATCCAAACATCATAGGCTGTCTTCATAGAACTAGAAAAAAAAATCCTAGAATTCATATGGAAACACACACACACACACACACATACACACACACACACACACACACACACACACACACACATACACAAACAAAAAATCCATATAAATACATCTTGAGTAAAAAGGAACAAAGCAGGAGGCATTATACTAACTGACCGCAAAATATACAGCAAAGCTGTAGTAATCAAAACAGCATAATTTTGGCATGAAAACAGATGCATAGATGAAGGGAACAGAATTGAGAATAGAGAAGTAAAGGAAGTGTTTCTAATCACAGTTGACAGTCAGGAAATCTCTTCTCAGAGAAGAGGATGCTGAATTTGTGTTATAAGCATTAAAAATAGTTGAACACAGAGTTTTTTTTTTTAAATTATTTATTTTAATTGTAGTTGGATACAGCATCTTTACTTATTTATTTTTATGTAATGCTTGGGATCGAACTCAGGGCCTTGCACGTGCTAGGCAAGTGCTCTACCGCTGAGCCACAATCCCAGCCTGGACACAGAGTTCCAATAAGGCATTTTATGCAGAATAGTAGAAGGTGGTAGCTGTCAACTTCATGGCTAAATTAGAGCACACAAATGGAAGGGATCAATCTGGGGAGTTATGTAGAGAAGATCATCTAAGACGCAAACTGCCATATTAAAGAGCTTGGTATTTATCCCAAAGACAATAGGAAGCCATTTAAGGGGCTTCAGAAAAAGTGAGACATGGTCAGATTTGTGGTTGGAAAAATCGTGTAGACCACTGTATGGGAACACACTCTGTTAACAGAAATCCGTAGGTTTCCTGTTCAGGCAACAGCTAAGAAAGCATACTAACTCCTTTCCAGTTTAATTAACAAATCAGATTTTTAATGTAATGATGCAAAGGTGTCCTTAGCTCATAGGTTTTAATGCCACATATCTAGGCCCTTGTTTTTTCTTTTGTTTGTTTGTTTGTTTTTTATATCCTCCATATAACATTTGGAAGGAAAAATATTATTTTTAACTTGCAAATTAAGGAAGGGGTTTAATAACTGACTCAGGTCATACAGTAATGACAGAAATGTGAGTAAAACCTAGGCTAGATTTTAAAAAAAGCATTTGACATCCATTTATTAGTAAAACCCAAAAACAATAACGACAAAAGACTCACAAAATATTAGGACTAGAGGGGGATTTCCTCAATATGATGGAGAACATCTACAAAGTATTTATGGAATATTTTTCTTAATTATAAAAAATTGGTTATTTTCCCCTTAAGATCAGGAACAATAGAAGAATGTCCTCCTCACCACTGATATTCAACATTGTAAGTAGGAAGTCCTAGCTGATAGGTAGCAGACAGACAGAATGGTGGAAATATAAGGTTAACGGAATAATTCTAAAATTGGCCTACTATTCTGACCCCTAACATGCTTTCCTTTGAAATGTAGCGTTTACCTGAAGATACTCTGGTCCTGCCCTCTTTTAATATTAATTAATATTTTAATATTAATGTTATATTCCTCAGCAAACAACCTATTATCTGCAGGAAAAATGGAAGCCCAAAGACTCCTCCTTGCCAATACAAAGAATACAAGTGACTGTGAAGGGGGGCATTTAAACCTTTATACAGAGCATACTTCATGACTCAGGATAATTTGAAGCAAAGCCTCCAACCATAAAATCTGTAACAACAAGTTCCAATTAGAACTAGTGAGCACAGGCCCAGCATGTTATTATAATAGTAAAATTTCCCCTCTGTAGGCTAAAAATATGCACAGTGGGGACTTAAAAGTCTGAGGCAATTCTAATGTTAGTCAAAAGACAAGAGGTAGGCCTGGGAGTACTTTCTGGAAAATTCCCTAGGACTCCTAATAAAACTGGAGGATGAGGGAGTATGCCGTCCCTCTCCTCCCTATAAGGACCCACTCTTCTTTTTTTCCTTCAAATTGTCTATTTTATCTTCTATCACTTCTAATAAATTCCTGCCTGCTACTATGTGTGAATTACTAGAAATTCTTTTTTTTTTAAAGAGAGAGTGAGAGAGGGAGAGAGAGAGAATTTTAATATTTATTTATTTTAGTTATCGGCAGACACACATCTTTGTTTTTTGTATGTGGTGCTGAGGATCGAACCTGGGCTGCATGCATGCCAGGCAAGCACGCTACCGCTTGAGCCACATCCCCAGCCCATTACTAGAAATTCTTTAGGCAAGATTGCTTGAACCAGTGGTCATAGATTCCTATATGGGTAAATCTTGCTCTGTTACACTAGCTAATGTGATAGGACCAGAAAAGGAATTAAAACATATAATTTGTAAAGGAAGAAACAGAAAGTTCTCTGATAAGAATGAATAAAATATTGTTACTGTATGAACTAAAGTGACATTAACTGTAATAAACTTCAGTTATTGCTGTACTGTTTATAATGTTTTCATTGAAGTTTTCTTATTTAAGTTATTGAGTTAAATGAGACATATGTTTATTTCTCTTCCCTGGACAAGAAAAGTAGCTAATTCACAGAAATAATGAATAAAACAAGAGATTTTGAATCAGGCAGATTTTATTTGGAGTTCCATTGTGCCACAAGTCGTTACTTTGAGTATGTTAAACCTCTAGTTATGCTCCCTCATCTGTGAAAGGGAGACAGTAAGACTTATTTAAGAAAAATTATTTCAAACCAAAAATATTTCAATCCATACATTTTACATACTAGGTTTGTGACTGTAGTCAAGGTACTTATAGTACCTAACATTAATTTCCTCAACTGTGAGATAGAGATAGGAATAATGATAGAGACTACTTGAAATTATTTCATATGATTAAACTAGAAAATATGTGTAAAGAACTTATCACAGAGTCTGTTAAACAATAAGTACTTAGTAATGGCAGTAGCTATTGTTGCTTTATCCTTTGTTCACTTTTCATGGTAAAACAAGTGACTGAGTGAAAGATATATGCAGGAGAAGGATCAATTCAGGAGTGAAGGCTGGATAAATACAAGTGGCTAGATTATAGAAGATCACGAGTGTCAGATTATGCAGAGAAGTCACAGAAAGTTTAGAACCTTGGAAGATAATGATTCAAAGAAAGTTTCTATTGCTGCTGTGTGCCAGGAAGGTCTTCATGGAGATAAATCACCAATGTCAAAAAGAAAAAAAGAATAGGCCCCCAATCATGAATTCTTGCTTATAATTTCCCTTCTCATTTTTCCAAGGATGGAAGGGAGAGAAAGAGGAAAGAAAGGGAGGCTAGGCACCCCTGGTGGTCCAGGGCTACTGGATGGCAGTGCCAGCACCTGCTGTTGTTCAGGGAATAGGATGAAGCCCTGATTTAGCATGATTACTGCTTAAAATCCTTGGAGGATGGCCAGCCTGTATCCTTCCTGGGGTTCATATTTTGCAATCTGTTTGCAAATAGAAGAAATATTGCCAATTCATCAAGGGCATAGAATATAGCAGAAATGATGATGGTAATAACTCTGCAATGGCTAGGGACTGATGCTATCATAGGACTGATCCTATTGGAAACTTCAGGAAAAGGTTCTGTTGCTTTGAATAACAATTCCTGGCCCTAATGGACTTAGGTCGATGGGTAGGACTCTTAGCCCATTTTCCTCCTGAGCCAGCATCTGTTCCCTGGATTAAAGCAAGGATTGTTCTCTTCCAGAAATAAAGACCCATTTTTTTTTTTTTTGGTCTGAACAAACTTGTCCCTGGTCTAGGTCAACCCCTTTTGCCAGGCAAGAAAGAGTTAGAGATGAATAGGACCCTGAAAGGAATTTACAGAAGCATGAGCTCTGCCAGGTCTGTTTTACTCTTTAGAGAGGGCTAGCTCAGGGTGCCAGGTTAGGCTGGCAAATTCAAAGGCAGACGTTCCTGCCTACACAGCAGCCTCCTGGACGGAAGTCGGGGGTGGATCCAGATGGGAATCATATGCCTGTGCCATGTGTGTTTGCATTGGAGGGGAAAAGAATCTCATGGCTGGCAACTCTCTCAGGGCTCTGTAGAGAACTCACAGCATGAGGAGTGAGGAAGCTGCTGGCATGATTCTACACCCTGAATTTTAGGAAACCATAACAGCCACAGAACTTGGACTGAACCTTGGCCTATTATTTTACTGAATGCCAGACTAGAAATCCTAGATCACTCAAAATATCTGTTTTATTCTGTTATATAAGGAGAACTGTCCAATCCCACTATGTCATGCTTTTTGTTTGTTTGTTTGTTTCCAACTTTCTTTTCCATCCCAGGATTTGAATTTAATGGATATGTAAGCACCTATCAAAAGCTAGATACAGAGTGCTACAGGCAGTAGGAGTGATTTTTCACTATCTTCCAGATAAAGAAACTGAGAATGGTCACATAGCGAAGAAGAGGCAGAATCAGGATTTTCTATTTCACAGTCTCTATCATTTCGTGCTTAACTCTCCAGCTTCATCCCTTGCAACTTTCTTGGTATACTCCCACATTTTATCCATAATGAACTGCTCTTAACTTTTAAATATTCTTTCTTTAACCTGTAGCTTTGTACATATTTTTTCTGTTTCTGAGTCTCTTTGATGGCCCCTCACCATGCCCAGGTACCTGCCCTCAGTCTTGTCTTTTTTTTTTTTTAAATCCTACTCATCCTTAGATCTCAGCATAATTGTCACTAACTTCAGGGATCTTGTATTTGGCACATAATATTAATTCAATCAATGTTTTTTTTTAAAAAAAGGTTCTCTTGTCCAAATGTGAGGCAATGGAACAGAAACTAGGGATCAGACAAAATTGAGAGGAGCAAGATGGTAAGAATCACAGTTGGAGAAATCAAGGTAAAGAGATGATCTATTTTGTATTTTATGGACCTAGACCTTGGATATAGGTAGAGAAGAAATAATTAAAAATGCTGACCATCCAGGGTAGATATTGTATCTTTTGACCCTAAGACCACAACTAATATGGGGTTTAATCCTTTGCTTACTTAAAACAGCCTATCATCTTTAGCAAAAGCAGCTACATATTTTTCTCAAGTTTTCTCTGCATTTGTGACATTGACTGAGGTTGCTGCTGACAGTGTTGACACACAAGAGCCTCTGCTTTAACTAAGTTCATCTCGCAAGGACTTACTCCTTTACTTTTTGGCAGCTAGGTACCTATTTTTCTGCTTTGATAAGCCCAGAGAACTCAATTCAATTTCTCTGAGGGTTTATCCTCCTATCTGCCTACTACAGGCAACTCACAGGGGCATGACCTTTTCATGGGGAAGTTGTTATATAAGAATATTTTAAAATTTCACAGAGTCACAGGCTGTCAGAACTATTAGAGACCTTAGAAATCATTTAGACATACTCCTAACAATAGGAATAAGGTCACATAGAAAAGTAGTTGGTTAAGTAACTAGGGTCCCTTGATTCTTCATCTGGCCTTTTTGTGTGATTCCAAATCATAGTCACTAAATTTGAGGGGTAGTTGCAGAATCAAGTTTGAATCCTCTCTCCTTCTCTGCAATCTTTGTGGCTTCAGGTATGTGACATAGTATCTCTGAGCCTTTGTTTCATCAACTTTTTATTATAGATCTCAGCACTGACAATACAGTGCAGTCATTAGACATGATGCTGATGAACACAGAATACCTAACACTTAGTAGGCTTTGGCTACTGTGTGTTGCAGTAGCTGACCTGTTTCTTTTCAGATACTTAAAAAAATTTGAATAATTGACATATTTTTGAGCATCTTAGTTGACAGTTTACCTCAAGAATGCACAATTAGCCTTGTGCCTTTTAACATCTTAAGGTTGATTTCTTTAGACAAAGATATGTTGTCAGAGAAATTTCTCATTGGGTGACATCTGGGCTTTGTTTTCTGCACTTCATCAAGCCACTTCTGGGACACTTAGCTGCTATGGAGGTTTGAAAATTTCATAGAATTAGAATTTCAGTGAACTATAGATATCTTGTGATGTGACAGTCTTTAACTTAGCAAGTGAACTGCTAAACTTTCCTTGAGATATGCCACAAAATCTGAGAAAGGAATTCAGAAAGATAAAGTTTACCAGCTAAACAGACAAGTTCCACAGTTGGTTGGGCATTTTCCAATAGAGACATATAGAAGATAATCATATGTAATCTAACAGTAATATTTTCTAGGGTAATAGAAATCAGGAATTTGTATGCCTGGGCTAGACAGGCCATTTAACTTCACTAACTACTTTCATTCTAGGTTCCTCCCCTATGCCATATTAGTTCATATCTCTGTATCTATTTTCACAGATTTTTCTTTCTGAAATGTTTTATTTTATCCCACAACATTAACCTTTACCTGGAAAATTATTTGTCTATATGTAGCCTTAAGTCAGGAAGAGCCTTCCTTAGAAAGACATCCCTACTCTACCAAGCTGGGATTGTCTTTTTCTCTATGATCCCACAGTCTCCACTACTTCAATCCACTGTATTGGTGTCACTGTGTCATAGATAACTATTTACATCTGTCTCTTACCTAATCTATTCATAAGTCTTTTAAGAATATCATCAGTGCTTACACTCTAGTATATGAAAGGTAGAACTCTAGCAGGAATTTAATGAAGAGAAGAATTTGGGTTGGTGGAAGGAAGAAATCCAGGGAGGCCAGAATGAAAGAAGATCATTCATTTGATTAATTAATTAATTAAGGATTTACTTAGGCATCCATTCATTTATATGCTTATAAATTCATTAATTTTACATTTATTTTGCAAACATTATAACATGAACCTACTGAATGCCAGGATACATAGAATAATATCTTTTATTAAGACCTTTACATTTTGGGGAAAGAGAGCTACAGTCAAGAAAATAAACATTTAACAATATAGAATGATGATTGTTGTGATAGGACATAAAGTCATAGGCAGGATAGAAGAGGTACCTATGTGAGTTTGAATGTTAAATAAAGCTTCTGGGAGGAAATGACACCTCATCTGAGTCTCAGAACATGTGTAGGAGTGAATCAGGCTGGCAGAGAAGGAAAAGCATTGTAGAGCTATGTTGGGCTGTTGGTAAGTCAGGACTATCAGAAACAGTGAGTTTAGTCTGGAAGAGTTGGACAACATGAGATTATAAAGAGTTTGACTTAGTAACATGGGATTTAAAACCATATTTAGTTGAGAAAAAAACAATTAGACTGAAAACAGGGATCTTTCATAGGCATGTTATAGTTGGCAAAAGGAATTAGTTTGGAGAGATCTAGCTAATGTTGAATTGGTCTAATCCTATAGCAGCATCTCAATGTAATTAAAATTTTAGAGGAAAATTTATCCTTAGAATTATTCTGTTTTGGAAAGAGACAAACCTCAGTTTGTCTCCTGTGGTATATGGTACAAATAAATATATTCTCATAATGCAATTCTAGTATGTGTTTTAATTTGTCTAGATGAATCCATGTGGATTTTTGTAGTTTCCAAATAGTTTGGGTCGTTGGGATAAGAGCCTTATAAAACCATATTAATAGTAAGTATATAAAAAATTACCTTGGGAAATTAATAATAATAATAATAATTAGTAGAATTTAGTTGTACTTTCCATATAGTCTCTGTATGTGATTGAGAGGTACATAATATTAACATCAAATTTATATGATTTTTTAAATTTACATATAACAGCGGGATGCATTATAATTCTTATTACATATGTAGAGCACAATTTTTCATTTCTCTGGTTGTATACATAGTATATTCACACCAATTCGTGTTTTCAGACATGTACTTTGGATAACAATGATCATCACATTCCACCACCCCTCCCTTATCCTCCTACTCCTATGTCATATCTAGAGTTTGTCTTATTCCTCCCATGCTCCCACTCCCTATATGATTTTTAATGAATTTTTAAGTAACTTTTACAAAATCAAGGAATCAGAGACATAGCCAGAGATAGCACCCAGGTTTTCATATTCTCAACTGTGATTTTTCTATTATTTCATAAATTGTATGCCTCTAAACTTCAGGAACTCTGCTGTTGGCATTTCTATTCCTTTAAAACTGTTAGGGTAAAACATTCAGTTATATAATTTGACATTTAGATTTAGCTTTTCTCCAGAGCTGAAAAATCATATACTTGTCTACCAACTTAGCTTTGCAATATTTCAACTTTAGATTTTTGTTGTTGATATTGTTCCTTGTTATAAAAAATATGCCATTGTCCTAATTAAGAAACTAGTTTACCTCTCACTACAGAGATTTTCAAGAAAACTGCTGACCATTCAAAGTCCATTATAATTTTTTACATGTTTTTCTCACTTAACAGTTATAACTATTTTTAGATGCACTAAAGCTTTTAGTGCTACTTTGAGTCCTGATCTACTATTCTTAAGGAGATATATAGTAAGGGTTCTAAGCAACCTGTAAAAGTTGACAGTAGAATCTTTCAGAGATAGAAGACAATTAACAACTGAACATTAAGAATCTCCTCAGGGAGTCACAAGTATTAGTGGGAAAATTTGAGGAAACTTTTTAAATCAAAGACTACTGTATGTACAGAAAATGGTCAAATTTTAAGTACATAGCTTAATGGATTTTTGTAAATAAATACAGCGATGTAACCACTACCCTAATCATTTCCATTTACCTGGAAAATTCCCTGGTACTTTATCCCAATTAAATTTCTCTAAGGTAATAGATATTCTATCAACTCAGATTAGTTTGCTTGTTCTAAAACCTCCTGTAAATGGAATATATTATAAATGTCCTTTTGAAAATTACTTCTTTCATTCAAAAATATATTATCAATATTATGAGTTTAGTATAGCTTATTCTTTTGTATTGATGTATGATAGTCTATTATACCACCATATGTTTGTTTGCTGTAGAATTTTTAGTGTATGTTCATGAAAGATATTGGGCTGTTATTCTCCTTTCTTGTCATGTTTTGATCAGGTTTGTGTATTAAGGTTATTCTAGCCTCATAAAATGATTTGGAGAGAATTCCTTCTTTTTCAATTCTTTGAAAGACTTTATATAAGAATTTTCATAAAATAAATGATTGAGTGAATTCAACAATGAAGCTAGCTGGGTCTAAAATGTCTTTAAAGGAAAGTCTTTCATTATGGATTTATTATATTTGTAAATATAGTATTTTGATATATTTAATTATTTTATTTCTTGATTTTTTCCTCTTTTTTTTAATAGAACTATAAACGTTCCCTTGTGCAATGTCTTCCCTTAGAGTAAACAGAGTGTATTTCTAAACCCTAAGACTTGTGACTTGCTTTAGCTAAGGGAACATTAGCATATGTGGCTCAAGAAAATGTGTTTAAGTATGATTGAGATTGTTTGTCATCTTCTGTAGGTACAAACACACACACACACACACACACACACACACATATATGTTGAGGGAATATATGGCAGATTAAAAACTCAACCCAGAAGTCTGGAGCCAATTCTAGCTGATTTCAGCTAACTTCAACAGATCTAAAATCAATAATCTTCAGATTTATGATAATGTTTGGAGAGTGATATTGTCAGACCCTGTATAGGCCCAGGCTAATATATGTGTTTGAGTTTTAGTTTTTCAGAAAAGGTATAAAAAGTAAAATAAATAAATAAATAAATAAAATTAAAATAGGCCTAGGCACATGTATGGAAGATCTCTGAACTCTGTCCTTTTAGTTTCTTTCTTTCTTTCTTTCTTTCTTTCTTTCTTTCTTTCTTTCTTTCTTTCTTTCTTTCTTTCTTTCTTCCTTCCTTCCTTTCTTTCTTTCTTTCTTTGGTTTATCTATATAGGCATTATTGATTAAATTATTGGCTATTGATTATAAATTCAACCTTCAGTTCCTCTCCTCTCACTGGAGGTCTTGGGGATGAAATGAAACTTTCAATCTTCTAATCTAATCACTTTGTTGGTTCCCTAGCAACGAGCCACCTGAAGCTCTCCAGGAGCTCCTAGCCATCAGTCATCTCACAAAATGAAATTCTATTCATGTATGAATTTGTTGGGATGAACCCAACTGTTATGTGTAACTATAAAGTTCTAATAATAATAAAATAGACATTTATCACATTAGAGATTTCAAGGGTGTATAGAGTTGCATGTCAGAAAACTGATGGGCAAACCCCAAATACACACACACACACACACATCTCACTGTTACACACTAGATATATCATTTTTAGAAAGCATAATAAAGAGTCTGATTCAAATGTTGAAATGTGAATACTGCTATCACTTTCAAACTCTACTCCCCTCCTTTCCCCTTCTACCCAATTTAGGCCAGATTACTAGAAACACATCATAGATTCCTTTAGAACTGGCAGGATGTTCAAATCATGCAAACTTTGTTGTATGTATGTGAGAATCCTTACAACATCCCCACCCCATAACAACCATAAAACCTTGAGTCAGCTTCCTTGCCTACTCTTTTAAGCCACTTTTAGACCAGTTTGGAAGTCTTTTCTACTATTGCCAGAAAGACTTATTTCATGAGTAATAAACTTTCTCATACTCTCTTCATGTGTATGTGACATTATTCTCTATCTGAACAAAGTTTGTATGGGAAAATGCATCCTATCTCCAGGGTTGACCCCATTAGCATCATATGATTCTCCAGATTCTGTAAACTAATTTGCTAACGTATTGAATGAAAAATAATGTATACCTATAAGATTATTTTTAAGGTTTAGAAATTACATGTAATATAAAGGAGCCTAACCATTTGGTTATAGGAGAAGAGAGATCCTTGAAGTAGGATCTGAGTATTTCCTGGAGATAAGCAGGAACTTGATGCAAGACCAGCAGGGTTCTTGGCATACATGACAGAAAGAATTTTAGTATACACACTAGTCAGAGACTTTGACAGAGTTTTATTTAGGAAAGAAGAGGCACATTGAAAGAGAGTATGGACTATCTGCAGAGGGTGAGACAGCAACCCCTTGGTGTTGAGTATTGATATTTATGGAAGAATGGTTGCTAAGGGATTGACCAGACCTAGAGTCAGGGAAGAGTTACAAATTTTGTGCCTGTTTTCCCCACACTTGTGCATTGCCATCATGTTACTTTTTGCAGGAAAGGGCATCTGTCAAGGATGCTAGCCACGAGTGTAGGCTGGGTTGCTGAGGAATTGCAAAAGTTCATAGACATTTCTTACATTTCAGTTATTCCTGGGTGACACTTTTTTTTTTGCATTTCAGTGGTTCATGCTTCTTGAGATTCAGTCCATCTTTCTTTTTCTGTATATTCAAAGTTCTTTTTTTTCTTTTTTTATTGGTTGTTCAAAAAATTACAAAGCTCATGACATATCATCTTCCATACATTTGATTCAAGTGGGTTATGAACTCCCATTTTTTACCCTAAATACAAGTTGCAGAATCACATTGGTTACACATCCACATTTTTACATAATACCATATTAATGACTGTTGTATTCTGCTACCTTTTCTATAGTTTTTGTATGGAACTTTTTAGTTTGACAAATTATATATAAAATAATAATTATTTAAAGCCAAACAAACCAATACCTACTTCTCATTCTACTCCTTTACCCTTTGTTATTTTATTTGCTTCATAGCAATTATCAGTACTTGGCATTGCATTACAAATCCATTAAAATTTTTTGATGTTTGTCTCCCATACTAGTATGTAAACTATGAATATCTTGTTCATCTGTATATACACAGCATACAAATAGTTTTGTTCATATAAGCAGAGTTCAATGGATGTTTCTTAAAAGAATAAAGAAATTAATCATGTATGTAAAAACTCTAGAGTTTTTTTAACTTGACATAAATCAACTATTTACTTTGCCCAAACTCTTCATTCTCTTACACTTGAACATGACCTTTGTGGTTGATGTGTCTAGAATACTATTTTTTTGCCTCTTCCAAAGGACTTTGTCAGTTTTTTAGTTCTCATCCCTTTGGTTTGTCTCTAGAGGGATTCATTCTCTTAAACTCTTATTCTCTTGAATGTGCTTTTGATGTGGAATCTACCCAGTCTCCTCTAAAAAGGGTGGAGTGGGAATTAGTTATTTCCATTTTAGAAATAGGAAAATAGAGGATCAGAGAGAGAAAATAATCTCTCTAATGTCAAATAACAACTCAGTGTCATGCCCAGGAAAAGAAGGCAAGTCTCTTCTTTCCCATTTCAACTTTCTACCCATTCTAACTTTCTTAAAACCCTACGTATAGAGAAGCATTTTTCTATAGTGCTTTCTCTTTGGGTCTCCAGAATGCACTGTGTTGTGTTCAATAAACCAAACAGTACTTTTTAGTATAAGGCAACCTTTTCCTAATTGATTTTTCTCATTTTTCAACAGATTTGTAATTGTCAATTTACTTGCTCACTTGTAGGCCCCACCTGGCTTTGTCATTCTAACCCTTGGAGTAATTTAACTCTACCTTGTAAGACAGGTCCCTATTCTTGTATTATTCTCTATTGGCATTGTCTTTTCAATCAATTAGTCATGAAAAATTCATGCCCACACTAAAGCCCTAGTAAACCACTCTGAGAAAAATGTGATTATCTTTAAACAAAGGGGCAATCTTTGTATTCTGTTTAATTCATAGGAGAGAGCAGCCTTTAATAAGGAAATATTTTATTTTATCTTCTTTTTTCAATCCACAAGATACTCCTGCTTTTTCCTTCTCTAATTGATCTACTCCAACTCTCAGAGTTCCACCATTCCTATAATTCATGTAGATTCTAATAATTTGAAGTTTATAAAAATTGAATCTGAGCTTTGTATTAATGGTAGAAAACATGTCAGTTAAACAGAAGCAGAATGGTATAAATACAATTAGGATAATATTATGTCAACTTTTCGGAACTTGCATATTTGATTTTGCAAATTATAAAATATTTTTGAATTATTTATTGGATTTTCCTATAATTGTGAAATGACTTAATCCTTCCTCAGACTGAATATTAAACCTAGATCCAAACTGAACCATTATCTTTGAGCCTTGACTCCAGGTATAAAATTAAATATGGACCTGATTATACTCCTGATATTGGCCTGAGACTGAACCTCCATGTCTATCTTATAAATAGCTCAGGAGACATACTGTGTGTCTCATAATATAACACTCTATATTTGAAGTCAAATAAACCCAATTTTGTATGCTTGGTCTTCCTTTCATCAGCATTGTGCCCTTAAGCAATTTACTTATTTCTGTGAGAGTTTCAGTTTTCTTATCCATAAAATGGAAATATTAATACTATTATTGCTTTGCTGTTGTGATTGTTAAATGATATTTTGCAAGTAAAGGGTTTGAATGTAGTATTTAATAAAAATAGAATTATAGGAAACATGGATCTTGTAGCTTACAGAGCTCTCAGATGAGTACTTACTTTTGTGAGCTAGTTAAAGATTTAACTTCATGACCAGTAAATTATTATTGTTAATATTTTATGGAAGGATCAACCAAGGAAAAATAATACTCTTGTTTACAAAGAGAGTAAATGGTGGATAAAGGTTCTAACTCAGGTTTCTACTACCCAAGACCATAGTTTCATTAAAACTTCTCATATTCCAGAGAGGTTAAGAGAAAAAAGTTGACGTTGCTTTGCAATACATCCAAGTTACCATCTATGAACCACCAACTGCCAGATTCTTGGAGACAGGAACTGATCTTTTCCTCACTACCAAACATTGGAGAATAAAATTTAGAGGAGGAAAGTTGATAAATATATATTAGTATGATATAGTTCAAGTGGTATTTTAAAAGTAGGTAGACTTAATGTTTAAGAAATTCTTATATTAAGTGAAATAAGTCAATCCCCAAAACCCAAGGGTTGAATGTTCTCTCTGATATGTTGATGTTAACACACAACAAGGGGAATAGGGAGAACAGAAGTTCGGTGGATTAGACAGAGGAGAATAAAGGGAAGGGAATGTGGATAGGAATAGGAAAGATAGTAGAATGAGCCTGACATAACTTTCCAATGTACATATATGAGTAATTCATAATGAATCTCCACATGATGTACAACCACAAGCCTGGGATCCTAATTAGAATAAGATATATTCATGTTTGAATAAATATATCAAAATATACTCTATTGTTGTGTATATTCAAAAAGAACAAATAAAATTTAAAAGAAAACAATTGAAATAGTTTTTTTAAAAAGAAAAATGTAGGCACATGAAATTATGAAGATACTGAAACAACCAAGTTACTTAACTACCAAACCTTGGAATTGTAACCAAAATGAGAAGAAACTACCTTTTCTTACTTTTTATTTCTTTCTCTTCTTTCTATATTTTCCTCTCCTTCTTTGACTCTCTTTTTCCTGCTTTTTTTTTGCATAATTTGTCTTCTGGAGCATGAAATAGTGTGTCATCTGACTATTGCTAAATAATGAACTACCCCCAAAATTTAATGATCGAAGACAATAAGCTTTTATTAGTTCTCATGAGTCCATGAATCAACTGAGTGGTTCTTCTGAATGTATGATTAGCTCTGGATCAGCTCTGCTGATCTTGTCTGGGTTCTTTCATATATTTGTAAGTTAACTGTCTATAAATTGGTCTATGATATCTTCAGCCTGAACAACTGGTTCTCTTCACTGTGGTATTTTATCCTCTGCCTGCCTACTCTGGATTGATCAAGAGAAAACTTGAGATCTTGATTCAGAATTGGCATTATGTCACTTTGATCAATTTCTATTGGGTAAAGTTACCCCAAATCACCTCAGACTCCAGAAGATCATTTTGATGTGAGGAACAGCAATAATTATAGTGCAAAAAATGTGGATATAGAGTGGACAGAATAATTGCGAACAACTTTAAATCCAATATATAGGATTTGAATTTGTAAGAAAATAGACTGTCATGAACACCCTATGCTAATATTAAACAACAAAAGTAAGGGATCAAAATTATTCCTAGTATCATAATAAAGTAATGGAACAGGGAAATGGAATTTTAATGTAATGGAGATCAGAACTGTGTAACACTAAGGTGTTATGCAGGACTAAGAGCCCCTCAAGGAAGGTTCTAAATCAATAAAATATGGAGTGATTTTGGTTTTGTCTGAGGTTAAAAACCTGTACATTCTTGTTTCAGAATTTCAGAAGCAATGAAAAAAAAATCCATGGATTAGTAGCTCATTTAATAGACAACTGTATATACCTATTGCCTTATATGTCCTATTAACTCTATAGCACCTCTAGACAGTAGAAATATGGCGAACTAGAGATTTATTCTCTTGTGTGTTACAGATTGGCCTAGGTGGACCCATCTAAACAGTATTTCTCTATTTATTCTCCTTGACCTTGCCATCACCCTGAAAGGGGAGGAGAACAGGAAGTCAGTTTGACTCCTTATAGTTTTACCTCCATCAACTAAGCCTTTTCCATCTTAACCTGTAGCTTTATTTGTCTGAAACAGGTTTATTTAACATGCTCTGTCCCCAAACCCATAAATAACTACTTTGGAGTTACAAAAGAAGTAAGGGACTTGGCCCTGATCCTGGTTAGTTTATAGACCAAACATGGCAACAAATAGGAAGGGAAATTAGTGCAACATGATACTGAACTTTGAGGGACTTGACTACAGAACTGAGTTTTATCTTTTAGGGACTGGCTCAAAAGAAAGTATTCCCGTACTCATTCAGGCAGATGTGAATCTGCTCCCCTGTGAATTATATCCAAACCCCGAAGAGTTCTTGATATGTCCTCCTATTGTCACATTGATTATGCAAGATTTGCAGATGTATGTTTATTTGCACATTTTCTTCATAAGACTATGAGCTTCTTGAGAGTAGAGTTTACAGTTACCTTTTGGCTCTTTAGAGACCATTCTAGAATAGTTTTTCAAGGCAGTCTTAAATGGTTTTTGTAAAACAGTTCTGAACCTTTCACATCTGCAGTTAAAAACCTTTCAATAGTCCCTTCATATTGTTTTTAGTAAAGGACAAAAGTTATTACCATGACTCATATGTCTTTTAATGGCATAGTCTCATCTCTTTCCCTATCCAGCCTGTGTATTCTTAGGAGAATACAGAGAATTCTGTCTTCTAGGCACAGGAAACAGCTAACAATTCCATAAATCAATTTGTCTTCCTTCTGTCCTGCCTTTCACTGGAATGTCTCATGTATTTTCCCTTTTGCCTGCTCAGTCCATATTCAGTAAAGATTCAGCTTTGCCTCCATTGTAGACTCTACCTCAACATTTCATCATGTATGCAGAAGGTACACACAGTGTTTTTATATGTTTATCTCCCCCACTTAAGGCTAAAGGGCCCATTCTTATTCATTTCTGTTATCACAGCACACAATAAAATAGGAATCCAATAACTGTTTTTAATGAAATAATTAAATGAAGATTCATTGAATTAATGAATAAAATTTAGAACAAAACTCTGCAGGAAATGCTGTCAGAATGAGAAAAAGAAAGGCATTTTTTTGAGGGGATCTGTATTTTGGTGGATATTTATTCTGAGTAGGGAGAAAAAATGAGTCCTCCTTGAAACATTTTATTTTTCTTCAGTCATTTTGCTAATACCCTTGTTTGATATGCTAAATTTGTCCTGATGAGAATGTTTTGCCCCATTCCCCTTCTACCTCTTGTGGCTGTCTTCTCACAGGTTTTCAGTGAGGTAGTAAAGCCTGCTAATGTGCAATCTGCAAGCCATTGGTTTATTATGTCTGTCAGGCTGCAGTGTTGGGGTGAACATTTTGACAACATCCAGTAACAAGACACAGGTGCAGTTGATTAACAAACTTTGTTGGTTTCCTGTGACTCCTGAACATCAGCTATAATAGATAAGGATTTCTTTTTCACACATCATTATCTATACTCCAGGCTTCATGTTTTCAATACATCAGTCCCAGGATTATCTGGCATTCTTTTGAGGAATTTGGGTGGCAACTTATAGGTTTACATGAGCAGGAGACTTAATTTTATACATGTGAATATATATAATTTCATACATATATATGTAATATATATAACTTTGTATATGAATGTATATTCTTACATAGATGCATACTTACGTATACACACATGTATTTATCTATGTCCATATGTAAATAAATGAACATGTGTGTGTGTGTGATCTTTAATTATTTCCTGAATATATTGTCATAGCAATTATATTTAATCCCAATCATCCTTCTATCAGATACCTATGATTTCCCTCTTTATAGATGGGGAAAACAGGCTCAGAAAGATGATAACACATGTTTAAAGTCACAAAGTGAAAAGTAGGCTTGGAACTCTATTTCTTTGTTCAATGCAGGGAATCAGATTGGGCTTAGAGTAAGCAATATATAAAAGCATGGAGTATGGCTCCTAGGTAAAGTAGCTGAGTGGTTGAACAGAGTCTTAGATGTTAACTGTAACTCATCCCCATGTGATCTGTATAACCTTGTATGTGTCATGATAGCAAGGAAAATTCACCCTAAACTGCTGTGTTGTCCTGCCCAAGCCGCACTAGTCTGGGTATATGATGATACTGTAACAAGACAGCTTTCCTCCACTTGATCATGCTCCACAACTTTGTATACTCTGTAGTATCAGAACAGGTTAATAATAAGTGATTGTCTTGAAAGGAGTTACTGGCATCATTCATGTGAAAACTACTTATGCCTAACTTAAGCTATCAAATTCTTTTTTAAAATTGAAATATAACTTGTGATAGTATAAAGCTAAAATGAATGATTTGAAAATTTAAGAAGGAAAAAAGATAGCAAGGTAATGTTCAATTGAACCAAAAATGTTCAAAAATAATAAGAAGCATAAAAACGAATAATGAAAAAATAACCAATAAAAGACAAAAATAAAAGTCACCACATGTAAATGAAACCATATGAAACTCTAAAAGGAGAATATTGAATAGACATTTGTTCTAATTAAAGAATATCATAAAACTCCAATTATTAAAGCAATAGTAAACTATCCCTGGAATAAAGATATAGATCTATGAAAATGCAATGGAAGCACAGATATAAGTACAAGCATATAAGAATTTATTTTTTGGAAAAGTTAGCATTTGAAATCAGTAAGAAAGGAATGTCTTACTGAATAAATGATGGTGAACTACATGTTAACCTTTTGAAAAAAAATACATTATGTTGCCTCTTTATATTTTGTACTAAAATTCCTAATGAACTAAAGATAAATTAAATTTTAAATTAGGGAAATTTCAAATATGCATAAAATAATATATAAACCTCTAAAGACCTATCACTAATATGAAACACAGGTTAATACTTTGTCATCCTTTATATTTTCCTTTCTGTTTTTTTTATTTTGACAAATATAATACTGCAAATATAGTAAATCTCTGTCTTTTTTCCTCTCCTTTCCCCAAGAAGTAACTACATTTCTGAAACCAATAAATATTATTCCCATGTATGATTTCATATTTTTATCATCCATGTATTACATTAAATTGTAATATTGTTTTGTGTTATAACTCTGGTTCTTTCAACTAGACATAGTTTTGTATGTTTACCAGAAATGTTAACTGCCCCTCTACTGCATTCATTTTAAATGGTGAATAGTTCAAAACATTAAACAACCAATAAAAAAAATTGTGAATAGTATTCTATTGTACTAAAAGAGCCACAATTTATACATTTTCTCCTGAGTTAAGTGATTTAAGGTTTTTTGTTTGCTTGGTTTCTTTTCTTTTTTCATTACTGGGGATTGAACCCCAGGGCTTGGCACATGGTAGGCAAGCACTTATCACGGAGCTACATTCCCAACCCTAGTTGTTTTCTTGTTACAAATGAATAGTGCTAAAGTGAACATTTTTGAATATGTCTCCTTATAAAATGTGTAAGAATGTCTTAGAAGAATATGTAGACATGGATTAACAGAGTCACAGGTATAAGTATCTTTATTTCATTGTCAAGTTCCCCTGAAGAGGCTCTTTTATTTTACATGCTCACCAGCAATATTCATATTTACTATTTGTCACATAATTCTGAGCATTTTATATTATCAGATTTACTAATTGTAATGGTTTGATTGTGAGGCTTCCTCTCAAAAACTCACGTGTGAGAAAATGCAAGAAAGTTCAGAGGAGAAATAATCAGATTATGAGAGTTTAACCTTATCAGTGAATTAATCCCTGATGGGATCAACTGAGTAGTAACTGGAGGCAGGTGGGGTATTGCTGGAGGAGTGGCTAATTGGGGACATGGCTATGGGTATATATTTTGTGTCTGGAGGGTGGAGTGTCTCTCTCTACTTCATGATCAACATGTGAGCTGGTTCCCTCTGCCACACTCTTCTGCCATGATGTTCTGCCTCACCTCAAGCTCTGAGGAATTGAGCCAGGCTTCTATGGACTAAGACCTCTGAAACTATGAGCCCTCAAATAAACTTTCCTCATTTAAGGTTTTTCTGGTCAGATCTTTTAGTCATAATAATAAAAAAGCTGACTAAAACATTAATGTATACTGGTTTCATGGATAAAAAGGAATTTCATTTTTAAAAATTTTATATTTTCTCAATTACTAATGAGGTAATTACCTTTTGCATATTTTTAGAATTTTCCATTTCTTCTATAACTTGTCTGATTACATTCTTGGCCTATTTTCTATTGGATTATTGATCTTTCATATTGTGATTTACAGGAATTTTTCATAATCCTATAAAGAATTAATCCTCACCACATTTCTTCAGTCATTGGCTTTTATCTTCATTTCTTTATGTTACTTTTTGGCATAATAACAATTTGGTAATGTGATCAAATGTATCTTTTCTACCATGATTATGCTTTTAGTCTTTTATAAAGTCCTTACTCAAAGTCAATAAAATAATCTTCTCTGTTTTACTATTACTTAATCCATTTGAATTTATTTTGTATTTGGTGTGAGGTAATAATCTAATCTCTTTTTTTTCTTTTCTTTTCCTTTCTTTTCTTTTCTTTTGTTCCCTGAATGGGTAACCCATTGGCCCAGCACCATTCACTGAAAGTTCAATACTTGATCTGCAATGCCATATGTTAAGTTTGTTCCTCGGGTCTCTGTTTTGATCCACTAGTCTATCTCTATAGATCTGTAGCAATATGAATCATATTATTTTAATTGCTATAACTTTATAGTAAGTTCCTAAGTCTGTAGCTGCAATTTTTGCTTTTTTATTCCCATAAAAATGTTTTAATAGGCTTTTCAATTTTTTAGTTTTATTTATTTTGGTATTTTTTAGGGTTTGCTTTGACAAAATGTTGCTATGAGCGAGCATTCTATGGTTTCTTTTGGTAATATAACTAGAAGTAGATATGAGAAGTAATAGAATATACTACATTTTTACTTTCTAAGATATGACAAATTGTTTTGCTGTCAGTTCTTTTATATTTAAAAGTTTTTCGTTGGTACATTATGATTATACATAATAATAGATTCATTATGCCTTATTTGTACATACACATAATTTGATTAATCTCATTTTCTGGTACCTCCTATTTCCCTCTTCTCCTCCCTCCCCCATGTTCTTGCTCTACTTATTTGTTCCCCCTTCTGGTTTTGCTATTGTTGTTTTAATTATTCCATTATAGTCTATGTATATAATTCATTGTGGTGTATTCATGCATAGACATAGCATAGTTTGTTACAAATTATTCTCTATTACTTCCCCATAACCTCCCCTCCTTCATCCCTAGGCTTTTAATATTCTCTCTCTCTCTCTCTCTCTCTCTCTCTCTCTCTCTCTCTCACACACACACACACACACACACACACACACACACACACACACTCCCTGCTGGATTTTAATGAATTATGTTGATTTCAATAACTAGTCTATAATCTATACCATATGACTATTCTAGATACTTTCACTCATTTAATACTTTTGACTTTACTTATTTTTTTACAGTTTTTTGGTTACAAGTTAAATTTCTACATAGATATTTGATATATTTGAAACTAAAATAAATATTAAAAGCCTTCAAGTTTTTATTATTCTTATTGCTTATTTCTTATACACACACACACACACAATTAGTCTTAGGGTTTTGTTTTGTTTTTGTTTTTGTTTTTTTTGGTACTGGGGATTGAACTCAGAGATGATTTACCATTGAGCTATGTTCCCTCCCCTTTTTATTTTGAGATAGGATCTTGCTAAGTTGCTTAGGGCCTCTTCAAGTTGCTGAGACTGACTGACTTTGAACTTATGATCCTCCTGCCTCAGCCTCCCAAGTTAATAGGATTATTGGAAACATTAAGTTGTTTTTAATAGGCTTTTCAATTTTTCAGTTTTATTAATTTTAGTATTTTTTAGGGTTTGCTTTGACAAAATGTTGCTATGAGCATTCTATGGTTTCTTTTGGTAATATAACTAGAAGTAGATATGAGAAGTAATAGAATATACTACATTTTTACTTTCTAAGATATGACAACTTGTTTTGTTGTCAGTTCTTTTATATTTAAAAGTTTTATATGGATTTTATATCAATGAATTCTAATACTTTGCAGATCTTTTTAGGATATTCTATATACCTAATTTTTCTGACTTTGTATAGTTTGCGGATCTTTTTAGGATATTCTATATACCTAATTATTCTGACTATGTATATAATAAAAATGTTCATTCTTTGAAATACTTTTTCTTGCATTTGTTTTATTGCCTATGGCATTGGCTGGATAACTTGTAGTACTTGATTGAATATAAATTGCAATAGTACTAAAAGATATTATTTTCTTATTCCCCAATTTAGGTAAAAATGCCTTATTATTTTCATAATTAAATATGATGTTACTGTTGCTTTCTTTTAAAAGAATTTCTAAGAGAAGGGTATTGTGTTAGTTAACTTTTTGTTAGTATAACTAAAACACCTGACATAGGTGTTTTCCAGAGGAAAGAAGTATCTGGGCTCAGAGTTTCAGAGTATTCAGTCCATGGTTGTACAACTCAGTTTCATTGGGCTTAAAAGGTAAGGCAAAACATCATGATAGAAGTGCTGCTCAGTTCATGGCAGAAATGAGGCAGAGAGAGAGAGAAGGGAAGAAGTGTGGGGAGAAAAGAAGATAAACACTTTTAGGACACATCCCAGTGACCTTTTTCTTCTCACTAGGTCCCACCATCAAATAGTTCATTCAGTAATCAAATGGATTAATCCACTGATAAAGTCAGAGCCCTCATGATCCAATCATTTACTAAAAGCTCTATCTTTGACACTTGCTGCTTTGGGACCATGTATTTAATATATGACTCTTTGTCATATGGGTCATTCCTCTCCTGGCCTCCAGAATCTCATACTCAGCTCACAATGCAAAATATATTCAGTCCATCTCCAAGAGTTCCCATATTCTTAAAACTTCTAGGATTGCTAAAAAGTCCAAGTCCAAAGTCTCCTTTGACACTCAAAGCAAAACTCCTGGCTGCAAGCCCCTATAAAAATCAAAAGAATATTACATACATCCAATATATAATGACATAGCATAAACATTTCCTTTCCAAGAGGGAATACATTTTAAAATCTTAAAATTTTTAGTTGAAACATGTGACTTTATTCCCATAATAATTTTATATGAGATTTTATTTGAAATGGATACATGCTGTTCCTGATAAAGGCTTTTGAATGATGATCTCTTTAAAGCTATTATAGCCCCCATCAATGAAAACTATTCATACAATAAAGTGATGCAGAGCTGGGGTCTTGGCTCAGCAGTAGAGCACTTGCCTAGCATGTGAAAGACCCTGTGTTCAATCCTCAGCATCTTGTAAAAATAGTAAATAAAATAAAGGTATTGTGTCCAACTACAATTTTTTAAAAGTAAACAAAGTGATAAAAAATTCAAAACTATTTAAATATTAAACTATTTGAAATTGCATTTAAAGAAGCATCCAACAATTCTTTCTTTTCTTTCAATCATAGCTGCAATGTTGAAATTTCTTACAAAAATCAAATGATTATCAAATCTAACCACAAAATTTGATAAATGTTTTAAAATAATAAAATATTTAAAAGCAATGATGAAGTTCTAAATTGCAGAATGTGCATGCATATTTAAAATAGTCCATGCAACTAGTTTTAGCAAGAGTAAGTGGGAAATTTACTCATGATTGGACAAAAGTATTGGATATATATTAAGACAGAATCAAGGCCATTGCCTAGGACTACACATAGGCTCTTCACCATACTTTTACTGACAATGGATTATGCCTTGGCCTACAGCTGGAATTGAGTTTGTTCTCCTCCAGTAGCACCATGAGCCCCTTGTTTAGAATGGGTAGTGCTCCAAGTCTCACATATGTCTACTTTGAGGACTGTAACCCACTCTTTGCTTACCAGTGTGCCACGGGTCATTAAGTAAAGAAGATTGATATAGGGAACCATAATGCTAAAACTGGAAGCCTGGGCTTAATGCTTAAATATAATGAGGAATGCAAAAGAAAAGAGCTGGTTTTATTTAAGACAAAGGAAAAGGCTCAATAAATATTGAGCACTTATTCTGAGTTAGGAACAATGTGCCAGGTGATTTACTTACATAATCTCTCATATTTTTTATATTTGTTTATTTTAGTTGTAAAAAAATCTTTGTTTTTATTTATTTATTTTTATGTGGTGCTGAGGATCAAACCCAGGGCCTCACATGTGCTAGGTGAGCACTTTACCACTGAGCCACAACCTCAGCCTCCCCTCCCATATATTTTTTAAAACAACTTTTTAAGGACACTGTTACCATCCCATTTTTTGATTTAAATAATCAATATCCACAAAAAATTATCTTGCATAATCTCATGGAACTTGTGGGAGAACTGAGTTTCAATCCCAGTTTATCTGACTGGAAATTTCATAGTTTTATTCTGTTGAGTCCATGGACCTGGCTCAAATTCTACCACTGCTACTTATTTGTTACATGATTTCAGTTTACTTAATGTATCTTACTTCATCTGTAAATCAAAGGTAACAAATAGTTACTGTATCAAAAACTTCATTTTATATATATAAAATCTCCTCAAAATGAATGAGATAATGCATCAGATATGAGAGCCTCTAGGGTGTGGTCCAAGCATCTGTAGTTTTAAAATGCTATGGAGGTGATTCTAATCTAGAAGCAGGACATTCTAATATGCAAAGTACTAAATTAATGTGAACGGAGTGCTTAACTCAGAAATTGGTACATAGTAAGTGCTCAGAATCTTAATATTATAGTAGTAGTTGTCATTACCATTACCTTATAGATGCAATTTCTTGTGATGCATTTTGTATAAATAAATAAGTGAAGATTAAGTATAAAATATGACAAGATGAGATTTCTTGCAATGCTTACTTCCAAATACCTTTTATTCTTATCACTAACCACCACCTTGCTCAATGACTAGAAAATGTAAAAATGCATGATAAGGGATGATGTTAAATTTTGTATGTGATGTCATAGAGGAAGTATGATCTTTATGATAAGGATTTTTAAAAATTAAGTCCTAGTTCTACCAGTTAAAAGTTTGGGGATTTGGGGAAGGCAAGCCACTTAGCTTTTATTAGCTTTAGTTTATTCAATTGTTTAAAATTGAGCTAAGATGAATAACTTTGTATGAATAGAGAAGCTAAATGATATAGCATACCTAACATACCTAAGAAATTTTCTAGGCACAGAGTAGGATGCTAATAATAAATGTTCTACTTTATTTTCCATTTTTATTCACATATGCACATCATTTCTTTATTGGATTTCTCTATTTATTAATAATCTAGATCCTGAAAGTACAGTACGGCAGCCAGCTTCACTAGAAATGGATTTGACACCTGGAATCTCAGAGGAAAAAAGGGGGATTATAAGCCCTGTAAAGTTCAAAGGCTGTTTGTCCTTTTGATATTGATTTAAAAAATCAGACAGTAGCCAAGACCTTGGGAGAAGTAATTGAACTGACAACTAATAGGCATAGGTTTAAATAATGGAACAGCCTTGGACATTCTTGATGACTTAATTTAATGACAGAAGGGAGGTCTGAAACTGAAATGCCTGGAGTTGGGTGGATCAATGACTGGGTCTCTGAGGAGAAAAGTAAAGAAAAATTATTTCTAAGGGCTTATTTCATGGAACAAATTATTTTATGATTATCCCAAATGTGAAAATGGTGTTGATTTTCTTGTTTTAACAAAATGAAATTGTAAAGGCTTAAAATTTGTCATCATTTTTCTTAAATTTTTTTTAGTTGTAGATGGACGCAAAATCTTTGTTTATTCATTTTTTATGTGGTACTGAGGATGGAACCCAGGGCCCCACATATACTAGACAAGTGTTCCACCACTGAGCCACAACCCCAGCCCATCCATCATTTTTTTAACCCTTATTTAGGAAAATAGACTTGGTTATAGTTATGGTATTTTAGAATGTTGGTGAGCATCTGAAGGATTAAAATATGGATATCTTATCTTTTGATCCCTACACTTAAATATCAATTCTATCATTTATTAATTGTATGACTTTGAGCAAGTTAGGTAACCTGAGACTTAACTTCCATGTCTTCAAAATGAAGATGTTAACATTTATTTATTAGTTATAAAATATTTAAGATTTAAAATGTATATGAAATCCCCTAGCACTTCATATAACAAATCATTATCAAATGAAAAAATATATAAATTTTGATGCTCCTATCGCTTTGTACTGAAAGACTTTCCCTTTTTCTATTTATTCTGGCTGGCTTACCTCTGGCTTTATTCTATCCTTTGGACTACTTCAGTGGCTTTTTAATCTTTCAATCCCAAATTCTGTCTCTTTCACAATCTTCTCTTCCATCTTATGACCAAGTTTAATAAAACAAAGTTCTGATTTCTTTTATCTATACTACTGTCCTGGAAAGGCTTTGTGCATTGAGAACAACCTACTCCCCCATTTTAAAGGGGAAGTAATGTCTTTAGAATCTCATGCTGAGACTAGGGTTGAGCCCTGGACCCCTGGCCCATAGCAGAGGACAACAAAGGTACAGAAGAGGACGTATATCTCTAGGTCTATTCAAAGGTATCAGGTATTTGGAGAAATTTTTTATTGTAATTTTGTACTTGGTTATTATGTTTAGTGTTGTTGAATTTAAAAAATATTGCTGTTACCCTTATGGTAATATTCATTTCCATGCAAATTGTAGGTCAGCCTAGAGAGGGCAAATTTAAGAATAATTAAAACTTACTTAGCATTCTTATTACCAAATGAGATTCCAAACCCTGTATATACATTAATTCATTGAATTCCCATCTGAATTCCATGAGTTAGTTACCCCTAGGTTTCTGGGTTCCAAAGCTAACTGATACAAAGTTAATTATACTAATTAATAGTAAAAGAATATAATCGCTAAACTTATATGCTTAGCTGACATAACACATTGTAATCCTCTGAGCACTATTTATCCTTACTATACTGTTGGCCACTAAGCTATATGACTTCCTTTAAACTTCCTTATTTTCTTTCTTAATTATCAGGAAATGACAATGTGCATAATATAGCTATTTAATAATTTCTCTCTCTCTCTCTCTCTCTCTCTCTCTCTCTCTCTCTCTCTCTCTCTCTCTCTCTCTCTCTCTCTAGAGGGTCATTTTCAACATTGTTAACTTCAGTAAAACCAAGAGTCTTTATAGAGATGGAATGGCCCCTATGGTGAAGTCTACCAGCAGACCAAAATGGTAAGTGACTCACAGAATGGAATCCCTTCCTGGTTAGAAAATTTGACTCAGGGCTCAAATTTATCTTTTGTTTAGATAAATTGTCAGCCTCATTGTCACTGATAAATATGAATAAGATAATTTTCTGAACGGGCTTTGTCTATACTCTAGGTACTACTCTTTGAAACTGATGGGAGCCTGATCCCATGCTTGGAATGACCAACCTGACCAGCATTCTTTTATGAATTTATAGCTTGATATTATGTAAATAATCCTGTTCTGCTTGCCTTTTATTATGCTATCTTTAGAAGCATAATTAAAGTTGTCTCTTTTCTTCTTTTTTCCCTAGGCTAAGCATAGATAATGAATAATAACCTGGGAGGACATTGGGAACTATAGTAAATTTCTTTTACTTTGTTTGGTTTTTGTCATGTTCTTATACAGCAGTTGTATTTCTCATGGATGTTAAAGTTCTGTTTGTCCCATCATAAGAGTGAGGATGGGAGGGGTTGGCTAGGATTGTTTAATAAGAGTGCTGCTGTGGTTGCTGCTGCTGATAATGTTGACAATGAAGACAATTATAGTAATAACTACTCCAGTTACTGAGACATCATTCTTTGTCAGATTCTTTACTTTTGCTGTTACTACTTTCACACTTTTGCAAGGATATTTTAAATATCACTGTACTGTAGATTAAAAAAATATGATACTAGAGAAAGTTAAGTGCCCTCTCAAGACCGTGAATAGTAAGGGAAGAGGCCTCTGGTATTTATATTCCTCATACTGCCTTTGAACCCAATTTATCCATCCATCCATTTATTTATTCATTCAGCATACATTGATTGAGTGCAACAAAATAAGAATTTTTAAAGATAGAAGCCAAGTATTAATCATGTACCACACAGTAGGTGTTAAGTGAATGCTTGTTGAACTAAACAGAATTCGTTATGAGAATTTACATGTAAAGTGCCTGGTACTTGCTAAGTGCTCAATAAATGTCATCTATTATTAATAGTATTATGTAAAACACTATACAAATGCAAGGAATTGTTAATATTATTCTAGCTTTGATCTCTGTTCAAATTTTAATGACTAGTGAGAAGATAGTCTCCAAATGTCTATATTTATAGAAAACTAGCAATTCATAAATATTGAATTGTGCTTTTATCTACAAATGATACTTGGAAATTTTCTATAAATGCTAGGCTGAGAAGCTTAGGTTTATAAAAGTGCAGACATTTGATGATGATAATTAGAACTGTTTATTAAAAGGTAGAAATAATTTCCCTCTCCATGCTTTTTGCTTTGCTGCATCAAATGAACTAAACTGCCTCATTTTCTCTCAATCTCTTTCTGACAGTGGGGTCTGTACAAGGGGTAGGCCTTTGATTTGAATCTCTGAATCCAGCCCAAGTAGATAATCATAGGACCCATTCCTCTAATAGGCATAGGTGGAGAAGAGTACTTCAAACCAGTAAAAGGACCTCACAAGCGATCCACTCATTAGAGCCTTCAAAAAAGATCATATTTTTTTTTCATTTTTTTTGTATTGGGATCTTTTTTTAAATTATTTTTTTCAATTTATATATGACAGTGAAATGCAATATGATTCTTATTACACATATAGAGCACAATTTTTCATATCTCTGGTTGTATACAAAGTATATTCACACCAATTTGTGTCTTCATATGTGTACTTTGGATAATAATGATCCTCACATTCCACCATCATTTCTAACCCCATGCCCCCTCCCTTCACTTCCCATCCCACTGCCCTATCTAAAGTTCATCCATTCCTCCCACGAATTGCCTCCCAACCCCACTATGAATCAGCCTCCTTATATCAGAAAAAACATTAGGCATTTGTTTTGGGGGATTGGCTAACTTCACTTAGCATTATCTTTTCTAACTACATCCATTTACATGCAAATGCCATGATTTTATTCTCTTTTATTGCTGAGTAATATTCCATTGTGTATATATGCCACATTTTGTTTTATCCATTCATCCACTCAAGGACATCTAGGTTGGTTCCACAGTTTAGCTATTGTGAATTATACTGCTATAAACATGGATGTGGCTGTGTCCCTGGAGTATGCTGTTTTTAAGTGCTTTGGGTATAGATCAAGGACAGAAATAGCTAGGTCAATTGGTGATTCCCCCAATTTTCCAAGAAATCTCCATACTGCTTTCCATATTAGCTGCACCAATTTGCAGTCCCACCAGCAATGTATGAGTGTACCTTTTCCCCCACATCTTCTCCAATACTTATTGTTGTTTGTATGCATAATAACTGCCATTCTGACCAGAGTGAGATGAAATCTTAGAGTAGTTTTGATTTTCATTTCTCCGATTGCTAGGGATGATTAACATTTTTTCATGTATTTGTTGATTGATTGTACATCATCTTCTGAGAAGTGTCTGTTAATGTCCTTAGCTCATTTATTGATTAGGTTGTTTGTTTTGTTTTGTTTTGTTTTGTTTTTGGGGGTGCTTAGCTTTTTGAGTTTTTTATGGACCCTAGAGATTAGTGCTGTATCTGATGTGTGAAGGGTAAAGTTTTGCTCCCAAGATGTAGGCTCTCTATTCACTTCACAGATCATTTCTTTTGCTGAGAAGAAACTTTTTAGTTTGAGTCCATCCCATTTAATGATTCTTGATTTAATTCTTGCACCACAGGAGTCTTATTAAAGAAGTTGGGGCCTAATCCCACAGGATGGAGATTAGGACCTACTTTTTCTTCTATTAGTTGCAGGTTCTCTGGTTTTATTCCTAAATTCTTGATCTATTTTGTGTTGAGTTTTGTGCACGATGAGAGTTAGGGATTTAATCTCATTTTGTTATATATAGATTTCCAGTTTTCCCAGCACCATTTATTGAAGAGGCTATCTTTTCTCCAGTACATGTTCTTGGCACCTTTGTCTAATATAAGATAATTGTAGTTTTGTGGGTTAGTCTCTGTGTCCTCTATTCTGTACCATTGGTCTACCAGTCTGTTTTGGTGCCAATACCATGATGTTTTTGTTACTATTGCTCTGTAGTATAGTTTAAGGTCTGGTACAGTGATGCTGCTTTACTCTCCTTGCTAAGGATTGCTTTAGCTATTCTGGGTCTCTTATTTTTCCAGATAAATTTTATGATTGCTTTTTCTATCTCTATGAGAAATGTCATTGTAAGTTTGATTGGAATCTGTATAGTGCTTTTGGTATTATGGTCATTTTGATAATATTAATTTTGCCTATCCAGGAGCAATGTAGATCTTTCCATCTTCTATGGTCTTCTTTGATTTCTCTCTTTGAGTTCTGTAATTTTCACTATATAGAACTTTCACCTCTTTTGTTGATTCCCAAATATTTTTTAGGCTATTGAAAATAGGGTGGTTTTCCTCATTTCCAATTCTGTAGATTTGTCACTTATATACAGAAATCTCTTTGATTTATGGGTGTTAATTTTATATCCTGCTACTTTGCTGAATTCATTTACTAGTGCTAGAAGTTTTCTGATGGAACTTTTAGGGTCTTCTAGGCATAAAATAATATCATCAGCAAATAGTGCCAGTTTGAGTTCTTCTTTTCCTATGTTTTTCCCTTTAATTTCTTTTGTCAGTCTAATTGCTCTGGCCAGTGTTTCAAGAATGATATTAAATAGAAATGGTGAAAGAAGGCATCCCTGTGTTGTTCCAGTTTTTAGAGAGAATGCCTTCAATTTTTCTCCATTTATAATGATGTTGGCCTGGGGCTCAGCATAGACAGCCTTTATGATGTTGAGATATGTTCCTGTTATCCCTAGTTTTTTCTAATGTTTTGAACATAAAAGGGTGCTGTATTTTGTTAAATGTTTTTTGCATCTGTTGAGATGATCATATGATTTTTATCTTTAAGTCTACTGATGTGATGATTACTTTTATTGATTTCCATATGTTGAATCAACCTTGCATCCCTGGGATGAATTCCACTTGATCATGGTACATGATCTTTTTGATACATTTTTGTATTTGATTTGCCAGAATTTTATTGAGAATTTTTGCATCTATGTTCATTCTGTCAGGTTCTTGACATTTTTAAATATAAATGAGCACTTGCCTGTATATTTTAATACCTTAAAATATTTAAGTTTGTTCTCATAGTCACTGTTAGAAGACTCTTAGCTATAGCCATTATTCAGTTTTGGAGCTTCACTATTACCTCAAAGAAACCTGACAAAGTTTCAGTTTGTTTTAGTTTATCAAGTTAGTGAGACAGAAATTACCATAGCAAATGAAGTTATTTGTATATCTAATTTCTTCTAATTTTTACTTTTCATTCCTGATCATGGATACAAAGCCAGTCACATTTTTTCACAGACCCTTTCTCTCAAAGCAGATGTTTTAATGTGCTTACTTCATAGGACTTTATGGAACATCTTAAAGTGCTTTGTATTGCATTAAATATTGGGATGGGTAGGTAAATATGCCATAAAAGGGAACTTTCATTTTAGCATTTCTATTAACTAATTTCTACAGGTCATCGTTATTATTCTTGTCAATGCTACTCTGAATATCCTTTCTACCCCCTTGGTATTAATTTTCTAGGACGTTTTCCTGTTCCTTGTGTTGATTACCAATACTTATGTCCCGGTAGCTCTAATTCCAACTATATCAAGGTTAGACAAAGAAGTGACCATGACCATGTAACTCTCAGAATATTAGATTTTAATGGCTCCAAGAAATCCATAGCAATTCAGATTCTACACAATGGCCTAATTCAAGTCTGACAAATACCTTGTAGCCATGCTACATCTCTATGAGCCTCAGTTTTTGCACTTCAAAAAGTACATAATAATACTCTTTCATCAAGTCATTATAAGGACAAATGTGGAATGTACATATAACTGCTTTGTAAAGTATCAAGTGTCTTAAAAACTAAAAAAATTCCCTGTTTTTTCTCTTCCCTTGATTCACTCAACACTGATTATGTGAGCATTATTCCTTACCTCCTCCCTCTCACCCTTCTTCTCTTCCTTGAATCTGTCAATAAATGCTTACTGAATAGATATAATGTAGCAATAACCATGGAAATCATGAAGACTAAATATATCAGCTTGAAAAGAGTCTAGCCAACTCAGAAAGGCTGGTAAAAAATCACGAGAAAAACATCCAAGAGATATGGGATAACATAAAAAAACAAACTTAAGAGTCATCGGGATAGAAGAAGGTATAGAGGTTCAAACCAAGGGAATGAGCAACCTGCTGAATGAAATAATTATAGAAAACTTGACAAGAGAGATATGTTTATTATTCTCATGGCCTATGTTATTTTCATAGCTTATAGTCTACTTGGTTGAACATCAAATATGTAAACCAGTTAAGTGTGATAACAGTTACAATAGAGGGAAATCACTGTTATAGTGTTATCAGTACTCAGTATTAATGTATATAGTATTTAAGACTTAATCTACTCCAATAAAAGAGCTTCCTTAGGATGTATAATTTATGCTGAGAGCTGAAAGATAAATGGTAGGTGGGTAAATGTATGAAGTAGAAGAATGCATTTGAAAGCAAAAACAATGAGAGAAAGCATTACATCTTTGATGACAAAGGCGAATGTGATGGAAACATGAAATTGTAATGAAAAAGTTATTGGAGAGGTAGATAGAGGCATAATATTGGTGAGTCTCATAAGATAAGTTAAAAGAATTGTACTTGATTCTAATGTTAAATGGAAGGAAATAGAAGGGATTAAGCAGAGATAGGACATGATCAGAATAGAGAATATCTTGGAAAAGAGAACAATTGTTTGGAGTTCTTGGTAATTTCTTGCACTGTAGCTGATGTTGGATTAGTATGATAATAGTGATGGTGAATATAAAGGGATGGTATAAGGAATGCTAGTATTTGGATCAACTTTGTGATTGTGTGGAAAATAAAGGGGGGATTCCTAAATGACTTGGTTTTCTTGCATTTATAACAGAAAGGATGATAATGCCATTTGCTGAAGGTAGGAACCATAGGAGAAAAGACTAATTTAGACTTTGCTGTATATGGATGATTTTACGTTTATCCTTGAAAACATTGAGCTAGGAGTGCCTGGGAGACATTTGAGCAGAAATGTTAAGTAGGTAGTGAATGCATAAATGCACCCAAGAGAGTTGCAAATTCAGGAATCAGTAGCGATTACAATGGATTGTAATCACAATAGTAGTAGCAGATGTGATGTATCAGGGAAGTCATGTGGAATGAAGAGAGATTAGGACAAGGACATGAGAAATTCCTTCATTTAAACCCCTGGCCATGCTAATAAAGAGGAAAAGAGAGAAAACTCAAATTAATAAAATACAAGAAGGAAATATCACAATGGACATGTCTGAACTACAGAAGATAATTAGTAACTATTTTGAAAATTTATATTCAAATAAAGTACAAAATATTGAAGACATTAACAAATTTCTAGAGACATATGGCCTACCCAGACTGAATGAGGAGGTCATACATTATTTAAAAAGATCAATTTCCAGTAATAAAATAGAAAATGCCATCAAAAGCCTACCAACCAAGGAAAGCCCAGGACCAGTTGGGTTCTCAGCCAAATTCTACAAGAATTTCAAAGAAGAATTAACACCAATACTCCTCAAAGTATTCCATGAACTAGAAAAGGATGGAACCCTTCCAAACTCATTCTATGATACTAATATCGCCCTGATACCAAAACCAGACAAAGACACATCAAGGAAAGAAAATTTCAGACCAATATCCCTAATGAATATAAATGCAAAAATTTTCAATAAATTCTGCCAGATTGCATACGAAAACATTAAAAGGGAAGTGTACAATGATCAAGTGGGGTTCATCTCAGGAATGCAGAGTTGTTTTAGCATATGGAAGTCAATAAACATAATTTTTTGTATTAATAGACTTGGAAACAAGAATCATATGTTCATTTCAATAGATTCAGAAAAAGCATTTGACAAATACCACACCTCTCTATGATCAACAAACTAGAAAAACTAGGGATAGTAGAAACATACCTCAACATTGGAGAAGCTATATATGCTAAACCCAAGACTAGCATCATTCTAAATGGAGAAAAATTGAAAGCATTTCCTCTGAAAACTTCAACAAGACAAGGTTGTCCTGTTTCACCTCATCCTCATCCTATTCAACCTCATCTTTGAAACTCTACACAGAGCAATTAGACAAAAGAAAGAACTTAAAAGGATAAAAGTAGGTAAAGAACTCACTATTTGCTGATGACATGATTCTATACCTAGAAGACCCAAAAAATTCCACCAGAAAATTTTTAGAACTAAAAAATGAATTCAGCAAAGTAGCAGGATATAAAATCAACACCCATAAATAAAACACATTCCTTTACATCAGTGATGAATCCACTGAAAAAGAAATTAGGAAAACTACCCCATTCACAATAACCTCAAATAAAACAACAACTATGAATCAATGTAACAAAAGAGATGAGAGATCTCTACAATGAAAATTACAGAACACTAAAGAAAGAAATTAAAGAAAACCTCAGAAGATGGAAAGATCTCCCATGCTCCTGTATATGCAGAGTTAATATTGTCAAAATAGCCATACTACCAAAAGCATGATACAGATTTAATGCAATTCCTATTAAAATCCCAATGACATTCTTCATAGAAATAAAAAAAGCAATCATAAAATTCATTTGGGAGATTCACCCACACTTACCTGGATGGGTCACGGGTGCACAGCAGGCTAGGTCCACCCCTCCTGCAGCAGGGCAGACACCGACCAGGGACTAGCCTCTGGTGCAGGACCACCCCTTCCAATCAGCAGATTACCAAGAGCTGAGATCCAGCCCAGACCACCCACACCAGCCCTCATAGGACACAGGCTCTCAGTAAGCGTGGTTCACCCCTCTCCTGGAAGGGCAGACACCCTCCAGAGCCTAGCCTCTGGTGCAGGACTGCTCCTTCCAACAAGAAGACTACCAAGGGAAGTCAAGCCCAGTGGCCCATATCCACCCACACCAACTTACACAGTTGCACACCAGATCCATTTTGCAGTAGCATTCATTGAGGGACACCAGCAGGGTTTGGAAGCCCAAAATCAAGGTAAGGTATAGACAACAATCTACATGGGTACTAAAAGAATATAGAGAAGAAACTGTAATATCTCAGATCCACACTGCAAGAAAGGAAGACATGTGGACAACATGAAAAAACAAGGGAGAAAAGTGCCCCAAACAAACCAGGACACTATAATAACAGAACCCACGAAGCTGATAAAATGTCAGAGAAGGAGTTCAGAAGGTTCATAATTAAAAAGATCTGTGAATGAAAAAAGAATGACTTAAACGAGGAAATACAGGCAAAAATTGATCACTCTAACAATGAGATAAGAGAGCAAATACAGGTAGCAAAAGATTACTTTGAGAGAGATAGAGACTGAAAAAAAAAACAGTCAGAAATCCTTGAAATGAAGGATACAATAAATCAAATAAAAAAACTCAATAGAAAGCATAACCATCAGACTAGATCACTTGGAAGAAAGAATGTCAGATAATGAACATAAAGTATACAACCTGTAAAATAAAGTTGATCACACTCTGAAGATAGTTAGATACCATGAACAGAACATTCAAGAATTATGGGACAGCATTAAAAGACCAAATCTAAGACTTATTGGGATAGAGGAAGGCACAGAGTTTCAAACCAAAGGAATGCACAATCTCTTCAATGTGAACATACTCTATATACAAAGGGTTTTGGTTTATAACTGGTGGAATCTGTGCCACTTCCACAAATAGTTACTCAAGTATTTACTAAATGATTGGATGAATTCATCCTCATCAGCTTATATCACTTATCACAGCCTCCATGAAGAGTTTCCTTGATTCTACAAGGAAATATATGTTTGAACCATTTTATGTTTGAAACATTATCTTACTTTGCTATAATTACAATTATTTGTGCATGTTCCTTACTTACCATCAAAAATTACAGATTCCTTGAGGATAGTGTCTGACATGTAAAGCAATGTGATCTACTAGAAAAAGCATTGAGTTTGCAATCACACAGCCTTAGTTTGAGTGCCAGTTCTGTCAATCATTACCCATCTGATTTGGGGCAACTGCATTGGCCATCTGAACTTCAGTTCTCATTATTGATATTTACTGACCTGGTTTACTACTTTTGGACCTTTACTAATCTTTTTGCTTATAAATCAAAAACTTGAATTACAATTAAGTCATTATTTTCTGATAAACATTAGATCAGCTTGCATTTGTTTGGGACCATATGTTTACTTTTTATGGTGATTAAATGGTTGGACTAGGAATAGAAACTAAGGATTTTCAAAATCTGTTTTCTTTCCTCCTTTGATTAATCAAGTCAAAATATGAGCTGACATTTGCCTGCTGCTTTGCTAGGTTTGGGTATTTAGATTCATGATTATGAAAGAAATAATCAGAGAGATGCTCCAAAATTTCTGTTTAAAGATTTTCATAGCATGTTCATTATAATTGGGGAAATTATTATAAATTATCTAAATACACATCAGTGGGGGATATATTATATTTATATATATATATATATATATATATTACATCAATGAACTTATTAAACATTATATTGTGAAAGAGTATTTTTAAAAAACAAAATTTCATATGTACATATATTTAGTGATTTATCTGGGTATTTTGTTTCCTTTTTCTTCCTCTGGGTGTCCTTTTTTGGAAAAATATTCAAAAATGAATATAATTGCTTTCATGGTTTAAAATTTATTTATAATTAACAAAGCAAAAATAATACAATATTATCCCCTGGATTTTATGCAGATCATATTCTTCTTGAGTCCAGAGTTTCTCAGATTATTAACATTGGGAATACCATTGAATTTAGTGGTTATAATATTGTAATATCTCCATATGTGTCAATAGATACAGTTCGTATTAAGACTTTATTTTAATAATAGCTTTATTAATCTATATTTCATGTAAATGTATTTCACATATTTTAAAGTTTACAATTTAGTGGGTTTGGGTACATTCAGAGATGTGTATCTAGCAACATATACAATAAATTTTATGAAGTTTTCATACCCCCAATTATAAAACCTATCCTTTTAGCACCCATTAATGTTGGGTCCACATTAGCATCCATCCTGTTTCCCCAACTTCCAGTCCTAGGGAGCCTGCTCTACTTCTCATCTCTATAGCATTGCTTATTTTGAACATTTCATATAAATATAATCATGTAAGATGTGGGCTTTGTGAAATCACAAAGCCCACATCTTACATGATTATATTTATATGAAATGTTCATTGAAAAGAGGCTAATTTGCCTCTTTTCAATGTTCATCCATGTTGTAACATATACTAGTACTTTATTTATTTTTATGACTGAATAATTTTCTATCATATGGATAATATCACATTTTATCATTTTGTTTATCCTTTTATCAGCTGATAAGTTTTTTGTTCATTTCTACCTTTTGTTAATATGCATAATGCTAACATAAACTTTTGTGTACCAGTTTTTGTTTAAACAATTTTTTTTCATTTATCTTGGAATGGGATTGCTATGTTGTATCATACTCTGTTTAACCCTTTGAGAAACTTTCTGTTTTTAAAACTGACTGAAATACTTTAGATTTCCTTCAGAAATATATGGAGTCAAATCTCGTTTCAATTCTTATATTTGTTCTCTGGTGCTATGTGTGTGAGTGTGTATATATGGGGGAGTGGAAAATGAGCTAGCTGTATGGCTATATATGGTATGTGTAGGTATATGGGGTTATTCACAATAACATGTACAGGTATGTTATATTGTGTGTGTATTTGTATGTATGTGTCCAGGTTGGTGATACCATTTAGATACTTCATTTTCTGTTCCTCCTAGGAAAGAAGTTTTTCTGGCCTATCTGAGACATATTTTGCTTGGTAGTAACGTACATCCAACTCTTTCACCTGGCAGCTGACAAGTAGGCAGTTTTGCTAGCAAGCCCAAGGGTCTCTAAGCTTGGGAAAGGACAGTAGCTCTAGCAAAATGATCTGAGATAGGGTCCAATCTTGAAGATCAGACTTCCAAGGAGTCTCATAAGAGGATTATTAAGTTTAACAATTATTAAAAAAAGTATTTGAGAGAAGACAAAATCCTTTCCCAGCAATGCTATTTTTCTTGCTGATCCCACTCTCTGGAACCAACTTCTAGAAGCCAAATTCTACTGCTTATTTGTTGAATAACTAAGCAATTTTTGTAAGTTTTTCCTGTGCCTGTTTCCTCAGATATAATGTGGAACTAATAATATCTATCTTATAATTTTGTAGTAAGAATTTAAATTATATGACCCAACAAAATATTATAGTTACAAGAAATATTGTTCTGGGCATGTGTGAGGCCCAGGGTTCAATCTACAATACTTGAGAGTATTGTAAAAAAAAAAATCAGAAAAAATTACTCTCAATTTTCCTCTTTTCATTATCTCTAGAATTTAATGACTGTCCATTAAAATTTTCTTTTACTGCCAGATCTGTTTTTTTCCCCAACCCATTCTAGAAAACTTTAATTTGATAAAAGAACTTAATAAGGATATTTGGGTCATAAACAATACTTTTTGCTCTTTGGCTTATAATCAAGTGTATCAGAAACAATAAAATTATTTAAATTGAATCCAGATATGGTTTAGTATTAGGAAGTTAGAAAAAGAAGCAAAAAATTAGGCTCATCAAATAGCACATTTTAAAAATGCAATTTAAAGAAAAGGTAACTGAAATAGAAAGGATTATCTCCCACTCACACTGGTGAGAAGAAAAGGAACAATTAAAATGAAGATATTAGGGGGAATATTATTTTTATTTCAATATTTCCATTATATTTACTCCAATTACATGCTGAATAGAATTTTTAGTGTGACTGAAACCCCAATATAGAATTTAAAAAGAGTAAATTGTATAAGATAAAGGCAACTCTCTTTTGCTGAGTGGAGGGTAGTTTTTCCTGATGAAAACAAAGAAGATGAGGCATTTAATGTGGGGGGAGGTATATAGCTCTGAGTGAATCAACAGTGATAAAGTCCCTGGAGACTCTACCCTTTGTCAAACTTTTCTTTCCAAACTGGATAGTATAAAAAGATTCTTTATACACTGCTTCTTAATATGGCATGTGGGTGTGTGTAGAGGGTGGTAAGAGAATGGGGGAAGGAGAGAAGAAAGAAGACAGTAACATCTTTAAAAGACTTGCTAAATATCATAAAATTTCAGAATTTGAAGACACATTAAAGATCACCTGGTCCTAACTCTTAATGAATGAACAATGAAAATGAGGCTTGGAGAGGAGAAATGATTTGCTGGAAGACTTAGAGCAAGGTGGATAGAACTGTGTCTGAAATTTAGGTCTCCCTTCTGGCCAAAGGTAATAATCCAAAATAGAGCTGCTATATGGATAGCTCCAGTCCCGATCTGAAAAAGATCTGAAGACAAACAGACCCAGGTGTGGATACAGGTGATACCTGGCATCAGTATGAATCTTTATAAGTTGCTTAATGTCTCTATTCTCAATTTCTGAGTCTATAAAAGAGGATAATACCAACATTTGGTATAGTATGAGGATTAAGTGAAATATATATAAGATGGGATGAGTCATCCAGTCCAACCTAATATCCCCTTTCCCTACCCACCTGCCTTTAGTTTAGACTTCAGTGTCATCAGGTCTGGCTAGTTTCCCAGAGTCTCTCAGTCTCTCCCCTGCCCATGTCCTCTTTGTATAAGCCAGCCCAAGTCCATGCTGAGTCACTCCCCACAGCAGAGTTGGTTGCTCATTCTGTCCAGCTCAGCACATTTGTATCCCTGTATAGCTCCAGCAGTCTTCAAAGGTCAGGACCCCAACACTGAAAAGACCTTTCTTTGATCAAGGAATTCAGATGCTTGTTCTGATCAGAGGACGATTGTAGATGACTGATTCTCACTGACCATGACATCCACCCTAATTTTTATGCCTATTTCTGGAGCTGAACATATGCTGAGAAATATGCAGGGAACCTGAGTGGTACTCATTCTGCTTGTTTCTAGTTGTCTCTTTAAAAAGAATCATATGTAAGTAGTGTTTCTCAAACAGGTTGCAACCTTCCAAAAGTGACTGTACTGGACTGTGTTCAGCCAGTGCTCAGTGATAGAGCACTGGCTGGTACACTCGCTTGCCTGGGTTTGATTCCCACCATTGGAAAAAATAAAACAGAAAAATATGGCCGTATTTTCTTTTTCCTTAATCTCGCTTTTTAAAAGTTTTTTTTTATTCTAACTTTCCATTTGTGTTTAATAAAAGGCAAATGAAGGCAAAGCCTTTTGCTAAATGTAGATATTGATTAAAATCATGGTATCTGTAATATACCATCTTAAAGGAATCTATTTATAATATTCCTTGATTAATGGTATGTACAGGCTGCCAAGGAAACAGAGGAGAGTGACCAGTTCTGCAAAGGTTATTTGGGAAAACTTTACTGAAAAGGTGACATTTGAGTAGAGTTTTCGAGAAGGGTTGAAATTTGTGAGTTTAACAAGCTTGAGAAATGGGTGTCTGGGCAAAGGAAGAAAACAGCAGGAAAAAGCAAAAACAGCAAAGTGCTTTTGGGAAATGTGAGCACTTTGGGCTAGCTATAATACTGTGTGCTGGGACTAGGAAAGATAAACAAAACTTATGTCTTAAGTTAGGTCATGAGGCTAGAAATTAGGTTCGGAACAGGTTTTGACTGGGAGCTTCTGGAGGTGGAGACAATCTTGTCTTCTTCATACCCTTAGTGATCCAGAAACTGAACTGATTTGAGCCATCACAGTCTTCTGCTGAATTATTGTAATGACTCTTAATTGGGCCCCCTACTTTTACCCACATATCACTACACTCTGTAGCCACTAGAATGATTCTTTTAGCAGTCAAGTAAGATCATTACATACCTCTACATCTCTATTCACCTCATTTCTTGCTACTTTCTCCCTTGATCACCATGATCCAACTTTATTGACCTCTGATGTTCCTCAAACATGCCAGACACACTCCTGTCTTAGGGCAATTATACTGGCTATTCTCTTTCCCTAGAAAGCTCCCAGCTTACATATCCACAAACAAACTCACTCACCTCTTTTAACTTTGCTCAGATTTTCCCTCAATGGAGTCTATTTAGGCTTCTCATTGAAATTTTTAAAGCTTCCCTATTCCAGTACACTTGAATCCTGTTGCCTGGGCTTATTTTTAATTTTTGCTTTTGTTCATAGTTCTTATCCTATTCTAATAAACATAAATATTACTTTTAAAAATGTATTGTTTATTGTCTGTTTCCTCTTTCTAGGATGTAAGTTTCACAAAGACAGGAATCTTTGCTTTGTTTATTGATATATTCCACATTCCTAGAACAATGTTTGGCATATTATAGGTTTTTATTAAATATTTATAGAATTACTTCAATATATATTTACTGAATTCCTTCTCTGTGCTTGGTATTTTATGCACATAAAGATTAGTAACACTTTTCTTGTACTCTTCTGAAATGTTAAAGATAAGGGAGACAGTACAGATACATGCCCTTTGTTCTAATACAAAATTAATAAGTGCAAACAGCCACTTAGAAATACTATGGATATCAAAGTGACATCACTTTGAATTTGTATGTTCTCTTACAGTAGTAGGATGTGAAGAAGGTGTAAGGAGAAATTGAAAACAAGAAATTGCATAAGTAAGGAGGTTTTTGAGAGATCATGAGCTCCAAGTACATGACACCAGCATTTTAAAGGTATCCTTGGCTTAATGAACATTGTGAAGAGGACACTATAACCATTAATGTTTGATTCATGATTTAGGTCACACAGCTAAGTTACAGGTCTTAGTGTGAGATCAGATTTCAGTTTCATATCCAAGAAAATACTGATATTGTATTCAAATTTTTGTGAATATATTTTCAAGTTAAGATTTGGTTCCTGAATGTCCCTGGTTGGATCCTCAGGATGGCTTTACTGTGAGGTGGTAGAACCTCTGGGAGGTGGGGCCTGTGGGAAGTCCTTAGATCCTTGTGGGCATGCCACTAAAGAAGAATGAGGTATGTCGTTTCCTGGCCATGAGGTAATAGTTTTGCTCTACTATGTGCTCCCACTACGATGAGCTGCCTTGCTACAAGCCCAAAGCAATGCAGCAAACCAATCATGGAAAGGAATCTACAAACATGTGAACCTTAATAAAACTTTTTCTAAGTGATTCTTCTTAGTTAAATATAATAATAGAATCCATTTTGATATAATTATACAAGGATGGAATAGAATTTATTCTAGCTAGAATCCATTCTTGTGGATGTACATTATGATGGGATTCACTGTGATGTTTTCATATATGTACATAGAAAAATTATGTCATATACATTCCATTGTCTTTCCTTTTACTGTCCCCTCTTCTTTCCCTCCATTCCCTGCTGTTTAATCTATTGAATTTCCATTCTTGCCTCCTCCTTCTTGTGGGTTACCTTCCACATATCAGAGAAAACATTCAATTTGGGGGTTTTGGGGACTGGCTTATTTCACTTAGCAGATAGTCTATAGGTTCATCCATTTACTGGCAAATGTCATAAAGCCATTCTCCTCTATGGCTGAGTAATACTCCATTGTGTATATATACCACATTTTGTTTATCTGCTGAAGGGCTCCTAGTTTTGTTCCACAGCTAGGCTATTGTGAATTGAGCTACTATAAAATATTGAAATGGCAGTGTCAATATAGTATTCTGATTTTAAATACTTTGGATATATACTGAAGAGTGGGATACACAGGTCAAATGGTGGTTGCCTTCCAAATTTGTTAAGGAATCTCAATACTGCTTTCCAGAGTGGTTGCACCAATTTGCTGTTCTACCAGCAATGTATGAGTGAGTGTACCCTTTTCCCCACATTCACGCCAACAGTTATTATTGCTTGTATTCTTGATAATTGCCATTCTGATTGAAGTGAAATGAAATTTCAGTGTAGTTTTAATTTGCATTTCTCTAATTGCTAGAGATGTTGAACTTTTTTTCGTATATGTTGACCATTCATATTTTTTTCTGTAAAGTGTCTGTTCAGTTCCTTGGCCATTTATTAAATGGATTATTTGAGTGTTTTTTGTTTGTTTGTTTGTTTGTTTGTTGGTGTTAAGTTCTTTGAGTTCTTTTTATATCCTCAAAATTAATGCTTTATCTGAGGTGCAGGTGGAAAAGATTTTCTCCCATCTGTAGGCTCTATCTTAATGTTCTTGATTGTTTCCTTTGCTGTGAAGAAATGTTTTAGTTTGATGCTATCCCATTTATTGATTCTCAATTTTATTTCATCTGCTTTAGGAGTCTTGTTAAGGAAGTCAGTTCCCGAGCCAATATGTTAGAGTGTTGGGCCTACATTTTCTTCTATAAGTGCAAAATTTCTTGTCTAATACCTAGATCCTTGATCTAATTTGAGTTGTGTTTTTGTGCAGGGTGAGAGATATGGGTTAAATTTCATTCTACTACACGTGGATTTCCTGTTTCCACAGCATCATGTGTTGAAAAGGCTATCTTTTCTCCAATGTATGTTTATGGCATCTTTGTCTAGTGTGAGGTAACTCTACTTTTGTAGGTTTGTCTGTGTCTTCTATTCTATTCCATTGGTCTTCTCACCTGCTTATGAGTTGATTATCTCAGGTATTTTGATATAGTAATAGAAAACTGATAAACATACTACAAAGACCATATATTTCCATTGATTGTAAAGCATGTCTATGACTTCAGAAATTTCAGAATATGCTAAATAATATAAGGATGTCTTCTGCACTTAAACATAAGATTCCTTACTATTTAGTACAGGGTTCTTTATATTACAGATCAAGGTAACACCATCCTAATTTGTTTGGCTGAATCAGCTCTCACTTAGAAAAAAGAAAAGAAATGATTAGTGATAAGTATCTGAGAAAGTTCACTCTTGCAGAAGAATGTAGGATGACTTTTTTGATGGACTGGACACCAGTTAGAAGACTGTTGTTATAGACCAGGTGAAAAGGATAAGGTTCTAAACCAGGAGTTTGGCAGCATGGATAGCAAGTAGGAAATAGATTTATCCATCCTTTCTACACATGGTTATTAAATGTCTAACAAGAGTCAGCCACTGTTATTGGTGAAGAGGATAAAGTGGTAAGAAAAAATGATATTGTTCTTACTATAATAAAATCGATAGTTTTGGGTACATATATTTGAATAATCCAAAACCATATGTATGACTGTAAATTCTGTCAAATACTATTACTATGGTCTGTATGTTCATGTCCTACCCCCAAATTCACATGTTGAAACCAACATCACCAAAGTAGAGACATTAGGAGGTGGGGTACCTGGGGGATATGATTAAGTCATGAAGGTGGAGCCCTCATGAATGGAATTAACATTCTTATAAATGCTGTGGAATTTGCCCTTGCCCCATCTACAATGTGAGGTACAGCTATGAACCACTGACTGATCTCTTGCCATACATCAAATATGTCAGCACCTTGTGTCCTGGACTTTCTTGCTTCCATAACTGTGAGAAATAAATTTCTGTTGTTTTATAAGACAACTAGCCAGGCTATTTCATTATAGCAGGCTTTCTAGACTAAGAGAACTATGAAAGACATATACATATGTCAAGGTTAGAAATTTGAAATTAAGGAAGGACTTGATGATTGATAAGTGAAGGCAACATAGTTTGGGATGACTGTTAGGTGATTATTCAGGGTATGAAGTTGCAGATGGTGCATTCACACAGAGAGGAGAAGGATAAATAACAATAGTAGAGGAGCATATTTGAAATGAGGCAAAAGAAATAATGTGTCCATTTTTGCATAAGAGATTCTAGGAAAAAGAGTACAGATGGAAGGTGAACTTATAAATCTGTATATCAATAGAGACATCAAAGAAGGATATAGAGATTTGTTGTCACTAAGACATGGGTGTTGATTCAAGCCACCTCTGCAGATATAGCATCATCTAAGAAGAGACTCATCCTGTATTTCATAACATCTCCAATAGACATAATAATAGAGTAGATTATCAAATATTCAACATAGTTTACAATAGATAAAAGCTATTTTGTATAATTTCCCTAACTATGAATATCTCTGTGTACCTTAATCCATTCATTATCATAAAAATTTACTCAAGTATTATGTACATTCTGATTTTTTAGCATTTTAGTATTTGGCATTTCACCTCATTATTTATTAAGGCTGGAAATATCAATGAATTAAAAATGTTTATCAACAAAGATTGCTTTTCCCTACTCTTGCATTGCCTAAGGTTCTGAAAAAGCTAGAGTATGGAATTTGTTAACAGAGGGATGTGTATGTTTCATTTCTATCTCTTCTAAATTCCCATGAAGACAGACATGCTGGTTAATTTCTCTGAGCCCAGGTTTTCTCATCTCTAAGCTATGAATATGATTATCTTGGGAATTAAAAAAGAAAACAAGAACACCACCACAACAAAACAGTCATCATAGATTTTAACACCTTGGAAGAACTCAGTAAATTCAGTACTGAAATGATTTCAGTTTTCAAAGTGATTGAGAGTTTTGTCCAAAGCCTTTCATACCTGTCTTCCAGAGACCACTTTCTCTGAATTGGTCATCAGCAAGCTGCATATGAGAGCCAAGTATGATTGTTGGTAGCCACTACCTCTTATTGCTTCAGAGAAAAGGAGCATTTATCTAGGATGACCCTATAATCCAGAGGAAACCAATTTCTTTGTGTCACAGATAACCCACACCGAAATTCATTTACTAAAAATGAACTCCCAATTAACTGAATTCTGTGAGCTGTGCCAAAATAGGAATGATTGCCAAAACCAATTTGGCAGCTTCTCTAACTTTGCCCCGCCCAGAGAGCCTATCCTTGTTAAGGTAAGTGGAGTCACTTGAAGACCTCTTGTGACTACAGTGGAACTCTGTAGCAACCTATGTAATGACTTCTTTGCCTACTCTTTATTATTTTGTTCTGATTATTAGTGAAGCAACAATAATAGCATATATCTTTGCATCTATGATTTTTCACATTGAACTGAGGCTTCTGAGACATATAAGAAAATTCATTTTTTAATTATCATATCAGTTCTACCAATAGTTTCTATTGCCAGAAAGTATCTGATTTTGATGAAGTTGTAGTCTAGTGGACAAGAAAGAAACTTAAGTGTTTCCAATATTGAAAGTAGGATCTGTGCCTCATTCTTCATCTTTTTTTGCATCTGTCACCCAGTGGCTTACATTTAGCCAGTATCCAATAAATTCTGTTTGGTTAAATGTATAGAAGAATGAATGGAAGGCATCAGGAATATTTCAAACTCCTTCTTGGTCCTTCTGTGTCTTGAGATCTTCTGCTTGTTCATGGATGACTGAAGTCCCTTGAATAGGTACTGGGGTACCTTTTAAAGACAGACTTAAAATGAGAAAGAATAAGGTTCAGACTTCACAGAAAAGTATCAACAATACAGACTTTTGTTTATTTAATATTTCCTGAACATATACTATACAAAATGTGTTTGATCCTTGCAATTGGCCTTTAATGGTACAGCAAAATTATTCCCATTTTCTGATGTGGAAGTTGAGATTTATAGAAATTAAATGAGGCTCCGGGCTGCTCTCCCTTCTTGAGTGAGCACGGGGCCCCAGCGTGCTGGAATGGATCCCCAATAAATCCCCTTTTGCCAATTGTGTGGTCTCTTTCTCCGATGTTCCGCTGGACCCTTAAGTGTTATGACCAATCAGGCAGTCCCTTCTCCTGAACTATTGGGGTTCACGGAAGACTGATGAAGTCCAGACTTGAGGACACCTATCACCCTCACCAAGCCCAGGATAATGCTCCAGGTATCTGCCTCCATTTCATGTTTGAAAATGAAGACTTTGGAGGAGATGAAAGATGGCGGCGAAGGGAGTGCATCACCCCAGTGCGCCGCATCACTGAGCCAGTGAAAGAAGATATGAAACGGCTGAAGGATATCTTGTTGGGAATTTCCAGTGAAATTGAGGCGCTATAGAATCTAATAGACAGGTTTCCATCGTGGGAGGTTCGGCAGTGGGAGCTCCATTTCTCCGCACGGAGGGTCGCATAGCCTGATTGCTCCGCGGCGGGTTGTCTGTGGCGCGCGCTGGGGATCGGCAAGGAGCCGGAGCGGGAGAACAGCGAGGAGAGGGAGAACAGCGATACGGATTCGGGGGGCCCCTGCCAGTGATACATCGGCAGCGCTTGGTGCGGAGTTCCGGCTTGAGACAGAGGAGAGAAGCGGCGGTTCCAGTCACCGGTCTGACCACGGAGGACGGCGGCCTCCATCTTGGAGAGATGATGTAATCATCCCATTGTTCTGCTGATCTCAGCTCATTCAGCTACGGAACAGGTGAATTCAGGCTGGTATTTGCCTTCGTCTAGCAGACAGATTTCTTGCTCAGGATCGGGACTAGGGATCCTGTGGAGAATACTCTTGAAGGCTCGTGCCTGGCAAGGCGTGCGCCGTGCACTGAGCAGCGGGACTTGGGTTCCCGGGACTTGGGTTCCCGGGGCTAACCGGGCCCAGGTCTGAGGAATCTGCGGAGACTGCCTGTGAAGGCGAGCTCCGAGTAGAGCGTGCGCTGAGCTTGGGGCGACTGGGTTCTGACTCCCGAGACAGTTTTGGCCTGGGGCTGGGGAACCCCGGGGGTCGCTCGCTGGGGCCAGCTCCCAGCGGAGAGAGTGTATCCGGATCGGAAAGGCGGGGTTCTTGCTACCTAAGCTGCTTTGGCCCAAGGCTAGGGAACTGGCGGCGACTGCTTCTCGGCCAGGGTCCTGCTGGGTGCTGTGGGGGCAGAGTGGAGCTTCCACCTGCTCCCAGAGCAGGCCAAGTGACCCGCCGGCGTGGTACCATGAAACCCCAAATGCAGCTGGTGCTGAAGAGAGAAGCCGCCCACGCTTAGAATAGGACCAGCGACCCACTGGCAAGACAGGCCAGGTAGCTTGCCAACGTGGTGGACACGTAACACTGAGGCAGTCGCGTCACACTGGTTGGAGTGGGGGTGGAGCAGGGTCGCCGCCCGGGTCCGGAGGGGGCTCAGCGACCCGTTGGAGAGGTAGTCAGGTACCCCCATTGGGAGTGGGGGCTGTGCAGAACTGCGACCCACCAGCCTAGAGGTCTGCCAGCGTGGTAGACACGTCACACCAATTAGAGTGGGGGCACAGCAGAGCCGCCACCCACATCCAGATCAGGACCAACGACCCCAGGGTGTGGTAGTTACGTTACCACAATTGGAGTGGGGTCAGAGCAGAACAGCCACCAGTGCCTGCAGTGGGGGCAGACCTGCGACCAATTAGCGTGGTAGACAGACCACCCTAATTAGGGGAGGAGCACAGCCACTACCCGCCCTGCAAGGGAGACTTCCCAACTATACAAGAGCAATATAAATAAATAGGAGGTAAATTTCAAAAACACAACAGTTGCACCAAGCAGGAAGAAACGCGAGCAGTATGAAAAGACAAGGAAAGAAAGGTCCACAAGCAATGCAGGTCAACTGAACTTTAGAAGAGGTAATAGCTGCAACAGACGGAATGTCAGATAAAGAGTACAGGATATATATGCTTCAGATGATCTGGAGTCTCAAGGAAGACATGAGACAGCAAAATCAGACAATGAAAGATCACATTGACAAACAAATCCAGGAAGTAAAAGATCAATTTCACAGGGAGATAGAGGTAATAAAAAACAAACAAATTGAAATCCTGGAAATGCAGGAATCATTAAACCAACTTAAAAACTCAATTGAGAATACTAACAGCAGATTAGATCACTTAGAAGAGAGAACATCAGACAATGAAGACAAAGTATTTCAACTGGAAAAGAACATAGACAGCTCAGCAAGTCTGCTAAGAAACCATGAGCAGAACATCCAAGAATTATGGGACAATATCAAAAGACCAAATTTAAGAGTCATTGGGATACAGGAAGGCACAGAGCTCCAAACTAAAGGAATAAACAGACTATTCAGTGAGATTATACAAGAAAACTTCCCAGACTTGAAGAATGAGACAGAATCACAAATCCTAGAAGCCTACAGGACGCCGAATGTGCAAAATCATAAGAGATCCACACCTAGACACATTATAATGAAGATATCCAACATACAGAATAAGGAGAGAATTTTAAAAGCTGCAAGAGAAAGAAAGCAGATTACATTTAGGGGCAAACCAATCAGGATAACAGCTGATCTCTCAACACAGACCCTGAAAGCTAGAAGATCCTGGAATAACATATTTCAAACACTGAAAGAAAATGGGTTCCAACCAAGAATCGTGTATCCGGCGAAATTAAGCTTCAGGATAGAAGATGAAATTAAAACCTTCCATGATAAACAAAAGTTAAAAGAATTCGCAGCTAGAAAACCATCTCTTCAAAAAATCCTTGGCAAAACATTACAGGAAGAGGAAATGGAAAATAACACTGAAAACCAACAATGGGAGATAGGACAGTAAAGGGGGAAAAATAGTCAAAGAGGATAACAAATCAGGTTTAGAAACATCAATAAACAAATATGGCTAGAAGAACAAATCATATCTCAATAATAACCCTAAATGTTAATGGCTTAAATTCACCAATTAAGAGACACAGGCTAGTAGAATGGATCACAAAAGAAGACCCAACAATATGCTGCCTACAGGAGACGCATCTGATAGAAAAAGATATTCATAGACTGAAGGTGAAAGGTTGGGAAAAATCATACCACTCATATGGAATGCGGAAACAAGCAGGAGTGTCCATACTCATATCTAATAAAATAGATTTCAAACCAAAGTTAATCAAAAGGGATAAAGAAGGACACTTCATACTGCTCAAGGGAACCATACACCAACAAGACATAACAATCATAAATATATATGCCCCAAATAATGGTGCGGCTGTGTTTATCAAGCAAACTCTCCTCAAGTTCAAGAGTCTAATAGACCACCATACAATAATCATGGGAGACTTCAACACACCTCTCTCACCACTGGACAGATCTTACAAACAAAAGTTAAATAAAGAAACTATAGAACTCAATAACACAATTAACAACCTAGACTTAATTGACATATATAGACTATACCACCCCAAATCAAGTAGTTACACTTTTTTCTCAGCAGCACATGGAACCTTCTCAAAAATAGACCATATATTATGTCACAGGGCAACTCTTAGACAATATAAAGGGGTAGAGATAATACCATGCATCTTATCTGATCATAATGGAATAAAACTGAAAATCAACGATAAAAGAATGAAGGAAAAATCAAGCATCACTTGGAGAATGAACAATAGGTTGCTGAATGATCAATGGGTTTTAGAAGACATCAAGGAGGAAATTAAAAAATTCCTAGAGTTAAATGAAAACACAGACACAACATATCGGAATCTATGGGACACATTGAAAGCAGTTCTAAGAGGAAAATTCATTGCTTGGAGTTCATTCCTCAAAAAAAGAAAAAACCAACAAATAAATGATCTCATACTTCATCTCAAAATCCTAGAAAAAGAAGAGCAAAACAACAGCAAAAGAAGTAGAAGGCAAGAAATAATTAAAATCAGAGCTGAAATAAATGAAATTGAAACAAAAGAAACAATTGAAAAAATTGACAGGACTAAAAGTTGGTTCTTTGAAAAAATAAATAAAATTGACAGACCCTTAGCCATGCTAACGAAGAGAAGAAGAGAGAGAACTCAAATTACTAACATACGGGATGAAAAAGGTAATATCACAACAGACACTTCAGAAATACAGAAGATAATCAGAAATTATTTTGAATCCTTATACTCCAATAAAATAGAAGATAGTGAAGGCATAGATAAATTCCTTAAGTCTTATGACCTGCCCAGATTGAGTCAGGAGGATATAGACAACCTAAACAGACCAATAACAATAGAGGAAATAGAAGAAACCATCAAAAGATTACCAACTAAGAAAAGCCCAGGACCGGATGGGTATACAGCAGAGTTTTACAAAACCTTTAAAGAGGAACTAACACCAATACTTTTCAAGCTATTTCAGGAAATAGAAAAAGAGGGAGAACTTCCAAATTCATTCTACGAGGCCAACATCACCCTGATTCCGAAACCAGACAAAGACACTTCAAAGAAAGAAAACTACAGACCAATATCTCTAATGAACCTTGACGCAAAAATCCTCAATAAAATTCTGGCGAATCGGATTCAAATACATATCAAAAAAATTATACATCATGATCAAGTAGGATTCATCCCTGGGATGCAAGGCTGGTTCAATATACGGAAATCAATAAATGTTATTCACCACATCAATAGACTTAAAAATAAGAACCATATGATCATCTCGATAGATGCAGAAAAAGCTTTCAACAAAGTACAGCATCCCTTTATGTTCAAAACTCTAGAAAAATTAGGGATAACTGGAACATACCTCAACATTGTAAAAGCAATCTACGATAAGCCACAGGCCAGCATCATTCTGAATGGAGAAAAATTGAAGGCATTCCCTCTAAGATCTGGTACAAGACAGGGATGCCCTCTCTCACCACTTCTGTTCAACATAGTCCTCGAAACACTGGCCAGAGCAATTAGACAGACAAAAGAAATTAAAGGCATAAAAATAGGAAAAGAAGAACTTAAATTATCACTATTTGCAGATGATATGATCCTATACCTAGCAGACCAAAAAGGGTCTACAAAGAAGCTATTAGAGCTAATAAATGAATTCAGCAAAGTGGCAGGATATAAGATCAACACGCATAAATCAAAGGCATTCCTGTATATCAGTGACAAATCCTCTGAAACGGAAATGAGGACAACTACTCCATTCACAATATCCCCCCAAAAAATAAAATACTTGGGAATCAACCTAACAAAAGAGGTGAAAGATTTATATAATGAAAATTATAGAACCCTAAAGAAAGATATAGAAGAAGACCTTAGAAGATGGAAAAATATACCCTGCTCAGGGATAGGTAGAACTAACATCATCAAAATGGCGATATTACCAAAAGTTCTCTATAAGTTCAATGCAATGCCAATCAAAATCCCAATGGAATTTCTTGTAGAAATAGATAAAAGAATCATGAAATTCATATGGAATAATAAAAGACCCAGAATAGCAAAAACAATGCTAAGCAGGAAGAGTGAATCAGGCGGTATAGCGATACCAGACTTCAAACTATACTACAGAGCAATAGTAACAAAAACAGCATGGTACTGGTACCAAAACAGGCGGGTGGACCAATGGTACAGAATAGAGGACACAGAAACCAATCCACAAAACTACAACTATCTTATATTTGATAAAGGGGCTAAAAGCATGCAATGGAGGAAGGATAGCATCTTCAACAAATGGTGCTGGGAAAACTGGAAATCCATTTGCATCAAAATGAATCTGAACCCCTATCTCTCGCCATGCACAAAAGTTAACTCAAAATGGATTAAGGAGCTTGATATTAAATCAGAGACATGGCATCTGATAGAAGAAAAAGTTGGTTATGATCTACATACTGTGGGATCGGGCCCCAAAGTCCTCAATAGGACACCCATAGCGCAAGAGTTAACAACTAGAATCAACAAATGGGACTTACTCAAACTAAAAAGTTTTTTCTCAGCAAAAGAAACAATAAGAGAGATAAACAGGGAGCCTACATCCTGGGAACAAATCTTTAATCCACACACTTCAGATAGAGCCCTAATAACCAGAATATACAAAGAACTCAAAAAATTAGACAATAAGATAACAAATAACCCAATCAATAAATGGGCCAAGGACCTGAACAGACAGTTCTCAGAGGAGGACATACAATCAATCAATAAGTACATGAAAAAATGCTCACCATCGCTAGCAGTTAGAGAAATGCAAATCAAAACTACCCTAAGATACCACCTCACTCCAGTAAGATTGGCAGCCATTAGGAAGTCAAACAACAATAAGTGCTGGAGAGGATGCGGGGAAAAGGGCACTCTTGTTCATTGCTGGTGGGACTGCAAATTGGTGCAGCCAATTTGGAAAGCAGTATGGAGATTTCTTGGAAAGCTGGGAATGGAACCACCATTTGACCCAGCTATTCCCCTTCTCGGTCTATTCCCTAAAGACCTAATAAGAGCATGTTACAGAGACACTGCTACAACGATGTTCATAGCAGCACAATTCACTATAGCAAGATTATGGAATCAGCCTAGATGCCCTTCAATAGATGAATGGATAAAAAAAATGTGGCATTTATACACAATGGAGTATTACTCTGCATTAAGGAACGACAAAATCATAGAATTTGGAGGGAAATGGATGGCATTAGAGCAGATTATGCTAAGTGAAGCTAGTCAATCGTTAAAAAACAAATACCAAATGACCCCTTTGATATAAGGGGAGTAAACAAGGACAGGGTAAGGACGAAGAGCTTGAGAAGAAGATTTACATTAAACAGGGATGAGAAAAGGGGAGGGGAGGGGAGGGGAGGGGAGGGGGGATAGTAGAGAATAGGACAGACAGCAGAATACATCAGACACTAGAAAGGCAATATGTCAATCAATGGAAGGGTAACTGATGTGAAACAGCAATCTGTATACGGGGTAAAGTTGGGAGTTCATAACCCACTTGAATCAAACTGTGAAAGATGATGTATTAAGAACTGTGTAATGTTTTGAACGACCAACAATAAAAAAAAAATGAAAAAAAAAAAAGAAATTAAATGAATCCTGGGTCCACACAATAATTTAATGACAGATCTTTTATCAGAGATAAAGACCATAACCTTGCTAGACAAGTGAAAGCAGAGAATTTAAATGTTGATACAATGCAAGACAGAATTTTCTAGTGTTTGTCAGAGTTTCCCTGAGCTAGTTATTCTCATTTTTAAGAACAAACTTCTAGTGTGCCAAATATCTCTGGGCAAAATCACAAAAACAGCATAAATTTTGGTGGTACACGTACTGCTGCATGACACAGTGGTCCTGTTTGAGCCTATCTGTTTGACCCAGTTCCTCCAAATCTTATCTTCTGACTCCAGCTGTGACCTTTCAAAGTTTTGCCATCTCCCTCTCCTCACTGCCATGCTTATTCTCTAGAATAGTCATGATCACTGGCATACATTGCAGTTAGAACTAGTAGGCAGATGCCAAGGTAAAGAGGAAGGATAAGAAGGGCTGGTCAATAACTGATGCAAAATTGCCTAAAATTGTGTCCCATAATACTTAAGGAGTAGTAATGACCTAATTCAAGAGTACTCAATTAATAGCTATTTGATGATACAAAAGACAGTGACAATCTAGGCTTCCTGTGTATGCAACCTGGGAAAGCCTCATACTTCGTTTACTACTCTACTGTTATCTTACTGAAATTCTTAATAATTTTTTAGCATGAGCCCTATGTTTTCATTTTGTCATATAATTATATAGCCTCATGAGTTGTATAGTCAGTCCCACAAGAAGTTATTTCAAAGGCAAAATAGGGTATCAAAGAAGTAAAGTAAAGCAGAACAACTGAGAAGGAGCTAAAGTTAAAGAATTGCTGCCCTCTGTAAACTTTTACACCTGATAGAAGGTTTTCACATGCATTTACCTCTGTGGAAAGCCTCAGAATATCTTGCAGGCTGGCAAGAACATTATTGCTGTTTGCATCAATAAAGCCTTTCCTTCCCCCATAACACTACTAATACCCTCTTTCTTTGCCTATGTGATTCTTACCCCTTGTTCAGTTTTTAAGTTTGTTACTATTTAACATTTCCAGGTATCCATCCTTCCATTTAATATTAAAATCTTCTCACACTCTATTCATTAATTTATCAAAATTTATTTTTCTGTTTGCTGAGTTCTTGGGACCCAGGACTGAATTGGCTAAGCTCATAAAGTAATACTTATTATACTAAAAGTAATTAGGAGCCAAATGTGACTACTAAATCCTACCATAATCCTCAATTATGGATGATACTTCACCTGGATATTGGGATGTGCATGGATAGGTGAGGTTTTCTTAGGTTTCTTCGTGTCTGTGAAATTCAGCCACACTGATTAGAGGATATGGGTCTTTCTTCAGACAAGAACACAATGCCTGTTCTCTAACCTCTTACCAAAATGACACCTTAGAATCTTTATTATCTATTAATTAATAGGAATTACTTTGTTATTTGGATGGTTATTTGGAAAATGTATATTCCATTCATATCTCTATAAATTGGAGGAAATATTTCTGAATCAATATTTATCAATATTTATTATTTAGGTTATTTTGAATTATTTTGTCTGATGTATAGTTGGCTTTAACTGAGGCCTATTCCTTCCAAAAATGTTAATGTATTTTCTCTTAGAATTCCTGAGATTACTTATCATGGTTCCTCTTAGAAAATAAGTTCTATCCTTAGCTGAGTTTAGGTGAGTTTTATACACAGAACATGTATCTTTATTTTGTTAAGGATGCCAGGAAACTTAAGGCCAAGTTGATGATCTAACAATATCTTCTGTATAGGACATTAGGGTCTATCTAAATGTGCTCGATGTTTCTTTTCTCCAACTTTGTCCCATTTTTCTGATCTTCATTTTATATTATATTTTTAACTTTATGACTTAATTTTTTACATTTCCTTGGTCCCTTCAAATCATTTGTGGAATAATGTGAGTCATAAAATTATAGAAAACATATACAAATATGCCTGATATGGGTATTGCATCAGTAATTGCTTATGTGGTCCAAAGGAAAAGACAATGATGCAAATTTCAGGCTCTAGAAATGGATAATAGTCAAGAAATATTTTTGATTGCTACAGTTTTTCTTTTTCTAATACATGTTTTCTTATGGTGGTTCTAGATAAAGCATTAAAACTGGACTTACTTTTCTTTAAGGAAGAATAATCCTGAATGCTTGAGCTAGAGAGTGAAAAGGAACAATACCCAAAATATAAGCTTTAAGCATTCCAGTTCTTATTTTTCCAGTAACTTGCTCTGGATCATGATTTTATCTAGGTCCTACCTTTCAATGTTTCTAAGAAAGAAAAACTGTATTTTTAAATCAGTTGTACAAAATCTTAATTTGGTTTACATTTATTTATTAACTTCAGGGAAAAAAAAGAAATACTATTTTGATTGAAAGACAAAATTCAACTTCAAAATAAATGTAAAGTGTGAAAAAAATAGAGTTTTACATAATGAAGGCATTTTCCTCACAGAATTTCTCTGATAATTACAAATAAGATGATAAATAAGAAGATGGATTTTAAAGAGTAAAAAGCTACCCATGCATGGTTTTTGGTAGTGTGTCCTTTTCTTTTTCTAAATTCTTTAATTTCATATCTTGAAGAAATTTATTCTTGCCTTTTATGAAGTTGCCTTGGGGATTAGGGAGCCACTTAAAAGAATGAGATGTAGAATTCTGGTTTTAGTTCCATGTGAGTTTGTATTTTCTAACAATCAGAAGCAGTCAATGAGAATTTGGGTGCCTCTGAAAGTATTGAGCATGCTGTCATTTCTAGAGGATGTTGAAGAATGGATCCTGTCATTTGTGTGACCTTTAGAGCCAGTTACAATGCTTAGATTTGATTACTTCCTGGTGTTGTTTTGTTTTGAAACAAAAATCTTTCATTAATCCAGGAATGGTTGTCCTTCATGGTTTATAGTACCATGAAATCCCTTTAGAACTGGATGCACTGTGGCAGGAGGCCTCTAAATGCATTTCCAAACACTTCTCTAAGTATTCTTCAGCTCTTGTTTAATATCTTGTTTCTGACTATGAGCTACTGAAGGCCAAGGAAGGGATTTTTTTTTCCCTTTGGGGTCGCTGTGCCAGCTCCTCTGACCTTAAGGATCCGCAGAAAGACAGAGTGAGAGCAGGCGCTGACCCCTTTTATTGAGGAGAAGCTTTTCAAATGAGGCAAGGGGTCAGGTTTCATGGGGCTGAGTCTATCTTCATGATGTCCACTATCAGCAGGTTGACTGACACCTGGGTAGGCCACACCCAAGGACACAATAAGAGAAGGGGATACACACAAGACATTTCCATGGAAGATTCTATCCTAAACAGGGCAAGGGGTTATATTACAAAGGAACAGGTGAGCATAGCTTCACCCCTGGGGCTGTAGCAAGACATACCCATGCACGAGATACGACCCTCTCACCCAAGAAGGGTGGGGAAAGCTCTGCCACATTTCTGCTACAGAGCGCCTCAACACCCAGCTGGGAAGTGTAACCCAGTCACATGTAAGGTTGTTCTCCCACATATTCCTCCTTTCTTAATATAAAAAAAAATGTGACTGGGAAATTTTATCTTTTAGTCACTTGACTCTTGGTCCAAGATCAATCCGATCTGTTATTGAAACACAAAAAGAATTAGTAGAAAACATATCATCTTCACAACACAATTAGTAGAAAACATATCATCTTCATAACACAATCAACACAATAATCTGGATTATTATTACTTCGCCAAACACTCATCAGAAGATTTTTAATCTTTTCCCAATTTTATTGAGATGCATTGTGTTTGGCCATAGTAACAGACATTTTCATTACCATGGCATTTAAACCACTCCATAAACCATAGAGCAAAGGGCTCACTCACATTTTTATTTGTCTCTCCATAAACCATAGAGCAAAGGGATCACTCACATTTATTACATTGTCTTCTAGAACATCATTATTTAGTTCTCATCCTTCCATCAGCACTTATCTGACCATGAAGGACTTTGGAAGTAATTTAAGTCAAATATTAAGAAAATCCATACATTGTAAGTTTTAAGACATAGCCACAAAGGTTGCAATTGAACAAGCAAGGAATAATATTTAAAGTAGTCACTTCAGGGATTATGAGACCAGCAGTTTGCCTAAGTCTGATCAATTGACATACACCTGTTTTAAAGCCTGAACATTAACTTTAGCATATTAAAGCTCTGAAATATTAGCTGGCAATAACTAATGATACAATAAGTTGTATTCTTACAGGCTACAGGGTATTTATCATTTTTTTTCTTAACTCTCGAATTTAAGGAGTTAATTAGGTCTGTCAGTAATATAAATACTCTTGGAAAAATAATCTTTCCAACAATTGTCCATATAGGTAAATGTAGTCTTAGTCACTAAAGTCCAGCATAATTGGCTGGCTTGGTTTTTTTATCTGCTGTCTAGCATAAGTTTCTGTCACTGGTGTAGTCAGTTTGTTGCTCAGCTACTTTGGCTTCCTCAGTCGTGGCGTGTAGAGATGTGGAATCAACACACAGATTCTGGGAGCTGCTGAGAACTGGCTGGTGACAAACCTCAAGTTGAAGTCCAGTAGCTCAATTGATTTTTGGAATGTACACAACTGTTATAGGGTTTAAGTGGGGCATGCCCATCAATCATACATAAGCAAAATATCCATAAGTCAATCATCTTCTGCCTAAAGTAACCACACTTTGAGGAAAAATATTGCTGTCATGGTGGAAAGCAATATGGAAGGGCCTTTATCCCTAAGGGAAGAGGCTTACTGAGTTAGGGTAGTTTGGCCTGGTAGTTAGGCAATGCTAACCACAAGTGTTGAGCATGTGGTTTTATTGATGTCTCACTAGAGCAGAGCACCTCATCCTGATTTTTGTTTTTGTTTTTGTTTTTCTCCCCTTTGTATTTAGCTTAGGTTGGACAAAGGAACCTTAATAAATCTTAGTATAAATCCTTGATAATAAATACTAGTAATAAATCTACACTTATTACTTAGTTAAATGTACACTATAGAGATAGCTCAGGATCTCCCTAATATGGTTTTCATATATTTAATCTTCACAGCACAGCAAAACTATAAGAAGTATAATGTTTTTATTGAAAGTTGAAGAAACATCATCTGGAAGGGTCAACTGATTTGCCTGAATTTACTCTCAGTTTGGAAGGAGGGGAGCTGGGGTGCAAATCTGTAAGATTGCAGTTTTAAAAGCCCACCTTTCTAAGGAGAACTTCAGAGTAAGAAGGAAGAGAGTCCCTTAGGGTCTTGGGGTCCCAGATCTGATGAAGCTATATTGGCTCTAGACTTAGAAGAAACACTGAATGTTGTACAAGGCAACAGAGTGGACAAAAGGGAAGAAAAATATTATTTAGTGAACATATACTTCATGCCTGGAAGTATGTTAAGCTCTAGCATATTATCTAATATTATCTTCTCTATAATCTTCAAATAGCTGTTTTTATTCCTCTTTTACCCAGAAATACTTTGAATCTCAAAAAGGTTAAGGAATTTATCCAAAGCAAGGTAGCTGTCAAGTGGCATATCCAGGATTCAAACCAAGTCTTCATGAAGGCAAGGTCCATGCTTATCCTACCATATAATGATGGAAAGAAATTGAAGAAACAGAATAGTTTTGCACAGAACATTTCACACAGAAAAGTGTGATCAGGAAAAGTATCAAGGACAAAGGAAGTATAATTCAATTATTAAGAGATTTATCTGTTTGGTTTCTAAGTTCCAGTTCATTTCCGATCTAAGAACAATGGGTTCTGGACATTAAGATTAAAGCCTGTAGCTATTTGAGAATGTTTCTGAAATGGTTTTATCAAGGTGACCTTCCTGCAGTTTGTTTTAAAATAGAACCAGTGAACTTTAATAGCTATCTGTGGGCCAGATATTTATTACCCAGGCATGCTTCATACTGGTCCGGTTGAAATTCTTTATACCCTTCTAAAGAATGCACACAAAAAAATAATTAAAATGTTTTAAAGGCATGCTTAGATTATGAGAAAAATATCTACTTTCTCCCTCTTTACCTAAACAGATATAAATAGATGCACTTGATTTTTTAAAAATGCAAGAAAGTGTTGAGCAATTGGCTAATGGAAAGCAACCCAAATGTCTTGCTCAGCACCATGTTAAAGGAGTATCTTTGGAATCTTTGACAACCAAACTTTCTGCTGATTGAATGACCCCCAAGAAATTAATCAAAAATGAATGAGCTAAACACATTGCTCAGAAGTTAGCTATTCTTTGAGTTTTGTTATTTTTCCCATTTTTCTTGGAGACAGCAAATATTCCACTTACTGGGGTCTTTCAGCATTGCAACGTGATAGGAAGTTTTCTTTTATGTAAGTTTTAAATCCTGTTCCTAAATTAACAATGTAAGAAGAATTTGTCCATGTAAGCCTCTCATGGACCATGCATTTCTTAAAAAGTTTTCACCATCTGATACATATATTTTTTCTCTATCACTTACTTTGCTTCTCTCATGGATGTCATGGCTTGGTTTGAAACCATGGCAAAATCTAGAGATTTCAGTCTCTTCCCTGATACTAATTTAATACTTGGCTACTATCTCAACTTACCAACTTTGACAACTTTGATTATTTAGAAGAAACTTGGGTTATGCTAAGACCTTTGATGTAATATACGATGGTTGAAACCCCAGGAGAAACTTTAGGGTGAGTTGCAACATATAAAACTTGAAGGGTAGGTTGACATCAATGTCATGGGGTGAGTTTTGCTAAGAGGACTATCTTGTGGTGTCTTTTTTTAACAGTAAAAGACTGATATTTTTATAAATGTTACAAAAAAGAGAAAAACTTTCTCCCAGTAACATAGAAAAATAGAGATTAGATTTCTTTTCCCCTAAAGTTCACCTTATGATTGATTGGAAGAGATATATATCAAATCCCCTTATAAATGCTACCAGACCATGAGAGTGGTTAACATATTAAAGAATAATGTGTTGCTTCTCTGTGAGTTACTATCTTGTGCATTACAGAAAAGGAAGGATGCAATAGTACTTGGTAAACTTCTGATCTTTGTGGTATAAAACTGTCTTAGGAACAAGACATGGTGGCCATGGAGGAGTCACTGCATTGAGACAATTCCAGTGAGAAAGTTAAACTCAATATATTAAGTCATTTTACATCATCATTTTGTGACTGATTGAGAGGTGAGCTGATAAAGAAATGTTGTGAGACAGTATAAAGACTATTCGATTAGCAAAAATGACTTGTATCCAGAGGACTTTTGATGGAACCAGCATCTTCCTTTACCTCTCTGACACTAAATTTCCTGACTACTGTCCAGGATCACAAATTACCACTCCATGATGTTTTATTAATGTCATGTTTTTGCCCAACTGTCCTCTCCTGCCCTTAGTTGAGTGCCAACTTGGCTACCTCTGTTGGTATCCACCACCTTGATTCTTCCAGGGGTAATCCCACATTTGTCAATCTCTTAGTCACTGATCTTGACTGGCCCTGCCAACTGCCTTTATAGATAAATTTGCCTCCCTAGCTCCATCTCAGAAACCAGTGTGGGTTTCTGGGGTCCCAGAATACCTTGTACAAGTGACCACTTCATTTTGTAGTCCTTCATCAGATATCTAGAAAGATCTCTTGAATGAGAAAAATACATGCAAATAGAGTAGTTTTTTAGAGGTCAGGAACAGAATCAGTAGGAAGGAATGATAGAAAAATATAGTTTGACATTCCTCATAATTAATATAATTAAAGAATGATTGAATTCCCTTATTAGGCAGTGAAGTCTCTATCACTAGAGCTATGCAATCAGAGAATAAGTGATTCCTGATCAAAGGAAGGGGATTTTTACCCTAATAGGAAGACCAGATTAGACAGCTTTTAAGGCTTTTATGAACATCTCAGCAGTAAGTTGGGGTTTTTTGGTTAAAAAGTGATAAACAACAGAACAAAAGCTGTAATTCATTCAATATACTTGAAGCAGACAATTTCAGAAGAGTCCATAAACACTGATACATGCAACCAAAGATGGTGAACTTATTTATTCATTCATTCAAACATTATTTATTGGGTTTTACATAAATATTGAGCATCTGTTCCAGGTACAATGCTGTACACTGAGGATTCAAGATAAATAAGTTTTAGGACCAGTCACCAAAGGAGCATTGGCTAATTATGAAGAAATAAATATAATTTTATACTTAATGCTCTAAAGGAAGGGCAAACCAAGTGTAATGGAAGCACAGAGGAAAAAGAACAATTTCTTGCATAAGCTGTGGAAAGTGTTGAAGAGTAGATGGATCTTAAAGTGCAAAAGAGTTCAATAGAATAAAAAAATGGGAACTGGAAAAACATTTTCTAGGCAAAATTTAGAAAAGGTTTGGATATAAAAGAGCAAAGTACATTTAGGACAAATAAGAAAGAAAATGGTAAATGATATTGAAGAAGGAAAAGACAGGAATAGGCTAGAATGAGGTAGGCAAGATTCTGCTGACTTTGAACACTATACTTGATTTAACTTTTAGGTTACAAATCATGTACCTAGTATAAAACAAACATTAAGAAATATAGTTCCATCTCTCTCTACTTCATCTTTTCCTGTGGGTGGATGACTAGATAGATTAGAGAAACTGAAGGCTTGTCATTTGTCTCCAAGGTCCTATTTAGTCCCATTCTTTGGGGTAAGACTTACACACAGGCATGTTTTATCCTGGCTTTCCAGTTGCCAACTGTACAGATGCTGTTAGAAGGTATATTATGTGAGAAGAGGTTAGAAATCCGGCACTCATTTTCATAATACGGGATAACTTCAGATAAATAATTTCCTTTTGTCTTGATAAGGACTCAAGGAGAGCCATAAGGTTGTTGGAAGGGAGTCCCAAATTCAGTTGTAGCTGTATATTCCCTGTCTATACTCTGAACCAATCATATATCTCACAAAATGTGGATGCAAATGGACATTTATACTGTTGTGTTTAACAAAATGTAGATTCATTTGATAATTTTACTGATTGTAGCTATTTGCCATTGTGTATCCTTAACTGAAAATACAGTATTTATATGAAAGTTTTGACATGTAAGAGGACTTTATTTTTGCAAATATGGCATCCAGTAGACTAACTGGAAGAGAAATTCAGATTCTGACTTTGCCACTTAACTTTGTACTTTCCACATTATAATTTACTGTTAGTGTGAGTATCTTCTTTATTGTGGGTTTTTCAGAGTCAGATATAGTCAGATATCTTATTCATCTTTATGTCTCCTTAGAAGTGATACTGACAAAGTAATAAAATCAATATATGCCTTCATATTTCATGCTTTGTACTGCATCTACTGGCCATATAGCCTTAGGAAAATTATGTAAGTTCCTGCACCTTAGTTTCCTCATGATAAATGAGGGATAATAGTATATTATTCCGAAGCATTTTCTAAGAATATAGGTCAGTAACACATATAATAGAATCTTGCATTGAGGTGGACAAATTGCAGATGATCAAAAATGTTCCTTTTCTCCTTTTCTCTTTTTCTCCTTAGCATTTGATTAAGAATGTTTCTAATTTTTTAATCAAGCAATTAAGTTTTTCATATTGAATTTCTGAATTACTATTAATGGAGTAGTGAATAAGTTTGGGAGTAGAAGAGTAAAGAGGTTGGGAAAGCAGGTAGAAGAAGCAATAATGGCTACAGGAAGGCAAGTTATCGGGCTATTTAAGTAATATGGGTAAGAGTTCATGAAGCTTAAACAAAGGCAATGAAGGTGGAGATTAAAAAAAAGAAGATAGAAAACTCAGAAAAGTAAGATTTGGGGGAGGAGGTACTGTTCCTGAGAACAGTGTTTAATGATAGTGGAACATCTACCCTCTGCTTTATAGGTATGGAACACATTTGGATATAGTCCGGGGAAAATAGGTAGGTGGGGTTCCTTGAAGAATCTGTAGTGATGTGATTATTTCTTAAAATTAGATATAAGGAAAGGAAGTGAGGTCTCAGAGTGTTTGGGGATTCTAGTAGGGCTTTGGCCATTTACATACTATCCAAATAATTTACGCATAGGTGTACTGCCAATCAGCAAACAGCCCCCAGGAAAAGAAACCAATAACAACAATAACAAAAAAAGAGACTGTTCTTCCTATAGTTCATCTTTGGGGAATTTTAGTACCTATTACCTGTATAATGGAGGGGGTAGAAACTGTCCCTGATAATGACCATCTGATATATACAGAAGGAATATTCATGAGTTGTTTAAAGAATTTATTCTAGATTTGTGCCCTTTATCCCAGCCCAGCACTAGTTACTCCTCTTATTTTTAGCTTTATGTATCCTTTTGAAAAATGATTTTTAAAAGCAATATGCAAACTGATCAATCATGCAAACAAGGCAAAACTCCCACAGAGCACATGAGGAACAGAACAAAGATTATTTTTGTCTCTCTAGTTAGGATTTGCATATGCTGGAATATTTCTGACAGGTTCCTTGTGGCTCTCCTGAGGGGGAAAAACATCATGAATCTACATATAAGTAGAAGATGATAGAATTTCAATGAAGAAAAATACAGTGACTTTTTTACTTTCTTGAATTTTTATTACAAGAGTTCTATGACACTTAATAGCAGTGAGTGTTTGTGCCTCTTGCTGATAACTTCAGATAAATAATTTCCTTTTGTCTTGATAGAAAGAGGCTGAGAATTGCTTTAATCAATTTTCAAAAATGTTGCAACAACCAATATGTTTGATATTGCTTTGTCCCCTACTCCCACCTGCTTCAACTTCAAGGTATTTAAGTCATGACCCTGTGTCAATATTTTGCTAAATAGTAAGTTTATTATTAGTCTCAGACTAATTCAGATGGAATCTAAAATTAGTCATCTTCTATAAACACAGTGCCCGATGTGTCTGGGTTTTGAGTTGGATGGGGAACATGAGTGATTTGCATGGTTTTGGAGAGCCCTTCTGTTTAACAAGCAACTGGACTTATGCCTCAGCTTCTTTGTC